>NC_142035.1:86414214-87791205 GCF_982192425.1 Myodes glareolus | reverse complement strand
CACAGACACTGAGAAAAACAATTAATAAATGGGACCTCCTGAAACTGAAAAGCTTCTGTAAAGCAAAGGACACGGTCAACAAGACAAAACGACAGCCTATAGAATGGGAAAAGATCTTCACTAACTCCATATCAGACAGAGGTTTGATCTCCAAAATATACAAAGAACTCAAGAAATTGGACACCAAAAGATCACATAATCCAATAAAAAATGGAGTACACACCTAAACAGAGAACTCTCAACAGAGGAATCTAAAATGACTGAAAGACACTTAAGGAAATGTTCAACATTCTTAGTCATCAGAGAAATGCAAATCGAAACAACTCTGAGATTCCATCTTACACCTGAAAGAATGGCCAAGATCAAAAACACTGATGACAACTTATGCTGAAGAGGTTATGGGGAAAAGGGAACACTTCTGCATTACTGGTGGGAGTGCAAGCTGGTACAACCCCTTTGGATGTCAGTGTGGTGATTTCTCAGAAAATTAGGAAACAACCTTCCTCAAGATCCAGTAATACCACTTTTTGGTGCTCAATCATGCCACAAGGACATGTGCTCAACTATGTTCACAGCAGCTTTGTTTGTCATAGCCAGAATCTGGAAACAACCTAAATGCCCCTCGACTGAAAAATGGATAAGGAAAATGTGGTACATTTACACAATGGAGTACTACACAGCAGAAAAAAATTAACATCTTGAATTTTGCAGGAAAATGGATGAAGCTAGAAAACATTTTGAGTGAGGTAACCCACACACAGAAAGACAATTATCACATGCACTCACTCATAGGTGGTTTTTAAACATAAACCAAAGAAAGCCAGCCTACAAACCATAATCCCAGAGAACTTAGACAACAATGAGGACACTAAGAGAGACTTACATAGATATAATCTACATGGGAAGTAAAAAGTAGAAAAAGATCTCCTGAGTAAATTGGGAGCTTGGGGACCTTGGGGGAGGATTGAAGGGGAGGGGAGAGGCAGGGAGGGGAGCAGAGAAAAATGTAGAGCTCAATAAATATCAATAAAAGAAATAAAAGTTGTCTTTGTTTAAAATTTGTTAAAAAAATGTAGTTGAATGTGGTGGCACACACCTTTAATCCCAGCTCTTGGGAGGCAGAGACAGGAGGATCTGTGAGTTTGAGGCCAGTCTGGTCTATACAGCAAGTTCCAGGACAGTCAGAGCTACTACTTATTGAGATATTGTCTCAATAAGGAGAAAGAGAAAACAGCTAAATTCTCATATCTGCTTCTGCACTCAAACTATTGAATGTATGGCTTAAGCTAAAGAAGATAAAGAAAATGTCATCTCACAGGTGAGCATTGGAAAGGGCAATTTCTAAAAGCTTTGTAAACCAGGCTGGCCTCAAATTCACAGAGATCCACCTGCCTCTGCCTCCTGAGTGCTTTGATTAAGTATGTACCACTACCGCTTGGCTCTGTTTTATTTTTTTCTTTCTTTTTCTGCTTTGTTTTCTTTTTTTAAATATTTATTTGTTTATGATATGCGCAGTGTTCTCCCTGCATGTCTGTCTACACTCCAGAAGAGGGCACCATTCTAGACGGTTGTGAGCCACCTTGTGGTTGCTGGGAATTGAACTCATGACCTCTGGAAGAGTAGCCAGTGCTCTTAACCGCTGAGCCATCTCTCCAGCCCGTTTTGTTTTCTCAAAAGAGGCATTTTAGTATTGTGATGAGACAGACTTCATCTTGTAGATCCACAGACATTCACAGACCTTCCACGGAAACTGCTATCCTATGAGAGTTGGAGTGCTTAGAGTCCCGACACTGAACAGAAAGCTAAAACCTCACCTGGACTACTACCCCATTCTCAAACTAGGGATTAACTGGGATGCATAGAGACATGGCCAGAAATGTTCCATGTGGAAGCCCTGCAGTAGGGAAAGATGACAAACAGAATGGAAGAAACCCAAGGGATGGCCTGATATGCTCACCAGATTGGTCAGCTGATCAAGCACCTCATTGATTTGTTGGCTGTACACAAGACCAATGTGGGACTTTCCCATTAGGCGCCGTACTTTCTTCCTGATGTCATTCTTGTTCACCTGGAAAGCCAAGACAGGAGTCTTAATTAAGGATCTGCTCTCTTCCCAACAGGGGCAGAGACAAAATGTCTGTTTTCACATTATCTATCTGAGAAAAATGGAATTCTCAAGAACTGTTTCACTGACTATGGCAGAACATTATCAGCTGTGCATTCTGTCCAATGGTGCTCAACCATAGAGGAAACCTTACAGGAAATGCTGATTCGCTTTTTGTCAGTTTGACACAAGCTAGAGTTATCTGGGAAGAAGGATTCTCAATTGAGAAAAATGACTCAGTAAGACTGACCTGCAGGTAAGCCTGTGGGGTATTTTTTTTATTAATGACTGGTGTGAGTTCAGGCCAGCCTGGTCTACAGAGTTTACAGAGTGAGTTCCAGGACAGCCAGAGCAACACAGAGAAACCTTGTCTCAAAAACCAAAACAAACAAAAAGGTGGCAGGAAAAGCTGGGTGGTGGTGGCGCACGCCTTCAATCCCAGCACTCGGGAGGCAGAGGCAGACAAATCTTCTGTGAGTTCGAGGCCTGCCTGGTCTCCAGAGCAAGTTCCAGGACAGGCTCCAAAGCTACAGAAAAACCCTGTCTTGAAAGACAAAAACCAAAACAAATAAAAAAGGCAAAGTGAGCAAGCCAATAAGAGCACTCCTCTGCGGTGCTTGCATCGGTTCCTGCCTCCAGGTTCCTGCCTTGGCTTCCAGCTAGTGATGGACTGTGACCATCAATAAGTCAATAAGCCCTTTTGTTCCCATGTGAACATAGCGCTTATAACAGCAACAGAAACCTAACTAAGACACAAGATCAGTCAAGTCAAAAAACTTACAGAACCATCACCATATTTGGGTATTTCATCCCTTCCCAGTTAGAGGCTAGGGAGAACAGGAGAAATTCCTTATTCTCACAGCCATTCCCTGCCACCACTACTCCAAACCCATTCTCTCCCAGAGAAGAACTCTTTTGTTTGGTAATATACTTTCCCACAGCTAGACATGAAGCACAAACAACTCAAATTAGGGTTTATCATTACTTTGTTAATAGTGGGCATTTTTTTTCTTTTTGACAAGATTTTACATAGTTTTATTTGGTCTTGAACCAAATAAATATAGTTAAGGCTGGCTTTGAATTCCTGCTCCTCCGGTCTCTACCTCCCTCCCAAGTACCTTATTTACTGGTATGAACTACCATGGCTAGTTCGGCAGATTTTTCCAGCAATAGAAAATTATGTATGACAAAGGGCTGGTGCTAAAAATAAATTACGAGCCTCTGAAGGATTTAGAATATACTACTTGAAAACAATGAATTAAATCAGTTGTATTCTGTGGGGAGCTCTATTGCTTCTTAAAACAATTTAGCAAAAAGAGCACATATAAAATTCAAAGTAGACAAGTAACAAGTGATAATCAGTTTATTTTATAACATTCACTAACAAAAACCCAGCGAATAGTGTGTAAGCTGGCAAAGAGGCCTTGGACTCTCAGCTAGGAAGAAAGCACCAGTCAGATACTTTGACAGCTTCCCAGCCACCCCAGAATTTAGGCCACAGAAGAAGCCTTGCTCGCCAAGCACCAGCGAGAGCGGGACATCACCTTCATCAGCAGCATGTAGGATATGAGGTTGTGTAGCAGTGTGGCCAGTAGGCGGTCTTCGTCATCCTCTAGACGCTTCCGGTCACGTTCTCCCAGGGACAGGTACCTGAGCAGAAGACCAGGTACAAGTTAGTTCTCAGTCTGGAGACCACAAAACACAGCTGGAAGAACTGCATAGGAATAGTCTCATCTTTCCTAAGTCCCATACCTGTCGATCATTTCCTGAGGACCCTGGTCCATACCCATCCCTTCTCTTTCCAACATCACAGCGTCTAAGAATGCATCTTCCCAGAACTGCATCTGGTCCCATAAAGTAGAACGCTCTTTGCCTGTGTAGAATAATGTTATTTCTTGGGTAGGGGGCAGTGCTTATTTAACATTCCAAGAATACAGCTGCCAAATGAAAAGTTAGCAAGTCCCAGATAAAAAAAAAAAAGGCCATTCCAAATTCCAGGGCAAAGAAACCAAACCTTTCTCCCAGATCTAATACATTTGCTACCAATCCCAAAGGCCTCCAATAAGGCCCAGCCCTTCCCAAGCATGAAGAATAAACATAGCACACAAAGAAAAGCCGTTACTTATAGAAAAGGTCTCCATAGCAGCATCCTCTAGCTGGTCCCACATCGATCCTTTGTCCCTTCCTGTCAATTTGTGAGCAGGAGGGAACATGGTAGCAAGAGGAAAAAAGGAGACAGAAACACATAGCCTGTTGATTAGCACCAAAACCCAGATTCATCTAGTTTTCAGCTCCTGCTTATCCCACAGATTCCTTGGTTCAGATTTCAAAATACTATCTGGACTGGTGAGATGGCTCAGTAGGTAATGGAGCTTGCAGTCCAGCCTGATGACCTGAGTTCAATCCCTGGAGCCCACGTGGGAGGAAGAAGGAAAAAAACAACTTCCACAAGTCCTCTGACCTCCACATGTATGCACAGCACATACCACCCCCATTAAAGAAATAAATATTGAAACGAAGTTAAAAATGCTATCTGGCTGGGCGGTGGTGGCGAACGCCTTTAATCCCAGCACTCGGGAGGCAGAGGCAGGCGGATCTTTGTGAGTTCGAGACCAGCCTGGTCTACAAGAGCTAGTTCCAGGACAGGCTCCAAAGCTACAGAGAAACCCTGTCTCAAAAAACTTAAAAAAAAAAAAAAAAAGCTATCTGATATCAGAATTGATATCGGCAGAAAGTCGAGCAGCCGCTGCTGGCGCTGCCCCCCTCCCACGGCTGAGCCCAGGCTTCTTCTGATGCAAGGGACCTTACCAGTCTATTTCTTACCTAGTAGTCCCTCATAGAGATAGACTCGCTGGCTTACGTCTTCCGAAGAGCGAATTGGACTGCCAGCCAACTTCTCCTTTGGCTTCAAGCTATGGGCTTTACCCTAGAAAGACAAGGTAGGTCAGATGTCAGACTGATAAAAAACAAGCCAGGCACCTCATTGAAAGGCTCAGGTACTCAGTGGACATTATTCATTAGCAACACAATTATCCCTACTACGTTTGGCTAAAAGTCATTCTGATAATCCTGTTTCCTGTTACTGCTTCCTAAAGCAAGAAATGAAGGCCTCATTTTGTCTTCCCTTTACATTTTATTCTCTGTTGTTTTCTCTTAGGGCTGGTCTTTAACCTAGCTTGTGTAGAAGGAGGGTCAGCAGTTCAAGGCCAAGGTTTAAGGCCTTTGCTTTAAACTTTGGCAAGTTTGAGGCCAGCCTGGGCCACATGAGATCCTGTTTTACACCCTCATCCCACAAAACAAGATAAAATCTTTGTAGTAGCTAGTAGCATGACACAGTAGAAAGAACACAGAGTCTGGCCAAGGTCCAGATCCCTACTCTTTATTAATTTTTTAGTTGTTGAGGATCATTTTCCTTGTCTATAACATGAATATTATATCTCCCTCACAAAACTAGAGAAATGATTAAATTAATTAGTTTATTTACTTATTGTGGCGCACATGCATGTTCACATGTGTGTGCACATATCTAAGAGTGTGAGGGCCCAAGAAGATAGCAGGAGTTTCCCTCCACTACTTCCTACATTATACACACACAAATCAAACAAGAAAAGCCTTTACTGAGTCAAAAAATGTAAGTAAACTTTCTCACCTCAAGCATACAAACACCCTTGCTCACCAGCATAGGATAATTAAGGCTGTGTAGAAGGAAGGGCCAGAAAAGGTAGCACACGGTGGCCAGTATCCCATGAGAATGATTTAACATCCAGAGGAATTTTAAAAGTTTTTTTAATACTTTTTAATGATTTATTTATTTTTATTTAATACACATTGATGTTGTGCCTGCATGTATGTATGAGAGCACCGAATCCCCTGGAACGGGAGTCACACAGACAGTTGTGAGCTGCCATGTGGGTGCTGGGAACTGAACTCGGTCCTCTGGAAGAGCAGCCAATGATCTTAACGGCTGAGCCATCTCTCCAGCCATAAAAATGTTTTAAAGACTTTTTAAAGTAACACTTATTCATTTTGTACATGTGTGGCCGGGGAGGGTTTACAGATGTGCCATGGCATGCATATGTAGGCCAGAGAACATCTTTCAGGAGTTGGTTTTCTCTTTTCACCATGAAGTTCCAAGGATGGAACTCAGGTTGTCAAAAGTTGAGGGCAAAAGTCTTCAGCATCTCCCAGGGCTCCACATCTTTTTGACAAGGCTTCCTATGTCGCAGACGGGCCTCAAGCTCAAGATCCTTCTCAGTCCCTTGGGAGGAAGACAGCATGAGCCACCACACCCAGCTGGAAGGATCTTTTAAATACTCTTATTAAAACAGCCTGTGTAGATTCAAAGAGTCAGGCCTCATAACTTGAGTCTCCCTGCTAACTCTTAATTTTATCTCAGACTCCATTGGCTCTATGAGGCACGGACAAATTGAAGAACCTAGAGACACAAATAAGCACCAGTGGTAAAAAAAAAAAAAAAAATGACTTCATTTAGATCGTATCTTCTACTTTCCTTTATAGACAAAAGGACTGGAAAATAGTTGTGGAGAATATCTACTGTCGCCTTAAAGTGGCCACGGCTCACAGTAGATAATGCTATCTAAAGAAGCAGGGGTGTGCTACAAAGCAGAGGGCTGAGATAAGAACTGAGTGATTCATTTCATTTGGGGATGGGGGGCACACACTTGTAATCCCAGCACTTGGGAAACTGAAACAGAAGGATCACAGGCTTGAAACCAGCTGGGGTTGCACAGTGAGACTGTCTCAAAAAAAGAAGAGGAGAAGGAGAGAGAGAAGGAAGGAAAGAAGGAGAGAGGGAGGCAAGGAAGGAGGGAAAGAGCCATCCCAGCTGCAGCGGACCTTACCGGGTGACTATGGCCAGTTCCTCCCTTTCCTCTGTGGCACCATGCGCACACTCAGTTCACACTGAATCACACCTCCTGCCCCACCTTTTTCTTCTCATCGTCTCTTAACTTTTCATTCTGTACTAAACCACTTCCTGTCCCATTAAAGAAAGTCTTCTGTTAATGAATAAAGCTTACAAAGATGGTGCTTGTGGCAGAATTGGTTTCAATTTCACTATCAGACAGAGCAGCCCGGGAACTTGTCAAGTGGGCACCGCCTTCTCCTCCGGGCCCATCACCTGCATTGCTGCTCAGGTCGCTGTCTGCTCCAAGGGTCTCTCCAGAACTGTTACTCACCTAGAAAAGACAAACAGTAGGAAGGGGTCCCCAGAGGACTCCCAGTACCAATTAGAACCCCTATGAGATGAGAGACATTCTGTGCACACCCCTGAGAATCAGCCGACCTGAGACTGAGAACAGCCTCCAAGGGAAGGAAGGAGCCCTTCCAAGAAGACACCCACACCTCACCCACAAAGAAGTCAATGTGGTATCCCCCTACCACGGTGCTAACTTCAGAATCCTGACTTGAGCTTCGGATCATAACAGCTGGACTCACACCAAGGACAGAGTCTTGATCAGTCCTCTGAAATAAGGCAAGGGAACACCTATATTGCTTCTAGAAAGATCCTGAGCAATGAATTCTTTTCTTAGTTGGAATATATGTAACTTATACAATGAAATACTACATTAAATAAATACATACTCACTGTGGAAAACAAAAGAAAGAATAAAAAAAAATAAGAATAAGCCATAAATCTACTACCCAAATTAATCTCTACTTTTAGTATATTTCCTGTTAGTCTTCTCGTCTTTTCTTCTTTTTTTTTTTTTTAGATTTTTTTTATTTATTATGTATACAGGGTTCTTCCTGCATGTATCCTGAAGTACAGAAGAGGACATCAGATCTTATTTCAGATGGTTGTGAGCCACCATGTGGTTGCTGGGAATTGAAGTCAGGACCTCTGGAAGAGCAGTCAGTGCTCTTAACCTCTGAGCCATCTCTCCAGCTCCCTCTTCTCGTCTTTTATATATATATATATATATATATATATATAAATATTTATTTATTTATTATGTATTATTCTGTCTGTGTATATGCCTGAAGGCCAGAAGAGGGCACTAGACCTCACTACAGATGGTTGTGAGCCACCATGTGGTTGCTGGGAATTGAACTCAGGACCTTTGGAAGAGCAGGCAATGCTCTTAACCGCTGAGCCATCTCTCCAGCCCCTAAATATATATTTTTAAAACTAAACTGAAGTTGGGCAGAGTAGCACACATCTTTAATCCTAGAATTTGAAAGACAGGGGCAAGCAGATCTGTGGGTTCTAGGCCATCCAGGGCTACACAGTAAGATTCCCCCCACATATATGTAACTTGTGTGTGTGTGTGGTGTGTGTGTGTGTGTGTGTGTGTATTTAATCATATTATGTTGCTAAATTTTTGAAAACACAGTTGATAGCAGTATTGCATTCCTTGGTTCTATTATATTTATTTAATTATTCCCCATTATTGGTTATATTTAAGATTGTTTCCTTCTTTTGTTTACTGTAAGAAATATTTTGAGGGTTAGGGTATAACTTAGTGGTAGTCTTTACCTAGAATGTATACACTGAATTTAATTCCCACTGCCAATAAATTATATATCCATATATCTTTGAGACAGCTTTCAAGAAGGCTATCACAGACCTGGGAAGCAGGTGTCAGGCTCACGCCACTATCTGCGCTGATCTGGGACTTTTTCTCCTCTGCTTCACCAAGGTCAAAAACAGGCTTGATCACCTCCGGCCCTGAGTAGGGGAAGACTTCTGTTATTCAGTGCATAGAAGCTTGGGGCAGGCTGGTGAAGGGAGTGGGCCGCAGCAGAACTGGCTCCAGACCTGTTCATCACATCCCAGTCACTTCCCAGGAACTGCCCCTCCCCACCACTGGGGCCCACTAGAAAAGGTTCCCAGAAGCCTTAAGAACCACATAGTACATTAGACCTGGCCAAGGGTTTCTGCAGCCATCTGCACAACCTGAGAAAATTCAGAGCAAATCATCCTAACACAAAACATCCTACAAACAAACCCCATTCCGTGGCACTCAAAGTCAGAGTTCCACCTGTGCCTGAGACTATTAAAGTGTTCCCAGGATGCTCAGTGATTCTTGACAAAGGTGTCCAAAGAAGTCAGAAAAGGTTAGGGCAAAGGAAAGAAAGAAATACTGTTTTCTTGGGTACTGCCTACCCCCACCCTACACCACCTACATTTGAGACAAAAACAAAAAACCCAAAAAACAAAACAAAACAAAAAAACTATTTAAACTCACCCACCCCCAAAGGTATGGCAGAAGGACAGAACGACAGGAAGCAAGAACATGTGCCTAGGCAAGCTACTAGAGAGAGTTGGGAAGCTACAGACTCAACACAGAGGGACAGCAACCATCTCTGCCAACTACACCCACAGGCCTAGAGTAAAGGTGAGGGTTCGCCCCACCAGCCAAAAACAATAGAAAACCAAGGTTTAGGTATTTTACACAGCAGACATCTGATTGCTAATGAAGGGAGGGGCAAGGAGCAGCTTACCAGTCACACGCCTTGGATTCACGCACCACCTGCCCCAAGAACCCTCTATCCTATCTTTCCAACTCTTCCTCCAAATACCACCCAAGAACAAATTTGGGGTGGGGCTGGCAAAGGGAGCCCGCCCAGCTGGGCCTGGGAAGTTGGCAGGTATGGGAGACTGAGGGGCAGGAAGGGGCATTTGTTCCTTACTCTGTTTTTCCAAAGCCTTTTGCTTTTTCACTTCCTGGTGCTTGTTCCACAATTCTACCCCAGATGCAGTGCAAGCAGGAGAGAGAGACAGAGAGTCAGAACTTGTCAGGTTGTCAGAGGACCAGAGACCCCCCAACCCAGTGCATTATGCTTCCGACATCAGATTATCAGTTAAGAGACACAAAGACATCTTTGCTTGGGTAGGGTTGAGGAATCAAGAGATCTAATTTTTGCCACCCCATCATGATCTGAAGTCTCTAAATTTCTAATCCTATTCCCAATGGAAACATTGCAGAATCTTTGAGCTGGAAGGGCTCTTCATGAAAGTACTTTATTCTGTATGAGAAACTGGACCCTGCTGGAGACAGAGCAGCAGACTCCCGACAACACACCATGATCTCTCTGCCAAAGGAGCTGAGCAACAGCCACGCTTACAAGTTACAGATAAGAGACAGTCACGTCAAGCAGTCAAAGAATTTCAGAAACATGAGCAGAAATTCGCTTGACACACTGGACTGGACAAAGGTCAGACCAAGCATTTGATTAGCATTCCTCCTGTTGCTACCAAAAACATAAAACAAACAGACAAGCAAATCAATTTACCCTCAGAACTATGGCCTGCTCAACCAAAAGACCCATTCTTAGACTATCTAGGAAAAATGCTCCCGGTAGATGTAAATGAGAACAGAAAATGGCCAAGACTAGTTTCTCAGTCAAACAGAGCACAGGGAATACCAATCACTGCTTTTTTTTTTCTTTCCTGGAAGGAACTTCAGAATTTATTTAGTATAATCTCTTTATTTCCTAGACAAGGTGATTCAAGACTTTCAGAAAAAAAAAGTGTTTGTTTCTGAAACATCGTATCAAGCAGGAAAAAGTCAAGCTTGCTATTGCTTCTAGGAGACTATTTGCCATCCAGAGAGCTGGAGATGTCCTAAGAAGAGAGCTGGTTCACTCCTATGAGAATGCCTGACAACGGCTAGAGGCCGGGGCAAAGAAGCATCAGTTTAGCACAGCATAGAGACCAAGGGCCTAGAATCGAAAGGAAAGTAGCCTAGAAGACTCGAGGTCTAGCAGGAGTGAGCCAAAGAGCGACACAAGAGAGCAAATGGAGGAACCCCAGACATATGCAAGTTTGAATCGAGTCTGAGGTAGAAAGACAAAGAAGAGCCTGCTCAGAAATGTATGGTCTTGGAGCCTAGGACCCAAACACGCCAGAAAGAAACACATTCCAGAGCAGTGTAATGCTTGGATGGGGGGGGGGGGGGGGCGCGGCGGGGGTGGCATGGGGGGGGGCGGCTAGATACAGAGTCCAGATGGTCGTAATTTTACATCCCAAAGATGTACCTATAAATTTCCTAATAGTTTCCAGGAACATGTTTCTCTATGTGAAGAAATTCAGATGTAAATAAAAAAGGGATGGAGAACATAGCTCAGACTCCCTGCACTGCATCTCTAAGCAAACTTCATTATTCCTCAAAGATGCTAGCGAGGCAGCTAGAGAGCATGCAGGAAGACAGACACATACAAGAAAATGCTGCTGGAGGCGGACAAACCCTCCTCTCTAAAAAGCAAGCATGGGACAAGAAAGTCAGGATTCTGGATGAACTGAGAGAAAGGAAAGCCAAGACCACTTCGATATAGCAAACGCAATGATGCATACCGACAGACGCTACAAAATTCTCTTCCTTTAGACTTCTTGTGTCCAGCTCCTTAGGACCCTTCCCTGTAGCACTTGGTGCCCGCGGACCCAGCTGAGGGACCCTTAGCTGGGCCATAGCTTTTGGGTCCCCCCGCCCAGCCAGACCAGGATCCTTGCCCACAGGGGTCTCTGTTGGGCTTCTCTTTCGCTTGTCTGGTTCTGTGGGAAGAAACAAATACAGAAAGTGGCTAAAGGAGGCATCGGATAGGGGTCAAGTCAGGAAAATGAGAGGGGAGAAGCCAGAATGCAGGGGGATATGAAGCAGTACATGGAAAGAAAAGGGAGAAGATTTCCTACACATAAACACACCAGAAAACAATCCCAGAGAATACGGTAAGGGAATGGCACTGAAAAACGTCAAGTAGGATCCCTACCTTTACTATAGTAGTGGGTCTGGGCAATCTCCAAAAGCCCAAAGATGCTGGCCATGCCACCCAGACCTGCGTGGGCATAGGACTGCTCAAGACTGAGGACCGTGCACTTGAGGAGGTCTAGCATTCCTTTGTACACCTTCCGACTGATCTCCTGCAACAATAGCCAGGACCCAGAGCTAGCAACTTTTCTTTAACTTCCACATCTTTCTGCCCCGTTGATTCTGATTCCGAAGCCCAAATACTTACCACATCTTGGATGACATCCTGCCGGGCATCATCCTCTGACTGCACTGCACGGTTCAGTTTGCTCAGCACAAAGACTCGAAGCTGCTCACTCTCCAGCAGCCGGCGCACCTTTTTCATATTGAGCCAGCCTACTCCCTGGCCATCCAGCACACTGTGCACCACTTCCTTCAGGAACTGTTGGTTCTCACTACAAGGTCCACAAACCACTTCTATGGTCATCTTCCTTGGCAGAGCATCCCCTCTTTCACCAGACAAGATGTTTATCCCAGGGTAAAGGATAAAGTTAAGTCTCCAAAAATGGCCACCACATCTCTATGTCCCCAAGGATCTTGTTTGCCAACTTCCCGCAGCAATTTCGCCTTTCTCCACACTATAATACTGTTGCCTGGGGACTGGTTAGAAATGGGAAGTGCTAGTTGGGCAGGGGTGGCGCACACCTTTAACCCAGCACTCAGGAGGCAGAAGCAGGTGGATCTCTGTGAGTCTGAGGCCAGTCTGGTCTACAGAGTTACAGAGTTAGTTCAGTCAGGGCTATGCAGAGAAAACCTGCCTCAAAAAATAAAAAAATAGAAAAAGGGTGGGGGAGTACTGACCAAAATTGATTAAATCTACTGCTCTCCCCAGTCTTGAGCATCTCTCAAAAGAAAAAAAAAAAAAAGGAACATTATCTTATTAACACTACCTGAAAACTGTTTGCTAGTTGAGTGTGGTGGTGCATGCCTGTAACCCGAGTACTGGGGAACTGGAAACAGAGATCAGTTCAGGGTCATCCTCAGCTACACACGGAGTTTGAGGCAAGCATGGTAGGCAACATGAGACTGTCTCAAAAAATAACACAAAACAAAGTGCCCTACCATTTATTACCTGGAATTGCTGGACCGGCCCTGGGGTGACGGAGGTTCTCTTTTCACAGTCGGACTGTGTTTAATGACAGATGACTTCTGGTCCACCAAGGCCCTCCTGTTTCCTACAGTAGGGAAGGCAGGAATGAAAGGCATCACTGGCACAGTTCAGGGGCTCACATTATCATATCACTGGGTTGCCATAATCCACACCCATCCTCCAGAAGGTCTGGACTGGGTGGCAACAGAACAGCACACACAGGTAGGAAGAGCCATGGCAATGTGCAGGAGGTAGGGATGGAGGTCATGCGCCAGCAGCATGCCTCTTGGGCTGCATGGGTATTGTGGGGGACAGGCAAGTCAGGTCACTCATGTGACGTCGCTTGCTCCAAGAGGAGGCCCTCAGGCAGGCAGAGAAGATGCTAGGGAAAAAAAGTCATGCACAGCTCACGGGGAAGACCCACCTTCACCACTCCCAGGGCCGGCTTCAGTAACAATCTCCATTAGAGTATTTAGCCCAAATACTGGGACAAAAATACACAATTAGTAGGTGCATCACAGTACCTGAACCCCTGTACCCCTTGATGGAGCAGTAAGTCAGCTCATCTGAGCACTCTCTCAAAGCATGGAAAGTGCGAATAACCTTGGTTCTAGGGCACAGCAAAGCTGGAAGCCATGTGATCAAGAGATAACCAAGGCTCTAAGAAAGTCCGTTCTTAGGCCTGGGACCTCTCAAAGCCAGGGGCAAGGTAAATGACACAGAAGGCCTTCATATACTAAACAGGCACATGCGTGAAAGAAGGAATACTGCTCCGTGAAATATGTAGCACAGGGGTCCTGAGGGGCTCTGGGTACCACAGGGAGGAGACATCTTGCAGATGCTATCATGGGAAGGAAGGGTGCAGTAGGAGGATGGGACATGGGGTAGGAAGGCTAAGTGCAGCACATGAGATGAAGCATCGCATGCAATGAAAGAGTTTCAATTACTCTTCCCCTCAAATGTACCAGATAAAAGCCAGAGAGGCCAACACACCTGTCCATCCCTAATCTACCCATCCACTTGAGGACTCACTGTAGCGATGCTAGTTAGTTTTCTGCATTACTAACCTAACCTCCTTTCACCCACCTACTCCAAAGCCCCACTCTGCTAAAGAATACTCCAAGGCTCCAGCCGATATCTCTAGCTGGATATGATGGGAGGTACATGTCCATAATCTTAGTGCTAGGGAGGTTCAGGGAGGAAGGCTCGAAGTTTGAGGGGTTCTCCATAGGAAGACCCTGTGTCAATAAAACGGTTATTTCTCACTGTTCTTACTACTATAGTTAAATATTTCAGTACAATATCCATAGATAACAAATAAATGTCAAATTAAATTGAGAAAAGCCCCTCAAGCTACAAAGATCATAGATAAAATTGAAATATGGTCTGACCCTAGAAGCCAATCAATACCACTGACAGACTAAAAGTCGGCATGAATCCATAGTAAATGGCTAAATTCTATAAATGCCACTAGACTGCCCATAATTCTCCTCCTGTGGACCAGTTCCTTGGGAAGAAGTTTACCCAAGTTCACGCAGTGGGAATCTGAAGATGACTGAGCTAGCACACACTTCTTTCTGATAAGGTCCTCCCCAAAGCAGAGGTAAACCCACGCGGCTATCATCCTACTGATACAACAGGGCCGCTCCAGCTACAAAGGTGATTTCTATCTGCAACCACTTAGCACTTATGATGTGCAGTGAAAGCCATGATAAGCAATATGAGGCAACAGCCAGGTCCAATGATTTGTGGTACACAGGGCTCCTGACAAATATTTATATGTCTGACATGTCTCTCAGAGAAACCTGATTTGACAAAAGAAAGATTGAAGCTACCTTTCAGGCTGGGGAATGGTGTAGTCTTCTCTCGGGCACCTTTGGTGGGCAGTGTGAGGTTTGAAAGGCTGAAGCTTGTACTATGGTTCCGATACAGGCTGCCTACAATGGGGAGGGTATGAAAAGCCATGAGCTAATGTTGGAGAAGCTGCTTATTCGTCCCGGCCGCCCAGAACCAAAATAATCACACAGAAACTGTATTAATTAAAACACTGCTTGGCCCATTAGCTGTAGCTTCTTATTGGCTAATTAATACTTACATATTAATTTACCCCATCTCCACTAACTGTAAAGCCACGTGGCAGTGGCTTACCGGCAAAGTCTTGGCATGTCTGACTCTGGCAGTTCCATGGCGTCTCTCTGACTCCTGACTCTGCCTTCTTCCTCCCAGCATTCCGTTTAGTTTTCCCCACCTAGCTCTGTTCCCCTATAGCTCTGCTATAGGCCCAAAGCAGTTCCTTTATTCATTAACTGACAAAAGCAACACATAGACAAAAGGACCTCCCATACCACTTCCCCTTTTCTGTTTAAACAAATAGGAAGGCTTTATCTTTAACATAGTAAAATTACATATAACAAAGCAGTTATCAATGAATCAGGAAAACCTCTCTTAAGGGAGCTGCAGCATGTCACCAGCCAAAAAAAAAAAAAAAGAGAGAGGCTAAACTTTGTTTCTCTGTGTCTCGAGTTCCTTTCCAAGCTTTTAGTCTGCCACATTGGTGCGCCAAGCTAAGAGGACAAATGTTCACAGCATCCCAGTACAGGAATGGTTGTATCATCTTTACCTCTCTTAAACAGCATCCCAATGGACTGATCAGATAATGTCTGCTCTATCTTAGAAAAGATGCAGTGTAAGTAAGGGCGAACAAAGAAACAGCCAGGTCTGCTCAAAATCCAGTAATAATTTTCTCTGACTTCCTCCCATAAAAATGTCTAGGTCTCATTTACTGCTAACACTGCATGAAAGCCAGTGGTTCATATGCCTTTGCTCTGAAGTGATATTCCTACCTGGACCCTAAGGACACCTACAACTACAATCACTCTTTATGGCAGCCCTCATCAGCCCTTGTCAATCTGCAGTCCATAAATGATCCTTCCTCTCATCTGTTAAAAGCAAGCACGAAAACCTGTTGCATATATATTTCAAACATTTTCACTAAAGCTCCTTACCAGGCAAAGACGACAGCAGATCCAAAACAAATTTGATTAAATATATGACTTATAATTTAATGTTTAATTTTTGTCTATAGTGTCTGAAATACATACGTAAGCGGATTAGCGATATGCTGCAGTAGCATTTGCTACCAATCCTAACAACCTGAGCTGATCCTGAGGAGCCCCAGGGGAGAAGAGAACTCCTACAAGCTGTCCTCTGGCCTGATATCAACCTAGCTCTACACCTCAAGTTCTAAGCAACATGTGCTAGACAGAAAATACAGCAGAAGAATGAGAGAGCTTGAGGTACTTACTAGCAAAAGACATGATGCCCCCGAAGCCCTCGGTGCTGTTGTTGGAGACAGTGGAGTTGGGAGAGCTTGCTCGGGAGTCTGACTCTGCATCTGAGTCACTTGCCAGTTTCAAGCTGTTGGGCCGCAGCAGCTTTTGAGCCCTTGAATGCACAGTGGCACCCATGAGTCCCAGGCAGGGGTACTTAATCTTGGGAGTGGACCTTATGCTACACTGCACTTGCTGTTCTTGTCCCATAAATCCTAAGTCCTTAGTTCAAAGAATTACCCTCTGGGGATGGCAGGATAGCAAGAGCATTCGTCTTTCTGATTAACCCTCACCCGGGGTCACTGCAGTGAGGTCCTTCAGTCACCCATCTAAAAAGGATTCCCAGGCTCTCACCGATTGCCACCGACATGTTGGCTGAATCGGGGAGTGTAGCTTTCCCCCTCCTCCTCCTCATCTTCCTCAGGGGGAAAGCCATATTGGGGCTCGAAGTATGGATTGTCATAGGTTCGCTGGCACACTGACCCCTCTCCAGTTTCTGTCTGTCTCCCGTCCACAGTAGATTTGCAAATGCTGGGAGGCACAGGAGTGAGGGACTTGGAGCTGCCTGCTGTTGCCTTATCATCCATCTCTGTAGAATCGGCATGTTCCTAGGGTCACATTAAATACAAAGTGGTCACCTGATGCCCAGTGATGCCTTCCCATAGTCTCAGTTCAATGGAACAGACCAGGTCTGTCAAATTCCCAGCCTATGAAATGTACGGGAGAAGAGCTACAATATTTTTGATCTCTGGACTTACAAACTATGGAAGCAGATACTAGTGACAGCTTAAAGGAAGCCCGATGACCTTCTTTTGGTGTTAAAGCTACTTCTCAGAGGCTTTTAGTCAGAAGGTTATAGAGAAAAAGAGGGGAAGAACACGGGAAGAAGCAGACGAAGAGCTGCAGTCAGGCTTTCCGAACAGATGGGACCAGCATCCTCACCATGCCCCCTACGTCTCCACGTACAGGGTGGGCGCCATGGACGACAGCACCAGGGCTGCTGCTGGCCGCCATGCTGGAGCTCCAGCGCAGCGGGGGATTTCCCTGAGAGTTCTCGCTGTCTGGACCGGGCTCCTCTCCCTCTTTCTGGGTCTGCAGCTCATCAATATTCACTTCGCTGGCATCTCCCAGGGCTGCATGCGTCAGAGGATCCACATCTACCCAGAGAGACAGGCACAAATCACCTCAGCCCCAGAACCCAACCCCTGCCTAATAATGGCCAGTCTTCCCAAGTATACTCACTGGGAGTATCACCATTGATGTCACATTTCATCATTTCACTGACGAAGTCCCCAAGGGAGGAGTAAGAAGAGCTCGAGTCATCATAATCCATACTATCACTACCACTGCAAGGTAAAAAGAATGAAAAGGAAAGGAAGAGGGGCTGGCCCAGGAGACTCGGGATGCTATGGCTCTCGCTGCCGAGCCTGACAGCCTGAGTTCACTCCTTGGACCCACATGGTAGGAGAGAACCAACTCCCTCAAGTTCTCCTCTGACCTCAGCATACACAGAGGGCCGCACAAATGCACACACACACACACACACACACACACACACACCATAAACTGTTTCAATTTTTTTTCTTTTAAAGAAAAGAAGCTTAAGATGTAGCTGAGGGCTGGAGAGATGGCTCAGAGGTTAAGAGCACTGACTGCTCTTCCAGAGGACCTGAGTTCAATTCTCAGCAACCACATGGTGGCTCCCAACCATCTGTAATGAGATCTGGCGCCCTCCTCTGGCATGCGGGCATACATGGTGGCAGAATGTTGTAAAATAAATAAATTAAATAAATAAATAAAGAAGTAAAAGAAGTGAGTATACTTTAAAAAAAAAAAGAAAAATAAAAAAAAGAAAAGATGTAGCTGAGTTGGTAGAATGCCTGCCCCCCAAGCAAGAAGGCCTGGGTTCAATTCTAACACTGTTCACAGTCCTCAAGCATCACAACTTGGGAGTAGAGACAACAGAAGTTCAAGATCATTCTTAGTCATTTTAATCCAGCTTAGGACACAGGAGGTCTTTTCTCAAAATAAAATGGAAACAACAACAACAACAACAAAATCAGAAAGGAGAGGACTAAAGAATCCACAGTCAGGGGGCTAGAGAGATGGCTAAGTGGTTTGAGCACTGGCTACTCTTCAAAAGTACCCAGGTTCAATTCCTAGCACTCACAATGGCAGTTCACAACTGTTCCAGAAGATCTGACACTCTCACACAGACAACACCAATACACAAAGAAAAGAAAAGAATCTACAAGTAGTATTTAGAACCCCAAAAAGGGGAGCACAGTTGGCTCAAGGCTAGGGTACAAGACAAACTAAGGATGTCAAGGAGAGCAATCAGAGCTGATTATGGTGGCTTATGCTGTTAGCCCAGACTTCGAGGCAGAACTGTGTGAGTCTGAGGCTATCTTAGGTTACACAATGAAACTCTGTCTCAGCATATAAAACAGAGAAAGGGCTAAAGATACGCTTCAACAGTTAACAGCACTTGCTGCTTCCAGAAGACCCAGACCCTGTTCCTAGCACCCACACGGACACCTACAAACACCTGTAACTTGTTGTGGGATATCTGTACTGTGTTAAGAAATATTACTTTGATTGGTTTAATAAATAAATATTACTTTGATTGGTTTAATAAAGAGCTGAATGGTCAATAGCTAGGCAGAAGGTATAGGCAGGACTTCTGAGCAGAGGGAGAGGAAGTAGGAGATGAATCTAGGAGCATAAGAGATGCCAGGAGACATGGAAGAAGCGTGACGGGCGGTGGTGTGTGACAAAAACGGAGATTAATAAAAACGGGTTAAGTTATAAGAGCTAGTTAAAATCAAGCCTAAGCTAAGGCCAAGTTCACATAATTAGTAATAAGTCTCCGTGTCATTGTTTGGGAGCCAGTTAGCAGAACAGAGACTCATTACGGTGACTCTAGGTTCAGGGGATCCAATGCCCTCTTCCTCCCACATCAGACAAGACACTTAAACACATAAAAATAAAAAATTAAATAAATAATAAAAACAAAACCCACAAAAAGTAACCTACCAAAGGACTGGGGATGTAGCTCAGTAGAGTGCCTTCCTAGCAGGTAGGAGGAACTGGCCGTGGTTCCCACAGCACACAGAATGGGCGGTGGTGGCACACACCTTTAATCCCAGCACTCGGGAGGCAGAGGCAGGAGGACCTCTGCGAGTTCAAGGCCAGCCCTGTCTACAAGGACAGGCTCTAAAACTACCGGGAAACTCTGTCTCAAAAAACAAAACAAAACAAAAAACCCCCAAAAACCAAAAAACCAACCAACCAAACAAACAAAAACAGAAGCAAGCTGGCAAAGAACAACAAAAGCAAAATAAGAAGGGAAGAGTGGGAGGAAGAGCTGAGGTGACATGATCACGATGTAGTGCACATATGTGTGAAACTGTCAAATGATAAATTTAAAATATTCAAAGAAGGAGAAGAGGAGGAAGAGACAGGCTGCAGAGATGGCCCAGTGGTAAGGAGAGCTTGTCACACAACCCTAAGGACAACTTCTGATACCAGCACCCAACTAACAAGTTAGCTGTGCCACAAACTTGTATAGCTCAGTTATAAGGAATGTGAAACCCTCTTCTGGCTTACACACACACTAGAGAGTAAATCCACAAATATATTCACTAGATGACAGACAGACAGACATGCACACGTACACACGCACACACACACACAAAATCAATCTCTTTTAAAGAAGAAAATCAACTAAAATATTCAAAGCTTTAAAGACTCACATCTACAACTGCTATGACATTTTTGCCTCCTAGTGTGAGGGACTGCTCACCTGTCATCAGTGGGGTCAGAATCAGAATCACGTTCTGGTGGCCCACTCAGGGCCTCAGCCAGCTGAGAACTGCCGTCGTAGACTCGATAGTGGATGGGCTGCAGCTGGTGAGCAAACCACTTTGGCTTGTCACCAATAAGGGCTGGATCAAACATATCTACCCAAAGAGGAAAAGCAATGAGCAATAAAAAAGTGGGGAAGTTAAAAGCAGTAAAAAGTAATAGAGAAGCAAAAGAGGCCCTCAAGGGACAAAGGCGCGAGGCAAACGGAGGGCAAGTGGACTCACTGTTGTGAATCCGCTGAAAGGCATAGTTAGAAGGGTTTAGGATCCATTCTCCAAAGTACTCCACAGCTTGAGTCCTGGCCAGTTTCTCAGCAAAGGGAGTCTGTCGGGGACGTGAGGCCAGAAAGGAGCCAGCTTGGAAAGCTACCACAGGTCTGGGGAAGAGTCGCAGGGTACGTGTGTGCATCTGAAAGCCCTGCAGCACGTTAGCAGAGTTGAAGAAACGGACCATGGCCACTCTGGGAAAGAAGGGGGTGGTGAGATAATCCAAGACCCATACCCTGTGTCGTTAGGCTGTGACCCAAGGTCTTAGACCACCTCCTAACACCATCGTTTAACAGGTTTCAACCACCATGGGGAGAGATCTTAACCATCAGTCTTGCTCTTCATGCTGAGAGTGTTAACTATTTCTTCTCCTCACTTTTGCTAAGGTAGGAAATACAACCAAATATCACACTCATTTTATATAAAGTAAATCTGGCTCTGAGATGTGGTCTCCCCTCCTCAAGAGAGCAGAGAAGCAGACTTAGGAACTTGTGCTCTTACCTCGTTGCAACATCGACTGAATCTACGTCATTGCCATAAATGAGTGGATTGAACTCAGTGGAAGGCGTGGCCTGAAAGTCACCAGAAGGCCTTCCCAAGAGAAGTGGGATCTCCTGGCCCTCGTGGAATTTCTCCAGATTAAGAATGGGCTGGGTATTGAGACTCATGCTGGCCAGGGCCTGGGAACAACAAAAAGTCCTCACTTAAAACAGGCTCTTACGCAGCCAACCTCAGGTCCTAGGAAAGGGGTGTTAAAGTCTTCCACCTGTCATCTCTGGTCACAAATTGTCTACGAAGAACTGTGCTCATGTGAAAAACCATGGCCAACTCATTCTAGAGTCTGTATCTTTGAAAAAAAAAGAATCCAAATAATTTAGCTTCTAGAAAGCAGCTGGAATTATGTAGCTTGTCCATCTAAGTCAGGGAAGCTCGAGGCTTTTATAGAACTTAAGTCCAAGACAACGGCTTCCATTTATTTTAGCCGAGAATGTGATTTTCAAATTGAAAAACACAAAGAAGTAAGAACAAGTGAACTGTAAAAAACAGACCTACCTGGACAAAACAACAACAAAAACAAAAACCAAAAACAAAAGCCTTATCAGGCAGTGGTGGCGCAGCCTTTAATCTCAGAAGCAGAGACAGGCAAGTCTCTGAGTTTAAGGTCTGCCTGGTCTACAGAGAAAGTTCCAGAACAGCCACACTTTGCCTCTGAAAACAAACAAACAAACAAACAAACAAACCACAAAATCAAACAAAACAACAAAAACCCAGAGCCTCACCAAGACAGCCACAACTATGAAAACAACTCCCCAAACAAAACAATGTAACAAGAACAGAGTCTCAGGCCGGGCGGTGGGTGGTGGTGCACACCTTTAACCCAGTACTCGGGAGGCTGAGGTTGGCGGATCTCTGTGAGTTTGAGGACAGCCTGGTCTACAAGATCTAGTTCCAGGACAGGCTCCAAAGCCAGAGAGAAACCCTGTCTCGAAAAACCAAAACAAACAAACAAACAAACAAACAAACAAAAAACTGAAAACTACTAAGTACTCATTGAACCATTAGTGTTTCAAAGTGGCTGAGGAATAATCCCCTGGGCTGGTGTCACACTGTATTTGGAATCAGAATCTGGGTGATTCTGTGTTAATGCTGCTGGTCCATGCCTACACAGTAAGAAGCTGGCATAAATTCATATAGCACTCGCTCTTCACATTCTTTCTTCACTCTCCCCCGCCCCCTCATTTTGAGACAAGGTTTCATCAAATAACCCTGGCTGTCCCGGAACTCGCTCTGTAGACCAGGCTGGCCTCAAACTCACAGAGATCTGCTTGCCTCTGTTTCCTAAGTTTTGGGATCAAAGGTGTGTGCCACCAAGGCAGTCTCCACATTAGCCCCTCTTAAGCAGTCATCAAGAATGAAAAACACAGCAAGTGAAGACAGCTAGAGAACTTTCTGACCCTGCAACCCTTACCAGGCAACCAGGTATCAGATCACATGAGCAGCAGTGAGTGACGAAGAAGGACCACATTCTAGTCAACACCGTCTAGACTCCAGCTTTGAGAAGAACTACGAGGTACTTCAGACAGCACAGGAGAAAAAGACTTTTAAAGAGCCTTCAAGAGACTGTGACTCCTAATACGCACAGTGCTGTCTACTGGTGGTCCTACATAACACGTACAGCGGGGGAAGGGAATGGAGCCATGTCATATTTTACCTTCAGGTACTGTGTTTAGCATGCAGAATAAAAAAAAAAAACAATCAATAAAAAAAATGGCTGAAAGGGCTTACACAAAGAAAGGGATTTTTTAGGAAGGGCATCTATAGGGACTTTGGAATCAATTTAACAAGCAAGTCTGTCCAAATGTCTAACTTTCACCTTCAAAGACTGAAGGAGTACTATAAAGAGAACGGCAGAGATGACAAAACAGGAAGGGATGGGTGTTCTTGGTTTTGTTTGTTTGGGTTGAGTTTGTCCGAGTGATGGGACTACAGGTGAGTGCCACCACACCCAACAGGAAGCATACATATACACAGTATCATGTGCATTACAGGGTGACAAGCAGTGAGTTAAAAAGAACCCTTTAAGATTCATTCTGCTGACTGTTAGCTGCTCCCCATTTGGGAGTTCATCCTCGTGGGTTTGCTCCTAATCATTATGGCAAATGGATGTTACCCATGTTCCTTCTTTTGGGCGTATGCAATATGTTCACGTAACCGTGGCTACACACCCAAGTCTGTAATTGTTAGCACAGAACAAGAGTTGGTCGTGTCCCTGTGTCTGTCACAACATGTCCCACCAAGCAGCATCCTTCTCTAGTCTGGTCTAAACGTCTTGGGGAACATCTGTGGCTATGTAGGATCAATGCAGAGGGGGAAATGCTTACTCAGTACAGGGTTCTGTGCCCATTATCTGGCCATAGCTGTGGGAAAGTCCCCCTGGTGTATTTCCGATGTAGTACACCACATTTTGTCAGCCGGAAAGTAAAGTCACAGAGATCCTAAAATAATCCTAGGCCTAAGTATAGTGTTACAGACCTACAATCCCGGCTCTCAGGGGCTGAGTCCAGAAGATCCAGAGTTTGAGATCAGCCCAGGCTACAGGGCAAGACCCTGATCAGTTCTTGCTGTTTCTACAACTATCTGAATATATGACTGTTTTTAAAAATAAAAAAGTTATAATTCTAAAAAAAATTCATTCTGGTGCACAAAATTTGGATATACTTTTCCTTAAGTCCGCTCAAGGTAAAGAAAATCTATTTCACATGAAGGTTCTTAGACACACTCCCTTCCAACAGGATCCTGATATCATCTATTACTTACTTTATTTAAACATTTTATGACATCTTAATTTACACTGTGTTAAGTATGTGTACATGTGTGGGTGCATGTGTGCCACAGCGTGTCTGTGGAGCGCAGAGAAATAACTTCTGAGAGTAGGTTCTCTCCTTCTACCATGTGGGTCCCAGTCGTCAGAGTTGGTGGCAGGTGCCTTTATCTGCTGAACCATATTGCAGACCCTTCCCCCGCTTTCCTTCATTCCTCACCTACCTGCTTCAAGTGTTTTTTCAGCTCTAATGATTCTGGTTCTGGCAGGACAGGCAGCACTTCCGCATTGGTAGGGGCAATCACCTGCAGCAGAGAAAGCAGAAGAACCCATGACTTTAGAATGAACTGTCTAGGAGATCTGCTTACATAAGGGCAAATAACATGCCACAGGGAGATGTGATAAATGCAACATCATCATATGTTATCCTATACATATGAGAGCCATGCATACATACGTGAGCTACATCTACATTCCTGAAAAGAAATATACCTAATATTGATGACTATATCTGAATATTATTATGGGTCATATTTTCTTCTTTACATTTACTTTATTTTTGAAACTTACTTTCATTACTTCTAATTATGTGTATGGATGCAGGTGCCAGCAGAAGTCAGAGGTACCAAATCCCCTAGAGCGGGAGTTAAAGAGGGCTGTGAGTCACCTGATGTGATGGGCATTGAACCCAGGTCCTCTGAAGAGCAGTCAGTGCTCTTAACTGCTGAGTCATCTCTCCAGCTCCTATACTTTTCTTTTTCTTTTTACTGTATTTGTGTTTGGAGGGAGGTGGCATTCCATGTCACATGTATGGAAGACAGAGGACAACAGAGGTGAATTTTCTCTTTTCACCATGTGGATCCTGGGTATTGAATTCAAGTTGTTAGACTTGGAGGCAAGAGTTTTTTACCTATTAAACTACCTTGCTGGCCCGGCCCTACACTTAATTTTATTTTCTAAAATTTATTAATGAACACAGAGTAGGCTTTCTACAAGAGTTTTTAATATACTCACATTGTGGAATGTTAACATAATTTTGAATGTGTGCTGAAAAACAGTTTCTTTCACCTGATTATCTACATTCTATATAAGTGATATACACAAAAGTAACCATCATGGGGCTCTTTGATTATCTACATTACATATAATGACATATACGGAAATAACCGTCATGGGGCTCTTTGAGCATGTAGGAGGAACTCTTAATTCAGAGCAGACTAAATTCTATAGCCAATAGCCTATCTGCCTACTAAAATCAAAGCCACATTAGAGAAAAATTGTTTTAATAAGTATTATAATAGAAATAACAGTTATCAAACATAACTGGGCCTAGAACATGATCCTATTTAACGCCTTAGTCCCACGCCTCACCCTGTTGCTGTCCAGATCCACTAGCCACACATCATCAGGCATTCTGAAGTCTAGCTTGTAGAGGAAGAAGCTGGCAGGAACTCCAATGATGTATGGGGTTGGAGCCAAGAGTAGCTGTGGAAAAGATAAACAAAGACAAATTTATTGAGGGCACGTAATTAAGTCAGAATTTTTCCAGATAAGACGTTCTGACACCCTTTTCCAAAATTCTCACAGCTAGATACTTGCAAAATTTAGAATTTTTCAGATTTTAGAACGGAAACAATACATTTCAGAATATTTTTTTAAAATATTTATTTATTTATTTGTTGTGTATACAATATTTTTTCTGTGTGTATGCCTGAAGGCCAGAAGAGGGTACCAGACCCCATTACAGATGGTTGTGAGCCACCATGTGGTTGCTGGGAATTGAACTCGGGACCTTTGGAAGAACAGGCAATGCTCTTAACCACTGAGCCATCTCTCCAGCCCTACATTTCAGAATATTAACACCTATAATCATTAACTCTCACAAACAAAACTACAAATAGCATAGTTTGACCATACAATCAGTTCAAATCCACCCAAAACTTCAGATTGGTAAGTCATGTGGAACAGAGGACCAGCTTCTTTGGTGCTGGGCTTCCTCCCTTGAGAAGCCAGGGCAGCCCAGCAGGGATGCTCTGTGGGACTCACCTGCTCTGCTGACGCCATGCAGGTAGGGAGCAGCGGGATGACGGGAAACATGTACTCCAGCGGGTAGATCATTGCCACAAAGGCCATCACAGACATGGAGAGCGCGTTGTAGTCGCGAGACTGTAGCACCACCTGCCACACCACAAATCACCCAGCACAGTAACACAGCGCCCGGCACCCCAGTTCAGTGTCTTAGCTCTGCCGCTCCCTATTGTAGGACTACATACTGACAGAGAACGCTGGTATCCCCGAGAAGGAAATCAGTGTAACAAAGGGTACTCAACTGAGCATTCCACTTGAGATCAATATTGTGATTCAATTCATGTCTACCAAATACCTGCTATATACCTGCCATCACTTTACCTCCTGGAAATAAGAAGATGATAAGAACACACAGTGCCTGTCCTCAGCAAACTCATGACCCAGCTCCCAACAGGTCTAGGTCTACAGAACTGGCCCTCACCTTGTGCTCGAGCAGGATGCAGGTTAGCACCTGAAGACAAGCGTCCACGCCCAGAAGTTCCAAGGGAAGATGGAGGGGGAAGTCTACTAGGGTGAACCGAGAGGGGTCTGGAAGAGCAAATGTCAGGGCTGGCTGCAGCTCCTGGGGTAGGACCTCAACGTCCACTCGCTTCTGCCCAGAAACAGGTACTGGGGAGCGCAGCAACCGGTAGATCCAGGCCTCAATCTCTCGAAGGTCATGCAGAAGGGCGCTGGACTTTTCCTCCACTAGCAGCGATCCAGTAAAGATTCGCCACATAGTGTCCCTGAGGAGCACACAGCAAGACTCAGACAAACATCACCAGCTGGTACTGCTGCAACCCATTCAACGACAATAATAACTGGAAGAGGCGTACTGTCAGGAGCCCACTCTCGAATCTCAGAGGGGACCCGAGGTCCACATGAAAACAAAACCAGGCGTACAACGGCAGATGTGATAGAACTCAATGTCATGCCCACCAGCAAACATCAAAGTTCTCAGCCATAACAACATAGGTGGTCAACTCTCAGCAGCTTTAGATTGGGACCAAACTGTTTAAATAGTCCTAAAGGAGCACAGGCTAATCGTATTAATAGCTGAACGCTTCCCCTTTCTTCTGAGCATAAGCAGCAAACCTTACCTCTGAACACCGCGTGGGATGCCCAGTTTCTTGCCTAGCAGCCGTTCACTACAGCAGTCTACCAGACGTTTGAGAGTATACAGACACTCTCTGAAGGTCGAGAAGAAAGGATAGTGGCTAAGCACACACAGGGATGTCAGAGTACTGTTGCGGGAGCGGCTGCCCACTTTTGCACGGCGTTTGCCCCGAGGAGACTGGTTCACATCAGGAGTGGAGTCAGCACTAGGAGGCTGCAAGGCTGAGCCACTCTCTGAGCCCTGAGTGCCAGCCTCTTCTGAGGCACAGGTGACATGAGTTCCTTCCTTTCCATGGCGTCCTGCTCCAGCTTCTACCTTTTCCTTCAGCATTCGCTTTTGGAAGGAGCGGTAGAAGTTAACACAGATGCCATAACGGGTGACTCCAGTGTCCTTGTCAGTCAGAGTGAAGACAAAAGAGGTATCATCTCGAAGGCTCATGCGTCGCTGCCGCACACTCAGACATCCCTCAGGCTGGCAGAAGAACACCACATCTGGGGGCAGGGGAAACTCAGGGTGATCCTCTAATGGGTACCGCCGCAGCAGTTCGGGTGTCTGAGCCACACTGTCACTGCTTGGGTGTCTGAAGGACAGAAAGACACGCTCAGCAGCCCAAAAGCATATATACACTGTCACACATTAACCACAATCAACAAATAAAGCTCAAAGATACTTTTGGATAAAGTGAGCTAATTATAGGACTTGGATATCTGGGGACTGCTCGCCAAGTTTTACTGGTGGACTGGAGAATGCACTTTGATGAAAACGCTATCTTGAAAGTTTCAACAAGGAAATCATCACTAACACTCAAAAATGATCAGTATCTTTCAAAGTGCCTCAGCTAACAAATTACCACAAGAATATACGCAGGTAGAGAAGAAGCAAAATGTGCTTTCTCCTTTTTACAAACTGTGAAAACTTGGCTATAAAGAGTATATTTGCTCAAAATCATAGAGTATGTTTACAAATTTACCATGTATTTACTTATGAGAGTCAGCGCTCACATTACAGAATAGAAGTGGAGGTCTGAGGATATCTTGCAGGAGAAACTTCTTTCCTGCCATCATGTGGATCCCAGGAACTTAATTCAGCTCGTTAGGTTTGGTGGCAAGTACTCACTGAGCCATTTCACCTAACCACGGATGTGAGTTAAAAGCTGAGTTTTGAGCTGAGTGTGGTGGCACTTGCTTTCAGTACCAGCGCTTGGGAGTCAGAGGCAGGTGAATCTCTGAGTTCAAGGCCAGTCTGGTCTACAGCAAGTTCCAGGTCAGCCAGGGCTACATAGGAGAAATCTTATCTCCAACAAAATAAAACAAAGCTGAGTTCTGCTGTCTCTGTCCAGACTGATATTCTTACACCACCCAAATGTGTGACTTTCCCTACCAACATCAATGTTCCCATCAGGGAAAAACAATGGGAAGAATAAGATATGCAAAGCGACATAAAAATAAGGTCAAGACATTGTGGCCATCCCAGAAAACAAGACAATTATCAGTCTCTTGGTTACCTTGCCCCTACGATCACTAGATAATCAAGTAATCGAGGGCAGAACTTCTTTTGCACCATGGTTCCAATTTATCAGTTCATTGCAGAGAAACTTCAGGGCACTGGGCGAGAAGTCAGCGTTCCCAGGGGGAATTCTGATATAATCTGAAAAATCCAATAGGGGAAAAGTACTGATAAACATACACAGCTATGCCTAAGGGAATCATCCTCTCAGTTTCATCTCAGCCAGGGCACAGGTCAGAAGGCTTCCGCTCCATCACTCAGGATAGAATTTGACACTTGCATAGACTGGTGGCTGTCTAGGTTTATGGGCTCCCAGAGTCAAACAGACTCTGAGAGTCAAATTTCAAGTAGAATAGGGGTTGAGGGATATAGCTTACTGGTTGAGCACCACAGAAAGGAGAAGGCACAGTCGTCGGCATGATGGCTCAGCACTGCTAACTAGCTCATTTCCAGCCTAGTTCCTGGGGCTCTGCTTCTGAAAACCAGACCTAGACAGTCTAATCTAGACTGAATAATTATGATAACAAAAGAGTCGCTTTCAGAACTACTCCAGGGTGATCAAGCTCAAACCAGACTCTTTGAATAGCACTAATCTGTGCTTTTACATCTAGATGAAAACCTAATTATTCTGTCTCACTAAGCGGCTTTCAGCTTGATGTGTAACTATCATAGACTTTTCAGTTAATTGCACTCAGACAGTATCAACAGCTGGATATCTAGGTCACATGATCTCACATGAAGACTGGCTATGTCCCAACTATATCATCTCTAACCAGCTGTTGTTTTTTGTTTGTTTGTTTGTTTGTTTGTTTGTTTTGTTTTGGATTTTTCTGGTTTTTCTCTGTAGCTTTGAAGCCTGTCCTGGAACTAGCTCTTGTAGACCAGGCTGGCCTCAAACTCATAGAGATCCGCCTGCCTCTGCCTCCTGCGTACTGGGATTAAAGGCCACTACTGCCCAGCCTAACCAGTTTTCCCAGTTGCAAGCTAGAAAAGGGGCCCCAGCAACTGCTATTACCTCTGCCCTTGGTGCTGAACCAATAGCTCTTTGTCTAGTCGGGTTTTTGGGATCTGAAAGTAAAACATGTTCCCAGGAGGCCTAATCGTTCTCTATCTCACAGAGATTATGAATTAGGGACTGAAAATACTAGGCCTTCTGCAAGTACAGAGAAGATGTGCAAGAAAATTTCTAAACATATTAAAAATTAATTATTACCTAGGGCCAGGGAAATGGTTCAGCAGTTACGACCATTCCTGTTTCTTCCAAGGCCCAGTTTCAAGTACCCACATTGGTGACTGACAGCTGTCTATGACATATATTTCTAAATAAAATGTTTTTCTCCAGTATAGGCCACACTGAGACCATGTTCACTGTATGCATGTATATGTGTACACACGATCCTATTACACTACTACACACACCTAAACATATTCCACTTCATTTGCTGTGTCCACTCCCATATTGCAGACACAGACATTACCTGTAATACTGAGGGCACATTTGACTTAGGTAATGAGTTATTTTGACCTCCTCTACCCATAAACAAGACCTATTTACAATACCGCCGGTGTCCTCAAAATTCTGTTCCTTCCTTTCCCCCTTGCTCTCAATAGAGGACCCATAGGTAATAGGATTCAGTTTTGTCTCCATAGCGACTCTGACTCCAAGCACTATTTATAGCAGAGCTGTAGCCCCTCCCCTGCTTGGTGACCGAACAGTGTGCTAGCGGCTAATACTCCAAAGTTAGCCATGGCCCATAACACTTCATTCCTCCTATTCCATTGGCAGCACCTACTAAGAATCAGGTTATCTTTACTTCGACATGTGTTTGCTTTTTAAATCCCACTAGCAGCTTTTAAGAGGAATCGCTCCTCACCACCAAGTTCCTGAGCATGCCACTCACTCAGTCATTTCTGGGTTCATCACTCTTAATAATCCCAACTACAATACTCATTGTCATGAGCTTACTGCAGAAGTGGGCCACCCTGATAGAGCAGAGTGCCCCTGCTCCTAAGAAAAATGAAAGAGAAGAACGGGGAGCTACGAAATGGGATACAGGCAAAAGTCATGTGTTCTATACAGAAATATCTAACTGTCAACAAGACCCATATACAGCATCTTATCACAAAACAGAATTTGTAGGACCTGAGCTGTAGGCTGTCTTTGAAGGAAGGTTGATACTGAAAACCAGAAGCATCCTCTAGCTAAAATCCCAAAGGTGGTGTTGAAGTTTTCTCCCACTAGTAAGTTAGTTACAGGGGCCTTTCCAGTATTGGTGAGATAAAGCCCCTCTCCCAACACACCAGTTACCATATTCTACAGTCAGAGTTGACTTCAGATACTCAGACTACAGAGATAACCAAGGCTGTTCTTCTCCTTCTCTGCTTTCCCCGCAGACGCTAAATCCTCTAACACCACCTATAACTCATGCAGTCTTCATAACCAGCCAGGCTCGGACTCTGCCTCTTGTTTCAATTCTATTTACTGAGATAGAGCTCCCTGCCTGTCCCACTGTGGTCCAAATTTCTAAATGTATTCCTTTTTGCTATAATCCTACATCACCACCCACGTCTGGAAACCACAGATCTTGCAGTAATCTATGTCTTTTCAGCCTACAATGGCCATGCCACCAACCCTGTGGGTTCATCCCTCATTTGAGGCAGGATCTCATAGTAAAAACCACAGGAACTCGACCCAAGGACGATATGACATCTTCGCTGACGTGAGCACGAAGCGAGGCTTCCTCCCCTTCCTCCTCCTCCCCAGGCAGTGACCTTGCAAGCTCATCAGCAGACTGGTCCAGCGTGGGGGAGAACTGGAGCAATGAAGCCAGAGATGGATAGGACTGAGGAAGGAGGAGAAGAGAGCACGAGGAAGAATTGAGCTGCCGGGGCACGGATAAGGGAGCAGTTGCAGCAAAGATTAAATGGTGTGCCTGGTCTTCAGCAAGTCAGTATTGAAGGACGAAATGTAAATATATATGTATATATTAGAGAATCAAACGTGGTTCTTCAAACGCTAATCAAAAATAAGGCGTGCGCACGCACGCGCACACGCTCCAGGCGCTGGCGCCTTCCTCGGGCCCGGGGCTGGACAGCTCCTCGCCCCCACCCCGAAACCTGGCGGGCGAGCGGGCGAGCGGCGGCGCTCAGCGCGAGCCCGGCCCTGGGCAGCGCGGGCGCCCCGCCTGGACCCCGCGGCACTTTCTCAGCAGGCTCCACGCCCCCTCGCTCGCTGCTTCAGAGCCGCCGCACAGACCCTTTCCTCCGGCAGCCGCCGGTTCCTCTCAAAGCCCCACGCAGGGCTCCCCAGGGCGCGCAATCCCCTACCTCCCAGCTCTGAGGAACCTGTCGGGCCCGCCTGCCGCCTCCCGGCCGCGCAGCGCTCTTCACTTCCGAGCCCGGCGCCACGGCGAGCAGGCGCCAGTTCCGCGTCTGCACCGGGGGTGCGACCCACTCAGACCTGCTGCGGGAAGCGGACGGCTGAGGGGCCCGGGCCGTACCATTCGCCGCGGGGAACAGGGCTGCACCAAGCCGAGCGCAGGGAGGAAGGCGGCTACGCACACCTATCGCCGTGGGAGTGGGAACGCGATGGAAGGCACTGGGCTAGCCCAGTGCCGGTAGGTGCCAAGGGGAGGACCCAAAGGAATACATTTTGTTTTGGTTGCCCAAACAGTTTTTAATTCGACTTGGTTATAGAGCCCGTCTTGACGAAATAGTGTTTAATATGAAAATACTTCGTAAGATAAACTGCCCCTAAGACTTTCTGACAGTTTCTTCAAACCTCATCTGGCTCCCCCTGCACGCTGTTTGGACGTGCCCAGCCGGCCCGGGTGGAAAGCCAAGTAGTAGGCCGGTGGACTCAACCAATTCTGGAAGGCGGGGACGCTTCAGGCTCAAGCTGCCAGCACCTACACCAAGGTAGGGGTACGAGAACAGTGACGCTATGCCCGCTGGGAAATGGAGTCCAGTCTTTTTGACAACTCAAACCCTGGTCATCCTCCACCAAGCCTCCAGGGACTTTTCTTTGGGTTCCCCCGGGCCCAGAAACCGAAGGGAAGGATTACCTGTCCCTGAGTCTTTAAGGCTGTCCTTTTTCAGATGCCAATGTTAAAAGTAAGACGTTAGACACACACACGTGAAGTGTACCGCTAAGTTATTGCTCCCTTCCCCCACCCCCACAGTAAGAGCACCTGCTCCTACCTGGATAATTAAAGGGGAAGGTACACCTAAGCACAAGCACTTCTCTTATGCCGTGGACCTAGTGAACAGAAAATGTCATTTGTGATTTGCCCCTCTACTGAGTCTGGAGGCAGATCCTAATGGACACAGGCTTCCTCCTCCACAGCACTCCCACCCTTGATCCAGAAATTTATTTCCCTAGTTCTGTATTCATCTTGGCCTTCCTGTTCCAAGTGCCAGACCTGTTGGTGAAGCAGCCAGGCTGCAGAATGATAGTGGAGAATTTCTTTGGGGCCCTATGGGGAAAAACAGGAAGTGGTAGAGGCAAGATGGGTAGGGCCCAGTGCAAAGTGGCCTTCCTGGCTAGTTTATTTGGTTGGGTCAATAAGGTCTTCAGATGGTGCACAATGTTAGTAGGTCCCCAAATGGCCAGCAGCCACCAAACACCCAACCCTTTGACTCTCCTTTAATGCCATGCAAGGATCTCCTTCACCGAGCCCTTCTCAGTCTGCTCCACCTCTAGGAAGCAGTCAGTAAGCCTCAGTCGTGTGGCCACAGCACAGAGGACACGGTGGAAGGACAGTCATTCATGCACATCCCAGATCTCAGACAGCAGTGGGGGAAGTTTTTTGTCCTGCAGGCGAAGTGCGAACACTTGCTCTGAATGGACGCTGCTCAACGTGCGGAGGCTCACCAATTTCATTAGCATCCGTGGGAACATCAGTCGGTCCTGAAAAAAAGAAAAGAAAGGGAAAAGTCTAGCTGTTGCTCTCCATTGAGAAGGTGAGAGCAGCAGGGAGGTTCTGAGACAGGTAAAGAACTGCCCATGCTAGGCGTAGGCAGAAGTCTTAAAGAAAATGGGCCTGAAGAGCAGAAGGAAAAGGCACTGGGGAGACTCACGTGGGGGTGGTTGATGGAGACATAGGCATGCAGGGCCTCCACATATGTGTGCTGCAGCCTCTCCACTTGGAGCTGGTCCTGCACGTTGGGCCGGTCTATAGGTCACCAACAAAGTTGAGGAGCAGGTCTGGCCAAGGTCTTGGTTCCATACCCCAAATCACAACTCTCAAACAGGGCCGTGTCCCACCCTACCTCTCATCCACAAGGAACCCAGCAGGGTCCCCCACACCCTCCTGCCCCTCCCCCGCACCTGCAGAGAAGATGCTGATGGCGATGAGCAGGGCGAACTCGGCGTCATTGAGCTGCAGCTCGTTCATGGCTCTGGAGAACTCAAAGATGGGATTGATGAACTCCACCTGGAGCCCTGGGGGAGAAGAGCAGGGAGAATGTCCTCCGACTCGGTGTGGGGAACTGCTAAGAAGCCGCTAAAAGGTCTCAAGGTTTCTACTATTCAAGAACAAGCTCCATAACTTCTCTGAGTCTCCTCTGAAATCCTAGTCAGTGCGCTGGGATTGGTGGCACGTGAATGTAATTCCAGCACTTGAAAGACTGAGGCAAGAGGATTTCAAGTTTCAAGCTAGTTTGGATCACATAGCAAGATTCTATCTCTAAACAAAACAAAACAGAAACCTATTGTGATGGTGTGATGGCTACTTGATTGTCAGCTGGACAGACTCTGAAGCCACTTAGGAGACAAACCTCTGAACACGTCTGTGAGGGACTGAACACAAAGAAAGCTGAGCACTTGCTTGTCTGCTCTGCTTCCTGACTGGATCCCCTGTGACTGTCTCCACCAGAGGTTCTTAACTGTGGGGCGTGACCCCTTTGGGGCTCACATATCAGATATTTACATTACGATTTATAACAGTAGCAAAATTACAGTTATGAAGTAGCAATGGATTAATCTATGGTTGGGGTCCCCACTACATGAGGTTTATTAAAGGGTCGCAGCGTTAGGAAGGTTGAGAAGCACCGCCCCACATCTTCTGCTGCTACACCATGATGAGCTACACCATCAAGCCAGGAGCCAACACAACCCTTCCTTCCTTTAAAAAAAAAAAAAAAAAAAGATTTATGTATGCATGAGTGCTCTATTTGCCCGAATGACAGAAAAGGGCATCAGATCCCATTACAGATGGCTGGGAGCCACATGGGTGTTGGGAATTGAACTCAGGACCTCTGGATGAGCAGCCAGTGCTCTTAACTGCTAAGCCATCTCTCCAGGTTCTAACTGTCCAGGTCCCAACTCTTGCCATGGAATTGAAAAAAAAAATAATGCAGATGGTTCTCCTTACTACAATGGTTATATGATAAAGTATACAGAAGGCTTAGCACAAAAAGTGCTGAATTAAACAGCAGTGATATTATTAGGATTCTCAAGAATGTTTCTAGAAATAGAGGCATCTCTTACTTTGCTTATAAAGCCCTTTAGGCTGGCAAATGGCCTTCTGTGGCTACCAGCGTCACAGCTGATATAGTGTATCTTAGGTAGAATGAAGCTCTGCAGTTGAGGGTGTGGACTGGGCTCCAAGACTGCCAGGATCTGACTCCCTCAATCTACAACCTACTAGCTGGGGGACTTGAAGTAAGTTGCTTAACCTGTCTGCGTCTTAGAGTCCCCACCTGTAATCTGGAGATAATAAGATCTACCTTATAAACTTCTTAGGAAAATAAATTAGATTAATAAATGTAGCATATGTGATATCTACTATGTGTTCTTCTGTTTTGTTTTGTTTTTCAAGACAGGGTCTCTGTGTAACAGCTCTGGCTATCCTGGAACTAGCTCTGGAGACCAGGCTGGCATTAAACTCACAGAGATCTACCTGCCTCTGCCTCCTGAGTACTAGGACTAAAAGCGTGCGCCACCACACTGGCTTGTGTTCATTAAATTTTAAAAGACTTCATTCTTGTGATAAGGTCCCATGGAGCTCAGCTGGCTCAAATTCACTCTGCAGCTGAGAATGACTTTGGACTTCTGGTCTTTGGAGTGGTACCATTAAGGACATTCTCTACTACAACCAGTTTATGTGGTACTGGGAGTTAAATACAGGCCAACATTCTACCAACTGAACTTGGTTGACTTTTTTTTTTCTTCTAATGAGACAATGTCTCTCTACATAGACTTTAGCTGTCTTGAAACTCAGATGTAGACCAGGCTGGCCTAGAACTCAGAGAGGTCTGCCTTTCTCTGCCTCTCGAGTGCTAGGATAAAGGCACGTGCCTGACTTCGCCCTTGTTTTTTGTTTGGTTTGGTTTGGGTTTTGTTGCTGGTTGTTTTGTTATGAGGTCTTATATAACCCCAGACTAGCCATGGATGACCCTGAACTTGTACCCCTGTACCTGTCCCTGGGAAGGTGTGCCCGTGCCCCTTCATGTTCCTGTGGCAGCTAGAAGTGAACCTCAGGTGCTTCCTCTATTGCTTTCCATCTTACTTGTTGGAACAGGCTCTCACTAACCCTGGAGCAAGTCATGTCATCTAGATTGACTGGTCAGTGAGCCCTGAGCACCCACTTGTCTCCACCTGCTCCCCAGCATGGTTTACAGAAGTGCGCCACTGCTCCAGCCCTTGGACTTGAACCACTGATAGTCATATTCGTCTCCCCATTTAAAACAATAACAACAAAACCCAACAATAATAAGCCAGTCTTCTTGCAGGGAAGACAATAAACACAAAACAGCCCCTGACCTGTGGTACCTGGTGAACACTCTCCCATTCACATTGCTAGCGTCTCCACCCCCCTCTGTTTTCTAGGCTTTCTCAGATTTCTTTTAACAACCATCTGCTATCCTTTTCCATTTGGGGTTTGTTGATGAGTCACTTCTTGTATTTTTACCCTGATGTATATCCAGAGTTGTGTGTTGATCTATTCAATAGGCCAGCTTCACTTTATAATGCATTTCTTGATAAAATTTTAAGCTCCAAAATATGTTTTAAGAAGTTCCCTCATACAAAGAAAAAAGAAGGTTCTAGAATTGAGCTGTGCTCTCGTGACGGTCTGCAAATACTTGCTGGAGGAACCCCTCAAATGAGACCAGTTCACATCAGTCAGCTGTGGTGTGCAGCATATGGCAGTGGATGTGAGGGAGACTTGACAAAACAGAGCCTCCAGGGAAAGAAGCGGCAGGACACAGGCACGCACACACAGAGCCTTCTGTTCCTTTCCCCAAGAACACACTGATAAAATAAAAACTGAAAACACGGTGACACCAAAACTGCTTAAATAAAGAAATCATATAAATTGGTGCAGATTCAGATAGCACAAGTCCATAAGTACTGAAGGAACAGGAAGGGTTTAGGAAAGAGTGTGTTCTGACAGAGTGAAGGGTTAAGAAAAATCTAAGTTAGCAACCATTTGAGGGAAAGGTGTTTGGTAGAAAAGAGGGACAGGGCCGGGTTTTAGGGCTGGATAGAGTCATCCTATTGCCCAGTAAGTACCTAGACATTCAGATAACAACAACACCAACCAAAAAAAAAAAAAAAAAACCCGCAACGGAGGGAGGCAACATGGCCTTGTCCTCTGTAGTTAAGAGAGACTTTCCTAGAAGGCCCACACTGGGACAAGAGGCTCATTGGTTGGCCTGAGTCACCAGATGCCAGTGGAAGCTTCCTGAACTCTGGCCTGGAACCCAGGATCTATCAGCCCTGAGAACAGTCAGAGCGTTAGCTGTATTTCACAGCCTGCTCTCTCAGCTGCCAAATCTTCGATCTCCTCCAGACTTCTGCTACCCTTTCCCAGCCTCTCTCCTCCAGACTTGCAACCCTTCCCACTCCAGTCTCATAAATATCACCAAGAGCTGAATAAGGGAAGCTCCCACTGCTTAGTCCTGAGCAGCATCAGGCCCCAGCACCAGTTCAAACCCATTCTTAGAGAAAACACTGGATTTGATCCTATAGCTCTCCCATTCTGCATGTTTGTCCTGCTTCAACTTTGGTTGTTCAGCTCACCAGGAAGCGGGACAGAGAGAGTAAGGGTGAGTCAGTGAGCCTGCAAGATCCTTAAAGAGCATTATCTGAAAAGAGTTTCTTGCCTTTGTCTATTAAAAGGTCAAAATTTTCAAAAAATTTTCTTAGCTACAGAATATTGTCAAATATTAAGCAGAAGCACAATGCAGTCTTAAGTAGAGCTTCATTGGCTAAAGCAAGAAGGAAGGCTGCTGCTCTGCCTTGCCTGGTCTCTTCCATGAAGATGCTTGCATAACCTCCTCAGATGCATCTGTGGACAGAGGTCTGTTTGGAGCAGTTGAAGTGACTGATCAACATTCCAAACTTCTCTCTTGGAAAAACAATTGGTATAACCACCCAAATCTTAGGCTCTCTAATCACGATGGCCGTCTTAGCTCTCACCTGCTTTGGCAAAGTCTTCCCGGTTATAACTGAAATCCTTGAGGAAGGTGATGCTCTCACTCCCGGGGTTGTACCTCCGTGATGTCTCCAGAAGCATCACCTGCACACAAGCAGCAGCTTTCAAACAGGCACGAAGGGGCTGGTCTTGGTATGTGGCCTTTGAAAGGAGGTTGATTCCCTTCCCTAAGGACTCAGACTCTCCAAGCTGGATATCTGGAGATCCCCTACAGATAATCCTACTCTGGTTTTCCCTTCATCCCATTCCCTTTCCAGCCACCTCAATCGCAGAGGTCTTCAGTAAGGCGATCTGGTCCTCCCTGCTGAGCTGCAGGAAGCCAGGAAGCTGTTTGGCAAAGTCAACAATCTCCTGCACAGACACGATGGCCAGCTCGGTAAAGTGGGCAAAGCGCTGTTGCCGGGCTTCCCGGCTCTGAGGGTCAGGTGCGATGGGCCAAGGCTACCCAGGGTGGGCAAGAGAGGAAAAGTTAAACTGCTGTGAGTCAGAAGTTAGCTTCTGCACAGGCCCAGCCACCTCTCCCCAGGCCTCCAACTACCGTGACTCGAAGTCGGTCAGAAAAGGAGCGTCTGTTACACTGTTGCTGGGCAGCAACCAGCTTCTCGATCATGCCCAGTTGCTCTGGGCTGAGCTGGGGCAGGACTTGGGGAGCTGAGGAAACCCTTGGGGACACTGATGTGATTTGAGCCTGTTCCTCTTCTTGCCGCTTCAGTTTCTTCAAGCGGATCTGCTCTTCTGACAAGACACCTAAAGACAGGGCCAGATGTGAGGTAGGAAGAGGGACAAGGGTGAACAAGAGGCAGAGATGGGGTAGAGGGGATGGACGGTTTGATGCTCTAGAAACAAGATGTGCTAAAAGCAAGGGCATTTTTTTTCTTTCATTCTTTCTTTCTTCTTTTGTTGCTATTGTTTTTCTTTTGTTTTTCAAGACAGGGTCTCACTTCGAAGCTCTAGGCTATCCTGGAACTCACAGTGTAAACCAAGCTGGCCTTGAACTCACAGAGATCCATCTCTGCTTCCCTAGTGCTGGGACTAAGAGTGTGTGCCACTATGTCAGGTTAAGGGAGTACTAATCTACACTCAGGAGACCCCTGCGGGAGTGAGCATCTGTCTGCCTCCACAACATGGCATCAATATTTTCCCATCAGTTCTTCCCAGTTCCTGCTCCGGGCACTTACACTCCTCCCGCATGCCCGCCTGGAGGCATTTGCGAAGCCGACACTCCTGGCATTTCCGTCGCATGTAGGTGTCCATGGGGCAGTGGCCACCGCTGTGGCAAACATAGCGTGCTCCCTTGATGACACTGCGGCGGAAGAATCCCTTGCAGCCCTCGCAGCTCAGCACATTGTAATGGAAGCCAGAAGCCTTGTCCCCACACACACTACACAGCTCATTCCCCAGCATTTTGGGGGCTGGCCCCTTTTTCCGCTTTTGTGGACGAAGCTCTGGATACAGACAGACAAAATGCTCAATGTGTATATCCTCCCTTTCTTGATCACTCTCTCGTTTCCTCCCTCCCTCCCTCTATCCCTCCCTCCCCATCTCTCAGATTCACAATATGTAGTCTAGGTGGGCTTTGAACTTTTGAACTCCTGGGCTCAAGTGATCTTGCATCAACCTCCAGAGTAGCTGGAATTGCTGGGGCATGCCATACTCTTGTAACATTTGCTGTCCTTTACCAAGGACTACTATGTCCTAGGTACTGTATGAGCTCTTGTAAGTATTGATCCTGAAGACAATCATAAGGGTTAATTTCAAATCACAAAGAAATTGAAGCTGAAAATTCAGAAATGCCTGAGACAGACAAAATTCACACCAAAGTCACCCAGGACGAGCTTTTGGGCTTAACTGTGACACTAGAAGGCAAGGCCCCCAGAGTTCCCCTCCAGGTCTAGGGAGCCCCTACCTTTTCCAAATCTGGGTGTTTCTTACCTGTAGGCTCTGGAAAAGCTTCTGCCCTGGGGAGCAGGGCTGTGGGCCCCATTCTCAAAGCACTTTCAGCAGATTGGGGCATCCTAGCTTCCTCCCTGAGGACACAGCTCTTGCCTCCCTGGTCTTTTGCATCTCGGGTTTCTGCCTTCCACAACTCCGTTGCAGAGTCTGAGCCCAAAAGAGGCACAAGGGAGTAAGAGTGGGTTCGTGTTCCATCCAGACTCCATCCCCAAGTGTCTTAGCTGGGAAACTATAAACTTAATTCTACCCTTAGAAGGCAGCCAAACTAGCTGGGAGTTGTGGTGCACAACTTTAATCCCAGCATTTGGGAGGCAGAGGCAGGTGGATCTCTGAGTTCAAGGCCAGTCTGGTCTACACAGTGAGTACCAGGACTGCCACACTACAGAAAGATGTCTCAAAAAAATAACAAACAAAAATGAAGGCCCCCAAGCCCCAGCTCGTGTTCTCAGACTCCAGGATTGTGTGGAATCTAGGACTGGTCAGCTGCAGCTCTTTGCACATCAAGACCTTAAATGTAGATGCCAGCTAGCCTTTGTTCCCTTGGGCATGGCGGAGAGCATCCATTTCATAGATCAGACAGAGCTCTCAAAGCTAGAACTAAGCATTAGCCATGTCAGCACTACCAAGAAGGAAGCCCAGACTGAGGACTTCATGGGGCTTTCAGTGAACAAGCACTGGAACTAGGGCAAAGGGTCTGAGCAGAGGCAACAACTCTAATAGACAGAGCGTGTGCTTCTAAGAAGTGCTGGGTGCAGGCAGGGAAGGGGCTGCTGCCTGAGGTATCAGCCTCTGAGAGGAGGCTCGGGGAGAAGCTCTGTTTGAACAGAGCAGCTTACCAGGACAAACATCAGGCCCTGGAGCCTCCAGCCACAAGGACATCTCTTCCCGGAGCCCTGGACATTACCAAGACACTGTCCTGCAGGAATGAACCAGGTTAGACTTCCAGAAGCAGGCCTCAGCTCCCCTGTGCTCAGATTACCCACTGATTTGTTTGGCCTGTGAAGCCTTCTGTGGTAGATCCCTATGAAATCAGGACTTTTTATATTTGTTTTTCTCGGTTCTGGATACTGAACGCAGGACTTTATGCAGGTTAGGCAAAAGGTCTGCCATTGAACTATACCTCTGGGTTGGCAGGACCACTCTGCCTTCCTTTCTTCCTTTCTTTGTTTTTCAAGACAGTTTTTCTGTGTAGCCTTGACTGTCCTGGAACTAGCTCTGCAGACCAGGCTGGCCTCAAACTCAGAAATCCAACTGCCTCTGCCTCCCCAGTGTTGGGATTAAAGGTGTGTGCCACCACCACTCAGCTTGTCAGGGCTATTCTTAAACCCATTTTAAAGGTAAGGAAACTAAAGTTAAAAGAGATTAAGGTAACTGCCTATAGCCACACAGGAGGACATAGATGGTAGGGTCAAGAGCAGATCCTAACTTCTCTGCACCCACCTCCTTCTCTAACAGTACAGCCAGGGAAAGTTAACAGAACCACGAGATTGGACCCAAGCTCACCCTGAGTCACTGCCATTTCTGAAGTCCCAGCGTAAAGTTCTCGTCCCAATAATCTCCCCAATACCTCCTCTCCCAGAACCCTTCTAGTTCTTATGATTCCCTGTAAAACTCTATCCCTGCCCGGAACTTCTGTTGGCAGTACTCCACACTTCGCCCCAGAGATCCTTCCCTAAGAAAATCTTCCCATCCCACCCCTCCCCAACCCAGAAGCAAGGACAGAGAGAGCCCCCCAGGCCACTGTCGAGGAGCCAAGCAGATGAATCTCCAGGCCACCAGACTTTCAGGCTGCTTAGTCTCTGGAGCCCCCTTGCTGGAGAAGAAGGCGTTGCAGTACCCGGTCCTCGAGGCCTCAGCCGGCAGCCAGTGACCAGAGCTGAACACACGGGAACCAGCAGGGAGAAGCGGTAAAGTAAGAAAGGCTGAAGGAAGGCACTGTCAAAGGGTCCTTCCTACCAGCAACCGGGAGTCCTTAGCCTTCTTAGGCCCCCGCCCACGAGGTAGTTTCCCCACCAGCCTAACTCCTCCCCAGCCGGCCACCCCCTTAGCCGGCGCCGCCTTGTCCCCTACCCTCTAACAAGACTGTCGCGTTTCCCCCGCAGACCGGGCCAGTTTCATCTCTCTCCTTCCTCTCCTCACCCTGGAGGCTCTTTGCTTGTGCAGGACAGCTCTCAGACACCCCCACCCTAATCCCAGCAGCCTCCAGAGTCAGCGTTCTCTCCCCCCTTCCCCCATAGACACCTCGCGGAGCAAAGGTCCCGGCACGGCCCGGAATTGCGACACCAAGGCCCAGCCTGTGTTCCCAGCCTCCCTCCTCCCCTGCCTCTGGGAAGGCGCCAAACTCTCCCCACTAGCCCCAGGACGGAGCCAAGCGGGTAGAGAACTCCGAGAGTGAAGACAGGCAGGTGCTGGGCCTTCCAGTGAGTTTGAGTGTGTGTGCTCTGAGGGGGAGCAGGGTGGGGGGGGGACAGAGAAGGGAAGAGGCCAGAAAAGGGAGGCCTGGGAGAGGAGCAGATGCTAGCTAGCAACCCAAGGGCCCCACCCAGTATAGATCTCAGAAGATAAGCAAGCTGCCTATCTAGGGAGCAGTCCCATCTAGGGTGGTGTCATGATCCACACAGAATCTACAGCCACAGCTTTCCTGCAGCCTGGGACAGAAGATTCAGCCCTGAAGGAACACTTCATGTTTCATTGATTTAATCTCCCAAGATTAAGCAGCTGGTTTACAGAGGAAGCACAATACTGTCTTTCTGTTTGTTAAATGATAAGTGAAGAAGCAAACAAGTCCCTCTTCTATTCCATACTTGAGTTAATTTCAACTCTGCATAATCATTTCTCATTTGGGTTCTGGGTTCAAATCTCAGTGCTAGGACACCACCCAGGGTCACACTTATGCTAGAAAAGCCCCCATTCACTTGTATGCTCTGTCTCTGAACCTCTCTTTATCTTTGAGTGGGGATAATAACAATAATAATAGCTTTGCACATAAGATCAATGTGAGAATAAGAACCAGCACAATGTGTCAGGGAATGGGTGGGGCTATCATTTCCCTCCCAGTTCCTTTGTGGTTCTTTAGTGGTTTGTCTTCCCATCACCTTGAGCCTATACACTGTCAACCCTTTGAATCTTTGTTTCCATATACAAACCCTTCCCTATCTCTTTGGTTTCTGACAGCAAGTCCAGGAGGGAAGTAGACAGGGTAAATGACTCCATTTTACAGTGTGCACTGATGCTCTCTTGAGAGCTTGCCAAAGACCACACAGTTAGTGGCCAAGTTGAGGTCAAAATCCAGATGTCCTTTCTCCAGGCCCGCAGATCTCTTCCTGTGTTCAAGTCTAGAGCATTCTCGGCTCTGAGAAAAGTTCTGAAATGGAAGAAGCCAAGGCTGGTGGTCAGCAGGACTGGTGGGTTGCAGGGCTGGCGGTCAGCAGGGCTGGTGGACTGCAGGGCTGGCAGTCAGCAGGGCTGGTGGGCTGCAGATCTCTGCAGATGCTTCAATTCAGGTATGAGAAGCAGGAGTTGAGGTTACTGCTGGCTGTTCACCCCCTGCCTCATTCCCAGTTTCCTGCTCATAGGCCCTTCCTGTTTTGTTGTGAACTCCAATTCCCATGGGTCCACATTAAAGCATAGGACAGGGGCCAAACAAGCAGCCAGTGGGACCAAAACAGAGATGAACGGGGCAGGAGGGAAGAAAACAGAGGAAATGGGAAAGAGTGAACTGGTTGTGGGGGTGGGGCAGAAGGAACAGGGTGGGGGAAGGGCGAGAAAACTGAAGTAGAAAGGGGCTTGGTGAAGAGGAGAGGAAGCACAGGCTGAGCCAAGGGAACAGGCAGAGACTGGGAACACGTGAGGGAAGACGGCAGGCTGCGGGGGTGTTGCAAAATCTGCCCATGTATTCATTTCTCACATTCAGAAAAAGCCCCTCCGGCAGCCCCCATCTGCAGCTTCTGCCTCTGGCTTTTGCTCTTGTTCCTTCTCATCACAAGGTCACCCCTCACAGGCCTCCACCCTGGTCTGGGCACTTGTAAATTATGTGCACAAGGCTCTCCACTCTTCTGTTCCTTTCCCTATTTTCACAAGGACCTGTCATCCTGGGAAAGTAGAAACCAAGGACAGCAGTGCAGAGATTGGGACAGCTCTCTCCTTTGCCCAAGTTCCAGCCTAGTAGCACACTTAGAGATGTCCTTGATATATCTTACTTCAAGGAACTTGAGATGTAACATTGGTCTGAAGCTCTGTGATATATTTTCTTTTTGGTTTTTCGAGACAGGGTTTCTCTGTGGCTTTGGAGCCTGTCCTGGAACTAGCTCTGTAGACCAGGCTGGTCTCGAACTCACAGAGATCCATCTGCCTCTGCCTCCCGAGTGCTGGGACTAAAGGCATGGGCCACTGCTGCCCGGCTTGTGATATATTTTCTAGGGGTTAAAAAAAACAGTGTCCCTCATCCGTTCCTAATCCTACGCCTTCCCACGACTGCCTAACCACTTTTTCAGGGTGCTTCCCAGGCCCCAGGAAGACACATACACAAGTCCATCTGGAGCCTACTAACCCAGGCTAGAGGCAGATGCTGAACAAGCAGGTCCTCCCCACACCAGGGAGGCAGCACAGCTCAGTTTCCTGAAGGAGAGGCAGCATTGCCAGTACCTCACCACCACAGTTACCTATCCCTTCAGGTTACAGGTGTTGGAGGAGCTTGGCACAAAGAGAAGGGAGAGGGGAAAAATGGGGAAAGCTAAAACCTGTTGATGGTATCTCCACAGACTTTCCAGTGACTGCCCCAAGTCAGGGCAAGCAATCAAGTGGTCAGCAGCTAGAAACACACATGTCCTACTTCACTGGCCCCACCCTCATGACACAGTCCCATTCACCCACAGTGCTAAGGCCAAGGCATCCCAGTCCTATGGGCCTTTCCTATGTTTTCTTGACTCTCACAGGAAGCAATATCCCTGGGAACATCCTTGAGGAATCTTTTTTTTTTTAATTATTTATTTGTGCCGGGCAGTGGTGGTGCATGCCTTTAATCCCAACACTCGGGAGGCAGAGGCAGGTGGACCTCTGTGAGTTCGAGACCAGCCTGGTCTACAGAGCTAGTTCCAGGACAGGCTCCAAAGCCACAGAGAAACCCTGTCTCCAAAAACAAAAACAAAAACCAAAAAAAAAAAAATATATTTATTTGTAGTGCATTGGTGTTTTGCCCACATGTATGTCTGTGTGAGGGTGTTGGATCCCCTGGAACTAGAATTGCAGACAGCTGTAGCTGCAATGTGGGTGCTAGGAATTGAACTCAGGTCCTCTAGGAAGAGAGTCAGTGCTCTTAACCATTGAGCCATCTCTCCAGCCCCATCCTTGAGTACTCTTACAAGTGATATCTCTGATTCCTCTACCCCAAACTTCCAGAGGTGGCTTCTCAGCCTAGAAATAGCATCATCCACGAGCCCTAGTCAAACAGACCAGTAAATAACCCCTCAAAGGCAATCTTTCCCGCTAAGCAGGCCATAAAGTAAGGTTTGCAGAGGTGGGCTGGGACAGTTACTGTTTCTGGATCCTTCTTCCAGTACTCTAGATGAGTAGAAAGAAAGGGAACCATCTTCCAGAGCCCTGGGAACCCACTCATGCTGGCTAACTTCTGTCCAAACTCCTAATCACAAAACAAAGAAGAATCTAGGAACCCATTTCCTAACTCTGTATGTTCAGACAGGATATAGAACACAAAGAAGAAAAGTAATATTGATTTAGGCTTTTCTTCATAATATTCTGTATGTGTTATCATTTCATGTTTTTTGTTTGTTTGTTTTATTTTGTTGGGTTTTGTGTGTGTGTGTGTGTGTGTGTGTGTGTGTGTGTGTGCTTTGAGACAGGGGGTTTCTCTGTAGCTTTAGAGCCTGTCCTGGAACTAGCTCTCGTAGACCAGGTTGACATTCAACTCACAGAGATCCACCTGCCTCTGCCTCCTAGGTACTGGGATTAAAGGCATGTGCCACCACTGCCCGGCCATTGCATGTATTCTTACGGTAAATCTTAGGAGGTCACTAACAAGTTACAAATATCAGAAACCGAATACAGGGAAAACTGATTCAAAAGCTTCTGCTCCTAATGGAGAAAGCTCACCAGTTAAGAGCCTTTGCTGCTCCTACAGAAGACCATGTTCAGTTCCCTGTACCCATGTTGAGTGGCTCACAACCACATGTAAGTATGAAGGATTTTCATTCTACTTTGGTGAGCTAACGATTTACATTCTGAAAGCACAATGCCCTGGATAATTTTTTAGAGTAAACATGATACTAAAATTTTTTGTTTGTTTTTTGAGACAGGGTCTCCTGTAGCCTAGCCTGGCCTTAAACTTGCTATGTAACTGAAGCTGTCCTTAAATTAATCTTCCTGCCTCAATCTGCCATGTGCTGGGATACTAAATAAAATAGTCTTAAAACAACTCCATGAGATGTATGTGGAGGAGCATGCCTATAATACCAGCACATGAGAAGCAGCGGCAGTAGGACTTTAAGTTGTAGGCCTGCCTGACCTACAAAATGATATGCACTTGTCAGTTAGCCATGTTTTGATCCCACTTATGGGAAAGGTTTCCTTCGGGAAAATGTCAAGCTAGTTTGGGGCTACCATATATAATTTAACAATGCAGTTTGAGCCGGGCAGTGGTGGCGCACACCTTTAAGCCCAGCACTCAGGAGGCAGAGGCAGGCGGGTCTTTGTTAGAAGACACTGTCCACTAGAGTGCTCTGTGCAGCACACACTAACATTGGAACAACACAGAGGGTTTGCATACCCTACACAAAGATGACAAGACAATTTGGGAAGCAATCTTTATTTTCGTTTTTCTTTTTTTTTTAGAATATTTATTTATTTATTATGTATACAATATTCTGTATATGTGTATGTCTGCAGGCCAGAAGAGGGCACCAGACCTCATTGCAGATGGTTGTGAGCCACCATGTGGTTGCTGGGAATTGAACTCACGACCTCTGGAAGAGCAGGCAATGCTTTTAACCTCTGAGCCATCTCTCCAGCCCCCTTATTTTCGTTTTTCAAGACAGGGTTTCTTGGGCTGGAGAGATGGCTCAGAGGTTAAGAACACTGACTGCTCTTCCGGAGCTCCTGAGTTCAATTCCCAGCAACCACTTGGTGGCTCACAGCCATCTGTAATGGGTTCTGGTGCCCTCTTCTGGCCTGCAGGCATACATGGAGGCTGAACACTGTGTACATAATATATAAATCTTATAATAATAATAATAATAATAATAATAATAATAATAATAATAATAATAATAATAATAATAAAGACAGGGTTTCTCTGTGTTGTCCTGGCTGTCCTAGAACTCACTATGCCAGCCTGGCCTCAAGCTTAGCAAGCCCCCTGCCTCTGCTTTCTCAGTGCTGGAATTAAAAGGATGTGCCACCACAGCTCAGGATATTTTATACTAAGGGGGTGGGCTGGTGAGATGGCTCAGCAGGGAAGGGCACTTGCTGTCAAGCCTGACTACCTGAGTTCAGTCTTTGGAACCCACACTGTAGGGGAGCATGGACTTCTGGGAGCTGTGACTGATCTCTACACATGCAACACACACATGGATATTAAAAAAATAAACAACTAATTATATACCAGTCAGAAATCAGAACACTTACATTTCAAACTAGGTGTGACAACATGCTTTGGACATTTGGGAGGTAAGGCAGGTCAAAGCTAGCCTAGGCCACATAGCGAGATCCCAATTCTATATGAAAGAAAGAGAGCGAGAGAGGGCAAGAAGACTGCTTGTCTGAGTCGTGCACACTTGCATGCCAGTGCACACAGGCCATGTTGGAGGGTCTGAGAACCTGTCTCAAAAGACAAATAACAACAAAGCCAAGCAAGTTTGAATTCTCTTAACTGTGAGCTTAGGCAAATCACTTCTCTCTGGGTTGGCATCCTAATCTAAACCTATGGAGGATCTTTGTGAATCACTTGATATTATATGCAAAATTGTATTCTATGTTCATGTTTGCTCACTTTTTCTGGAGAAAGGGCTGATTTTTCATATGACTTATAAGGGAACCTGTGGTTAAGAAAGTTAAAAAACTAGCTGGGTGTGGTTGTGCACGCCTTTAATCCCAGCATTCTGGAGGCGTTTAAGGCCAGCTTGGTCTAGAGTGGGTCCAGGACAGTCAGAACAACACAGAGAAACCCTGCTTTAAAAAACAAAAACAACAAAACAAAACAAAGGTTGGAGGGCTGACTTAGTTGTTAAGAGAACTGGTTCTCTTCTGGCCTGAGAGAGCTCTGTACGCGTCCCACAGGTACACATGCCGGCAAAACGTCCATACACAGAAAAGTTTCTTTGTGTTTGTTGTTGGTTTTCCGAGATGGGGTTTCTCTGTGTAGCCCTGGCTGTCTTGGAACTCACTCTGTAGACCAGGCTAGCCTCAAATTCGGAATTCTGCCTGCCTCTGTCCTTGTGAGTGCTGGGACTAAAGAGGAGTGCTACCACCGCCTGGCTAGGGTTTGGGGCTTGTTGTGTTTTTGTTTCGTTCTTTAGTTAAAAACTAGCTTTCAAGCCCTCTTAGTCTACTTCCTCAGTCTTTGTCGAGGTGACTTTGGAAGTATACAATTTTATCTGGAGTCCGGGGACAGTAGTTCTCCTCAGACTTGGCAGATATACTGAGGTGGGCTTGCTTACAGTTGGAAGAGCTGCATCAATACCGCGGGCCTAAGATCTGACCTGAAACTGTGTCATTATAGGGTTTGGAGTCACAAAATCTGGAAGCCAGACTGGCTACCTGCCCCTAAATCCTTAAGGATAATGTCTGACTCTTATTCAGTGGGAAGTCCGGTTACATGCCTGCATCAAACTACAGCCCCAGCTGTCTGAAATTCCTCCCATGGGAATTCGATTTGCAGTGGGTCTGGGAAATCTGAACAACCTATACAATTTAACTCCCCTTAGCGGAAACACGATGTTTTGAGCATAATTTAATTTAAATATGGGCAAAGACAGGGAAGGCTGAAACTGGGGAGTGAAAGGGAAACTAAAGGTTTGTGCAGGAAATGAATGGTAGACTAGACTGCGCCATTCTCAGGGAGTCCAAAGGGCTGTTTACATGCAGTGCCCTACACCCCAAACAAAGCCACTTAGGGAAACAGCCAGCGTCAAGACTCAAACTACACACAGAAGACAGGAATAGAAAGCGAGGCCCTATATTTCCCCACACCTCGTCCCAATTCTGCACCAGCTGAGGCTCCGGGATCACTCTCAGAAGCACTCTTCGAGGGAGACGCTAGCTCTCCAGGTTAAGATGACGCCCTGGGCAAGCACCAGCCTGGTAGTGAAAGAGATAAGCTTGACCTAGGGCATTTACAAAACAAATGGGTCCTTAAACCCTTTCGGTTCGAAATATTGCGCTACATTCCCCAGCTCGTCCATCATCGCCGACCGTAAATTCCAAATTCTGCTTTCATCCACCGGACACACACGCACACGCGCGCGCGCGCGCGCGCGCAAAGATGGCGAAGAATGCACTTCCGGCAAGTGTCCTTACGAATGCATCCGGGCGTCTGCAGCAGGTACCGCCCAAGGCGTTCCGGCCCCTTTGCTGCACAGCCAACAACGGTGATGGCGGGCAGACAGTCTGGTTGGAGCCAGGCAGCTCTTCTTCAGTTTCTCCTTGGCATGTGCCTAACGGTGATGCCACCTACCCAGGCCCGGAGTCTGCGCTTTGTTACCTTGGTAATGGGTGACGAGTCACCGACGGGTTCTCCAAAGCTGAAAGGGCAAAGGGCGGCTATGCTAGTAGGAGGGGTAGAGCTTGTGCTCTGGGGTCGGGGTCTCACTTCTTAAGGAGAAAGAACTGGTTTAGGAAGCAGTTGGCCTGTGGTGGATTGCTAGACTGGATTCAGAATTGATTTGGAGCCCTAGGCCATTTTGCAGAACGGGGCGACCAAGTAATGTTAGGGTATATTCTTCCCTGGGATGATTCTTCCCAAGGATGGGAATGTAATTAAAAGGTTGAGAGTCACCCATACAGACGACTTAGAAGATCTTTGCTTTCCCAGTCATTGCCCTCCTCCTCCTCCTCCAGAATGCATTGCTTGCACTACTTGTGCTTCTGGCTTTGCTTATTATCTCTGGTTACATTGCATGGCTTTGAACTGGGGTTCTTTTTTCGTTACTTAGTGGAAAGGATTCCAAGAGGGTGTGAGATTCCCTGTCCTGACGTGGGCAGAGGTGGGCCCTGTCCTTAACCAGAAGACCCTTCTGATCTGTAGACAAACCATTGTTTTTAACTCAGCTGTATCGACATGGAGATCGGTCACCAGTGAAGACATATCCCAAGGACCCCTATCAGGAAGAGAAATGGCCCCAGGGTTTTGGTCAGCTAACCAAGGTGGGTCAGAGGCCAACCTACAGGGCCTCGGAATATGCTATGATGGGTCATGTCTGGAGCACAGAAACTTAGCCTCCCTACACTGCTAGTTTTCCACATGGGTTCTTATGGATCAGATGTCTATTTTACTGTTGTTTTGTTTTTGTGGTTTTGGAAGTCAAACCCAGGACCTTGTCTATGCTAAGTACACTGAACTATTTCTCTGGGTATGACCAGATTTCTTTTTTAAAAAAGATTTATCATGTATACAGTGTTCTGTATGCCTGCAGGCCAGAAGAGGGCATCAGGTCTTATTACAGATGGCTGTGAGCCACCATGTGGTTCCTGGGAATTGAACTCAGGTCCTCTGGAAGAGCAGCCAGTGCTCTTAACCTCTGAGCCATCTCTCTAGCCCCTATAACCAGATTTCTTAAGAATACTGTGTGCCCAGGACAGTGTCATTCATAAGTGACCTCTTAACTTTGCTCCTTGCCAAGGGAAAAATGCTTAAATGTCATAGGACCTGTGAGCCATCCCTTCCTTTTAGACTTTCTTAACCCTCAGGTTTGCCCACAGGAGGGGATGCTGCAGCACTGGGAGCTAGGCCAGGCTCTGAGGCAGCGCTACCATGGCTTTCTGAACACCACTTACCACCGCCAAGAGGTAAGACTGGGAACTTGATCGGCAAGAGGAATGTGATTTTTGGATTATTTTCTGACCTTAGAGAATCTAAGGGTGAGGCTAGGCACTTTAGATTTCCTCTTGAAATTTTGGTCCATGGACAAAAATTTAAGAACTGTCTAGAATACTGCTCTGGAGTCTGAATTGTCTCTGTCTGGGAAGAGACAAAACTGGCCAAGAGTCCAACTCTGGTATAGGCAGGGTCTGGTATCGTACTTCCTGATTATAAAACAGCAAATGGCTGTCTATCCAGACATCCAAGGCAGGCACTGTGCTAGTGCTTTTCATAGAGTGATGATCTCTGTCTCCCTGGAGCTTACAGTGAAAACTGGCAAGTGTGCTGGCTCCTGTGTCCTCTGCCAGTGTTAGAGACAGCTGTTCTGGGGTTTCTGCTATCAGCCACTACTGTGTCAATCCTTTACATGTTACTGTTCCCTAAAGGCCCAGCTCTACCCTGAGCTCATCCTTCCCTATTTTCTTCCTCCCTTTACACAAGCCATCTCTCTCTGTTCCTTTTTCCTGGTCTCTAAGTTCATTTATAAAGGGGAAGGAGTGTGGTGAGGAGTGATATTCCCCATTAGGACTCTGGGGTGTGGCTTTTGTTTAATTTTTATACAGGCTCTCACTTGTGTAGCCCTGGTTAGTCTTGAACTCAGTGATCTCCCTGCCTCTGCTTCTCAAATTCTAGGATTAAGAGTATGTACCAGGCTGGGATTAGAGGCTCATATCTTTGATCCCAGCACTCTGGAGGTAATAGCAGGAGTTTGAGGTTAGCCTGATCTACATAGTGAATTCCAGGACAGCCATTGCTACATATATAGTAAGACCCTGTCTCGGGTTTGAGTGGAGTGAATGTGTACTATTATGGCCAACAAGGACTCTGATCTTTTTTTTTTCCAGAGTGAAGTTTGATATTTATTTAGTGGGTTACGGAAGGGGGAAGAGAGGAGAGAGAGAGAGAGAGAGAGAGAGAGAGAGAGAGAGAGAGAGAGAGAGAGAGAAACAGAGAAGGGGGAGGGGAAAAGTAGGGAGAAGGGAGAGACAGAAGCTGCCTCTTCGAGAGAGAGAGAGAGAGAGAGAGACGGAAAGGCAGGACTCTGGTCTTGATGGGAGACAAGCCAGGTATTAAAATCTCTCAGGGGGGCTGGAGAGATAGCCTAGAGGTTAAGAGCATTGACTGCTCTTCCAGAGGTCTTAAGTTCAATTCCCAGCAACCACATGGTGGCTCACAACCATCTGTAATGAGATCTTGTGCATGCAGGTAGAACACTGCATATTATACATAATAAATAAAATAAAATCTCTCAGACGTACCAAATGAGTGCTTTGATGAACAGGAAGAAGTGTTTGAACTAGAGCCATTCCCACAGACTGGTGATAGCTCATAGCTCAGTGCTTGGAACCTTGGGGAATAGGGAGGATCCAGATAGGCTGTGTATGCATGGTAAGTTTAAAATGTGCTGAGTAATCATCCAGAACAGGTTTCCCCTGGGACTCCAGTGAGAAGCCAGAGTGCTTCTGCACACAAAGAGAGATTTGTGTTGCCAATTTACAGGTTTATGTGCGAAGCACTGACTTTGACCGTACTCTCATGAGTGCTGAGGCCAACCTGGCTGGACTCTTCCCTCCCAGTGAAGTGCAACGTTTCAACCCTAACATTTCATGGCAGCCCATCCCTGTCCACACTGTGCCCATCACTGAAGACAGGGTAAGACTGGCCAGTAGTGAGAAGACTGGAGTGGAGAAGGGACAGCTATGGTCATGGCCTACTGATCCAGACTTCTGTTTCTCTTTAATTTGCAGTTGCTAAAGTTTCCATTGGGTCCATGTCCCCATTATGAGCAGCTGCAGAATGAGACTCGGCAGACATCAGAGTATAAGAATATGAGTATTCAGAATGCAGTAAGTGGGGGCTGAGGTGTAAGTCATCAGACTGTGCTTTACTCAGAACAGTACTGATCTTCTGATCCATTTTTCTTAGCAATTTCTGGACATGGTGGCCAATGAGACAGGGCTTACGAACCTGACCCTAGAGACCATCTGGAATGTGTATGACACACTCTTTTGTGAGGTGAGCTGACCAGGGTGCCTGTTGGGATTACTCTTCTCTCCTCAGCATGGTCCAGATCTCTAGGGCAATAATAGAGCACATTGCTTGGCTACTGCCATCCCCACTGGGAAGGCCCAGCAAGCCAGTGCTTATGTAACCTGGGAACTTCCCTCCTGGGTAAAAAGAACCTCGAAGTGGGAAATGGTTTACTAGTTGTCAGCACTCTGTATCCTTCTCCATCTAGAGCTCAGTACTGTGAGATTTCTTTCTGCTGAGTCTGCACTCCATGCTCGGGCTCCCTTTCCAATGCCCTGCTGTCTGCCATGTCTGCAATAGCCCCTCTTCCTCACCTCTGCTCTCCTCTTCCTCCCTCACACACACAGGCACCTTCCCCACCTGGGGAAGAAAGCCACCCCTGGAGAGGCTCTGGCCTAGGCCTAGGGAGCTAACCTGCCCGCTGCGATACACAGCAAACACATGGGCTGCTCCTGCCGCCCTGGGCCTCACCCCAAACTGTGCAACGTCTGAGCCAGCTAAAGGACTTCAGCTTCCTCTTCCTCTTCGGGATCCACGAGCAAGTACAGAAGGCCCGACTTCAGGGTGGTGAGTGACACACACAGCAGGTCACTGCCCTCCCCAAACTCTCCAGCATTAAAAGTCTACCGTGGGAGCTGCTCACACACTATTCCGCCTGAGATAATTCTCTGCTCTTTATAAACAGATCTCCCCTTTGTCATCCCTGCTAGTCACCAAATCTCCTGGTTCTCTAATATTCGGCCCAAGTTACAGGTCTCACTATGTAGCTCTAGCCAGGCCAGCCCCAAACCACAGAGATCCACCTGTCTCTGCCTTCCGAGTACTGGGATTAAAGGTGTGTGCCACATCTGGCCTGCCATTCTCACTCTTAAGTTTAAGCCATGTCAGAAGACCCTTTCTCTCTTTCCTAATTGCATGTCTCCCTCCAGAGAACTGCTAAGGCCCTTGGAGAAAAGGCTGAAGGCAATGCATGTGCCAGTTACTTCATTTAAGCATTCAAGTGTATGCATTCTCAAACCTTTGACAATGCAGTCATTTTCAGAACCTGCATACTGCAGTTGCCCTGACATGCCCACCATCTCAGGTGCTGTGAAGCAGTCTTAAGTTTATATTGTGTTCATACTGTTAAAGCAGTCATGATTAGAGCCTCCTAGCTCAAGTTTAAGTACTAATAACTTGCTTTATCTGTGTCCTATGTAAACTTGACAATTCTTAGCAGTTGGCGGTGCAGAGTTCCAGGATGGTCTCTATGAACTGGAAGAGTTCTCTGGGTTGGTGACTAAGACTAGCAGATGATTAGAAAAGCGGATCCGTGACAGTTCAGGACACTGACACTTGTGACTTCTCTTCCTCAGGAGTTCTGCTGGCTCAGATACTGAAGAACCTGACACTAATGGCAACCACCTCTCAATTCCCTAAGCTTCTGGTTTACTCTGCGGTAAGCTCCAAATCCCTAACACGTTAGTGTCAAACCAGGAATTGGGTATTTTCCCGATTCCATTCCTGGGATGCAGAGGAGCCAACAGCCCTTCTCCCTTACAGCATGATACTACCCTTGTTGCTTTGCAAATGGCACTGAACGTCTACAATGGGAGACAAGCTCCCTACGCTTCCTGCCACATGTTTGAACTGTATCAGGAAGATGATGGGTAAGTGGAACTACCAGGGTGTTCCCTGAAGGCAGCCCAGAGACTCAGTCCTGGGCATGGTGAGCATCCTCCGTCTTGCCTCCTGTTAACTCTCAGGAATTTCTCAGTTGAGATGTACTTTCGGAATGACAGTAAGAAGGCACCCTGGCCTCTGATCCTGCCTGGCTGCCCTCACCGTTGCCCACTGCAGGACTTCCTTCGTCTCACAGAGCCTGTCATCCCCAAGGACTGGCAGAAAGAGTGCCAGCTCATAAGTGACACTGCAGACACAGGTGAGCTGCCACCTGCATCTGTGCTAATGTCCTGGGTCAGCCATCTTCCGCCTTTCCCTGGACAGCCTCTTCAACCCTAATACTGTATTTATATACTCTCCATTCCTCACCCTCATTGCCCTGCCACATGTACCAGCTTCCCTGCTTGTATAAGCTAGTAGTCAAGTTCAGCCTCTCCACTTACTCTGTGTTGGTCTCTTCTCCCCTTCATTGGGAATATGCTCCCTTCTCTACTGGATCACTCCCATTGCAAAGCGTAACAGACTTCTGAGACTCACTTTCTCTCTGTGATCCCTTTGGGTAAAAATCTTCAAAGAGTTGCCTACATTCTGGCTTTACTTCCTCAGACTCTTATTATCTCAGACTGACTTGAAACAGTGGTGTCACCTTTTACTGTGATGATCGATTTAGTCAGCTTCTCTCAGCATTGCACACCTGTCACTCCTTCCTTAAACATGTTTTCTGAGTGCTGCAGACATGGCTCAGTGGCAGAAGCCATGGCTAACATGTATGAAACCCTGGATGCATTCCCCTACCCAGCACTGCAAAACAGTAACATTTTCATGACTTCTGGTCTTTACTATAACTTCCTTCATGGTTTTCTTTTCACTGAACAATGAATGACCTGAGGCTTGTCCCTAGCTCTTTTCCTATCTATCCTGAAGAAGTGGTCCTAAGACCACATGGCTCCCCTACCTCATCTCCATGGTAAGTTAAGTTCCACTTGTGTAGTATGACTTACAGATTTATGACTGCTGCTGACTTGAGGCCTCTTCTTTATATAGGTTGAATGAGGCATCTAAGTTGTCTAAAACAGCATCTCTTCCCCTGGGATCTTCTTGTTCATCAGTTTAATAGATGCCACGTTAGTCCCATAGCTGCATGACCTAACACTAGGTATTCTCTTCCTCGTCCTCCACCTAGTCCCACAGATTCTGTCTGCCTGGCTTCTTGGACACTGAGCTCTTGCCTCTCCAGCCTAATGTTCATTCTGGGTCTATTCTTGTCTCTACCAGTCTCAACACAGCAGAGTTAATTTTTTTAAAAAAATATAAATTGAGGCTAGAGGTATAGCTCAGTTGGTAGAAAGAGCACTTGCCTAGCACACAGAGAAAGGTGAGTTCAGTCCCCAGCACTGGGTGTGGTGGTGCACACCTTTAATTCCAGCACTAAGGTGGAAGGAGAAGGATTTAAAGTTCAAGGTCATCCTATGCTGATAGCCAGTTCCAGACAGTCTGGGCTATATGAGATCATGGCTTTTTTTTTTTTAATTTTATGTGTGTGTGTGTGTGTATACTAATCACGCACCAAACTCAAGTTCTCTACCGTGACCACCCAGCCTGCACTTGGCCTGGTTGTCTCCTGTTTCCTAGCGCCCCTTGCTTACTCTGCTCCAGTGATATTTTCTTGCTGAATTCAGAACCCCAATCCTACTTCAGTATCAGGCCCTTTTGTACGTGCTTGTGCGCCTGTGCCCCCACCCTGTGGCACTCTACTCTCAGATCTGTTTTACTTATTTTGTTTGTTTTTTCCAAGACAGGGTTTCTCTGTGGCTTTGGAGCCTCTCCTGGAACTAGCTCTTGTAGACCAGGCTGGCCTCGAACTCACAGAGCTCTGCCTGCCTCTGCCTCCTGAGTGCTGGGATTAAAGGTGTGTGACACCACCGCCCGGCCTGTTTTACTTCTTGACTCCAGGTCTCTGCTCCTATTTCCTCAGTGATTTCTTTTCTGAGTAACTTACCTTGCTCATTTAACATCACTAATGTGTCATTACCATCAAATGCTTGTTTACTAGAATGTGAATTCCATAAGAGCAGACTGTCTTGACCACCTTTGTAGATGCATGTTTTGTCCAGACAGGACCTGGCATGGGGTAGTGCTCTGTGTTTGTATTTGTTTGATGAATACTAATGTTACCTTTCTTTTTCCCTCCCCTGCCCAGAGGTGATTGTGGCCTTGGCTGTCTGTGGCTCCATCCTCTTCCTTCTAATAGTGTTGCTCCTCACTGTCCTCTTCCGGATGCAGGCTCAGCCTCCTGGCTACCACCATGTTGCAGACAGGGAAGACCATGCTTGACAACCACTCAGTCCCCTTCCTCTGCTTCCTAGGGGAGGTGAGCTGATCCCAGCACTTAGCCTCCCTGATTACCTAAGCCCAGGTGAATGAGTGAGGCTCTCCTGGGCTATGACACCTGTGACTCACCATCTACACGCCTGGTGTTTACCATGTGCTGTGCTGGACACTGGCTGTGACACCTGTGACTCACCATCTACACGCCTGGTGTTTACCATGTGCTGTGCTGGACACTGGCTTTCTCCAGATGGGATCTGTCTCTCCTATACTGCCTAAGGACCTGAGATACAGACTAGCATTCAGTTTCCGCTCAGGACCTGGGATACAAAAACAAAACAAAACTGAAGCCGGTGCTTGACCTGCCTTGCTCTTCCACCAAGCCTTGTTCGTTGTCTTCTAGCCCACATCTTTGGCAAATGGCATAGAGGACATTGTCCCTTGGTACTTTTTTTAGAGGCAAAAACTGCAAATCACTGGGAGTGTAAAATGTGGCTATTAAGGAACTGGGTCATCCAACAGCAGAGTTTTCCTGTGGCTGTGGCTACTGTTAGTGTCAACTCTTGGCTTGAGCAGGGTCTCAGGCAGGTCTGAAAGATGTGTGTACTGTACCTGGATGAGTGGGAGGACACAGGCAGGAGAGACACATCATGAAGTGAGTCTCCCGCAGCTGGGCTGTGCTCTTCAGAGACTCTGAACTGGACTTGTTTGTTTAGGGCTGCAGGGACTTGGAAGAAATGAAGGTCTGACTGAGTGCTGGCTCTGTGCCTTTCTTTTCTCCCCCATTCTGACATCCAAGGAGCACTCTTACAGGTTGTACTAGATCTGCTCAGAAGCCCAGCTGCTTTTGGTTTTTTTAGTTGGTGTACAAAGGATATGCTTTTATTGGCCGTGTAAAGACTGAACATAAACTTTAAAAAATTCCCTGGTTATTCTGCTACCACACATCAGAAAAAAGAAAAGTACCTTGGCTCTAGGATAAACTTAGACTAAAGACAGCAGGGACCCTTAGGGCAGGACCTTTGCTCCTTTTTCTGGAGCAAAATCTAGAGCAGTAACATGCCGATATCTTAGTCCCACAGTATCCCATGTCACAAGTGACCCTACTCCAACCCTGTTGGGTACGTCTGGTCCTCTTCTCACAGAATTTCTTCCCATTTGTGGAGTCCAGCTGTTGCTGTCTCATACCCTCTTCACTGTCTTTTGTGATATTTATGTGACCTGGCTTCCTCTTGGTTCCAAATGAGAATATGATAACCTAGAAGAAACAAGAAGTCTGACTGACACCTTCTGTTACTGTCTCAGAGCTTGGGACTGTCATGGGGAGCTAGCAGACTGGATAATATCCTCACACTGTCATGACCAATATAAAGCCAGATGGGTGATCTGGGCCAGAGACCACTGTCTCCCAGATTTCTTTATTGCCTATGCCCTGGGATGAATATGGCAGGGCTAGAGTGAATTTAGCCTCTTTTGAAACCTAGGGATAGGGTCAGACTTAGACAGTCTCAGATACAGTTGCTTTTACTCACCCATGGCAGTGGCCAGTGTGTCCCCCATAGGATTGAACTCATTGAGCTGCAAAGGTAAGAATTTCAGTGTGAAAGTGGGGTGAAGGCAGTACAGAGGCAGAAGGGTGCATGGGGATATATTCTGATCAGAAAGGTAGCTCAACTCCCGGCTTCCTCCCATCACTGTTTGCGGGTTCAAGTCTCACCGAAGTGATACCAGAATATCCTGGATCATAGAGCTGACACATCATCTTCCCCGAGTTTCCATCAAACACATCTATTGTCCTTAGTTCATAGGGGACACAACTTTTGAGATTAGGATCTGGGTATCGGCCCACAACAATGAGGTTGTGCCTCGGATGCCAGGATGCCTAGGAAATGGGAGAAGTCGGTCAGAACATAGAGACATCAGTTTTTTTGAAGCCAGGGGAGACGACCCAGTTCGTAATGGGCTTGGCACACAGGTGGACCCATGCAGAAATCTTGTCATGATGGAGATAGGATACCTGGGACTTGCTAGCCATCTAGTCCCACCAAATCAGTGAGAGACCCCATCTCAAAAATAAGTAGGGAACAGCTGAAGGAGATACCTGATGTCAACCTCTGGCCTCAACACACACAAAATATTCTTTAAGAGCTGGATATTTAGTTCTGTGGCAGAGTACTTACATAGCATACACAAGACTGTGTTTGGTCCCAGCATCACACATACACATGAGTTGTGTGCTCTCTCTCTCTCTGTGTATATGCATATTTTTCCCAAAACTTTAACTACTAATAAGGCCAATAAGAACCCAAAACCGCATATAAGACAAACATGAGGGTCAGCTAGATGACTCAATAGATAAATGCATCTGACCCCAACCAAGCCTGACAACCTGAGTTTGATCCCTGGGCCTATGTGGTGGGAGGGAAAAGCAAATCTGACCACTTTGCCTACTGTGGCATGAGTATACAGGCATGAAATTCAGGAATGTGGGCTTAATTTTTGAAAGGTTTCTCTGTGTAGCCCTGGCTGTCCTGGAACTTGCTCTGTAGATCAAGCTAGCCTTGAACTCACGGAGATCTACTTGTCTCTGCTGTGCTGGAATTAAAGGTGTGGGGCTTCACTGCCCAGCTTCTATTTTATTTTTATTTTTTTAGATTTATTATGTATAAAATGTTCTGCCTGCATGAATGCCTACACACCAGAAGAGGGCACCAGATCTCATTACAGATGGTTGTGAGTCACCATGTGGTTGCTGGGAATTGAACTCAGGATCTCTGGAAGAGCAGCCAGTGCTCTGAACTTCTGAGCCATCTCTCCAGCCCATATTTTATTTTTTTGGATAGTGTCTTACTCTGTGTACTCCTAGTTGTACTGGAACTTGCTCTGTAGATCAGGATGGCCTTAAACTACTGGGATTAAATGCATACACCAGCTGGGTGGTGGTAGTGGCGGCAGTGCACACCTTTAATCCCAGCACTTGGGAGGCAGAAGCAGGTGGATCTCTGTGAGTTCGAGGCCTGCCTGGTCTACAGAACGAGTTCCAAGACGGCTACACAGAGAAACCCTGTGTGGAGAAACAACATAAACAGAAGAAAAGAATGGGGAAAAAATGTGTACACCATCTGATGAAGATTTATTTATTTTATGTGTATGAGTGCTTTGGTTGCATGTATATAAGTGTACTGCATATGTAGCTGGTACCTGCAGAGGCCAAAAGAGGACACTGGATCATCTGGAACTGGAGTTACAGACAGTTGTGAGTTGCTATGTAGGTGCTGGGAATTGAACCCAGGTCCTCACTGAGCCAACTCTCCCACTCCTCTCTTGCATTTTCTTAAGGTAATACCAGCTTGGGCACTTTTGTTTTGTTATTGCTATTTTGTTTGTTTGTTCGTTTGTTTTGCAATTCTGGGGACTGAACCCAGGGCCTTGTGCATACTAGGCAAGGGCTTTACCACTGAACACCTCTGGCTCTTAACAATGTTTTCACATTAGCTTTGTTAAGACTAACATAGTTAAACCTAAGAGATAAACCTATAACAAGCAAAAAAAGCCTCTGGGAAATAACACCAAATGGGACTTAGGTTCTTAAGTGACTCTACTACTAATCCCTCTCTACCCACAGATAACAAAGACTTGGATATGCAGTCCTAGTAGGAAGGGAAAAGAAAGAAAACATGCATTCCTTGGTTCACATTATTCAAAACAGATCTAGCAGTTATTGGTGTGACTTATTTTCAAAACAGTTCTTAGTTTTTTTTTTTTTTTTTTTTTTTTTTTGGTATTGTATAACCCCAGCAGTCCTCAAATCTGCAATCCTTCCTCAACCTAAAGTGCTAGGATTATAGGTGTGTGCTCCATGCATGGCTTCAAGGCAGTTTTGAAGGAAGAAAGACAAAAACAAAAGAAGAGGGAGAGACAATTGGACTGGAGAGACAACTCAATGATTAAGAGCACTGGCTGCTCTTCCAGAGGACAGGTTTCCTAGCACGTAAAATGCCAGTTCACAACCATCTGTAACTCCAGTTCCAGGGGACCCCATGCCATTCTGACCTCTAAGGATACCAGGTGTGCACATAGTACACAGATACACATGCAGGTAAAATACTCATACACATCAAATAAATAAACAGTAATCAAGAATAGAATATGTACATGCTTAGAAGTAGTTGCAAAAAAATTCACAGGTGGATTGGCATCAATGGACACGATGGGATGAGGACACAGCCTATTGAGAGTAATACTGACCCTGAACTCCTGATGCTCCTGCTTCTACCAATGAGTACCACTACACCTAATGTCTTCATGTGCCCTCCCCTTCCCTAGGGCACTGTTCATGCTACATGTACGTTCTCTACCTTTGAGCAACATTCCCAGAAAAATCTTTGTGTGTGTGTCAGGATATCAATGTAGTCATGGCAAGTTTTGAACCATAGATCCACCTGGTTCTGCCTCCCAATTGCTAAGATTAAAGGTATGAACCACAGCACCTGGTTTCAGAAATTTTTTGTTTTTGTGTGTTGTTTCTCTGTATAGCTGTCCTGGAACACTCTCTGTAGACCAGCCTGGTCTTGAATTCAGAGATCACCTGCATCTACTTCCTGAGTAGAATGATCTGATGTGGGATACTAAGTTGTTTCTTAAGTACTTACCAAGTGCTAGGCATGGTGCCCAGTGTTTTATGTACCCTGACTCATCCTCACAAAACCCTATTCTCTCTTACAGATGAAACAGAGGTCTAAATTGGGAAACTACGGGTCTTATTTCTACTATTAGGGACCACTTAAAAATGCAAGACAGTCCAAGGTTAGGTTAATTTATGGGTCAGCTGCACACACGGGTAACTCAAACAGAAGGCAGAACAAAGGAGGTCAAGGTCATAGAAAATGTCCATAGTAAGATCAATATTGGGCTGAAAAGCTTAGGAAATTAGCTCATCAAATACACTAAGAAAACTCAATGGGTGATTGGTATGGATGGTGGTGCCTGCCTTTAATACCAAGCACTTGGGAGACAGAAACAGGTGATTTCTACAAGGTCAGGCCAGCCTGGGCTACTATAAGACCCTACCTGAACTCCAAATGGAAATGAGATAAAGGCGCAGACAGAGCCAAAGGATTAAGGGAAAGACAGCATCTGAGATTGTAGGCTGCATATGTGACCCTTTCCCCAGCTTGGCAAGATCTGACCCGTTCCCATAATCACTCACCTTGATGGGTGTAAGGTGCTGAAAGTGACGATGTGGGTGGGAGATCAGGCTCAGGGGGCTGTCCCACTGGGAGGCAGAGTAAACCCGAATCTCATTGTTCTGGTCAGTAGTCAGGAGCCGGGCTCCATCCAGGCTAAAACAGGCTGACAAAATGAAAAGCTTGAAACTGAAAGAACTGTAAGCCCCTGGTATCCTGACCTTCTGAAGTTCCATTCCCTTCTAGATAAGAAGGGTAGGAGGGATCAGTCTGACTATGAACAAAAAAAGTGTAGAAACTCCACACCATCAAAGGCGCAGCCAGAGCCAGAAAGGGTGGAGTAAAGGGTTGTACTAGGGACTAGTGATGAGAAAGACAGGGTCCATAAGAGATGAGGTTTGGGATGTCACACCTGCATTGACAGGATGCCTGTGAGGCAGTGAGTAGAGGAAGCTGGTTTTCCCTCGAATTTGGCGCAGGTCCCAGATTTTCACTGTTTGATCTATGGAGGCTGTGGCAAGAAGCCAATCACAGCAGGGATTCAGGGCCACGTGGGCTACTTTCTTTTTGTGCATTCTGAGATTCCAAAGCTGCAGAGAAAAGTTTCAATCAGGTGGAGACACAGAACCAAAGGGGGATTCGGGGTGGGAGTGGGCCACATAGTACCCACCTCCTTGCCATCTGTGCTCAGCAGGATCACGTGCCCCATATTGTCTCCTGTGACCACCACTCGGCTTTTGGCAGAAACATCAAGGCTGCAAAACCAGACCCTAGAGGGAGAAAGTGCTCTGAGCCAGACTGAAGTCCAGTATCTAACAGGCATTCAATGAATATTTGTTGAATCAATGAGTAAATGTCTGGCTATAAATTTCTGGTGAAGGACACTCAGCCTTGTCTACTATGCAGAAGATGGGGGTGAGTGTGATAGAACTGAGAAATGTGTCCAATTATTGCTGGGCCCAGAATCCTCTGCTAGTCCCTGAAACAGCCAAACCTAGAGCTATAAAGCAAACCCAAAGGCTGTTTTCTCCCCACAGCCCAGGTTTTGAAGAGGCCTTATTTACAGTTCTCATGCTCCTTAGTCTTCACTCTTTGGGCCAAAGGAGATGACGAATCAAGCAGGAACTGTCCAGCTCTGCTCCTCACAGGGGCTACAAGTGAGCATCTGCCTATTTCCGAGAATTTATGGAAAAATCAAATACAACCAGAAACCTTTTCCTCTTGAAAACTATGTTAGCATAAAGAGACTAGGAAGCGGCTACTTCAAGTAGAAAAAGACAAGACCTCCTGAGTAAATTGGGAGCATGGGGACCTTGGGAGAGGGTTGAAGGGGAGGGGAGAGGCAGGGAGGGGAGCAGAGAAAAATGTAGAGCTCAATAACAATCAATGATAATAATAAAAAAAAGCCGAAAAAAAAGAAGCTACTTCATGTGTCCTGACTCAGCCAGGAGAACTCGAGTCTAGCCAGTCCCTTGTCCTGATGGTGTGCTTCTCAGTCTTGTGGGGCAGCCCAGAACAACACTCTAGCTGGTAAAACTCACTGTACACCCTCACTCATCATCCCTTACAGAGCTGCGTCTCTGGCGAGAAACAAAGTGACCTGCATTTGTAATTTCTCCAGGGACTTGTTCTTAGAGAGTTCTTCTACCCATTAACATTTCCACCAAGAAAACATACAGCCATACCCCAGAAAATGGAGGATAATAAAACTGCATTTCTTTCTTTCCTTTCTTTCTAAGACAGGCCCTCACTATGTAGTTCTGGCTGGCCTGATACTCACTCTGTAGACCAGGCTGACCTTGAATCCATAGTAGTCCACCCAGCCTTTGCCTCCCAAGTGCTGGCATTAAAGGCGTGTGCTACCACAAATGGCTAAACTTCAGTTTTAATTTCTGCTCTACTCTGTAAATGCCTTTCTAAGCAAATGCCCTGTTGACTTATCCAGTGAAAGTATAGGCCTAGTTCAATATGGACATGAGTTACAGAAGTGATTAAACTGTTTCCTCAAGGACAAGTGCCAAGAATCCAGAACACTTTCTTAGGGCAATGACCCACCTGGGCCAAAGTCAGAGTAGCCAGTCTAATGAAGAAAAGGAGTGGTACAAAGTGGCTAATACCTCATCTTCCCTGTGTCTGGCCTGAGTAAAAGAAATGGGGCTGGGTACGTTCTCTGCAGAACTGCATCTTTAAGCATGGAAGTCATTTCCCTTACTAGTTAAACTACTCACTTGCAACAGTTTGACCTGGTATAAACTTGCAGAGTGTTGCCTGTAAAATCCTGCAGCCTGGTTGTTCCCTCCATTGAGGAAGCAAAAAATTGGTTCGAATTGAGATGGTTAAACTTCAGCCCAGTGATGCTTCCTCCAGCGCCCATCTAACACGAGGAAGGAAAAAGCCAGTGAGTGATGATGAGCCACAAGTGAGGAGCCAGGCCTTGGCACACAAACAGCATTAAGGCAGAAACACAGGTCAGCGCAGATATCTGATATTAGAATATTCTTTATTTTTTTAAGGCTTTATTTTCACTTTTACATTTTCAAATAAGATGCATAACTGGTTTTGGTACACAGTTCTGTGAATTTCAACACTGACAATGAATAGCCTACCCAACCCCAAAATTAAGATGCTGAAACATTCTATTAATCCCACAAAAACTCCCTCATGCTCTCCTATTCTATCACATTTACCCACTTAAATTTAACCCCTAGAAATCACAGTGTGCTCTTTTTCCAAGAGAGTCAGCTCAGAAAAGTGGTGGGGTTTGGAGAGCGGGAATCCCCCACCCCCCGTGTTCTTCCAGACATTGCAGGCAGTGATGACACAACTGTAAAGAGCCTGGAGACAGCAAGTGTTAGAGCCCTTGCCTAGAAAGCACAAGGCCATGGGTTTGATCCCCCAAAGGGAGGTGAGTAACGCCTGTGGCTTACCTTATTAAACACTTCTATAGAGGCTAGAGAGGGGCTTAGTGGTCAAGAGCATCTACTGCTCTTCTAGAGGACTATAGTTCAGTTCCTAGCACCCACGTAGGATGGCTCCAGAGGATCCCATGCCCTCTTCTGGCCTCCGCAGGTACTCCCATATATGTGGCATATACTTGACATACAGACACACAAATATATGTAAATAAATACATAAAAATAAATTATTAAAGTAACAGGCATTCCCAGGCAGAGATAGGCAGTGCTCTGTGAGTTCATGGTCTACCTGGTCTACATAGTGAGTTCCAGGACAGCCAGGGCTAATAAACTGTCTTAAATAAATAAATTAAGATAAAATAAAATAAGACATACAAATAAGAGCTGAAGCTGGGTGGTAGCAGTGCACACCTTTAAGGAGACAAGGGCAGGTGGATTTCTGTGAATTTAAGGCCAACCTGGTCTACAGAGCAAGTTCCAGGATAGCCAAGGCTGTCTCAAATAAACTGTCTCAAAAAACCATAATAATAATAATAATAACAACACTTTAATAATAAAAAAATAAAAAAAAGAAAAAAGAGCTGATTATATACCAAGCACTGTTTTAAGAACTTGGCATCAAGCCGGGCGGTGGTGGTGCAGGTCTTTAGTCCCAGCATTCGGGAGGCAGAGGCAGGCGGATCTCTGTGAGTTCAAGGCCAGCCCGGTCTACAAGAGCTAGTTCCAGGACAGACTCCAAAGCTACAAAGAAACCCTGTCTCGAAAAACCACAGACACACACACACACACACACACACACACACACAAAGAACTTGGCATCATCAGAAGATCCTTCTCTACTTCCTTCTTATACTACTGCAATTCAGACTTTAAACAAGGTCACCAATATAACAAACACCTAACTGCCTTCTGATTTAACATACTGGCATGTTCTCTCTATTTTTTTTTTAAAGACAGGGTCTCTTAATGTAGCCCTGGCTGTCCTCAAACTCACAGAGATCTTTGCTACAATTAAATTTACAGGCACGCACCACCACTCCCAGCTGTAAGAACATTCTAGCCCAGTGTCTGCTGTCTGCTAGTAAGACAATCGACTATTCCCACTAGTTGACCAGGTTTCACTATTCCAAGACATCACCATTGCCCCATTCCTCTCTTCTGCCTGTGGAATGACCTCTTTACCCTGTTTGGGCCCCAACTCTGTTGCTAAGCTACCATTCTGACACTACCTGTACTGACATCCATCTCAACTTAATGGGCTCCAGAAATTGATCTGAGGCCATTGTGGCCTCCCTGCTGTGTAAATGTCTCTCATTTGCCCCTACCTAATGATTTTTGGGTTCAACTCTTCAGAAAGGTAAGGAAAGAAAAGGATTAGAAAAAAAGGATGCCAATCTTGAACGACTCACCCACTAAAAAGAGTAAATAATTTTTTAAATTTATTTATTTTATTTATTATGTATACAACATTCTGCCTGCATATATGCCCACACGCCAGAAGAGGGTGCCAGATCTCATTACATATGGTTGTGAGCCACCATATGGTTGCTGGGAATTGAACTCAGGACCTCTGGAAGAGCAGCCAGTGTTCTTAACCGCTGAGCTATCTCTCCAGCCCAATAATTTATTTTTTTAAAGATTTATTTATTATGTATACAGTGTTCTGCCTGCATAACACCAGAAAAGGCACCAGATCTCATTACAGATGGCTGTGAGCCACCATGTGGGTGCTGGGAATTGAACTCAGGACCTCTGGAAGAGCAGCCAGTGCTCTTAACCACTGAGCCAACGCTCCAGCTGTGAAACAGATTTTTAAACTGGGTGGTGGTGGTGCACCTTTAATCCCAGCACTCAGAAGGCAGAGGCAGGCGGATCTCTGTGACTTTGAGGTCAGCCTGGTCTATAAGAACTAGTTCCAGGACAGGTTCCAAAGCTACAAAGAAACACTGTCTCGAAAACAAAACAAAACAAACAAACAACAACAACAAAAAACCATAAAGATTAAAAAAAATAACAAAAAATAGTTTTAAAAATAGAATATATTCTTACTAAGGCTTTCCCTACCTCATCTTGTACACTCTTGATGGCAGCATAATATAAGATGGTGTAGCCACTATTGAGAACAGTATAGAGTTCCTCAAAAAATAGCATTAACATCTGATCCAGCAATCCCACTTCTGGGCATACATACCTAAGAATGGAGCATAGGCTATCTCAAAGAGATATAGGTACAACATAATTTAAAATAGCCACATGGTAAAGTCAATTCAAATACCATTCTGTAAGAAAATGCAGTACTGAGGCTGGAGGGATGGCTCAGGTGTTAAGAGCACTGACTGCTCTTGCAGAGGACTTGGGTTCAATTTCCAGCACTGACATGGCAGTTCACAACTGTCTTTAATTCCAGTTCCAGAGGACTTGATACCCTCTCCTGGCCTCTGAGAGAAACACACACACACACACACACACACACACACACACACACACACACACACACTTAAAAAGGAATAAAATTTACAAAAGGAAGAAAGAAGAAAATATGGAACTGTAGGGTGTGTAATCATTCAGCTGTATCAGAGATCAGGCAGGGTGGCACTCAGAAAGCTGAATCAGAAGGACTGCAAGCTTAAGACCATTCTGGGCTAGTCAAGTCTATTTCTTTTTTTTTTTTTCATTTCTTTTTCTTTTCTTTCCTTTCTTTGAGACAGGGCTTCTCTGCTTAACAGCTCTGGCTGTCCTGGAACTTACTCTGTAGGCTAGATTGGCCTTGAGTTCACAGAGATCTGCTTGCCTCTGCCTCCCAAGTGCTGAGATCAAACGCAAGTGCCACCATACCCAGCAAGATTATATTAAATAAATATTTAATATAACCCCAGCAGCACAGACATTGAGAGAAACAATTAATAAATGGAACCTCCTGAAACTGAAAAAGCTTCTGTAAAGCAAAGAACATGGTCAACAAGACAAAACGACAGCCTACAGAATAGGAAAAGATCTTCACTAACCCCACATCAGACAGAGGTCTTATCTCCAAAATATACAAAGAATTCAAGAAATTGGACACCAAAAGATCACATAATCCAATAAAATATATGGAGTACACATCTAAACAGAGAACTCTCAACAGAGGAATCTAAAATGGCCGAAATACACTTAAGGAAAGGTTCAACATCCTTAATCATCAGAGAAAGGCAAATCAAAACAACTCTGAGATTCCATCTTACACCTGAAAAGAATGGCCAAGATCAAAAACACTGATGACAATTTATGCTGGAGAGTTCTGGGGAAAAGGGAACACTTTTGCATTGCTGGTGGGATGCAAGCTGGTACAACCTTTTTGGATGTCAGCATGGTGATTTCTCAGAAAATTAGGAAACAACCTTCCTCAAGGTCCAGCAATACCATTTTTGGGTATATATCCAAAGGATGCTCAATTGTGTCACAAGGACATGTGCTCAACTATGTTCATAGCAGCATTGTTTGTCAAAGCCAGAACCTGGGAACAACCTAAATGCCCCTCGACCGAAGAATGGATAATGAAATTGTAGTACATTTACACAATGGAGTACTACACAGCAGAAAAAATAACGACATCTTGAATTTTGCAGGAAAATGGATAGAGCTAGAAAACATTATTTTGAGTGAGGTAATCCAGACACAGAAAGATAATCATCACATGTACTCACTCATAGGTGGCTTTTAAACATAATGCAAAGAAAGCCAGCCTACAAACCACAATCCCAGAGAACTTAGACAACACCGTGGACACTAAGAGAGACTTACATAGATCTAATCTACATGGGAAGTAGAAAAAGACAAGATCTCCTGAGTAAATTGGTAGCATGGGGACCTTGGGGTAGGATTGAAGGGGGAGAGGCAGGGAGGGGAGCAGAGAAAAACATAAAGCTCAATAAATATCAATAAAAATATATAAAAAAAAAGGGTTGTAGAGATGGCTCAGAGGTTAGGAGCACTGCCTGCTCTTCCAGAGGTCCTGAGTTCAATTCCCAGCAACCACAAGGTGGCTCACAACCATCTATAATGAGATCTGGTGTCCTCTTCTGGTCTGGTGGCATACATGCAGACAGAACACCGTATACACAATAAATAAACCATAAATATATATGTATGTATGTAAAAAATGAATATTTAAAAAAGAAAATGACAAGAGTGTATGCCAGAGCCACATGTTTACCAACATACTAGAGGTCTGTATCAAGGAAAGAATGGGGTAAATAGTGCTAGAGTAGTAAATAAAGAAATCAAACTTTTATCATGTGTAGGTAATAAGATTATATAGGGAAAATTAAATCTTGAGCCGCAGCTTTTTTATTATTCCTTTATTATTATGTGTAGGAGTGTTTGTCCTGCATGTATGTCTGTGTACTATGTGTGTTCCTGGTGGAGGCCCGAAGAGGGGATCAAATCCCCTGGAACTGGAGTTTTAGATGCTGTGAGCCCCCACGTGATAGCTGAGAATTGAACCCAAATCCTCTGTAAGAGCAGCCAGTGCTCTTAACTGCTGAGCCATCTCTCTAGTCCCACACAGAAAAAAAAACAAAACAAAATAAAAAAACAAAACCAAGCAAATAAAAGATTAGCTTTATCTTATGAGTGTTTTGCCCGCATCTATGCATGTATCCTACATTCATGTCTGATGCCTGTAAGTCAGAAAAGGCTGCTGACTTTCTTGGAACTGGAGTTCTGGATGGCTGTGAGCCACCATGTGGGAACTGGGAATGGGACCCACATCTTCCGTAGGAGCAAATGGTGCTCTTAACCTCTGAGCCATCTCTCCAGTCCGAAGGAAAAATGTTTTAAAGAGAGTTTTGTTAAGTGTGCACCCTGTAACCCCAGCACTTCAGAGGCCAAGGTAGGAAATCTGCCACAAGTGAGATCAACTTGAACTACATGCTGAAACCTAATCAACAGAAAAGGAGAGAGGGATTGCTCTGTCGGGACAGCACTTGCTGCACAAGCACAAGCACTGAGTTCAACACCGGGCAGCTGCACAAAAAGCTGCGATGATGATGCTCACTTGTGAACTAGCACTGGAATTCACTGACTAGCTGGTCTAGCCTACTCTTATCAGTAAGCTCCAGGCCACTGAGAGACTCTGTCTTATAAAAACCGTGGGCACAGTAGGAAAGGTAAGGTAAAACTGAGCAGGCCTGAGGGCCTGAATTCAATCCCAGGATTCCATGCAGAAAATCCAGATGCTATGGCAAAACAGCTGTAATTCCAGCATTCCTGCAGCAAAATGGTAACAGAGCTGCCTACAGTACACAGCAAGGCCAAAACAAACTATCCTCTTACCTCCACCCATACACCATCATACATACATGATCCTTACGTGTACATGCCCACACTCATATATACACAATAATAATAGATTTAACTTAAAAATAAAACAAAGGTAGAGAGCTCCTAAAGACTGACACTTGAGTCTGATATTTGCCTTCATACACACAGACACACAAGATACAAAGATATACTGATCAGCTGGAGTGTTGTGGACATCCCTTTAATACCAGCACTTAGGAGGCAGAGGCTGGTGGACCACTTTAGCTCAATTGGTATACATAGCATACCTGGTAGGCAGCCAGGGCTACATAGTGAGACCCTCTCTCAGACAAAACACAAAAATACAGAGAGGATCTCACTACATGCTCAATAATTCTCCTGCCTTTGCCTCCAGAGTAGTTGGGATTATGGGTATATACACACACACACACATTGCCACCTTGCATGGCCTGAGTAGAAAAATATTTAACTTTTGTGTGTATATGTGTGCACACATGTGTACAGAAACCAAGGCTGAAGTCTGTCACCTTCTATTGCTCTCTGCCTTACATATTGAGAGAGGGTCTCTCACTTGAACCTAGAACTCATTATGTTCTGGGGGATTCATCTCTACCTCCCATGACTGGAATTATAGGAGGGATACAATGCCACCTGCTGGAGATTTGAACTCCAGTCCTCATTACCCTGTGAGCCATCCAAGTAGGAAAAACATTTAAATTTTTAGATAAACTATGACAATTAATAAATATAGATTTCTGCTTCTAGCCATGTTAGTATCAGGAATCAAATAATCCTCATGGTTTACACAACTAGAAAAATAAACATAATATATGAAACAAGTTTTAAGGCCATGTACAATGAGGTCAGCCTGCAACTGTGCCAGCTTACTGCTAGGGAGGGATGGGCAGACAGACTGTCAACAAGGCAGAGTACTGGGGACGCAGAGGCACAGAGAACACTCTTGGAGACGTTCCCATGTGCTTCTCCCAGTATTAATGTATAAATGGATATGAGGAGATTACACAAAATTAGACAAAATAAAAATACCAGAAATGAGTTGGAGAAAATTTTCAAAACAATCTATAATCTCATCATTCAATGAAAGGGTTAGGTTTTGTTTTATGAAGGTGGATTTTTTACTATCTAGCCCAGGCTAGACTACCTCTATCCTTCTGTTTCTGGGAGTGCTGGGATTACAGGCTGTGAAATGACATTATACCCAACTTGAAGCCATTCTTAATACACAGGGTATCTACTGGGTATATTAACACACTTCAGTGCAGCCACATGCCCAGTTGGCCAACACAAAATGAACCAAATGGTTTTTTGTACACTTTTTGTCTTATTTTGATTGGCTATTTTTTTTAAAGACAGGGTGTCATTCATTATATAGCTCTTGCAGTCCTGCAACTTACTACATAGACCAGGTTGGCCTTGAACTCATCAATTTCTCCCTGTCTCTATCTCCTGAATTAAAGGCTAAAAGCATGCACCACTGTGCCTGGCTGTTTGGGCTTTTGCTGTTATCTTATTGGTCTTTGTTTATTTATTTTTTTTTTAGTTTTTGGTGGTTTTTCTGTGTGTTTATATTTTGGGGGGTTTGTTTATTTTTTAAGAGAGATAAAAATAAAAAGGTTGAATAGGTAGGAGGTGGGGAGAATTGGGAAGAAATTGAGGGAGGAGAAAACATGACCAAAATCTATCATATAAAATCATTTTTTCAATAAAGAAATAAGTCCAGGCATGGTGACACATGTTTTTAATCCCAACACTCAAGAGGCAGAGGCAGGCAGACAGGGAAAGGAAGTAGAAAGGGGAGAACAAAGAGGAGAGAGACAAAAGGGGAGAAGAACTGTTGGAGGAAACGTGGTGTGAAAATTGCCATTTTGGTGACAACTAGAAACCCAGAGGCTGAAGCTCAATGACTGCAAGCAGAAGCAATTGGAAAATCAAGAAGCACACCATAATTTCTTGTTTGTCTTTTATTTATTTATTTGTTTATTTGAGACAGTATTTCTCTTTATAGTAGCCCTTCCTGTCCTGGAGCTTGCTGTAGCCCAGGCTGGCCTCAAACTCAGAAATTCTACTGCTTCTGCCTCCCAAGTTCTGGGATTAAAGGCGTGCATCACTACCACTGGCTTCCATTTATTTTTTTGAGGCAGGGTTTCATGTGGCCAGGGTGGCCTCCATCAGACATAGACTGAGGCTGGTCTTAAACTCCTGGTCCTCCTACTTCCACCTCTCCAGTGCTGGGATTGCAGGGGGGTGCTACCATGCATGAATTACATGAGAATTATTTTTAAAGGAGGCAGAAAAATATTCATATAGAGATATTTATAAGAATGGTAGCAAACTTCTCATTAGAAGGCATCTTTGAAGGGGCTGCAGATGTCTCAGCAGTAAATGCTCTTGAAGAGGGCCTGAGTTTGGTTCCCAGCACCCACCTAAGGCAGCTCACAACCTCCCGTATGTAGCTCTCACTCCCGGGGACCTGATGTCTTCTTCTAAACTGACAGCACCTGTACTCATATACACACACCCACACACAAACACACATGTGCACATAATTTTAAAATGAAATAATAAAAGTAAATCTTAAAGCATCTTTGAAGTACTGGGGAAAAAATGAACCAACAACACATTGTGCAAAACAAATATATCAAACTTTATTTGTCAATTAGAATGTAATTTTAGGGCTGCTGAGATGGAGGGCTCGGTAGGTAAAGGCACTTGCTGCCAAGACTGACTGAACTCAATCTCCAGAACTCACAGAAGTTGTCCTCTGATTTCTATATATTCTAGTATTCTCTCACAGACAAACAATGAATAAAGGTAAAAAAATTTAATTAATTTTCTAAAACTTATGGATCTAGAATTCTATACATAATAAAAACACCTTCCTTAAAAATACAATAAAATTCTCTTTTAGGCAAATAGAAATAGGAAGATTTTATCATCAACTAATCTATATTACAGAAAATTAGTGAAGGACTTTCTTCAGACATAGGAAGGTGTTTCCAGGAAGAAATCTAGATCACACAAAAGAATGAAGGGCACTGGAAGTAACAATAGACAAATATAAATGTTTTCTATGCTTTAAAAATTTTTAGAGTGAGGCATGGTGATGCACACCTTTAATCCCAGCACTCAGAAGCATGCAATCTCTGAGTTCCAGGTCAGCCTGGCCTATGTAGGCAGTTCGGGGAGAGTCAGGGCTACAAAGAGACCCTATCTCAAAACACAGGGTTGTGAGGCAGGTTAGAGAGATAGCTCAGCAGTTAAAAGTACTTATTCTTTTTTTTTTTTAATTTTTTAAAAAATATTTATTTATTTTATCATGTATACAATATTCTGTCTGCATGTATGCCTGTAGTCCAGAAGAGGGCACCAGATCTCATTACAGATGGCTGTGAGCCACCATGTGGTTGCTGGGAATTGAACTCAGGACCTTTGGAAGAGCAGGCAATGCTCTTAACCACTGAGCCATCTCTCCAGCCCAAAAGTACTTATTCTTACAGAGGACCCAGATTTGATCTCCAGCACCCACATGGTGACTCACAGCCATCTCTAATTCCAGTTCCAGGTAATCCTTCTGACCTCCTGACACCAGGATGTATTTGGAATACATACATTCATGTAGAAAAGACACTCACATGCATAAAGAAATAAAACAAATCTAAAAAAATACCATACTTTCCATTATTAAAATATGGAGGCTGGGTCATAGCTTAGTCAGAGTAGCTTAGCATTCACAAGGCCTGGTATTCAGTTCCCCATTACCCCAACACACCTGTAAAAGATTCCCACACTGTAGCTCAAACTGTTAGTTCAAGACCAGTTTGAGGTATAGAAACACCTGGTTTCAAGAATGCACAAAAAAAGATTTCTACACTAAATCTAGTCATTCCAATCCAAAGTATTTACTAAAGAAAAATATTTCCACACAAATACTGTACATGAAAATTCATAGCACTTTTATTTGCAGCAATAAAAAACTGGAAAAATGTAAACATTCTTCAACAGGTATTGGGCAAATTATAATATATTATTATAATGGAACACTACCCAGAAAGGAAAAAAAAAATGTAGATGCATCTCAAATAGAGTAAAAATAGCAAAATCAAAAAATCAAAAGTGTATTTTCTTTCATGACAGGGTTTATCTGTTTAACAGCCCTAGCTGCTGTCCTGAAACTCCTGCGTGTTGGAATTAAAGGCGTGCACTGCCACCACCACCACCAGCAAGAGTATATTTTGTATGGCTATCTATATAAGAATCTTCAGCTGTGGACAGTGGCACACACCTTTAATTAGGAGGCAGAGGCAGGTGGATCTGAGTTTTGACCAGCCTGGACAGCGAGTTCCAGGACAGCCAGGGCTGCACAGAGAGACTCTGCCTTGAAATAACAAAACAAAAACAAAAAAATAAGAAATTTCAAGAAAATGTAAATTAATCTATAGGGATAGAACACAAGAGCAAGAACAGAAAAAAATGGATTTAATATTAGTTTTGGGGGGTTCTGTTGTTGTTTTTGTCTTTTTTTCTTTGTGACAAGGTTATGTAGTTCTGAACTTGTCGCCACCACCCTAGACACCTGGGTGAGCTCCTTGTTCAGTGAAAGACTATGTCCCAAAAACTAAAGTAGAGAGTGACTGAAGAAGGCCCACAAGGTTGACCTCCAGCCTCCACACATATGTGTGTGAGCATCCATATGCACATGTACACTCACATATACCATGCACACACAGAATTAAAGAAAGAATAATACCAGTTCTACAAATTCCCGAAAACTGAAGCAGGGTGAGTACTTCCTAGCTTATTTTATGAGGTCAGCATTACACTGATACTAAAATGAAAGGCATTGCCAATAATAGAAAGAAGAAGAAAGAAGGAAGGAAGGAAGGAAGGGAGGAAGAAAGGAAGGAAGGAAATTCAAAATTACAGAGCTAGGTATGATGACTTATGCTTGCAATCCCAAGTGAGGCAGGGAAGTTCAGAAGCTCAAGGCCATCCTTAAACAGTGAGTTCAAGGCCAACCTGGGTACTAATGTAGAATGACATACTGGGGAAATACTTGATATAATAAGTTGACTGCAACATTTTATGATAGGATATTTATGTGTTAATACTAGAAGAGACGAATGGATGTGTGTAATAGTGTATACAAGCATAAAGAAGTGTTCAAAATGGAGATTTTTGGATATTCGCTTAAATCTTTAAACTTCTAATCACTTGAATTTTATAATGGACATATGTTTTATGATAATACATTAAAGATTTCTTCATTTTGAAAATGTAATGCATAGTTCCTCACCAAGGGTTTGAGAGATATTAAGATCAGAGGTGAGATCACTGAAATGACAAATCATGGCCCTGCTGATACCCTATAACTATTCCAAGTCAACTTTCTATCCGCCTCTGAGGGTAAACAAAACACCAGTACACCTTTTCTCTGCTCCAAGCTAGCGCCCTGGGAAGCACAAAATTCAAATGCTCACACCGATCTCCATGGTAGTGTAAGGAGACTTTTAGTGCTATGCACATATAATAATATACATGTATAACAGGGGCTAGAGGTGTGGCTCAGGGATAGAGGTATGCTTAGCATATATGGAGCTCATCAATACCCTCTTCTATCAGAAAAAGTGGGGGAGGAGTGTGTGGCAACAAAAGTACGCTCAGTCTGGACCAACTCAGAGCAGCTGTCATTTTCCTTCTAGTCAGGACATTTAGACTACTACTTATCACCGCCAGGCGTAACCACATTTCTCTATTCCCATTCTTAGATTCCTGGGGGGAAAAATCTGCCAGAATTCTTTGCTCTGGCTTAAATGTAAATGTGTCCCCTTCTTTGTTACCTAACATGTGGAGGGCAGGAAACCTACCCAGCCTTCCCTCAGCACTCATCTGGCTATCTTTCTTCTAAATGTTGGACTTGCTTTTCTGATACCCATCTCAAACCTTGACTCCTGGTCTCCCATGCCTGTCCATGCTAGCCTTTCCGATGAGCCTTTCCCAAGCCTCCCATTTAAAGAGGCCTGACCTCTTCCAATTCTAAACTAGGTTGAAGAAATGGTAAGCTAGAAAGTAAGCAAGCTCAGATATGTGCTTTATCTTATTTAGCCACAAAAATATTTAAAACCTCTGAAGACTAATTACCTAATGCCAGTACAGTGAGCTAGTCCAAGGCTCAGCTATTTAGGAATCACTTGAACCTAGAAGTTTAGGGCCAGCCAGGACAACATAGCGAGACCTTATCTCAAAAATTAAAATAAAGTGGTTAATAAGGTATTTTTGTATGTATTTTAAGACAATTAAAAATAATTTTAAAGATAGCTGGTGGTGGCACACGCCTTTAATCCATGCACTCAGAGCAGAGGCAGGTGGACCTCTGTGAGTTTGAGGCCAGTCTGGTCTACAGAGTGAGTTCTAGGACAGCCAGAGCTGTTACACAAAGAAACCCAGTCTTTAAAAAGCAATAGATAAATAAACAAACAAACAAACAAACGACAAAAAAATTTTAAATGGTACTTTGATGTTATGTCCACTTTGGAACTTTTTAAAATTAGGAGGTAGGAAGAGGAGAGAATTCAAGGCCAGTGTGGACTACCAGCAGATCTGATATCAAACAATAGTAGCTGAATATAATAGCACATGTCTTTAATTCCACCACTCTGAATAGAGGCAGGTGAATCTCTGTGAGTTCCAGGCCAGCCTGGTCTACATAACAAGTTCCAAGCCATCAAGGGCTAGATAGTAAGACCCTGTCTCAAAAAAAGAAAATCCAAACCAAATAAACAAAACAAACAGAAATAACAACAAAAACCATACAGCACATATAGAGATCATACATATACTTTCAGGCTTTATTTGAGAAAAGGAAAAAAAGTCATATCCAGAAACTTAGGCCTGCATTTTGCGTTAATGCTGTCTCTTTACTGCTAACCCCCCACCCCAGTTTGGCTTCTTGAGATCTATGTAGTTTTGTTTTGTTTTTTGTTTGATTGTTTGGTTAGTTGGTTTTTTTGACACAGGGCTTTTCAGTCACTATGGAGCCAGTCCTGGAACTAGCTCTGTAGACCAGGATGGCCTCAAACTCACAAAAATCCACCTGCCTCTGCCTCCTAAGTGCTGGGATTAAAGGCGCCACCACTGCCTGGTTTATGGAGTTGGGTTTTTTGTTTTGTTTTGTTTTGTTTTTTAAACTTAAATTTCTTTCCCCCTTTTTTTACTTAAGTTCTTCACCACCACCACCACCCCGCCCCGAGAAAGGGTTTCTCTGTGTAACAGTTTTAGCGGTCCTGCAACTTGCTTTGTAGACCAGGCCACTCCAAACTCACAGAGATCTGCCTGCTTCTGCCTCCCAAGTGTGCTAGGGTTAAAGGCATACACCACCACCTGGCTACTTAAATTCTAAAACTAGAAAGTCACTTTTTATAGTACAACTCACCAATGTCATCTACCAGCTAGAAAAGGTAAATGTCCGAGCCAGCCAATATCTCAGCAACCGCAGATAAACTTTAGTATCTTAGATCATTCTTAAGTGGACTGGTGGGCATGGTGGAATACACTTAAAATTCCATACTTGAGAGGTGGATATATGAAAATTATCAAGGCTAAATTATTATTTAGCCTGAGCTAAAATGAGACCTTTTTTTCCCAAAAAATCAAATATCCAGGCATTGTGGCACATACCTTTAATTTCAGTACTCATGAGGCAGAAGTAGGCAATCTCAGTGAGATTGAGGCCAGCCTGGTCTAAATAGCAAGTTCCAGGTCAGCTAGAGCTACACAATAAGACCCTGTCTCAAAACAAACAAACACAAAACTCAAATAAAACTAAGCAAATACAAAATAAACAATAAAAACTTAGGTGGGGGTGTCAAGACGAGTTCTTGGTAGAAGACTTGCAACTGAGCCCTAACAACAGAAGCAGGGTAGGTGGTGGGACAACAGTTAAAAACTACACCAAATCTTTCAATCTTGCCTGACAGCTGACAGCACCATGCTGTTCCTCATTCTCTCCTGATTATTTAAGCATTGTTCTTTAGTCATCCATGAAGCCTTCACCATCATCTCTAACTCACAGGGCTCATCTTTTGTGTTCTAGAGCGTTTGACATCGGCACTATTAGCTGTTTTACACCCCTTTGTCCAGTTGTACTTCAAATCCCTCACTCATTCAACAATACAAAGCAGATCCTCTAGGCCCTGAGGATACAGTGATAAAGCAGAAAACAGGTCCCTGCCATCATGCTTATTTTCCAATGGGCAAGGACAGAGGAATACAATATTTCAAATACTGATAAATATTTGGGGACATGTGCATCTAGGAGTGACTGGGAGGGGTTATAGTGATGAGGCGAGCAGGCCTGCTTTTCATCCCGCCCAGCTCCCGTAAGGCTAGCTTAGCCCCGGAGATAATAACACAGAAGCTGTATTCACTTAAACACTGCCTGGCCCATTATATCTAGACTCTTCTTGGCTAACTCTCACATCTTGCTTTAACCCATATCTAGTAATCTGTGTATCACCACGGGGTTGTGGCTTACCGGGAAGATTCTAACCTATGTCCATCTCAGGCTGGAGCTTCATGGCGTCTGCCTGACTCTGCTTTCTTTCTCCCAGCATTCTATTCGGTCTACTCCACCTATCTAAATCCTGCCCTATCAAAAAGCAAAGGCAATTTCTTTATTTAACCAATGAAAGTAACACATAGACAGATGACCCTCCTACATCAGGGGGTGAGGGCTACTTCCTCTTTAACAAGGCAAGTCAAGTTTTTACTACCAGCACTCTTGAGGCAGAGGCAGATGGATCTTTATGAACTCAAGGCAAACTTGGTCTACATAGTTCTAGGCCAGCCAAAGCTATATAGTAAAACCCTGTCTCAAAAATAAATAATTAAAAGGCAGATCAGGAGTCGGAGAGATGGCTCAGCTGCTTAAAGGACTTGTGGGGCTGAACAGATGGCTCAGTGGTTAAGAGCACTGACTGCTCTTCCAGAGGTCCTGAATTCAATTCCCAGCAACTACATGGTGGCTCACAGCCATCTATAATGAGACCTGGTGCCCTCTTCTGGCATGCGGGCATACATGGAAGGAATGTTGTATACATAAAAAAAAAAAAAGCACTTGTTGTTTGTTTTTACAGAAGACCCAGGTTTGGTTCTCAGCACTATATGGTGGCCCCCAACCATCTATAACTCCAGTTCCAAAGGATCTGATGCCCACTTCTGGCCTCTGAAAGCACCAAGTGTGCTTGCATGTGGTACACATACATACATTCAGGAAAAGCATTCATACATAAAAATAATAATAAATAAAATCTTAAAATTAAAGAGCAGATTAAGTGGAGACTTGAACTGCAAGTAGGAGTCAACCATGAGAAAACTATAAAAAGAGAATTCCAATCCAAGAAAAAACGAGAGGAACAGAAGTAGCTAGTGTACCTGAACCACAGGGAGTGCTATGGTCTGGGTGGTAGGAACTTCGCCCCCACTCACAGGCCCATGTATTGAAGGTCTGGGTTTGGATGAAGGCACTGAAAGGTGACTGCATCGTGAGAGTGCTGACTTCATCACTGCTTTAATTTACTAATGGGTTTCAAACTAACGGGGCTAGTAGGACATAGAGCCTGGCTGGAGAAGGCAGGCCACTAGGGGGCGTGCATTGCTCCAGACCATTACAATCTATGTCTGCTTCCTGACTTCTACCATGATGCTCACATGCCCAGATAAATTAAAGCCAACATGTATGGAACAAAACCTCTGCGACTGTCTTTCTTCCTTTAAATCACTTCTCTTGGATACTGTCAGAAAAATGAAAAATCAAAATAGGAAAGCCAGACAAAATGAGATTTAAGTAAGAAGGGATACAGAAGGGTAAGGCTGAGGCAGGCAGATGTCTGTGAATCTGAGGCAAGCCTGGTCTACATAGTGCTTTTCCAGCCAGTCACAGCTACATGGTGAAACTCTGCCTCAAAAAAAAGATTAAGAAGAAGAAAAAGAGAAGGAGGAAGAAGGAATAGAGATTCTATGAATGACTGGCCTGTACCGTTTTGTATTTTAAAGGCCAGCATTCAAAACATGTTTGAGTTTTTTACCATTTATAGTTTTGAAAACACCCACTTAACTTTTGTCCCCAACCATTGTGCTACTAAATCCACCATTCTTCCCATCCCTCCAATAAACAGTTTTATAGTGTGACTGCCTGGTCCCTGGAACCACTTACCCCTTTAATGAAGATAGGTTTCTCCTTTGTGCCAAAGTTCCAGATCATGATATCCCCCCCTTTGGAGCCCACAGCCACGGTACTGGGATGAGTCGGGTGCCATGCCAACGATGTAGTCCTCCTGTCAAAGGGGGCAGCTTTTTGGAATACCCGGTAAGAAGCCAGAGAGTGCAAAAAGAACTTTTGGAGACCCTAATACAGAGAAAATAGAATTAATCCGAATTCACTGAATTAAAACTCATGTCCTGACCTGGGCATGTGACACACAGCTTCAGGATTCAGGAGGCAGAGGCAGGTGCATTTCTGTGAGACTGAAGCCAGTCAGGTCTACATATAGAGATCCAGGCAAGCTGGAGGAACAGATATGGGTGCTGGGAACTGAACTCTTATATTTTTGGTTGTGAGCCTAGCCTTTAATGGCTGAGCCATCCCTCCAGGTCCATAGTGAGATCTTGTCTCAAAAACATAAATAAAGGGCTGGAGAGATGGCTCAGCGGTTAAGAGCATTGCCTGCTCTTCCAAAGGTCCTGAGTTCAATTCCCAGCAACCATATGGTGGCTCACAACCATCTGTAATGAGGCCTGGTGTCCTCTTCTGGCCTGCAGACAGAATACTGTATACATAATAAACAAATAAATATTAAAATTAAAAAAAAACATAAATAAAAATTAAATTAGAGTCCTGGGTAAACTGTCACTCCCTCATAGATAAGCATAAAGTCTTCTCTAGTCTTGTGCGTGGAATATCTGCAATGTAATGTTCACTAATCCTGGAAACAAAAGGGCAGAATGCATTTCAACTGGGATGTTTACAGGGTAAAACTTTTTCTCCTTGACTGGGCCTTCAGTAGGCCAGTCATCATAGCCAGGTGGCCGGACCACCCTGATAATCTGCTGAACTGATTTATCATCTAGTTAGAGCTAGCAGTAGTAGAAGCCCTTTGCACATCTCAGACAGGAAACATCTCACCTGCTGTAGTGATGACCAAGTGGCTTTGCCTAACTTCTGCTGGTAAAGATCCCTGATGATGCTGCTACTCCGTGGTGGGGTCTGTAGGCCAGACAACTCTGTCAAAAGGCAGCATGACTCACATTTCCTGCTGGATACTGCAAGAAGAACACATACACATTTTCCTCTCCACCATCTCAAGAAAGGTTTTTCCCCTGAAGCCCTTTGCTATCTCATTCAGTACAGCCAATCTGTGTCATCATTTCCTAAAAGCCTTTCCATGCACTGTTGAGTCTCACTCAACACAAGAAAGAAATAACGTTTCCCCCAAACACTCCTCCAAACAGTAATTCTGTTCTGAAACTAGATAAGACCTTGCAGGGTTCCTTAGAGTTGAGCCAAAGAGATACCCAATAAAGTACACTGTAGGCTCTTCTTGTATGGAATGACATAATTAGCAGGACTTGAGGGACAATCTTAAAAATCACATGCCAAAAATTTCTAGGACAGCATAGAAGTAATTGCTTAGGAAAGATGTTTGTCAACCTAAATGCCCTTCGACCAAAGAATGGATAAGGAAAATGTGGTACATTTACACAATGGAGTACTACACAGCAGAAAAAAAAATTAATGACATCTTGAATTTTGCAGGCAAATGGATAGAGCTAGAAAACATCATTTTGAGGTAACCCAGACACAGAAAGATAATTATCACATGCACTCACTCATAGGTGGTTTTTAATCATAGAGGAAAGAAAGCCAGCCTACAAACCACAATTCCAGAGAATCTAGACAACAATGAGGACACTAAGAGAGACTTACATAGATCTAATCTACATGGGAAGTAGAAAAAGACAAGATCTCCTGAGTAAATTGGGAGCATGGGATCCTTGGGAGAGGGTTGAAGGGGAGGGGAGAGGTAGGAAGGGTAGCAGAGAAAAATGAAGAGTTCAATAAAAATAATAAAAACAAAAAAGAAAAGATGTTTGTTTAATCTTATATTAAAATACTATGGTGGTGCAAAACTGTAATCCTAGCACTCAGAAGGCTGCAGCAGAAACAGCTTGAATTTGAGGCCAGCTTGGGCTATACACCAAGACTCTCTATTAAAACAATAATAATAATACTATGACAAGCAGCTGTTACTTAAGGGGGAAACAGAAGGATCCAGTAGGGTTTAGAAAAACTCAAATTGATTAGGTTGTTTCCATGGAGGGGGAGATAAACCGGAGTAGAATGAGATTAAAGCAATTCTGAATCACCAAGCCCTACTCATGGACCCAATCTCGCAGGTCCTTTCTCTTGACAACTTTCCTTTCTTCTGAAGGATAAAAACTACTCTACCAACTCAGAACATTCCTTAAAGCCCTGGTAAACCTCTGAGAATGAGCTTCCTGAAGAAAGGAGGGAGATTTCAGACTCACAGCTGAAACCCAAGGCCATAGAGCTAACAACACTGACTGGAAATTCAGCAACCATGGGCCTAAGAACGGTAGGATTCCTTTGAAACAGTACATATGTAAAACTTCTGAAATAAAGACGCAAAGTGGGGCCAGGTGGTGGTGGCGCACGCCTTTAATCCCAGCATTCAGGCAGCAGAGGCAGGCAGATCTCTGTTCGATCTGTTCGAGGCCAGCCTGGGCTACAAGAGTTTGTTCCAGGACAGTCTCCGAAGCAAGAACAGAGAAACCCTGTCTCGGAAAAAAAAAAAAAAAAAAAAAAAAAAAAAAAAAAGGTGGACTGTGGGTCTACAGTGATAGAGTTCATCTTCTTCCTGTTACCTGGAGTGGAGGTGGGGGGCAGTTAAGATTAAACTCTTTGGTGTCAATGAACTGGCAAATAAAATGCAGTCCGAAGTGGCAAACCACTTGCTTTGCGTACTGGAGGCCTGAGTTGAAACCTTAAACCTCCCAAATAAAATCACAGCCTGAGGCAACGAGGACTAGAAACTGCTTCTTCAGGGTCCTAGGCGCAAGCATCCCCACCCCAGCTTCGCCTTTGCCTGAGCACCCTGAACCACCGGAAAACGAAGACAAGCAGCGCAGGCCGTACCGAGACCCTGCGCACACAGCTTCTTGGCTTCGGGCTCCAGCTCCTGAGGACTTCTGGGGCTTTTGCTCTTGAGGAGCCGCGCAACGTCGGGGGACTTCTGGGTTTCTGCGCGTTTCTTGGGAACCATGGCGTACTCCGTGAAGAGATATCAGGCGCAATGGTAAAATAACGAAGCGAGGACTAAAAGCCTCTGAGGAGAGAACAGGAAGGGACTACGTACGAGGCAGCGCCGACGCAAGTAGCTCGACTGAGCCAACTTCGCGCCAAACGCTCCTAGGGCAGCTTTACTTTTAAGCCTCGTCCCGCCCCCTCAGGGCCGCCCCGCCCCTCGGAACCGCCCCGCCCCCTCGGGACTGCTACCGTGGGGGCCACCTCGCCCCCGGAACTGCCCCAGACTGTCTCGCCCCCTCGAGCCTGCCCCGCCCCTAGATGCCCCGCCTCTTCCGGGGAGGCGGGGCACGTGGGGTAACGCATGGAGTTTTTGTTTTGTTTAACTCCCTAAGAACTGGGATGTCGCCTATGTGTTGGGCTTGATAAAACTAGATTGTTTATATCCTAGCAAGAGTAAAGATCGGCCGGGTGGCGGTGGCAGTGCACGCTTTTAATCCCAGCACTTGGGAGGCAGAGACAGGCGGATCTCTGTGAGTTTCTGGCCAGCCTGGTCTACAAAGAGAGTTCTAGGTCAGCCAGGACAACACAGAGAAACCCTGTCTAAAAAAACAAAACAAACAAACAAGCAAAAAGATCCAGGTTTCTAAAAATATAAAAATGTCATTGTTTCCTCTCGCTTCTCAGGTGTATTTACCTCATAGATACTGTAGGTGGTGTGTGCCGGCTCTAACTCCCAGGATTTAGAAGGCTGAGACCGAAGAATAAACCTGGACTACACTGTGACAGGGATCAGATAAGAGTGAGAAGACCTGGTGTGCTATCACACAGCAAGGCGACTGCAGTTAAATATCATGCTGTATAATTCAAAAAAAGGAGAAAGGTTTTGAGTGTTTTCACCATAAATAATATGATATATGAGAAGATATGTTTAACCTAATTTAAACCTGTGTGTGTCAAGGAGATTATACTTTATGGAGATTATACTCCATACTTATGTATAAATTTTTATGTAGCTAACAATTTTTTTTTTTGTTAAAATGAAACTGTAGGGGAAACTAAAAAGCTGAACCTAGTCAAGCACCAGTCTTAGGGATATTCTAAGATGGGCTTGAATTAAGAACTATAGGACAGCTGGGCAATGATGGCACACCTTTAACCCCAGCACTTGGGAGGGAGAGGCAGATGGATCTCTGAGTTTGAGGCCATTACAGAATTCCAGAATAGTCAAGGCTACACAGAGAAGCCCTGTCTCAAAAAACCAAAGTAAAGAAATAAATATAATAATAAAAATAAATCCTTAAAAATATGTAAGACAATAATTAGAAAGATTCTGAGGAAAAATAAAGGTAATTTTAGTAGACTTGTATAGGTCCCTTTCAGGGTGTTATCAGCTATCAATGATAAGGATATTCATCTTTTTTAAAAATTTTGTTTGGTTTTCCTTCTTGTGGGGGTTTTGCTGTTGCTTAAGAGAGTCTCCAGTTGGAGAGTTGGCTCAGCACTTAAGAGTGCTGCGCTTCTAGAGAAGACTTGCCCTTCTAGAAATCCTGAGTTTAATTCCCCCGCAACCACGTGGTGGATCACAACCATTTATAGTGGGATCTTATGCCCTCTTCTGGCATAAAGTTGTATTTTATTTATTATGTTCTACCTGCACTCCTATACATAAAATAAATAAATAAACTTTAGAAAACCCTTTAAAAAAAGAGTGTCTCACCATGTAGCTAAGGGTGGTCTGGAACTCAGTATTTAAACTAGCTGTCTTCCAGTTCACAGAGATCTGCCTGCCTCTCCTCCAGAGTGCTGGGATCAAAGGTATGTGACACCAAATCTGGATTATAAGGTTATTTTCTTTTTCTCTTTTGTTGTTTGTATGGTTTTGTTTTCCAAAATTGGTTTTCTCTATATAGTTTTGGCTGTCCTGGAATAAACTCGGTGGACCAGGTTGGCCTTGAATTTACACTCACCTGCCTCTGCCGGTACTGAGTGCATCAACACCACCTGGCCTATAATGTTATTTTCTTTTTCTTTTTTTTTTAAAACAACCCCCCCACCTTTTTTTTTTTAAGATTTATTTATTATTATGTATACAGTGTTCTGTCTGTATGCTTGCCAGAAGAGGGCACCAGATCTCATTAGAGATGGCTGTGAACCACCATGTGGTTGCTGGGAATTGAACTCAGGACCTCTGGAAGAATAGTCAGTGCTCTTAAACTCTGAGCCATCTCTCCAGCCCATAATGTTATTTTCTTAATCAGGCATGGTGGCATATGCCCGTTTCCCACTTAGGCCAAGGGAGAGAAATTACTTGAGTTTAAGTCTAACTTGGGCAACACTGTGAGTTCCATATCAGACTAGGCTACACAATGTGTCCCTGTCTCAAAACAAACAAACAACAACAGAACCAAAACTAAAATAACAACAAACAAATAAAAGAGAATCTTATCTGTCTGCTCAAGGAGAGATGCTTTTCTCATAGGAAATACCATGATTTGGCTTTAGGTGAAGGTATGTCTGTATTCCTCTGTGTGTGTATGATTAGAAGCATTTTTTTTTTTTTGGTTTTTCGAGACAGGGTTTCTCTGTGGCTTTGGAGCCTCTCCTGGAACTAGTTCTTGTAGACCAGGCTGGCCTCAAACTCACAAAGATCTGCCTGCCTCTGCCTCCCAAATGCGGGATAAAGGCGTGCACCACCACCGCCTGACGCTTAGAAGCGTTCTTGCTGTGTTTTAAGTACCTTTAGCTCAAAATAACCATCATACCAAAGTGGTACATTTGGGAGTAGCATGTTCTAAACCCATCAATAGGCAACCATAGGATTACACCTATTTTCTAAAGTCTCCAATCAGAGCAAAGCCTTATATCCTTGAACCCTTCCCCCAAAGCATCCAATACATGCACTGTCCTCCAAAGCATCCAATACATGTTAGAGTCATGTTCTGTCTTCAGAAGGGTCAATTACCTAGAAGGCTTAATGGACTGAGAAACTTGGATAGGAAAGTTAACTTGACTGGTATCACCATGGAAACTTACTTTAAAAAAAAAAAGATTTATTTATTAACTATGTATACAGAATCTGTCTGTAGTCCAGAAGAGGGTGCCAGACCTTATTACATGGTTGTGAGCCACCATATGGTTGCTGGGAATTGAACTCAGGACCTCTGGAAGAATAGTCAGTGCTCTTAACCTCTGTGTCATCTCTTAGCCCTACCATGGAAACTTCTGATAAGAAGACTCACATACCAAATCCTTCCAGACTGCAGGGGAACTGACCTGCAGTTCTCTTCCATCCCCAAAGTTTCCCCCCTTTCTATCCTATAACACGCCAAGAACACCCCCACCCCCACCCCAGGCCACTGGGCACAGTCTCATTTCCTTGGAGAGACTGTAGCCCTTCAGTTATTCTGATCACAAGAACAATTTTGCTTCTGGAAATTGTAATGATAATGATCTGTTCTGTTCCTCTATTTATTTAATTTAATTTATTTATTTATTTTTTGGTTTTTTGAGACAAAAAACCAAAGGTTTCTCTGTAGCTTTGGAGCCTGTCCTGGAACTAGCTCTTGTAGACCAGGCTGGCTTCGAACTCAAAGAGATCCACCTACCTCTGCCTCCCAAGTGCTGAGATTAAAGGCATGCGCCACCACCACCATTCTGTTCTGTTCCTTTAAGAGACAAGCCATGCCCACTCCCTCCCCTGTCTGCTGAGGCAAGCTGATCTTCAGCTTCCAGCCCGAGTCCTTTCCTTTTATGACTTCCTCTTGTAGAGGCAGCTTATGCCTCTCCCCACTTCTCCCCTTCCCTGTCTTCTGTCTCTCCCTCCCTCTTTCCTTATCCCTCTCCCTCCCCCCTCTCTCTTTCTCTCTCTGCCTCTCTGCTCTTCTCCCCTTCTCCCCTTTCCTTCCATAACCCACTACATATCCAACCTCACTCTGCATGGTGTGCCTATCCATGTCTCTTGCCTGCTGCATGGCTCCCTAACTGGGACCCGCCACCTTCGCAGACCTGCAGCGTGGTCTCGTGGTATGTCCATCTGTCTGTCTCTTCTCATGATCTCATGCTCCATCCCTGGTACTGGCTGCTCTTGGGACTCCTTGCCTGTCTCCTGCCCCTGTTCGGGGACCTGCAGCATTTTTAATTAATCCATTACAGAGATGTCTACTGTCTTTTATTTTCACATCACCTCCAGATCCTGATCTAACATCTTCCTATAATATGCCTTCTCCGTTGTGAAGATAGTAAGGCCAAATTTCAAGGACTATAAAATGTGATAAGTTGAAAGTAGAAGCGTGGGGGAAGAAAGCGGCGCATGATAGGGGTGTTTTCTAAAACTTATCAGAGCCAGAGAAATGACTTGGCAGTTAACAGCACAACTGCTCTTTCAGAGAACTTGGGTTCAGTTCCTAGCACCCACATCAACACTTGTGTAACCCCTAGTTCTGTCCTCCCCAGGCACCTCATACACGTGGTGCATAGACACACACGCCGGCAAAACACCTACACACATAAAATAATGAAATACAAAACTGTACGAGAAGATGACTCCTGACCGTGTCAAGGAAACGGGGAGGGTCCCAGGCAGAGGGAGCAGGAAATGCAAAAACCAGAAGGGATTAATGAGCTGTGCTGGATTCATGAGCAAAAGAAATGCTTAGTGCCAGGCTTTCCCAGAATCTGGTTTTTATTTATTTTTTTTAAAATATTTATTTATTATGCATACAATAGTCTGTCTGTGTGTATACCCGCAGGCCAGAAGAGGGCACCAGACCCCATTATGAGATGGTTGTGAGCCACCATGTGGTTGCTGGGAATGGAACTCAGGACCTTTGGAAGAGCAGGCAATGCTCTTAACCTCTGAGCCATCTCTCCAGCCCCAGAATCTGGTTTTTAAAACTGGGAAATTTTCCACGATGGATAGAACCAATTGTGAGTAATGGAAACCTGCCTTGCGCACACCAATAAAGCACTTTGTTTCAGGTTGTGGTTTTGCAGCAACTTTAACCCACACTTTGCTTTGTTTCCTCATTTCACAATAAAACCTCTGCCTGGTAGCCCTGATGCCACTGATTCGCAGCTGATGAGCCCCAGGTGCAGGATGGACAAGTGTATTTTCATGTGTCTATTTTCAACATGTTCATCTGATAAAGGGTGCGTGGTGTAGTATTGCTCCAGTTTTAGGCTGTGGCCTTGAAATCCATTTATAGATGCTTGTTTTTTCATGGTGGTTTGTGTGTGTTTGCGATACAAATTTTACTATAGGGGACCACAAAGCAGCTCTTTCAAAAGTTGCTGATTGCAGCAAATCATGGTCTCGTGTTTGCTCACACTGGAAGCTGGGCAGACTATGGGTCTGGCCCTAAATAATACCAGTCTCTTTGATCTGCACAACAATATATGACTTCTAGAGTGTCTTCTGGAACTTTGCCCTGGAGTCATCACTTCCCCCTTCTGTGCTTTAGCTTCCTCGTCAGGAGCTGCTGGAGGCGTGGAGGACCAGCCACAACAAGCTCAAGAGACCTGGTTTTGACAAACTGAGACCACCCACACATGTGGCACAAATCACCCAGAGGAAATTCCTAACATTCCAACCATTATAGATAGGATCACCCGCCAGCACACCAGGAAACCCTAGGCAAATGTCAGTCAATCAGGGGTCCTAAACCTTAGAAATCCCTCACCCCCACCTTTGCTACTATGAAAACCTAACTAAGCCTGGGGCCTTCTAATCACTTCAATACGTTGGACACATGGAGAGTTCGAGCTTGCAAACTTGTATAAGAATAAAGGCTCTTTGCTTTTACATACAGGACTCGGTCTCCTAGTTGGCTTTGGGGGATACACTGTGATCTGGGCATAACAGGCTAAGGAGGAGAACTGTTGGTTCCCTCACAGGTTTAAGATCTGTGATCTTAGCTGGGTGGTGGTGGCACACACCTTTAATCCCAGCACTCGGGAGAAGCAGAGGCAGGTGGATCTTTGTGAGTTTGAGGCCAACCTGGTCTACAAGAGCTAGTTCCAGGACAGGCTCCAAAGGTACAGAGAAACACTGTCTCGAAAAACAAAAAAAGCAAAACAAAACAAAAAAAAGACAAAAAGCAAGAACAACAAATATACAAACAAAAACACCAAGACCTGTGATCTTGTGAGTTGCTATGCAGGCAGCAAAAAGCAAGATTTCAGTGCACCTGGTGGGAACCACTGTCCTGGTACAGGCTGGTACATGACTCCAGCTCAGCTCAGGCTGCCTATGAATCCGAACCCTGCTGACTCTGCACAGATGCTGGTGGAGGCTTCCCACATGCACTGACTACAGCCTGCGGTTTGTAAATGATAAGCTCCAGCATACTGCAAAGCTTGCAGAGAACTCAAATTCCTGCTAAAGAACAGGAGACAGACTGAGAATGCAAACATCCAATGCCTGTTGTTTGGCATCTCTAGTACAGGTTTAAATGTCAAATACGAGTAAATTCATAATAATATTAAACGAGACCCTGAATTCACCCTCTGGCAATATTGAATGTTAGATTAAACACAAATTTGTGGGGGAAAAGTCAGATATTGATATTGTTCTTTAAAAATATTATGATGATGGGATGCCCCGGGTGGCTCACAGCCAGGCAGAGGCTGCCGCCAGAACAGTGCAGGGTCCCCGGGCGAGCGGCAGAGTCAGGAGGCTAGATGCGGTGGACAGCAGAGTAAATGGACATAAGGCTATACATAAAGCTAAACATTTATTACTTAAAGAAAGGGAGACATAGACAAACATAGAGAGAGACAGAAAACACGTGTGCACACAGCAAGAGACGGACAGAAAAGGGGAAAGCCAAGATGGCGACGAGGTCAGAAGTGGCTGGAAGTGGGCGTGGTTAGTTCTTAAAGACATCGCAAAAGAATAACATTCCTGGATCCTTTTTATAATAAAAAGTAGAAGGTAAGACATTACAGGTTGAAGGAATTGGGGCGGCGAATTCTCAAGGCTGCTTCCAGCTGATTTGTGGGCGTCGTCTTTGGGGGGATGTGGGGGATCCGAGAGAAGCTGGGTGCTGGTCACATTTTGGCATAGCTGGTCTTTGCTCCCGACAGGTGTCTGTGGCATGGAAATGTCTGGTGTCCCTTGGACCTGGTTAGGGTATTGGCAGAACAGAGGACAAAGTTAAATTAAGAAAAAAAAATTTTTAGGACCAGGGAATTGAGGGGTTTGTATCTGACCTGTTTATGATGGGTTTTTTAATTTGGCTCCCTGGAACTTATAAGAAAAACAGAAGTTTTAGACATATTATATATATATTGTATTAAGAACTCCTTGGGTTTGTAAAAACAGAAATTATAATGAAAAGTATTTTTATTTGGCGAGACAACCTGGCAAAACCTCTTAGCTATCAAACTGTCAGAGATCTTTGAGAAGGATAAGATTTTACTTGAGTTACTGATTAAAAAAATGACAGAGAACTTACTTGGTTGGCACCCAGAGCTACTCTTTGGTCCTCCCTGGTCGCTGAAGGTTGCATTTGAACTTTGTTGTTTAATGTAGAGCCTGCCAGGCTTTTGAAGACCCTGTGGACTAAGAAATCTTTAGGAAGACAGGCCTACCTTAACCTGGGCAGCTAGGCTGTTGATTCCAGTGATTTTGTCCACGTTTGGAGGTCTCCAGTTTAGGTGAAAGGCAGTTTTTGCCCAATGGTCAGCGCTTGGCAGTTGAAGCAAACTGCAGATGGATGCTGGTCTTTGACGGTTTGTCTTCTGTCTTCTCGGAGGAAACAGAGTGCTTGCTAGGAGCCAACGTGTCTCTTTTTGTTATGAAAAGTTTTTTAAATAATTAAATATTTAAATATCGCATTCCCCAGATCTCTGAGCAGTTGAGGGCTGATTATTAGGTATAACTTCAGTATAGAATCTGTCTGGAAGGTTGGGTTTGAGTTTGACTGTACTGACTCTTAACAGATAAGATCCACATTCGTAAAAAGACAGAAAGAAAGAAAAAAAAAACTGTTTGTAACATTAAGATTAGTGGCAGAATTGACAATGGTAGAAAACAACTTAAAAGTACATACCAGTTTAAAATATGAGACTTATGATTTTGTAGTCTGAAACGAGATGAAATGAACAATCACTATACATAGAAAGATTGAACAGGAATTAGGCAGAGTGCATGCTTCTGATGGGCCCTATCAGAAAGCATGTCAGTATGCAAAACACCTGTAATCAGAGTTAACAAGAACACCGAGGAGGGGGAGAGGAAAGCAGGACATACATAACAGTGGGAGAGCTTGGTCGCATGATCTGGCTCTCAGTGAATCTAGCGATAAAGTCACCTGACCCCAATGAACATGGCGGCGGCCACGTGTTGTGGCCTGAATGGAAGACCGCGGGAATTTTAAAAGCGGGGGGCCACCTGGTTGTTATCCAGAGTCTGAATCGTGAAAAACCCGCATAAACAGACAATTTAAGGCACATTTAGGCTGGTCCGACTTGCTTTCCCAGGTCAAGACCGTGAAAATCCAGCAAAAACCGTGGCATCTCGAGCCTATGGGGAACGGCTCCCCGTTTGAGATGCAAGCGAACATCCAGACATGTGCCCAGGTGTCTGAGGTACACATGTGGAATGCTAAAGGCCGAACCGGATCAGCCTTTACATCCGTGAGGAAGATGAGAAAGAAGAAAAGAATGAAATAAGAGAGGAAGGAGGCTGGGAACCCCGGGTTCCCAGTTGCGGGAATGGTGGGAGCTGGCCAGGCCAGCTGTCCCAGTCACGGGCTTAACAGAGGACGCAAGCCATAATGAACGCCAGCGAAGGGACGGAGAAGTACCCCTCCCCGAGCCCAGAAACACCAGGAGGACTGGTCAATCCCGGGTTAAAAAGGCTCAGAAAAGCTGACTGGAGTGAGAAAACTTACAATTAGAAGCCGGTGTTGTTTGTAGGAATGAGTCCAGGCAGTTGGAACACGTGGGTTGGTGTTGAGCAGGCCCTCGATCCCGATTCAGTCCCGGAAGTTGGAGCTCAGAGTCCCTGGGACCGGCCCTGGGTGGGTGAATTTCTCGAGTTATGGCACCAAATATTGTTCTTTAAAAAGAATATGCTGATGGGATGCCCCGGGTGGCCTGCGAGCCAGGCAGAGGCTGCCGCCAGAGCAGTGCAGGGTCCCGGGCGAGCGGCAGAGTCAGGAGGCTGGATGCGGTGGATGGCAGAGTAAATGGACATAAGGCTATACATAAAGCTAAACATTTATTACTTAAAGAAAGGGAGACATAGACAAACATAGAGAGAGACAGAAAACACGTGTGCACACAGCAAGAGATGGACAGAAAAAGGGAAAGCCAAGATGGTGACGAGGTCAGAAGTGGCTGGAGGGTGGGCATGGCTAGCTCTTAAAGTGATCGCAAAGGAATAACATTTGAAGCCAAAAAAATCTACTAGCCATTTTATTGAAAATTTCTTTGAATAATTTGTTGTTGAAAATATTTTATTTTATTTTACTTTGTTTTTTTAGACAGGGTTACTCTATGAAATAGTCTTTGCTGTCCTGGAACTTGCTCTGTAGACCAGGCTGTCCTCAAACTCAGAGATCCGCCTGCCTCTGCCTCCCGAGTGCTGAGATTAAAGGAGTGTTCCACCCCCTCCCAACTATTGAAAATATTTTTAAATGGGGCTAGAGCGATAGCTCAGTGAAGCACTACCCATGAGAGCTTGAAGACCTGAATTCAGATCCCCAGCACCCACAGAAAATGCTAGGTGTTAGGAACTCTCTGCAAATGCAAAAATCCCAATCAAGCCAAATCATAACAAGCCAAATTAAAAAATATCCACGTTTAATGGGATTCCTGCGCTCTCAGGTGGCCCCAAGGGGGAAACCGGAAAGCCACAAACATGACCACGGGAGAGGGGAGGTTAAGGGTGTGTGTGGGGTGAGAGACCACAAGGGAACTTTCCGGAGAAGCAGTTTAAATAGACTGGGGTCAAGATTTTGTAAGGCTTGTCTTGACCCTCCTCCAGGGAGGGGCCAAGGCTTGGTGGGCACAGGAACGGGGCCTCCAAAGATGGAGGCCAGACACTGGGGCTTACATTCCAGACTGTTTGTATAAGGGGTAACAGGAAACTGAGGTGATATTTTGACTAACATTTAGGTTCTCTTAGGAAAAAGGGGTGTTGACTCAAGTCTGGCTACTTCCTGCGGGCATGGGACGATGTGGGGAAGGGGAGAGCTAGGTATTGGTGGGTCCATGCTGAGCGAAAGGTGTGACTGGAAAGGCATTCCATGTACTGTCATCCCAGAGACGTCAGGCATCTGTTCCTTGGGGGAGGTGAGAAGGCAGGTGTCTAGGAGAAAATATTGCTATTACCAAAGATGAATGTGCCAGGATGAGGAGCATGTAGGCCCTTCATTGTGGCATCCTGGAAAATCAGAGGGTGAAGGTCCTAACCGCTGGACAGACCAAGTGTCCTGAGTAGGTGCCCGCTTGAGCCTGGAGAGATGGTACCAGCATGGGTGTCCCAAGAGTTTGGCAGTCGAGGGGGTGGTGAGGATTACCGTGTGAGATCCTGTCCATCGAGGTTCGAGGGACCTAGGAGTTAACTGTTTGAGGAGTACTCTGTCCTCTGGGGAGAATGGGGCAGGTTCGGGGGCATTAGGGTTCACTGGTGTGGTGGGCAGGGAGACAACTGTCAGTGTGTGAACGGAGAAGGGACCTCAGAAGGGAGAGCTAGGGTAGGTACCCTACCAGTGGAGGAGTTTGAACTGGGAGGTGATGGAGGTGATGGTTAAGGAGAAAGGGCCTGCCATAAAGCAGCTCAAAAGGGCTCAGGCCCATAGGGAACATGGGGTGGGTGAGTAAGGGCAATGGAGAGAAAGGAGGGCCAAGATAACCTGAGTTCAATGGAGAGCTTGGTTAGCTGTTGTGTGATGAGTCCAAGGGTTGTGGATGGTAGGGGGTGTGGACTTTCCAGGAGATGTTGAGAGCCTCTGACACGAACTCCACGTCCCCGGAAGTGAAGTCTGGCCCATTGTCCATTTGAATGGTTTGTGGGACGCCAAACTGAGGAATGATGTGGTCCAGGAGTACCTGAGCCACCACATCTGCTGTTTGAAAAATGGAGATTAGTGTTGACCCACCTTTAATCTCTTTCTTTAAACTAGGGTCACTATTCAACCTTGTTTTGTTGACTGTTTTTTGAGAAAGTGTCTCTTGTTGTTCATCTGGTCTTGAACTTAGTAGGTAGCCAAGGATGACCCTGACTTTATGATCTTTCTCCCTCTGGCTCCCAGTGATGGTATCCCAGGGATGCACCACCCTAAGCAGTGCTGAGGATCAAATAAATACAGGGGCTTGTGCCTGCTAGGCAAGCCCTCTACCAGCTGGAGGTGCATCCTCAGCCCTAGAAACCCTATAAGCAGTTCACAAGGACACACTGCGAGTCTCTACAATCCCTTAGATGACACACTGGCAAAAGCATGAGAACATGAAATGATTCCTTTGAAAAAAGATAAAAAGTTCATCTTGACTGGGGTTTAACCTGTAAGAGAAAATCTTCATTGTAGATTCAAAGGAAATAATGCTGAATGTTTATTTTGTGTCAGCCAGAGAAAACTGCTTCACATATGTTCATCAAAGCAGACAGGAGTCAGTATGGTTAGTACCCTGTTCAGAGTAAGAAGCTGAAAGCCAGAGAATTAAAAGCACATGTCACAAAGGTTTAAAAATTAACTGTTATTATTTTATTATCATGCACATGCGTGTACGCGAACGTGTGTGTGTGTGTGTGTGTGTGTGTGTGTGTGTGTGTGTGTGTGTGCGCATGCGCACACACAAGTGCTGGGTGGAGATCAGAAGAAAACTTTGTGGAGTCAGTTCTCCCCTCACACATTTGTGGAGATCCCAGGGAGCCATCTTGCTGGCTGAGCACAGAGCTTTCTAAGCAGCACAGCTCATGCTCACAAAGGCCATGTTTGTAACACTCCGCTGCCTTCCTGGATGCATGTGACCCAGTTATGAGGGTTTCATGTGTCCTAAAAAGAAGTGTGTGCTTTCTCCTGCAGTCAGTGGAGCCCTATCGCTGACAAGTGTGGGAGACATTGCCAGGCGGGCGCTAAGGCTGAGGCAGAAGCCGGGTAGGAAACAGAAGGACTGTGGATCCTGAGAGCTACCTAAGGAGAAGTTTTGCTAAGATTGCTAATATGCTGATTGTTAGGTATGGGGTGTGGGAAAGAGGTGAGAATGAATGCTAGAGGCTGGGGAGACAGATGGCGCAGAGGGTGAAAGCCTTGCTCCCTTCCAGGGACCTGAGTTAGGTCCAGCAGCCATTTCAGGTGACTGCAGAGGATCTGACACCTCCTCCAGCCTCCACAGGCACTGCACTCACATGGACAGACTCTCTCTCTCTCTCCCTCCCTCTCTCTCTCTCTCTCTCTCTCTCTCTCTCTCTCACACACACACACACACACACAGGTACATAAAAATATGTCATTTAAAAAAAAATGAACGACTGCTAGGATCTAGAATATTGCCAATCACCTCTTAAGCAGTAGCGGCAGGACAGAAATTCATGAGACCTGTTAGGAATTTTCCTAACGTGGGCTATTTGCCTATGCAAAAATCCCAGTCAAGCCAAATCACAACAAGCCAAATTAAAATATATCCAGGTTTAATGGGATTCCTGTGCTCTCGGGTGGCCCCATGACCACCGAAGGAGAGAAAAGGGACCATGTGTTTCTCCTCTGGGAGCTCACTTAGATACCCTGTGGGAGTTGTCAGGATCTGGCATACTCGGATTTGGATTCCAGAACAATACAACTCCCAGGCCTGGGGGCTACGCTCCTAACTTAACATTCCAGACTCTTTAGACATAAGGATGACAGGAAACTGAAGTGATAAATTTGACCAACAATTTAGACTCTCTAGGAAAAAGGGGCATTGACTCAAGTCTGGCTACTTCCTGTGGGCATAGGGCTACGTGGGGAAGGGGAGAGCTGGGTGTTGGTGGGTCCACGCTCAGCGAGAGGTGTAGCTGGAAAGGCATCCCATGTGCTGTCATCCCGGAGATGTCAGGCGTCTGTTCCTTGGGGGAAGTGAGAAGGCAGGTGTCTCCCCTTCTCCCAACCCACCCTTGCCCCTACCCCCACCCCCATGCTCCCAACTTTTGCCTGGCAATCTTGTTTGCTTCCAATTTCCAGGCGGATCTATCTATGTTTTTCTTTGAGTTCACCTTGTTATTTGGCTTCTCTAGGCTTAATGTCCTTTGTTTATGGCAAGAGTCCACTAATGAGTGAGTACATACCATATCCATCTTTTTGGGTCTGGGTTATCTCACTCAGTGTTTTCTATTTCCATCCATTTGCATGCAAAATTCAAGATGTTATTTTTTTTTTTTACCACTAAGTAGTACTCTAATGTGTATATATTCCACACTTTCTTTATCCATTCTTCCATTGAGAGACATCTAGAGGGAAGGGAGAAGGGAAAGACTGGAGAGAGCTTGGGGGAGTGGGAGGGTGGAGATGGAGGAAGGGCAGATATAGGAGCAGGGAAGAAGACACCTACATTAAGGGATCCATTTTAGGGTTGGCAAGAGACTTGGCTCTAGAGGGGATCCCAGGTGTCCAGGGGATGTCCCCACCTATGTCCTTGGGCAGCAGAGGAGAGGATGTCTGAACTGTCCTTGCCCCACTATCACACTGATGATTATCTCAAATATCACTATAGAATGGTGATGGATGGAGATAGAGACAGAGTCCCTCATCAGGTCAAGGACTGAGCTCCCAAGGTCCAGTTGAAGGACAGAAGGAGGGAAAAGGCGAGCAAGGAAGTAAGGACTGTGAGGGGTTGGTCCACCCACTGAGACAGTGTGCCTGTTCTAATTGATAAAGGCACTGGGACTTGTTTTTACTGCATGTACTGGCTTTTTGGGACACTAGTCTATTTGGATGCACAGCTTCCTAGGCCTGGATGTAGGGGGGAGGGCCTTGGACTTCCCACAGGCAAGCTGGGAGGGTGAGTGGGGGAGCAGGAGGCGAATGGAAGGAGGGGAGGAAGTGTAAATTTTTGAATGGAAAAATAAAAAGAAAAGAAGGCAGGTGTCTAGGAAAAAAACATTGTTATCACAAAAGATGAGTGTGCCAGGATGAGGAGCATGTAGGCCCTTCATTGTGGCATCCTGGAAAATCAGAGGGTGAAGGTCCTGTCTGCTAGACAGACCAAGTGTCCTGAGTAGGTGCCCGCTTGAGCCTGGAGAGATGGTACCAGCATGGGTGTTCCAAGAGCTTGGTAGCCGAGGGGGTGGTGAGGATTACCGTGTGAGGTCCTGTCCATCGAGGTTTGAGAGACCTAGGAGTTAGCTGTTTGAGGAGTACTCTGTCCTCTGGGGAGAGCGGGACACAGGGGTACAAGTTCAGGGTCATCCTCGTCACAAGGAAACTTTCTAGGGAAACAGTTTAAATAGACTGGAGGAGAGGTCAAGATTTTGGCAGGCTGTCTTGACCCGCCTCTGGGGAGGGGTCAAGGCTTGGTGGGCACAGGGTCCGGGCCTCCAAAGATGGAGACCAGAGACTGGACTTGGGACTTACACTAGGCATGTTGGCACTAATTTGTAATTCCAGTGTCGGGGAAGTAGAGACAGAAGGCTCCCTGATGCCTGTTAACCAGTCCACCTTACCTAACCGGTAAGCTCTTGGTCCTAATGATAGACTCATTGTCTCAAAACACAAGGTGATCAGCTCCCAAGGAATGACAGCTGAGGTTATTAGACATATACACATGTACACACACACAATTTATTTAGGTGTATTTATTTTATATGTTTTAGTGTTTTATCTGCATGTGTGTATGTGTATCACATACATATCTGGTACCTTATTAAGTCAGAAGAGGGCAGCCAATCCCCTAGAACTGGAGTTATGGATGGTTGTGGATAACCAGTCCTCTGCAAGGGCAGCAAGTCACCTTAACTGTTGAGTCATCTCTCCCCAGCATGAAAAAAAATGAATCAATATATTAAGAACATCTAATGATGACTTTCCATTTGGATTCTGCATAAACTTTTCTAGGTTTGGCAGTTATCAAGTTAAATATCAAAATATGGACGTCTTAGACTCAGGTAGACTTTACATTATTTTATCACAAAAGTTAGAAAATGTAGATTTAAAAAAATTACTTCTTGCCAGGTGGTGGTGGTGCACGCCTTTAATCCCAGCACTTGGGCAGAGGCAGGTGGATCTCTGTGAGTTTGAGGGCCAGCCTGATCTACTAGTTCCAGGACAGGCATCAAAGCTACAGAGAAACCTTGTCTCAAAAAAACAAAACAAAACAAACAAACAAAAAACTTCTCTACCTGTAATCCTAGGACTTGGAAAAGGCTGATGCAGGAGAATAGTGAGATTGAGGACATAGAAACAGCTCCAGTAAGAGGTGAGAAAGGAAGGGAAAAGAAGGAGGAGGAAGAATAAGAGAAAGAAATGGTCTGTCCTGTCCCTTTAAGAGACAAGCCATGCTCATTCACTCCCTGTTCCCCAGGCAAGCTCATCTTCAACTTCCAGCCTGAGTCCCTTCTTCTTCTTCTTCTTCTTCTTCTTCTTCTTCTTCTTCTTCTTCTTCTTCTTCTTCTTCTTCTTCTTCTTCTTCTTCTTTTTTAAGACTATGGAAGGTAGCATGAGAGAGAAATTTCATAGTGTATATTTGTCCTCACTTCTTTATAACTTGCAGGTATACACCTTGATAACTTGTATTTGTATTTTGTTGAAATTTGTTTCTCATCTCTCAAACTGCATCAGAGATCTTTGAGAAGGATAAAATTTTACTTGAGTTAAAATTGATTAAAAAATGACAGAGAACTTACTTGGTTGGCACCCAGAGCTACTCCTCAGGGTCCTCCGTGGTCGCTGAGGGTCATATTTTTCTTTTCCTGTTTAGTGCAGGGCCTGCCAGGCTCCAGAAGATCCTGTGGGCTAGCTTTCTGTAGGAAGACAAGCCTACCTTGACCTGAGCAGCTAGGCTGTCGATTCCAGTGATTCTGTCCACATCTGGAGATCTTCAGTTTAGATGAAAGGCAGCTTTTCCCAGTGGTCAATGCTTGGTAGTTGAAGTGAATTGTGGATGGACGTTGTTCTGTGCCCATTTGTCTTCTGTCTTCTTTGGAGGAAGTAGAGTGCTGCTGCTAGGAGCCAACCTATCTTTTTGTTATGGAAAGTCTTTTAATAATTAAGCACTTAAATGCCATATTCCCCAGATCTCTGAGCAGTTGAGGGCTGTTTGTTGGGTAGAGATTAGTTATAACATCAGCATAGAATCTTCCTGGAGGGCTGGGTCCGAGCTTGACTGTATTGGCTCTCCACCTGACAGGTAAAGCAGGGCTGGATTAAGAGACTTAAAAGTACATACTAATTTAAAACATAATACTTATTGCTTTGTAATCTGGAATGAGATATAAGGAACAGACAATCATAACATTTAACAGTTAACATAGGTGCATTTATGTTCCAAGTATGCACACAAACACAAAAACACAGGGCAAAAGCACACCACTGCACAAAACACACATGCAACAGAGTCAGCAAGAGGAATCTAGAGACAAAAACATAAGTAAACCAGGACCAGGCAGAAAATACCTCAGTAAAGATGGCAGAACTCGGTCACCTGACCTCGATCTCAGTTAAGATGATGGTGAAGTCAGTCACCTGATTTCACTTAAGATGGTAGTAAGGTCACCTGACCTCAGTCAAAATGGCAGTGGCCACATGTTGTATGGAAGAGAGACCTAGAGGCATGATCTGCCCTGTCACTGAGCCACTGCACCACAAGCCATGGTGGGAGCAAAGGCTGGAATTGAAAGCAGTCACCTCGTGGATCCAACCAATCTTGGTAGCAGTGGCAGGGACAGTTTGAGGAAAAGCGGAGCCAGTGGAGCCGGCAGGACACAGGCGGAGTGAGTGTTTATACCATAGCTAAATATGTGAAAATCCACAAAAGGGGCGACACCGCAAGGCTTATAGGGGATGTCTCCCCTCTACAGGCGGGGTGTGAAACAGTGGCGAACACCGCAGGGCTTGTAGAAGAGCGTCCTCTCTCTACAGGCGGGGTGGTAAAGCCTGACTGGCCCCGGTCTGGGCAGCTCGAAAGCCAGAGTGGCCATGGAGGGGACCACTGACGAGTGGTCCAGAAGGAAAGAAAAGGAAAAGAAAGGAAAAGAAAAAAGGAGAAAGAAAAATCCGAGAGACCCCGGGCCCCCAGTTGAATGCACCGCACAGTGTGTGCAGTGCTAGCGCCGGAGGACTGGCCCCAGGTTGTCTGGTCACATTTTATGGGCTCAACCTTAGTCGTGAAGGCTGTGGTTGGGGGCTGGAAGGGGAAGACTCACCACCAAAGCTGCTGGTGTGCATAGAGGTCAGGGCTCAGGCAGACGGAACACATGGTTGTGAAATACCCGGTTCTGGATCCCCACCCTGGGAGAAGGTGGAAGGGCCTACTGAGTCCGAGGGTTTAAATGAAATGCTGCCTGCCACCGCGCAGGGACCTGCAGTGTGGTCTCATGGACTGCTGCTCACAGCTACCACTCAGGGACCTGCAACATTTTACTTAAACCATTCCAAAGAGAAGAAAGGGAAAGGGACACAAAAAGTGCTGGGGATATGGCTAAGTCGGTAAGAGTACATGCTTGTAGTAGTTTAGTTTAAACTTATGGCACCTACATTTTAAAAACTGCATATGGTCAAACATGCCTCTACCAATCTCAGTGACATTGCGAGGCTCAGCCAGACTGATCCTGAGACCTTACTGGCCTTGCAGCCTTGCTTAAACAGTAAGCTTCCCAGTCTGTGAGACCCAGTCTCAAGTGAATAGACAGAGAGCATAGGAAAGGACCTTTGGAATGCCCTGGCCTCTACACCTGGGAGATGAAGGCAGGAGGCTCAGGAACTGAAGATCTCTTAGGCTGCATAGTGAGTTTGTGGCCAGCCTGGACTCCAAGAGACACTGTCTTAACAAAACCAACCCACAAAAGATGAACTAAGAAAAAAAAAAAAAAACCAAGTAAAACAAAATCTGAAACAAAAACTTCTTAAGCATCCTTCCTAAAATAGTTAGTACATTTACATAACAATTAAAATTATTGTATCTTAGCTGGCCGTTGGTGGTGCATGCCTTTAATCGCAGCAACTGGGAGGCAGAGGCAGGCAGATCTCTGTGAGTTTGAGGCCAGCCTGGGCTACAAGAGGTAGTGCCATGACAGTCTCAAAGCTATAGTGAAACCTTGTCTCAAAAAACAAAAAAAAGAAAAAAAAATATTATATTTTATTTCCTTCATCTTTTCTCAAACTATTTTGAATTACCCATTTTTGTACATGATTTATAAAAGTATATTAAGAGATTGTGAAATACACATGACATATAAGTAAATACATTTACATGCATTGGGGTAATTAGATACATATACATTTTGACTGAAAAATTACCTGAGCAGTATAACATGTGCTTAGCATCTATAAGGTGCTAGGCTTGATCTTCTACACCACAAAAACAAAATTACATGTACACAATTTTGGGTAGCTTTGGAAATGTTAGACTACTATGTAAAAACCACAACAAAACAAACGAACACTTTCAAGTCTTTGTTGTTGGGGAGCGAGGCACTGTCCACACACTAACCTAATATTCTTTCATGAAATAACATGGTAAATGTGCAAGGGATCTCCTCCAGGCAGCCAGGTTTGCACAGCAGTAGCCTCAGTGCTAAATAATCGAGGTGAAGTACTTTGGAAACAGTAAAGTGGTCTGCAAATAGAAGTTTTTATACCATCTCCGACTAGGTGTTTGTCATAGGGTTTCTATTGCTGCAATGAAACACCATGACCAAAAAGTAAGTTGGGGAGAAAAGGGTTTATTTGACTTATACTTCCATAGCTCTGTTCATCAGTGAAAGAAGTCAGAACAGGGACTCAAACAGGGTAGGATCCTGGAGGCAGGAGCTGATGCAGAAGCCATGGAGGGGAGCTGCTTACTGGCTTGCTTCCCCTGGCTTGCTCAGCCTGCTTTCTTATAGAACACAGGGAACCCAGGGATGGCACCACCCACCATTGATCACTAAATGGGAAAATGCCTTACAGCTGCATCTAATTGAGGCGTTTCCTCAGCTGAGGCTCCTTCTTCTGATGATTCTAGCCTGGTACAGTGTTCTTTACTACAAGGCCTGATAAAGGTGATGAAGCGACTCCATGGTGGTTTTAAGAGCCTTCACCCGGGACTACAGATATAGTTTAGTTGGCAAAATGTTTGCCTAGTATGTGTGTGATGCCCGGAGTTAGATTCCCAATATCACAAGACCTGGGTGTGATAGTGAATACCTGTAAGGTGTAGGCCAGAGGATCAAGAGTTCAGATTGGCTACTATATAACATGGTCAGATTTGTCTTAGGCTTCCTATTACTGTGATAAAACACCATGATGTTCTATGACAAGTTTTTTTTTTTTTTTTTTCTGGGGCAACGCAACACACACATCTACTCATCCTAGATAAGGAGCCCATCCAAAGTCCAGTGAGTTTTACTGGTACTTACAGGAATATGTGTGAGGGGTTGCTTACAGAAGCAGAAATAACTCCAAGACATCTGCATCACCAAAGCCCATCCCAGCATGGCTGACAGTTCACAAAGCTGGGAACCTGGGGCCCATGGCACAGCCTGTAAGCAAATCAACAGATTGGCAAGTATCCCTTTCAAGTGTCCCAGTAGATCTAAGCCTCTTCCAGGTATATTGGCTTATCTGAGAATATCTTTTAGCCTTCTCTTTTACTTACTCTAAGGAGGGGAACCTTGTGAATCTGGTCAGTTTCAGGGACTTACTGAAGTTATATATTGTTTTGTTCTTTAAGACAGAGTTTCTCTGTGTAGCCCTGGCTGTCCTGGGACTCACATCATAGACCAGGCTGTCTTGGAAGTTGGAAATCCACTTGTCTCTGCTGGGATTACAGGCATATGCCACCAGGACCAGCCCTGAAGCTGATTTGAGTTGTTGTTTTGAGCAGCTTCCTTGAAAGATGGATTATTTCAATCTTGGCAGAAACTGCTACACAACACATTACCAAAAGCAACTTACTTGCAGAGAAAGAGGTTTATTTCAGCACAGATGACTGTATCACAGTAGATCATTGAAAAAAGTCAGGGCAACAGGACAGTGGTGGCATACGCCTGTAATTCCAGCACTGGGGAGGCAGAAGCTAGTGGATCTCTGAGTCTGAGTCCAGCTTGGGCTACAGAGTGAGTTCCAGGACAACCAGGGCTATGCAGAGAAACCTTGTCTTAAAAAAACCTAAAAGAAAAAGAAAAAAGTCAGGGCAGGAGCTCAAAGTAGAAACTGAAGCTGAGTTCATGAAGAAACACTGCTTACTGGTCCTTTCTCCATGGCTTGCTCATTGCTTTCTTATACTACTTGCCCAGGGCTGGCACCACAAAGCCCTCCCACATTAATCAGTAATCAAGAAAATGCTTGACAGATTTACCTATAGGCCAATTTTTTATTTGAGACAGAGTTTTCTCTGTGTAGTCCTGACTGTCCTGAAACTGGCTCTGTAGACCAGGCTGGTCTCGAACTCAGAGATCTGCCTGCCTCTGAGTGCTGGGATTACAGGAGCATGCCGTCACAACCAGTTTACAGGCCAATCTTATGAAGGCATCTTTCCGTTTGAGAATCTCTCTCCTCAAATTACTCTAGTTTGTGTTGATGTAAAACTAACCCATACAAGCAAGGTTCAAGGTCATTCTGAAATGGGGTGGGAAGTATTTACCAGTGGGATAGCCATCATGGCAGGGGTTGAACACCGATGCCTTCTACTTTTCCAACCCAAAGTTCTCATCCAAGGAGTGCAGAAATCCCAAATAACAGAAAGGAAAATGCTTCTTTGTGGTACAGCCAAGAGCCAGTTTCCTATGGGAGATGAGTCACATGCTAGCGGGGCAGGGGAACTGCATTTCTATTCCTTCGCCTTCTGCCTTCCCTCTCCCTTTTCCACTGCCCTGCATTGGCTCCTGTCCCTATTATGATGTTGTAACTCCACGACCATGTGTTGATTAAACTTGCCCAAGCCACTCTAGGAAAGTTTTTCAATGTAGAAGAAAGAGTGATTTGCTTCATTAGCTGTGGTTTTCATTGGTGCAGCCTTTAGTCTGGTGGTCTAGTGGTTAGTGTTATTGTCAATGAATCACACAGAATCTAGATAGAATCGTCTTCGTCTGGGGGGCCGGACCTTTAAGGGTCTTGATGCCCTGGTTTCCCTGCCATGGTGGACTGGGAACTAGGAGAAGTCCTTTCTCTCTTAAGTCACTTGTCAGAATGTTTGATTATAGCCATGGTGAAGAAGCTGAGGGTTGAAGAGATGGCTCAGCAGTTAAGAACACTTCTGCTCTTCTGAAAGACTCAGGTTTAATTCCCAGCCCCACATCTGGTATCTCACAACTGCCTGTAACTACAGCCCTGAAGTAGCCCTCTTTCTGGCCTCTACAGGCAGCACACACATGGCATACATTCACATAACCATATATATATACATATAAATTTAAAAAATTTATTTTTTAAGAAAGAAACAAAACAAGTGTTTCTACAAATCTACATATGTCCTCCTGAAATCTACATATGTCCTTCTGAAATGACAGCTTCTGAGTGGGTACAGACACTCTTTATTCAGATTTATTTTATGTTTATTTAATGTATGTGGGTGTTTTATTTCATGTTTCTGGGCATCATGTACATGCTGTGTCCAAGGAGGCCAGAAGAGAGCCTGGAATTCCCCAGATGTAAATGAGATTAGAGATGATTAGAGCTGCAACATAGGCACTGAGTATTGAACCTGCGTCCCCTGGAAGATCAGGCTACACTTTAGCTACTGAGCCATCTCTGTAGCCTCTATTTTACTTTGAATTTTGAGACAGGGTCTTATTTCACCCAGATGGACTTTGAACTTGCTATATAGTCAAGTCTAGCCTTGAATTTTTTTGTTGTTGTTGTTATTGTTGTTGCTTTTTTTCGAGACAGGGTTTTTCTATAGTTTTGGAGCCTGTCCTGAAACTAGTTCTTGTAGACCAGCCTGGCCTAGAACTTACTGAGATTTGCCTGCCTCTGCCTCATGAGTGCTGGGATTAAAAGCGTGCACCACCACCACCAGGCATAGCCTTGAATTTTTGATCCTACTATCTCTACCTCTTAATTTCTGATATTACAAATATTCACCACCCATCTGACACAGACACATTTACTGTTCCTTCGTTCTTTACTATGCCTCGTTCAGACAGCCTAAGAATTGAAGAGTTTTATTATGATTATAAGCAGTCTAGATGACCACGCCACCTCTAAGTTGGCAGCACGAGGGCTTCTAATCCATTATGAAAAGAGGCACACTTACGAAACTTCATAAAGAAAACATGTGAAAGCTGCTTATCTTTAAAGTTCAAGAAGAATTTGATGAGCTTTTCAAGGATAGCAGCCTTGGCTTCCTAGCAAGCCTTGAACAGTGGTTTCACTGATCAGTTTCTGGAAAGATATGTACATCCTATTCTCCAGAGCCTGTGAAAGCTAACTTATTTAGAAAAAGGGTCTTGCAGATGTAATTAGGGACTTTAAAATGAGACAGTGAAGGCCAGGGATGGTGGTCCATGCCTGAAATTCTAATACACACACCCATAATTTTAAGATTTTGGGAACAGACAGTATGGGAGAGCAGATGGAAGCAGACAGTGTGGGGAGAGACAGCTGGAATTGAAGGGCATTTGGGGGCAATGTGGAGATGCAGTGCATTAGAAACTCACAGGAGTCTGTGAGGGTAACCCTAGCAAAGACTCTTAGTAATGGAGGACATGGAGCCTGAACTCGCCATTTTCTGTAAGCGGGCAACTCCCAGTGGTGGCACTGGGAGACCAACTGAGCCACAGAAACTTTCGGCCTACAGTTTACAAGATGTGCTGGGGCAATGGGGGTAATGGCTGGTCTAATCTGAGGCTCACACCACAAAAGGAAGCCCATCCCTGACAATGCCTAGGAACTGGAGGCTGGATAGCCCAGAGACCTAGGGTAGAAAAAAATCAATAAAATTGTTTCCTAATGTTATTCTCCTATACTCACAGATTGATTTCTAGCCCAGCTGTCATTAGAGAGGCCTCCTCTAGCAGTTGATGGGAGCAGATGCAGAGACCCATAGTCAAACATTAAGCAGAGAAAGAGAGAGAGCCCAAATTGGAGATCTCCATCGGGTCCCTCTCCTTGGAGCTCAAGGAAGCCCATGGAAGAGGCAGAGGAGCCAAAGGGGTCAAAGACACCAAGAGAACACAGCCCATAAAATCAACTAAGCAGTGCTCACAGGGGCTCACGGCAACCACAGAGCCTGATGCATCTGTGCCAGGCCCTCTGCAAATATGCTATGGTTCTAACAGTGGGTGTGGGTGTCTTTGACCCTTTTCTTCCTACCTATTGGGTTGCTTTGCCCAGCTCTGACATGATGGTGTGTACCTATTCTTAGTGTAGCCTGTCATGTTGTGTTCAGTTGATAACCCTGGAAAAGCTGCTCTTTTCTGAAGGGAAATAGAGGAGGAGTGGATCTCAGGGAGAGGAGAGGCAGTGAGGGGGCTGGGAGAAATGGAGGGAGGGAGAAACTGCAGTTGAGATGTATTGCATGAGAAAAAAAAAATTTAAAAGACTTAATTTATTATTGTTAAAATTATATATGCTTCTCTTCCTCTCTCCTCTCTGCCCCCTTTCCTCTCTCTTTTGAACTCTGCCCCAACCTCAGATAGGGTCCTCTTGTGTGACTCTGGATGGGCCAGACCTTGCTATGTTGAAGAGGTTAGCCTCAATTTTGTATAGAAAGACCTCCTCCCTTGGTTTCCCAAGTGCTGGGAGTGCAGGCCTGAGCCACCACTCTTTGCTTTGTCTGCTTGTTTGTTTGTTGTGATGACGTCACATTCTGTACAGCACAGGCTGGCCTCAGGCTCAGGATGATCCTCCTGCCTCAGTCTCCCAAGTGCTGTTAGCAAGTTCTGAAAGCTCTTTTATTGAATTACTTCTGTCCATCCACTTCTCATGGCTCCACTATCATCGAGACATCTCTTCCTAGTGTCTGCTGCAACCTTTCATTTGGGCTTCCTGCTTTTAGGGCTCTCCCTAGTCCACGAATCACCTAGTTTTATTGTGAAAAGAGTCAAGAAGTAAATATTTTAGACTTTGAAGACCACACAATCTCTGACCCAACCTTGGCCAATGTAGCGTGAAAGTTGACAAAAGCCAATTTGTATATAAGCAAGCAAGGCTTGATTTATTTTTGAACACTAAAATTTGAATTTTATGTGAAATATTCTTTGGTGTTTTCTTTTCCAATCACCTAAAAAAAAAAGTTAAGGGGCTGGAGAAATGGCTCAGTGGTTAAGAGCACTGACTGCTCTTCCAGTGAACCCGGGTTCAATTCCCAGCACCCACATGGCAGCTCACAACTGTCTGAAATTCTAGTTCCAGGAGACCCAGCACTCATGGCAAAACACCAATGTACAAAAAATATAAATAAATAAATAAATAAATATTTAAAAAAAAGTTAAAAGCATTCTTTAACCTGTGGGCTGTGTGGGCCATTGTTTGCTGACTCCTTAGTCCCTCTCCTGTCCAGCATCAGCTGGCTTCTCCCTCACATTGCTCCCTGGCCTCCTCCTGCCTAGGAAGACACTCATAGAGCCTGGCAGTCTGTGAATGTTATGGCGTTTCCCCATCTCAGTCACCATGCTTTACCCTTTCTGCCTTCTTTCCAGAAGGTCAAGGTCCCATTTCAGGGTCTGTGTACGCATCAGAGTGACAGTCCTCTGTGTCTGTGTGCTCTTTCCCTGGGATGTTCTTGGACACACACTCTCTTCACCTGGCTGTTATTTGACATTTTGGTCTTTGGGGAAGAGAATTCTAGAGTCTTTCTTCACACTCTCCTAACGGAAAGTATGCTCACGTGTTACTGACACACAGCGCCTCCCTTTCCTCCAGCCCTAGGCATTGCCTATACATAACATACATTCTCCCACTGCTGAGCTTTGCTCCCACCCTGCAGTCTTTCCCCCTCAGCTGTTTAAAATGTTTATCACAATCAGTAATTATGTATTATTTTATTTTACCAGAAAATCTCAGGAAGCCAAGACCTTGTTTGCCTTCTTCAAGTCGAGGGCCGAGCACCCAGAAGCTGTTTGGGTGGAAACTGTGGATCTTTCCAGGAAATGTGCTAAATGAAGGGACATCAACTCTCATTCCTCAGCCACCATGGCAGACTAAGCCTCCTCGGCACACACAGCTGGAAGTTGAAGATGCCCTGAGATTCTGCCCTGAGCAAGTTCCTGAACTTGAAACTGCTTTGTGCTCAGCAGGCTGCTTTGTTTTCTCTCTGGGGCCCTTCCTCTGTGCTCTTTTGAATCAGCCTCCTCTAATGAGGGTGACCCCTTACAGTAACTCCGACTAGTTTTTCCACCTGCCATTGCCCAAGATCTTAAAGACATAGCTGTTAAATCAGGATACAGTACTCAGCTGCCTTTCAGAATTGCTGTGGTAATGTCCAGACACCGAGAGAGACTTGAGAAACAAGGCAGTCTTCAGAGGAGTCCAGCCCAGCCTGTGCGCTGTCCTCTGTGTGCCGTGTGTGCCGTCTGTGTGCTGTGTGTGCCGTCCTCTGTGTGCTGTGTGTGCCGTCTGTGTGCTGTGTGTGCCGTCCTCTGTGTGCCGTGTGCGCTGTCCTCTGTGTGCCGTGTGCGCTGTCCTCTGTGTGCTGTGTGTGCCGTCCTCTGTGTGCTGTGTGTGCCGTCCTCTGTGTGCTGTGTGTGCCGTCCTCTGTGTGCTGTGTGTGCCGTGTGCGCTGTCCTCTGTGTGTCGTGTGTGCTGTCCTCTGTGTGCTGTGTGCGCTGTCCTCTGTGTGCCGTGTGCGCTGTCCTCTGTGTGCCGTGTGCGCTGTCCTCTGTGTGCTGTGTGCGCCGTCCTCTGTGTGCTGTGTGCGCCGTCCTCTGTGTGCCGTGTGCGCTGTCCTCTGTGTGCCGTGTGTGCTGTCCTCTGTGTGCTATGTGCGCTGTCCTCTGTGTGCCGTGTGCGCCGTCCTCTGTGTGCCGTGTGTGCCGTCTGTGTGCTGTGTGTGCCGTCCTCTGTGTGCCGTGTGTGCTGTCCTCTGTGTGCCATCCTCTGTGTGCTGTCCTCTGTGTGCCGTGTGCGCCGTCCTCTGTGTGCCGTGTGTGCCGTCTGTGTGCTGTGTGTGCCGTCCTCTGTGCGCCGTGTGCGCCGTCCTCTGTGTGCCGTGTGTGCCGTCTGTGTGCTGTGTGTGCTGTCCTCTGTGTGCCGTGTGCGCCGTCCTCTGTGTGCCGTGTGCGCGGTCCTCTGTGCGTCGTGTGCGCCGTGCTTCACCCTTCACAGGGAAGTCCCTCCAGAGTTGTTTTGAAAGGATAAATCTGAACTGGGATATAGTTCACTGGTCGAGTGTGTTAAGCCTTGGCTTTCAGTCCCCCAGTGAGAAAACAGAAGGACAAGCCTGACATGGAAATGTGCCCCCCAGTCCTAACTCCTCAGAAAGCTGAGGTGGGAGACTTGTTTGCATCCAGAAGTTTGAGACTAGCCTTGGTAACATAGGAGACCCACATAACTAAAGAAAAGATTAAAATTCAGTTCTTTCGATATCCTAGCCATGATCCTAATGCTCAGATGTCTGTGTGGCTGCCATTTGCATAGCACAGCTGTAGGACCTTTCTACTATTGCACAAATTCTATTGGACATCCGAGTTTTTGACCCAAACCCTACTCATCATCCTTCACCAGTTTTTATTTTAACTACGAAATTTAGCTAGGCTTGAAGGCACACTGCTGTAAACTCAGCATTTGGGAGGTGGAGGCCAGTATCAACTATCTTGCCAAATTTCAAAGGCAGTCTGAGCTATGAGACCTTGTCTCATAAAACAAATAAAATTGCAGAATTTACACAATAAGTACATTAATTTTTTTTCCATGCTGGAACTTAACCATAAGTCTCTGTATGCTGAGAAGCTTTTTACTGCAGAGCCACGCCTCAACCTCTCACAATAAATCCTCTGATATGTCAATTTGAGATTTCTTTTCCAGATATAGCTTCTAAAATCAGTCTGGTGTATTTCCTTTCTGAACAGTGTTCTGCACTTTTCTTTCCATTTAACAGTGTCTTGGAGATATTCCTACGAGAATACAAGAATATGTGTGTATCTCTGGTTGAGGTGGAACTCAGAAGCAGAGCATTTGTTTAGCATAAACAAGGTTCTGAATTTACCTTCAGAACTGCAAAGAAAATGTTTAATTAGAAAAATATATTTTTCGTGCAGTGGTGGTGATTGCCTTTAATTCCAGCCCTCAGGAGGCAGAGGCGGGCGATCTCTGTGAGTTCAAGGCCAGCCTGGTCTACAAGAGCTAGTTCCAGGACAGGCTCCAAAGCTACAAAGAAACCCTGTCTTGAAAAACCAAAAAAGAAAAAGAAGGCTATTGATTCATAATTTTGAGTAAGGTAACACAGTCCCAGAAAGACAATTATCACATGTACTCACTCATAAGTGGTTTTTAAACACAAAGCAAAGAAAGCCAGCCTACAAACCACAATCCCAGAGAACTTAGACAACAATGCAGACACTAAGAGAGACTTACATAGATCTAATCTACATGGGAAGTAGAAAAAGACATGATCTCCTGAGTAAATTGGAAGCATGGGGACCTTGGGAAAGGGTTGAAGGGAAGGGGAGAGACAGGGAGGGGAGGAGAGAAAAATGTAGAGATCAATAAAAATCAATAATAGAAAATAATTCTGCATTGAAAAAAAAAAGAAAAGAGGGGGCTGCTGAAGAGATGGCTCAGAGGTTAAGAGCACTGACTACTCTTCCAGAGGTCCTGAGTTCAATTCCAAGCAACCACATGGTGGCTCACAACCATCTGTAATGAGATCTGGTGCCCTCTTCTGACCTGCAGGCATACATGGAGGCTGAACACTGTGTACATAACAAATAAATAAATCTTTAAAAAAAAAGAAAATATGTTTTCTATGCTGGGTGGTGGTGGTGCACTCCTTTAATTTCAGGAATTAGAAGGCAGAGGCAAGTAGATCTCTGTGAGTTTCAGAATAGCAAGGGCTACACAGAGAAACCCTGTCTCGAAAAAAAACCTGAAATAAAGCAAAAAATATGTTTTCTTTGTTCTGGAATTGTTACAGAGTAATCTGTAGCTTTAGTTATTCAGCAATTTCCTTCCTGGTGGACATTTGTATCTCATATTCTTGGATTTTGAATAGTGCTGTGTGCAAACATCCTGACATTTTTGTCTGTATTTGTACACATTTGTCTATGGTAGATACCAAGAAGTAGAGTTGCTAGGTCAGAGAGTCATACACCAGTAACACTGGGACTTGGCACATCCTACTGCGTCCACCGAGAATGCCTCTCTACATGACTGATTTCTAGTCATCAAGTCCAACCAGGTGTCATGCCTTTGCGGAAAGTAGTCCTTCCTGTCTCTGTTTTCTCACGGGACTTTTTATACACGTCTCATCATTGTTGTATATGTAAGGCTCAGTCTTATTTCTCTACATATTCCCAAATCTAGTATAGGGTTTAGCATAAAGCAAAAATCCTAATGTTTTCTTGACTGAACAAACAAACAAACAAACAGATGAAGGCACAGTGGTTAGGACATTCCAGAAGTCTGCGAGCACCCTAAAAGCTGGCTGCAGACCAACTTGCCACCTGATACTCTAAACCAAGGTGCTTCTCACTAGCTTTCTATCTTTGGACCTCTGGGCCTGGGCGTCTTGTCTTGAACTGTTCAGACTGAGGTGACACTGTGTGTGTAATGTAATTAAGGGCTCTGGCCATAAGACATAGAAATCTGAGCCCCAGGGAGTTGGGTTTTTGAGCACATGTCTATGTCCTTTCACCTACAGCCCAATGTGTTCTGTGCTTTGTCCCCTCCCAGGACCTTAGGGACAATTAAGATCAGCTGCAACATTTCTGCTTTCCAATTCCAGATCTGAACCCAAGGGAAGCCAGATGTTTTCCACTGCACATCCACTTCTCCCTGTGGTCTGAACAGCCTTGTTTCCTGAGTCTCTATGTCCTGACTTTTGTACATCCCAGAGCCTGGCTGCCAACATTATTTTTAATGAGGTTTTAGTAGGCTGTTTCTGTAATTAATTTCATTCTCGCATTTTCACACTTTCTGTCTAGATGCCTAAATGCCCCTAGGCGCTAGGTGGGATGCTAACTATTCCAAATAATACAAAACACTATGACTGCGATTAGACACTTCCCAAGCCCCTCTCTTTTGCAGCTGTTTGACAATAGCTAATTAGCCTGGGCACACAGCCCAGGGAAGGTCAGTCAGCGGATTACCTGTCAGGTTGTATAGAGGCAGAAATAGATAAGGAGACAAGATTTGTTCAGGCCCTTGAGAGAGTGAATGTGTTAAAATTGGTTTCAGAAACCTCATCCTCAGGTGTCTGAATCTACTACTCGAGATTTGCTACATGCCGCCAGAGTCCTGAGGCCAAAGATGTTATGAAGGGAGACAGTCTCTTGCTCCCAAGTCAGTCTCCAGCTGCTGGTGTTGCTTCTCCTCAGCAACCTCTCCCCACCACCCCTTCCCATTTTGTGAGTGGACTCCACTGAGCAAGGAGCGCATTAATGATTCCTTCCGCATTTAGAAACAACACGATTTTGCTATTTTTAAAGTTGTCTTTTAAAAATCCGCGCGCACGTAGTCACACTTCTAAGGGAGTGAAGGGGGCTGGGTTGGAAATGTACGGGCAGGAAAGAGAATAGCTACGCCTGTTGCTTCCAGAGTGCGCGCGGTCCCCTAGGGGCGGTCCCCTGGCCTCTCCAACCTCGAGGACCCCTGAGCACTAGAGGTCTGGGACCCCGCTGGCCCGCGTTCCCTCCTGCCCCTTGGGCTCCGGGCATCGCTGCTGCTGGGTCACCAGGCTCAGAAGAGAGCAGGAGGGGCGAGGAAGCCAAGCAGGTGGCGATTAGGTCAGCCTCAGAACATTCTTGAACCACTCCAGTGGATATAAATAACAGACCCACAGGCTCTGAAATCCCGAGAGGCTAGGGGTGGGGGAGTGAAGAAGGAGGGATCTATTTAGGGTGGGGTGGCATCGTGACGATTCCGAAAAAGTCTACATTGAACAAGGAAGGTGAAGAGACCAAGGGATTTAAGGATATGAATGGAGGCACAAAATCTGGGACTATGAAGACGGAGGGGGAGGAATTCATGCTTTTTTGTCCCACCCCCACCGCGTTTGTCCCAGGTCTCTGAATGCGCGCTAGATTGGCCAGCAGAGCTATGCTAGGTAGGCATGGCTTTACAGTCTGCTTCTGCCAGACGAAAGATCATGGGTAAACCGCTGAAGGTCTCTCTAAGCCTCATTTTCTGACTTCAGAATCCCAATGTTTACAAAGAGGGATGGTTGTGAGCCTCCCCGGAGCTAACTTTTAAGAAAGGTGCTCTTAGCAAAGAATGTAATGTAGCAGTGTCCCCCTATCCCACCCTAGTGATGCGGATGCAGGCTCCGGTTCACTCCCACCGGCTTCTCAGGCTCTGCTAAGACCGAAGGGCCCCAAAACTGAAGTCTAGCTCTCTGCAAGCCTCGCTCGCAGCGCCACCTTCGACAGTTGGCTCCTGCTCTGCATGGGGGAGCAGAGCCTATGCACCCCCCCAGCCACCCGGCGCCCGGATGCCTGCAGTGCCGGCAGCGAGGATGCTGTTGGTGGGGTTGGGTAGGCGGCAGCGCGGAGAGGGCGGGCCCGGGGGGCCGGGCTTCCCGGGGGAGGGCTCGGCGCGCTCCAGGAGGCGGTGGCCCGAACCCAGGAGTGTTAAGACTCCGGACCGAGCGTGGCCGGATTCCCCCCCACCCACCGAGGGGCCCTGAGAGGACGCGGTGAGTGCCTTGGAGGGGACGCTGGGGGACGCGGCGGCAGTGCCGTGGCTCTAGCTCGCTCTTTGGTCCTCCGACTCCTGAAGTTGGCAATGGGACGGACTCCCGCGCTGGAGACCCCGGCCATTGGTTGCCATTGAGCGCAAGGCCATCTCATCTCCTACGCCAAAGAGGCGATTCTTCAGACCAGCCGGGAGTAATGGGGCGTCCAGGCTGGTGGAGCAAACCATCTCTTGGAGCTCTTAGAGGATCCCAAACTGCTCTCCTCGCTCCCGTTCTGAAGCCCTAGAAGGGGCTTCTGTAGAAAGCCTGGATTCCCCACCCGCTACGCGCCACCATCTGTAGTCCACCGCCCGGCTAGCCCTGGCAGGCAGCGCCCCTTCCCCCTCCGCAGTAACCATCTGGTCCCACCTCCCCACCGAGACCAAGTTCAACAAGTTTGTCAAAGGAGTCCTAGGGCCTCCATGTCTAGGCCTGGCTATGCCTGTCTGTGTGGCTGGCTCCACCAGCTCGGAGTTGTTCAACCACCGTGCCTTCTGGGATCGGGAGGTGGTTTGTCGAGTGGCGCTGTAAGGGTGGAGGCCAAAGACCAGCAGTCCCTGGGTTCCGAGATTTGGTGTGGAGGCTCAAGGTTAGGAGTGCGTCATTAGCGAGCAGGCACCTCAGCTGGTAGGTCGGGTTTCCAAAAATGCCCCTTTGTTATGCCCCTCCCTGGCCCTGCCTCCTCCCCCTTTCTCTGCGCCACCCCTCCCCCAACCCTCCAAAAGGCTGTGCCAGTCTCTGGAGTTTCACGCGCCCCTCTCTGGTTCAGCAACTACCCCTTTCTGCGCCTTCTATCCTAGGTCTACCGACTGACTGGGAGAGGCTGCTGACGAAGCCCTTGGGCGCAGCCTGTGTGACTCAGGACACAGGACTGGGCAGGGCAGGGTGGCTTTGCTCTCTCCCAGACCCATGTCCCCAGCTCCTGGAAAAACGTGGGGGCTAGGTTATGTGTAGAAGAGGAGTAGGGCCGAAGTCTTTGGAGCTCAGGTGGAGAGAGCGTGTGCTATCCTGAAGCCCAGCACTCTCAGCTCAGAGACCCTGCCGATGGCCCAGAAGCCTCCTCTGACTGGATAGGTGGAGGTCCTGGGCAGGGAAGATTTTAACTACCTGTTCTTGCTCTCTGAGCTCTTGCTGTGGTAGAGTGTGTTTACTCGGATTTGAGTCTCTGCTAATGTCAGGAGGCGCAAGGTGCCAATCCTCCTCAACAGGGACCAAGGTGCCAGGTCCAACCCCATAGCTAGATGAAGCTGGGGTGCCGGGCCTGGCTGTGCCTGGGGATCCAGTCTGTGTTTGCTCTGTGAGGTCTGGAGGAGCTGTGCCAGCCCTACACACACAGCCTGCTCTGTTCTGGGGCCAGGGAGAGGGAATGGGTGGGGGGCAGGTCTCCTGGGAGCCTGGGCAGAGAGGCTGGAGTAGGCATGAGCCCCAGGCCCTGGATGGTTCTCTAGGACAGCTCCAAAGGCCCAATGACTTATGGCTACTGTTCTTTCTTTCCCCATCTTACTGGCAAGCCATTCTGGACAAGTGGGGTTGACTCAAGAGGAAATAAGGTGAAGAGCTAGTTAGGGTGGTGGGGAGTTGCTCTGTGTCCTGGGAGCTTTGATGCCTGTATCCTAATGGGGTCTCCAGGGAGAGGCCTGTCCCCTCCTGCCAGCAGAAGAAGGAAGTCAGTTAGGCCAGCCTTTTTCAGGGCTGCTGTAGCCAGCAGGTTTTCTGGTCTTCAGATGGGACATCATTCCTCTTTCCTTTTTGGTGCTGGTGATGGAACCTCTGGCCTCAGAGCATGTTCCACCTCTGAGCTGTGTCTCCAGTTCCTTGCTGCCACTGATTCTAGTGCTTGGGTTAACACAAATTGAAACTGCAGAAGTCTGTCTGTGATGTGACAGAGTCCTGCTTTGCTGCAGCCTCACACACTTGTCCTCTTGACCCACTGTCCCTTAGGCCTTAGGCCTTCTCGGAGAAGAAAGCAATTTCCTTCTATAGACAAGAGGCAGTTGGTACTGGGGAGAACTGAGACCTTGCCTGGAGTCAGGAGGCTTCATGGTACTGTGTCATCTAGTCCCTGAGGGAGAGAGATTTGGGATAAAAATTCACCTTGCCTTCCTCCACAGTTCTTCTTACTGGCTGTGCATGAAGCCCCGCCCTAGGCTTTCTGAGGGAAGGATGGAATTGTTTGTTATCTCAGGACCCTTTGAGACTTCCCTGGCTGTTGTGTGGTGGTGGTAGAGGGCAAGTAAGTGTCCCCTTCTGACTGATGGATCTTTCAAGTGTTTCTGGTTCATTGCCTAGTTTGAGTTTTACATCAGCCATAGCATGGGTGCTGACCAGGTGTGGGGATTCCAGAACCTTCCTGGTCATGGCAGGGCCCAGGTCTCCTGGCTCTCTTTTCCACTCTGCTCAGTATGCATAGTTACAGGGGCTATGAGTTGGGTACCTGTCAGCTGGACTGGTTTGGTCATGGGGTTACCTTATCGTTCAAGGGGCCTTAGTTAGGCAGGAGTCCTCGTTTACAGTAGGAGTGTGGGACTTTCTGCCCACCACCTACCCCTGTCTGTCACCTAATCCCCTGCTGGATCGTGTGACCCGCCTGGCATTCTCAGCCTGGAATCTGGTACTTCTGACAGCAGTTGCTATATTGGAAGAGTTGGGCACCGCCCTGGACGCTGGAGGCTCCCAACCCTTACCCCTTTCTGTGCTCTTGTTAACTTCAAGGCAGAGTCGTCGTGGCAGCTTGGAGACTTGGACACGGGTCCTTGAAGTGATCTGGAGACCCCAGGTATGTAGACGATGGACTGAGGAGGGTGAACCTAGAGAGAGCAGGGAACTTCGGAGCTGCCGTCATTGCCCCGTCCTGCCCCCTTTTGAGGACTTCCAGCTGGTTGTTACCCAGTCCTTGCTCTGCTGGTTCCTTGGGTGGTGGGAATGGCAGTGGGACAAGGCTATTAGAAGGACTATTAGAAGGTCTTTTCCTAGACCCCAGACTGCAGGCCTCACTTTTCTACTCCCCAACTTGGCCTCCACAGCACCACATCTGCCACCATTCTGTGCTGCAGGGACGCCATGGCTCCAGAAGAGGATGCTGGAGTGGAGGCCTTAGGGGGCAGTTTCTGGGAGGTAAGTAGCTAGGGATTGGCAGAAAATTGTCCCTTTCTCTCTGGCTCTGCCACCTATGGGGGGTGCTGTCAGCCCAGCTGGAGAGGGGGCTTCTCCCTGATAAAGCCCTCCCTCCTATGTACCCCAGGCTGGCAACTACAGACGGACGGTGCAGCGGGTTGAGGATGGGCACAGGCTGTGTGGGGACCTGGTTAACTGCTTTCAAGAACGTGCCCGCATCGAGAAGGCCTATGCCCAGCAGCTGGCTGACTGGGCCCGCAAGTGGAGGGGTGCTGTCGAGAAGGGTGAGCCAGCATGCAGGCCTAGGGATCGAATGAAAGACCTCAAGCATACATAGCAATATTCCTGCTCCCTCCCGTTTTTTAGAGCAGAAATGAAGATCAGAGAAGGGACTTGCCTGAAACCACACATCTAGAAAGAGCTAACTGTGGTAGAAAGATCCCAGGCACACAGAGTTTGTACAGCAGACTTGGGTTTACTCTTGGCTAAATAATAGATGTGATGCTTTGGACAACTTAACGTGACCTTTCTAGGTTTTAGGGGGGTTTTGTTTGTTTGTTTGTTTTTGTTTTTGCCTGTCTATGATGGCAGTAGCACTGTCCCCACGGTGGTACTGGAGGCAAGAATTCATGAGATCGCTCACATCAGGGTACAGAGTAGGCACTCCTAATGCAGCACCTTATATTGCTGCTGTTCAGCTTTGCACCCTCACTCCTACCATGCCTCTGTCTGGCACTCAGAGTAGGACACCCTAGGGGTTGGTTATATTTGATAGCACCCCATCTGGCCCAAGCTCATCCCTCTGCAGGCCCACAATATGGCACTCTGGAGAAGGCCTGGCATGCCTTCTTTACTGCGGCTGAGCGGCTGAGTGAGCTACACTTGGAGGTGAGGGAGAAGTTGCATGGTCCAGACAGCGAGCGTGTGCGGACCTGGCAGCGAGGGGCTTTCCACCGGCCAGTGCTGGGTGGCTTTCGGGAAAGCCGGGCTGCCGAGGATGGTTTCCGTAAAGCCCAGAAGCCCTGGCTAAAGAGGCTAAAGGAGGTGAGGCTGGGAGCAGTGGTTTTGGGAGGCAGGAGCCTTCCAGTCCTGCACCAGACCAGGGTGCCGCATCTAGGATCCAGAGCTGTCCTCATGAATGTTAGGTTGAAGCTTCCAAGAAGAGCTACTACACAGCACGCAAGGATGAGAAGACAGCCCAGACCCGAGAGAGCCATGCGAAGGCAGACAGCTCCATGTCCCAGGAACAGCTTCGAAAATTGCAGGAACGAGTTGGACGCTGCACCAAGGAGGCAGAGAAGGTACAGGCCCCTGGCAAAGCTTCTTGGGTGTCTGCCCTAGGCGCTTGCTGCTCTAATCCCTGATGCTGCTCTTGCTTGTCATGGTTATTTAACAGGAACTTGGGCTGGGTCTTAGGGTATACCTTTTGATACAATCCCTCAGGAAGCAGAGGCAGGTGCATTTCTGTAAGTTTGATGCCAGCCTGGTCCGCATAGAGACTAGCTCAGTTTACATGTAGTTTTAGGTCAACCAAAGCTACTGTCGTGAGGCCCAACATAAAGGAGGAACTTGGGGGTGGAGGTGGCTTAGTTGGTAAAGTGGTTGCTGTGCTCAGCAGCTGACGTGGATAAAGGGGAGGTGACAGAAGGGTGTGAAGGGTGTGTATGTCGGGAATGGATGGGGCAGGTTGTCTCATGACTGTGAGGGCTGAGAAAGGCACACTATGTTGACATGTGGCCTACACACACAGAGCACACAAATGTATATACACAGAGGTGATGTTTTACCCAGGAGAGGAATGGTGGGGTTTCGGGCAGTTGAGGCCTTAGTTACCTGGGGTCAGTTCTCATATTGCACACTCTGTCCCCTACCCTGAGTGCCCTTTCCTCGAGCATCCCATCCCCTCTGAGAGGTGTCCTGTCTGTAACAACTCCTTCAAGAAGCCTACTTTGATTTCTCTCACCTTATCATGTAGGTTGACCCTGTCCTTTGCTCCAACCAGATTCTTATAGGTGTTTTACTTGAATGTCACTTCCCGTTATGCTGCCTCTGTCAGTCCCTGAGGGTAGGAAATGAGTTTCAGGACTGCCTGCCCCTCCCCAACCCCCAGCTCCAAGGCTAGCCTGTGGCAACTCCAAGGCTAGCCCGTGGCTGTGCTCAGTGAATGCTGGTGCAGTCCTGAGTAGAAGGCAGTCTGTCCTCATTGCCTCCCTTCTCTCTCACCCAGATGAAAACCCAATATGAGCAGACACTGGCGGAACTAAATCGCTATACCCCGCGCTACATGGAGGACATGGAGCAGGCCTTTGAGAGCTGCCAGGCTGCTGAACGCCAGCGGCTTCTCTTCTTCAAGGATGTGTTGTTCACCTTGCATCAGCACCTTGACCTCTCGAGCAGTGACAAGTATGGCCTGCACACTGGACGGAGGCTTCCCTTCATCTCCTATGGGCTCTAGCTGGGCTGAATGGAATTCTAGGAGCTTGGGCCTTCCCTGTCTGATTGAGTGCCTCCTAGGTTCCACGAGCTTCATCGAGACCTGCAGCAAGGCATTGAGGCTGCTAGTGATGAAGAGGATCTCCGCTGGTGGCGTAGCACACATGGGCCTGGCATGGCCATGAACTGGCCACAGTTTGAGGCAGGTGTTACAGACTGGGTGGGGCTTGGAGATGGGCTGGGCTCAGTGCAGGCCCCGAGAAGATGACAGGGTTTTTGGTTAAGTAAGTAAAGGTGGTCCAGATGGCCCTGTTGCCACCATGGTTACAGTTCAGTCTGACTCTAGAACCTCTCTCCACAGGAGTGGTCCTTAGACACACAGAGAGCAATCAGCCGGAAGGAGAAGGGTGGCCGGAACCCTGATGAGGTTACCCTGACCAGCATTGTACCTACAAGAGATGGCACTGTACCCCCACCCCAGTCCCCAGCATGCCCAGCATCTCCAGGGTAAGAGCTGGGAAAGAAACAGCTCTACCCCTTGCTTGTTCCCCTCCCTTCACAGCAGTACCCGAAACCCGCTCACAGAGGTTTAGGTTTCTCATATGGTCCTCACATTCCTTGTGTTTTGGCTGTATAACAGGCCTGTGTTCAGAATGGTACCTACATTTGCAGTCATGGTGGCCAAAGTGTGACTATTCATTTAGTTCCTCCCCATCTGCGTTCCTCCAAGTGTCAAAACCTTTGCCTTGAGCTGAGTATGGTCGCTTTTGTCCAGAGTTGCCCCTCTGTGTCTCCTCTCTAGCAGTAGGCAGGATGAGGACTGGTCAGATGAAGAGAGTCTCCGGAAGGCTGCCACTGGGGTGAGGGTGCGGGCGCTTTATGACTATGCCGGGCAGGAAGCTGATGAGCTGAGCTTCCGAGCAGGTATGCGGGGGTGGTAGGGGTGGGTTGGGGGCCCTTTCAAGTTCCTCTCCATTTCAGCCTGTCCTACCTGATAGAGCAGGAGATGTAGAAAAGGAAAGCTAAAGACCCCCTTCTCACAGCCTGTTCAGGGTCCAGCCAGCTGGGGCCTGACGTTGGCTTCCTTGGGGTCTAGGGTTGGGTTGCTTGCTGGCTGTGTCCTATCCTAGTCTGAGCTGGGCATCCTCCAGGTTGTAGGCCCTTATGCTATCCCATCCCCTCAGCCCTTGACCTAGTTTTGAGATCAGTGAAACCAGTGCCTCCGGCAGTGACCAATCTGTCTTCCTTCAGGGGAAGAGCTGCTGAAGATGAGTGAGGAAGATGAACAGGGCTGGTGCCAGGGCCAGTTGCAGAGTGGCCGCATTGGTCTGTACCCTGCCAATTATGTAGAGTGTGTGGGTGCCTGAGTGCCCTGATAGTCCTTTTGCAGTTTCTCTCCGACCAGAACCAAGGCTCAACCCTTCCAGGATCGCTGGACCTGAGGACCCTGAACCATGTGCTGCTGCTGTTCTGTTTCCAGAGGGAGGATGCCTGAGAGCCCATGAAGGGGAGGGGTCTGTGTCTAGAAAGAGGCCAAAAGAGTTTAGATTGGAGGCAGGAAGGGAGGTTGGAGTGACAGATGCCTGAGCCTCCCTGGAAGCATTTGGGTCACCCCAGGAGTAGGGGATCCAGTTCTTAAACTGGGAGTTCCTGAGGATGAGGTTGGGGAGAATGTAGTTTGGGGCTAGCAACATCCTATTTTGTGACTTGTAGTGTGTATTAAACTTGATCAAGAATAAAAGTACCATCTAGTGTTGTGAGCGTCTTTTGATACCCCATTCTTGAAGCTGGTGGGAGTCATGGAGGAGGTTCGTGGGACCAGTATGTGTTATGGAGCAGGAATTGGGCAGGCAACTGCCTCCTGGTATCTGCCCTGAAATTTCAGAAATGTAACCTGGACTGGAAAGGACTTGAAATCAGGTTTTTTTAGTGTGTGGGCCTCTACTGGATTGTGAGCAGGGTTGGAGCCCCGCCAGTGTCTTCCCGAAGGGATTAGGAGTACTCGGGCGATTGTTAATCATTACTCATCTATCGGCAACTCATCAGATATTGTGGTCATGGCCTTCCGTCATCCGTAGTCAGTGGCCCTGAGGTATGGCAGTCCCTGTGTCCAGCCGCGACTAAGAAAGTTTGGCCAGCCTACGAGTCGTCGCCCGCTCCCGCTGCGGATTGGCTGGGCGCACCTCGGCGTTCACTCTCAGGCCCATTGTGGAGCTCCCGGCTGCTGACGTCACGCTTTAGTCCGGTCCGACGCTCATTGGTCCGGATCTGGTCGAATCACTTCACTCGTAGGCGGGTCAGGGCCCTGCGGGGGCGGTGCGGTGAGCCCGCCTTCTCCGCCGCGGATTGGTCCGCGGCGGGAGCTGTCGGTCGCGGTTGTATCTGGGAAGGAGAGAAAATGGCGGCGGAGCCGAGCAAGACCGAAATCCAGACCGTTTTTAAGAGGCTTCGTGCAATTCCCACCAACAAGGTGCTTGAGAGGGAGGCGCATGGGTCCTGTCGCCGGCGGAGAAGATGTCTCTTGTCCTCTGGGGCCCGAGGGAGGGCGGGGTCGGAGGTGGGAGGCTTTCTTGTGGTTTCGAGCGCTGGGCCTCGACTCTAGGCCCTAACCATTTACTTGTCTCCTCTTCCACTTAGGCTTGTTTCGATTGTGGCGCCAAGAGCCCGAGTTGGGCCAGCATTACGTATGGTGTATTTTTGTGTATTGACTGCTCCGGAGTGCATCGCTCTCTGGGTGTCCATCTCAGTTTTATCAGGTAGGCTCTGTGCTATCACAGGGGCTGTGTGGTCAGCAAGTGAGAAAGGAAGCCTTCCCTTGAACTTTTCTGAATTCTATGTTTGGATACTTCCCGGCGGGAGTTTTTTTGGCCTGCGCGCGCGCGGGGGAGGGGTGGTGTAAATCCGCCTCTCCTCACGGTTAACCTGAGACTCAGCATCAATTTAGGGGAGAAGTCAGATGCATTGACTTTGTGACTGCAGACAGATTGGCTCAACAGGTCTCCAGTACAATTCTGACCACCCTTAGACAAAGAGTGCCAGCGTTCCCGAGACGTCGACCTCCTTTCGGATCTCCTTCTCAGAAATAATTGGTACCCTTTGTATTAGGTAAAGAGCAAAGATTTCAAAAACAGGGAAGCGAGGAGGAAATGGAACAGTGAAAGATGGCTTCCTGGACACGCACAAAAGCCTGAGGCCAAATGACAGGTGTAGACTTGACAGGGAAGCATGTTTTGGTATCAACAGGTAAGTAACAAACAGTCCTTGTGCACAGGTCAACAGAGTTGGATTTGACCTGGAGCTGGTTGCAGCTGAGGTGTATGCAGGTCGGCGGGAATGCCAATGCGGTAAAGTTTCTTTATCTTCCCCCACCCCCGTTCTTTTGCCTGGGTACTTACCTTTTCCATGACTTCTCAGGAGTGAGTTTGTGTTCTCTGTTCAGAGCGTTCTCAGCTCTGTAACACCGCCATACACAGCTTCTTTCAAAGAGGCTTTAATACAGACTGACATGGACAGGTAGTCTCCACAGTTGGCTCCTGCAGGAGGATAGCTAGAGTGGGGACTGCACAACTTTCCTCAGTACCCTAAACTTCATGTCTTTGTCTCAGAGAGTGGGCGGTGGCATGGTGGGTTTTTTTGTTTGTTTTTGGAGAAGGGAAGCACCTCCAAAGATGGATTAATGAGTGAAGATATTTTCTGTGTGAGCCTGGCAACCTTGAGTTCAGTTCAGGAAACACACGTAAAGGTGGAAAGAGAGAACCAACTCCACAGAGTTGTTTTTTGACCTCCACACACGGACTGTGGTGCACACATAATAATGAAAATTAAAGTTTTTTTTTTAAAGGAATTTTACCTCTATGAAAACCTGTTGTGTCAGTAGTGTGTGTCCTGCAGAACTAATAACCCAGCGGTTGAGTGTTATCTCCTGTAGTGTGAATACAGTTTCTTTGTTGAAAGTACTTGCACATAAATGCTACATTCGTTTTGCTCTCTAGACTGCTTTTTTCCGCCAACACGGATGTATGGCCAGTGATGCTAACACCAAATATAACAGCCGAGCTGCCCAGATGTACCGACAGAAAATTCAGCAGTTGGGGAGTGCAGCTCTGGCTAGGCATGGCACCGATGTAAGTGCTTGTTCCTGGCTTAGGGGTGATGGGGTAGGAGGTATGAATAGCCCTGAATTCCAATCTCCGTCCTTCCAGCTTTGCATAGACAGTATGAACAGTGCTCCTAGTCACTCTCCAGAGAAGAAAGACTCTGATTTCTTCACAGAACACACTCAAGTGAGTACCACAGGGTCATTTCCTTTGATAAATGCTTTACTTGCCAAGGCTACACCTTTTGTGATCATGACATAAATTCTTTGCTTAGGTACAATACCTCAGAGAATGTCTGTGGTTCAGAATGGCTAATTACTGCCTGCTGGGTAGGCCCAGAAGTTTCTTCCTATTTATGGGAGTGCAAATGAACCGTCTTTAGAAATGGGCCCTGGTGGTAGAGAGATCTCAGGGACCCTAAACAATGTCTAGGTTTTTAAAAAGCGAACAGAATTTGGAGACAAATAAGGATTCCCTCTCCTGTAACCCACCTTAAGAAAGGTTGTCACCCTTCTTGACAGTGGTCATTAAAATCAAGAGTCTCAGGTCACATCTCAGCATCTCTGCTTGGTATTCTTTTGATGTGGCCAAGTTACTTAACCTGGCAAAGCCTCAGTTTCTAAAGGAGACATAGCTACTTCATAGGGCCTGTTGTGACTAACTGAACCTGTTGTATCTGTGAGCACCCTTGGATTTGTGCCTAGTCAGTAGATAAGAGTTGTTAATGCTTTATCAATTAAGGAAAGGCTCAGCTGGAGGTTAAAGATGCTATTTTTCTGCATTTTTCTTCCATGGTGACTGGTGACTATAACTGCCAATTTCTAGTCTTCTCTCATACCTGGGAGCATAAGAGCTAAGTGCCTCCTACCCACCCACAGGTAGGTGTAGCTTCTTAGGAGGGCTCACTGAGGGTTCTGGGATCTGGCTTTCTTTTTAGGCCTCTGTCTGGGATACAGCAGCCACTGAACCTTCAGGGATCCAGCAACCAGCCCTACCTTCAGAGAGCAGTAGCCTGGCACGTGAGTTCAGCCCAGATCGTAACCAAGTGCCTGAACCTGGAAAAGGACTAGCGTTTAGGACACTTGGCCAAAGACATAGGAGTTGGGAGAAGGTTTTCCTGTGTCCTTGGGTGGAATGGGATTCACTTTAGTCCTTGGAGAAAGGGTGGGCATATATCTTCTGGTGGCAAGCAGAAGGAAGTCAGTGACCCTTACCATCTCCTGTCATTTAATTCACAGAACCTGAGCATGGTCCTAACACCGACCTCCTTGGAACCTCACCCCAAACCTCTCTGGGTATGAAAGCTGGCAGGTGTGGGGGACTGGGAGAGAGTCTGCTTCAAGTATGTCTTCTAAATCTGCTGCCTAGTCATGTGAGCTGGGCACGGGAGACTGAGCAACTGACCCTCTGGGGTGGGTCCTGGAACTGACCCAAGTCAAGTTCTGACTGCCACATTGACTTCAGGTCCTTTGAGCTGACAAGCCTGGAAGGCTGCTGTCATTTTGAGTGTGGGGGTAGAGCTAGCCAAGGTATTGGAGAGGTTGGAATGGGACTGGACACCAATCCCTGATGTCAGGCTGGGTTGGCTTGTTCTGCCCATTTCATGAGGTGTGGGGGCAGCTTTGAGCTGTTCATGGCTAGAGGCATACTGTCCTTTCAAAGTTCAGCCCTTTCTACTCTTTAGTGGCCTTCAGACTTGGTTAGAGTAAACAATCCCTTTGCTGACCTTGGTTTTCTTCTGTTGACTCTTGGGGGTTGGGGCAGGAAGCCAGTGGAGTGACTGTCCAGCTAATTCTGTGAGAAGGCTTAGCATAGCTTTGAAATAGGCTCTGTGTAGGCCTCTAGGTTTGGGAGCTTTATGGGCCCTCATTAGCCACAAGTCTGTTTCTTCTCCAGAGTCCATGTATCTGTCAGCTAAAGGGGCCTCTTCTGCCAGAGGTAACCAGTGGTTTGGGAAGCCTGTCCCCTGCTTGCCCGCTCTCTGCTCCAGAAATTGAGGCTGTTGAGCAGCTCCCTACTCAACAGTTTTCACCTTGGCTTGGGCACTTTGTCTTTGGTGCTTCAGGTCTTGGTGCTTCAGGTCTAGGCTCTTACTGCTACTTTCTGGGCATCAGCGAGCTCCCCTAACCTTGTCTGTCTTTGGCTTGAACAGTCTTGGTTGGAATTGGTGGTGGCAGTTTTGTCTTCCCAGCTGAAGCATTTTTTTTTTTTTTTAGATATTCTTGTTGTGAAGCTGCATGGTGTGAACTGAGCCATGTTCTCTGACTTTCCTTTGTCCTATCTCATGCCCATCCTCTTCCTCACAGAACTGAAAAGCTCCATTATTGGCAAGAAGAAGCCAACAGCAGCTAAGAAAGGGGTAGGTGGGGAGAGGCAGTCTTGTTGGGTGATTGTGAGCTGGAGTTGGACTCCTTCAGTTCCTCTCATGTCCTGGCTATATGACTGACAAAGGTCCTAACTTGTCTGAATCTTGTTTATGAGAGGGATTAAAGATACTCATCTTAAGGGGACTCCTGGGCAGTAAGCAAGATCAAGCACATCTAGTACTTAGAGTGCTTGGCACATAGCAGGCCCCAGTCAGCATTAACTGCTGTCCTCATCCCTGAGCCCTATGTGGGGGTTGTGTGAAGCTCTAGCAGAATCACTGTTGTCTTAGCCGTGTTCTTAGCCCTAAGGAGGACCCCCTTCCCTGTGGGTGTGACTACAGTGACCATACTGGAAGGGAACTGAGGAGACTGGCTGGCAAGACCCCTCATCACATGGTTTTCTCTTCAGCTGGGTGCCAAGAAAGGCCTGGGAGCTCAGAAGGTGAGCAACCAGAGCTTTACTGAGATTGAGCGGCAGGCCCAGGTGGCAGAGAAGCTCCGGGAGCAGCAGGCTGCTGATGCCAAGAAAGAAGCAGAGGAGTCCATGTACGTGATTGCTGTGGTGCCCGTGGCTTGTGTGGGGGTTGGTGGCAGGTGGCATGGATGGCAGGCAGCCTCCAACTGTTCATTCCCTCCAGGGTTGCCTCCATGCGTCTGGCCTACCAGGAGCTCCAAATTGATCGCAAGAAGGAGGAGAAAAAGCTACAGAACCTTGAAGGAAAGAAGCGAGAACAGGCTGAAAGGCTGGGCATGGGCTTGGTGTCTCGAAGGTGAGGCTTGGGCCCCAGTGTGTCAGAGAAATGCCATTGTTTTTCTGAGAATCTGGACAGACCCTATCCAGCAAGTCAGGATTCCTTAGTCTTCGTCTGAGGTTGAAGAGAGAGTATTTTGTTGTCTCGATGCACTCAGCACAGTGGCTAGTTGCTTGAGTGAACAGGATGGCACTTACTGATGAGGCTGCTTCATGGCTGGACTGTTCTTTTTTTTCCAAGACCTGAGAAACTAGGGGCTTTTTTGCTTCCTAGTCCTTGCCCACTAGGTAAATGCTGTCTGTTGTACCAGGTACTGTAATACCTCAAATGACTCCACACATTTCAGATGTTTTTGGTTGGGGAGTCCTTTTGTTTTTTGTTTTTTTGAAACAGCTTCTCTGTGTAGCCCTGGCTGTCCTGGAACTCACTATGTAGACTAGACTGTCTTCAAACTCTGAGAGATGATCTGCCTGCCTTTGACTCCCAAGTACTAGGATCAAAAGCGTGAGCCACCACCCTTTGTTTCAGAACTGCTGGGTTTATGTTCCTGCATTTGCTTTAGAAAAACAGATCAGTTCTCTGAAGCATTTTGAGTTAATAATCAGAGGTTTCTGTAATAGTGTTTTTATTTTTTGTTGTTTTAAGATGGTCTTCCTGTGTAATCCTTGCTGGACTCAAATTCACAGAAATCTTTTTGCCTCTATCTATCTATCTCCTAGTTGCTGGAATTAAAGAAAGCAATAGATTTTCGTTTGTTTGTTTGTTTGTTTATTGAGTCAGGGTTTCTTTGTAGCACTGGCTGTCCTGGAACTTGCTCTATAGACCAGGCTGACTTTGAACTCAAGAGATCCACCTACCTACCTCTGCCTCCCTAGTCGTGTTGGGATTAAAGGCATATGCCATGACCACCCAGCTATATTTTTATCTTTTAAAAATTAGAATATATGAGGGCTGGGGATGAAGCTCAGTTGGTAATGTGCTTGTCTTGCATGCATGAAGGCTAGGTTCAATCCCCAGTACTACATAAAACTGATGTGTTGGTATTAAGTCTGTAATTCTGCACTTGAGGCAGGAAGATCAGAGATTCAAGGTCATTCTTGACTATATAGCAAATTTGAGGCTAGCCTGGGCTAAAAATTTATCTGTCAGGCATAGTGACATACACCAACAATCCTAGAACTTGGGAGATGGAAGCAGCAGGATCAAGAGTTCAGGATGATCCTTGGCCACATAGGAATTCAAAGTCAGATTGGGCTCTGGAAGACCCTATTTCAAAGGAGAAAGAAGAGAATAATAATAAAAAGGAATATTTACTGGTGCCATTGACTGGACTGTGCTTGCAATTAGCCGCTGCCTTGGCTCTTTTTGTTAGGAGGCCTGGGCTAATTATCATTAGAAATCTATTAGACTTGGCGGCAAATGCTTTTTACTCCCTGAGCAATCTTACCGGCATTGACAGACATCTTTTAAAATTGCATTTTTATTAATTTTTTTATTTGTATGTTTGTATGGGACCTACATGTACTATGGCACACGTGGAGGTCAGAACAACTTCTTAGAGTCAGTTTTCCTACTGTATCCTAGGGAGTTGAGCCCTGTTTTTTTGTTTTTGTTTTGTTGTTGTTGTTAGTTTGAGACAGGGTCTTACTATGTAGTCCTGGTGGGCTAAAACAGGCTGGTTTTGTTTTTGTTTTTGTTTTTGCTATGCAGTCTTACATAGTTCAGGCTGACATGACCTATACAGCCAAAGATAACCTTGAACTCAAGCTCTTACCTGCCTTACTTCTTGAGTGTTGGGATCATAGTTATGTGTTACCACACCTGGATGTGTTTTCTTTTTTAATTAATTTTTTGATGTTAAGGGGTATTTTGCATGCATGTACACAATGTCTGTGCAACGCATGAACACAGAGAGCCTTGGAACACCTGGGACTAGAGTTAGAGACGGTTGTGAGCTGCTGTGTGGGCGCTGGGAGTAAACATGAGCATGGGTCTCCTGGGAAAGAAGCCAGTCCTCTTAACCTCCGCGTCTTCTCCTTCCTTCCTTCCTTCCTTCCTTCCTTCCTTCCTTCCTTCCTTCCTTCCTTCCCTCCTTCCTTCCCTCCTTCCTTCCCTCCTTCCTTCCCTCCCTCCCTCCCTCCCTCCCTCCCTCCCTCCCTCCCTCCCTCCCTCCTTTCCTTCCTTCTTTCCTTTCTTCCTTCTTTCCTTTTTTTTTTTTAATTACAGGTAAAGCAGACTCTCTTACTTAACCCTAATCTACCTTATTTAAAATCCAGTTGCAATTTATCTACTCTTTGGAGTACTTCACTTTGGAAGCTATATATTTTAGTGAGTTTGTTTGAATGAAGTAGATCCTGACAGGAGTGAGGCATAGGGAGCCTTGGCAGATCCTATACTAGGAAATGCCCTTCTTCTTTTTTTCCTTTTTCTTCCTCTTCATTCCTTTTCTTTCTTAATAGGATGATTAAGGACTTGCTGTGATTCCATGAGAATCATCTGCGTGTTTTTCATCCTTTGTTTTGTGCTATGTACACGTGTCTCAGGAAGGATATGGTCTGTTTTGCAATTAGACTTTCAGTAAGGATGGCAATGGAGCTAGGCATGGTGGCTTGTGCCTCTAATTTCAGTACTGGAAAGGCAGAGGGAGGAGGATCTGGGTCACCTAGCCAATCTCCTTAGAAAAAAACAAACCAAATCTTAAAAGGGAAGAATGGAGAATGAGCACTCACCGTTTGGTGTACATTATTAAGATGGCAACCAGTAGTTATTGGCCAGGGTAAAGCTATTTGAGAGAACAAAGCTGGTTTGTTAGCATTTCTGCATATGCTCCCAGGCCACTCCAAACAGTTCATATCAGTTCTCTTCCTGAGCTGGTCCAGTGCAGTGCACAGGCAAGGATAATGCTCGGGGAAACAAACCCATCAAGCTAACCTGGCTGTTATTCTTAGGCAGTGAACAGTTGATGTCATTACCGGCCTTCGGCCTGCTGTGCTTTCTCCATAGCTCCATCTCCCACTCTGTGCTGTCTGAGATGCAGGTGATTGAGCAGGAAACCCCACTGAGTGCAAAATCTTCCCGGTCACAGCTTGACTTGTTTGATGATGTTGGAACTTTCGCCTCCGGACCCCCAAAGTAAGGCTATTGCTGGAGCATAGACTTGCCTGTTGTGTTCCTACTCAGGTTTCCCTGAGCTACTCTGCTATCTCCCTAGGTACAAGGATAACCCCTTTTCCCTGGGAGAAACTTTTGGTTCCCGCTGGGATTCAGATGCAACCTGGGGTATGGATAGGGTTGAAGAGAAGGAACCCGAAGTAACCATCTCTAGCATCCGGCCTGTTTCAGAAAGGTAGTGTGGGCAGGGCAGTGCTGTCTGCATAACTGGTGCAGGGGTGGAAATGTTCAGTAGTTGAGTGCAGCTGAGAAACTGAACTTCTACTGTTTTTTAATACAAGTTTAGCAAATGTAAATAACCACATATAGCTAGTGACCATTCTTTAGTCAGGACTGTGCTTATCACAACCAGCCTGGTAGCTTTTTTAGGTTGGGTTCTATTTTATAGTCGGAGGGGCTGATTTTCTGTTTCATTTCTGATGTCCTTTCTAAAGGCTATATGCCTCTAGCCTTCATGTTTTGATCGACTACAGTATTAGGGATCAAACCCATATTTTCCAACAGCTAGGCCCATTTTTTTTTTATGGTTTATTTAACTTTATTTTATGTGCATTGGTGTGAAGGTGTCAGATCCCCTGGAACTGGATTTTCAGACAGTTGTGAGCTGCAATGTGGGTGCTGGGAATTGAACCCGGGTCCTTGGAAAGAGCAGTCACTGCTCTTAACCACTGAGCCATCTCTCCAGCCTCATATTTTTTTTAATAATTTATTTTTATTTTACGTTCATTGGTGTTTTGCCTCCATGTATGTCTGTGTGAGGATGTCAGAAGCCCTGGAATTGGAGTTACAGACAGGTGTGAGTGACCATGTGGATGCTGGGAATTGAACCTGGGTTCTCTCGAAGAACAGACAGTGCTCTCAACCACTGAACCATCTCTAGGCATTTAAAACCAAACCAAAATACATTCCATTGTTGAGAAGCAGTGTTTTGTTGGCAGGTTACCATAGATGATCCGTTTGTAAACTCTGCCATGAGTAATAACTTGACTGGACTCTAGAAGCCCCACTCAGCGTAGAGCCTGTGGGTTGTCAGTGTAGTGAGGTGGCCATTTCATCCACATCAGCGTGATTCTGAGAGAGTGCTCACAGCCACTAGATAGTCATGGCAGGAGAGTGGGTGTAAGCCAAGCACACACACACAGTCACTTCAGATTGTGAGTAGGGCTTCAATGGCAGCAGTGATGATTCTTCTGCACCTTAGTGAGCCACAGTAGTGCGGAGCCTAAGCCCTCAAAACAGTGTTCCCACTCCATCTGTTGGAGGGATTGAGGCTCTTTGTGCCGTGACTTGGGCAAAGGACCTCTTACTCTTCTTTTGGAGGGGAAAAGTTCTTGCATCCCAGAGTTACAGGATTGACATGGTTACCATGGCCAGAAAATATTTTGGTCTCTGAATTCTGCTTCCTCTGGTGGTAATGGGAAGAGACCGAGATATTCTGCACTGGCCCACAGATCCACAAGCCGGAGGGAAGTGGAGAGCCGGAGCTCAGGGCTCGAGTCCAGTGAAGCGCGTCAGAAGTTCGCAGGAGCCAAAGCCATCTCATCTGACATGTTCTTTGGTCGAGAGGTGGATTCTGAGGTTAGTGAAGTTGTCTACTTGGTAGCTACTCAGCAGCCTTAGCTCCTTCCCTGCCTGTCCTGCATTAGGGTGGTTTGGCATAAATCAGTTCTTTTATCCCTGGCCAAAAGATTCCCTAGACCTTGCCTTTTCTTCACCACAGTATGAAGCCAGGTCTCGGTTACAGCAGCTCTCGGGCAGCAGCGCCATCAGCTCTTCAGACCTTTTTGGGGACATGGATGGAGCTCATGGAGGAGGTAGGACCCCAGTGTGTGGTAGGGCATAGCCGAAGGCCCTGTAGCTGAGAAGGGCTTCTTCCAGGGCTCTTGATCACCCCTTCCCTTGCTTTTACAGGAACTGTATCACTGGGGAACGTACTTCCTACAGCTGACATTGCCCAGTTTAAGCAGGGTGTCAAGTCTGTGGCTGGCAAGATGGCTGTGCTGGCCAATGGTGTGATGAATTCTTTACAGGTGAGGCTGGGCTGCTGAGCCTGGGGAGAGATGTAAAAAGTAATGCTTGGAGGTTTGTCTCTACTCTATCCGGACACTGCTGAGTAGCCCCCTGCAAGCTGTAGAGAGAGCACTTGTTTTTCTTGGCAGGGCAGTTTTCCATCTCTGTATTTGGACTGAGCCTCTCCCTAAGGTGATTTGGCCAAGCTTGTTACTTCTGCTCTTTGTCTTCCCTCCCAGGTTCTGTGAGAACTGGCAGGACTTCCCTTTTCATTAGTACCCAGCTGGCTTTCACCCCTGCTAGCATCGTATACTCTCAACATGGGGTCCCCAGCCCTGTTCTGCTGTGGGGTGTGCTGGGAAGGTATTGTGGTTACTGGGGAGCTGCTGCAGATTAGAGACTCTGACTTTGTGTTTTTATTCTCCCCACTCAGGATCGCTACGGTTCCTACTGATCCAGGCTCCATGGCTCAAGCCTGTGGTGGTGACAGCAAGAACCCTGATTCCTAGGCTAGGGATGCTCGCCTTGTGAATCTGGGCATTTGTTGACTTTCTGTGTGTGGTGTATGAGTTGGGTGGCTTTGGAGGGTCTTGGGCAAGGGGAATGGTCAGCATCAGCCCTTGTCCTTTGCCTGTGCAGTGAGCCCTTGTCCTCGTCCCCCACTCTCTCCTCTCCACGCTAGTGTTCTTCCTTCCGGTCCTGCTCCAAAGCTGCTGCTACTTAGCCTGCTGCACTGGGAGTGAGGGAAGGAGTTCTATCAGGATGACTTTATGGGTCTAGTTCTTCCCCAAGTAGGGAAGGCATAAGGCTTCTGCGGGCTCTAGGATCCTTGGTGGTGGTCTGGGGGGTCTGGGCCTCGTCTTCTAGAGACAGGGGAGGTCTAGCAAGAGTTGTGCTCTATCCGCCCTCAGGGAGAAGTTCTGGACTTGCCACTGCTGTTACGTCAGTGGAGGCATGGGTTAGAAGGACCCTGGTAACTCACTAAGGGCTAGAACTTTTGCTTGGCTCCTAAAGTGTTTATTTAGGATCAGCCTGGAGGCTTGAGCAATCTTCCTTTGTCACCGCTGTCCCTAGGCTGACTTCTGCCTAGGTGTCTGAAAACCTTTATCTACCATTATTGTGGGTCATAGCACCCCTTGCCTATGCTTGAGAGTTTATTCTTTTGTGTCCTGCCTGGCACCCATGGCGGGTCCCATCTGTGTGTCCTATCTGGATGCTGAGAACCTGCTACTGGCTGAGGCTCTGAGAGAAGTCCCTGGAGCTCAGCTTTTGTCTTCTGCATCATTCTGGTTTAGGGGTCCTGAACAGCACCCCACCAGTCAGTGAGAGCTTGAGGACCTGCAGTTACAGGCCCCCCATACTCTGGCAGCTGGGCCATGCACTGTGTCATCCTTGGTGCCATCTCCCCCTGCCATGCTGGCAGTCTGGGCCCAACTTTACCTGTGGATTGCAGGTTGGGCTCCCAAACAACACAGACCACTCTTCCCTCGTCCCTCCCCAAAGGGGGACATGACTTTCTTTCAGCACTGTTTGTATTGAAACAAAGTGGTGTCAAAATAAAGCCCCCACGGGGCACTGTGGGTCAGTGTCCTCTCCATCCTGCCTCCCTGCCCAGTGTGGCCCTTCGCTCACTCTCTGGGCTCCCACCGATATGGATTGGGCGTTGATTCCAAAGCTGAGGGCACTCTCTCCGGGACCTCCAGCTTGTCTCTTCTCTGAAAGCCAAAGGCCCCTGGCTCCTTGCCCCTGTGCTGCGGGGTCCGGTACAGCCTCGACCTCACCACCCTGTTGCACGTGGAGGAAAGAGGTGGTGTTAGTTGGCCCTTAGTTTTTCTACATCCTCAGCGGTTCTGCACTTCATCCCAGGAGGCAAACTGGGACCTGTTTCTCAGTGAAGCTGTTTTGTTTTAGACAGTGTCTCCATAGCCCAGATTGGCCTTGTACTCGCAATCCTCCTGTCTTGGCTCTGGTGCTGGAATGACAGGCATGTACTAAAATGCCTGGCCTGAAGAAGCATTTTTAAGATTCAGACTTTGGAAAAGTTAGAGATGCTGTGTGTCAACCCTCTTCTTACAGGGTCACTTTGTTCTTGGGACTGCTCAGCACTGTACAACTACAAACCACTATGGGAAATGGGGGTTAGACAGGAGAGGTGAAGGGAGCCATGGAGTTCTAAGCTAGTCATTTCCAGTGCTTTGGGATCATGTGGGATGTTGGTGAAATACAGATTTCTGTTTCTAACCCCACATTGGTACAGTAGGACTCCAACTTGGTAACTGTCACTGTCCCAAGTTTCCCTGTGGTTCTGGTACACATCAGAATTTGAGAAACTTTTCAGGGCTCACTCAGATGCTTGGCACCACAGGGCTCTTTGGAAGCCACTTGTAATTGTCCACTGGCAGGTCTTGTTAGGAAGGAGTGGAGGAAGATGATTTGTACAGTAAGTGATGACATTGGCCTTACTTGGGGCAGGCAGCCTGCTTTGCCATGACTTCTGCATGAATTTTATTTTGTGGACAATCTACCTCATTTGAGAGAGATGAAGATCGCCTGGTCACTTTTCCAGCCTCTGCTCCAAACCTTAGGCCTGCTTTGTGCATGTCTGCAATACTGCCCTGACCTGGGAGGTTAATGAAACCCTGGCGAAAAGGCTCTGCAGCTTGTGACCAGGGACTCCCAGGCAGTGAGAACTCACTGAGCACCCTGAGATGCTGCTGAGGGCCATTTCAATTATGCATGCCTCTGCTTTGAAGGCTGCCCTCACCTGCACTAGGGCCAGGTCCTCTGTCAACTGAGGCAGGCCTCCATGCTGGAATGGCCCCTGGCTCCACCTCCCATCCCGTCAGAAAAAGCACCCAAGTCACACTTGCCCTTTCCCTCCCTATAGCCTGCCAGCTTTAGACTCATTGCTTACCAGAGACAAGGGACTTTATTCATTTCACAGATTGGACTATTTGATACAAACTTGAAGCCGATTTTGAAAGTGAAATTCTTGCCCATCCTCCCTCTTACTCCAGCTAGTGGCTGATTTCTCCAGCAGAAGGCCACAGTTGACATGTCTTCCCAGCACATGTTCTCAGGAGTCACCCTTGACCGTGAAAACCCAGTGTTAGTAATTTGTGTTCCTTTTATGGGAGTTGTGAAAAATGACCCTCACTAGGAGGATCATGGCTGGCTGAAAAGACACTGTGCTTAAAGCATAAGCAGCACTGCCAACAAAAGGCTAAAGCCGATACCCTCCCCAGAGTTGAAGTACAATATTCAGTTTAGGGCTCAACAGGTTGTCAAAAGCTGAGAAGCTGAGAGCATAAGTTACGGGATTTCTGGGATCACTGATCTAGTGGCTGCAGGACTGTTGTTTGCGTTTCTCTCCAGCAGAGGGCGGCACAGTGATGCTGGAGAAGTCTGGTGAGGGCAGCAAGAGCAGGGTGGGAACAAGGTACAGGCCACAGATGGGGGCCCTTCAGATTCAAGTCTCAGACTCATCTGTCTCTTCAGTGGAGCCATCGCTCTCTGCATCCAATTTGCGGGAGCGATGGAGGGGTTTCCATGGGGAACCAACCCGGGGAGGGGTTCGAGAAGGCAGGCAGCTGGCCTCAGAAGTGGCAGTGATGGAGTTGACCAGGCCTGGGACCTGGACCAACCTGAAGAAGGAAAGAAGCCCAGAGGGTGTTGTGATGAGTCTCCCATTCAGAGACCAGGACCTCCACATTTTAACTGCCGCACTTGACCAGACCCCCAAAAACTTGTCCCTGACCAGGATGGGATGTTAAAAAGTGCTGTCCCTGCAGTGGGGCACAGTCACCTCTAACGGATTTGGCTTCCACAAGAGGGCAGCATCTTCCCAGTTGACACTTACAGCCGTTCCAGCTCCTCATCCATGGCTGGGTCATGCATCAAGTCTCCTTTGTCAGGTAAAGCTCCTAGAAAAAGGGGATTTGGGGTGAAGTCATAAAACAACGGAAGGGCCCTCTAAGGAAGCAGAATTCTGTCCCTTGCCTTCATGTCTGATAACTCGTTGACCAGGAAAGTTAGTCCATGTGGAACAGGAAGTCTTAGGTGCCGCTCTGTAAATGTAGTGAGTCTCCTTTCCTTTCCTTACTTGGGGCAAGAGTGACAGTTCAGGGCTGGAGAGGTGGCTCAGTGGCTAAGAGCACCAGCTGCTATTCCAGAGGTCCCGAGTTCAATGCTCAGCAACCAATGGTGGCTCACAGCCATCTCTAGTGGAGTCTGATGCTCGTTTCTGTCATAAAGTACATGCAGATAGAGGACTCATATACATAAGTAAATCTTTGCCAGGCGGTAGTGGCGCATGCCTTTCTTTAATCCCAGAGGCAAATCCCCAGAGGTGGGGAGGCAAATCTCTGTGAGTTCAAGGTCAGCCTGGTCAGTTCCAGGACAGAAATGACTTTCACAGAAAAACTATCTTGATAAACAAATAATAATAAAAAAGTGGCAGCTAAGGAGATACCCTCAGACAGTCTCCTTCCAACACTGGATGTGCTGTGTGACTAGCACTGAGTGCTTAGTCCTTGAGGCCCCTGGTGCTGAGCTGGAAAGATTATGACCTAAGCTAAATCCAAAGGGTAGAAAAAAGCCAGTGTATGGAATTGTCCTTCTCTTGATCCCACCCGAATATGTGGGATATGTGCTTCTAGTGGGAAATTGTTGCTTCTAATGAAATGAGTCCCACCTGAGGTCTGGTACTAACATTTGTCTGGATTGGTTTCCTTAGCCATAAAGGAATGGGCTGGTGATGCTGTTGGGAAGTGGATGGAGTGTCTTGGGTGTTTCTCCACTAAGTTTTCTTTTTTTTTGCTCTTTTTCAGAATAAGTAGATTTTTTTTTTCTAGCTGGGAAAAATAGCTGCACCCACCTCCATAGCAGGAAGGTGGGACTGAAATGTGCAGAGAGGAAATCTCACCAACAAGCTGCTGGAGGAGCAGGGCTTAGCAGTAGTTGAGTCGGGCCAGACAGCGGTGTTGGGCTTCTGGGAGACTCGGAAGGATCCAGCTCTGGGCCCATTTCTGACTCCTTCAGGTTATGCTTCATGTTATTTTGTGAGGTGTTTTGGGGATAAGGGGATCTCTTCTACAAACTGTTTCAAGCAGGGTATTTCCAAGTTCCTATTATTAACACACATTGTCTTCTATTGCTGCCTATTCTATATATTTAGTCATGAATTAGTACTTAGAAATGGTGTGAGGTTCTTTTTATCCCTCAGAACTGGAGATTGAACTGAAGGTTTTTATTTAGTTTGTTTTTTTGACAGGGTTTCTCTGTGTCCTGTGTCCTGGCTGTCCTGAAACTCACTCTGTAACCCAGGCTGAACTCACTGAGATCCACTTGCATCTCTGCCTCCCAAGTGCTAGGATTAAAGATGTGCGCCACCACCGCCCAACTTTTTTTTTTTTTTTTTTTTTATTTTAAGACAGAGTTTCTCTCTATAGCCTTGGCTGTCCTGAAACTCACTCTATAGACCTGGCTGGCCTTGAATTTATAGCGATCTGCCTGCGTCTGTCTCACTGGTGCTGTGATTAAGATGTGCGCCACCACCACCCAGCTTTGAAGGTTCTTTTTGAAGAGCAGAGAGGGTATGGGATGAGTGCAGGCTGTGATCATTGTTAACTAGCCTTTTCTTTTCCTTCTAGCAGCTGTCACTGGTAGAAAAGACTGTGAGGGAACACCTAGGGAGTCGCCACTGGCTCTTGAATCTGGTTTCCAATTGGCCTCTCTTCTAGCTGCAGTCCAGCTAACTAGGTGACCCTAGTTAGGAATCTCACTTAGTTGAGCAGCCACCCCCACTCCCACCCCCCGCCTCAGTAACTAGACTTCTAAGTAGCATGTATGCTTAGCTTGCCTGTCTCCTCTAGAACTCTGGCAAGTGTGTCTATACAGAAATAAGCATAAAGTCTCCAGCATAGCTTGTGGCCCATTGTGTTGGGTGTTCAGCAAATGTTAATTGTTCTTCTCTTGATCCCATCCCCTCAACTGTCACAAAGAGGAGGAATGCCTTGTGTCTCTCTGAGACTCAGGAACCTGGATCTAATCACACAAGGAGATTGTTCTGAGCAAAGACAGAATCAAATCCTTTAAAATCCAGCAGGATCTGGGCTTCATGGCGCATACCTGTAGTCCTAGCACTTGGGAAGCAGAGGTAGGCGGTTCAAGGTCAGCCTGGTCTACTTAGTATAGGCCAGGCTACACAGAGCTGTACAGTAAGACCCTGTTTCAAAATAACAAAAACCAACAAACCTCCAGCAAGAGTGACTTGCTGGTCCCTCCCTGGAAGAGAACTGGCTGTGCACGGCGGGCGGTCAGCGAGAGAGCAAGAGTAAAAACCACAGGCAGGGAAACTGGGCTGGCCTCCACTTTTTTTTTTTTCCTTTGTCTTTCTCAGATTTACCAGATTTCTTTTTTCCCACCTGGGAAAAAAACACCTCCCAGACACAGCTTTGCCCTGTTTCTAAACTGAATTCAGGTCACTTTGATATATAATCTCCAGAGCCACCAGGTAAATAGCCCTGAATCTGCCCAACCTGCAGGCCACTCCCTAGAGCAGAACCAGGGATTCTCTAGGGAGGGGCTGGGCGACCTATGCCAGGGAGCAGAACAGCAGCTCATTCATGTTGGGGCAGGGCAGAAGGCTGTCAGTCACATGGAATGTGAGGGACCTCCTAGGGCTGGCAGTTTGGGATTATGCACACTGCAGCTTCTAGGCCTGAGAATCAGAGGCAGTGTCCTACCCTTGCAGGGCCACGTCTGCCACGGTGACCAGCTGCTACTGTGTTGGGAGGAACACAGAGGTCACATGAGCTCTGCTTACCCAGCGTCTGGTTGATTCCATGATGCTTTGAGAGGGCCACAAGGAAGCCATAGAAAGTCAACCTCTGGACATTGCTCAGGATCTCTTTGACAAGCGCTGGGGGTGGGCAGCTGGAAGGGAAAGTACAGAAGCCAGGTTCAAGTCTAAGGGCCATTTTTCATCCACACCTCCAGGACACTCAAGGCTGGGAGGAGCATGGCCCAGACTACAGACAGGGCTGGTGTGCTTAGTGCTATTTAGTTGGTGGGGTTAGAGACGGAGCATGCTAGGTCTGTGTCTGCCATGCCCAGCCTCATAGCCAACGCTTTTACAGGGGACCTGGAAGAGAGGGAAGATGATGTGGCCACTGGTGACAGCTCCTTGCCTGAAGGCTTTATCTCTAAGGGGCCTTTGCACTTTCCTTTCTGTAGGAAGGTTTGGAACAGTGAATTTGTTCTTTTCAAAAAGTCAAGGCTTATCTTCCCTAGTAAGCAAGTCAGCTTACAGCTGTTTCTCCTGGGTGAAAATGCTTCTTTGTAAGCGAGCCACCTGCTTTGGGAACAAATGGCCCTATCTTTAAATCACAACCATCGTGGACCCTGGAAACCCTGAACCAATCAAAATATGTTTCTAGAGACTTGTTTCCAGACCAGTGGCCTGATCCCCAGGGCTGAAGCGGGGCCTCTGTCCATGTCCCACCTGTACTTGTGCCGGTCACACAGGTTCTCCAGGCGCTGATAGAACAGTGACGCCTCCACTCCATCCAGCACACCAGCATCACCCAAGGCAGGCCGTTGACGATGCTGCCCACTGGATGATGTTGGCACAATCACTGTATTGGGGTTCTTCCCTGACAGCAAGTCCTGATAGATGGCAGCCACACTGTCCAGAAATTCTGGTACCATAGGGGTAGGAAGGGACAGTTTAGGCAAGGAGATCATATTTCATTTCTTCACCATGTTCCACCTTCTCTGATAGCTCAGTTCTGTCCAGCTTCGGTGCAGATGGCAAAAGAGCTGGAGTGAGTGACTGCTGCCCTCACGAGACATGGCACTCCTGTGTGCTACACCTGGGCAGTTCCTAGACTAGTTGGGGCCCTCACTGTATACTTGCAGAGCACCCTGTCTTTTTTTAATCATTTACCCAGTGACAAGTTTGCTATGTAATTATTTGTTTATCTGTCTCCTTGCTGGAATGTAAGCACCTTGAACAATGACAGGGGCCATGCCCTCCCAGTGACTAATACTGTGCTGGTTTATTTTAAATGCTAGAAGTGAACACATGTACAGTCTCATTGGTGAGCCCCGTTTCACGAGGTCATCTACTTCATGAAAGCATGTTGGAAGTATTTTTTTTGTTATTGCCTGGACAAGGCCGCTTTTAGTGTACAGAAGGGAGGAGCCTAAAACTGCTAATTTAGTAATCGTCTGACATTGTTTTCCAAGCTTTGCAGTCACACCATTGTTAGTAAACAATGACTTATGGCCTGTTCTCTCTCTCCCTTTCTCCCCCACCCCCACCTCCTCTCTTTCCTCTGTGTGAGCCTGTTAGAGGAAAGGAATTCTACCAAACATGGCTGCTCTTCCCTAAGGTTGGAGAGCTTCAGAGAAGTGAGGCGTGCCTGCTGCGGCAGCTGGGGGCAGGCGGCCTGACCCCGGGTCCAGCTCCTGCCTGAACAGCCTTGGGCTGCAATCAAGTAAACAGAACGTGCACCTAAGTGAGGCCAAAGGTCAGGCCTCAAGCACAGGTCTGAGATCTAACCGCGCAGGCTTATCTCTTAGGACTTGTGAGCAGATTAAAGTCCTTAGTGCTGCACCTGGGAGGCAGTAAGTTTTTAGTAAGTGAATGCTATTGATATCCTTACTCTTATCACTTAGACGGATTTGTGTATATGTGTGTGTGTCTGGAAGAAGTGTTTTGTCAGTATCTTCAGGAGGCTGAGAAAGTAGGCTTGGCACACAGTATTGTGACCACCAGTGTAAAGCCAGACATCTCGTTAGTGGGTTGTACCCCTAAAGAAGTGGGGAAGGGAAATATGTGTGCCAGACACATATGGAAAAGATAACAGGGTGAGAAACAGAGACATGGTCCCTGACAAAAGACACATGGGGCCTGGAACATTCTCACCTGAATAGTAAAACTGGATCTGGAAAGCAAAAAGGAAATCTGAAAAAGACATCAAGCAGTCCATTGCATCGTCCATGAGCACGATCCTGAGGGGAGAGAGGGAGAGAGTCTGAGAAACAAGAGCATGTTACATGTATGTGCCCTTGAGGGGGTAAAGAACCAAACTGACAGAGACAAAGATTAAGCACAAACAGGTTATTTCCAGGCCTCTGGTCTCCCTTGGAGCTGCAGCACATTTGGGAAAAGGGCCCCAAAAGCAAGCTCCTCGTCCAGTCGCCTCGCTTCCCCATCAGCTGCACTGAGCACATCGCTCCAAGGGCAGCTCCCAGGTCAGTCTCAGTGGCACCAATCAATGGAGCACGGGCAGAGTGGGGTGGAGGCAGCAAAGAGAGGGTGCAATTGTAGTGCAGCCAAGATTTCTTTTCATATTCTTAAGCAGTAAATCCTCATTCTGCAGTGAGGGCCATTTAGTTCAGAATAAATACTGCTGATCAGAGGAGGCAAAAAGGAACAGCCAAGAGGTTTAAAGGGGTCTTGGCAAGTGGTGCTGAGATTTAATAAGCTACCAAATGGCCAGAACAGCAATAGGCACCTCTGCTCTGGGACATGGAAGGTAGATTGGAGGCAGGGAGTGGGCAATTCTGCACTCAGGAAGGTCAGAGAACACATATCTGCTAATGGTGCTGCTAACGATGGCCACTGCAGGTGCCTGTCTCTGCTCTTCCTGCTGGTCACCCTCAGGGAGAAACCATTCGATTGGCCATGTCCATACTCTGCTCAGGGATGAGGGGAACAGGAAGAGAAGGGAGCTAGCACTTGCTGGGCTGTAGCCGTGTGCCAGGCAAAGTGCCAAAATCCTCCACTAGAGTGGAGCTGGGCCTCCAATCTGTTTCTGACAGTGCCCTTCTGGCTTGAGCTTTCTTTTTTCTATTTTAAATCGTTTTAGTTTTGCTTTGGGGTATTTCTCTAAATCTCTACTTCCTTGACTCAGAGGGTCTCCACACTGGCAAGTGGGTCAGCTTGAGAGCAGTATTGTTTGCTGCAGAGAGGACTTTGTGGAGAATACTGTTTATAGTGCCCTTGCCTTAGGACTGCAGAGCAGAGCTCGGGGTTAGGGTTGTCCTCCTCAAGACAGAAAGGGTTCCTAGGTAGCTGTAGTAACAATAGTAGAGACAGGATGCTTTACTGAGCACTCTGCTCCACAGTGGGCACTACACATCATATTTAACTACCTTCATTAAATTTCATCCCATAACACCATAAGACATTGGGGTTTGTTACTTCCTTTTGTACCTGAGGGTCTGATCCCAGAGGAGTAAGTTCACTAAAGTGCTACATAATGTGTGAGTTTGTGTGACACCAAAGGCTGAGTGTTTTCATTAGGTCACGCTGCTTCTTTTAAAAGAAGGAAGAAGCCAGTTGCATGCCTTATATCCCAGCACTGGAGAAGCAGAGTCAAGTAGAGCTCTGTGAGTTCAAGGCCAGCACCAGCCTGGTCTACATAGAGAGTTCCAAGACAGCCAGAGCTACTTCGAGACCCTATCTAAAAATAGCAAGAAGACACAGTAGAAACACTAGCGTTAGTTTATACATTAGCTTCTGGGCTCCTTTATGTTCTTTATTATGTGTATCTTAGAGCTTTAACTGTTTCTCTGGGGAAGAAGGAAAGCTGCCTCCACTACCAGCTGGGAAAAACTGAGGCCAGAATACGAAGCAGCAGTGCTTCAAGGACCACAGGAGGGCGCTTAGGGCCCTCATCAGACATCTGGATGGTGTAATGATCTGTCCTGTCTCTTTGAGAGACAAGCCATGCCCCCCACACACACAACACCCCCCAGGCAAGCTGATCTTCAGCTTGAGTTCCTTCCTTTTCCATTTCCCTCTCAAAGAGGCAGCTTCTCCCTCTCCCCCCTTCTCTCTCTCTCTCTCTCTCTCTCTCTCTCTCTCTCTCTTTCCCTCCCCCTCCCTCCCTCCCTCTCTCTCTCCCCCTCTCTCTCCTCTTCTCCCCTTCTCCCTTTCCCCTCCATAACCCACTAAATAAATATCCAACCTTGCTCTGCATGGCGTGCCTATCCATCTGTCTCTCTCCTTGTGGCCTGCTGCAGCCACTCGGGTAACTGTGCCGTCCCTGTCTGGGACTGGCTGCTCTTGGGACTTGCTGTTCGCTGCCTCCTGCCATATGGCCCACTGCCATTGCTCAGGGACCTGCAGCGTTTCTGCCACTGCAGCCACCAGGGGTCCAGGGATCCTGCAGCATTTTTAATTAATCCATTACAGATGGGAGCGAGAAGACATAAAGTCTGGGGTTAGTGAAGATCCACTGCAGAGGCAGAAGGCACTGGCTCCACCAGGAATACCCAGGGAGGAAGGGCCAGCTCAGAAGGGGACATGGCAGAGCCCTGTCTCTGCTGTTCTCTCTACTCCTGGATGGCCAAGCACTCTAGCAGCCAAAAGCAAATGACTTCAGGAGAGAACTGGGCTGAGTCTTGCCCCAGGAAACCCTTGGGTGATGCCTTGAAGCTTTCAAAGACGACAAATGCCTCTACCTTTAACCTGAATCCTAGGGCTCATGTTGATAGTCATAGTTGATGTATATCTTTATTAGTCATTATATTGTGATGTAATTAAAATACCGTAAAATCAACCCATGACAAATGTGTAAGTCAGTGTTTTCGTATACTGAAAACATTGTGCAATCATCTTCAAAATTGCTCGTTCTAGAGGCTACCTCTGCATTCTCCCCATTAGCATGCTCCTGAGGCAGACTCTGCTTCCCGGAGGCTCCAAGCAGATGCTGAGCACCTCTCTGGAATGTTAGCAAAATGCTCTCCCTAACCCAGACTTGTCCCTACCTCAGAACTGGCTCCTGCTTTTCTGTCATAGGTTTTGCTTGTTTGTTTTATTTCGGTTTTTCAAGACAGGATTTCTCTGTGTAACAGTCTTGGCTATCCTGGAACTCACTCTGTAGCCCAGACTGGCCTCAAACTCACAGAGATCCACCTGCCTCTGCCTCCCGAGTGCTGGGATTAAGGGGGTGTGTCATCACACCCGGTGACTTTATTTTTTAAGATTTAGTTTAGTTTTGGTTATGTGTGTCTGTGTGTAGCTGTGCATGTGTGAGTACAGGTGCCTGTGCTAATATTAGTTATGTGTGTCTGTGTGTAGCTGTGCATGTGTGAGCACAGGTACCTGTGCTAATATTAGTGTTTTGGTAGTTGTGAACTCTGGGTGCTGAGAACCAAAGCCGGGTCTTCTAGAAAAACCGCGAATACTCTTAACCACTGAGCTGTCACTCTAGCCTGAGAGGCTATTCTTGATTAGATCATTAGCCTCCTTTTATTGCTTTTATTGTGTTTAGTCTCAGGTTTTATTTAAGTACAAAAAAATGCAAAGCATTAACCCCACACCCTCCCTGCTGTACAGCTAGCTGATGGGACTATTGGTCTGACAGCCAACGATTCATATATATATATATATATATATACATACATGTACATGGATACATATATATACATATATAAATATAAATGTATTATTATCTATTTCACATCCTGGCCACAGTTTCCCCTCCCTCTTCTCCTACCAGTTCTTATCTACTTCAGGAATTTGTTGCTCTTTTCAGGATGGCTTTGCTATTCTAAGAGGAAACACTTGAACAGTTTTAGCATAGGAGAATTTGTGGCCAAAGAGCAGCACTTTCGACTGTGGATCAAGAATGTGTTCCTGTTGTCTGGTCAGGAGCAAAGTCCCTGGGAGTATGAGCTTATCTGTTGCTCACAGAAACAGTGCTAAGCAGGAAAATTTGGCCCTTGACACCAAAAGATCACATAATCCAATAAAAAATATGGAGTACACAACTCTCAACAGAGGAATCTAAAATGACTGAAAGATACTTAAGGAAATGTTCAACATCCTTAGTCATCAGAGAAATGCAAATAAAAACAACCCTGAGATTCTATCTTACACCTGTAAGAATGGCCAATATCAAACACACTGATGACAACTTATGCTGGAGAGGTTGTGGGGAAAAGGGAACACTTCTGCATTGCTGATGGGAATGCAAGCTGGTACAGCCCCTTTGGATGTCAGTGTGGCGATCTCTCAGAAAATTAGGAAACAACCTTCCTCAAGACCCAAAAATACCACTTTTGGGTATATATCCAAAGGATGCTCAATTGTGCCACAAGGATATGTGCTCAACTATGTTCATAGCAGCTTTGTTTGTCATAGCCAGAACCTGGAAACAACCTAAATGCCCCTCGATGGAAGAATGGATTAAAAAAAATGTGGTACATTTACACAATGGAGTACTACACAGCAGAAAAAAATAATGACATCTTGAATTTTGCAGGAAAATGGATGAACTAGAAAACATTATTTTGAGTGAGGTAACCCAGACACAGAAAGACAATTATCACATGTACTCACTCATAGGTGGGTTTTAAACATAAAGCAAAGAAAGCCAGCCTACAAACCACAACCCCAGAGAACTTAGACAACAATGAGGACACTAAGAGAGAATTACATAGATATAATCTACATGGGAAGTAGAAAGTATAAAAAGACAAGATCTCCCGAGTAAATTGGGAGCATGGGGACCTTGGGGGAGGGTTAAAGGGAGGAGGGGAGAGGCAGGGAGGGGAACAGAGAAAAATGTAGAGCTCAATAAATATCATGAAAAAAAAGAAAGAAAATCTGACCATTGAATCTTTTCTGCAGTCTGTTGTCAGTACCTCTGGGATTCCAAGAACCGGACTTATATTTGAATTACTGATCATGCTTGTACCAGAAACACCTGTTTTCCTCCCCCCCCCCCCCCAAACAGGTGTTTCTCTGTGTAGTCCCAGCTATCTAGCTGTCCTGGAATTCACTGTGGAGACCAGGGTAGCCTTGAGCTCCTAAAGCCTGGGATTAAAGGTGTGAGCCAACAGGAGTCTGTACAAATCTACTGGATCCTGCAGGGATCCTTGCAGGCAGTACCTCTGAGCTAGAGAGAAGGCTTCTGGGGAGAAATGCAGGCCTCTGGTTCAAGCTGGCTCTGAGCAAGAACCATGTGGAGGGTGGAGTCCAGGGCAGTCAACTGTGATGAAGAAAGTTTAGTTGGCAGGGTCTGAGCTAGTCCCAGGGGGCTGGCTGCTCTCTTTCTTGCTGACTTCCAACAGCTGGGACAAGCTGACTGGCTGGGAAGTAAGTGGGTGCCAAGCTTCCAGTCCAAACTCCTAGAGTGCCAACCTCTTCTGCAACCCTGCTCTAGTGGCATGAGCAGGTCCCTTTCCCTGAAATTCTGGGTGTGCTGACTTGGGTATCAAGCCTCAGTTTTATCTGCATCTCAGTTTCGTCACATATAAGATGATCATAGCTCAGTGCAAATCAAGGCCACCAGCTTCCAAGTCAGGCAGAGGCTGCCCATCCGAAGCTGGCTATTTAGTTTCTAGCTCACTTTTGGGGGAACCAGCTCTTAGCCAATGCTCAAAAGAAGAGCTGCTTTACATGACTGAATGACTTTGGAGAGGTCATGTGATTAGTGTCCTTCATTGGGATGGCTGAAGCATGTCCCCAAATTGGTTTGTGTTGGTTGGTTTGGCAGGCTGTTTTAATGCCAGGGCTGTGAGAACAAGATCATGATAAAACCACACAGGGACCTGACCCCAAGGTCAGGGAGCATGCTTCTGGGGAAGGCTTGGGTGGGAGATGTGCTACTCCAGTTCAGTCCTCAAAAGGCATAGGACATATAGGCCACAGCTTTTCCTAGGGATCAACTTTACCTTCAGGGCACTCCAATCCCTGTAGGGCCTGACAAATCTGACCCAGAGCAATATTAATAACAACAACAATGCTTAATATCTTTTGAATTAAAATTGTATTTACTGATTTGTGGATATGGAGGTGGACAGGTCATGCCACAGTCATGGGTGGAAGTCAGAGGACGGTTTAAGGGGACAGAGATGGAACTCGGGTGCCATTCTTAGTGGCAAATGCTACATGATGAGCCATACTTCCTCTTACTGGTTTTGTGAGATAAGTTCAGTAAGCGTATTTACAAGGACACAGGTTCACATGCTAACCAAGATCACAAGCTAGAAGATGGAGGAGAGTCTCATTCAAATCCAGGTCTTTCTGAGTTGTAAACACAGGTTCTAGGCCATTGCTATATCTGTTAAGAAAACACAGCCCTGGAAGGTTGGCAATGACCTTCCTCTGGGGTCCTCTGCCCTCCCTGCTCCTGCTCTTGCTGCTGGCTTCCAGTTCTGGCACCTGCCTAGAGAAGGGCTGAAGATGTAGGCCTGACTCTGCCAATTCCCTGCAGACAGCTTATAGCTGCAGAATCCCGGAACCACCTGAGAAGCCTGAAGTCTTGTGTGCACTTCCACACAGGTTTGGGGAAGGTAAAGGCCTGCATTTAATGAGCCGCCTAGAGCGCCTCCCTTCCTCCTGCCCTAAATACGTCTCTCTGCAGACACCGTCGGAGCACATTTTACCTGGGATTCTTTGGCCCTCTCTGCTCTGCTGTCTAGTCAAATTGTCAAATCCTGTCTTTCCCTTTTCGTTTCAAAGAAGTAACTCTCAAATTACTGTTGAGAATAACCTAATATCTATGTTCTTCAATTCAACTTTTAAAAGTTCTTGTTTTGTTTTTGTTTTTGAGACAGTCTCACACGGCTCATGCTGGTCTTGAACTTGGTATGTATTCAAGGCTGGCCTTGAACTTCTGATCCTTCTGTCAAGTGGAATTACAAGTGCATACGCCACCATACCCAAGTAAAACGTTCTTAGGACTAAAAAGTTATGGAACTTCTAGAGTCTAACAAAGCAAATATTCTCTTCTACTCTTCCATTTTTTCCCTGGAACTTAGTAAGTAGACCTGGCTGTCCTTGAACTCACATAGATTGTGCTTCCCAAGTGCTGGGATTAAAGTTGTGTACCTACCACATTGCCAAGATCAACTTAAAAGCAACAATAACAAAAAACAGTACTAGGGATTGACTACTGAATTATCCTGCCCTCTTCATACCTTTGAATTTGAGATAGACTCTCTGTAATGGTAAAATTAAAAATGCTGCAGGATCCCTGGCAGCTGCAGCGGCAGAAATGCTGCAGGTCCCTGAGCTGCAGCTGCTCGGGCCTCAGGGATACTGCAGCATTTTTAATTTTTCCATTACATTAACCACTGGCTTCAATTCTGGTCAGCTTACCCATTTCTCTAAACCAAAGGAATTGATTGGTGAGCTCCTGGCAATCTTCTGGTGTTCCTAGAAATGGGGGGACAGCCCCCAACCATGGGACGGTTGAGCCCTTCACTGACATTCATCTCTGGATTGTTTCCCTTAGCTAAAATCATGACCAGACTGACCCGGGGTCAGTCCTCCTGACTGGGGGCTCAGGGTCCCTCAGATTTTCTTTCTTTTTTTTTAAACATTTATTTATTAATTATGTATAAAGTGTTCTGCCTGCATGTATGCCTGCTTGTATGCCTGCAGGCCAGAAGAGGGCATCAGATCTCATTATGGATGGTTGTGAGCCACCATGTAGTTGTTGGGAATTGGACTCAGGACCTCTGAAAGAGCAGCCAGTTCTCTTAACCGCTGAGCCATCTCTCCAGCCCTCATCTTTTCTTTCTATTTTTTCTTTTTCTTTTCTTTTCACTCCCCCCCCCCCCCCGCCCCGTCAAAGGCTGCTCGGAGCAGCCTCTGGCCTCTCTGCCTTCCGAGTCGCCCCGACCCAATCCAGCCAGGCCATAGCAGCCAACCCGGGGTCAGGGGACTCCCTTCCACAGGTCCTGTGGTGTTCACGCTGATTTACACCCTGCCTCTAGGAGGAGACGTCCTGTTAGAGGCCTTGTGGTGTTGCCGTTTTTCATGGGTTTTCACAGTTTCAGCTATGGGTAGCAAGCCATGCATGTCTGTCCACCCTGGGATGGATGCCTGTTAGAGGCCCTAAAACCCCAGGCCTTAATGCCCTTCTTCTTCACCTCCTACCCTCACTCTGCTGGTGTCCCGCCAGCTCCCCTTTTACAGGAGCTTTCTAACTACTGCCAGTGCACAGACAAATGGAAAGAGTTCCGCCATTAACCTATTGCAAGCAGTTTTTTCTTCTTTCTGCCTTTTTACGAGTGTAAATCTTACCTGTTACGTTGAGAGCCTGTACAGTCAAGCTCAGACCCAGCCCTCCAGGCAGATTCTATACTGTAGTTACACCTGATGAACAGCCCTCATCTAATCAGAGATCTGGGGAATATGGCATTTAAATATTTAATTATTAAAAAACTTTTCATAACAAAAAAAGACAGGTTGGCTCCTAGCAGCAGCACTCTACTTCCTCCAAAGAAGACAGAAGACAAATGGGCACAGAACAACATCCATCCACAATTCACTTCAACTGCCAAGTGCTGACCACTGGGCAAAGCTGCCTTTCATCTAAACTGAAGATCTCTAGATGTGGACAGAATCACTGGAATCGACAGCCTAGCTGCACAGGTCAAGGTAGGTAGGCTTGCCTTCCTATAGATTTCTTAGCCTCAGGCTCTTCTGGAGCCTGGCAGGCCCTGCGCTAAACAGCAAAAGGCAAATACGACCTTCAGGGACCACGGAGGACCCTGAGGAGTAGCTCTGGGTGCCAACCAAGTAAGTTCTCTGTCGTTTCTAAATCAACAACTCAAGTAAAATTTCATCTTTCTCAAAGATCTCTGATGCAGTTTGACAGCTGAGAGGTTTTGTCAGTTTAAAAGGACAACCTCACCAAACAAATTTCAGTAAAATACAAATACAAGACCTGCAAGTTATAAAGGTATGAGGACAAATACAAGTTATCAAATTTCTCTCCCACACTGCCTTCCATAGTCTCAAAAATACTTTTCATTGTTCAAAAATATATGTCACAGTCATTCTGACATGAATATGCTACTGTTTATACAATGTATATGTCTAAAACTTCTGTTTTCACAAACCCAAAGAATTCTTGTGAGTTCCAGGGAGCCCAGCTGAAGGATCCACCTAAAACAGGTCAGATACACCCCTCTCAATTCCCTGGTCCTAAATTTTTTTTTCCTTAACTTAACTCTGTCCTCTGTTCTGGTGTAAAAGACATCAGACATTTCCATACCACAAGCACCGGACAGGAACAAGTAGACCAGCTATAGGATGTGACCAGCACCTAGCCTTCTCAGATTTTCCCCCCAGAGACGACGCCCAAAGATAAGCAGGAAGCAGCCTTGAGAATCCGCCACCCTAATTCCCTTAACCTGTGGGTCCTAACTTCCATCCTTTTATTATATAAAAGAGATGGGAATGTAATGATCTGTTCTGTCTCTTTAAGAGACAAGCCACACCCACTCCCTCCCCCATTCGCCAAGGCAGGCAGATCTTCTTTCCTGCTTGCAGCCTGAGTTCCTTCCTTTTCTGTCTCCCTCTCGAAGAGGCAGCTTCTGTCTCTCCCTTCTCTTACTTCTTTCTCTCTGCCTGGACACCTGCAGCGTTTCTGCCGCTACAGTCACCAGGGATCCTGCAGCACTTTTAATTTTATCATTACACTGGTGCCGTGAGTGGCGTCAATGGGCAGCAGGTCCCAAAAGCAGCTAGTCCTAGGCAGGGATTGGCACAGGTCCCCAAGCAGTGGCAGTGGGCCATGTGGCAGCAGACAGCAAACAGCGGGTCCGAGAGCAGCCCAAGCAGGGACAGTATAGTTCCCTGAGTGGCTGCAGCAGGCCACGAGGAGAGACAGACAGATGGGCATGCCATAAGTCCATGATGCAGGTCTCTGAAGGCGGCTGATCCTGGGCAGGGAACCATGCGGCTAGTGAGAAACAGACATGCCATGCAGAGTGCGGTTGGCAGAGTCAGAGACAAAGAGAAAGAAGGAAGAGAAGGGAAAGACCGAAACTGCCTCTTTGAGAGGGAGATGGAAAAAGAAGAGACTCAGACTGTAGGGAGGAAGGAAGATCTGCCTGCCTCAGCAGACAGGGGGAGGAAGTGGGCGTGGCTTGTCTCTTAAAGAGACAAAACAGATCATTACAGTCTCACTAAATTGCTGGTGCTCATCTTGAATTCATTCAGAAGTCCAGGCAAGCTTTGAACCTATGATCCTCTTGCCTAACCTCTGTAGTTAGGATTACAGACCTCTGTCACCAAGCCAGACTTGGTTTGTTTACTTTCAACATGGGTCTTCCTATATTGCCAGACTGAACTCAAACTCCAGAGTTCAAGTGATGCCCTTCCATAACCTCCCACAGAGCCATGACTTCAAGCACACATCACCAACTTCAGCTTTTCTGAGGGCCATGGTCCTGGGGATTGAATTCATGGCCTTGTGCATGCTAAGTATGTGCTCTGTTACTAGCTCACGCCTTAGTCTCCAATTTTGCTGATGGTATCTTTTGTTGAACAGAACATTTACATTTTAATTCCTTGGAAAGTACAGTTATTCTCAACCTGTGGGTCTTAACCCTTTGGGAGATACCATATCAGATAGCCTGCATATCAGATATTTGCATTACGATTCATAATAGTAGCAAGATTACAGTTATGAAATAGCAACGAAATAATTTTATGGTTGGGGGGTCACCACATCATGAGGGACTATATTAGAGGATTAAATTAAAATTAAGGAGGTTGAGAATCCCTGGCCTATTAGTTAGCATTTGACATTTGAGGCCAGGATTCAACTTGCCTTTGGGAAATTTCTGCTTCTTTAATGGTACCTCCCTCGTCCCTCTGGGACATCAACCCCACAAAGGCGAGGACTTTTTGCCCTTTGCTCTGGCAGCAGCACCAGGAAGAGTACTTTCTGCAGTACTTGCAGGAATGGCATGCTTGCTCAATGAACACTGCTGCTCAATTAACAGTTTTGTTTTTAATTGTATTTGTCTTGCTCATTGGGCTTGGGTTTTTGTAGCATGTTTAGGAATTCTTTTGCCACTTCACACTAGATGCTCAGCAAACACTTGAAGAATGAACTCAGGAGTGAGACACCACTTTTCACTCACAGCTGAGCTGAAACTCACTGTAGACACCAGGCTGGCCTCAAACTCACAAAAATGTGCTTGTTTCTACCTTCAAAGTGATGGGATCACAGGCGTGTGGCACCACCATGCTTGGCTTCCATTTGTCAACTGTTGGCTTTATTTTCTGAGAGACTGGAGTCCCACCGAAACCCCTCTTTGTATCTATAGCGTGTGCTTCCCTACATTTCCCCTCGAATAGCTTCTGATCTCACATTGATATCTTTGATTAAGTTACAAGGATTTTCAATAGTTGTAATAGCTATATCTGCCTTTCCAAGTGGCACCCCAGTGCTTGCCTCTGCCTCCTGAGTGCTGGGATTAAAAGTGTGCATCACCATACTCAGCCCCTACATTACATTTTTAAAAATCGGATAATTTGATCACTTTTCATCCTTTGGGCTAAAATTGAGTGTAAAAAAATTAGGTAATTTATTAGGGCATATTGACATGGGTTTTTAAATGTCTTTTTTTAGTTTTTCAAGGGTTTCTCTGCAGCTTTGGAGCCTGTCCTGGAACTAGCTCTGTAGACCAGGCTGGCCTTGAACACACAGAGAACCACCTGTCTCTGCCTCCTGAGTGCTGGGATTAAAGGCCTGTGCCACCACTGCTAGGCAAATTATTTCTTTCTTTTCTTTTCTTTTTTTGTTTTTGTTTTGTTTTTTGTGTTTTTTTTTTTTTTTTTTTTTTTTGCTTTTTGTTTGTTTGTTTTCCTGAGACAGCTGGGATTAAAGGTGTGCACCACCACTGCCTGGCCCCTCATTAATGTCTTAACTCTATTAGCTATTGTTATTTCTATTTTATAGATGGAGAAACTAATACTTAGAGAGATTAAATAATTGTTTGTTTCTGAGACAAGGTCTCACTATGTAGCTCAGGTTGGCCTGGTGTAAGACTTTAAGACAATTCTGAAGTCATTTCTGACAATTCCGAACCCTCTCAGCCTCCATGCCTTAGTGCTTCCCCTCCTCCCCTGGGAACCAAGGACCTAACAGCTGCACATGCATGTATGTTCTCCAGAAATTGGAGTTAACATTTAAGATGTTAACTCAGTTCCTGAACAATTACCCATACACGTATGTTTTGATTCAGTCCCCTGGGAAACGGGGTCAAAATGACCTCTTACCTCATCTGATCTGACAATAGCTCTCCAGCCAATTATTAGTATTAGCCCTTTTTGAATAAGGCAATCATAATGGTCAAGGAACAACCCCTCTTGTTTCTATGGGGCCTTCTCCTTTAAAAGTAGACTGTACCAGCTATTCAAGGTCTCTCGGCTTCCCGAATGCTGAGGGACCCTGTCATGACAGAACTAATAAAATCCTCATGCTTTTGCATCAGCTATGGTGTGAGGGGTGGTCTCTGTGGGGGCGACTCCTTCTCGGTGTTTGGACACGAAGGTCCAACACTGGAACTCACTGTGTAGCCTGGGCTGGACTTGAATTCATTATTTCCTCAAGAGATTACTGGGATTCTAGGCATGAGTAAAGTTAAATAACTTGACTAAGACCACAGCTTGTTGAATCCCTGAGACGGAGTGGCTTTTGCACCGATCCCATCAGGCTATGTTTAAATGACTGTGTCTGAAAGTGGACTTTCCGTGGGGTCTGCTTTTGCGGCACTGCACAATGAGGACAACAGTGCTTTTCCTACTGCGGCAGATCCTGACTAGAGGTGTGGTCTCTGGTGAATAATCTCAAGAAACAGGGAGTTACCCCCTTGTGATGATCACGGGTATTTCCGGAATTTTATGGTTTCTTCCCTTAAATACCCCTTCTCCCAGCTACTCGGGGTCGAACTCTCTACCCCTGCGTGGGAAATGAGTTTTGGCCCCAGTGCACTGGTTCCTGTCCTGTCAATAAACCTTGTGTGATTGCAGCAAGGACGGTCTCTTGTGAGTTCCTGGGGGGTGGTGTTATCCTGAGACTTGAGTGAGAGTCTCCCTGCTCCGGAGGTCTTTCACTATCAAGAATGGAAAAGGAGGGCTGGAGAGATGGCTCAGAGGTTAAGAGCATTGCCTGTTCTTCCAAAGGTCCTGAGTTCAATTCCCAGCAACCACATGGTGGCTCACAACCATCTCATAATGAGGTCTGGTGCCCTCTTCTGGCCTGCGGGTATACACACAGACAGACTATTGTATGCATAATAAATAAATATTTAAAAAAAAAAAAAAAAAAAAAAAAAAAAGAATGGAAAAGGAAGGGGCTCAGTGGTGAAGAGCACTGGCTGCTCTTTCAGAGGGTCTAGGTTCAATTCCCAGGATCCACATGGTGGCTTATAGTTCCACAGGATCTGACATCCTCTTCTGCCTCTGTGGGCAGTAAGCACATAAGTGGTACACAGGCAAAATATCCATATACATAATTCTATAGCTAAATAATTAAATAACTACAAAGAAGGGAAGGGAAGACAAAAGCTGCTCTGGGGAGAACAGAACCAGGTGATACACAGCAAGTGCTGGCAGGCAGTGCAAGGACTCAAGAGGCCCACTTTAACACCATGCTGTGAGGAACAGGAATACATTTTATTAATGACTATATCCTCAGTATTCATAGCAGCTACTTGCATAAAACTGGCACCCAAGAAATATTTGATGGGGCTGGAGAGATTTCTTCGTGGCTGAGAGCACTTGCTGCTCTTGTAGATCTAGTTTTGGCTCCTAGCACCTACAAAGTGGCTCACAACGGGCTCTAACTCCAATTTTGGAGGATTTGATGTTCTTTTCTTACCTCCTGGTGTTCTTGCACATGTGGTGCACATAAACTCACACCAACACTGACACATACTCACATATACATATAAAAATTAAATATTTTGTTTTGTTTTGCTTTGGAGCCAAGGTTAGCCTTAGCCTTGAACTTAAGATTTCCACCTTAGCTTCCCCTAGAGTGCTAGGAGGACCACAGGTGTGCCCACCAGGCCAGATCCTCCTCTAGACCTTATCAGAATTCTCCAAGAGGCACATTTCTTTCTTTTCCTTTTCCTTTTCCTTTTTCTTTTCTTTTTTTTTTTTCTGAGATGGGTTTTGTTAAGTCTGGAGAGCCCCAGCCCCTGGCATTCATCCCAGCCCCCTGGCCTGGGAGTTGCATTAGTCGGGATGCCAAATCCCAGCATGCCCACTCCCACAGGGCATTTAAGTGGACTCCTAGAGGAGAAACACTAAAGAGATTCTGGGTTTGCATGTGCTCCCCACTTTCCTGTCTCCCTGTCATGCGCTCAGCCACCCGAGAGTGCTGTATTTAATAAAACTATGGACATTTTAATTTGGTTTGATCTGACCTAATTGGATTTCTTTGCACCAGTGGAGCAAAGATTTAGGATTTTTTCCTAACAGGTTTTTCTTTGTAGCTCTGGCTGTCCTAGAACTCACTCTGTAGACCAGGCTGGCCTGGAACTCAGAGATTTGCCTCCCTGAGTGCTGGAATTAAAGGTATGTGCCACCACTTTCTAGTTCATATTTCTATTCTTAAGTCCTGACTTTTTGTTTGTTTGTTTGTTTTTGAGACAGGGCTTCTCTAAGCAACAGTTCTAGCTGTCCAGGAACTAGCTCTTATAAACCAGGCTGGCCTTGAACTCACAGAGATCCACCTGCCTCTGTCTCCTGAGTGCTGGGATTAAAGACACATATCACCACTGCCTGGTTTAAGTATTGACTTTTAAATCATGAATATCACCCCCAATTTCTTGGACTGGATCTTTCTTAAAATGAGCTGAACCCAAAGGGAAACTAGAATTCTGATGTTAATAACTCTGCTTGACTGCTTTTAAATTAAAGAGATATCTCCGATGACCATCACCCTGTTCCTCTTCTTTCTTCTTCCTCTACCCCCACCTCCTACTCTTCCTTCTTTTGTTCTTTTTTTTCTTTCAACACAGAGTTTCTCTGTATTGCTTTGGAGCCAGTCCTGGAACTAGCTCTTGTAGATCAGATTGGCCTCAAACTTACAGAGATCCCAAGTGCTGGGATTAAAGGTGTGCACCACCACTGCCTAGCTTCTTTTTTTATTTTAATAATTTATTTATTTTTATTTCATGTATATTGGTTTGCCTGTGTGAGGGTGTTGGATTCCTTGGAACTGGAGGAGTTACAGTTGTGAGCTGCCATGTGGGTGCTGGGAATTGAACTCAGGACCTCTGGAATAGCAGCCAGTGCTCTTAGCCATTGAGCCATCTCTCCAGCCTTTCTTTTGTCCTTTCAACTAAGAAAAAAGTTCAAGCTAGGCCTGATAGTGCATTACTGTAATTCCAGAACTGAGGTGGCTGAGGTAGGAGGATACATAGAAAGACTGTCTCAAAAAAACACAAAACCAAAGCAAAGGAAAATCCAAACTCCCTTGGGACTGCAGTTAATGAAAACACTGGACTAGCATTGGAGCTTCCAGTTGTAGTCAGTGGGAAATATGAGTGCCCAGTGAGAAATAACAGGGAGGCTACAAGATTTTTTGTAAATTTTGCACATTATTAGCAAAATTAGTTCATGAGCCTTGAATATGAAATGCCCCTTCCCAGGAAGAGCTGGTGCCTGCTGCTAGCACCACTGATTCCCATCCTCCGGGTCTATGGCGGAACCAGGTGATTGTTGGTACAGCAGAGCTGCTGCCCACGAGGCCAGTGAGGAAGCTGCACACAGTCTCCTGACTGTGGCCAGCAGGGCACTCACGACTCTGCTACTTACAAGTTATTGTCAGTCTGCTGAAGCAGCTGATCTCTTTGCACTTCAGTTGCCTTTTCAGTATGGTAGGGCATGGTAGGGTGTAACTGAAATGAATGAGTGGACTGAAGAGCAGCAATGGCAGACAACTGCAGTATGACTTACTTTAGAAACTGGGTACTTTTCAGAAAATACGACCTTTTGTTTAGCTTGAATTGAAAAACCCCCGCCCGCCTGCCTCAGGGAATTTCCATTGCAGCTATAGTCCAAAACAGGTCAAACTGTTCCCAGGCCAGCATAATCGCCCTGAGGCCAGATGAGCCCCTACTGAGGAGAAAAACAGGATATCTGAGGCCAGATGGGCCCCTACTGATTAGAAAAACAGGATATCTGTGCTAAAATGAGCCTTATCTGCTTTCCATGTACCCTGTCCCTGACCTGGCTCCATTGCCTTATCTGAAATGACCAATGAGAACCCCGTAACCATGCATCTGCTTCTGTAAGCCCACTTCTTGCTACCCCAACCCTATATAATCAGCCCCAAACCCAGCCTGGTACGCTCAGTCACCTGAAGGCTGTAGCGTCCATGGGCGCCCGTGTGAACAATAAAAGTGCCTCTTGCTTTTGCATCCAGTGGTCTGGACTCTGTTCTTGGGCACGGAGGGCACCAGAGAGAGGACACCCAATTCGGGGGGGTGTTTCATTTGGGGGCCTGTCCGGGATCTAGCCCCCTGCCCAGAACACCGGTATCCACACTGGGAGGTAAGCTGGCCAGCCTCTGTTTTCTGTCTGTCCCTGTCTCTGAATGTTGCACTGTGTTCCATAAATTGGCATGGATCCGCTGCCGTTCGGTATTTGGGCGGCCCTGAGAAGGAGCTGATGAGCTCGGACATCTCCCCTGCCACCCTGAGGGACGCCTCAGGGATCAGAGCAGCCCGATATTTTGGGGCTCAGCACGAATCCGAGGGATACGTGCGTCTGCAGGGCGAAGTTTTTGTGACTTCGCCATCTGAATTTGTACTTTCGGTTTGTCGTCGAAGTTGCGCCGCGCGTTTTGTTGCCGGCTGTCTGATTGTTCTGTCTATATTGTTTGTCTGTTTAATTTTATATTTTGAAACCATGGGTCAGACCATAACTACACCCCTAAGTTTGATTCTAGATCATTAGAATGAAGTCCATGACCGAGCATCGGACCAGTCGGTCGAAGTTAAGAAAAAGAAATGGCAGATTGTCTGTTCCTCAGAATGGCCTACATTTAACGTGGGCTGGCCGAGGGACGGAACTTTTAACATCACTATTATTTTGCAGGTTAAAGAAAAGATCTTTGATAAAGGACCCTATGGACATCTTGACCAGGTTGCCTACATAGTCACTTGGGAGAGCCTAGCTTGCGACCCTCCTTCGTGGGTCACTCCTTTCCTCCCCCCCTAAGCCCTTACCTCTGCCCCTCCAACCTCTCCCTTTTCCACTCTCCACTGCTCCCCCGCCTCTTCTTGTTTCCCCAGTTTCCTCCACTGCTCCCCCGCCTCTCCTCGTTTCCCCAGTTTCCTCCTTTTATCCCACTGTGACTAGGAAGGGCCAGGAACCCATCTTACCCCTGGATACCAAATCCCCATTGATGGATTTGCTGACAGGAGACCCCCCTCCGTACCACCCACCTCCACCTGTTCCAGCGCCGGCACCTGCCGTCCCAGCTGCACCCCTACAGGTGGAACCTGAGGGGCCTGATGCCACCACTTGTCCCCCCTCACCACCCAATTCCCCCATTGCAGGACAACTCAGGGGACCCCCCCCCCTTGGAGGGCACTTCCCAAGCCTTCCCCTTGCGTCAAGGGGCCGGAGGGCAACTGCAATATTGGCCCTTCTCTGCCTCAGACCTTTACAACTGGAAACAACATAACCCTCCATTTTCCAAAGACCCTGTAGCTCTAACTAATCTAATTGAGTCTATATTGATCATCCATCAGCCTACATGGAATGATTGTCAGCAGCTTTTACAGGCTCTGAGGGTCTTCTTAGAGGCCCGGAAAAATGTTCCGGGAGATGATGGAAGGCCGACCCAGTTGCCCAATGAGATTGATGATGCCTTCCCCCTTACTCGCCCTAATTGGGACTTCAACACGGACGCAGGTAGGGGGCACCTATGCCTTTACAGCCAGTTGCTCATAGCGGGCCTTCAAGGAGCTAGATGCTGCCCTACTAATTTGGCCCAGGTAAAGCAGATGACACAGGGACCAGAAGAGTCTCCCGCGGCTTTCCTTGAGAGATTAAAGGAAGTCTATCGCATGTACACTCCATATGATGCTGACAATCCAGATCAAGGGGTAAGGGTATCTATGTCTTTCATTTGGCAATGTGTGCCAGACATCAGGAACAAGTTGCAAAGGCTAGAAAATCTTCAAGAATATAATCTGCAGGAATTGTTGAGGGAAGCTGAACGCATTTTTAATAGAAGGGAGACTCCCGAAGAGAGAGAAGAAAGAATACGTAGAGAGACAGAGCAGAGAGAGGAGAAGCTTAGAAAAGAAGCAGAGGAAAGAGAGAGTGCGCAAGATCAGAAGCGCAACAGAGATTTAAGTAGGCTCTTGGCCACCATAGTACAGGCCAACCAGAATACAGGGAGAACAGAGAGACCAGGAGATAATAGGAGGCCCAGGGTAGATCGCGACCAGTGTGCCTACTGCAAAGAAAAAGGACACTGGGTCAAAGAATGCCCTAAAAGACCCAGAAAACCGAAGACGGGTCCAGGGCTGAAGACCACCCTTCTGGCCCTGGATGAAGACTAGGGAAGTCAAGGCCAGAAGCTTCCCCCTGAGCCCAGGAAAACTCTTAATTAATGTTGGGGGGCAGCCAGTTACCTTCCTAGTGGACACCAGAGCCCAACATTCAGTTCTCACCCGGTCCCCGGGACCACTCAGCGACCGCACCGCCTGGGTGCAAGGAGTCACTGGTGGGAAGCAATACCGCTGGACCACCGAACGGAAGGTACACTTGTCAACAGGTAAAGTCTCCCATTCCTTCTTACATGTGCCTGATTGCCCATACCCACTACTGGGAAGAGACTTATTAACAAAATTAAAGGCTCAAATTCAATTTGAGTGGACTGGAGCCAGTATATCAGACCCAAATGGAGCCCCCCTCCAAATACTAACCCTTAACCTAGAGGAGGACTATCGGCTTTATGATAGACTGCAAGAAGCCCAAGATGATTTGGACACATGGCTCAAGGACTACCCACTGGCTTGGGCTGAAACTGGGGGCATGGGGCTAGCGATTCAGCAGCCCCCCTTGATCATAAAATTAAAGACCACGGCAACACCTGTCTCTATTAAACAATATCCCATGTCTAATGAGGCTTACCAGGGATTCAGGCCTCATATAAAGAGACTCTTAGATCAGGGGATATTGACCCCTTGCAGATCCCCTTGGAACACCCTGCTTTTGCCAGTGAAGAAACCTGGCACGGGGGACTACCGCCCAGTCCAGGACCTCCGGGAAGTTAATAAATGGGTGGAAGACATCCACCCCACAGTGCCTAATCCTTACAATTTGCTGAGTACATTGCCACTGACCCATCCTTGGTATACAGTTTTAGATTTAAAAGATGTTTTCTTCTGCTTGAGACTAAATCCACAGAGTCAACCCCTATTTGCCTTTGAAGGGAAAGACCCTGACCTGGGAATCTCAGGACAATTAACCTGGACTCGCCTCCCTCAGGGGTTCAAGAATAGCCCCACCCTCTTTGATGAGGCTTTGCATCATGACCTGGCAGACTTTCGGATCTGGCATCCATCGCTGATCCTGCTTCAGTACGTGGATAATATCCTGCTAGCCACCTCAACTGAACAAGACTGCCGTACAGGTACTGGGGCCCTACTGCAGACCCTGGGACAGATGGGCTACAAAGCCTCTGCTAAGAAGGCCCAGATTTGTCACAATGAGGTCATTTATTTGGGATATAAATTACAGGATGGCTAACGCTGGCTGACAGCTGCGCAAAAAGAAACTATATCCTGTATCCCTACACCCCGGACCCACCGCCAGCTGCGGGAATTCCTGGGGTCGGCAGGGTTCTGCCGACTATGGATCCCAGGATTTGCAGAAATAGCAGCCCTCCTATATCCACTGACTAAACAGGATGTCCCTTTTATTTGGACTGAGGCACAGCAGCGAGCCTTTGATACAATTAAACAGGCCCTCCTCTCCTCTCTTGCCTTGGGTCTACCTGATATCACCAAGCCCTTTGAACTTTTTGTAGACGAAAAACAGGGCTTCGCAAAAGGGGTCTTAACATAGACACTTGGACCATGGAGGCGCCCCATTGCCTACCTGTTCAAAAAGCTAGACCCAGTGGCTTCCGGATGGCCCCCATGCCTGAGAATGGTAGCCGCCATCGCAGTCCTAATCAAGGACGCCGGCAAACTGACTTTGGAACAGCCGATGACCATACTGGCGCCGCATGCCATTGAGTCCATTATTCGTCAGCCACCTGATCGTTGGCTGTCAAATGCTTGCCTAACTCATTATTAGTCCCTGCTTCTGGACACTGACTGAATTCAATTTGGGCCCATGGTGACTCTCAATCCTGCTACCCTGCTGCCACTGCCTGAGGGTCCTATCTCCCATGACTGCCAACAGATTCTTGCAGAAATGCACAGAACTCACTCTGATCTTAGCGATCAACCTCTCCCGGATGCCGACTACACATGGTACATGGATGGCAGCAGCTACCTGCTAAATGGAGAACAGCGGGCAGGAGCCGCAATAACCACTGAAAACCAGGTAGTTTGGGCCAGTGCCTTGCCTGGTGGCACCTCCGCTCAGTGGGCAGAACTCATCGCCCTGACACAGGCCCTCCAACTGGCATCAGGTAAGAAACTTAATGTTTATACAGACAACCGATATGCCTTTGCAACAGCTCATATTCATGGAGAAATATATCACAGGAGGGGACTACTAACATCGGAGGGAAGAGATCAAAAATAAGGCAGAAATTTTGGCGCTGCTGAAAGCCCTATTTTTGCCTACGAGACTGAGTATTATGCATTGCCCAGGACACCAGAAAGGGAACAGTTCCGAAGCCAAAGGAAATCGCATGGCTGATGAAACAGCTAGGCAGGCTGCCCTTGGCCTCAGCTCTTGACGGTCACCGTCCTCTCTGAGACGGGGAAGGCCCCCAAGTCCCCTACCTGGGACTATGATAAGGAGAACTTGGATCTTATTCAGAAACTAGGAGCGGATTATGATTCATCCCATGATCGCTGGATATACCAAGGAAAGACTGTAATACCTATAAAGATGACTATAGAGTTAGTTGACTATCTACACAAATTGACTCATTTGAGTGCCCGAAAGATGAAGACACTGCTGGACCGGGTGGAGACTGGACAATATTTCCTAAATAGGGATGGGGCCCTACAACAGGTGACAGACAACTGTAGGGCCTGTGCTCAGATCAACCCTGGTAAGGTCCGAGTTTGTCAAGGAACCCTCCTAAAAGGCCATAGGCTGGGTGTCCATTGGGAGATAGATTTTACTGAAATTAAGCCTGGTATGTATGGATACAGATATCTTTTAGTTTTTATAGATACTTTTTCAGGATGGGTTGAAGCCTTCCCAACCAAGCATGAAACGGCAAAGGTTGTGACCAAAAAGCTATTGGAAGAGATCTTTCCCCGATATGTGATGCCCCAGGTACTGGGGTCAGACAATGGGCCTGCCTTTGTCTCCCAGGTAAGTCAGCTGGTGGCTAAGTTATTGGGGATCGATTGGAAATTGCATTGTGCATACAGACCCCAAAGCTCAGGAGAGGTAGAAAGAATGAATAGAACAATTAAGGAGGCTTTATCTAAATTAATGCTTGCAACTGGCTCAAAGGATTGGGTACAACTCCTACCCCTTGCCCTCTATCGAGCTAGAAATACCCCAGGCCCGCACGGGCTGACCCCCTTTGAGATTCTTTATGGCGCACCACCTCCAGCCATAACATTTTTTGATGCAGACATATCCGATTATGCTGATACCCCTTCCCTTCAGGCTCATTTGCAGGCCTTGCAACTGGTGCAATAGGAGATCTGGAAACCACTTGCAGCAGCCTACCAAGAGACAACTAGAACCCCAGCAGTCCCACACCCGTTCCAGATCGGAGACGCTGTCTGGGTCCAAAGACACCAAACCCGGAACCTCGAACCCCGCTGGAAGGGACCCTATACCGTGCTCTTAACTACACCCATGGCATTGAAAGTTGACGGGATCACTGCCTGGATCCACGCATCGCATGTCAAGGCCGCTCAACCGGGACACCTTCCTGACGGATCGGATCCAGAACCATCATGGAAACTCCAACGCTCTCAAAACCCTCTAAAGATAAGGCACATCCTCTCTTGACCTGTACATTGTTTTTCATTGTACTACTCCCCCGGGCCTTAAGTGCCAATGGCCCAAGAAGCCCCCATATCCCCTATCAGGTGACTTGGAAAATTTATAATCTGATCACTGGGGAAACAGTAAATACCACTATGTTGATAGGACCTATCCAGACGACCTTTCCCACCCTATATAAAGACTTATGTGACTTGGTGGGAGAAGACTGGGACCCGTCAGAACAGGAGCCCTTCCCTGGCTACGGATGCAAGCATCCGGGATGGAGGGTCAAAACCAGACAACACCCCTTCTACGTTTGCCTGGGACATGGCCGCAGCTGGGAGGAACGAATAAGATGTGGGAGGCCCTCAGAAGGATTCTGTGCTAACTGGGGTTGTGAAACAACAGGGACAACCTATTGGAAGCCTTCCTCCTCTTGGGATCTAATTACAGTGAAATGGGGAAACACCCTAGGATATGAGGGGACAAGACCTTGGACCTGTGGGGGGAAGGACTGTGGACCATGTTTTGACTCAACTAAAGGAGCAGCCCAGGGGGCCACAATAGGGGGCATATGTAATCCACTGATGATATATTTCACAGAGGCGGGCAAAAAGGACAATTGGGCCAATTCGAGGAGCTGGAGCCTCTGTTTATACCGCACCGGCTGGGATGCTATAGCCCTATTTGCTATTTCTAGAGAAGTTATGCCAGCCCAACAAGCCCAGGCAGTCGGGCCCAATATGATATTAGCTGACCAGAAGCCCCCTTCTCAACCGGTGGCTCTTCCCAAGGAACCGGCCACCCCCTTTAATGCCTCTGTTGCTCCAGCGGGAACTCCCAATCCTGCTACCACCCCATCACTTCCGGAGGCCCGACCATGGTCCCTGGAACCGGGGATAGACTTCTATTTTTTTTTTTTATTTTATTTTTTATTTATTTATTTATTTATTTTGATTTTTGAGACAGGGTTTCTCTGTAGTTTTTGGTGCCTGTCCTGGACAGGCACTTGCATTGGACACCCCCCTTCTACCCTAGGCATTTGCAACGAGATCATAAGCATTTCAATTGGCAATTACTACTTGGTGCCCCCAGATGGAATCTATTGGGCATGCAGTACTGGGTTAATTCCTTGCGTGTCAGCCGCTGTTTTGAATTTGACCCAAGATTATTGCGTGTTAGTCCAGCTATGGCCAAGCATACATTATCATTCTGATGAGACTGTGTTACAATATTATGAAGGATCCCCTCAGAAATTCAAGAGGGAACCACTGTTCCTTACTCTGGCCATGTTATTAGGGATAGGAGGGGTAACTGCGGGCATTGCTACCAGCACCACAGCTTTAGTACGCACAGACAAATATATGTTTTTACTCCAGGCTATGCATGAGGGCATATCTACACCATATATCTAATATATGTTTTTACACCAGGCTATGCATGAGGATCTGAGGGCCCTTGAAAAGTCAGTTAGAGCCTTAAAGGAATCCTTGACCTCCTTATCTGAGGTTGTGCTACAGAACAGATGAGGGTTGGACCTACTGTTCCTCAAGGAGGGAGGTCTTTGTGCAGCTTTAAAGGAAGAATGTTGCTTCTATGTAGATCAGACTGGGGTAGTAACTGAGACCTTGGATAAGCTCAAAGAGAGGTTAGACAAGAGACAACGAGAGTTTGAATCACAGCACGGTTGGTTTGAGGGAATCTACAACAGATCCCCTTGGTTCACCACCTTGATATCCTCCCTGATGGGACCATTAGTTCTCTTAATGTTAATCCTCACCTTGTTCCCTGCATTCTTAATCGCCTGACCCAGTTTGTTAAAGACCACTTGTCGGTCATACAAACACTGGTGTTGACCAACCAATACCAGGCCTTAAAGCAAATGGAGACAGGAAGTTCCCTAATAAGTAAATGGTTTTACTTATGTTAAAGAAAAAGGGGGGAATGAAAGACCCCCCCCCCCCCCCCCCCGCCCGCCTGCCTCAGGGAATTTCCATTGCAGCTATAGTCCAAAACAGGTCAAACTGTTCCCAGGCCAGCATAATCGCCCTGAGGCCAGATGAGCCCCTACTGAGGAGAAAAACAGGATATCTGAGGCCAGATGGGCCCCTACTGATTAGAAAAACAGGATATCTGTGCTAAAATGAGCCTTATCTGCTTTCCATGTACCCTGTCCCTGACCTGGCTCCATTGCCTTATCTGAAATGACCAATGAGAACCCCGTAACCATGCATCTGCTTCTGTAAGCCCACTTCTTGCTACCCCAACCCTATATAATCAGCCCCAAACCCAGCCTGGTACGCTCAGTCACCTGAAGGCTGTAGCATTCGCGGGCGCCCATGTGAACAATAAAAAGTGCCTCTTGCTTTTGTATCCAGTGGTCTGGACTCTGTTCTTGGGCACAGAGGGCACCAGTGGGAGGACACTCAATTCGGGGGTCTTTCAGAATATGCAAACTTACCTCAGATTGGTGTTAAATGATTAAGTTAATTTAGGTATAGTTCAACTACTTCATTTGTTTAAAAACCATGAGTGATAGTAGAGCAAACACAAGATTTAGGGTCCCTAACACTCTCTGCTTACCAAAGTTCTGGGCTAACCTCAGACTCGGGGTCTTCCTTCAGCACACACCACACTATCTGCTCTTCCCTCAGTCAGGTATGGCCCTCCCATGTCTTTTCAGCCCCTGCCCTCAATCTTCTGGATTATAAATTATCACCCACTCTTGCTCCTCTTTCCTCAGACTATCCTCATGTGTGTGTGTGTGTATGTGTGTGTGTCTGTGTCTACATGCATTTGTGTGCCCCTGTGATTTTATTTCACTACCCTCAGTCTCTGTCTTCAGACCTCCAGGTTCCCTGTAAAACCCACAAAGGATCATTTGGTTTCCCTTAGGAAACAGAGAGTATTATATCTGGGGGCAAACCTACAACAGACTTCTCCCTTGAAGGCCAGTTTCTCTAGTAATACCCCCCACCCCCAGGACTTCTCTGTGTGTCCTGGCTGTCCAGGAACTCACGTAAACCAGTCTGGCCTTGAACTCAGAGATCCACCTGCTTCTGCCTCCTGAGTGCTGGGACCAAAGGCCTGTCCCACCACTGCCTTTTCTAGCTTCTAGTGCCTTTTCTGAGATACTCTGTTCTGATTTCTCTGAGAATCTCTGGTCTGTAGAGAAAGATGACTTGAAGACTCAGACTTGGGACATACGTACCTAGCTGCTTTCTGAGTGAGTTCCAGTGGGAAATCTGGGCACAGTAGCTGCAGCAGGCAGTGGTACTCCCTCATGGTCAGCAAGTCTGCAGTGCAACGAAAAGGAGCATGTTAGGACTACAGTTCAGCTCACTGCCCACCCTTCGGTTATGTCATGGCTTTCAGGCCCAGTCTTGTAGAATGCTGCAGCAGCAGGAGAAGCCAGTTAGTGTTTTAAATGCAGGGTCCACAGATGGGAGCCTGCTCCACCAAGTTAGTGTAAAATGCAGGGTCCCACAGATGGGAGCCTGCTCCACCAAGTTAGTGTAAAATGCAGGGTCCCACAGATGGGAGCCTGCTCCACCAAGTTAGTGTAAAATGCAGGGTCCCACAGATGGGAGCCTGCTCCACCAAGTTAGTGTAAAATGCAGGGTCCACAGATGGGAGCCTGCTCCACCAAGTTAGTGTAAAATGCAGGGTCCACAGATGGGAGCCTGCTCCACCAAGTTAGTGTAAAATGCAGGGTCCACAGATGGGAGCATGCTCCACCAAGTTAGTGTAAAATGCAGGGTCCACAGATGGGAGCCTGCTCCACCCTGACTAATGGCCAGAGTCTGAGCTTATTTTCACTCTTTCAAAGTTGTGACAGCAGGTGTGGCTACAAACAAGAAACCCTGACCTAGGGTGTGGTTACTTGGTGTTTTGGACATTAAGATGGCTCATAGAGGTGGATCCAAAGGTCAAAGAATTCAAGTCTATTCCTGCCCCTTCATTTTAGAACAGGAGGTTTGACATAGGGAGGGGCTGCCTACAGGATTCTTGGTCTAGGGTTTATTCGCTGCATACCCTGCCCAAAATATCAGAATGCTAACTCAGGAAATAGTGACTTGATGTCTCAAGTGTCATGTCCATTGTGCGTCATGTTAAAGCAGTCTTTTGCCTTCTCCACCCTTTTTGTATTGGGATATATAAGCGTATGGAAAACAAATGTGGGCAGATTCAGTAGTCAGTATTCAGAGTTGCCCTCCTGGCACTATCCTATGATTCTGTATTTCTTTTGTGTCTCTGTCTATCCTGCCTAGCATTTCTAATCCCCAGACTCTTACCCTGGAACGTAACCAGACAAGCTCCCCGACAGAAAAAGACGGAGGTTTTTCTTTCCTATGGAGCTTTGGCTGGTCTGAAACTATGTAGACCAAGCTGGCCTCAAACTAACAGAGATCCACCTGCCTCTGCCTTCTGAGTGCTGGGATTAAAGGAGTATACCACAGCTTGCCCAAGAGGTAAGATTTTAGGACTAGTAATTACCAAGCCACCCTTGGGTGAGGCACCAGTTATAGTATTCCGAGCAAAGGAGCTGCATGAGCCCAAGAACTGGCCAACTGAAGAGAGGAAATAAGACAGCACCTTTGTCTGTCTTCATACCCTGATGTTCCCTGACTCCACAACTGGGCGGATGAGTCATGCCAGCTGTTTGAGTCCATTCAAAGTCTCTGGCAGGGCAGTATTTATCACTGCATGCCCCAAAAAACCATGTACAAAACATCAACAGGCAGTGAAGAAGACATATTGTATGCATGGGGTTAGGGGTGGAGAGAGAACAAGTCGGGAGGAGTACGCAGCACAGAAACCGCAGTCCTCAGCGCTCTGCCAGCCAGGACTGCAGCAGGCTGGCTACTTTGGGATGCTTGCACACATATCTGGTCATCCTATTGTTATAGGAAGCCATGACAAAGGTCCAAGATACACAGTTGTGGCAAACAAATAATTCCTGATCTACAGAAGCAGTGCTGTGAGAGACGAGCCAGGCGTTCTGTGGGCCAGAGAGGCGAATGGCAGAGAGGTTCAGTGTCCCGAGAGAGCAACCACACCTATGCTTCCCCATGCGGTTGCTTTGCTGCAGCATGCACTGCAGCTAAAAGGCTCTGGGTCAGTCAGTCAACAACAGTCTTCGAGAATTCCCAAGGGGCACCGGCTTTCAAAATGGAAGGCCATGCTCATGTTGAAGCAAGAGCAATGTTGCAGCTATCCTAAGTGGGGGGAGGGAACCAGAGGACTGGCTATGCTGGGGAATGACACCGACACTTAATTTCTTTGGACCTCAGTTAGCCCAATGTAAAACTCCACCGGATCTGTTCCTGTGCTCTACTCACTATGTGCTATGGGAACTAGGCTGAAAATTAAAAAAAAAATATGCACACAGAACAGAGACAGACAGGGCCACGGGGACATCCTTGAGACAAGAGTGCCAAGAATGCCCCTTTTCTATATAATTATGGGCAATCTGTCAGGGATCCATAGTTCCTGATCTCCCCAGGAGCCTCTACTTGTAAAGCACCATGTCTGTACTGCATGGAGGCTACACCTATCACCCTGTGCCACTGCAAGATGGTACGCAAGCCAGGAACTAAGCTGGAGACTTACAAACACATGCACACAGACACGGACATGGGGACACAGGTCACTCCTGATACAAGAGTGCCAATGCCAACTTTACTGTGCTCAGGGGCAGCTTAGATAGGGCTCTGGCCGCGCCCCAGCTCTCGGGATCTTTCAGCTGTAGACCCACCAGCCTGCCGTCAGGGTCTCGTGCTCAGAGCAGAGGAAAACACAGGAAAAACAAGCTGCTCACAGGGAATTCAGGGTTTGGGGGTCCATAGCCCCCAACAGCTCCCAACAGCCCCTGCTCATTTGCCTGACAGTTTTCTAAGAGAAAACTCCAAAACCTCCAGGGTCAGGCCTGGGCTCCAACCACTTTTTCATCACAACTCACTTCAATTAAGGTGGGGGCACTGAGTTAAACTAACCACAGTCCCAAAGGCAGGGGCACCAAAAGAACAGACTCAACATTGAAGTAGGTCAGGGGATCAAGAGGGCTTTTGTGGCCTTGACCTTGGCTTCAGGGGCCTCACACTCTTTTCTCACTCATTTGACCCAGGCAGTCTGGCAGGAGGTTATATTCTTCAGGCACAGGAGTAATAGCTGCTCAGTGTCACCACTTGACAGGAGTGATGGGGGAGGAGAAAAGGCCACTGTGTTCTCCCTCCAGTCCTCCGTGTGGAGGAGGATGCTGTCCGACAGAGTACTGCCTTGGAATCTTCAAGTGCTTTCTATGCTAAACTTTGACACTGTTGTTGGGAGTGTGGCCAAAGACTGCACAGGAATCAGTATACATTCCAAGTCACCTGGACAGTCATCTTGAGAAGATGCCTGTGGTAACACGGTGGGAAGATGTCTATGGTAACACGGTGGGAAGATGTCTATGGTAACATGGTGGGAAGATGTCTATGGTAACACGGTGGGAAGATGTCTATGGTAACATGGTGGGAAGATGTCTATGGTAACACGGTGGGAAGATGTCTATGGTAACATGGTGGGAAGATGTCTATGGTAACACGGTGGGAAGATGTCTATGGTAATATGGTGGGAAGATGTCTATGGTAACACGGTGGGAAGAAGATGTCTATGGTAACACGGTGAGAAGATGTCTATGGTAACACGGTGAAAAGAAGATGTCTATGGTAACACGGTGGGAAGAAGATGTCTATGGTAACACGGTGAGGAGAAGATGTCTATGGTAACACGGTGGGAAGAAGATGTCTATGGTAACACGGTGAGGAGAAGATGTCTATGGTAACACGGTGGGAAGATGTCTATGGTAACACGGTGGGAAGATGTCTATGGTAATACAGTAGAAGAAAACAGGAAGGAAAGGAATCAGTCTCTCTCCTGGTTTCCAGACCTAATGCCCTGTGTAGTTTTTTCTCTGTTTTTAAGGTGGTAGAGGTCAAACTTTCATATACTACACAAGTTCTCTACCACTGCGGTATACCTCTAGCTCCTCATTAAGTTCTCTGTATATATGTGTGTGTGTCTGTGTATATGTGTGTCTGTGTGTGTATGTGTGTCTGTGTGTGTATGTGTGTGTGTGTGTGTGTGTGTAGGCCTGAGGACAACCTTGAGTATTATTCCTCAGATGTTGGCAAACTTTTTTAATCTAATTTTTTTTTTTAATTACATCCATTTTGGGGCTTGAATTCAGGTCCTCATGCTAGTGAGGCAAACATTTTGCTGACTGAGCTATCTCCCAGCTTCCCTTTAGGTTCTTGGTGTTGCTCTAACTCACATAACTCAAATACTTGTTTCCAAGGGTAGAGAGATAATTTCTATATTTTACTTTGTGCCTCTCTAATGTAACAAAGGCTCTGAACACCAGTAAAACCAGAAGATCTTCCTGCCCACCACTCTGGAATCTACTCTCCCCAAAGCTGGGTGAGGAAGTCAGTCACAGAAAGAGGCTCAGGAAGAAACAAGCAAAACAGCTTTGATGTATGAGAGAGCAGTTCAGATTAGGGCAGCCGGGCGGTGGTGGCGCACGCCTTTAATCCCAGCACTCAGGAGACAGAGGCAAGCAGATCTCTGTGAGTTCGAGGTCAGCCTGGTCTACAGAGCGAGTTCCAGGACAGGCTCCAAAGCCACAAAGAAACCTTGTTTCAAAAAACCAAAAAAAAAAAAAAAAGGCGCCAGCCAGATAATATCAAGGGGCCGGGGAACTGCAAGAGAGAGCCAGCTTGCACCTCTGGAGATGGGGTGCCACAAGTGGAAAGACTCGTTCCGAAATCCAACCACTGCTTCACTGGCTCAGCTTCAAAACACGGCTCCTTAACTCAGGTATGGAACCCCAGGCAAACTGCTTCATCTCTCCATCTCAGCTTCTCTGTGGTAAACTGGGGACAGCTGGGGTTACTTTTCAGGATTGAAGAAAAAAGAGATGCTATCTCTACGGTATTTAGCAGAATGTCTGGACCTTAGTAACATCAAACACTTGGAATAGTTTTGGTTTGTTTTCAAATCCTGGAGCAGGGGTGGGGGTGGGGGTGGGGGTGGGGGGAAAAGGGAGGTGAGTTACAGATAGGAGAGGAGAGGAAACCACCTTTTGGGGTGGGGTGTTTTTCATTTTTTTTCCCTTGCTTGGTGCATTTGAATGATTTAATTTACTGTGTTCAGTCTTGGAAAGACTGCCTGGGTAAAAGCATTTCCATTCTTCTGCATCTACTCCCTTAACATCAGCACTTGTCTCCTGCATCCCAGGCACAGCACTACAGGGGCGCTGCTGAGACTCGGAAGGCTGCTGTGCACACTGGGCTCTCAGAGGGTTTCCTAGCAGCCCTTAGGAGTGAGCAGTTTTCCAGCTCTGTGTCTGATGTTCGAATCTGCACTGAACTTCATGGCAGCCTCACGATGCTGACTCCACCGTTTCTACTCCGGAGTCACAGATTTGTGGAAGCTTGGAAGGTCTAATGGCCGATGCGTGGAGGGGAGCCCAGAGTCTGAGAAACAGGAGGATATGGGGGGTTCTAACGACAAGAGGGGCTTAATGGAAATATTACGTACTGGTGTTTTGAGTATTTACTGTGGGTCAGGCTCTGCTCTCCTTGTGCCTTACATGCACTATCTGACTTTCATATTAACCTCCCCCAGCAAACTCACACTTAGACCAGGCTTGCCTAGAACTGGCAGCAAATGTCTTGCCTGTGTCCTGAGTGCTGGGATTAGCTGAGTCACCAGCTAATCTTCACGATTTAATTTTTTTTTTCATTTGTGTGTGTGCATACCATGGAACCCATTTGAAGATCTCAGGACAATTTTGTGGAATTGGTTCTTTCCTTCCATCTTTATGTGGGTTTGGGGATCAAACTTGGGTTGTCAGGCTTTTGTTGTTGTCAGCTGAGTCATCTGGCCACCCTAATTGTCACTATTTTTATCCCCATTTCATAGACTCGAGAATTCAGACTGTGTGGACACAAGGATGGAACTGGAATTCAAATCCAGGCAGTAGCTACAGAGTTAATTCAGCTAACACTTCAGCACCTTGGCTTTACCAATCTGATATGGGAAGGCTCAGGTGCTGGTCTCCCCTACCCCAAACAAACGACAATAACCAGGTCCAGGTGAACTGAATCAAGGAGACAATCCTTATGAATGGAGACTGAAAGGTTCTAATTACCGTAAACAGGAAATACTGAGGCTCAGCCCAGCAGCTGGAGCCCGCTAAGGGAAGGCGCCTACAGCAAGCAGTACACCTGCGCTGCCGGCTGCCCCGCAGCTCTAACCCCGCCCACCTGTGAGCCTCAGGCAGGTGCAGGGAAGGGAAGTTAGTGGCATGTACCCGCAGATGCTTCTTTAATGGAATCCCCCACCATTAGGAGAGCTCAGCCAGCAGGTCCTTAAAGTTCAAAGGCAAAGACTTTTGTATAAGATCAAATCCACAAATTAGTGCTTCTCCTTGTGTGGGTGGTCAGAATTGCTGAACTCTCTTCAAAATCTTCAACTAGTCTTACCAACTGGGTACTGGCCCAGGACCAGAGAGATTGCCACTTTAATTCTATCATTTCCAGAGGCCGCACAGTGCTCTGGCTCGAACATTAGAACGCCCAGGACTAAATGCTAGCTTTGGCATCGGCTTCAACATACTTAACTAACAACTCCATGCCCCAGTTTCACCATGTATAAGATGTTTGTATGAGCATCGTAGACCAATGTCTGGCCCACCATGAGCATTGTTATATTTGCCATGCCTATTTCAAAAATAGAGAAACTCTGCTCTGGGAGGTCAACTGCTTTCTCAAGGAAACAGCTGGGTCAGAAGGCCGCTCCTCAGACCTAAGTCTATCTGATTCCAAAGGCCACGAGAGTTCCATCCTAACAGGTGGAATCCAGTTGGTTCATGGAAGTCTTAGCTTCCGATAACAGGATTATTGATGTCAGCTGACTAACAGAACCCCTCAGGCAGGCTAATTCCACAGGCAGGGAGGCCAGCCAGTCAGGGCAGCTGTACTGGGGTAGAACTCAGACGTTGAAAGCAGATGATGGGGCATCAGAACCTGGTTCTAGTTCTGAGCAGCAGACAAATTAGACAACTTCTCTGTGCTTTGGCTTCCTTGTTTAAAAGTGTGCATAGCACAGTTCCTACCTGACAGGAATGCTGTAAACAAAACAAAGCAACAAAACAAAAACCAGAAGAGGTTATTTATATACCGGATATCTTTATCAAAGGAATCAGCAAAGTGGCTAATCTGTTTAAAACTGTAATACTGTTTTAAAATGGACTGATTTAAACTTGAAGTCCTGGGCCAGGGGTGGAGGCGCAGGCCTTTAACCCCAGCACTAGGGAGACAGGGGCAGATTGACGTCTGTGAGTTCAAGGCCAGCCTGGTCTGCATAAGCAGTTCCGGGACAGACAAAGCTTCGTAGAGAAACCTTGTCTCAAACCATCCCCCAAACAAACAAATAAATAAAAAAAAATAAAATAAATAAGTTTGAAGTTCTGAAATGTGGACTGAACTACACTGGCAATGAGTGTATGCTGACGGAGTGAGTTAATAAACTTACTCCATGTGTCACACAGTGTCCTAAGTCAGAGCTCACAGGGGCAGAACTATGGTCACCATGCTGTAGCACTGTTTGGAAAGGTTATGGAGCCTTTAGGAGCAGAGCCCTGCGGGAGGAACTGTGTCACTGGGGGCAGGCTCTGAGTTTTAGAGCCTGGTCCCACTCTGTTCCTGCCCCTGATAGCAAAGCTTTCTTATCATGTTGGATGTATCCCTTCTCAGACTGTGAACCCAAATAACCCTTCAGCCTTTCAGTTCCTTTCTCAGAGAGTTTTATCACAGTGAGAGAGAAGAAACTGCAGCAAAGAGTGACTGCAGAGAAGGGGATCTCCAGGAACAAGAAGTATTCCGCAGATGTACCGGTATTTGAGAGACTCCAGAAGCTGAAAAGAACTGAAAATGGCACATGTCCTGTTTCATACATACTACAACCATCAGCAAATACAATAAGACAAGGCCGGTGTGCCACGGTACCTAGGGTGAGTCCTAGAAGATCCAAGGAAGCCAGCGGTCAGCTCGCAGGAGCGCACTGCACTTCGAGCACAATGTCAGCGTGAGAACCTTCAAGACGAGAAGCACCCAGGCTTGAAATATTCTTTTTGTTAGTTAGCTCTACCCTAATCCTAATCCTAGAGATTGATGGACAAGGTTATTTTAGCTAAGAAAATTAATCTAGTCAGAAATGATTAATACACAGTGCACTCACAAGCTAACTTGGCCTCATCTGTAGGGACAGAAAGAGGCGTTTCACATCTGGCCTGCCTTTCTGCTGTGGAAATCCCTGCCTCTGAAGTTCTGTGGAGGCAGCTTAGTCATTTCTCCATCCTCTCTGCAGACCGCCATGTGTGTCCACATTTTCTCAAGAGAACTGTGGTGGTCGGTGCCTGTAGACTCAGAGGCCTGGCACTGGTGTCTGCCAGCTCCTGAGAGCCATCACCACAAGGCAGCAGAATGGTGCCAGAGGGAAGAACTTGGGGTATATCTTTGTCTCCCTCAGAGTGAGTCCAGGACTGTTGGCCCTCGAAGTGTGGGGATACAATAGGTTCAGTCTGAACTCATCTGTGTGGGTTGCCTATGTGTCAGCTGCATTAGTGGGGCCTGGCCCAGACCTGGAGATAATGAAATGCTAGGAAGCCACGGGAATCCGAAGGGCTGGATGACCTCTGGCTGGTCAGCTGCATGGTTTGAATAGAGACGGCCACAGAGGCTAGAGAACACCGCAGACCAGGAGTGGACGCTTCAATTTTCAGTCACAATTGTTTTTATCTGCGTTTTTGCAAGAGCTATGAAGGCTCATTCTAAATGACACTTACCCTTAGCCAGGATGCTCTGCCAAGAGATGCTCGGAAGGCCATGGAGAGTTTGGGGCATGACCACACCACCCCTTCCCATCCCTAGGGTATGGAAGCTTTGTTACCAGGCCACAGCTGAGTAAATACTTCTCGGTGCTACTCTGTAGAGGAGGGAAAGGGAAGTAAGGGAGAGTTGCGGGGGCATCTGACAGCTTCCCTCTCCATGGCACACCCGGTGCCGCAGTTCCAGGAGATCACCAGTCTTAAGGGCCCCGTAGCTGCCAAGCAAAGCCTAGAAGGGAACAGTCTGTGATCCTAAACGTTATCTTCTTTGGCAACACTGCTGTTCCATGTTATAAATGGACGGAAACGACAATTAGTTTACTGAAAGAGAAGTGACCCATAAAAGGAATGAGAAGAAATGACTTCCAACAACTCTTGTGGGGTATAATACTTGAGCCATTATTAACTCTGACCTCCGCCAAGTCACTACTCCCTAGAGTATCTGTTTAGTATGTTCAAAGAGAAGAAGGAATCCAAATTCTTTATTTTTATATTTTTATTATGACTAAGCACAGTACCAAGTGAGAGATGCAGCTATCATATTTCTCTGGCTAGTGGGGCTCTAAGCAAAGCCTTGATCTTGGGGTGATGTTTAGGGTGAACAAGAGCAACTGCCCAGGAACTGTCTGCATTAGATACAAATGGTGAGAAATTTGGACTTTTCAATCAAAGATCATATACACACATCTTGGCGTTTGCTCAGCTCTGTGGGCTAACTACAGCCATCTCTACCACCACAGGGGGCTTGAAACAGGCCTGATCTGCTACATAAGAATCCCCTACCCTACATCTCTATTTTCTGACCCTCAGACAGGACTGTTGAGGGTTGGGAGTCTGTGGCAGATTACTTTTTTTTTTAATCTTTCTTTTTTTTTAAAAAAAATAAATTTACTTATTACATATACAATGTTCTGCCTCCATATATGCCTGCAGGCCAGAAGAGGGCACCAGATCTCATAGATGGCTGTGAGCCACCATGTGGTTGCTGGGAATTGAACTCAGGACCTTTGGAAGAGCAGCCAGTGCTCTTGTTTTTCAAGACAGGGTTTTGGCCAGGCAGTGGTGGTGCATACCTTTACTCCCAGCACTCAGGAGGCTGAAGCAGGAACTCACTTTGTAGACCAGGCTGGCCTTGACCCCAGACCTCTGCCTGCTTCTGCCTCCCGAGTGCTGGGATTAAAGGCATGTGCCACCATGCCCAGCTTTCTTGCTTTACTTGTAAAGAGGCACCACAGAACCAAGATGGAACATTCCTTTGAGGTCAATCCAGTCCTGCTCTGACGTGGAGAGTGAACTTCCGCCCCTCCTGGTGGCGACACAGCGAGAGCTGAAGGGTCTGAAACAATTCACGTAGGCTTTGACGAATGTAAACTTTGCTTATGTGGCGTTTCATGGTCAGAATAAACGGTTCCAGGTTGTTTTAGGAAAGAAAAGTCTATTCTACTTCAGCGACACGTCGTGATACAGAAACCATGCCCCAGTGTGAGTCTGTGAAGAACTGATTACATTCCTCTGATTACAACTTTCCTAGGTCTCAGTTTCCCACCACAAAATACAGAAGTTGTAGTATAGGAAGGTAAAAAAATCATTAAGAGAAATATTTTATTTTATTTTGGATTTTCGAGACAGGGTTTCTCTGTAGTTATTGGAACCTGTCCTGGAGCTAGCTCTTGTAGACCAGGCTGGCCTTGAACTCACAGAGATCCACCTGCCTCTGCCTCCCAAGTGCTGGGATTAAAGGTGTGCACCACCACCGCCCGGCAAGAGAAACATTTTAAAGATAAAAATCTTACATGGAACTTTAATATATATCATTGTGGTGGTTTGAATGGTCACCATGGGCCCACATATTTGAAGGCTTGGTCATTAGGGAGTGGTGCTACCTGATGCAGATTAGGAGGTGTGGACTTGTTAGAGGAAGTGTGTCTCTGGGAGTGGGTTTGGGGTTTCAAATGCTCAAGCCAGGCCCAATGTTTTCCTCTTCCTGCTGCTATGGATTCAGCTCCCTCTCCAGCACCATGTCTGCTGTGTGCTGCCGTGCTTCCCACAATGACAATAATAAACTAAACCTCTGAGTGTAAGTAAGCCCCAGTTATGTGTTTTTTTCTTTAATGAGTTGCTGTGGTCATAGTTTCTCCTCACAGCAATAGAAAATTGACTAACACAATCACAGATAAAATAAAGCCTTTCTCACTGATCTTTCTCTTCAATGGCCCTTACCAGGCTAAAGTAATGGAGACTGGGAACTGAGTCACAGATTGAAAACTCAGGGGCAGAGAGATGACTCAGTGGCTAACTACACTTATTGCTTTTTTTTTTTTTTGCTTTGGAGACAGGATTTCTTTGTAGCTTTAGGGCCTGTCCTGGAACTAGCTCTTGTAGACCAGGATGGCCCCAAATTCACAGAGATCCACCTGCCTCTGCCTCCCGAGTGCTGGGATTAAAGGCGTGCACCACCACCACCCAGCCACTTAATGCTGTTGCAGAAGAGCGGAGTTTGATCTCCAGTGCTCACATGGCAGTTCACACTGCCTGTGACTCCAGTTCCAGGGCATCCCAACCTGGACACCAAGCATAGGAGCACAGATGTACATGCAAGCAAAACATTCAATTAACCAACCAACCAACCAACAAAAAACAGCACAGGGGCTGGAGCAATGACTTGGTGGTTATGAGCAAACACTCCTCTTGCAGAGGACCTAGAGTCAGTTCCTGACTATAATGGTCTGCTCTGTCCCTTTAAGAGACAAGCCACACCTACTTCCTCCCTGTCAGCTGAGGCAAGCTGATCTTCAGCTTCCAGCCTGAATCTCTTCCTTTTCCATCTCTCCCAAAGAGGCAGCTTCTGCCTCTCCCCACTTCTCCCCTTCCCCACTTCTGTTTCTCTCTCTCTCTCTCTCTCTCTCTCTCCCTCAGTTCTTCTCCCTTCTCCCCTTTCCTTCTATAACCCACTAAATAAATATCCAACCTCACTCTGCATGGTGTGCCTATCTGTCTGTCTCACCCACCATGTGGCTCCCTGCCCAGGACCAGCCTGCAGTGTGGTCTTGTGGCATGCCCATCCATCTGTCTCTCCTTGTGGGACATGCTGCCCCTTGTGACCCACTGCAGCCACTTGGGGAACTGTCCCATCCCTGCCTGGGACTGGCTGCTCTTGGGACCTGCTGCCTGCTCCCACTCAGGAACCTGCAGCATTTTACTTAATCCATTACACTGACACTCATATGGTGGTTTACAACCTGTTGTAACTCCAGCTCTAGGGGAATTCAATACCCTCTTCTGGCCTCTATGGGCACCTGCGCACATATACAAATACACACACATAAATAAAATTTAAAACTCACCATGGTGGTATGCGTGTAATCCCAGCATTGGGAGGCTGAGGCAGGAGAATCGTAAGGCCAGCCTGGACTATACAATGAGACCCTGTTTTAAAGAAACTAAACTACCACAACAAAAACTCCAGAGTTTTACTAAAGGCAGCCTAAATACTACTGTCCCTAATTTCTAAGGGAGTCTGACTGAATGTGAGAGCTCCTGAATCAGTCAACTTAGGTCCAAACCCTGGTTGTTCCCTGACTAGCTAAGTGACACCAAGCAAACCAATTTAGAAATGAGTGCGAATCATGACCGACTGCACTGTTCTCTACAAATCTGGAAATGATGTGTATGTACGTGTATTCATCTAGGTATGAATTTGTGTCTAAGTGCAATCAATGCACAGAGAAGCCAGAGGACATCAGATCCCTTGGAACTAAACCTAAAAGCCAATGGTTGTGAGTCGCCTAAGTGTGTGCTTGGAATGGAACTTGGGTCCTCTGCAAGATGGTGATTGCCATTTCTCCAGCCTATGACTGCATTTTGTTTTTTTCAAGGCAGGGTCTCCTTTTGTAGCCTTGGCTGTTCTGGAACTCACTCTGTAGACCAGGCTGGCCTCGAACTCAAGAGATTCGCCAGGTTCTGCCTCCCGGGTGCTGGGATTAAAGGTGTGCGCACCACTGCCCGGCCCCTTGGCAGCATTATTAATGACATTCACATGAATGATGACAGTTCTAACATTGATCATGGAGAGTTTTTGAAATGACGAAGAGATGATTCATGATTAAGAGAGAGTGAGCAGGCAGTAAACCAAAGTTCTGGCACAGGGCACGGGCGCTTTCAATAAACCTCTCTTGTTCCTGAATCCATGCTTTGGAGGCAGAGCAGTGGGATGGCATTGCCTAACAAAAGGTACAATTGAAGTTCTTCAGCTCAGGCCTGTGGGGGCTGAGCCGATCCCACTCCTTATCTCATGATTGTTTTATCATGCTTTGTTCTTTATTGATGAGTTACAGACTTCCTGCCTGAGGCAGGTGCACACTATTTTCCTTGATAGCCAAGCATTGCCAGTCCTCCGCCCCAGACCTGTCATTATGCGCTGTTTCCACATGCAGTATCACTTTGGATCCCAATAAGAAGCTGGTGGAGATGAAGAAAGTTAAAAATTCCAACATGGTTTCGCACCCCTAATAGAGGGGCTACTGGCTGTTGGTTGCTGGGGGAAGGAGAGTCACTTTTTTGGCGGGAGGAGGAAGCCATTGGTAGAATGCCCATGCCCCAGTGGGTGACCCATGTGTGTGTGGGCAGCACTAATTGAACTTATAGAGTTCTGGGAAAAAAACCCATGAAGTTGGGAGGGAGATAGATGATATGTTGGGAGGGGCATGAAGGGGAATTGGAGGGAAGGAGAGGTTGTGAACATGACTACGATACATTGTATTCATCATGAAATTTTCAGGAAAATAAACAAAGTTTGTGAGATCACAGTAGTGTTTCTACCCTCCTTTGTGCTGTTCTAGGGATCGAACCCATAGCCTTGCACGTGCTAGCCAAATACTTTCCCAGCAAGCTCCATTTCCAGGCCCCATTTTCTAGGCAAGGAAGAGCGAGGGACAAATCACCAAGTAATCCGCGCAGGGGTGACCCTGAGCAGACGTTTCGGGGCCTCCCTCCCACTCCACACCCCTCCTTCTGCCGCTTCTGTCCGTAGGTCCTTGGGAACGCAAACATTTAAAAAATGATTTAGTTACCTCATGGGCACTGGTGTTTTGCCTGCATGTATGCCTGTATGAAGGTGTCAGATTTCGTGGAATTTAAATTGTAGATATTGTAAGCTGTCATGTGGATGCTGGGAATTGAACCCAGGTCTCCTGGAAGAACAGACAGCGCTCTCAACCACCGAGACATCTCTCCAGCCCTGACACACATATATTTTCAACTACCTTTTCCTTTCCAACTTTAAATCAAGCTGGCACAATAAATTTTCTTTTCTGGTATTTTGAGACAGGGTCTCACTATGTAGCTCTGGCTGTCCTGGAACTCACTATGTAGACCAAGCTGGCCTCAAACTCTCAGGGATTTGCCTGAGTGCTTCATAATGAACTCTGTATCAGCAAAACTGTCTGATGAGAATTTAAGAAAGCTTCAGAAAACAAAATTTAAATAAGTAATTTTTCTTGAGCACAGAAGGAAGCCATAGAATAAACAAGAAGTGGGGCAGATTATGCATCTCATCTGCTTAAAATGCATTCTCCTCCAAATAAATATAAAGAGAAGAGTGGTCTGTGGATTACTCACTGAGGGCAGTTGAACCGAGACAGACTAAAAATAAAAAGCAAAAACCTAAGCTCTTTGGCTCTTGATGGGTGTTGTAAGCAGGGGAAGGCGGTTTCCAGCTGTAGGCGTATTTATAAAGAACATGGCCCGCTCGCCCATCAGAATCTACTAACTTCCTCCAACAGCGGTAGACTTATGACTGCCATCCCCTAAAAACAGACTTAGAATCAGAAACAGCAGGGAGGAGGAAGAGGCTGGCTATGGATAAACACAGACAACTCTTCAGATGAATCCACCTTTGTATTTCTCGCTGTGTCCTGTCTTCTGTGGGCATAGGCAACGTTCTCTGCCTATAATCACATGTGTGTGGCTACGAGCAGAGGCAGCTAAGAGAGGAAAGAGTGCCTGCTTCTCTGGGCACAGGGTGGGAAACGAAACTGAAGTTAGCAGTCACAACTCCCAGAAGCCATCAACTTTGTTTCTGAAGAATGGTTTTCCTAGTAAATGATCCCAACGAAAGTGAACCACTCGCCTTATTTTAATAAAAATATCAACGGAATCATAGTGTTCCCATCTCAGGACCGAAATGACAGGTTCTGTTTTATTTTGGTTTGGTTTTCTTTCGAGCCTTGATCCTTATCTTTCACTGGGTCTGGCAGGCACACAAAAAAAGATGAAAAAAGAAATACTCAATGGTATTAAAGAATGAGTTCACTCAATTATTTAATGAAAAATATTCTAAAAAACAAAAGTCTTGCTTCCTCACTGAGTTTTGGGTTGTATTCTTGGCTTCCCACTGATGGAGGCCTTCTAATTAGGTTCCCACTCTTTGAAGCTCAGTTCTTCTATCAGGCTTCACAGATAAACAAACTGAATAGACTAAATGTAATATAGTTTTTAAAGAAAAATTAGTCAGGCGGTGGGGGTACACGCCTTCAATCCCAGGACTCAGGAGGCAGAGGCAGGTGGATCTCTGTGAGTTCGAGGCCAGCCTGGTCTACAAGAGCTAGTTCCAGGACAGGCTCCAAAGCTACAGAGAAACCCTGTCTCAAAAAACAAAAACAAAAAAATTACAAATTTAATTATCTTACTAAAAATTTAGATTTATCTATTTCCAGGTGTATGAGTAAACATTTTGTCCCCTCTATCTCTATACACACACACACACACACACACACACACACACACACACACACACACATACATGGATAGATACATGCACCATGTACCCATCTGATACCTATGGAGATCAGAAGAGGGTGTCTTGAGTTCTCTGTAACTGGACTTACAGAAGGTTTTGAGTCATCATGTGTGTTCTGGGAACTGAACCTGGGTCCTCTGCAAGAGTAGCAACTGTTCTTAACCACTGAGTCATCTTTCTAGACCCTAAAATTATTATTTTTTTGTTTGTTTCATTTTTGAGATAGAGTTTCTCTGTGTAGATTTGGAGTCTGTCCTAGAACTCACTCTGTAGACCAGGCTGGCCTCAAACTCCCAGAGGCCCGCCTCTACTTCTCAAGGGCTGGGATTAAAGGCGTGTGCCACCACCATGACCCAGCACCTAGAATTATTTACGTGCCTGAGTATTTTGCCTACCACCTCCATGACATTTGTGAACCACTTGTGCATGATACTCTTGGAGGTCTGAAGAGGCATCAGATTCCCCGGAGCTGAAGTTACAGCTGCCTTGTGAGTGCTAAGACTCGAACCCTGGGTCCTTTGGAAGAGCATCCAGGGCTTTTGGTCACTGAGTCATTTATCCAGTCCCATTAAATCCATTTTAAAATACACATGGTTTTATGCCCTTCTGTCTTTCAATTTTTGTCTGGTCCATGTATCCTGATTTCCGGGAATCTGGGTCTGTGCCTAGGGCTTTGGTTATCTCTTGTAAAAGCCAGAAGACCTGTCATGGTAGGCCAGCGTTCCTACAAGGCCACAAGCTAAAGGTAGAGGAAAATGTTCTTCTTGTTACTTTATCACCAAATGACAGTTGTGTTTTTTTTTTTTTTCTTTTCTTTTTTCTTTTGGTCTTTTGAGACAGGGTTTCTCTGTAGTTTTGGAGCCTGTCCTGGAACTAGCTTTTGTAGACCAGTAGGGCCTCGAACTCACAGAGATCCGCCTGCCTCTGCCTCCTGAGTGCTGGGATTAAAGGCGTGCGCCACCACTGCCCGGCGACATTTGTGTTTCTTAAGATGCCTGCCTTTGCATTTTAACCCATGTGAGAAATCTCCCAATATATGCTTTCATATACAGATTTAATTCATCTGACTAAGTGAATTAACGACAAAGAGATCTCAGGCTAGCTTTGAGCTCACCCGTCTCTAAGGCCCTTACTTATCACTACTCTGCACTACCTCAGGCGCTAGTGATCTGTTTCTATGCTCTCTCGCGAGGTGCAGCACAGTGTTCTCATCCTCTGAGCTGTGCAGCAGTCTGCGAGGTAAGCATGCTCTTCCTCATGTCACTCACAGCTATAAGGAAGTGAAATCATCTGTAGGATGGGATAGCTGGCAAACAACACAAGCAGGTTTTGAACTGGGAGTATCACAGGTCTGGATTTCTGCTCTCAAGCAAATAGCTAGTTGCTATCTTCATTTTGTTGGTGAAAAAACTAAAGCCTATGCAATATAAGGTTTTCACAAATGATATATCTTGTCTAGAAGAGCCAGGAAAAGCTCTAAGGGTCTATTAGATCCAAGTCTTTTTTTTTAAGATTCATTTATTTATTATGTATATATACAGTGTTCTGCCTGCATGTATGCCTGGAAGCCAGAAGAGGGCGCCAGATCTCATTACAGGTGGTTGTGAGCCACCATGTGGTTGCTGGGAATTGAACTCAGGACCCCAGGAAGAGCAGTCAATGCTCTTAACCTCTGAGCCATCTCTCCAAGCCCTATACCAACTCTTGAAGGTAGGAACTCCAACTACTGGCTCTTCTACCCCAAAAAGAATGATATCCGACAGGCAACACACAGTGACTTCTATCTTTGTGTTGATGTCAAATCTTTAAAGGCAATGGAGTCTCTCTGTCTGTCTGTCTCTCTCTCTCTCTGTGGCTCCTCATAGTTTGCTTCCTGGTGCGTCTGCATCCTGAACCTGGGGAGTGACAACAGACTGGTTTGAACTTTGTTTTTAAACTCAAGTTTAAACATGAAGTTCACATGACCCATATTGAAATCTGCTTTCTGGAGTTGTTCTTAGTTTCACATTTCAGCTCTACCACTTGCAATGAATTACCTAGGGCAAGCTAGTTATGTGAATCCTTTGCTGTGTTTGACACACGGCTTCACTCCATAGCTCAGGCTGACCTGCAATGTATGCTTATCCCATGATGGCGTAGACTTCATAATGATCTTCCTGCCTTGGTTTCTAGAGTTCAGGGATTGCACACATTGACACACAATTTACTTTCATTGTCTTTAGTGTTTAAAGATTTATTTATTCTTGCTGGGTGGTGGCACAGGCTTTTAATCCTAGTACTCAGAGCAGGCAGATCCTGTATGTTTGAGGCCAGCCTGGTCTACAGAGCCAGTTCCAAGACAGCCAGGGCTACACAGAAAAACCCTGTCTCAAACAAACAAACAAACAACAAAAAAAGTTACCTATTCTTATTTTATGTGTATCAGTGTGCCAGCATGAATGTATGTGTACCATGTCGGCAGCATCTACCATCACCTTTAAAACGGAACATACGCAGCTGGTGTGGTGGGCCCACCTTTGATTCCAGCACTAGGGAGGCAGAGGTGGGCAGAATCTCTGTGAGTTCGAGGCCAGCCGGGTTTACTAGTAAGTTCCACCACAGCCAGGGCTGTGTAGAGAGACTCTGTCTCAAAAACAAAACAAAATGGAACAATAAGGGATTAAAGCAATAGTTCAGTGGGTAAGAGTGATGGCTGTAGCTAGGAGGTAGCGGCGCACGCCTTTAATCCCAGCACTCGGGAGACAGAGGCAGGCAGATCTCTGTGAGTTTGAGGCCAGCCTGGTCTACAAGAGCTAGTTCCAGGACACAGAAAAACCCTGTCTTGGAAAACCAAAAACCAAAAAAGAAAAAAGAAAAAAAGAGTAATAGTTGACCTTGTAGAGATGTGTGTGTGCGTGCGTGCGTGTGTGTGTGTGTGTGTGTGTGTGTGTGTGTGTGTGTGAAGGCACACAAAACTGGGGAGTTTAACCCAGGGACTTTTTTTTTTTTAGATTTATTTATTTGTTATGTATACAGCGTTCTCAGCTGTTTTTAGGTGGTCTTTGCCTTCATGGAGCTGATCTTACGGAAGGAAAGACTAACAAACAGTATAGTAAGTTAGCGATAAGCACATTGGAACAAGAGCACACTAGACTAGGGTTAGGCAGACGGGGTGTACTTTGCAGAGGGGGATAGGTAGGCAACACTTAAGCAAAGATCTGAAGAAGACAGGTTAAGGATAACAAGGGCAGACATCTGAGAGCAGTATGGCCTGGCAGAGAGCAGAGCACTGCAAATGTCTCAAGGAAGGAGTGTGCCTGTGGGGCAAGAACAGCATAGAAACTCACGTGGCCAAGAACTAAGGGGACTAAAGAAAGGAATCAGAGAGGAGGGTACGGGGTAAATAGGGCCAGTTCCTGGATGATCTTTCAGCAGAGATTAAATGAGATGTTCATGTTAAGAGCTTGGAACAGTATTTGGTACACAGTAAACAGGTAACCAGTGTTCTCTCCATGTGTATTTATGTGGCTAGCATCTGGTCTAGAAGCAGAGCTAGTCTACAAGGTCAGGCTGCAGGGATTATTATAGCTCCTTTGTGTACTTTGGAGTTAAGAGAGTCCTTCAACATTTCCAGAAGTACAGAAATCAAACAGATCAAAGGCCTGGGTGATCCCCACCAGCAAAGAGAGGTGGTTAATTCTCTGCAGGTGCTCAGAAAACTGAACTGAGAGCTGAACGCAAAGTCAACAGTGCAGCAATAAAAGACAAGGGAACGGGGTGTGGACGGGATGGGCTGGCTGAAAGCTGAGCCAACGGCAAGAGAAGCAGTGTGGAGCGTGGACGCGTCCCCTACAGCGGCTGAACCCAACCGAATATCAGCGAGACCACAAACTGCGAGGGAGAATGCCAGTCAGCCTGGCAGCACGAGTGTACTTGCACAGAGGGACAAATTACGATGCTCAGGCCACACGATCCCTTCCTTTAATCGCTGACACCTCGCTGGCAGGACCCAGCTAGGACAGAGGTAACTTCTGAGAAGACCTCTTCAGTGAGGGACTCCTGAGGAGTCTAGTTCTATGTCTGCCAGCCCGACAGCAAATTCCCTTGGTTGTTCTGTCTCACAGTGGACAGCACTAAGGTGCCCGTCATGTGTCCTCCAGGGCCATCACTGTTGACAGGAACATAGTTTCGCTGCAGACTGGAAACAGGTAGGAACCTAACGAAGGCTGGATGGAGATGGACACGCTGGGCTTGAAGCCGCTCTACACTGTGCCAGTTTCTTCTGCTCCTGCCCAGGGAAGGCAAAGGCAGACACTGTTCAGTGGAAATTTGGAAGTGGGTATCCTTTGTGGCCTCAATTATGCCGCTTGGTAAGGAAGTCTGCAGCACTTGGTCTGTGTGACCCTGACTTAACCTACTCAACAGCGAGCGGTTTGGGCTGCGGTAGAAGAGATGAAAAGTGGCTCAGCTGAGGCAGATCCTGAGTCAGCACACTGAATTTGAAATTAAAGGCATTGCTAAAATTGATATAAGAACACTGCATGTTCATGCCATTCCCCCAACACTGTGCCTATTTACCCTTCCTGTCTCCTGATGGTAATGATTACCACTTCTTGGGCACAGTGACACAGACCTTTAATCCCAGCACTCAGGAGGCAGAGACAGGAGGATCTCAGTGAGTTCAGGGCCAGCTTGGTCTACAGAGCTAGTTCCAGGGCAGCCCTGTCTCAAAAAAACAAAAACAAACAAACAAAGATTTGTGTGTCTTATCTATTACTATTTTCCAAACACACTGAGCACCTCCTCCTGCTGCCTCCTGAGTGCTGAGACTAAAGTCATGTTGCCACCACACCGGGATTCCCTACCTCTTTTTTAAAGTAAGGGTCTCAGGTAGTTCAATATGGCTCTGCACTTCTTATGCATCCGAGGCTGGCCTTATTCCCCTCACCTTTTTTTAGACAGTATCTCACTCTGTAGTCCTAGCTGACCTGGAATTTATTATAGAGACCAGGCTGACCTGAAACACAAAAGTCCACCATCCTAAACCCCCTAAGTGCTGGGATTAAAGGTGTACCACAATGTCTAGCACACTCTTGAACTCTTGTTTCCTCTGCCTCTGCCTCCTAGCTGCTGAGATGACTTGTGTGTGCCACCCCACTGCAGTGAAATTCCCATTTCAGAGTACTTACATTCTACTATGTGTGGGGATGCAGATAACAAAGACAAAAGCTTTTCAGGAAGTGGTAGGGTGATAAAATGTAAAAAGGGAGGTGTGCTTTTTACATACAGTAAAAGCAGGTAAGACTGTATACAATGTGGAGGCTAACCTGTTGGAGAAGACATCAATAGAGCATAGAGAAAAAGAGGAGGCAGCCAGGCACTGTGATGGAAGAAGCAGAGAGCTGAAAGACAGAGAGCTGGGAACCAGCAGCAAGGGTGTCTCACTGTCTGCCTTCCCGTTCTGCACGAGGATGCTAGCTCTGTCCCTGGTCTGTTGCAATCTGTTGAAGAAATTGCTCTATTAGTCCAGGGAAGGGAATAATATTGAAAGAAACAGAATTTGCTGGGCAGTGGTGGCGCATGCCTTTAATCCCAGCGCTTGGGAGGCAGAAGCGGGCAGATCTTTGTGAGTTTGAGGCCAGCCTGGTCTACAAGAGCTAGTTCCAGGACAGGCTCCAAAGCCACAGAGAAACCTTGTCTTGAAAACAAACAAACGAACAAAACAAAAAAAAGAAACAGAATTGAGGCTCCCCAAATACTCGAGTGGCTACTGCCATGGGGAACATGGGGACAGTAAAGATGAGGCACGGGCAGTGGGAACGCTGCTACCCTGTGCTGCCACCTTCCACTGCCACTGTTAACTGGCAAAACTGTCAGTGTGAAAGAGCACAGGGCGCCAATCTGCAGCACCGCTTCACACATCAGCTTGTGAAGTCTCCGACCGACAGGATTTAGCACTCTGTATCTGGCGGCAGTCACAGCGAAGCAGAGAATTCCACTGGATTATCCAAAGCATCTGACCCAAAAACGAGGAGTGAGGAGGACATTTTTAAAAAACAACTCCTGAACGGTTCAGTGAGCCAACTCGACATTGAACAGAGACACACAAATATCCAGCAGCCTCTGGGGCACAAGGTCACTTTCTTGTGCTTGTTCCTGGTCTTCGGGATCCAATTTCTTGATCTGAGCTCAGTCCCTCATTTTCCTAGCCAAAAGGATGGATGTGAAGCAGAGACAGGCCAGATGGACTGCTGCTCCTCATTGTCCGGCTCCAGAGGGGCAGAACAGCTCAAGTGGCTGGGAACAGGAGCACTAGGCAAGGAAGGGGGCTCAAAACACGCCCTCTGAAGGGAAAGGCTTACAAAAACTTAATCCACTGTATTGATTTATTTAGAGACAGGCTCTCACTGTGTCGTCCAGGCTGCCCTTGAACCTGGGACCCTCCTCTCTGGGCTCCCAAGTGAAGGGATTATGGATTACTATCATACTGCACCACACCACTCTCTCATTCCTTCTCTTTAGTTGTGTGTACTTATGGGACACAGTGTGATGGATAGTTCAGTACACATATGCTGTGTGTATGCAGTGTGATGGACAGTTCAATACATGTATGCAGTGTGCATACAGTGTGATAGACGGCTCAGTACACGTATGCAGTGTGCATGTAGTGTAATGGATGGTTTAGTACATGTATGCAGTGTGCATGCAGTGTGATGGGTAGTTCAGTACATGTATGCAGTGTGCATGCAGTGTGATTGGCGGTTCAGTACATGTATGCAGTGTGTATTCAGTGTAATGGGTGGTTCAGGTCATGTATGCAGTGTACATGCAGTGTGATGGCACATATGCAGAGTGTATGCAATGTGATGGTGGCTCAGTACACGTATGTAGTGTGTATGCAGTGTGATGGGTGGTTCAGTACGCGTATGCAATGTGTATGCAGTGTGATGGGTGGTTCAGTACACGTATGCAGTGTGCATGCAGTGTGAAGGGTGGTTCAGTACACGTATGCAGTGTGTAACGATCAGATCAAGGCAGCAAGCAGTTCCGGCTCCCGATCATTTTGTGTCTAGATCACTGGACTTTTCTAATTTTTTACATTTAATTTTTTGTTTTGTTTGAGATAAATGTGGAGCCCAGAGGGTGACCTCTAATGCCTCGTATCTTCCCCTATTGCTTCCTACCCGTTTATGGCAGTGGGGGTGGGGGTGACTTAGGTATCTCTCCTTGATTACTGTCTTTTAGTTTGAGACGCAGCCCCTCACGGGTCTTCATGGAGCCCATCAGACACCTAGGCTGGCTGCTCAGTGAGCTCCTGCCAGTCTCTGCTTTCCTAAGCACTAAGGCTAGAGACGCACAGCACCACGTCAGGCTTTAGGGACCTTATGGGGGTGCTGCCAGGGATGCTTTCTGCTCCTCATGCTTGTGCCCAGTCCCTTCTCTTCTAGTTTAAACAGAGACTGGCTTTGCAGCTGAAGCTTATATTCACAGCCAGAGATTTACCTGTGGAAGCCCATCACAGGTCCTAGGTTTGAGATGTGGGTGGGGTGGGGAGGGAAGAGGAGGAACGAGGGGGAGGGGGAAAGAGAGAAGAGGGAGGGAGGGAGAGAGGTAGAACTATAGTGTCCTTATCTGTGCAGTACTGAACTTTGAAATCCTCCTCTGCTCCTGAGTTCCCCAGCACCACAGTGCTTCCCTCAAGCCCTTCTCACACAGCTGTGAGGGAAGATTTACTGGATGGAATGTGTTTGCAAATCTGTTTTGTTCATTGGAACATGTTTATCAAGAAAGAAAGAAAAAATCCTGCCCCTTTTCACTATTTACTTTTTGGTGACTGCCTCCTGGGATCTGGAACTGGATAAACAGATGGACTTCCCGGAAGGAATCAGGCTGAACGCCAGGGTGTGTATATATATCTTAGTCTCAGTATATATGTGGCAAACAGTCTTTATCCAAGCAGCTGTGCTGGTCTGAGAGAGAAGAGAGGGGACAGTGTCTTATGGACTCCCAATGTCCCAAAAGTGTATCTCCCTGGTGGAACACTGGGCTACAGGATGCCAAAACGTTTTTAGAGCTCTCAGATGTATGAGCCAATTTCATTTACTGGCCTCTGGCTGTAGGAATTAAGGGTTGTGAAAGATTCAAGACTACTGCTTGTCATTGGTACTGGGTTTGTTCAGTGTTCATAAGTGCCCATGGTGTTCCAGCTATATCATCTATGATGATGAGAGAAGTCTGTGTACTTGCACAGATCCTGGAGAGGTGTGGATCCATGCTGTATGCGTGCACAAAGTCCACAGAAGTCTTGGGCTATCTTTCAGATACGTTAGAGAGACCCAGGTAGCCTGCTACTGCTGAAGGGGAACTGGGAGAGATTGTGGAGAATCAGGGCCCAAAACAACATAGATGTCTGTTGCAGGGGTGGGATTAGGAAAGTAGTTCATGATTCAGTTTACTTTCATAATTCAATGCGTACTTCAACCACAAGGTCTAAAAGAAACTTTAATTCCAGGGGAATTAGAAGACATATACCCCTCTGTTCCATCTGCTTCACAAATATAGTAAAAATGAATACGTCTTTCCTCCTTGAAAGTTTCATGTAAACAATGACTTTTAAAAAATAACAATATTGTCCAAACATGAAACTGCTGTCAAATAGAGCCAAAAGCCCAAACAAAACCACTGAGATGACACGGACTACATTCATTAGCTTCAGACAACTCAAGGCAAGAACAGTAAACGATTAGAGTCAGCAGACCAAGGTGCTATAGGTAATAGGCGTCATGAGGACGGGACAAAAGGCTAGCTTCTAACAAAGCTTCTCCAGATCTTTCCGCTGCAGTAAGCACTGAGAAGGGGGGATGCTGCCCAGGAAATGAAAGACCTCAATCGTTCCTCTTCAGTGAGCAGAGCCCAGGAGGAGGGTTCCAGGGCGCTCTCTCAAACACTCTTTAATAATCCCATCCAGAGCCTTTGATTTAAGGAACACGCTGAAGAATAAACAGCCTATTAATCTGAGTTTGCTGGTGTGCCTGAGTATTCAGAGCAGCAATGAACTAACCCCCTGGCTCTTGCAGGCATCCCAACTGCACGCCATTGCTGCTCCACTGCACAGCTTGGCTCTTCCTTCCACCTCTGCATGCAATTTGTCCTTGGAAAAGCTTCAAGGTTTGGGGGTCCCAATGGTTTCATCTAAGGATGTCCAGGCCAATCCGGAGTGCTAAGAATGGAAACAGCACATCCTTGTTCGGTCACCAGAAGGCACAGCCATGTGACCAGACTCAAATGAGAACTGTGTGGTAGTGTGACTGGGGAAGGAGACAAAGTCATCAGTCTGCCTCTTTTTGAGCCAAGTTGACAGCCACAGGCCTGGGAAAGGAAGGCACAGTTTCAATTGCTTCCTAGTCGTGGTTACCTTGGTGGCAGGAAGGGTTCTTCTACGGGTAGGCTTTGGGTGCCATTCTGTGGAAGCATTTTTGGAAGTTCTGCTGAAGTGAAAGTTAGCAAGAGCCTTTGGTTTTGGAGAAGTAAGGCAGAAGACAGGGCGACCTTCACCTTTGTTCTTTCAGTGTGAACCCCTCCTTAGAAACAGCCAGGCCATGAGGCCTTGGGCTCTGTGTCCTGCTTTGAGGCAACAGTGAACCTGGAGGAAGAAAGCAGGCCCTCAGTGGCTGTGAGGCTACAAGGACAGGCTAAGAGAGGCCGCTGGCTGGGGGAACAGGTAGCAACCTCTGTTTCACTGGCATTTACTTCATGCAGAGTATGTGCCCAGTCATGAAAGGGCCGGCGTGACAGTGGATATACTAATGTCAGTATCACCTAGCATATGAATGAGTGTGCAAACACACACACACTTTTATAATGCATATCCTTTTTACTTCAAATTTATATTACTAAGAAAAGCACATTTAGTAAAAACTTCCTCTTAAGAAAACAATTTCAGGCAGATGGTGGTGGCCCAGGCCTTTAATCCCAACACTCAGGAGAGGTCAGCCTGGTCTACAGACCTAGCTCCAGGATAGCCAGCCAGGTCTACACAGAGAAACCCTATCTTGAAAAACAAAACAAAAAATTTCAAAGATGTGCTTCTGAGGCAGCGGTTCTCAGTCTTCCTAACGCTGCAGCCCTTTAATATAGCTCCTCATGTTGGGAAGACGCCCAACCATAACTTATTTTCATTGCTACTTCATAAGTGTATTTTTCTACTGTTATGAATCGTAATGTAAATCCTTCTTAAGTTAGAGGTTTATTAAGGTGTGGAAACCCACAGGTTGAAAAACCATATTCTCGAGCCTCTGAATCTATGGTTGGTCTCCTGTGCGGGGAGGAGGGAGCATCTTATGAAAGACAAGGTAGAGGTGTGCAGCCCAGCACTGTTCCATGACTGCCCTCAAGAGGCCTCCAAGGACAGGGACCAAGCATGGGCTTGGGGGGCACACAGATCTAGGTCCGAGTTCCCCTGATGCCATTTGTTGATGGTCTTGGGCACTTACTTGAAACCAGTGAGCTTCAACCTCCTCATTTGTCAAGTGAGAATATCCTCATGGTTTATTGTGAGGAGGACATAAGTGCACCCAAACTGAGGATGCAGGACTCAACAAACCACCAATGTGCTTGACATTTGGACTTCTAATTGCAGGTACAACAACCAGACATGGCTCTGTGGCAGAATCCGAGCAGTAGCTGGGCACACAAACTGCACGGCAAGGAACGTCTTCATTGAGCTGAGCTCACCAGGTTCCTAGGTGTTCCTTTAGGACTTTAGAAATAAAAGTTTGAGTTCTGTGAGTTACTGATTCAAGAATAATGTGAGCTCAATGGCTGGAATTCTTGAGGCTTCATTTTTTGATTTGGGATATTCCCACCCTAGATTCTGGTATTGCAGACACAGCCTTCTTCCTCTAGGCTGCCACCTGTTGAAATACACAGATGTAATCTGAATACAAGGGGCTTGCAAGCATCGATCTGACATCAGACAGCCTTCCTCTGCAGCATTTATGGGGTCATAAAATGACAAACATTCTAGACAGGCTGAATCTACTAACCCTTCTGGCCCTGCAACTGGGGCTTTCTAACACTGCTTCTTGTGACTGCCCTCAGTACTCTGTGAGGCGGACTTCATTAATATTGATGCGCTGTAGCTTGTTAACCTCATTTGATGTTTATTTACAACCATTCTTCTCATATGCTAATGATGACACTGGGCTCTTCAGATAGAAGGTGGGGAATAAGACCCCTCTGCCAGCACCTCCTTGGCAAACTCCCGTCCCTTGAAACAGAAGTTTGCACAGAGGGAGTGAGGCCAAGTGGAGGGAATGCAGCAGAGAGGACAAAATGGTGTGAAAAGAATGTCTGCAATGTTCTGGGGGCAGAGAGAAGCCCAGTGCTGGCTGTCATGTGATGAGGTTGGGTTACACCCACCCATGGGTAACAAGGAGAAGCTGACGGTGGGATTTGAGGGCTGTTGCAGAGGACAATATGTCAGACAGACTCGGGAACTGGGGACAGACAGGAGTCAAGGACTGAAGGCCACTCTACAATTCACCCCACTTTCTACTATGATCTAAGAGAGCAGCAGGTGGGGACCTCTGTACAGCAGCCCAGTGCCTGTGGCGATGCTTCTCAGACAGCCTGGAGAAAGAATACACCCACCCACGGCTGTGAAATAGAAAGGCATGGGGAAACCACTGCCGTTTCTCTTCCTTCAGTTATGTAGGTATGGCAGAGAACAGCTGTTTAAAGTAGGAGGAAGACGTCAGAGGATGGGACACTACCCTTGTATCCTTTTGTTCCAGGGCGGCGAAGCCTACAGGCAACAGTGCTCAGTGAGTGAACTCTGAGTTGCCTCACTCATCCATTCTAAGTGTAGCAGCAACAGCAACATCTTCTGAACGTCCACTTCCGTTCTCCTCCCATGCTGCCTTCTTTCTGCCACTGTTGAGACAATTATGCCTGTCCTGCCTTGGGGGCCACACCCTCTTCTTTCTCCAGATCTGGCTTCTTTGAAGCACTTTGAAGATCATTCCTCCCTTGATGTGCCTTTCTGTAAGGCTGAAGGGGCAAGAGAAGAAAGAAACCTCCTACATTAAAGATTTAACCACATTTTACTTAAGCATGAAGTATTGGTTCTAACGGGTAGGTTTTATGTTTGAGTTGTTTGTCTGAAATCATTACCCCTTAGGGGACAGATTTCATCTTCTTTTAAGTTCTCTCTGAACTCAGTTCCTTTTAGAAGGATGTAATAATCAATAGCAATTTGCATTACCCTGACGATCTGCAGCTTGTCCAGGCCGGGGAAAAACACCTCAGACACCTGCATGCTGTTCTCGACTACAGCAGTGCTCTTCAACATTCCTGCACCATCTTCACCCTCAACCCCGCTGCACATGTGTTTCCTAGATGCTCAGCCATATGAGGTTTTAATGGCCTAGACTTATAATGCCATAATCTCTCTCTTTTATCCCTAAAGAAACAATTTTTGTCCTGCTGGAGGTAATATTGCCCCATTTGAAAATGCATGTTCTAGCTGAGTAGCACAGCCTGAATTCCGGTACTTGGATGGGAATGAAGCATGAGAATCAAGTTTGAGGCCATCCTCAGCAACATAGCCAGTCTGGGGTTAGCCCGAGGTAGGTGCATGAGATCCTGTGTTAAAAAACTAAGAGAAGTGGACAGAAGGGAGGAGAGGAGAGGAAAGAGAAAAGGAGGGAAGACAAGAGAAGATATTCGGGGTGCTGACTCATGTCTGTAATCCTGACTTTCAAGAGACTAAGGTGAGGGCTGAGGAGATGGCTCAGTGGTTAAGAGCCTTGGCTACTCTTCTAGAGGACCTTGGTTCCATTCCCAACAGTGACATGGCAGCTCATAACAGTCTGTAACTCTAAAACCAGGGGATCTGGCACCCTCACACAAACATACATGCAGACAAAACACCACCGCACATAGAAAATAAATTAATTAAAACAACAAGCGAACAAACAAAACACAGAGGGTGAGGAGGAGACCGCTGCGAGGTCAGTGCCGGCCCGGGCTAGAGGGTGAGGAGGAGACCGCTGCGAGGTCAGTGCCAGCCCGGGCTAGAGGGTGAGGAGGAGACCGCTGCGAGGTCAGTGCCAGCCCGGGCTAGAGGGTGAGGAGGAGACCGCTGCGAGATCAGTGCCAGCCCGGGCTAGAGGGTGAGGAGGAGACCGCTGCGAGGTCAGTGCCAGCCCGGGCTAGAGGGTGAGGAGGTAGCATCTCATTTACTATGTACTAGGACTGAACCTAATATTCTTTCAAAGTGAACATCAAACACAATTACACTTCTGTTCTGATTTAGAGGGGGGTTTATCTTTGTTTCTATCTAGTTAACTACAGTTCTTCCAAGGGAGAGGTCAAAACCCCTTCCCTCTTGCCACACTGGGCCTGACTTAGCCACAAAACAAACAGCTTACTTCTTGGCAGTGGGTTAACTTTTGACAACAGTCCTATTTGCACACTGGACGAGGCAATCAGTCCTCAAAAAAAAAATTTGTCAGGCCTGCAAAGACCCCCAAATACTTGGTTCTCCTCAAAGTCAACAATATGCTCCCTTGTAAGAGAATTGAGTAGAATGGAGTTCATTCTCTCATTAAATTTTTCCAGACTTTTGAGGAAGGCAGTGATTGCTATAACTATTCCCTTTCCAGAGGCAGAGACATGTTGGCATGGGCATTAGGCAGCTTAATGTAGGTCACTGAACCTTCATGCAAGCATCTTTTAAACCCCACAAAGGTTGCTCTAGGGGTTTCTAATCCTATGTCTTTTGGCTCTTACTTTAACTTAGGATGACCACACTCCATTAGAAATGTTTTAACAGTTGCTCTACCTCTGCCAACACCTGTTTCTCTCCATCTGCCAAGAGAAAGCAAAAAAGGTGTATTGGGAGTGTTAAGTGAGCCTCTGAGAATACACATCATGCTACATGCCTGCAACACCAACACTCAAGAGGGAGAGGCAGATGGGTCTTTGTGAGTTCGAGGTCACCCTGGTCTACATAGTGAGACCCTGTCTAAACCAAACCAAACCAAACCAAACCAAACCAAACCAAACCAAACAAAATGATATCAAAATGATGAAGAGAAAGAACCTGGGCTAGTCTCCAAACACTACCCTTTCACAAGCAGTGTGGAGACACACGCATAAATAACTGTATAAGAAGAAATGTAAGGGATCTCCCCCCCTTCCACTTTTCTAAGACAACCTGGCTTGGCTGAGAGGCATTAAACTAGGATGTGCTCCTCAGGAAATGCAAAAACCTGAATCAAGACCTCCCACAAACAGTCTTCAACATGAGAACTATTGTGCAGTCATGGGAACTGACCACATCTTAAAGAGCTTGCCACAAGTGAGTAGGATTAGAGGTTAGTGAGCCAAATAAAAATACTATCTAAAAGGGTTCTCTGCAAAGAGGCTTAGGCTCCTTTCGTTCCCAAGTAAGCCAGTGTGAGAACAAACCAGTCCCTCAGAATAAAACACCATGTATTTCTGTTAAAGAGTGATTCCAAGAGATAACTTGTAATCTCATGCTATCAAATAGGTCTGTACCTAATCCACTCGTCATATTCAATATCTAGTCTACTGAAGACGAGGAGGGAATGGCCCTGGGCAGTGCAGTGTATGTGGCCAGTATTGAAAAGTATCATCTCTAATACACTTGTCCTCATGAGATCTAATCCACATGGCAAAAGTTCTTTTTTATCTGAAGAGATGGAGATGAGCTGGTGTTGTGGTAAAGGTTTAAACGTTTTGCCAAGATCCAGAGGGTAAACCTTAGAGCCATCCAAAGGCGACAAGGGAAGCATCCACGTGTATGCAGTGTACTCTGTGCAGATCTTGAGCCTGCGGCTGTAGTTGTTGCCATGCATGCAGTGTACTCTATGCAGACCTTTAGCCTGCGGCTGTAGTTGTTGCTGTCTGTTTTTGTAAACAGCAAGTAAATCTTAGGATGAAAACCAAAAACAGCAAGAGCTCCAAAATCCATACTTGGCCTTAAAGAAAATGAATTGGGATTTATGAGAAAGCTCAGTGTGAAAGAGCACTTACCGCCAAGACTAAAGAACAGAGTTCAAACCCCACGACCCACACAGTGGGAGAAAATTGTTTTTCAAAAGTTATCTTCTGACTTCCACATTGACCACTCACATACATACACACAAATAAAAGTAAGGAGATTTGTAAAGGGGCATTTTCAAAGAAAATTATTTCCTCCTGGCTGCTATGCTAGGAACAAATCCTTTGCAATCCTGGCTGTGAGGAGTGCTTGGCTGAACCCCAGAGATCTCAGCACTGTCAGTGAACTGGGAAGAGCAAGGGATGGGTGGTCCTGTGCCCTCCTCCCTTCTAATAGGGGCCTCATGAGGTAGCCTGCTCTGGCCTGGATCCCTGGAACTGGTAGTGACCCTCCTGCCACTTGCTTTCAGTGCTGAGATTACAGCTGTGTGTGTCCCACACTGCCCAAGTCTTGTTCTACCAAGACAACTCTTGACTAGATCTTGATCTAGTCTGCTAGAAAGGTCTGGTATTCTAGTTACTTTGGAGGCTGAGGCAGGAGAACTTAAAGTTCAAAGTAAGTTTGGGGTACAGGGTGAGTTCAAGGCTAGTAAAGTAAGCTTTGTAAGACCCTGTTTTGAAGTAAAAAGTAGAGAGAAGGCTGAGCATGCGCTTGGCACTAATGTGCTTGTCATGCCTGTGAGAGGCTCTCAGTTCAGGCCCCAGTACTGCCAAAAGGAATTAAATTAAATTCAGGAAAAGACTAATCTTCATGGGCAGGTAGCAAAAACAAACAAACAAAAAAACAAAAAAACCACCTTTTCCTACAAGATGTAGAAGGCAATAAGAAGCAAGGCTCCTATCAAATATCTGCACCCACTGTGCTCCCAGGCTGCGAGGGAGGAAGGGCAGCTCTACTGCATCTCAGTGTCTCTCTGATCACAACTTGAGAAAAGCTCCCCAGAGAGAGCGTGGGTGGGGCCCAACTCTTCTGAGCTGGCAAAAGTCTCATTCTGTCATTTCAAAGGCAGTCAGCCAAGTTTCTGTGTGACAGCTTAGGATGCTAAAGTTTCACTGGGCCTGGGGAGAAAGGCAGAAGGAAAAATAAGGAGGCTCCCCTTTTCAGACATAAGGAGAGAGCAGGCCCACTGAGTCCACAGGTAGTCTTGTCCTGGTTCTGTGCTCACTTAGCATCTATGTGGGAAGTGAAGGACTAAAGTAAATGACTTGCTCAAAGTGACATAGTTGGTCACAGAATTCAGGGCTTCACTGCAAACAGAGACGGATTCAGGTTATCCAAGTACTGGGAGAGGTTTCAGAAGTAGAAACCATTTTTTTTTTCTTGTTTTTCAGGACTGGGGACTGCACTCAGAGCTTTGCAAATGATTGGTAAGTTCTCTACCACTATAGTACCAATTTTAAATAGAGAAAAGGAGAGCTGGGGGTGTGGCTCAGTTGGTATAGTGTTTGCCTGGTACGCACAAAGCCCTGGATTTGATTACTAGCGTCTGGTAAACTGGGTGTGATGGTGCAAGCCTGTGATGCCAGCATCAGGAGGTAGAGGCGGGAGGATAAGGAAGTTCCAGGCAATTATCCGCTACTTAGTGAGTTCAAGGATAGTCTGGGCCATCTCAAACTGTCTGAGAAGGGGCTGCTTAGAAAAAGACCTGTGAGTCCAAAGCTTATTACAATTCTGTGGTCTAACCTCAGAAGTACAGACAGATAGAAAGATAGATAGATAATCCTATAGCAGTTACATGGAAAACAATTTCATAATCAGAAGTTTAAGGAACAGACAGTACTTTTTGTTCCATACTTGTGCCCAAATACAATTCGGAGTTGCCATGTTGTATTCCTGATGGAACAGATCTCCACAGTCAGACAGTGAAGCATGTCATACCTTTGAAAGGCTAAGGTTATTGTTTAAATGAAGAAAGCATGGCTGAAAAGATGGTCTAGTGCTTAAGAGTGTTCGCTGCCCAATCATGGGGGCTAGAGTTCATACCCTACAAATGCCATGACTCCAGTTCTGAGGGACTCAACATCCTCTTCTAGTCTTTTTTTGGTTTTGTTTTCTTTTCTGTTTTTTTTTTTTGTTTTTCGAGACAGGGTTTCTCTGTAGCTTTGGAGTCTGTCCTGGAACTCACTCTGTAGACCAGCCTGGCCTCGAACTCACAGAGATCTGCCTGCCTCTGCCTCCCGAGTGCTGGGATTAAAGACATGTACCACCACCGCCTGGCCTGACTGTTTTCTTATCCTGTTCCTGGATTTTCTCCTTGACATCTTGTTCAGCACTATCTAGAAAAGCACCGCCCAGCAGAATAGAAGCCACTAACCACACAGAGCTTAGAGTACTTGAAATGGGACTAAAATAACTAAGGAACCTTAATTTATACTTAATTTAAAAAGTCAACCTTATTGAGTTATGGTTGACCTAAATCTACACATATGGATACACACAATTGGTACTCTTGGACACTTGCGCACATCTGTGAAGTTCCCACCACCATGAAGATAAGACTCATCCTTTCTTTCCACAGAGGCTCCTTGTGTCCTTTGTGGGGTACAGTAAGAACACTTGATAAAATCATGAGATCCAGCCTCCTAAAAAATATGGCATGCAGGTTTACGGACAATGCCCCCCTCACCTCATTCAGCCACTTCCCACCTATGAGGCTAGCCCTGACCTTACTGACGAGGAAACGTGCTCCAAGAGCTTACGGGACTTACCACGACCACTCAATACACATGTACACGAGTAGGACTGAAGCTAGACTTCCCAGCTACTGGTCTTTGCTGTCATCACCTTCCTCCATGCACAATGCAGCCCTCACTGTAAGGGATTGTCTGGTCTTTGTAGGATGTGGTTAGGACTTTGTTAAGTTCACCATATCTGGCACCAAAACAGTGATTGGCATAAGCAAGCACTCAGTAAGATTTGGGGGATGAAAAATGAATAAACAGAGCAATGATTTTTTTCTCATTATTCCCTCTATTCTTGTATTACATCTAAAGTTAATTCAGCTTCTTATCAAACAGTAATATCAGTTTACGTCTCTTGGACTTGGAGCTGTGCTGTGAGGGTACACGGTATCATACCTTTTTGTTTTCTTACCTGTGTGTGTGTGTGTGTGTGTGTGTGCGTGTGTAAATGCACACATGTGTATATGCATATAAGCATGTTCCTTTGTATGTGTGTGTGTGGAGACAAGAGATCAATGCCAAGTGTCTTCCTCAATTACTTGTCACTTTATATGTTTAGGCAATTAAGAATATTTTGTATGTATGTGTGATGTGTGTACATGTGTACACGATTGTGTGTGTGTGAATGCCATGACGTGCATGTGTAGATCAGAGAACAACTTTGGCTGGTGCTTCTTTTCCTCCAGCATGCTTGAGACAGGTCTCTGTAGTTTACTGCGCACGTGCCAGGCTATTAAGCCTGTGATCTTTTAGCGATTCTTCTATCTCCACACCCATTTCACTGTAGAGGCACTGGGATTACAAATACTGTCTGCTGCACTCAGCTTTCTGTGGGTTCTGGGGATCTGAACTCAGGTCCTCACAGTGGCACAGCAAACACTTTTCCCCGGAGCTGTGTCCCCAGCTCTCTTACTGTTCCAGATTAGGTCTCTCACTGAACCTGGAGCTTATCTACCTATCTCTCTGTGATGCTGAGGATCAGACAGGGAAGGATTCTATCTCAGCTATACCCTAGCCTCTAAACTGAATTTTTATTTGCATATTACATTTATATATTTCCATTTGATTTGTAAAATAAACCTTTGCTCAAACTGTCTGCTAATTATTGGACCCTGAGTACGGGGCCGGGAGTGTGGCATGACTCTGCCACCAGTTCTGGCCCTCACCTTGACTGAAGGCCCCAGGGAAGAAGATAGAAGCCTGTGATGAATGTTCTCAAAATGGTACAATAATTGACTTATTTCCCTCGGGTCCCCACAAGATGTCTTATGAGAAATGGCCTTTGAATGCACTGTCACCATGTCGTTTAGGATCCTGTATAGAAGTGACTGGCAGATTGCACTTACTATAAGGTAGACGATGGCATCTTTGCCGCCTGCTTTTATAAGACTTGGTATTTTCTAATTGCTCAAGGCTGGAACATGTTCACCTATAACTCAGAGGTAGGAGCTGGAGAGAAATGACAGCAGAGTCTCCGTCTCCACTGGAGTCCACCTCCCGGGCACCACTTGCATAGTAAACCTCGTTGTTTTCAAGGAAAGGTCTTACTAGACAGCCCAGGCTGGCCTCCCACATGCTTAGAATCTCTAAAGTTGACCTGAAATGTTCTTAGCTTATTAAAAAGATTGATTATGAGCATAAATTAGCTTTTGCTTATCACCTTGGGTTCTCCACTATGAATTAGTATCTGAGATCATACAGATAATATATACAAGGACTTACTTGTTCCTGTGTTTATTTATTTATTTTTTAATTGTGTGTATGTTTGTGCAAATGAATGTGTGTGTATACATGTGACTATGTCAGATACCCTGGGAGCTGGAGTTATAGGTGCCACTATGTAGGTGCTGGGAACTTGAACTTGGGTCCTCTGCAAAAACAATGTGTACTTTTAAATGCCAAGCAATCTTTTCAATTCCTTGTTCCTGTTTTTCATATGCATTTCCTTTTCACCAGTTGTGTCTTAATTTTTATTTCTTTTTTGTTTTGTTTGTTTTGTTTTTTGAGACAGGGGTTCCTTGTGCAACAGTACTGGCTGTCTTAGAATTCACTGTATAGACCATACTGGCCTCAAACTCACAGAGATCACCCTGCCTCTGCCTCCCAAGTGCTGGGATTAAAGGTGTGCACCACCATTGCCCTGCTCAGTTAGGTCTTTAATAGCTCCCTTTTGTTACTGGCATATGGCTAAGGCTAGTGATGACTTGTAATAATTATTACTTATTTATTTATTTTTTAAGGACAGGGTTTCTTTGTGTAGCCTTGGTTGTCCTGGAACTCATCACTCTGTAGACCAGGATGGCTTTGAACTCACGGAGATCCTTATGACTACTGGGATCTTGCCATTATTTTTATCTACCACCACTGACAAACAGTAGTATAGGTTGTGGATTCTCTCTTCCCTTCTCCCTTTTCCTCCCTTCCCTTTTCCTTCTCCCCTCACTGGTGTTTGTGTGTGCATGTGTGTGTGTGCACAAGAGCACTTGTGCACCAGAACAATTACCTATGTATGAGTGTGTGTGTGTAGCCCAGAGGTTGCTGTTAGGTGCCTTCCTCTACAGCTCTCTGTGTTAGTTTAAATGAGAATGTCTTCCATAAGCTCAGACATTTAAACACTTGGCTCAGTTTATCACCATCACAGCATAAACTTTACACTGGATTGGACTGAAAAGATGTGTTCTTCTGACAAAAATTAAGTCAGTTCATCTTCACATTTGAATGGGCCTACCCTGAACTGGGAATATCAGGATCAAACAGGACCAGATTGCCTCAAGGGTTCAAAAACTCTCCCACCATCTCCGATGAAGTACTCAACTAGGATTTAAGTCTCTTCCATAGTAAATGCCCTGAGGTAACTTTGCTTCAATATGTAGATGATTTATTACTGGCTGCTAAAGGTGGACAGGACTATTTGAGAGTCACCAGAGGCCTTTTGGACACTCTAGCCCAGTTTGGGCTTTAGAGTTTTTAAAAAGAAAGCTCAAAAGTGTTCACCCCAGGTAACTGACTTGGGATGTGAGCTGAGAGAAGGGAAAGATTGCTGTCCCAGGCCCACATAGCAGCCAAATCCCAAGTTCAACTACCAAGTTAGGGAATTTCTGGGAGCTGTTGGATATTGCTGTCTTTGGACACATGGGTTTGCTGAAATTGCCAAACCTTTGCACTATGGCCAGGAGAAACAACCCTCTGGAACGGGTAGATGAACATGAGCAGGCCATTAAGAACTTAGAAGACATCCTGGTAAGACCCCCACATTAACTCTCCCTAATATCTCCAAGCCCTTTCATCTTTCCATTCTCGAAGGAAAGGGCATTATGATGACTCCTTCCATCTATGAGATGCTCCCACAGTTGCTGCTACCGCAGCCTTTCTGTCACCTGTCCCAGGACTTGTTGTTGGACTACAAAGAGAGGGTCCTAAAGTAAACTGTCTAATTAAAAAAAACTACTAAAAATATTACAGCAGGAATATTAGCAGAAATTAATCAAGAAATGGGAGAACTGAGAACAACAGCTTTCAAAATAGAGTTCCTATAGATTACCTGTTACTTAAGCAATCTTGGTTGTCAACAATTTCTTGGAGTGTTCCATTTAATAGCTCTGAGTTTTCTCATGCCATTGACAACCTAATTGATAATCTATGTAAAGAAATAGACAAAATCTCTCAAATTTAGACTGGCCAATAGGGCTAGAATGGTCTCTACTAGTTATAACCAGGCCGCCACTATCCTGATCACTTGTCAGATAAGCAATTCTAGAATCATTGCTGCCCAACAATATTATTAACATAGTCCCCTATCAAAGACTTGACAGAGAAACATGAGCCAGGGGGGATGGGGAGCCTGCCTGACTCCATTTTGAAGGCAGGAGACTTTATGCTGTATTATTAAAAATAAGTTTCTATTTACTGAGTTGCTCAATGTTTCCTGTAACCTGATCTCCCCCAAGCCATGACCTTGACTTGTTTTGGGGAATACCCTTATATTCCCTGATCTTCCCTAATCATATGACCACATGATTTCTTTTAGATTTTTTCCCTGTATTTTCTTATTGCCCTGTTGTCTCTGTAAAACTAATCATGATTTTACTCCTTTAAAGGGGCCCAAGAAATGGATTTGAGGCTGCTCTCTTTAGCTCTATTAGAAGGCTGGTCAACTCTCAGGTGCATCCTAACCAAAAATCAAGCTTGCTTCAAATTTGACTCAAATTGTAGTAGTGGACTTCTTCTCACCATGGGGATTAACAAAACCTCACTTGTTCAGTTGGAATTTACAGCTCACTCTTGCTTGATCTGGAAAGCCCTATCCCCCCCCCCTCTTCAAACCCCACACTCTGAACAAAGGGAAGGCACCAAAAAGCTCAGTTCCATGTTCCTGGCACTGCTAGCAGCTCCTCCCCTGACGGTGTCAGCAGCTCAAGCCCTCGCCTAAAGTGCTCAGCTTTTGACCACACTTCGGCACAAATCCTGCTTGTAGCAGAGCATCACCTCTAACCTAAAAGCTTATATAGTTTCCTTGTTTTAGTTAGGGAGTGCACTTCTTTGGCCTCAATCTCTGGAACTAGAGAACCTGCCTAAGAGTTGCTTTGCTCAAATAAACTTGTTCCTATAGTTTTTTAGTTTGGCTTGATCCGGTTTACTGTGTCAGTGGAGAAACCTATTACCACCTACTTCTAGCTTGCTCTCTCTTGGCCTGGCCTGCATGGCAACCACTGCTGCTTGACAAAGTTCTAGCATTTTGACTTTGCAGATCACAATTCTCCATTTTGAAGGCAGGAGTCATTACACTTTTACTTTTATATTTAATGATTCTCTGTTAGGATTCAGGCATTATGCTGGCCCCTGTCACTTGGCAGGACATACCCAGGGAGTACCCTGGCCTGTCCAGAGTCCTATGGCTACTACATGTGTACTCAGGTGCAAAGGTTCCTTTTAAGAGAAAGCTCTGCCCACTTCTGCTCTCTCTTTCCCACAGCTCTTGTGAAGAGGCAGGCTGGTCCTTGCCTCTTCTTCCCTTTCCTCTTTCTCTCTGTATTTCTCCCCCTCCCCCATTTACCCTTCTCAATAAACTCCCCACTTCAGCTCTGCCCCGCACGGCATAGCTGTCTTTCACTCACCGAGGCCTCTGGCTCTCACCTGCCAAAGTCTCTTGCGCCATTTTACATTTGTTAGCTACTGAGCCCTGGCTCAGAGTTTGTGGTTGATGGACCACAAAGGTAGCCTGTGCCAATCATATTGGGTCCTCCCTTAGTCTCTGGACGCTGGAGATCACAAGCTTAGGATCTTCCTTCCCTCCCTCGTGTAAACTATAGCCCCCATAAATCAAACCACATAGCCCCTTATAGGCTCCCTACATTCTGCCAGTGGACTGGTAGTTGGAAGTGCTGTTCTTTCCCCCTTCTCTTTACTTGCCTGTCTGCCTCCCCCCTTTCCACTACTGCAGTGGTCTCTGGGTCTCCCACCATGGCTGAGCCTGTCTTGTGAAGGCTCTTCCTTTCACCTGGAAATGCTGTCTCACTCTCCTCTTCAAAACGTCCCCTCCATCTCTGGCACTGCCACCACTGCACTATTCAGCCAGGGGTGGTGGGCTCCCCTTTCCTGCCTGGCTGTGCTCCTACTCTGTCTCTGTTCCCACCCTTTCTGATGCAACCCAGGCAGGTGTGTTCCCTCTTTCCCACCCAGTTGTAGGCTGGCAGTATATGCTCAGGATGTTTCCTATCTGCTTCATGTATGAAAGAATGTGTGGCCACACAGGGTGATTCTGACTGTTTTAAATGTATGTTTTATGCATCCCGTATGTCTGTCCTGTTAATTGGGTTTGTTAAAATTTGCACGACTGCTCTAAATAACATGTGGTTTCTCAGTGCCTTGCAACAAGTGGGCAGGCACCATCTTAGCTAAGGATAGACCATATGACTTAATCTTCCAGCCATGGCCAATAAGCAGGAAGCAATAAGAATGCAACAGGCACTCCCATCCCTCCCCACCTTTTTATAATATGAAGAAGGCGAGAATGTTAGGAAGGATTCAAGCATTGCACTGGCCCCTGTCACCTGGCAAGATAAACCCAGGCAATACTCAAGCCTATACACGGTTCTATGGCTGCTACATCACTATATAGGCAGGTACAAAGATCCCTTGAAGAGACAAGCTCGGCCATTCCTGCTCTCGTTTCCTGCTGCTCTTCTGAAGAGGCAGCTGCTCCTTGCCTCTTCCCTTTACCCTTCTCTCAATAAAGTCCTCATTTAAGCTCCCTCTGCATGGCATATTGTCTTCTGTCTGCCAAGACCTCTGGTTCTCACCCGCCAAGGTCTCTCGTGCTGGTTTACAACATTCTCACTATGTGTTATGGGAGTCCCTTATACCTTTCTCTTTGAGAAATTTTAAGAGGGCGTTGAAGGATGAAAATGTATAAAATGGCAGCCTCTTTGAACAAAATAATTCATTGAAAAAAAAATCCTTGCCACTGTGGAACTATATAATGTGATAACTCTGCCTGCTCCCTTGTGTAAGTTAACACCAAGCTGGTAGAAAAATGTATATAAGTAACATGCTTGATAAATAAGGTATATTTGATGATCAAGATTTATAAATTCCTAAGGTCTACTCAGATTCACAGTGATGTTTGTCTAGCTTTGTCTTTGCATACTTTAATTAAGCTTTAGCTATTTGGATAAAATAAGTCATATAAAAATAAACTGCATTAGTCTACAATGGAGTGTCTGACTTGACCCCATCCCCAAGTCCTTTCCCAGGGTCAGACATTTAGACAAAAGTCTGCATTCCCTCAGTGGTTTGAAGGAACGTCCTGCTGGCGACAAAGGGAGTCATTCTCTTTATCTTTGGCAAGTGGAATTTGCGGCTTTCCATTAACATACAACTGTAGGCCCACTAACTTGTCAAGGTCAATGCTAGCTTCCACAATCCTTGATCACAAGCCACACCCCAACTCACAGGCACTCTTTCTCCCATTTAATCCTTTGTGCGATTACAGAGTATAAAAAGTGGCCTTTTTTTTTTTTTTCAATAAGGCACCATACATCCAGATTCAACCTTGGGTCCTGTTAGTCTCCTCTTTCCCTTCACCAACTCCATACCTCCCCTCTGGGATTTGAACCCTCCTGGAACTGAATTCTAGCACTTTCTGCTTCAGGTTTGTGGTTCTTAGCCTGCTGCTCCGGCCAGCATGCCTGGTACTTGCTGCCTGGCCATCATGGATTCTAACCTAGAACCATAAGCCCCAATAAACTTTCTTCCAAAAGCTGCCTTGTCATGTTGTTTTATCACAGCAAGACAAAAGTTTATGAATACACTTTCATGTTATGTTTTAAGACAGGGTCTCTCACTGAACCTGACACTTGCTGTGTGCGGCCATGCCTAGCTTTCGCAGTGTGCCGGGGATCCTAGCTCTGGTCCTCATACTTGTGTAGCATGTGCTTTTGCCACAAAACCATTTTGTAGTCTAGTATTGTGGCTTCAGCATTTATTACTCAAGGTCCCTGGTGAAACTACTAGGAAATTACCTCACCTATAATGAAGCATTTAAACTCTGTAAATATTGGTGTTAACCCACCAAATAAGAATAAGACCACTACTATAGTTTGCAGCAAACTTTAATTAAATACTGGCCAGGTGGATGGGCTTTGGTCAGGTCCATACCCAGGTTCCTGGGAAGTGGCCCAGAATCACAGTTTGTAGTGGTTTAAGAAGGAAAACCCATAATTCATTGCATTTTCCACCAGGTCCAATCAGGGGCAAGCATACTTCCTGACATACCTCCATCTTATGACACCCCCCCCCCCCCGCCCCATGTGGTCAAGCACATGGGCGCAGATGGGTAAAACAAACTTGTTTAGGGGGAATGATAATCACGTGACTTGTTATCACCCATAAACCATAGTCTCCAGCATTTCAGAAACTATCTGTCCTTGAGCAAGGTGTTAGGATTGAGGCATTACGCTGACCCCTGTCGCCTGGCAGGATGAACCCAGGCAGTACCTTAGCCAGCCCAGGGTCCTATGGCTGCTATGCCACTAAGCGGGTGCAAAGGTCCCTTTAAGAGACAAACTCCCAATCTCTCTCCCTGCTGTTTTTCTGAATAGGCAAGCAGACCCTTGTCCCCCACAGTGCCACCTCACCCCCCCTTCCAACCTTTTTTTTTTTTAACCCTCCTTTCAATAAACTCCATAATCAAACACTTTCTGCATGGCGTATTTGTCTCCTGCCTGTATTCCCCACCTGCCATGGGACCCACTATGGTTTCTCTTGCACCGTAATCATAACACAAGGGGCTTTGCTGATCAGAGGCATTTTGTTTCATGGATCTCTAAGGCATAGTAGTGAAAACTTAAAATATAACTTTGGCTCTCACAATTGGCGGCTTACAAGCTATTTTCACTCATGTTCAAATTACTGACTATGTTTGTACAGTGTAGAGGTTTGACTGCTGTGCTTGAGACACTAGGGAACATTCACCAGTGTCAGATACTAGACTGAGGGTCTGTCCAATGTTTAGTGCAAGTCAAGACATTAGTAAAATTTAGACTCCTTAAGGTGTAATGATGTCTTTAATTCACTCATCTTATCAAAGTAGCCCAGAAAATTACTTTGTCTACCTGGATTGGGAAAGTTCTTAAGTTTTAATTTACAAAGCATTAGACAGAGTAGCCAGACGGTGGTGGTGCACACCTTTAATTCAGCACTTGGGAGGCAGAGGCAGGCAGATATCTGAGTTCCAGGCCAGTTCGGCTTACAAAATGAGTTTCACGACAGGCTGGGCTACATAGAGAAATCATATCTTGAAAAATAAAACAAACAAACAAACATAAGCAATGCAAAATAAAGCATTTGAGAGTCCTTGAGGCTAATGAAGGACTCTCTGCATATGCATATGAATACAAATGTAACATAAATAAAATAAATCTAAATCATGCAAGGATTTAGCTATATGGGTTCTTGCTTCACTGCTTACATGCATCTTTTGTTGATAAGACACTTCTTTGTTCATTTACTCCTCCCTAAAATGCCCTCTTTGTTCTCAGGGAAGGTGTATGAACTAGCAAGTCTTAGTTGTGACACTTTAACAGTCTTTGATCAATTTTAATTATGTGTATATGTGCACATCTTGTGTCTGAGTACTTGAGCGCCCACCGAGAGAGACAGTCCAGGAGTTGGCTCCCCTGTGGCTAGAGTTACAGGCAGTTGTGAGCTGTCTGATCTGGACAGTGGGAACTGAATTTAGTCCTATGAAGAGGCAGTGTGCAATCTTAACTGCTAAGATATCTTCAGCTCCAGCTGTGGCATTTCTTAAGAAACAAGAAAGACAACTCTTAGAAAGACAAGATGGCTCAGCAGGTAAAGGCAATTGCTACCAAGCCTGAGGGTCTGAGTTTGATCCTGGAACCTGTAGCACGAATTCTAAAGGTACAAATAATAAAAATCCAGAGTCAGATATAGGGGTTAATGCTCAAGACCAGAGAAGCAGAACACTAACCTCTAGAGAGTTCTTTTACCCCTACCAATGCTCAGACCAAAGGGGCGACCCTGTCCTCAGAATATATCTCCAGACTACATCTGTCTCCACCAAACCTCAGACTGCAATGAGTTCCTGTCTCACTCTGCTTTATATTTCTTTCTTCTCCCAGTCATATCACTCCTGTCTCCACCTCCCTAGTGGTAGGATTAAAGGTGTAGGATCCCAATATAATGACCTGTCCTGCCCCTTTAAGAGACGAGCCCCGCCTACTCCCTCCCCCATCCACCACAGAACTAGGCAGATCTTCATTCCTGCCTGCAGCCTGAGCCCTTTTTTTTCTGGCTCTCCCTCAAAGAAGCAGCTTTAGCCTCTCTCTCTTCTCCCCAATTCTCCTCTCACCCCCTCTGTTTCTCTCTCCTCTCTTTCTACCTCTCTCTCTGCTCTTCTCCCTTCTCCTCTTTCTCTTTCCCCTCCATAACCACTAAATAAATATCCAAGCTCACTCTGCATGACCCTCAGCGACCATGGAGGACCCTGAGGAGTAGCTCTAGGTGCCAATCAAGTAAGTTCTCTGTCTTTTTTAATCAATAACTCAAGTAAAATTTTATCCTTCTCAAAGATCTCTGATGCAATTTGACAACCGAGAGGTTTTATCCATTTAAAAAAAACAACCTCACCAAACAAATTTCAATAAAATACAAATACAAGCTATTAGGGCATGTACCCGCAAGTTATAAAGGTATGAGGATAAGTGCATGCTATCAAATTTCTCTCACACTGCTTTCCATAGTCTTAAGGATACTTTTCATTATGCAAAAATATCTGTCACAGACATTCTGATACAAACTTATGTTGTAACAAGCCCAAAAAATTCTTGTAAGTTCCAGAGAGCCAAATTGAAGGCTCTACCTTAAACAGGTCAGATAATACACCTCTCAATTCCCTGGTCTTAAAATATTTTTTTCCTAAACTTAACTTTGTCCTCTGTTCTGCCAATACCTTAAACAGGTGTAAAAGACACCAGACATTTCCATACCACAAACACCAGACAGGAGCAAAGAGATCAGCTATGCCAGGATGTGACCAGCACCCAGCCTTTTCAGGTTTTTCCCCAAGATGATGCCCACAAATAAGCAGGAAGCAGTCTTGAGAATCCACCGCCCCAATTCCTTTAACCTGTTGTGCCCAAGCTTCCACCTTTTTATTATTATTTAAAAAAAGAGAGAGATGGGAATGTAATGATCTGTCCTGTCCCTTTAAGAGACAAGCCCCGTCCACTCCCTCCCCCATCCACCACAGAAGCAGGCAGATCTTTATTCCTACCTCCTGCCACTGAGTCTTCTTTTCTGGCTCTCTCTCAAAGAGGCAGCTTCTGCCTCTCTCTCTTCTCCCTACTTCTCTCCCCTCTCCGTTTCTCTCTCTGTTTCTCTCTCCCTCTCCTCCACCCTCTCTCTGCTCTTCTCTCTTCTCCTCTTTCCCTTTTCCTTCCTTAATCCACTAAATAAATATTCAACCTCACTCTGCATGGTGTGTCTATCCATGTCTCTGCCTCTCGCCCTCCATGTGGCTCCCTGCCTGGGACCAGCTGCCTTGGAGACTTGAGGCATGGTCTCAGAGGTGTGCCTATCTGTCTTGGTCTCTCACCCACCATGCGGCTCCCTCGCTAGGTTCCCTGCCTGGGACTTGCTGTTCCTTGCGGCTTGCAGGTCACTTGGGGAACAGTGTTGTACTCAGGGACTCCCTACCTGGGACCTGGCTGCCTTCTTGGTCCACTGTGGTCTCAGGACTCATGGCCTACTGCCCGCATCTGCTAGGGGACCTGTGGCATGGTCTTATGACCCGCTGCCCACTGCTGCCACTCTGGGACCTGCAGTATTTTATTTAAACCATAACACCCAAGTGCTGGCATCACCTTTGTGTGAACTCTGTTTCTCTTTGAGACAGACTGAATCAGATATAGTCCAGGGTGGTCTTGAACTAACAGAGATCCTTCTGCCTCTGTCTCCCTGAGAGCAGATTAAAGAAAGGTATGTGCCACCCTTCCCTGGCTTCTAGTGGCTTAGCTCTGCATTCTGATCTTCAGACACTCTTTGTTAAAACACAAATAAAATATCACTACAGGAACCCATATGGTAGAAGGGGAGAACTATGCCTGCAAGCTGTCCCATATCTCCACATGCATATGGATGCACACTAGTAAATATATAAAATTTTTAAAAATTAGTGCTGGGATTACAGGTAACTCTGAGTGAGAACCACTCAGCAAAGCTGGTCCTGAGCCTTAGAAACTAAGAACTAAAAGAATGATTTACTGTCTTACTCCCCAAGTTATGCAGTAAATCATAAAACAGCTAGAGATAACTGATACACATTCTATACCATGCATACTTCCATCTCTCTGCCAAAGGTGAAACACAGGCCCAGGTGGCTGAGCAAGTTATTACAGCCATGTTGCTAACAGTGGTAAAGCCGTGACACAAGGGCCACATTGTTTGCTCTGTTACAATATGTCTATTCTGTTAATTACTTTATTAACTATTGATTGCAAGTTTAATTAGCCTGCTACTGAGGCTCTTACTATGCAAATAATGAGTTAAAAAACAAAAGGTTTGGTTAAAGGCATAGTCCACAATTACATTTCTAGGCCATCAGCATGACAAGAAGCCATCGATGTGCACACATCATCTAGTCCATGTTCCTTCTGCTTGTTCACAGTGATATCATGAAGATACAGCTGAGAACTGCTGAAATCTAATTAAACCAGAAAAATATACTAAATACTGCTATACTGAAGAAGATTCCTTCCATGTTAGTCTTGTTGTTTCTTCAGAAAAGGGAATGCTGGGATAGGGAGACATCTCAGCCAGTGAAGTGCTTCCTTAGGACATGGGTGTGGAGACTCAGGAGGCAGAGACAGATAGATTCCTCGAGCTCACTGGCCAGCCAGCCTATCTAGTCTAATGGTGAGCTCCAGGGCAGTGATAAACACTGTCTAAAATACAAGGTGGGCAGCTCCTGGGGCTGAACTCTGCCTTCCACATGCACTTTTCACATGCAGTAAACACATCCACACACACACCCACGGAAAGATAGACAAAAGGACACACATACACAGACAGACAGACACACATGGACAGATGGGTGAAAGGACACACAGACAGACAGACAGACAGACACGCGGTATTTATAGTACCTCTTCCTCCTCTTCAGCTACTGTCATTACACCAGACACAGTGGTGCTAGCCTTAAGTCTCAGTATCTCAGAGGTGGAGGCAGGCAGGCAGATCTGTGAGTTCAAGTCCAGCCTGATACATACTGTGAGCTCTAGGCCAGCTAGGGCTGTGTGGGGAGACCTCCTTCTCAGCACTATTATTCCACCTGTCACTGATACAGATAAATAAGCACACTGACTTCCTTAAATAACCACATTTAAAAATTTTTTACTTTATTTATTTTTATTTTTATTTTTTGGGTTTATTGGAGACAGGGCCTCACTAGGTAGCTATGGTTGTCCTGGAACTCACTATGTAGACCAGGATAGTCTTGAGCTCATAGAGATCAACCTGCCTTTGCCTCATGAGTGCTGGGATTAAGGGGTATGCCATTACATCTGGCTACTTTTATTTTTAAATTTTATGTATGTGTGTGTGTGTGTGTGTGCGTGTGAGTATATGTATGTGAGTGTAAGTGACCACAAGGGCCAGAGGAAGGTGTTGCTAGGTCAGCTGTGGTCTGATGTGGGTAGCAATACACACTGGACAGCAGATTCTCTCTCTAGCCCCAGCCATTATTTGATCTTGTGCTTAGGGCTGCCCTATGAAGTACGCTCTTGTTATTTCCACTTCACAAATAAGGATTCTTGGCTTGCAGAGTGAAATCACTTGCCAATGTGATTTAATAAGAAATAAAATAGCTGGGATTGCAAAGTCCTTAACTGCTTCTTTCCTTTTTCTTCTCTATGCACCCTAACAAGCTAGAAGTGGTTACAGCATCCTTTTCTGTGTACTGACAAACTATTGCTGCTGCTCAGGTGAAGAAAGTCAGCTGAGGTGGATGCCAGCATTGTCTGCCTTCAGCTCCAGCCTTCTGAGGGTCTCAACCCATCCCCACAGGACCACAGCTTTCCTCCCTAGGCTCACTTTCTCAGAGCCCACTGGGAGGAGGGAGGTGGCCTGTTACCACACAGCAATGCTGACTGTAGTCCCTGACCCCAGTGTTACTTTACCTTCCAGTCCAAAGAGCATTCTTTTTGACAGGAAAACAAACCGAAGCTGAAATATGGGTGAGTGCTCTATTTTCTTCCTTTATTTGGTTAATATTACATGACTCGCCTGGGCATCATCTTTTTTGTTGCTGTTGTTGTTTTGGTTTTTTGTTTGTTTGTTTTGGGACAAGATCTTGCTGTATTGATCAGGTTTGCCTAGAACTAGTAATCCTTCTGTCCCAATCTTTATTCAACCTGTTACTATGCCAGGCTCATTAAATTATCTTAATAAATCAAAAATTATCTTTTTTTTTTTTTTTTTTTTTGGTTTTTCGAGACAGGGTTTCTCTGTGTAACAGCCCTGGCTGTCCTGGAACAAGCTCTGCAGACCAGGCTGGCCTAGAACTCACAAAGATCCACCTGTCTCTGCCTCCTGAATGCTGGGATTAAAGGTGTGCATAGCTCAAAAAAAGTATCTTAATAAAACATTTAAAAATACTGATTCTAGGGGCTAGAGAAATGGCTCAGTGGTTAAGAGCATTGCCTGCTCTTCCAAAGGTCCTGAGTTCAATTCCCGGCAACCACATGGTGGCTCACAACCATCTGCAATGACATCTGGTGTCCTCTTCTGGCCTGCAGACATACAGACAGAATATTGTATACATAATAAATAAATAAAAAATACTGATTCTACAAAGAAATTTGTAGAACTTTTTGAATGTGTATTGACCTTTTATATATATCCCTTTATGAAGAAGCTCATAAAGACTTTTGCTCAGTTTTTAGCAGGTGCTTTGTCTTTTTTTGACCAGCAGGTGCTCTCTAAGTGTTCTCATGTATTAAGGTGGAAGTGTGTGCTGCAAATCTTTCTTCCCAGCTGCCATTTCTGGGTCTCTTTCTCCTTTTTCTTCCTCTGCTCCTTTTCTTTCCTTCAACAAAGTAAGTTGCTGGTCTGTTCGGGTTGGCCTAGAACTTGATGTGGATTTGAGGACTGAACTTTCAATTCTCTTGCCTCTATTTCCAGAGTGCTGGGGTTACAGGAGGAACCAGCAGGCCTAGTTTTCATGGTGGTGGAGATCACATTCAATCTCCAATCTTTATTTTTTATTTAATGTTCTTATTGAATAGAAACTTTTTTTTAGAGATCAAACTTTACTATGAATGTAAAGAAATTGTAGCTTTCACACACTGCTAGTAGAAATGTAAAATGAACGATACAGCCATAGTCTGGGAGTTCTCTAAAACAGTATTTTTATAGGATTCCATTTATACAGCATTCCATTCCTACATATATACATACCCAAGAGAAATAAAAACATCCACACAAGAATCTATTTGCCAATGTTCAAAACAGCATTATTAATGATAGTCCCAAAGGGGAAACAACCTAGTGCTACATGAATGGGTAAATAAAGTATGATATAATCATTTAATGGAATATTATTTGGTCATAAAAAGGAACAAAATCTTGACCTGTATTATGACATGAATAAAACCTTAAAAATATTAAAGAATGGGTTGGTGAAATGGCTCAGAGGTTAAGAGCACTGGTTGCTCTTTCAAAGGTCCAGAGTTCAGTTTCCAGCAACCATATTAGTAGCTCACAACTATCTGTAATGAGATCTGGTGCTGTCTTCTGGTCCACAGGGATACACGGAGGCAGAACACTGTATACATAATAAATAAAGAAATCTTTAAAAAATATTAAATAAAGGAAGTCAGACAAAGAAGTCTCGGCAGTATATGATTCTACCTACATGAAGCATTCATAATAGGCATTAGTCTTATGGACATGTGAGAGCCAAAGTTACATCTAAGTTTTAATTACTATGCCTTAGAGATCCATGAATCAAAAATGCCTCTGATCAGCAAGCCCCTTGCCCAAGGAGAGATAACTTAGGAAATGCTATGGTTTATGGGTGATAACAAGCCACGTGATTATCATTCCCCTAAACAAGTTTGTTTGACCCATCTGCAACCAGTGCTTGATCACATGGGTGGGAGGGTCACAGGATGGAGGTACATCAGGAAGTATGCTTGCCCTGATTAGACCTGGTGGGAATGCAATGGTTTTCCTTCTTAAACCACTACAAACTGATTCTGGGCCACTTCCCAGGAACCTGGGTATGGACCTGATCAGAGCCCATCCACTTGGCCAGTATTTAAAGTTTGCTTCAAATTTGGCTTTAAATTGTGGTAGTGGTCTTGTTCTTGACTGGTGGGAAGCAGACGGTAGGCCTAGGAGTAGTTACATAGAGCTAGGAGTCAGTAGGTGGGGGAAGAATGTGTTACTGAAACACATGTGAATTTTGTTCCCTGAAGGGGACAGTCTCAAAGAAAACCGAGAGCTGAGATGGTCGAGTTGGCAAATGCTTGCTGTGTTAAGTGTAAAGATCCAAGTGAGTCCCTTCCACCCACATAAAAAGTCAGCACAGCTCTCTGTGCCTGTAATCCTAGCACTGGACAGGTAGAGACAGGAGGGTCCCCAGGGGCTCACTGATAGCCATCATAGCTGCATCCGTGAGATCCAGGTCCACTGAGGACCCTGTCTGAAAACACAGGATGATCAAGAGGGACCTCTGATGTCAGTCTGTGGAGGCATACCACCTACATCCACCCACACCCTGAGTTCAATCTCAAGCTCTGCTTGCTAGCAATGTGAGTGTGAAAAAGTTAATTCAAGTGGGCTGTTCTGAGGATTAAATGAGTAAATAAATGTAACTGGAATGGTGACTTGGGCCTACCAATTATTTAGTACAATTATTATGGTAATATAATATAATAAATACAATATACCATACCATACCAGGTCTCTCAGGACATTTCCTGTTTTTCTATTTTACCCAGTTTTCCACTATACTTTTTGTCTCAGCAAAATAAGCCATCAAATCAAATACAAAATCTTGACACTTTCCACTCCAATCCCCAAGTATTAACCTCCTGCTGAATGAAGGACCTCTGATGACGGTGAAGCCTCCTTCTCTAAGGCTACCACAGTCCTCCCACACGTCCAGGCCGTTCTCAGAGTCCCCATCAGAGTCTGAACTCTCTTCCAGACATTTTATGCCCTTACTTCTTGGTGTGACATCATGGAGGTCAGCCTTTCCCGTCTTGCCAACAGCTGGGGTCAGACGCATGTGCTGCTGTGGTGCCTGCCCAGCTATTTTACCCACTTTTGCTACTGAAAACAAGGTCTTCTTTTGTTTGTTGAAATGAACACTCTTTTTTTAAAAAACAAAACAAAACAAAACAAAAAACCAATATGTTGATTTTAGTATCCTCTGACCACCTACCTTGCTGGATTTGAATATTTATAATATATTTCAGTTGGATTCTCTTAGCTATTACTAGTGATTTATCAATCACATCACCTTCAGTTATGTAATTTCCTCTTTCCCTTTCAAATGTTTTATGCCTCATTTATTTCTCCTGCCTTATCATTATTACCTCCAGAAAATGCAAATAATGGCAGCAAATAGGAAACAATGGAATTGTTTTTATAAGTATATTGAGATATCCATCTTGTTTCTCCTGCCTGAAAGAAAAACGTGACATGAAAGCTAAAGATTTAAGTTTTAAAATGAATTTAAGGCATATATTAATATATTTTTGATACATAAGAAAAATACACGAAAAAGTCTTCTATGTTAACAAACAGGCTCTCTGAGATGCATATTTGGACGATGGGCAGATGGCTCAATGGGCAAAGTGCCTGCCTGGGGAACACAACCACCTGAGTTTGAATCCCCACTACCCGTGGAAAGCTGGGTGTGGTAGCTCATGCATCTGTCACTCTAATGTGGCTATAGAGAGAGGGGAGACAGAAAAAGAAGAATCCCCAGAAGCCTGCAGCTGGCACACACAGCGATGAACGCAGAGAATAATAAACGGAAAGCACCAGCCCTAGTGAGCAGGCACTTGCCTGGAAGGTGCGGCGGCAGGTGCGTGGGTGCGGACTGTGCCTTGTTCCATCCTCTAGGGCTCCTTCTCTACAGTGATGGTCAGAAGAGCACAAACAAATAGAGGGAAAGGGATGAATGAAGGACGTGATGCTGACCCTGGGTCTTGAAGTCTCTAAGGCCATACTTTCCTGACTCAAGCAGGCTGTGTGACCTGCTTCAGAGATGCTTTATCTGTGTTTTCCATCTGGCTGAACTGTCTCCAGTGTAATCCTTCTTTCCCTGAATCCAAATGTTCTCATATGCCCACCCTCAGATCTGTGTCCAGATATCCAGGATCTTTTTGATCCCAAACTGCTTTGCTTCTCCCAAGTCTGTAGTAGCATTTCAACTGTATTTTAATGAATAAAGACTGCCTGAAGATCCGAGAGTAAAACAGTCCCACTGGTCAGCCTTACAGACCAGGTTATGATAACACACACCTTTAACCCCAGTAGCCACACTAGTTGCCATAGAAACCGGGTGGTGCATGCCTTTAATCACAGTGGTGCACGCCTTTAATCCCAGCCCTAAAGAGGATTATAAAATGGGAGGAAACAGCTCTCAATACACAGTTTCATTCTGAGATGGAAGGTAAGAACCAGTAGTTGACTGTTTGGCTTTTCAGTCTTCAGGCTGAACCCCAGTTTCAGAACCTGAGCTTTCTATTAATCGTGTTTCACTGTCTCTTGAGTCTATGTCTTTTTCCTGGTCCAGAGTTCCCCACAAGCTCCCGGAATGAGCTGGACCACAGTGCACCATGAGGAAAACTGTTTTCCAGGATTCCTGAGCAAACTCTTCCTAAAGTCTCTGGCTGTGCTTCTGCCAGGACATGGATGAGGTACATTCTGGAGACACAGCATGCATCCCTGAAGTAAGTCCTCAATCACACTGACCAGCCTGATCACACCCTGGTCCTCCCCAATCTCAGCTGCACAGCCAGGCCATTCCCTCATTCTGATTAGACTTTGTGCCAGTCTCCTTATGGAAGATGCTCAGGCATTTCCTGTTCTTAGATCTCCGTTCTAACCCAGTGTTCCAAACTCTAACTCTCAGCAGACACTATGATTTAACGGGAAGAGTAAAGTCATCTAAAATTTTTAAAGTGTGTGTGTGCACGTGAGCACAAGAGTCCAGAGATGGCGTTGGATTCCCTGGAGCTGGAATTATAGGTAGCTATAAGTTGCCCAGTTCTGAGAACTGAACCCCAGTCTTCTGCAAGAGCAGCAAGCACCCTGCACCTCTGAGTCACCTCTGCAGTCACTATCGGATCCCTTATGTCACCTCCACCAGTCCTCGGCCATCTGTTGCCTCTCTACAATCTAACTAACATCATTTCTACTTCTTTATTTTGAATTTTTTATTCATTTTACATACCAATCCCAATTCCCCCTTCCTCCTCTAGCATACTCCTTCCTCCCATTCCTTCCACTCCTCAGAGAAGGTAAGGCCTCCCATGGGGAGTCAACTGAGCCTAGTATATCAGGTTGAGGCAGGACCAAGTCGTCCCCCACACCCCCGCATCAAGGCTGAGCAGGGTATCTCACCACAGAAAATGGGCTCCAACTAGCCATTCATTCATCAGGGATAAATCATGGTCCCACTGCCGAGCCCCATAAACAGACAACTGTCACTCACATTCGGAGGACCTAGTTCGGTCCCCTGCAGGCTCCCCAACTGACAATCCAGCGTCCATGAGTTCTCACTAGTTCAGGTCAGCTGTCTCTGTGAATTTTTCCATCATGATCTTGCCCCTCCTTGCTCATATAATCCCTCCCCCCTCTCTTTGACCGAACTTCAGGAGCTTGGCCCAGGGCTTGGTTGTGGATCTCTGCATAAGCTTCCATCATTCACAGGATGGAGGTACGATGATGACAATTAGGGTATCACCAGTCTGATTACAAGAGAAGGCCGTTCAGGCTCCCTCTCCACTATTGCTAGGAGTCTCAGCTGGGGCCTCATTACCTCTCTTGCTTTCTTTTCTTTAGCCTTTATATCCGTTTTCCTCTTTTGTAATAATTTTATTATGTCTACAGGGAGTGCAAGCAAACACATGGTTTTTTTTTTTCCCCTTTCAACAGTGGCCTGTAACTATTTACGTGGTGCTTTCTTTCTTTCTAAACAGAATTATATTCTCCATACCCCTTTTCACATTGGCACCTAGAGTAAGACCCGGCCCAGAGGATGCACTCTATTGCACTGCTGAACGAGTGGACAAATGAATGAGCAGGCTCTCGCATGCCTTTTATTCAGCTCTGAACATGAAGGAACTTCATAACTACACAAACTCAAGGCTCTCCGACAGTTTCCTTGAGTGCAGTAAAGGGTGTGACTAGGAATGGACTAGGAAAAGTGAAGCCTGAGTCCATTGCTTGAAAAGTCTCAATTTTAATGTATTTTTTTCAGTTATTTAGCTTTGAGATGGGATCTTGCTATGTAGCCCTAGCTGGCCTGGAACTCATAATGTAGACCAGGCTTGCCTCAAACTCATAGGGATCTATCTAAGCACTGGGATTAAAGGTCTTTGTTACCACACTCAGCCTAAATACATTTTTTTTTTAAATAAAATGTTTGCCCCTCCTTGCTCCCCTGCCCTGCTTTGGATTGCTCTAATAGGCATAAAGCATAGAGTCCCAACGAGGGTCCAGCATCAGTGGTGCAGCAGAGACCAGATCAAAGATTCTCTGCGATGAGCATCCATGTGTACAAGGTATGGTTAAAGGGTTCACTGCATGACTCCTGGTCACACTGCAGCTTCCACAGTGAGACTGACCCTTCTTTTTTCTCTTAAATTTTATTTTGCTTTACTTTGGTGGGGGGAGATGGGTGGGATCGGGAGACACAATGTGAAAGACACAAAGAATAAATAAAAAGAAAGTAAAAAAAGTAAAGATGTATTTCTAAGGAATTATTAACCAATTTGTGTGACAAATGAGGTTCTAAAAATTGAAATTATTTCTTTTTTAGATTACTAATTCTGTAACCACCAAATCCATTATAATTACAACATGGTTAAGTGCATTTGTCCATCCACAAATCTGAAAAGATATTAGTCACCTGGTGGCATTTTGTGGCACTAACCTACCCAGTACTCTCGCCCTCTGGACATTTCCTGAGCATTCCATCCCTAGTCCACCCTTAGCTCCTTCGCTAGAGACAAAGCAGTCTGACCCTCCCAGGGTCAGTTCCACTCACTCCACCAGCCTCTTATTTAAATGCCAGTGGTGACGGCAGAGCCCACTTTGTGTAATTTATTTACATAAAATTAATCATATCAGGGCTGGAGAGATGGCTCAGTGGTTAAGAGCATTGTCTGCTCTTCCAAAGGTCCTGAGCTCAATTCCCAGCAACCACATGGTGGCTCACAATCATCTGTAATGGGGTCTGGTGCCCTCTTCTGGCCTGCAGACATACACACAGACAGAATATTGTATACACAATAAATAAATATTTAAAAAAATTAATCATATCAGCTTTTTTGAGAAATGATAAATAATCTGAAGCCTTGAAGGTCCTCGGTCCTGTAAACCCTGAAAAGCAGCATGTAAGCATGTAACCCACAACTTCTTTCCTTCACCCTTCTCCCCTCCTTTTCTCTTCCATTTCTAACACACACACACGAAAGTTTCCAGAAGTGTCTTTAAAATCAGGGCGCGGGGGGGGGGGGGCAGGAATCCTTGGCTTCAAAGCGTTCAGTGTGCTGGGATCAGCAGCCAACTGGGCGCGACTCACTGCGCCCTTGCACCAAAGCCAGAGAAGGAGGTTGAAGGCAAGGAAATGCAGGAGATTCTTCAAGTGACTTCCCAGGAGGAATCTCAGACCAGCCACACCCAGTCCCTTCATCTTGGTAAATAACTCAGCAAAACTGCAAATGGGCTTAGCAGAGTCCTTGCAGGAACCTCTCCCAAGAAGCAGGGGATTTCTCCTGGCTGCTGCTACATGCAACTCCCCAAGCCCAGCCTGCCTGCAGGGGAAGCCTGTGCTCTCCCCAAGTCAGGGCATGTTTATCACAGGAACAAACAAACAGCACACAGCTCACAAGGCTCTTTACTGGCAGAAAAGGAGAGTCACTGTCTTCTGGTTAGACTGGGGATTTGGCCACTTAAAGATGATGGTAAATGCTTCCAGTAACAACCCCACTTTCCGTCCATATTTGATGGTAAAAACCCCACTTTCTGTCCGTATTTGATGGGTAAATTAAAATTTGAACTGTTTCTAAAACAAACTAAACGAATTGGAAATGAACTATAAATAAACACGACACAGCAGGCGTTCATTAATTCACACACCTAGCATTCACTGCGCATATGCAATAAGCAAGGCACAGAATCAGGGACTCAGAAATAAAATATGCAGGCTCTGAGCTCAAGGGGGCTAACAACGATAATCATCACAATGATAAAAGCAACACACTCCGACAGAGCAGTGCTATGTGCTGGGACTGCTAAGCACTTCAGCCCATTATCCAAAGAGAACTTTTCAGTGCTGAAGTAGTGGATTCTCCATTTTAAAGACGGGAAAACCAAGGTTCAACAACACAAACTGCTGTATCTAAAAATACAGGGCCACCGGACTCACTAGTCCTCTTTAGCGACTCCCTCAGGTGACAGTGGGATGCATCTTGATATTACAGTCTAGGGACCAGCAAGAGGGCCAAATGGGTAACAGCTCTTTCTACCAAGCCTGAGGGCCTGAGTTCAGTTCCTGAGATTACGCGATAAAAGGGAAAAACCCCTCTCCAAGTTGTCCTCTGATCTCCACATGAATGCTGTACACTCATCCCATATCATATACACAAAAATTTCAAAAATGAAACAAAACAGTTTGTAAACAAATAAACAAAAAAAAAAACAAATTTATAGTCCAGATGGGGACATAGGAAAGATATCACAACTCTTTTATTTTTAACCCTCTATTGTAAGATAGAGATATTTGGAATCATTAAATGTAATGTATGGTAGAATGTGTGCCGGAACAGGGGTCACTTTTAGTGGGCTGGGAGAGGCCATGGAGGGACCTGAGACTCTGGAGCTGAGAGTGTTTACCATGAGCGGGAGCATGGCAGGAGTGGGGCAAAATTCCACCCGAAGGGCACAGGATTTTAAAAGGTGTGCAAGGGGCAACCACAAGAGTGAGTGAGAAGAGTCAGTGTTCTCGCGAGGCTGCAAAGGGCGGTGGGACTGTGAGAGGCTGTGTCTTCAGCAGGCAGTGACTGACTTCAGATGTTTTGGAGTGGTGGGAACACCTGTGCTGGAGGAACCGCACTTGGAGGAGGTCTGGTGTGGCTGGTCAGGTGCAGCGATGCACAATAGTCTCAGCATGCAGGCAGCAGAGGTTGGGAGGCACCACCTCGAGGCCAGTCTAAACTAAAAGGCAGAACCCTGTCTTTACAAAAGGCAAAAATAACTGGGTGGTGGTGGTGCATGCCTTTAACTCCAGAACTCAGGAGGCAGAGACAGGCGGATCTCTGTGAGTTCGAGGTCAGCCTGGACTACAAAGTGAGTTTCAGGACAGGCTCCAAACTCCAAAGACACAGAGAAACCCTGTCTCGAAAAACAAAAACAAAAACCAAAACAAAACAAAAAACCCTCCCCCAAACCAAAAAACAAAAAAAAATAAAGCTAGGCATAGTGGTACACACCTTTAATCCCAGTATTTGGGAGGCAAAGACAAGAGAATCCCTGAGTTCAAAGTCAGCCTGGCCTATGTAGAAAGTTCCAGGACAGCCAGGGCTACAGAGAGACTCTGTCTCAAATAAATAAAAACAGAAAAAAAAAAATAGTTGTTTTTGTTGTATGGTGCAATAGCACATAATCCCAGCGCTCAGGAAACAGAGGCAGGTGGATGTTGTGTTTGAGACCAGTCTGGGATATGGAGTGACACTCTGTCTTGCAAAACAAAATGAAAACAGCAACAATAACAAAAATTTTAAATTAAATGAAAATAAAGAGTCTTTCAGTAGTTTTCAAACTCTTTACGTTTTTAGCAAGGCTTATTTATTATGTGTATGAATATTTTGACTGCATGGATGCATGTGTACCATGTATGTACCTGGTTCCTGAAGAGGTCATAAGAGGGTCTCTTAGATCCCTGGAACTAAGTCATTGTGTGGGCGCTGGAAACCAGACACGAGACCTCTGCTAGAGCAACAAGCTGAGCCATCTCTGCAGCCCAGTTCTCAAGGAGCACAGCTGCCTGCAGTGTTGAAAATCCTGGGCCAGCTCCAAACTCTGACTAACTCGATGTGGGGTGGGGCCTGGGTGTCAGAACTGTAAACTTCCCTAAGCAAGCTGAATAGTGACCAAGGTTCCCAGTGTTAGGACTACAGCAAAGAAAACAAGGTGAAAGCTATTCCAAGTCCCCCACCTCAATGACCCTGAACACCATCTGAAGGGCTTGTTAAATGATGAAACCCCAGGCCCACTGAGATGGGATCAAGGAATCTGTCTTTTTAATAACCCAAGATGTGTAATTAGAGTTCTAAAGAAGGGCTGTAAATTAGGGTCAGGTGGTGGCAGTGGGCATAAAGAACATGTTTTAATGCCAAGTAAAATAAAACTGGAAAAGATTAAATTTTCGACACTATTTATATTTGCTTTTATATACTTCCAGCTTAAAACCCACCAAAACAAACAAATTTGAGTATGGTTTATTAAATTAACAACTTTAACCTAAGTTGGTTTTATTTTGATTCCTAGTGGATAAACTCAAGTTAGTCATTGGCTTTTCTTTCTAACAGAACCACGAGAGAGGACGTAAGGGACCACTCAACTGGCAGATCTACTGTAGAGGTGGCTTTCAACAGCACTGTATGTGAAAACTGACAGTTCACCCTAATCTTTAAAAACACTTGGTTGCGGGGCTAGAGAGATGGCTCAGTGGTTAAGAGCATTGCCTGCTCTTCCAAAGGTCCTGAGTTCAATTCCCAGCAACCACATGGTGGCTCACAACCATCTGTAATGAGGTTTGGTGACTTCTTCTGGCCTTCAGGCATATACGCAGACAAAAGATTGTATACATAATAAATAAATAAATAAATAAATATAAAAAATAAAATGCATCTAAAAAAACCCACTTGGTTGCATTTTCTTTAACTCTCAGGATTTGCACTCTATGTCCTTCAGCATGAGATGTACAGGAAGCAAGTACTGTACTCCCGTCTATAGTAAGAATCGTGATTCAGAAGTAAAGGGAATAATGATTTGGTTTTTTTTTCTCTTGAAGACAGGGAAAATGTAAAGAACTAAGGTAAAGGCAGAAAGATCAGGGGGTCAAGGCTAGCCTGAGCTACATAGCAAGCCTGAATTTATAGCCCAGGATACCCAACTCTGTCTTTAAAAATAAGCTGTAAAGGCTATAGTAGCTGAACTCACTCTTTTTAATAACCCAAGATGTGTAATTATAGTTCAAAAGAAGGGCTGTAAATTAGGGTCATTGTTATCTGCATAACAATGGCAGACAAAACATCACAAGCAATTGAAATGCATTTTAATGCTTTAACACCTGTGAGTACCCTTGAGAAAATGATAGCCATCTCAGAGACTCAGGCACAACGTGTATCCAAGTCCATCTAGCATAGCAGCAGGCATGATACTTATAAGGGCATGAGGCTGAGAGTCAGAAAGGCCAATTTTTTTTTTTTTTTTTTTAGGTTTTTCAAGACAGGGTTTCTCTGTAGCTTTGGAGCCTGTCCTGGAACGAGCTCTTGTAGACCAGTCTGGCCTCGAACTCACAGAGATCCGCTTACCTCTCCCTCCCGAGTGCTGGGATTAAAGGTGTGCACCACCACTGCCTGGCTTAACCTCAATTTTTAATATCTATACTTAGGGTTGAAGTGGATTTGTTTTCATACTATATTCCCTCTACAGACACCTGCAGTTTTTCAGAAGTACCTTTAAGATTACATGAAGACTTCATTTCAATTCTTATTAAAAACACACCAAGTTTGGGGGCATATGTCTTTAATCCCAGCATTTAAGAAGCAGGGGCAGAGGCAGGGGAATCTCTGCGAGTTTGAGACCATCTGGGTCTATACTGCGAGTCTCAGAACAGCCGGGACTATGTAGAAAAACTCCGCCTCAAACAAACAAACAAACAAACAAACAATCACAACTTTCTTTTAAAATCTATAAAATTTACATGGCTGTAAATATGGCCCAGAGGGACAGCACTTTTGTACGTGTGTGTGGCACAATAAATATGTCTTATTTTAGTTTGGTGAAGTAAGGTAGGAACTGCAGTCCCAATGCCTCAAGAACTGCAAATGCACACTAAACAGACTGCATAGCAAATTTTAATCTCTAGACACTACCAACCAGCATTCGTGGGGCAACTGATTTATGGAGCTTCTCCTTAGTTACAAATATACATATTTGAAATTGTAAATGTATCTCAGATTAGGAAGCTTTTAACTGCTCTATGTTCTGTTTGTTTGTTTTGCTCTATTTGTGATGCCAGGATCAAATCCATGCCCTCCCGAACCTAGGCAAGTGCTCTACCACTGAGTCACATTCCAAGCTCTCTTCCTTTTAATCTAGGGTTATAATGGCATACAGGATATGATTACACAAAATCTTTATATCTAGCTATATCTTGTTTCTGGATGATCCGGTTATGGAGCAGACACAAAGGAGACATATTATTATACAAAATGCTTGGAAATTACAAAATAGATGTCAAGATACAAAATTCAATGTCAAGATACTAACAACTAGCAAAAATGTAGCCACATTTGTGACTGTAAATGCAATGACTAGAGAAACTAAATATAGAATTATGTTAGTCACAAGCCTTACAAAGTCAAGAAGATCATCATGAACAGTTAATAGTGCACAAGGATTCCCCAATACTAACAGATGGCGTTACCCTAATTGATGAAGACTCCATTCTGCTAAGGCCTTGAAACTGCAGACCTTCCAGAGTCATCTGCAGCAGATTTCCTTCCTTCCTTCCTTCCTTCCTTCCTTCCTTCCTTCCTTCCTTCCTTCCTTCCTTCCTTCTTCCTTCCCTCCCTCTTACCCTTTCCTCTCCCTCCCTCCTCTTAATGAGACAAGATTCCATTATGTAGCCTTAGTCTGCCTAAATATGTAGCCCACACTGGCCTTCAATTTGCAGTGGATCCTCTTGTCTCTGCCTCTTGAGAGCTAGGATTCCAGGCATAAGTCACCATGGACAGCAAGAATTCATCCTTGTAAGAAGTTTTTATTTAGTTGATTTTTCTTTCCCACCCAGGTCCTAGAATATTCTGGGCCAGCACTGAGACACTGAGCTGGATCCCGAGTTCTCAGATCCCAGAATTCATCCTGCTTTTACTTAAGCTTTCTGACTGAAACAAGGCAGGAGTGAGAATAAGAATCAAATCAAATCAAATTAGAAGTTACTATTATTTCTGTCCCTTTCCTTTCTTTCTTTCCTTTTTTTCTTAAAGAAAACAAAACAAACAAAGCGGAATCTCTCTGTGCAGCCCTGGGTGACCTGGAAGTTACTAAGTTACCAGGCTGGCTGTGAACTCACAGAGTTTCTTCCTTTGCCTCTCATGTGCTGGGATTGCAGGCATGTGTCACCATGCCTGGTTATATGTCTACCTTAAAGTAAACCCATAAAATGTAGGTTTACCAAGTACAACCTAATAAGGCAGGGATACACGTTGTCATACTAACAACCTTGGATAAAATATGTTAGCGGTATATCAGAACAGGGTTTAGACTCTATATGAAAAATAAAGTTACTTTCTGAAACCATGAGGAGAAGCACATACCATGCTGACTATTGGGCACAATTTACCATGAGAATCCTGGAGGCTGGAGGCTTAAAACTGGCAATACATTTTCCATTTTCCTCAAGTTCTATGTAGACTAGAAACCTAGGATCCAAGTACAGGCAGGGACGGTGTCTTGTGAAGGCTCTCTCCCTGGCTTGCAGAGCTGATGAAGGCACTGATTCTAGCAGATTGTACCTACAGTCACGACCTTGTTTAGCTTTACTGGTGGCTATGAGGCTACAATTAAACACAAAGAGTTTGGGACTTCAAATTAGGATTTTAAAGGGGACAACTCAGTCCATACAGCCTGAAACTCATACACAACCCTCTATGACTTTTGACTTTTAACTGGAGGTAGATGTAGCTCAGGGCTAAATCATTTGCCTAGGGTGTAAAAGGTCCTGATTTCAATCCCTAACCACCCAGTGATGACAATGCAGAAGAAGGAGGAGGAGGAGGGGAGGGAGGAAGGAAAGGAGGGAGAAGGAGAGAGACCTTTATTTTTCTTTAAAACATTGTTTGTATGTGTGCAAGTGCATACAGATGCATGTACATGTATGCATGTATGTATGTAGAGGCCAGAGGTCAACCTCAAGAACCATCCACCTTGATTTTTGAGATAGGATCCACCACTGGGACTGGAGTTTGCTGACTCGGACTAGTTAGCCAGGGAGCCCCAGGGATGTCCATATGCACACCTGGACCCCCATGCACAATCACACTTACAAACATAACAGAAAACAATCAATAGTGAGGATGTAAACAAATTGGGGCCCCTTCCACTGCTGGTGAGAGTGTAAAATGGTGCAGCCTGTACAGAAACCAGTAAAGCAGCTACTCCAGATAACTACCACTACCAAAATCAAGCAGTAATTTAGCTCCTACTTACATGCCCAGAATAACTGAAAGCAAGGACTCCAAACAAGATATCTAAGTACCTGTGAACTTAGTAATATTGTCCACATTAGTGGAAATGCAGAAGTCATCTAAAGAGATCACAGATTGTCCACAGTGGAGTACTAGTCACTCATCAAAAGAATTAAATTCTGAAACACATCACAACATAAGCAAATTTGAAACCAGGTTAAATAAAAACTAAAAACCAGCCATAAAATGGCAATTGTTGTAAAATGGCAATTGTTGTAGGACAATTGTTGTCTAAGATAGGTTAGGACTGAAGCATAAAGGTGGGTTTCCAGAGACTGAGAAGGGGAAATGAAGTCATTGTCTAATGAGTGTAGTTTTAGTTAGTCGGAAAGAGTTCTAGAGTTGGATGGTGGTAACAAAACAGTGAGAGCATGCTCAATGTCACAGAGCCAGAGACAAAATGATAGTTAAAGTGACCAATATTATACACCATTGGCCACAGTGAAAATGAAAACATGGGTCTGGAGAGATGGTACAGTGATTAAGAGCACTTGCTGCTCTTCCACAAGACCCAAGTTCGGTCAGTACCCATGTCAGGCAGCTCACACCCTCATAATTCCAGCTCTATATGATCTGGTGTCCTCTTCAGGACTCCACAAGCACTCACACACATGTAGCACACACATACACACCCATAAATAAAAACAAAAATAAACCTTAAAAAGAAGAAAAATAGGGGTTGGGATGACTCAGTGGGTAAAGTACTTGCTTTGCAAGTGTAAGGATCTGAGTCTGAATGCCCAGACCCACAAAACAAAAAACAAAACAAAAAACAAAAACAAAACAGTAGCCAGGCATATGGTATTCATGCACTTGCAATCTCAGCAATGCTGGAAGGAGATGGAGACATATGGCTCTGGAGCTCACTGGACAGCCAGCCTAGCCTACCTGATGACTTGCCAGACCAATGAGAGACTATGTCTGAAACAAAGATGCCTGAGCAACAACACTGGAGGTTGTCCTTTGACCTCCACATGCACATGTAGTCACATGCACGCACACCTCTTCATATACACGCACACCCTCCTCCAGTGTTTAAACAGTACTAGCCCTAGGTTCAAGACGCAATAATTTCTAAGACCTCTTTTAATGATAAATGCTTTATAAGACCCATAATAGCTAAAAAGAAAGAAGAAAGGAAGGAAGAAGAAAGGAAGAAAGGAAGAAAAGAAGAAAGAAAGAAAGAAGAATCTAGATGAGAAATAAGCTCCTGGTTCCCCATCTTCTAAATTGAGAATGTAACTCTGCCTTTTACTGATTAAGCAAGGGCCAAAAGTTCTAGCAACAGTAATAAACTCAGAGAGGCCAGGCAGGAAGTGTGAGCAGGTGGAGCCGGGACAGCTGAGGTGTGCTGAGTCTGCGCCACGCGCCCGCCCACTAGAGCAGCTGCAGCTCCACCCTGATGATCAGTTCCCCTGCAGGAATGTGGGCACAGTGTTGGGAGGGGTTTACAGTTTTTAAGTGAAGATGCACTGAGATTTTTATGTGTAATGCTGGCATCTAATTTTTAAAAAAGCATTTTTAATACTGCAAGTCAAAGGAAGACACCTGTAGGCCAGGCACGTGCAGCCCAACCGCCGCTAGTTCATGACGTCTTTCAGAAAGTTTCATATGCAAATGGAGGAGGAGAAGGCGGTGGTGGCACACGTCTTTAGTCCCAGCTCTCTGAAGGCAGAGACAGGGGGATCTCTGTGAATTGGAGGCCAGCCTGGTCTACATAGGTAGAGTCCCAGGACTGCCAAGGCCAAAAAGAGAAATCTGGTCTAATAAAAAAATAATAAAAAAGAGTTTTGTTGTACTAATTTTTAAGGTTTGCATACAGTTAAAGTAGTAGATCATTCAAATCATTTAGAATGTACCAATAGGCATTGAAAATTACTTTAATTCAGAAGTACTTAACTATAGTTATAGTATAATTCAATAGTACTTAAATACAGTACTAGTTGTTAGTGAAATTCTTAGAGCATGAACTTCAACACCCCCATATGGTAGGTACATAAGTAATAGCCATGGTTACATTCTTTTACTTTGAGACAGGGTCTCACTATCTTGCCCAAACTGGACTTGAACTCCTGGGCTCAAATGATAGTCTTACCTCAGTCTAAGTACTTGAGATTATAGTTTCACATTACCATGGCAGTCAAGGATATATGGTAAGACCCTGCCTTAAAAAATAAAATAAAAAAGCAAAAAGCTCCTATAAGATATAGAAAAAGGAAAACAAATTTCCTTAGCTAATTTACAAAGCAAGTTTCAGGAGAGCTAGGGCTGTTACACAGAGAAACCCTGTCTCGAAAAACTAAACAATAAAAAAAGAAATCACTTACCTACATTGGGAAGTGGAGATATAATTAATGCCAAAATGAATAAGGGTCTTGCCATCAAAAATATTATAATCTAATAAGAGAGATAAATAGTGTAGGTTAAATAATGTCATTCAAATAACCACATTGTCAGGAATCATAGAAAATGATAAGACTAAAAAAAAACACATGGGGGAGGTTGGAGAGATGGTTAGAGGTTAAGAGGTTAAGAGTTTGGTTCCTACAGCCCACATGGGTGGCTCATAATTGCCTGTAAGTCTAACTCCATGGCATCTGATACCTTCTGGATTCCAAGGGCTTGTGCTTGCATACACACACACACACACACACACACACACACACACACACACGAACATATGCATGCACATGGCATATATTCAGACATATAATAACAAAAATAAAACACACACACACACACACACACACACACACACACATATATATATATATATGACTGGTAACAAGACTCTGGGTAAAGACACTTGCTACTAAGACCAATTACTGTGTTTAATCCACATGTGATTTCCACATATGCACTATAGCATAGGGCTGAGTATGATATGCACATCTACATGCACAAATGCATACAAAGAGACACACACATGCACACACAAAACATAAACATACAAACAAATAAGTCAATGTAGAAATATTTAAAACATATAGACTGGTCAACTGTGATGGCTCACGCCTTTATGCTCAGCAGAGGCAGGCAGATCTCAAGATCAGCCTGCTCTTCTACAGAGAGTCCCAGGACAGCCAGGACTACACAGAGAGCCCTGTCTCGAGAAACCATCTGTCTTAGTTAGGGTTTCTATTGCTGTGAAGAGACACCATGACCACAGCAACTCTTATAAAGAAAACATTTAATTGGGATGGCTTGCTTACAGTTTCAGAGGTTCAGTTCATTATCATCATGAAGGGAGCATGGCAGCATGCAGGCTACCATGTGGTGCTGGGGCTGACAGGCCTTACATCTTGATCAGAGGCAACAGGAAGTCAGCTGACTGTCACACTGAGGGAAGCCTGAGAAAAAGAGATCTGCATCCTCTCCAGCATAGGCTATCATTGGTGTTTTTGATTTTAGCTATTCTGACAGGTGTAAGATGGTATCTCAAAGTTGTTTTGATTTGCATTTCCCTGATCGCTAAGGAGGTTGAGCATGACCTTAAGTGTCTTTTGGCCATTTGAACTTCTTCTGTTGAGAATTCTCTGTTCAGTTCAGTACCCCATTTTTTAATTGGGTTAATTAGAGTTTTAGTGTCTAGTTTCTTGAGTTCTTTGTATATTTTGGAGATCAGACCTTTGTCTGATGAGGGGTTGGTGAAGATCTTCTCCCAATCAGTAGGTTGCCTTTTTGTCTTAATGACAGTGTCCTTTGCTTTACAGAAGCTTCTCAGTTTCAGGAGGTCCCATTTATTCATTGTTCTTCTTATTGTCTGTGATACTAGGGTTCTACCTAGGAAGTGGTCTCTTGTGCCCATGTCTTGTAGACTACTTCCCACTTTCTCTTCTATCAGGTTCAAAGTGGTCAGATTAATATTGAAGTCTTTAATCCATTTGGACTTGAGTTTTGTACATGGTGATAGATATGGATCTATTTTCATTCCTCTACAGGTTGACATCCAGTTATGACAGCACCGTTTGTTAAAGATGCTTTCTTTCTTCCATTGTATAATTTTAGCTCCCTTGTTGAAAATCAGGTGTTCATAGGTTTGTGGATTAATATCTGGGTCTTTGATTCGATTCCATTGGTCAACATCTCTGTTTACACTCATCCATTGTTGGTGGGAATGCAAACTTGTGCAGCCACTGTGGAAATCAGTGTGGCGATTTCTCAGGAAACTGGGAGTCAACCTACCTCAGGACCCAGCAATTCCACTCTTGGGAATATACCCAAGAGATGCCCAATCATACTACAAAAGCATTTGTTCAACTATGTTCATAGCAGCACTATTTGTAATAGCCAGAACCTGGAAACAACCTAGGTGCCCCTCAATAGAAGAATGGTTAAAGAAGGTGTGGAACATATACACATTAGAGTTTTACTCAGTGGTAAAAAACAATGACATCTTGAATTTTGCATGCAAATGGATGGAAATAGAAAACACTTTACTGAGTGAGGTAACCAAGACCCAAAAAGAGGAATATGGTATGTACTCACTCATAAGTGGATTCTAGCCATAATTAAAGGACATTGAGCCTGTAATTCATGATCCTAGAGAAGCTAAATAAGAAGGTGAACCTAAAGAAAATCATATAGTTATCCTCCTGGATATTGGAAGTAGACAAGATTGTCAGGCAAAAGTTGGGTGCACGGAGGGGGGGGTTGGGGGTGGATATAAGGGGAGATGGGTAGAGAGAAGGGAGAAGGGGAGGATTCGAGAAAACTTGGGGGAATGGGATGGGTGGGATGGAGGAAGGGTGGATATGGGAGCAGGGAAGCAAATATCTTAATTAAGGGAGCCATTTTAGGGTTTGCAAGAGACTTGACTCTAGAGGGGTTCCCAGGTCCAAGAAGAGGTCCCCAGACTGTTCCTTGGGCAGCAGAAGAGAGGGTGCCTGAACTGGCCTTGTCCCATAGCCACACTGATGAATATCTTGCATATCACCATAGAACCTTCATCTGGCGATGGATGGAGATAGAAGCAGAGACCCACATTGGAGCACTGGGCTGAGCTCCCAAGGTCCAAATGAGGAGCAGAAGGAGGGAGAACATGAGCAAGGAAGTCAGGACCACGAGGGGTGCGTCCACCCACTGAGACGGTGGGACTGATCTAATGGGAGCTCACCAAGGCCAGCTGGACTGGGAGTGATGGAGCATGTGATCAAACTGGACCCTTTGAATGTGGCTATCAATGAAGGCTGACTGAGAAGCCAAGGACAATGGCACTGGGTTTTGATTCTACTGCATGCACTGACTTTGTGGGAGTCTGGTTTGTTTGGATGCTCAACTTTATATACCAGGATGGAGGGGGGAGGACCTTGGACTTCCCACAGGGCAGAGAACCCTGACTGCTCTTAGGACTAGAGAGGGAGGGGGAGGGAAAAGGGAGGCGGGGAGGAGGTGGAAATTTTTAATAAATAAATAATAATTTAAAAGAAAGAAAGAAAAAAAAGAGATCTGAAAACCCGCCCCACAGCGACACACTTCCTCCAATGGAGCCACGCCTCCCACAGGTTGTAATAGTGCCACTCCCTTTGGGGGTCATTTTCTTTCAAACCCCCCACCCCCAACACACACACATGAAAAGGATTCATGGAGGATCCTAATTTAGTTGAGGAAGGCTTGACACAGGGAAGCTACTTCAGGAAGCTGACCTTTAAGTCCAGACCTGAAAGGATAAAGGAAGTCAGCAACCCCAGGGTCTTGAGAACTGACGGTGAGGAGGTTTGTGTGGGAGAGGAGATGGTGACAAGGCATTCCAGGAGTGTCTGTGTGACACTTGTGACAGACCCAAGTAACTGAAACGGGGGAATTAAATAGAGGGAAGGCTGAGCTAGTGAAGGCAGGGGGTTGAAAAATTTGAGGTGACAGACATTGTCAATATATTTCTGAAGAAATGGAAATGAGAAAGGAAGGGAAACTTGAGGACTCAAAGGTGAGTAGGAGCGCAGGCTGCTCACTATCTTCATTGGGCAGGGGAATGAGTGTTAGGGTTGTCCCGGGAAGAGCGTTAGGAAGGAAAGTCAGGTCAGAGACTTCGCTGAGCCTTATCTGTCTGCATTTCCCCTTGAAGTCAACAACATGATGATGAATATTTTAGAAAACTTAGCAGATTTTTAAAAATTATATAATTAGAAGTTGAAAATTCTCTGATTTCAACTGGGTGGAGAGAGAGAGAGAGAGAGAGAGAGAGAGAGAGAGAGAGAGAGAGGGAGGGAGAGAGAGAGAGAGTCTGTCCATGTGAGTGCAGTGCCTGTGGAGGCTGGAGGAGGTGTCAGATCCTCTGCAGTCACCTGAAATGGCTGCTGGACCTAACTCAGGTCCCTGGAAGGGAGCAAGGCTTTCACCCTCTGCGCCATCTGTCTCCCCAGCCTCTAGCATTCATTCTCACCTCTTTCCCACACCCCATACCTAACAATCAGCATATTAGCAATCTTAGCAAAACTTCTCCTTAGGTAGCTCTCAGGATCCACAGTCCTTCTGTTTCCTACCCGGCTTCTGCCTCAGCCTTAGCGCCCGCCTGGCAATGTCTCCCACACTTGTCAGCGATAGGGCTCCACTGACTGCAGGAGAAAGCACACACTTCTTTTTAGGACACATGAAACCCTCATAACTGGGTCACATGCATCCAGGAAGGCAGCGGAGTGTTACAAACATGGCCTTTGTGAGCATGAGCTGTGCTGCTTAGAAAGCTCTGTGCTCAGCCAGCAAGATGGCTCCCTGGGATCTCCACAAATGTGTGAGGGGAGAACTGACTCCACAAAGTTTTCTTCTGATCTCCACCCAGCACTTGTGTGTGCGCGTGCACACACACACACACACACGTTCGCGTACATGCATGTGCATGATAATAAAATAATAACAGTTAATTTTTAAACCTTTGTGACATGTGCTTTTAATTCTCTGGCTTTCAGCTTCTTACTCTGAACAGGGTACTAACCATACTGACTCCTGTCTGCTTTGATGAACATATGTGAAGCAGTTTTCTCTGGCTGACACAAAATAAACATTCAGCATTATTTCCTTTGAATCTACAATGAAGATTTTCTCTTACAGGTTAAACCCCAGTCAAGATGAACTTTTTATCTTTTTTCAAAGGAATCATTTCATGTTCTCATGCTTTTGCCAGTGTGTCATCTAAGGGATTGTAGAGACTCGCAGTGTGTCCTTGTGAACTGCTTACAGGGTTTCTAGGGCTGAGGATGCACCTCCAGCTGGTAGAGGGCTTGCCTAGCAGGCACAAGCCCCTGTATTTATTTGATCCTCAGCACTGCTTAGGGTGGTGCATCCCTGGGATACCATCACTGGGAGCCAGAGGGAGAAGGATCATAAAGTCAGGGTCATTCTTGGCTACCTACTGAGTTCAAGACCAGATGAACAACAAGAGACACTTTCTCAAAAAACAGTCAACAAAACAAGGTTGAATAGTGACCCTAGTTTAAAGAAAGAGATTAAAGGTGGGTCAACACTAATATCCAATTTTTAAAGATATATTTTTAATCTTATGTGTACATGTGTGTGTGGGGTATGTGCATATGAGTGTGCAAGATGCCCTTGGAGGTCAGAAGCATTGGACTGCAATGGAGCTTGAGTTAGAAGCATCTGTGAGCTGCCTAGTATGGGTGCTGATAATTGAACTCAGATCCACAGTTACTTATAGGTCGGATTAATGCTTTGCCGTTTTTTTTTTTGTTGTTTTTTTTGTTTTTTTGGTTTCTAGAGCTGGAACTGAATCGAGGCCTTAGGCATGCCAGGCATGTGCTAAACCACTGAGCTACACCCACCCCTTAATACTCTGCTTTTAAGCTGCTGAGATTCTTACCCAGTAAACACCAGGCATATTTTGAGGTCTTTCCATCTGACTGGAATGTCTAGCCTGCTGTTTTCTGGTGATTGTTTAAATTCATAAAATGTGTAAAGTTTGTAGTTAGCAATTCACATATCCCTGAACAACCTTTCTCAGTGTGATTCTAGTCTGTACAGTCTGGCCACCTTGGCCTCCCTATTTTCTACCTGTGTAACTCCAGAACACTGTCATGCTCTTTGCATATTTCTTCCCTTACACTGTTAGCGACTCTCGGATGTAATCCCAACTCTTAGGAGGTGGAAGCAGAAGGATTGGCGTTCATGGTCTTCTTCGGCTACATATGAACTTTGAAGCCAGCCTGGGATACTTGAGATCCCATCTCAAAACAAAGAACAAAGGTTACTATGACTCTGTCTCAAAATGAATAAGTAAATAAATAATAAAATAAAAAAGAGAGAAAGAAGAGGAAAAGAAATGCTGAGCGGTGACGGTACAAGCCTTTAAGGATTTCTATGAGTTCAGGGCTAGCCTGGTCAACTGCTTCTAGGGTCTCATTGTTCCCACTGTCTGGTAAACAGTATATGACAATAGTTGTTTCAGTGTTAACTGTGTCACAATGACAATTCTCTTGATAGACATTCTTCACAATAAAATTACCTACTGTTATTTTATCAACTGAAAATATACGTCAAATATGTATTTCTGTTGGTAAAGAACAAAGCCCCTAGTTACATTCTTATTGAAAGAAACTGAACAAAAACCTCTTTGGGACTGATACTCCCCAACAGAAGCAAAGATTAACTTCAAACGAATTTCAGTCTTTTTCAGGCTCAGAAAATTCAGATTAATCTCTCCACACTGAAAGAAATACCAAAGCAAGGGGATGAATTTGAAAGGCCTTTTACATTTGAATAGATCTTTCTGCTTCCAAAAGTCTAAAGTTGCCCAGATAGCAAGAGGTTTACTGCAGTGCTCATAAAATTATCTGAAACTCAGACACAAGGAAATCAGCATCATTCAGAACTCAGTCGTACAGAAATGACACTGAATCTCTGTACTTGCTAAAAATTGCAAGGAAATCTTTCTTGCCAGAGGGGTCAGCTCCCTAAGTTTCTACAGGTGGCTTCGTTTTAGACAGGCTGGAACTGCAAACTCCTCTGCTACCTCCCAGAAGGTTCAGCCTCTTCCTGCAAATGCAAATGTGAACGCAATGCTGTGAGGAAATTATCTGTAGAACAGCACAGTGCAGCTGGGCTGTGTCAGTGCCTGGCATCGCACTGGGGTAGGGGTTAATAAATCTTTTCCTTCTAAGTTCTGCCTTCAAGAGCTTTTGCTCATTCCAGATTAAAACCAGGAACTGACACACTCTGGAAGGTGTTCCAAAGTTTCCTGGAAGAAGCTGAGACAGTATTAAAGTGTTTGAGAAAAGATTTTAGGCTCATCTAGACACAGACTTTGCAGTTGGTCTTTAAGAAATCGGAAGCTGCATAGCTGAGAAGCCTAGAAATGAGTGTCAAGTCTGAGTCTGAGTCTGGGTCTGCTTATGGCCAGAGGGTCATAGAGAATGTGGGAGCTACTTTCCTCAGCAGCTGGATGCATCACTGGCAGCTGTGATTGGAAAGATAAAGAAATCCACATCTGCTTAGAGTTCAAATGTTATATGAATCCCTTGTGAAAGTACATAAATTCCTGAAAGGGCCCTATTTCTAAATCAAGAAAAAATAAGGCTATTTGGGCTGTTTTCCATAGTCATCTCTATATGCCATATCACCAAAACCAATCCAACATACTTCAGCATACCATATCCTCAATGAGTTTCTTATGACTGACCAAGGGACTAAGAAGGAATTGGCAAAGACAGTCTGCTGTAGTACAGACTTCACTTACACACAGTGTGTGGGCATTTACATAGAAACCAGGGGACCAGTTCTCTTGAGGCTGAATTCACCTTTCATTCTGTAAAGGGAAAGATGCTATTGCCAGTACACTGGATACCTCTTGTGTGACAGGAGAACAGATATGAGTGATCTCCAGGGTTGCAAGCCAACGAAGCAGCCTTCAAAGCAGAAACAGTGGAAGAAGCATTGCATGAGCACATCAGCGTATCTAGGTCTACTGCAGCTTGAGAGCGAGCCAGCTGTGCAATCCTTCTCCAAGTTAAACAATTCCCATTTATTTAATTCTTTTTATTACTCAGAGTCTAGATTTTCATTAACGATTTTAATTTAATATAGGCTTAAACATAAGGCAGAAGAGAGAAAGAGAGGTGCTTAGAAAGTAAACCCAGGCCTGAGAGTATGGTTGTGAACTTCTCAAACAACAGGCTATCTCCCAAGTTACATCATTTGATTAATTACAAAGTGGGCAAAATACCAATATTATCTGTTTGTCAGGATAGTTGAAATGATCTAATAAGATTCAGGATGATTTTTAAAAGGTTACATAAAGAAGCAGAGAACTGCTCAGAACAGTATGGAGGAGCTTGTAAACTAAATGGAAACAGCTGGACACTGTGCCCACCTACTTCCTCTACACGGTGAGCCACCATATGAGGGTTTGGCATGGAACGCTGGTCTTCTGCAAGGGCAACAAGTGCTCTTAACCACTGAGTTAAGTCTCAGCCTCCTGTCCCCGATGTGTTCTGATGCCTTGCTATATAGCAACTCATGATCCTCAACTTCCTAGTATTGGGATTACAGGTGTGTGCCACCATGTCCAGCTCAACAGTTTTTCTTTCCTATCACTTGAGTAGCATCCCAAGAACATTTCCTTCAAGATTTCCTTCACACTCACGATCAGCTGGTTGATAGAAGAAGCCTTGTTTTTGGCTTCTCTCAGGTTTGACATGCCTTCTTCCTTAAAATTAAGCATTTATTTCAAGTGATACAACTCAATTTTCTCCTTGCACACTTATAGGCCACAATAGGGTTAGTAATTGCCTAATTTCAACGTCCTGCCTTGGAGAGCAGGAGGGTCCAAGAAGAGGGAGAAAGAAGGGAGATGGCTCACCGCAGAACACTTGGAACATGTGCAACACTTAAGTTCAGTATCTATAGAGGTACCAGCCACGCCCCTAAAACAAAGCGACCGTAAGATCAAAGATCACTGAGCAGAATCACTACAAAATACCTCGTGACAATGGAAGAGTCAGACACAGAGGCAATCCCCAGCGAGGGAGAGGGAGAAAGAGCACACAGCACACTGTTACAGAAACGCTGCCTGTCTGTACACTTGCATGATAGGAACCTGCACAAAGCTTGAAATAGTAAAGAACACAAAGCTGAAAAATGCAGTGAGAGAAACGCCGTAACATGCAGTCTCTCTGTATTTACTTTATTCCTTTTACTTATTACAGAGCATATTTGCCAAGAGCAAGAACTTTGGAGTCAGGTTGCAAGGGCCTTAATCTGGGTCTGTCATTCACTATGTACCCTTCCCAGTCATTTAGCTCTCTGGTTCTATTTCAGAACTATACTGGGTTCTTAATGGGCATCACTGTGAAGATGGCTAATAATATTTCTGACACAGTATAGTCATCTCCTCAAAATAAGGTACTCCAAAGCCTACAACCATAGGCTCAAACTGTATTAGAGGACCATACTAAAAACTGTATGGACTGGCAAGATGATCAGTAGGTAAAATGGCATGTGCTATCAAGTCTGATGACCTGAGTTCAATACCCAGAACCCACAAGGTGGTAGGAGAGAAACGACTCCTCAGAGCTGTCCTCTGATCTCCAAATGTGCACTGCTACCTTTAATGTGCATTCCAAACACCTTAAATAGGTCACTTTTGCAACCTACATACACACATGAACAATACCCAATACATAAATGTTATTTTTTTAAAAAGAAAATGTTTGGAAAGGATAGAAAGGGGGAGGAGGGAATGGGGAGAAATAGAGTTAGGAAGACTTACCACCATTTTTGCCTACAGTTCGAAAGCATCTCCAGAAGGCCCGTAGAAACGACGCCCTGTTGTGGGGTGTGGCTTGTATGAAGCTGAATTCCCGGAAGAGAATGTGAGTTCCTTGGCATACACTGTTAAAACTGGAAAAAGGAAAATGAAGAATTCATCATTAGATGAAATTCAGAAGGCTGGAACCAGAATGAAATGTAAAACCAGAGAGAACCACTGGTGAACAAGGGGGGGGGGTGTCTATTTTTCCACTTGCAAAATTCTCAACTAGAAATTAGATCAAGTCCTTCTATAATAAAGTCTTTGAACAACTGTGGCCCCTGGAAGGTCATGTCACCTCTGCTGTATGTCTCCCAGGAAGGTTTAAGGTTAAACGAGAATCCTTGTCTTTACCTGGATGAAACTGCTACTTGTATCTTTGGGGAATACCTCTCCTTCACTCCCACTGGCACCAGGAACATCTTGAGCAGGCCTTGCTTACCTAATGACATCCTTTGGCACTAGTCCAAGCTGTGCCAGCTGCTCAAGGGTGACACGGCTGAGGACAGACCTGGATTGTCTGTCTGTTTTAGGGGTACTGCAGTACTATGCACACCACTACAATAGAGACACATCCTATGTGTCAAAGGATAGAAATGATTCCAAAGGAACACTAGAGACAAATTAGAACAAGGAGAGAAGTGGCCCCTCCATAAAAATGTGAAGCAAAGCCCCAGGGCTCATGTGAGTCATTGTTTAAACTGGGCAAGGGACAGGAGGAAAAAATGTACTCTGTTGCTTTTGGATTTTCCTGCCAAAGAAATAGACACTGTAGAGCCCAGTGTAATCTACAAATGGAAATTCTATAGGAGACTAAGCAATTATCCAATAAACGTCAGCACCAAGGGCAGCTTCAGACTCCAGGAACTCCTACATTCTCTAACAGGAAAATGATGAATGTAAAATACATTTATTTTTGTGGTAACAAGACAGTAAAGTGAAGGTGGCAAGCAATAAGGGGACATCAGTAATTTCAAATTCCAGTTTTCATTTGATGGCCATCTAAAAGAAGGATATGGATCACTGAACTGAACAAGAAAACATTTCAAGAGCCATCTCGTCCATTTCCTGTCTCACAGAGGAGCCCCCCTCAGGGGAGAATGTCTACTGTCTTAACAGAATATGTTATCATTAAGGATAAAATCAGCCTTTCTAATATTAACAGTGCTGTGGTGAAAAATCAGATTAAATACTCTTCTCATGGAAAAATACAACGGAAATCAACATTTAACACACTACAAGGCCAGCTGAGAACACTTGGCAAGGCGTGGTATAGAAGAGAGGCCTTTAAAGCTATGCAAGGGTTAATCTAGCCATGACGTTTATGGCAGTGCCATTGTTATCTTACATAAGAAAAATGAAAATTATAGCAAATGAGCCAGGATAGAGAAATGGGGCAGACTACATTCCCAGCAAATGGAATCTAAAATGATAACATTATATCCTAAATTTATGAAGCCATCTGACAATGAATAGCTTTCCGAAGTCCCAAAGCATGTTTTATACGCAGGGCAGAAAGTTAGTGTCTAAGTCATGGTCTAAACTGCAGAGGAACTAATGATGGTGAAATCACATCCTTCACACAGTTTTTAAATTTTAATTGTGTGTGTGTGCACATAAAAAAGACTGTAGGTGCCCACAGAGGCCAAAGGTTTTCAATCCTGGTGGAGCTGCTGGTACAGGCAGGTGGTGAGTCAGCTAATGCGAAAGCTAGGAATTAAATGTGGACCCTATGTAAGTACATGCTCTTAACCACTGAGCCATGTCTCCAGTCCCTCAATGGAGTTTTAGACCCTATCTCAAACACAACAGTTCTCTGTGATTCTGTCCCCGGGGCAACACAGGTCATCATACCTCATCTATGAGTCTCTAATAATTCAACATGCTTTCTCTATTTAAATTTTTATTATTTATTTGCTTACTTATTCATTTACTGGAGATGTGTGTGCCAAGGCACACATGTGAAGGTCAGAGAATAAGTTGTATGAATCAGTTCTTCCCTACCACGCGGATTCCAGGGATGGACTCAGGTCATACAATGCAATGTGAACCTCTCCAACTTCAGCACGGCTGCTCTCACTGTCTAGACGCTCACTGGATGGGTAGACTCTGGGTCTGGTTAACTGCACTGCATGACATCTTTTATTTGTAGGTTCTTTGTAGTAATTTTTTTTTATTTTTGTTTTTTCAAGACAGGGTTTCTCTGTGTAGCATTGGCTGTTCTAGAACTAGGCCTATAGACCAGGCTGGCTTCAAACTCACAGAGATCTGCCTGTCTCTCTGCCTCCCAAGAGCATACGCCTTTAAAGGCGTATGCCACCACTACCCAGAATAATAAAGTTTTAATTAAATAAAATGAAAGAATCAACATTAAAAATCAGCCAGGCAGTGGTGGCACACACCTTTAATTCCATCACTTAGGAGGCAGAAGCAGTGGATCTCATTGAATCTGAGGTCAGCCTACTCTACAGAATGAGTTCCAGGACAGCCAGGGCTGTTACACAGAAAAACCCTGTCTCAAAAAACAAAAATAAAAAATATTATCTCTAACTTTGAAGAAATACAATGAAAATGGAGCAGCATGTCATAGCTACTGATGTCTATGAGCAAGGACAGAGAGAGAAAGAAAGAGACCTGCTAGGGAAACCTACAGACACCAGGGCCGGGGCCTTTCCACTGTTGAGAAAATCCATGGCAGCCTTTCTGTAAAACAGCTTTATGGTTTCTCAGTATTTCAGTACTAGTTACATATCCAAAACAGAGAGAAGAAGACATCTGTACACTAGAGCGTGTACCCAAGCTTCTGCCATCCCATTGCCCCCGGGAGGTAGTGGGGGGTGGTGCAGAGACAGGAGAATGCCCAAAATATTGTCTGCCACCAAGTCAGCTATGCAGCAGAAAACCAACAGAGAGTCTGTCTCAAACAAGGTGTCACCTGACTTTTACGCACACTCTGTTGCACACATGTGCCCACATCTGTACACATAAATGAGCATGTGCGCGCGCGTACACAAACACACACACACACACACACACACACACAGAAACACAAGGAGAAGGAAATTCTCAGGTAAAACGAGGCCATGCCTAAAAATAGTTTAAGAACCCCATTTTAAAGAATGCACTTGCGTTTGTTTAATTTTGTAGTTTTACCTCCCAGGTTTTGTTATTTTAAGATCATTACTACTGCTTTCATTGTCTCAGAGACAATGCTCACTGGCTACCTTCTCAACATCAGTTTTCCTCATGTAGACAGGACTCTCAGTGCACAGGCATCTCGAGTGGGAGGTTTTTCTTCTCTCCAAGGAACAAACTCGCCTAGACCAGGTCACGCAATGGATGACTTTAAACTCCATCTTGATATTATGATGATATCACTGAATTCCTGTGTAGCATGAACCCCGGAGTATTCAAATTTCACTACAAACATTCTTTCATTCTTTCAATTGTTGGTTTTTTTTTCTTGAAAGACTGGAGTTTTATTCTTCAAAAAGTTGGCAAACCCCAAAGATACGTTTCTCTGTACAAATTGGTCCCTGAAGTAACAATCCCTGGATTTGTTCTTTCCTTCCTTGTGAAGCTCAGACAAAGGCCTAAATTTCTTAAATGGTTGTTGGGTGTGTTTGTTTGTTTGTTTGTTTTTGCATTGACAATGTGCTACAGAATTTGGCAATGGTAACTTGATGAGAGAAGTCAGTGGAGCATGACCACGCAGCCTGGGTTGCAGAACTCTGGAGTTGTTTAGACAGCACACTTGAGCAGAAGCTGCCTTGAACCCACTGCTTCTTCTTAGACCTTTCTAGACATGAATTCAGCCACAGTGTTACTAACCTTTCTACTTCACTGCCCTGTTATTACCTGCCATCCTGTTATTCTATGTACAGTGTACCTACGAGGGGGAAGCGAGTGATGAGCCTGTGTACAAGGAGTGTTTTGACAAAGGTGACTTTAATATGCAGTGCATTTGGAATGAGCCTCTATATGCAGATATGAATCGGGAAAACTGTTGGGTTCACTGACTGTACATCCTCTGAGCAGTACCAAGTCCACTGGACTGGAACACAGAGACCAGGCTGGCTGGATGATCCAGTAGGAAATGGCATCTGCCATCACGGGTCTGAGCTCTGTCCCTGGAACCCACATGGAGAGAACTGACTCCAGCTAGCCATCTTCTGGTTTCCATGTGCACTTCATGGCACTCGTGTGCATACACACACACACACACACACACACACAGGGCCAAATACATGCATGCACATACTCTAAATCAATCAACAATGTGGTTTAGAAAAAAAAAACCCAAGCACAGAGCCTGCTACACTGACAAGATCTTTGGATTCTAAAATAACCCCAAGCTAGGTTACAGAGACGGGTCAGCGGGTAAAAGCACTCGCCTGATGACTGAGGCTGTCCTCCAGGCCAGGGATGGTAGTGCACATCTTTTTTTTTTTTTTTAAATTAAAAAGACAGGATTTCTCTGTGTAGCCCCAGCCGTCCTGGAACTCAAACTCAGGCTGAACTCAAACTCAGAGATCCACCTGCCTCTGCCTCCTGAGTGCTGGGATTGAAGGTGTGCGCCACCACTGCCTGGTCTGTAAGGCTGACCAGTGGTACTGTTTTACTCTCTGATCTTCAGGCAAGTTTTATTTATTAAAAATACAAGTGAAATATCATTACAGCCAGGGATATACACACCTTGTCTCAAAAATGAAAAAGGAAAGTAAAAAAAAAAAAAAGAGTTGTCTTCAGACCCCCACATGGGGGTCACACACAAATAGTAATTCATAAAGTAAAAAAAAAAAAAAAAGATTAGTCCCAAATTTTGGAGGAATTTAATAGGGACTAACCAATCCTCAATCACTATGTAGGTGATCCAGGCTGGGACACGGAGCAGTCACGGAGGTGTGTGACTCAGTTTCTGTGAAAGACCCAGATGAGCCCACCAGGTCACTGAGGCAGTGGCATTTCAAGTCAAGATTTGTTTTCTGACCAGGTAACTGTCCTGGCAGAGTTCATCTCCAGACCGTGACAGTAGTGATAGACTTTTCTGCAGTGCAAAGAGAAGAACCTATGAGAGCCCACAGGCCTTAAGAGCTATGAAAAGTCTCTGCAGGGGGAAGATAAAGTCCTGGTTTCTTTCCTTGGTCACTTCAAATGCAGCCACCAGATCCCATAAAGAATTTTCCTAAAACATAAGTGAACAGAGCACTTGTCCCAAACAGGCCTGTTGCTAAGGACAGAGGAGCCTGTTTCCATACAGGGGACTTCCCAGAAAGGCTAGGCCAAGGGGCTTAGTTCACATGTGGCTTCTCTGAGAGCAATCTCTCCCTGTTGATTATTTCATATGTGTGTGGGTGTGTACATGCCACTGTGTCCCATGAGAACAACCTCTAAGAGTAGATTCTCTCTGACCATAGTCCAAGGAATGGGACTTGGACCATCAGTCACAGCAACAGACACCTGTATCCACTGAGCCGTCTCACCAGCCCAAGATCTTTGTTTATAACAGTCAAATTCCTGCCACAGTTTCATTTTTTTCTTTTCATTATATGTACGTGTGTGGGTAGGGAGTGTGAACATGCGTGCATGTGCTTTAGGCAGGAGGGCAGGCCTTGGATCGAGCAGGGCTAGAGTTATAGGTAGTTGTGACCTGCTCAGTGTTGACACTGGGAACCAAACCCAACTCCTCAGCAAGAGCAGTATGTGCTCTTAAGTGTTAAGCCATCTTACTAACCTCCCTTTTCTTTTTTAAAGACAGAGTCTCACTATATAGGCCAGAATGTGCTCTCTCTCTCTCTTTTCATTTTTATTTATGTGTTTGGGGACATGTATGTATCATGTATGTTTGAGTGTGAACACTCCGCCTTGCCAAGAAAAGGTCTCTATTGTTATTTCTACTACATTTCATAATCCCAGCCAGCTGGCCCACAGACTTCAGGGCAATTATCCTGTCTTAATGTGGGCTCTGAGGCTGAATTCAGGACATCAGGATTGCACATACACTTATAACCACTAATACCTTGCTGGCCCCGCAATGTTCTTGAATTCACAATCCTCTTGCCTCAATCTTCTGAGTGTTTGAATTACAAGTGTGCACCACATACCTACCGCCAGAGCTTCAAACTCTCTTTTGAAGTCTTCAGACTTCCAAACACATTTTTTTCTTTGTTTTTTCAAGGCATGGTTTCTCTGTAGCTTTGGAGGCTGTTCTGGAAATAGCTTTTGTAGACCAGGCTGGCCTCGAACTCACATAGATCCGCCTGCCTTTGCTTCCTGAGTGCTGGAATTAAAGGCATGCGCCACCACTGCCCAGCTAAACACATTTCTTAAAACTTGCTATGGTTCACTGCTGACTATCTCTGGATTTAGCTCCTTTCCACGGAACATTAGCAGAGAAGCAAGATGACTGAGTATCAACTGGAATCTCAGCTGCTTCCCTGTGAGCGTAAGTGTGAAGGAATACTTACATCTCTTATATGGTTAGTCACTTATTGCAAATGAGGACAGGGAAAGCATGCACCTCAGGATGGGAAATCAACACAAAGCATTGGGGGAAAGCTTACTGAGTCTATACTCTTTATAGCAAAGGAAAAGATTTTTAAATATAGGGGGCTGGAGAGATGGCTCAGTGGTTAAGAGCATTGCCTGCTCTTCCAAAGGTCCTGAGTTCAATTCCCGGCAACCACATGGTGGCTCACAACCATCTGTAATGAGGTCTGGTGCCCTCTTCTGGCCTGCAGACATATACACAGACAGAATATTGAGAATATTGTATACATAATAAACAAACAAACAAACAAATAAATAAAAGATTTTAAATATAAACATTGTGGTAATTAAAAATGCTTTTTATACTAGGCAGTTGCGGCGTATACCTTTTATCCCAGCACTCGGGAAGCAGAGGCAAGTGGATCTCTGAGTTCAAGGCCAACCTGGTCTACAGAGTGGGTTCCAGGACAGTAAAGGTTTGAAAAACTAAAATAAAAACAATCAAACAAAAAATGTTTTTCATGTGCTATATTTTACAGTCAGGTTGCCATAAAAGTCCTTTGTCTTTTTACAAGGTTTTTGATCCTTTTACCCAAGGCCTCTAAAAGAGCTTCCAGGACTTTGTCTAATTTCACTTGGAATCCAAAGTAATTACACTTTGTATTTTCTCTGGGGAAACATCCCCTAACTGTGCAGAGGAGCCTGGACAGAGTCTGTTTCTCCTTGGCACGTTTTTCAGGATTCTGGTGATGATGATGTCACAAAATAATACCACACCAGTTCAGAATTATGAATAATAAAGGGTTATTTATTTAAAGTAAAACTTACAGATCATTGTTCTAGACAACAGTCCTCTGCACGAACAGGAACAGAGTCTAGCAGCTGGAAGTGGGAGCCGGAAGCAAGAGAGTGGGCACAAGTTTACCACTGCTTTTACAGTATAAGAGACCACACCATAATGGGGTGGCATCTTAAAGGCTATTGGCTGAAGGAGCAGAATGTGCACCTCCCATTTTTGTTTAAATAAGAGAGTTCCAAACCCAATGCAAAACTATATACAATAGAAATAGATATCAAGTATAATTAGAATTACAACCAGCATAAACAATATTAAGCAAGGAACATATGGTAAATGTTTTAATAAACATCCTATCCTAAGGAGTCTAAGTCTTGTATAGGAAATGGCTTGGCTAGATCATAAGAGAACAGTAACTATGACTATATAATCTTCAACCTCATCAAAGGCCTGAGAAGGGAAATAATATTACTTGAGCAGACAGGAAGTACAATCAAGCAGCTTCCAAAGTGAGCAATATATGATGGGGACAATTAGCTACCTGAGCAATCACCCAAAGTCTCATTTGCAACACTGAAGCAACCAACTTTGGCTAAGTCCTAGCATAACTGACAGACCATTTTTAGAGGTGAGAATTTTTTCAGAACCGTCTTAACCCTGTCTTGGCAAGATTTGAGAGTCTTTTTCCTTGTGTCCTGTTTATTCATTCCCAGATACCATGTTCTTTGTCAGTGGTTGAGGTATGGGCAGTTCCTTGTCCAAAGGCCAATGGTGCCAAGAAGAAAATAAACTCCAAGTAGAGTGTCTTGGGTGCTCAACATTCTCTTGGGAATAGATTAGTGCTGTCAGGAGCAATATGATCTCATGTTAACAGAACCCTAAGTTATTTAAATGCCATGTTCTACAGACTCTCGATGGTTGAAAATTACCTATCTAGACAGAATACAATCTCTATGTATCTAAAAAACTCCTTTCTCCTAGCATTCAGCCTAGCTTTTTTTCTGCCTACCTAAGTTCTGCCTTGCTATAGGTCCAAAGCAGTTTCTTTATTAATTAATAGTAATCACATCACACAGAGGGGACTCCCACATCACCTCCCCTTTTCTGTTTAAACAAAAAGGAAGGCTTTAACTTTAACATAGTAAAATTACATATAACAAAACAGATATCAAGTAAGAATTAGTTATAATATTTTTACCTACTTTATCTTTTATCATAAGTAAGGAAAACTATAATAATAACTATCCTTCAACTTGATCAAAGACTCCAGAAGGATATAATATTACCTAAGTAAACAGGAAGTACATTGTAAGCAACTTCCAAAACTCTACAAATGGCAGAGACATCTCACAGCCTGGACAGTCACCCAAAGTTCCGCTGTAGCATTGGGGTATCTATCTTCAGCCTACTGGCCCATAGTATCCAGCAGACTTTTCCATGAATCAGGAAATTTCAAAGACAGTTCAGCCTATATTGGCAGTTTGTCAGTCACTTCTTTTGTGTACTGAAGAATGTCTGGCAGACTCTTTCACGAAGCAGGAACCCCGAAGGACCATCTCACCTTTGAAGGACCATCTCACCTTTAGGCAAGTTCAGCAGTCATTTCTCTGTGGGTCCTGCATGTCCAGTCAAGCAGCCCAGGCAAGAGCAGTTTCTTGCACAAATGGCTAACCAACTCCATAAAGAGCCTCTTCAATGTCCATCTTCCTCTTGAAGTAGCTTGCGTTGTCAGGAGCAGATGTGTCTCATTGTCATGAAAAGTCTTAAGTTCTTAAACATTTTAAATGCCATATTCTGAAGGTCTCTGAAAGATTTGAAGAATACCCATCTAACTGAAATATATCTACATCTACAAAATCTAACTAACATGACTACAAGCTTGACTATTATAGATGACTATCTATTAACCTATATTTCTTAATTATACATTACATTTTTTTCAAGATTTATTTACTATGTATACAACATTCTGCCTCCATGTATGTCAGCACGCCAGAAGAGGGTGCCAGATCTCTTTACAAGTGGTTGTGAGCCACCATGTGGTTGCTGGGAATCGAACTCAGGACCTCTGGAAGAGCAGTCAGTGCTCTTAACCACTGAGCCATCTCTCCAGCCCCTATACATTAAATTTTTAAATGAACTGTACAATCATACTGCATTAATCAAGAGCAGAAATATACATATAACAAAAATGACCTTAAATTTGTATCAATAAACCAAGATCCATATCTATGCAAAGTATTCATCTCTATACCATTCTGGTGCATCAGCCCTGCTGTGCAGGTCTTGCTTCCGTCTTCCCCACCTTCTGTCATGTATTCTCTTCTCTTCACTTTGTCTTAAGGCACACATCTCTTTTGTCACCTAGCTCCCCTTGTCAATGTTTCGTGCTACAGGTGAGGGGAGACATCTGCAAATCTTACACTTCCCCTCTGACAGATTCTTATCAGTCAGACCTCATGACAGCTTTTCTCCAGTTTCCTACCAGATCACCTACTTTGCATATAATTTCTTATTTCTCCCTTTTCCTCTTTTCTTTCTTTCTTTCTTTTTTAAATGTCTTCAAATCAAGACTAACATCATCTCTTCACACGCCCTCAAACTGCACATCTGGTCTCTGCTCCGCACCAACCCCTTTCTTCTCTTTCCTTTGGACGCTGGAGTTCAAGCAGAGCCTTGTGCATGCCAGAGAAGCGCTCTGCCCTAAAACAACTGTCGTCCAGAGATGGGATCTTGCCACATAGCCCAGACACACCCGAAATCAGAGATTCTAATGCTTCAGTCTCCTGAGAGCTGGGATTATTACAGTGTGCCACCACACTTCCTAAGTATTTTAAGGTAAATCTCATCCTGTTTCTTTTGTGTCTATAGCTATAACTTTTAGTTCTTTTTAGAATATATTTTTGTTCTTACTAGAATCCTTCAAAAGGATTCCATTATTACTATCATCTAAAAATTTCACTGAAAAAACAATACTATATTTATTTATTTGTGTATGTGTGTGTGTGTGTATGTGTGTGTGTACACACATGCCACAGTACACTGTGAAAGTCAGAACAATTTGTTGAAGTCAGTTCTCTCTTTCTAGCATGTTGGTTCCAGGGATTGAACTCAGATTATCAGGTTTGGCAGCAGGTATCTTTACCCGCTGAGACACTGCACTGGCCCTCCAATACTATTTGTATGAGGTATTATGAAAACCCTTCCTCTGTAACACCTGTTTAAAAACTAGAAGAATTAAATCGTCAGTTTTCTTGGTTCAATATCTGGTCATTCTAAATCATCATCTTTTGTTCTTATTCAAGATTACATTAGTTTGTGTGGAGGGGAATCCTTAAACGAGCATATTAGTAATAGACCAACTCTTGTTAGCTACGACCCAAATGGCAGCAAAGCCGAAGGGCGGGCTCTGACCCCGCTGTCTTCTCCCTGCTGACATCTGACCAGCAGGACTTTGCTGTTGCTGTTGCTAGAGTCATCTTCTTTTGTTACTTGACGCTCACTGACTGCAGACTTGGTCTCAGTTTTGGAAAAAAAATAAGTTTCTCTCAGGGGTCACACCTATCTTTCAAGCACCCATTTTAATTAAAGCTTCTTTGTGCATGTTGTTTTACCTTTCCAAGAGCAAGTCCACTAATCCCTTCAAAGGGGTGCAGTAATCCAGTAGGAGTGGGATAGGCCCTTGATTAAGTAGTTAGCTCAATGATTCAGTGTGCTATGAAAATAATCAGTTTCTTTCAAATGCCTTAACAAAATTGCCAGGCAGTGGTGGTGGTGCTCACCTTTAATCCCAGCACTAGGGAGGCAGAGGCAGGCAGATCTCTGTGAGTTCGAGACCCACCTATTCTACAGAGCGAGTTCCAGGATAGGCTCCAAAGCTACAGAAAAACCCTGTCTCAAAAAAAAAAAATCAATTTTTTCTTATTAATTTTAATTCCTTTTTTCTTTTCTTTCTTAAAGACAGGGTCTCACTACGTAGCTCTGGAACTCATGTAGACCAGGATGACCTCCAGTTCACTGAGCTCTGCCTGCCTCTGCTTCCCGAATGCTGGGATAAAAGGCACATATCCTCACTTCACTCTCACTTGCTTGTTCCTTCTCTCTTTCTTTCTCACATTTATTCATTTATTTGTGATTATCTCTGTGAAGATACAGGTGTGGGTGCCCATGCATGCATGTGGAAGCCCATTCTTTTTCCCACTCTGTGGGTTTCTGGGGATTGAACTCAGATTGTCATGCTTGGAGGTAGGTACCTTTATCCACTGATCCACACTGCCAGCCTAGATATTTCTCAATACTGTGCTGTGACTGACTGAAAAGCACAAAGCATTCAAGGCATTCATGTAGAAGGACAATAAGGCTTGAAGTCATGGTCAGTTATTTAAGAAGCTCAAGACCAACCGGGGCTATGAGACCCTGTCTCAACAACAACAACAACAACGCACACACAGACAGCACACCTCATGAAATCCATATTGACAACTATTTTTCAGTTCAGTGGTAGAGCACTACCATCTAGCATATACACTGCCCAGAGTTTAATTCACAGCACAGAAAAGCAAAAGAAAACTATTTTCCTACCAACCTTTAGTAAAAAAGATTTACTTAAGAATTAAAAGATAAGGGGGCTGGAGAGATGGCTCAGAGGTTAAGAGCATTGCCTGCTCTTCCAAAGGTCCTGAGTTCAATTCCCAGCAACCGCATGGTGGCTCACAACCATCTGTAATGAGGTCTGGTGCCCTCTTCTGGCCTGCAGGCATACACACAGACAGAATATTGTATACATAATAAATAAATAAATAAAAAGAATTAAAAGATAAGCAGCAAGAGAGACGTGCAAATAATAATGAATATAATGTCTTAAAAAGCAAATATTGATAGTATCATAGTGTATGTTAGCAGTCCCTCTTGTGATCATATAGTAAAATGCAGTGAAGTTAGAGACACAGGCCCATACTTCGACGTCCATACTTAGCAGGCCAGCAAACCCAAAGTCGCCTGATGGGAAAACGGAAAAGTAAAATGTGAAATCTCCTTAAGAAGGATGATAGCAACCTACTCTTTCCCTTTCTTCCTACATCCAGGCCGTAGGTGAGCATCTCTCTACCACGGTTCCTGCTAGTTTGTGCTGCCTTGCTACCACCCAAAGGGACCAATGAAACAGACTGAGACTTCCAAACACTGAGCCCACAAGAAACCTTCATTCTTTATATATTTTACAGTAGTAGAAGATTAACATATACAATATGGATGACCTGGAAGACATTGTTCTAAATGAAATAAGTCAGTCACAAAGAGATAAACACTAGAGAGTTCGCTTACATGAGGTTTGTAGAATAGTCAAGCTATAGACAGTCCTACATGCTAGTTGCCAGGATTTAAAGGACAGGAAGGACTAAGGAGTTAGTGTTTAATGGGTACAGAGTTTCAGGTTCAGAAGATGAAAAAGTTCTAGTGATGATAGTTACAGGACACTCTAAATGCATACAATGTCACAGGATTATACATTTAAAAGGGGTGAAAGTGGTAAATTTTAGGCTTTTTTTTTGGTTTTAGTTTCCGAGACAGGGTTTCTCTGTGTAACCCTGGCCATCTTGGAACTAGCTCTGTAGACCAGGCTGACCTCGAACTCACAGAGACCTACCTGTCTCTGCCTCACAAGTGCTAGGATAAAGGTGGGAGTCGCCACTGCCTGATTAGGTCATGTATGCTTTCCCGCAATAAAAGAGAAGGGTAAGATATTGATGTTAAATACCTAGAATGCATAGTTATAGAATTGCCTGGTAAAATGAGATATAGAAATAATAAACAAAATATTTTTGAATGTGTATGCTTAATACATGCATGCTCATGTATGTTCAGGTACATGGGCACATATATGCTTGTAAAGGTCAAAGTTTGATGTTGGGTATCTTGCTTTATCATTCTGTACTTCTATTTTTTGAGACAGGGTCTTTGACTGAACCCGGAGCTTCATGAGTCAGCTAGACTGGTAGGCCAGAAAGCCCCATGAGCTTCCTGGTTTCTGCCTTCCCAGTGCTAGGCATTCAGATGTGCACCATGATGGGCTTATACACAGATGCAAGTCCTCGTGCTCCCACAGCAAGCACTTTACCAGCTGAGTCGGCTCCTCAGCACCAGCCAACAACATTTAGAGCAGACCTGGAATGAAAGCAACTGTCACGCTGGCTGTGGGGCTGAGTTGGTAGAGAGATCTCCAGCACCACATAAAGCATAGAATGGTGGCTCATGCCTCTACACCAGCACTCTGAATTCATGAGTTGGAGGCAGAGGATCAGATGCTCACATTCACATACTGGAGGGCAATAGCCTGGGTCAAATCTCACCACTTCATAGTCAGTATGACTTTGGCTCAGATACATGGTTTTGTGTCTCAATTGCTTTCTTATTATTGGTTTGTAACAAATCTTTTTCATAAATATATTTTGATCATACCTACAGATCTTTCTTACCTCCCTACTCAGCCAATTTCACATATTTTCACTCTGAAAAGCACAGAAACAAATTAAAAACAAAACACACACACACACACACACACATGCACATACCCCAAGAACATAGAATCCATTTTGTGTTGGCCAGCGCCTCCTAAGCATGGGCCTTCCCCAGAGTGTCACTGATATACCCAGTGTCACTCCACTGTAGAAAACTGATTTTCCTTCTCCCAGTAGGAGTCAATTGGCTCTTAGTTACAGGTAAAATTTTGTGCCAACTTCCTCTTTTCCATGCTGGATTCAATTATTTTTTAATTAGTAAAATTGTATACTATTAGTTTGCTATGAATCAAATCTGTGAAAATTTGAATTTTCTAAAAATATTAGTCTTAGGAAATGAATACTTTCCAGAGGATCTCCATGATATCTGGCTTTAGAGGAGCATGCTTTCTTGTCAGAGTACGGAGGAACCAGGCTCTGGGGTGGGGTGGGGGGGCTCTGCATGAACAAATATGTGATGTACATGGTGGAGATGGGAAAGAGAGAGAAGCAGAGCATCTCCTGGACTCTGGAGACACAATGGTGGTGAGGAACAGGCCAGCTATAAGGAGCCTGCGCTGCCACCTGAGGCCATGGTAACATTCATGGTCCTATTGCTGCCAGGGTCTGTGCTCATGTCTGAGGCCCATGTTACCACCAAAGGCCATGTGGACATCCCTGGTCTGGGCTAGTGCCTGAAGCCATGTTGAGGTCTGCTGGCTGCTGAGTTGGCCCCACCTTTCACCAGCCTTGGGAAAGCTGTCTCTACCCCGTACCCCCCTCACCAGGAATAAAAGTGCAAGTTCAGCTTTTCCTCTCTGCATCTGTCTCTAAAATTCTCAAGCTCTCACCATGTGGGGTCTCCATCTTGTTATCAAGCAGCAAGAAGTCCCTAGAGTATATGGCCCTTAGTCTTGGACTTCCCAGCCTCTAGAACAGTGGCTCTCACGACCCTTTCACAGGGGTCGCCTAAGACCATCAGAAAACACTTATTTCCACTAATAAGTGGATTCATAATAGGAGCAAAATTACAGTAATGAAGTAGCAACGAAACCAATTTTCCGGCTGAGGTCCCCACCATATGAGGCCCTGGACTAAAGAGTTGCAGCATTAGGAAGGGTGAGAACCACAGTTCTAGAGCCAGAAGCCAAATCAGCTCCTACTATTTAGTCACCATTTCCCAGTCATCAGGATTCGATGGAGCAGCAGAGACAGTACGGGAGAAGGGGAATACTGACACAATGGAAGAACTGAAAGGACAGAGGCCCCGTGAGCTGCCAGCACCTAGGCCACAACTCTCAGAAGATGTCACTGAGTTCCTAACCTAGTTTCTCTGGCAGGAAATATTCCTTGTCCTAGAAAAAGGCCTGTGGATAAAGAGAGGATTAAAAAAAATAATATTGTTAAGAAGTGAGGATGCTGGGCTTGCAGCTTTCTAGCCAGGATCCTTTATCTTTCTTGAGAGCCCCCCAGATCTCTTTTATTCTAGGTCAGTAATTTAACACTCTCAGCTCTCAATTCAAAGCCCGTAATGACCTTGCTGTGCTGAATTATTAGTCTAGGATATAGAAAAAGAAAGAGAGAGAGGGAAAAACCCTCTAAAAACAACAGAGGCCTTTTGATCAGAGCACCAAACTGCAGCTCGCTGTAACTCAAGCTGTCCATTCTTATACGGCAGGAATCAAGGACTCCCCCTGCCAGGCAGGGCCCTATTAAAAGACAATAGCTGTTTGAAAAGGGTAAGCAAGTTGATACGGATATAATAGGCCACATATGGGGGCCCCTTTCTACTCTGAAATAAAGCCCCTTCTTACAGTTGTGAGCTGGGAAATCCAGGATTCAGTAAGGCAAGAGGATATAGAATAGAAGAAGGTGGGCAGCAGTGCAGAAATGCTTGAAGGTGCGAAAGAGAGAAAGAAAGAAAGAAAGAAAGAAAGAAAGAAAGAAAGAAAGAAAGAAAGGAAGGAAGGAAGGAAGGAAGGAAGGAAGGCAGGCAGGCAGGCAGGCAGGCAGGCAGGCAGGCAGGCAGGCAGGCAGGCAGGCAGGCAGGCAGGCAGGCAGGCAGGCAGGCAGGCAAGCAAGCAAGCGAGCCCAGAAGAATTCTTTGGAAGAGATGAGCATCCACCACTGAGGAAGGAGGCTTTCAGAACAGTCAGGTGCTCAGGTCACAAGAGCCAGTGATGACAAGAACTGGCCAGAATCAAGATAGCAGTTAGTTTTTTTAATTGGTCAACAACAAAAAAAAACCCCAACCAACAAAGCAGTGCTCTCTTAGCAGAGATGCTACCGCAGCCCAAGAGCAGTCCTCACGCTGGTTAACCTAACGCGGCACCACACTAAAGCCTGCATTCCCACCTCATGCCACTTGCTATTTCTCGGATGACATTTTTCATAGAAAGCCTGTGAAACAAAGACAGCATACCCCACAGAACTGCCTGTAAATCACACCCCTCCTAAGAGACAATGTCATACTAGCTAGCCCATGTTTGCCTGTCCATTGCCCCAGTACTCTTCCCATTAGCAAGTAAAGCTTTTGAAGAGTCTTTAATCCACAACAGAATTTCCAACCACTGTTTTAGCTATCTCTAAAATCTTGTAAGCATGATGCAAAATGATTTAAGAGTGATTGAAGGCATTCAAACACATTAATCTGATGATTTATAACTACAGTCTGAATCCTCAAATGCCTCCGTGAAAATAGTAGAGGGCTATTTTTCTCTCCTCCACTATACTTTGTCACCTGCCAAATGTCCTTCCAGTTCCCATCCACTGCAATTAATGGGCAGTTTGGTGGGATTACAACTAAAGACAAAAATAGGATCTCCAGTGCATGTTTGATTGAATCTCCAGAAGAGTACAAAGCTTATCTTTAGCAAATGAAGGTTTTGTCAATCAAAGAGAGAACCTGGATTCCTAATGGGACAGGTGTATCATCCTCGAGCCAGAGGAACAGGAGCTAAGCATCCTTTCTACTTTAGTATGCAGAGAGGGAAAGCAGTCTAGAACACTGGCGCTGCTGTCTCCATGAAATACAATCTGCCACAGCTGCCCTCTGGCCATGGTTTACATTGCTCCCCAAAATAAACTATAACTCAACCTCTCAAACTGATTGCATTTTGCATCAACCCCAATCCAGTGAGCTTGTCATAAAAACCAAGCCTGAAACTATGTTCTATGTTGAGAGAGGAAGAGTGTAAAGGGATCTGGAAGAGAGGAAAGTAGGAGGGGAAGAAGGCAAATATCATATGTTCTCTTTCATATGAGGAGCCTAGGTGTGTCTCTCTGTGTGTGTGTGTGTGTGTGTGTGTGTGTGTGTGTGTGTGTGGTGAAACTAAAAAGGAACATATTTGGGAGAATTGGGAAATGGAGCAAAGGAGAAGCAAAATGAGCACAGGATAATGATATACATTATGAAAATGCCATAAAGTTGTTATTTTGTATATTTACTTAAAAAACAAAAAAAGTCAAGTCCTGGTTTAGATGAAGTTCCTCTAGTGCACTTTCTTCTCAAATATGATTAATATCATTATTCAATAGTAAAGAATGGAAAAATAAAAGACAAGTTGCTGGTCACCATATCTAACATGTATAACAATGACACTGGGAGAGAGTAACTACTGAAGATTTCCATTCAGAAAAAGGGAAAAAACTCAGGCGATAGCTTGGTGGTATAGCACCTGTACAGCACGTTAAAAAAAATTGTGTGTGTCTCTGTGTGTATGCATTTACGTGTTTAAAGTCAAATGTGTGCATGCAATCCTGTTATCCCAGAGTTGGGAGGTGGGCAGGAGAGTCCGTGGTTTCAGGCTGTCTTGAACATGCAGTAAATTTAAGGCCAACCTGCGTTACATTTGATTCTATTTCAAAACATGGAAACAAACAAAAAATCAAAGTAGCAGCAGCAGCAACAACAACAACAAAAACATGTTTATGTAGTTTGGCTTCAAGCAGGTATTCAATATTCAGGTATTTGAGTACTGATTATAAAATAATTAAAGCTGGGCATGGGAGCCACGGCAGTTTAATCACAGTGAACTCCTATCTCCTGCTCACTAACTGGTTAACTGTCAACCCCAGGCCAACGCTGTTAGAGCTGGGAAGAGCCTCTTTTTCTCTTATCATCCGATACTCAGAATGTAAGCCCCAAATCGCTAGTGGCCACTTTTGAGGATAACAGCAGGAAAATGGGAGAGAAGCAGATGCAGCCTGCAGGAGACGCCACCTTAGCAGCAAACTGAGCCTGAAGGGACCAAGGTTGTGTCTACCATGGGCTATTTATAAAAGCCAGTTCAATTCTATGTATTGCTATTTCTCTGTCTCTCCTTTCCTCAAGACATTTTAAATTGGGATTCTAGTACTTGTAGTCAAAATGTCTTCCTATTAGTGGCATACTCTTTGAGGGCAAAGCATGTGACATTCTTTTTAATCCATCCCAGCACCTGCACAAAGGTAGACACAGAGTAAATACTCAATAAACATGAAATTTAGAATAAAAACACAATAATCATTATCCCGTCCAATTGGCACTGATATTGTAACAGGCCACCACACCTTAGTAGGCCTACAGACCTTAGCACGACTGACTCCATGATGAAAGTACCATTCAGGTTGTAAAACTCAGCATGTAGAGTGCACCACCTGACAAAAATAAAACCAACACCTAATCCATCAAAGTCCCTAGTTCTGGCAAAGTCTTTTAAAGCACTAACCTTTATTTTTAGCTTCTGTAGTTCTACTTCTGGCTAACTGTTTTTGCTAACTGAAGTATGTCAGCTCAGGACATGGTTTTTGGGCTTAAAAGCTCACCCTGAGAAAGGCTCAGGGCTACACTGGGATCCTGAACACCCATATAGTTGCTAGCTGACTGATGAAGACTTTCTATTGGTTTAAAGGCACAAACACGCAGTCTTCTCTGGTGAACACTCCACATAAGAAAGGGAAGAGGACACTGAGTACTCTCTAATTTACAAGATAAAAAAGAATTCTTTCTAAACATTTTGTGTGAACTTTAATATTAGACCCAAGAGAAGCCAACTTAGCACTGGAACCACTCCTCTCCCTTTTTATTCTCATAAGCACAGAAGGGGAACATGACTGAGAGTCTGCCCCTTATCAATGTCATCTAAATGGAGGGGCTTTGGAGAAGACGGTGCCATCATACCATAATTCTAAAGATACACATTTCACAGTGAATCTAGTCTTACCTGTCCACCAATTCCTATCATCATCAAGGCTTTCTTTCTTTCCTTATTTATTTTTACATAGAGTCTCAATAAACAATCCAGGCTATCCTAGAACCTCCTTCATAGCCCAGGTTATCCTCAAATTTGGTTTCCTTCTTAGCCTCTGGGATTAGATTAGTGTACCTAGTTAAAAGTTTCATATTGTTTTTCTTTCTTTCTTTTTGAGACAGAATTGTAGCACGAATAATAAAAACCCAGAGACAGATATTGGGGTTCAAGCTGACAACCAGAAAAGCAAAGCAGCCACCACTACAGAGCCCTTGCCTGTATGATATCTTCAGACTGAAAGACAGCAAGTTCCTGTCTTATCTCATTTTTTTCATTGTTTTTTTAATTGATTTTTATTGAGCTCTACATCTTTCTCTGATCCCCTCCCTGTCTCTCCCCTTCCCCCTTCAAACCTCCCCCAAGGTCCCCATGCTCCCAATTTACTCAGGAGCTCTTGTCTTTTTCTACTTTCACTTCCCATGTAGATTATATCTATGTAGGTCTCTCTTAGTGTCCGTATTGTTGTCTAAGTTCTCTGGGATTGTGGTTTGTAGGCTGGCTTTCTTTGCTTTATGTTTAAAAACCACCTATGAGTGAGTATATGTGATAATTGTCTTTCTGTGTCTGGGTTACCACACTCAAAATAATGTTTCTAGCTCCATCCATTTTCCTGCAAAATTCAAGTTGTCGTTATTTTTTTCTGCTGTGTAGTACTCCATTGTGTAAATATACCACATTTTCCTTATTCATTCTTTGGTTGAGGGGCATTTAGGTTGTTCCCAGGTTCTGACTATGACAAACAATGCTGCTATGAACATAGTTGAGCACATGTCCTTGTGGCATGATTGTGCATCCTTTGGGGTATATACCCCAAAGTGGTATTACTGGGTCTTGAAGAAGGTTGTTTTCTAATTTTCTGAGAAATTGCCACACTGACATCCAAAGGGGCTGTACCAGCTTGCATTCCCACCAGTAATGTAGAAGTGTTCCCTTGAGTTTTGTGCATGGTGATAGATATGGGTCTATTTTCATTCTTCTACATGTTGATATCCAGTTATGCCAGCACCACTTGTTAAATATGCTTTCTTTTTTCCATTTGATATTTTTTGCTTCCTTATCAAAAAATCAGGTGTTCGAAGATGTGTGGATTGATATCCGGGTCTTTTATTCAGTTCCATTGGTCCTCCTGTCTGTTCTTATGCCAATACCAGGCTGTTTTCAGTACTGTAGCTCTGTAGTAGAGTTTGAAGTCAGGGATTGTGATGTCTCCAGAAGTTCTTTTACTGTCCAGGATTGTTCTGGCTATCCTGGGTTTTTTGCTTTTCCATACAAAGTTGAGTACCATTCTTTCGAGGTCTATGAAGAATTTTGCTGAGATTTTGATGGGAATTGCACTGAATCTGTAGATTGCTTTTGGTAAGATTGCCATTTTTACTGTCCTAGAACTCCCTTTATAGTCCAGGCTGGCCTCAAACTCACAGAGATCCGCCTGCCTCTACTACCAGAGTGCTGGGATTAAAGGCCTGTACCACTACTGCCTGTTTTTGGTTTTTCTGTTTGTTTGTTTTTTGAGGTTTTGAGACTGTCTTTCAATATAGGGCCCAAGTTGGCTTTGAAATCGCTGTCCTTCTGCTGCAGATTCCTGAATGGCAGGATTACAAACATGAGGCACCATGCCTCACCAAAGTGGAAATTATTGAACTGAAGAATTTAATAATAGATTTAGCTTGGTAGGTGGGCTTAACAACATTTAGACACAAATGAGGACAGAATTAATGAAGTAGAAAATAAAATATGCAAAACAAAATCTAAAAGACAAAATTAAGGAAAATGCAGAAAAATACATAAGAGACAGAATACCATGAAGAGGTCTAATATTTATAGTGTAATTCAAATCCCCAAAGAAGTAAAGTTAAAGAGAAAACAGAAGTAAATTTGAACAGCTTCTAATTGAAGATTTGCCAAAACTTATTTTAAAAAACAAAACAAAATAAATAATCAAGATATGGCCAACAAGACGACTTCGTGAGCAAAGGTGCTTGTTGTCAGGTGTGATGACCTGAGTTCAAACCTGAGTTCACATGGTGACGAGAGAGAATGACTCCCTCAAGCTGTCTTCTGACCTCTAGACATGCACTGTGAAACACATGAATGTGTGAGCATGCACACACATACACACAAAATAAACAAGTGTAAAAAATAAAGATATTAAACTACAGTATTAAGAAACACTAAACACCAAATATTTTAAGTGTATTTTTTAAAAACCAATCCTATTCAAAGTATACCAAAACTGCCAAAATCCAGAGACCAAGAAGAAATATCCAAAATATAGCCTGAGATAAAGAATAGGTTATACTTTAAGTAGCGAAAATACGTGCAGCACTCAACAGGAGCAGTTGAGAGAGTGACTGATGTAAAATTCTGTCAACCTATACTTTTCGGTAGGAAGAAGCTGCTCTTCAAACATGAAAGTGACAGTCCCATGAAACCCTAGTTAGTGGTCAGCTCTGCAGCGCTGGTGGTCCAGCCAGAGCAGTGCTCGCCAGGAAAGGGCACCACAGTGGATCACAGCCAGGGCCTGAGCCGTCCACTGGTATTGTGACTGATGCTGATAGTTCCATCCATCTTACAGACGACGTAGCAGCAGTAGAGCAGAAGAGAGGGAGGGCTCGGCATTAGCTCTGCAAGGCTCTCACAGTTCCAATACTATTACATGATACACACACAAAGGGATGGGATCAAAACAATTTTCAGGAGCTGGAGAGGTAACTTAGAGGTTAAGAGCACTGGCTGCTCTTTCGAGGACACAGGTCCTGTTCTCAGCACCAACCTGGAGGCTCATGAGCATCCCTAACTTCAGTTGAGGGTCCAAATACCCTCTTTTGACATCCTCAGGCACCAGGTGTGTACATGGTTCACATTCATGTATGCAGGCCAAACACACATACATGAAATGAAATTAAAACAACAATTTCAGAATAGAATCTCCACGAGGGTTGGGATTGCTCATCAGTTTTTTCACTGTTATATTTTTAGTATCTAGAACACTGACAAAGGTCCAGGCACTCAGTAAAAACTGGAGAGTGAGTGCATATCGACAGCATTGCTGACAGCTTACCCACACCAGCTACATCGTAGGCAGAACACCCAGCACTTCACATTTATCGTCTTATTTAATCCTTCCTTCTAACAATTTGGTAACAAACTTATTTTTATGAATGACTGTAACATGATGGGGGCCGGCTTGTTGGGGTTTCCGTCTCGCTCGGTATCCCACAGCCGGCATACCCCAAGGAAAAATCACGCACAGGACTCCATAAGGTTATAAACTGATTGGCCCATTTGGTCAGGCTACTTATTAGCTCTTATAACTTATGTTACCCCATTATCCTTATCTACGTTAGCCACATGGGTTCAGTACCTTTCTCAGTGTGACAGCTTACATGTTGCCTCTTCGGTGATCTGCGCAGGAGTGGCAGAGGAACCTCTCTGCTTCCCAGAATTCTCCTGTTCTCATTGCATCACCTCTACTTCCTGTCTGGTTTTCCCGCCTATACTGCCTGCCTGGCCAATCAGCGTTTTATTAAAATATGATTGATAGAATACAGACAATTCTCCCACAAATGACTATCACAATTATAGCTGAAGCTAAGCAACCTGCCCCAAGTCACATGGCAGGCCCTCAAACATTATATATTCTTAACCACTACGCTACTGTACCTTCATGAAACACTGAAAGTTCCCCTTTTTCCCTATCCACATTCTATTTGTCTTTCCCAATAATGGCAGGCTTCTCCATAGTGCCCTATTTAACTACTCTTATTTAACTAATAGCCATTCTTTCTCCTTGTTTTCAGTTCTTATCACGTTAATACTGCAGAAGATCCAATGGTGCGCTTCAGTTGTCTGTTCCTCTGTAAGCATCACCCTTTGCCAGAGTACAGAGTACACATGGTACTCTCTCACAATACTTACTGTATGGCAAAGGAAGGAAGAAAACATCTAGTGAAAAAAATGTACAAGAAACAGTGTTTGGAGATCAGATCTGTATGATTCAAAACTTTAACATTGCACTGAACTAAGAAAAACACTCTTGAAAAGGTGATTTTGACATCAAATTTCCCATAACATCCCTTTTTCCTTTTATCAAGTTAGTGGACGTTCAGGGTAATCTGGACATATCAGTACTTAGTCAAGCCCTCTTGACAGAGCATGTGTATTACATATTAGGTGAAGTATGAGAGTGTGCAGATAAACAATTACCCACACACATGTAAACTGCAGCTCGTGTGGTGTAAGCAGATTCCCCCTGTGTGGAACTGCCTGTATAATGCTCTCTTTGGGCTCTGTGGTTTCGCGATACATTCCAACTGTTCAGAGGTTGGAGTGTGACTGCCAGCATGAACAGCAATGGCCTCAGTGGAGAAGGTCTGCTTTTCATTATCCTGAACACATCACATCTAGAGTAAAGAGGAGAAACCATACGAGCTGGAACTCACATCTCCCATTACACTTTGACACTTTTGAATCTAAAGAGGGAGAGAAAATTGAATGTAGACAGTGAAGATAAGTGAGGAACATGGAGGAACAGGAGGAAGGAAAGAAAGGAGGGAGGGAGGGAGAGAGGGAGGGAGGGAGGGAGGGAGGGAGGAAGGGAGGGAGGGAGGGAGAGAAGAAAGGAGGGAGGGAGGAAGGAAGGGAGGAAGAAAGGAAGGGGGCTGGAGAGTTAGCTGAGCAGCTAAGGACACTCACTGGCTGCTTTTCCAGAGAACTAAGGTTCAATTTCCAACACCCAGATGGCAGCTCACAAGTGTCAGGGGCTCTGACACTCTTACATAGACACAACAATGCACAGGAAATGTAAAATTAAGTAATCATTTAAAGAAAGAAAATGAACAAAAAACTTTGTTAGGCAGTTATCTGAATGAACAATTGAATGATTAACATTGATGCCCGACAGTTACATGGTAAGTCATCAGCTGTTTGGATCTCCCAAAACTGCACAGAGGGTAAGGAAGAAGCATTAGAAAAACAGGAGATAATAGAGTCCTCTATCTTGAGACCTATTCAGTTTTGATCCCATTTAAAGAGTGAGAAGAGGAAGATTGTTACTTTCCAATAAATAACAACCTATTCAGTTTTGATCCCATTTAAAGAGTGAGAAGAGGAAGATTGTTACTTTCCAATAAATAACAAAGCAGAAGCAAATTGCAGTTAGACCAGAAGGCACACAATAAAGCTAACTGGATATGGTTAGATACTTCATGTGTTATTTGACTTGTTTATATCACATGAGACAAGTATTATAATTCCTGGCAATAATCTAGAGCTGGAAAATTGCACCAGAGACATTAACCAAGATATTTACTGCTGACCACACTTAAAGACAAAGCAACAAAGCCAGGCATGATCCTGAGGCACACAGTGTAATCCCAACACTTGGGAGGCAAAGGCAGGAAGATTGTTGCAAGTTCCAGATCAGCCTGGGCTACACAGCATGGTTCAGGTTAGCCAGACCAGCCTGGGCTACACAGCAGGGTCCAGGTTAACCAGGGCTACAAAGGGAAACCAACCTCGGGGTGTGTGTGTGGGGGGGGGACAAAGGGAGGAATTCACAACTGTTTCTGAGCCATGTGGTGGTAAAATCCCAGCACTCGGGAGGCAAAGGCAGGCAGAGCTCTGTGAGTTCGAGGCCAGCCTGGTCTACAAGAGCTATTTCCAGAACAGGTACCAAAGCTACAGAGAAACCTGTTTCTGAAACACTGTTTCTCCAAACTGCTGTCATCATGGCACTGTCTGCTGCCTCAGTCCCAGAGGTCAGCACCCTTGGACTCTACTACCCTGAAATACATTCACAAGCTTTTCTGATAGAACAGTATCCACATCTGACGGCCAAAGAAGGGAGGAAATAGGTTGACTCTGACCCCTCTGATGGTTCCTGAGAAACAATTTATTTGGGGTAAGTCCTTGGCTACAGAAGCACTTGCTGTGGGCTGGGAGCTGAGAAACGGGTGAACGCTCCAGTAAATCCAAGCAGCACAGGGAGGCTTCACTTGCCTTTCATTTTCCTAACTGTCCTTCATTCTTCTCTGTCCCTGTCACACCATCCTGGTTTATTAAATAACTACTTAAGGAGACTGAGGAGATGGCTCAGAGGTTAAGAGCACTGGGTGCTCTTCCAGTGGTCCTGAGTTCAATTCCCAGCAACCACAGGGTTGCTCACAGCCATCTATAATGAGATCTGGTGTCCTTCTCTGGCATGCAGGCAAACATGCAAACAGAACACTGTGTAAATAATAAATAAATAAATCTTAAAAAAAAAGAGCTGCTTAAAGTGTCAGACTGTCATTCTTTCCTGTTCCTCTGCCAAGGCTGTCCTGCCACCGACAGCTTTGAGAGTTCTGGGGAAATTGTGGAAACAATTAAAAGCTCAGAACAATTAAAATTCAAATTGCTCTATTGAATTGATAAAGTCACATTTGTTAACTTCTGATGGCTATTTTATATTATTAATAGTACAGCAGATTTGTTGGTTCATATTTGTGTTTGTCTACTTGATTCCCAGAGGGTACTCTGGGAATTAGCAGAGTTGTGGTGAAGAGGGGATATAGGGGCTAAGACTAAGTAAGGGTCTTTTGGAGGAGGGGCCGCTTGTTCATTCCCAGCTGCCCAGCTTGCTTAGACCTGAAGTAATCACACAGAAATTGTATTAATTAAATCACTGCTTGGCCCATTAGCTCTAGTTTCTTACTGGCTAATGTTTACATATTAATTTAACCCATTTCTATTCATCTGTGTATGGCCACATGGCTGGGGCTTACTGGCTAAAGTTCCCAGAGTCTCTCTGGCAGCAGCTCCATAGTGTGTCTCTCTATCCCCCTTCCTTCTCCCAGCATTCCTCTTAGTTTTCCCCTGCCTGGCTCTGTTCTACCCTATCAGTTTCTTTATGTATTAACCAATAAAGGTAACACAAAGACAGAAGGACCTCCCACACCAAGGGTCTTTAAATTATTTATAGATTGCAAAAGGTCAAGTTATTTCTCTAAAGAGAAATGTTTCAGTGTGAAGAATTATACCTAATTTTATAGTAGTGTTTGCAAAAGCAGCTCCCATGAAAACAACCGTTATCAGCTTCTTAGGAAACTTCGGTCTTCATTTCCTCTGATTGGTTACCTAGCAGTTGAGTTCCTCTTCACTTGGGAAAGAGAGGGGTGAGGAGGTAACAGGCTCTTTTCTGACAGAGGAAAATAGAACCAGTTACTATTTTTGTAACCTTTGACTCAGACCTCTCATTGAGTTAGGGGACCAATGGGCTATGAAATCGCTTCCTCCGTCACCAGGTCAAGTGCTGCTTGCTGGGTGATTTCCTGTAATGGTAACATGAAGGGCCTCCCTTGTATCCAAAATGACTCTGGATCTTTCAGTGTCAAACATAATCTTGTGACACTCCAGCACACCTCTGCTGGAATGTCAAAATACCGAAGAGAGCCGGAAATCTGTGTGGATTAACACAAGTGTCTGGGCAGTGTTGCTTTAACTGAAGACAAAGTCTATTCCTAGCAATTCTGACTCTCTGAGAATTCAGTTGCTGACAAAATTACTGAAATTGGTAATTTTCAGTTACAATGTGTCAACTCTAGCTAAGACCTGAACTACGGAACAAAGGCTGGCTCTTGGAAGAAGCACTACCCCTTTTGAAGAAGCCTGGAATAGGATTAGTCACCATGGCTTCACCACACCACAATCTGACTTAATTTAACAACAATAAGTAGAGAAATCATGGGGCAGAAATGACCCAGAGAAGTCTTAAATCCATCCTTGATTCTAAGCCATGAGCTTGGAAGTCTGATGTGTTTCTTATCGCCCCAGTCCTCTGCTCCTCTGTTACGATAGGCACAGGACAAATCAAAACAGCAATACTTACGTGAGAGATGGTGAAAAACCTGACAATTCTAGAAATGTAAGCTTTTGCCCTGATTGTTCTTGGCTGTTTATTATGTCATGTGTATGGTGCCCACAGAGGCCCAAAGAGGGAGTTAGGGCCCACTGGACTGCAGCTACAGACAACTGTGAGCTGCTATGTGGTTGCTGGGAACTGGACCCAGGCCTTCTGCAAGAGCAGTAAGTGCTCTACAGCCCTTGCAGTCTATACTTTCTAACCATGGATTGTTTTTATTACAATTATATATTTGGTAATTTATGAATATGTACTACTGGGAATTTTTTCCTCTATGAATGAATTAATAAGATTCACATTTCATGGATTTAGTCTAATCAGGCCAATAAAGAAGAAATTTGATGTTGCAACTTTTTATGACAGTAATCCAAAACAGCATTTAACTTCTCAAGTGAATTCTGATGATTACTATGTCTTAAAATGAAACTGCTGTTCATTTCTTAAAACCTGATAAAGAAAATCTCCTGTTTCCACATTTATACTACATGAGAGATAACACAAATAATTTTTCTGACTGCTTTATTGCTTATCAAATGTGAGCAAGACACAAGGGAGGCCACTGTCCTTTTGCTATGACAATAATTTCATTAGGGCATGCACCTTGGCTTGCTCCCTGAAACAGCCATTGCCAAGAACACAGAAGCACAAAAACTAAAATAAAATTCTCTTTCCCTTCCCAAGGAAAAGCAAGCAATCAAGGCAGACAAAGAGAAGGGGGATTAGCTTATGAAATATGTTTCTGACTCCTGATGACATAGTTCTCAATGTTTTCTCCTCCAAGAGTTTTCAAGGCATCCCAAAAATCATATTACCCTGGTTAATTTCTTGTTATTTACCTCACTATAGTTGTCAGCAGTATATCCTTCAGAATGTTACTTTTATGCATCTGAATTTCCAGATGTATGAAATGAGAATGATATTGTTACCTTGCCTCATAAGATGTGGAAATTAAATGACAGTGTCTGCTGACACAATCATAGCTCTCTGCATCGTCAGTTTGCTCTCTTGTTAAACACAGTGTCCATGGGGTATGCACCCTGCTTTTTTCCTGATATTGACTGTGGTAGCTTGAATGTAATTGTCCCATAATCTCAGAGAGCAATACTATTAGGAGGCGTGGCCTTACGTGTGTCACTGTGGGGGCAGGCTTTGCGGTCTCTTTTGCTCCAGCTTCACTCAGTGTGATAGACAGTTTGCCTTCCTGTTGCCTGCAGGCTGTAAGACTCTCAGCTACTCCAGCACTGCATCAGCACCACGTCTGCCAACACACCGCCATGCTCCTGTCATGATGATGATAGACTGAACTTAAACTGTAAGCGAGCCACCCCAGCTCTTCTTTAAACAGGAGTTATGGTGGCCATCGCGTCTCTTTACAGTAATAAAAACTCTGAGACAGGGACTGGAGTACTGCCGTGATGGCCTGACCACGTGACTGTTCGGAGGAACCTAGACTTTGGTACTTTTGGTTCAGAAAGCAGTTGAATGCTTTAAGCACTGCTTAGTTGGCCATCCTAGTAGGAGCTTGGAAGGCGTGGTGCTAAGGGGACTCACTCCAGAGGTTTCAGAGGAGAAGAATTTTAGTATGTTGCTTAGAGATCATTCTTGTGATAATTTGGTGAAGAAAGTGGCTGCCTTTTGTTTGTCCTTGTCCAAAGAGTCTGCCTAAGGCTAAAGTGAAGAATTTTAGATTAATTTCATGGCTAGAGGAAACCTCAAACAATCTAGTATAGACTCTGTCATGTGGTTTTTAGTGGTAATTCTAATTTTAGTGTGATTTATAATGAAAAGAAGCAAGCTGAGTAGGGTAAATTTCAAAATAAAAAATTTGAGGAGACTACACCAAGCAAAGTTTTCAATCGCCATTGATGGAGAAAACAAGATATTCCATGACAAAACCAAATTTAAATAATACCTATCCACAAATCCAGCCCTACAGAAAGTGCCTAAAAGGAAAACCCAACACAGGAAGCTAACTGTATCCACAAAACACAGGCAACAGATAACCTCACACCAACAAAACCCAAAGAAGGGAAACACGCACACTACCATGGAAAAATAATAGGAATTGACAATCACTGGTCATTAATATCTCAATATCAATCGATTCAATTCACTCATAAAAAGAAACAGGCTAAGAAAATGAATACAAAAGCAGGATCCATCCTTCTGCTATATACAAGAAACACACCTCAACCTCAAAGACAGATACTACCTCAGAGTAAAGGGTTGGGAAAAAGTTTTCCAAGCAAACGGACCTAAGAAACAAGTGGGTGTAGCTAACCTAATAACTAGCAAAATAGACTTCAAACTAAAATCAATCAAAAAAGATGACAAGGACTTTATACTCATAATAGGAACAATTCATTAAGATGAAGTCTCAATCCTGAACATCTATGCCTCAAATACAAGATCACCCACATATATAAAAGAAACATTACTAAAGTTTAAATCACACATCAAACTCCACACACTAATAGTAGGAGACTCTAATTACTCCACTCTCACCACTGGACAGGTCAATCAGAGAGACAGCTAACAGAGAAATAAGAGAACTAACAGATATCATGACTCAAATGGAATTAACAGACATCTACAGAACATTCCACCCAAACACAAAAGAATATAGCTTCTTCTCAGCACCTCATGGAACCGTCTCTAAAACTGACCACATACTTGGTAACAAAGCAAACCTCAACAGATACAAAAAAAAAAATTGGAGTAACCACCTATATCTTATCAGATCACCATGTCTTAAAATTAGAATTCAACAGCGACACTAATTTCAGAAATCCCACAAACACATGGAAATTAAACAGTGCTCTACTGAACCACCCCTGGGTCAAGGAAGAAATAAAGAAAGAAATTGAAGACTTCCTAGAATTCAACGAAAATTAAGGCACAACACATCCAAACCTATGGGACATTATGAAAGCAGTGCTAAGTGGAAAGTTCATGGCACTAAGTGCCCACATAAAGAAAGTGGAGAAGGCTCACACTAGTGACATAACAGCACACCTGAAAGCTCTAGAACAAAAAGAAGCAGACTCACCCAGAAGAGTAGAAGACAGGAAAAAAATCAAATTGAGGTGTAAAATCAATAAAATAGAAACAAAGAAAACAATACAAAAAAAAAAACCCAATGAAACAAAGAGCTGGTTCTAATCAAAAGGCAGAGAGAGAACATCCAAATTAACAAAATCAGAAATGGAAAGGGGGACATAACAACAGGCACTGAAGAAATCCAGAAAATCATTAGGTCATACTACAAAAACCTGTACTTCACAAAATTGGAAAATGTAAAAGAAATGGACAATTTTCTAGTTGGTACCACATACCAAAATTAAATCAAGATCAGGTGGACAATTTAAACAGACCTATAAATTGCAAGGAAACAGAATCTGTCATCAAAAGTCTTCCAACCAAAAAAAGCCCAGGGTCGGATGGTTAGAGTGCAGAATTCTACCAGAACTTCAAAGAAGAGCTAATACCTATACTCCTCAAAGTGTTCCACATAATAGAAACAGAAGAAACATTGCCAAACTCTTTTTATGAGGCTACAGTTACCCTGATACCAAAACCAGACAAAGACTCAACCAAGAAAGAAAATTACTGAACAATATCACTCATGAACATAGATGTAAAAATACTCAATAAAATACTGGTAAACAGAATCCAAGAACATATCAAAAAAAAATCATCCACCATGATCAAGTTGGCTTCATCCCAGAGATGCAGGGATGGTTCAACATACAAAAATCCATCAATGTAATCCACCATATAAATAAGCTGAAAAAAAAAAGCCATATGATCCTCTTTAGATGATGAAAAAGCATTCAACAAAATCCAACACCCCTTCATGATAAAGGTCTTGGAGAGATTAGGAATACAAGGAACATATCAAACATAATAAAAGCAATATACAGCAAGCCAACAGCCAACATTAAATTAAATGGAGAGAAACTCAAAGCAATTCCTCTAAAATCAGAAGCAAGATAAGGCTGTCCACTCTCTCCATGTCTATTCAACATAGTTCTTGAAGTTCTGGCTAGAGCAATAAGACAACAAAAGGAGATCAAGGGGATACAAATTAGAAAGGAAGAAATCAAACTTTCATTATTTGCAGATGACATGACAGTATATATATATAAGCGACCCCAAAAACTCTATTAGGGAACTCCTACAACTTCAGTAATGAGACAGGACACAAGATCAACTAAAAAAAAAAAAAATCAGTAGCCCGCCTTTACAGAGATGATAAATGGGCTGAAATCAAAATCAGAGAATCATCACCCTTGACGATAGCCACAAATAACATAAAATATCTTGGGGTAACACTGACCAAAGAATTTCGACAAGAACTTTAAGTCTTTGAAGAAAGAAACTGAAAAAGATACCAGAAAATGGAAAGATCTCCCATGTTCTTGGATAGGAAGGATCAACATAATAAAAATGGCATTCCTACCAAAAGCAATCTATAGATTCAATGCAATCCTCATCAAAATCCCAACACAATTCTTTACAGACCTTAAAAGAACAGTACTCAACTTCATATGGAAAAAAAAAAACAAAAACAGGATAGCCAAAACAATCCTGTACAATAAAGGAACTTCCGGAGGCATCACAATCCCTGACTTCAAACTCTACTACAGAACTACAGTACTGAAAACAGCCTGGTATTAGCATAAAAACAGAGAGGTCGACCAATGGAATCAAATCAAGGACCCGGATAATAATCCACACACCTATGAACACCTGATTTTTGACAAAGCTAAAATTACACAATGGGAAAAAAAAAGCATCTTCAACAAACAGTGCTGGCATAACTGGATGTAAACATATAAAAGAATGTAAATAGATCCTTATCTATTCCCATGCACAAAACTCAAGTTCAAGTGGATTAAAGACCTCAATATAAATCCGACCACACTGAACTTGATAGAAGAAAAAGTGGGAAGTAGCCTTCAGTTTTTGGGCACAGGAGACCACTTCCTAAATACAACATTAGTAGAACAGACACTGAGAGCCACAATAAATAAACAGGACCTCCTGAAACTGAAAAGCTTCTGTAAAATAAAGGACACAGTCAATAAGATAAAAAGGCATCCTACTGAATGTGAAAAGATCTTAACCAACTCTACATGAGACAGAGGATTGATCTCCAAAATATATAAAGAACTCAAGAAATTAGACATCAAAATTCCAAATAACCCAATTAAAAAATGGGGTACAGAACTAAACAGAGAATTCTCAACAGAAAAATTTCAAATAGCTGAAAGACTCTTAAGGAAATGTTCAACATCCTTAGCCATCATGGAAATGCAAATCAAAACAACTCTGAGATACCATCTTACACCAGTCAGAATGACAAAGATCAAAAACACTGATGACAGCTTATGCTGGAGAGTATGTGAAGTAAGGGGACACTCCTCCATTGCTAGTGGGAGTACAAACTTATACAACCATTCTGAAAATCAGTATGGTGGTGTCTCAAAAAACTGGGAATCAATATTCCTCAGAACCCAGCAATACCACTCTTGGACATATACCCAAAAGATGCCCAATTATACTACAAGGACATACGCTCAACTATGTTCATAGCAGCATTATTTGTAATAGCCAGAACCTGGAAACAACCTAGATGCCCCTCAAACAAAGAATGGACAACAAAAATGTGGCACATTTATACATTTGGTTTACTACTCAGCAGTAAAAACAATTATTTCTTGAAATGTGCATGCAAATGGATAGGACTAGAAAAAAACATCCTGAGTGAGGTAACACAGACCCAGAAAGATGAATATGGTATGTACTCACTCTTAAGTGGATACTAGCTGTAAAGCAAAGGATAATGAGCCTATAGTCCATGATCTTAGAGAAGCTAAATAACAAGGTGAAACCTATATAGGGGAAACCTGAAAAGGGGAAATAGACAAGATCACCTGACAAAATTTGGAGAATGAGGAATGGGAGAGTAGGGAGGATAGAAGGGGAAGACGAGGAGAGAAGGGGAGAACTTGAGGGAACAGGATAGTCGAGATGGAGGAAGGACAGAGATGAGAGCAAGGAAAGAGATATTTTGATTGAGGCTAGCAAGAAACCTGGCTCTAGAGAAATTCCCAGGAATCTACAAGGATGACCCTAGCTAAGACCCTAAGCAGTAGCAGGGAAGGGCCCAAACTAGCCTTGCCCTGTAGTCAGACTGATGAATATCTTAAATGCCACCATAGAACCTTCATCCAGCAACTGATGGAAACAGGCAGAGACCTGCATTAGGTCACTGGGTTGAGCTCCCAAAATCCAGCTGAAGAGTGAGTGGAGTGAGAATATGAACAAAGAGGTCAAGACCATGATGGGGACACCCACAGTTTACCTGAGCTAATGGGAGCTCACCAACTCCAGCAAAACAGGGAAGAAAACAGCATAGATCCAAACTAGTCCCTCTGAATGTGGGTGACAGTTGTATGGCTGGGGCAGACTGAGGGGCTACTGGCAATGGCACCAGGATTCATCCCTACTGCTTGTACTGGCTCTTTGGGAACCCATTCTCTTTGGATGGATACCTTGCTCAGCCTAGATATAATAGGGAGGACTTTGGACCTTCCCCAAAGCAATGTGCCTTACCCTCTGTGAGGAGTGGGTGGAGTGGGGTGAGGGACTAGGTGGAGGGAATGGGAGAAGGGGAGAAAGTGGGAACTGGGACTGGTGTGTAAAATGAAAGAGATAGTTTCTTTTCTTTTCTTTTAAGGAATAAGAGTACTAGACAAGTACGCCATAGCTTAAAATGTACTTCCTAACACTTTCACCAAAGTCTTTATACACTAGTGCACAGCACGCCAATGCTGGGGAAACAACAACGGAAAGAAATGATGCCGAGCCACAAGAGGCCAGGAAAATAGCATAGAGACTTATAGAGAAGATGGGGCAGGAGATGGAAGAAGGCCAGGCAGAGCATTCCCCAAAGCATCATATTTCACTTGCCAAAGAGCTGCCTAAGAGCTGGTACAGATTAAATGGCCTGGAAACTCGACTCTTATCAGTTCTATAAAAGCAAACATGGCTATGCAATCTCAGGCTTTATTCTCTGCCCACACCATGGGAACAAGTACGTTTCCTGTCTCTACTTCTGTAGAAGACTGAGTGAAGAAACTAGCTCTCTTCCCAAGAAACTTGCTTAGCCCCCTGAAACTTAAAAATTCCAATGGATAAAAACATCTAGATTTTAAGGCTGGGAAAGTGGTTTATTGGTAAAGTGCATGCTTAACGTAAGTAAGACACCAGGTTCTATCTATAGTACCATACACATAAGAAAGGAAGGAAAGAAGAAGGAAGAAAGGAAGGAAGGAAGGAAGGAAGGAAGGAAGGAAGGAAGGAAGGAAGGAAGGAAGGAAGGAGAAAAAAGAAATCTATATTCTACCAAATTTCTTTCCAAGAAGTCAAGCACAGCAAAAGAACTAGAGTGAGTAAAATATTCACCTTTCTTTCATTACAACCCATATTGGGGAGGCCACTAGAACAGGTGTTTGTTGCCCAAAAAACCTCTGGAGAGCTGATAGTGGAAAAAGACACCTTTGTATTCAGAGAAGATGGACTTCAGTTCTGAATTACCTTAAATGGAAGCTGGCAGTGGTTAACTCCCCCTTTCTTAGAATGTTCCAAAAACACAGGAAAAGTTATATACAATAGTAAAGGTATATTACTTTAAAAAGTAATATATAAAGGTATTAGTTATAATACTAGTAAACACAAAATAAGTAGTAAAAATAATACTGCTTTGTGCTTCTTTAGTATAACCTTTCATGAAGATTGAAATGTTTTAAGTGATTAGCTTAAAAACCACTTGGTAATATTCTCAAAATAGCAATTATGTTGATTTTCAAACACTCAATGTATACATTACAATGAAGTATGACCCTTTCAAAATATATAATCATTAAGCAATTAGTACAACATCCTGTGAAAAGAAAAATGCACAGGCACAACATTCAAAACAAATTCATGAGAAAAACCAGCCATGAAAATGATCACCAGATAACGGAAATCAGCTAGTGTTGTGGATAAAGGGGAAAGTTAAAAACCGTAATACGGGTAGGACTGGAGAGCCAGGTCAGTGAACGAGAGCACTGGCCACTACTGCAGAGGACCCTGGGTTGATTCCTAGCATCCACACAGTGACTCACAACTGTCTGCAATTCCAGTTCCAAGGAGTCTGATACCCTCTTCTGACCTCTGTGGACATGTACATGGTGCATGGATACACATGTAGACAAATAACTCATACACATAAAATTTAAAAATAAATTAATCTTAAAAGGTAAAACCAACAAACAAAAATCATAAGGAACAAACATACCTAATAAATCAAAAAGTCACCATAGTCCTGACCATCCATTGGACATACCACGGAACAAAGTGGCTGCACCAAAGGCATGCTCTTGTTCCTACACATTTGGGCAGCTTCAACCATCCTATCCAGCCAAGAGTCATCTACATCATCTCTACTGGTTCATGCATCCTGCCTGCTTCCAAGTACCTACTTTGGGCCTGCCCAACTAGCAAAGCACTTGTACTCACTATTCAGTGAAGAACCGGGCAATACCATACTGGCTAATGTCCTCCCTGTTCTCCAGCAGCTGGCACACTGCATCCTCCATGTAGGTAAGGACATGTCTCTGAGCTGCAAACAGAAAAGAAAAAGTAAGGAAAAATGGGAGAGATTAAAAACAAATTTCTTTCAATCCCAATAAGAAGCCATGGAAGTCAAGGTGTTATCTCTGTTCTGGCGGGGTAGAAGAGAGGCACAGCTCGCTGGCCATAACTGAGGTATGATCCCAAAGGGTGAAAGAGATGAGTGCAAAACATGACCTGCTGAGGCCTAACTAGCCGTCAGCACCACCTTCTATTCTTGTTTTCAATAACCAAGGGCTCCAGCCCCTCTTTCTTTTATACCTTCTATCCTCTCCCATCTGTGCATGGCCAGATAAATTCCAGGAAATAGATGATCTGATCCTAAAGAAAATTCAGATCTCTAATTTTAAAAAGTTACTGGAAAAGACTAAGGAACACGACAATTTCAGTGCTGTTACAGGTGGACATCATTAACCTTGGGAAACAGCAAAAACTTAATAGGTATACTTATTGTTAGATATACACAAGCTGCATTTGGCAGGGCGGTGGTGGCGCACGCCTTTAATCCCAGCACTCAGGAGGCAGAGGCAGGCAGATCTCTGTGAAATCAAGGCCAGCCTGGTCTATAAGAGCTAGTTCCAGGACAGTCTCCAAAGTTACAGAGAAACCTTGTCTCGAAAAACCAAAAAAACAAAACAAAACAAAACAAAACAAAAAAACAAACAAAAAAAACAACAACCAAGCTGCATTTGTTGTTACTGGGAAATGTGTGAATTAATCACAAACTTGTCAAAAAAGCTTGGCATAGAAAGAGAAGTATCAAAGCAACCGTTAGGGACTGAGGAGAGGATCAGAGGAGACTAGGACACAGACGGAAGAGAAAGAAGGGTGGATATGATCAAAGCATGATGTACATATAGATATGGAAATGTCACAATAAAATCAATTAGTTTGTATAACAGTTAACAATAATGTACAATAATAATGTTAATTAAAATTTATTCTTTTCAAAAAACACATCTATCTTGTAAAGATAGATAGAGATGGGTAATAGAGGTGGAGAGGCAGATTTATTTGTTGTTTGTTTTTTGAGACAGAATCTCATTATATAGCCTTAGCTGGTCTGGAATCGCTAAGTAGACTAGGTTTGGCCTTGAACTCAGAGAGATTTACCTTCCTCTGCCTCCCTCCCAAGTGTTAGGATTAAGGGCATGTGTCTCTGTGCCCAGTGTAATAGTATATTAATGTCATAAAGACCTGGGTTCAAATGACTGCTTTTTGAATAATTACTTAACTTACATTTGTTTGGGACTTTATCAAGTGTACAAAGCTATGTAATTTAACTCTATAGTAAAAACAAACAGAAGAAAAGAGTTACAAAGAAGTAAAGATGCTTGTAACCCTGTCTTGAGAGTAAAGCTGTAAAATAATACGTGTCAAATTCTAACACTGTTCTCAAAATATTAATCATCATAATCAAGTATATTAAACTAAGAAGAAAAACCCAGCCAGACTAATGTTACAACACAGTCATGTTTCACCATTGTACCTCTTCCTTTCTTCTACCCGCTTCACAAAACCCTTCCTTCCTTGGGCTCTCTGGCTTTTGACGACTTACCTGCAGCTAAGGAAAGTACAAGGATTCAGTATGCCCTCCCCCATTTCATTTCATTTCTTTTAGAAATGAAAGAATGTCTACTTAGAAGCAATCCTGCTCCTTCTCCTCCCTAGCTCTAGGGACCAAAAGTCAGTGAGAATGTTTTTGTAATAGTTAGAGTCAAAGTATTTTCATCCTAGGGGCAAAAAAAGAGAATTTTTTTTTTTTGAAAATAGACTGGAGGGGGAGTAGGATTTGCATGTCTAACATTCATCATTCAGTCAGACACTTAGTTTACTATATTACAAATAGCATCTACTATTTTGAGCCCCATCTAACTTATTGAACATGTGCCAGATAATGTATTAATTGTTCTAATGCATAATTTTATTTAATATTAGCAACAATCTTATGATAAGTATTTGTAGACTTCTATTTTACAGTTGAAATAGCTGAAACTTAAAGAATTAAAGCAACATGCTCAAGATCACATAGCTAGTAGTAAGAGAAGCTGAGATTCAAATCAAGGTTTGTCTTGTCCAAACACCGATGCTCGTCACAAAACGCCTCATCATTAGCACTTCACAGCAAGCCATGGAAGTAAAGTTATCTTCATGTGACCAAGAACATAAGGCATGAGTATAGCAAAATCACCTGAGGGATGTGATCTAGTCCTGTCCATGTGAACTGTGGGCATACACGTACATACATGACTGTCATGTGTGTGAACACCTTATTATCCTGTCCCTGCCTGCACACAGAGCAGCATCTGTGTGAAGTCAGGACTTGCCTCCAAATTTCCAAGTGTCTTACCAAGAACCAGTCACTCTCCCACAAGGTATTCACCCCACCCCTTTGTAGGTCACAAAGTGGAACTAGAAAGCGCTGCTGCTTTCTTTAATCTGAGCTAAGGGTAGGAGATAAAAAAGAGCCACAGAGACAGGAGGGAACTCTGGCCAGCCAAGAGTAAGTGTGGAGCTCTCTCTAACTGCTTCCCCTGTTCTCCTCGCCGGCAGCTCTCATCAGTTCCGTGCTCTCTGTGGTGCTGGACCACCCAGCCCAGAAAACCCTTACAGTGGCTCAAACTTCAATGAGACTCAGTAAATCCAAGGCAGTAAATGTGGAGAACACTGCTTTGCACTGCTTTGTAAATGCAAAGGAGTCGTTTTAATTGATGTGAGCGATTAAAGAATTCAAACAGCACACCTGCACCCCCGGAGGGGAAAGTTATCTGGGCACCTGAGCTGCCTTTTTGGAAAAGGAAAAGCATTTCAGACTGGCTTTTCCTCTTCTGCTTTGCCGTGACTTCCACAACACAGTCAGGATTAAGTCTTCCAATCCGTACCAATAAGGTTTCACCATCCTGAAATCCCCATTAACACAAAAGTCATGATCTGATAGCATTGTCTGAGACAGATATTTATACTTTCATCATGCTAAAATGAAAAATCTAAGTAAAATGAAGTAAAAGTAAACATTGCCTAATCTTTTATATGAACCAAGGGAGTAATGGAACTGTAGATCAGAAATTTCTTGATTCTGTTGACTCGGACTATGCTGATCACACTACCTCTTCATACCGCAGTGGCTCCTGCTTTTAAAATGACTGGGACTAAAAATGTGTCTGATTTAAAAAAAAAAAAAAAAAAAAAACCTACTTTAATCCAGCACTCAGAAGAGGCAGGTGGATCTCTGTGAGTTCCAGGACAGTCAGGTCTAAGTAGAAAGACCCTGTCTCAAAGAACAAACAACGACAAAAAGGGTTTTATATCTATAATAATTTACATAATCATATACCCATTCTAGTTAGGACTTTTAAACCTGTGGGAAGCACTCACTTATTAACTGCTAATTACTTAGCAGGCCCTAATTTTCACGGGGAAAGTCCACACTGATTTCCCTTTGCTCTCCTCCCAAACACAAACACCATCAAAGCGCCAGCTGTTGATTTCACAGTTAAGTGATAAGGGAGCCTATTTGGGGATTCCTGTTAGAGGGGTCTAGAATTTCCACCCACAGTATTAGTTACACCATTTCAAACTGTCTTAACACTTGAATAAACAAGTCTTACCAGAAATATATTAATGAGTTACTATACATGCTATCAATAAATACAAGGAAATAGCAATGTAGAAAAAAGCAGGGTATATGTATACATATATTCTATCTTAAACCTGATTTTCCCCTCTCATTCCAGAACTTTTTTGAAGCACACTTCATTCTTTGTGCTCTGAAGACTCAAATGCTGAGTAGCACAAACAAATGTTAAACTAAATTCAAACTATTCTTTAGGATGAGGAATCTAAGTCTGCTTAGCCACCAGCCTGTCATATAAACTGCCTATATATGTCTCAAGTTCAATATCATTCATAAATTACTAACATCATCCTATACATGATCATGTAAAGTACAAACAAATAGCTAAATGGATTAATAAGTTTCTAGACTTCTAGGTTTATTGTTTGCATCTTTCATCTTTATTGGTATTACCTGGGTCCTAGAAAACAGTGTGTTCAGCTAAAACATTTTATCTTCTGCAAGGACATCTTTGATCTTAGTCCACACTAAACCAATAGCCCTTGACCAAAGGGGATGAGGAAATGAGAAAAACTATCACATTTAATTCCCATACAGCTCAGTGAAGCAGACAGCAGTTTCTTTAGCAGCAGAGAGAGGTCAGGGAGCTAGCTGAAGTCTATGTAACTGGCAGAGAGCTAGGATTCACATCTAGGTTTGAGCCCAAAGCTAACGTTCTTCCAGTTGACATTATTGCCTTTCAAAAGCAAACAGCAAGTTGGTTTACTCCTGTAATTCCAGCACTCAGGAGGCTGAGGCAAGAGGATTGTTGCAAGTTCAAGACTCATCAGGATATACAACAAGACTGTCAATGAAACTAGGGGGGAAACAACAAAATAAGGAAAGCCCCAAATCTTTCCATGTGCCCCTTCTAACATGTGCATTAGCTTTTCACTATTAACTGTAAGAATGGTGCTTAATGAGTAAACTACACAGTTAAGTTATGAACTCTAATAAACACCTCTAGGCTTTTGTCTCTAGGCTTTCAAATTACACACTCTAACTTTGTTTATGGCTTCAGATGACACAGGTAAGATACAGACGAGTGGATGGTGGCAGTTCTCCTCGGTTTAAGAGGCAGACTTTCTTCATTCCTTTCTCTAGGTTCCTTCTTCTTGAGACAGGGTCTTAGGTAGTCCAGGCAGGATATGAAGTCATTCTATAGAATGACCTTGGATTTCTAATACTCCTGCCTCCACCTCCCAAGAGATGGGCTTGAACGTACACAACATCACAACCAGTGTTGGGGAACTCAGGATTTTGGACAGAGGAGGCAAGCATTCTACTAACTAAGCTGCATTCCCACCCTAAGAAAAATGCTTTAAAAATTTATAGAGAAATTTGGGCTAGCAAGACGGCTCAGAGGTAGGGATACTTGCCACCGGGCCTGACCTTTTGAGCATAATCCCCAAAACCCACATGGTGGAAGGAAAAACTTGACTTCCAAAAGTTGTCTTCTGACTTCTAAACATGTAACATGAGACATGTTCAACCTCTGCCACATACACACAAAATAAATAAATAAACAAACAAATACATGGATAAAAATCCTAAAGCTTTCTTCTCTGTTTTTTAGAGACAGGGTTTCTCTGTGTAGCCCTAGCTGTTCAAGAACTGGCTCTGTAGACCAGGCTGGCCTTGAACTCAGAGACCCTCCTGTCTCTACCTCCCAAGTTCAGGGGCTAAAAGCACAGACCACTACTCTTGGCAGCTTTTAGCCTTACTGATTCCAAACAATGCTGTGTATATTTCAATGGGAGGTTGGTTTGTATTTCTTCTATTAACACCCTGTTCATATTTTACTAATTGTAAGAAAAGATTAAAAGGCTGACCAGCTGTGAAGACAGACTCTACACTCAGGCTCTGGTCTGGACTGCTGTCCTTGAAGGAAAGCTGCTCCCAGTCCCAGACACCAGACAGGCTGGCACAGAAGTCCCCTCGCCACTACTCCCCAAAGAGTAGCATTACATATACCAAATGGAGAATTCTGGGGACAAACTTACAAATTAAAGAACAATCTTTTACATTAGTAGTTAATTATAAAACAGACAAAACTAATTCATGGCCTCTGTGTGGCCAAACCACCAGAACACAACTAGTCACACTGAATTACCCAAAGGAATGCTAAAAGTGGACAAAACACAACACACAACACCTATAACACCAAAAAGCAAGAGGTGACTGAAGATCTCTGTGTAGAGTAGAGTATAAAAACTAAAGCCTACTTCTAAAGTATAAAGTATACTAAAAACTTTTAGTATAAAGTTTTATACTAAAGTATAAAAACTAAAGAGGCTCTGCACCATTAACAGATGTGCAGAATTGAGAGTCCCACCATGCAAACAGTCTCTAGGCAGCCATTACTCCTCCTCTCTCCCTTTTCCTTCCCTAAAACTGGGAATATATTTTGAGGATGCCAATTAAGAGTAAGTGATTAAATTCCATTATAGCATTTCCAGACTAAATCTCATAACATAGAATGAGTAGGATGGAGTCCAGCAGTTCCAAGTACCAGAAACTACAGAATTTCTTTTTAAGGAGCCTTCCATGCAGATTCAGGCTTGGAGTGCTCAGTTACCAGATTATAGCAAAATGTACTTCCTGAATACAGAGTACATTCTGCTATAATCTGGTAACTGACATGGCATTTACACTTCCCACAGTGAACCAAGGGACCCGTAAAAAACCAAGAAATACCTGTCATGAAAACAACTTTGCAAAGATACCTATCCACAGAGGTGCATTTATCAAGTCAATGCACATAAATCTATTTTCAAGAAAGCATGACAGGTTTTAAGCTTCAAACCCCAACCCAATCCTGCAAACTGCCAATCCTGGGGTCAGTGACATACCACTTACAACGTTACATCAGGTACAAATAGTAAAGTCACAGGGTAAATATGAATTGTCCCATACAGTCTTCCAAAGTTGTAGATCTTGGAGAGTGATTAACAGATCATGATTAAATTCACAAAGTTTTTTTACAATGGCAATGTGAGATTTAATTCAAGTTAGTGATAACAGCCATAAGATATTAAGGTAAAACTTTATAATTTACTTGATATTTTATGTTTAAAGTGTTGTTGCTTTAAAAAAAAAAAAAAACTGGGGCTGGAGAGATGGCTCAGAGGTTAAGAGCATTGCCTGCTCTTCCAAAGGTCCTGAATTCAATTCCCAGCAACCACATGGTGGCTCAAAACCATCTGTATTGAGGTGTGGTGCCCTCTTCTGGCCTGCAGGCATACACACAGACAGAATATTGTATACATAATAAATAAATAAATAAATATTAAAAAAAACTGTTCTGTTACTCACATAACAGTAACAGCCTCTCACTTCCCTGACAATGGCAACTAGACAAGTCTTATTTAAGTTGGCTAACCTTCACTGGATTAGAATCCCTGCTCTTTCGCCTTGTATGGAGAAGGCCTCTCTGTAAAGATGGAGATTGTTTTCAAATGGCAGATTCACCTGTCAAATCCCCACTAAGAGCTGTCCACAGCCTGCTCATGGATATGACTGTAACAATGCTTGGTAATCCTGGTCAATTCTATTTCTGTTACAAAAGCAAAGGAGGCCATTGTAGATATTTATAGATGCCCCACAGGCCCAGGCCAAAGCGTACAAAAATCACACAAGATGAATGACTGAACAGTCCAGGCTAGACAGAGGGGCCCCAGTTTACTTTACTCACAAGATTCACGCTAACATTTAGCATATCATCTACATTAATTGTATAAAACAATACCAAAATACCCCATGAAAATACACTTCGGATTATTTTACTAAACCAATACACCTTTACTCATTACTTTTAGGAAGGGTGTACTAGCTGATCCTGCATTTCCCACCAGGCCAGTTCAAATGCCATCTGTCAGCTTCAAGAAGTGTTCCCCAATTCTCTTCCAGCTAGAAACAATCTTTTCACTTTCTAAACCCCTAACACCTACCCTAGATATGTCCCTGGCATGTTCTCCTGGACACAAGCTATTCCTGCTACCCACATGCAACACATTTTGTCAGACCTCTTGTTCTTAAAAATGAACAGGTATCATGACTCATTTATCTTTTAGCCCCTTTAACATTGAGGGTCATGCAGCCCCTTCCACACAGGAGTCGTCCAGATGTTTACTGACTGCCTACATAAACTGTGCACACTATCTACAGACGGCGGTGCAAGCACACAGGCCTCAGGACCAAACAGCCTCAACTACAATATTAGGGTTCTTGCAGGAAGCTGCTTTTGTCTTCTTCTCAAGCACGGTTCAAGTTGCCTTTTGACTGCCTTCTCTCTATTCTAATGAGCAAGCACTTGTTCCTTCTATTGTTCTAAGAGCCTCACTATGCTCAAGGTAAAGTGAAAAACTGCATTCGATGCAATTACCAGTTCCTCACAAATTTGGGGGCTGTTCATCATTTGGACTCCAGGATTCGAATAAAAGAAAGTCTAAATTCTTTTCACTCCTAAAAACTATTTTCTTTTTAGACAGAATGGAAGTCCACAGCACAGGAAGCAGTGCTCAGTAAGCCACCGTTCATAAACAGCTTTGCTGAAAGCATAACAAAGGTTCTGTTGTGCTCTTGCATGGCAAGGCCAGTGAGCAGCAGGAGCAGATGAACTCTTTAAGAAGCAAGGGTTCTGTCTTCATGCAAATGTTTGCATTAATAAAAAATGAAGAAAAAGATATAGAAAACGCTGGCTAGCTGGATATAATAGGTCACTAAATGGGAGGGTTTTCACATTTTCCAGGCGGAGTCAGCAGGTCTTTTAAAAACTTTGTCATTCTTAACATTTCACAGACATCACAAGATAGACATGCAAATAACAGAAGCAAATCAAAGGACATCCCGCTGCTCCGCTGGCGCCTCCCTCATCTATGCCTGGTTTGTCATTTTCTGTTAACCCCAGTGTTGGCTGCAATTCTGTTGAGGAATGGAGTTCCTAGCACAAGGGGCACTGCGTGTCCAGCCAGCTGGCCCCAGCACTGAAAGCATTACAATGCAAGCCATGTACTGCCACTCAGGGACACGTGCTGCCAGGCAACAAGTGCAGTGTGTGATTTTTACACACTTGGTTTGCAAATCTGCATGGGAAAGAGTCTCTAACAAGCCACTTCAGAAGATGCAGGCTTCTCAAGTGTGCACATCGCTAAGTAGTTCTCTGAAGGATGTGAGCTCAGTCCTTCAAAATGAAGTCACAGTCAGGACCATAAAATACAAACCTGTGGGGAGGGTTAGCTACGATGTGCCGAAAGCTGTGTGCTATGTGCTTAGCTTCATTTAATCTTCACAACCACAAACTAAGGCATACATCTATACCATCTTATAGCCGAGGAAACTGAGGCTTAAGGAGGTCATATAACTGTCCAAGGACACTTAGATAAAAATGGAAGCCAAGGCTCAAAAACCAGATGTTAGCAAATTCTCCATCACTCCATACATTTTATTATACGCAATTACTTTTTCTTTTTCTTTTTCTTTTTCTTTTTTTTTTTTTTGAGGGAACAGGGAATGGAACAGATAAACTAGGATCCCAGCCTGTATGTGCCATTGCAGAACCACTGACATGGTCCTCCTTCTCTATTTCAATCAAATGGAGAATTTATTGTCCATTTTTAAGGATGAGTGGCTTTAGAGCTGGGCACAGTGGCATATATCCGTAATCCCAGGATACAGGAGATTGAGTAGGAGAATCACCAAGAATTTGAGGCCAGCCTGACCCTCATAGTAAGCTCTAGGATGGTCAGCTACCAAGAAAGGCTGTTCCCAAACACTACCCATCACTCCCCCCAAAAAGATGAGGTGGCTTTTTAGGTTGTGATAAAAATCTGATTTAAGAGGCATATTAATTTATTACATTATATAGATATATTATATTAATTTATATTAATAAATAAATATATTTAACATAGCATCCAAGAATCTCCTAGCAGTCATTACAGACCCTGGGGGTCTCACCACTTACATGAGAAGGAAAAGAAGAGAACAATGACCCTAGGACACACATCTCTCTCCCTAGATATAGATGGCCTATTCTCATCTTTTTCCTACCGCTCTCCTCCAGTTCTGCAACAACATAATGATGGCCCACTAAAACCTCACCCTGCAAATTCCCTGTCCTCCAACACACTGGTTCTCTACCAGGAAGTCAATTAAGCCTCGCCACAGACTCCATCACATCGGCCTCTGGATTGCACAGTACTCCTTCCATTCCCACAATCCTGCTTCCCGTGGTCTCAGTTACTGCAGTCAGAAATACGCTAAGTACAGGGTTCAGCACTCCACGGGCTGCAGATAAGGGAGAGCTGGGCGCAGCAGGCAGACCCTGCATTACTGTGTCATCTCTGCTCCTAAATTACTAAAGCTTAAGAGGCAGGACTCTCCCGCTGAACAGTTCACATTGCTCAACTCCCATCATTTACCAGTAAATAAACCAGTTCTTACTTTCTGACCCTCTTGAATCAGGATGTGGAATTCTGGGCTTTCTTTGGACTCTGAAGTTTTGTGTGTCTCCATGTGTAATCATAATGCTGAAGTTTTTCTTTGAACAAAGTAAACACATCATGACAAAAACTGAATATTGTGATTCCTTGGAGACCAAAAAAGTTAAAGAAAAGGGAACTAAAAGCACACACAGAGGGCTCAGCTAAGCCCAACTACCTCTCCACTTTCTACGATTTTTTCCTTTTTCATTTTTCTACCTTTTAAAATTTTACTTGGTACTGTATTTCTCATAGTTTATTATATATCCTCTTATGAGATAATAAAATTTCTTTTTATAAATATTGATTTTGCCAGGCAGTGGTGACACACATCTGTAATCTCAGAACTTGAGAGGCAGAGGCAGAGGCAGGTGAAACTCTGTGAGTTCGAGGCCAGCCTGATCTATACAGCTGGTTTCAGGACAGCCAGAGTTATAAAAAAAAACTCTGTCTCAAAAATGAAAACAACAAATAAATAAATATTGATTTTGTTTTCTGCTAGACTTAAAATTTTATTTTAATCAAAATAATTTATTGTTGCTCTATGAATATATTATTCTCTTTTATTTCATCTCTTGTTCCTCAAATTTCCAGATACAAATTAGAATATGTAGCTAAGGATAAAAACATTGCTAGAGTTTTCTAGCATAGATTATGTAAGCTTATGAATATTTTCTCTTATTTTGTTATTATTATTGATGACAGGGTTTTATTGCTCTACTGGTCTGGAACTTGCTATGTTGACCAGGCTGGCCTCTGCCTTCGAAGTGCACATAAAGGCAGGTGCCACCATACTTGTGATATTTTCTTTTATAAATCATTCTTCCTTCACGTGCACACATACACACGCCACATTTCTTAGCTTCTTTTGTCGCTGCTTTAGTCATATGATTTATGTGATTTTATAACATATAAATAAAATGTTTTGAGTCTTCTAGAACTAAGTATAATGAATGATGTCCCTTATTTACCCAAAGAATAAAAAGTCTCTTCAGTGCCCATTGATTCTGAGGTAAGGGACCAAATCTATAGCTAGGATAAAGAGGATGACAGAAGCCAAGTCTTTCATGGTAGTTTGGGGTATACCACTCTACTCTGTCTATCCTTAAAAGAAGAATAATTTTTTTGCTTGCATTTATTTAAGGTGTTTTTCTAAGATTTACTGTATCTTATGTGTATGGATGCCTGAATGTATTTAAGTGCACTCCATGTGTGTACAGGAGCCCAAGGAGGTCAGAAGAAATCATAATACCCTCCAGAACTGGAGTTACAGGTGATCCATGATGTGGGTGTCAAAAGCTGAACCTGGGTCCTCTGAAAGAGCAGTTAATTCTCTTACCCACCAAGCTAGCTCTCCAGCCCCTATTTTATTTTTTAAGAGCATCTTAGTCTGTTGCCCAAGCCGGTCTAGAACTTACTTTGGAGCTTGTGGCAATCCTCCTGCCTCACTTCTTGAGTGCTTGGATTACAAATGTGAGTCACCGCACACACTTTCCTACTTTATTTGAACCATATAACTTTTCTAAAAAGTATAAATGAATGGATCTGATTAAACTGACTAGCAAGTCCATTAGCCCGTGCTGTGTAAGCATTGGAGGATAGGGAGGCATCGGCAGACACACACTTCTGCCCCCAGGGCCCACAGTCTAGTGAACAAGGTGACCTTCACAACTTAAACAACAACACTTTAATTGCTCCTAAAAGGTTACTACTAAATACTCTCACATATCTCTTTGAACTTCACAATCAACCCAGGAGTCAGATAAGGCTGGCTACCCAAGGTCACATAGTTTGTACTGCAGGACAAACTCAACCTCATAGTTTAACTATTTCCATTGAATTACAGTGTTAGGATAATTCACAAAGAAGGCTTAAGATGGTCATGACTAATACTAATTAATTGATAGAAACTTCATTTTAACATAGATGGCCATAAAACAATTTCTTAGAATTTCACAGAACTGATATTAAGGTTTCTTTCTAAATTAATTTTCCATCCACTAACCAAGGAAACACTAATTTTAGAAATGACGATGGCTCTATTTCCTTCTCAGATGCCACATTCTGAATTAGAGGAAAACGTGCAAAGACAAACAGCACATCAACCATGGGTCAGTCAAAGCAAGTAGCTTCTCTCCAACCCAAAGCCCGTGCTATCCAGAATAAAACAAAACTTACTTTGCTTAAGTAGTCTACCTCATCTAATATAGGTAATTTATCTTCAGTCCAAATCTTCAACAGGTCTATACTGTCATCCCATATCTAGGCAGCCAGACTTAATGACCACAGCAAGGAATTCCCATTGCTTTGTACCTGGTTCCTACCTCAAACTACATATAAAAGTTAATCCAAAATGGACCATAGGCCTAAATATAAAGTCAGCACTATTAAAACTCTCAGAATAGAAAAAAATATAAATCTTTATGAACTTGGTGTAGGCAATAATTTCATTGGTGTAGGAGGTCCTTTGGTATTTGTATTGCTTTCATTGGTTGATTAAAGAAACTGCCTTGGGCTAGTTGATAGAGTGGATCTCAGGTAGATGGGAAAGACAGAACAGAATTCAGGGAAGAAGGGCACAGAGGCAGACGCCATGATTCTCCTGCCCAAGACGGATGTTGGTTAGACTCATGCCAGTAAGCCACAGTCAAGTGACGATACACATTAATGGAGATGGGTTAAACTAATATGTGAGAGTTAGCCAATAAGAGGCTAGAACTAATGGCCCAGGCAGTAATTTAATTAATACAATTTCTGTGTGGTTATTTTGGGGGCTAAGCTAGCTGGGCACCGGGAACACAGCCCGCTCCTCTTACTACATTTCATAATATTCAAAAGGTAAAAATAATCTAAATTATCCGTCAACTGACAAACGAGTACCCAAAATGTATTGTACCATACAGCCAAATATTACTCAGCCACAACAGTGAATGAAGTCCTGAAAACATTTCACAACATGCGTGAACCTTGAAAACATGCTCAGACTGCAAAAGAAATACCCAAAGCAAACAAACCATACAGAAAGTAGATTAGTGGCTTTCAGGAATTGGGGGGGTGTAAAAACTGGTATGGGGCATTTTGGGGGATGATAAAAGTTCTGGAATTAGGGTGAGTAGGAAGATGGCTCAGTTAATAAAATGCTTTTTTATTATTTATTTATTATGTGTACATCATTCCTTCCATGCATGCCCACATGCCAGAAGGGGGTGCCAGGTCTACATTATAGATGGTTGTGAGCCACCATGTGGTTACTGGGAATTGAACTCAGGGACTCTTGAAGAGCAGTTGGTGCTCTTAACCACTAAGCCATCTCTCCAGCCCCCATCAAATGCTTTTTGTGCAAAAATGAGAACACGAGTTTAGATTTCCTGAACCCATATAAAAGCCAAGTGTGGTCATACACATCTGTAACCATGGCACTGGGGTGTGTGGAGAGACAGAGACAGGCATGTGCCCAGAGCTCATCTGTCAGACAGCCTAGCAACCTGGTAGCTCTGGGTTCAGGAAGAGACTCTGTCTCAAAAGATAAGGTAGATAAGGTCAGTAAGGGTGGTAGATTATTAGTTTAAGATGTGTTACATTCACGGTTAAGCTGTGGAATAGTTGTTTAATGATGTAAAGATGTGTTGCATTCTTTTATGTTCCATTTGTTTAACTATGTAAAGCTGTGTTATTTTGCTTGTCTAAAACACCTTATTGGTCTAATAAAGAACTGACCGACCACTGGGCGGTGGTGGCACATGCCTTTAATCACAGCACTTGGGAGGCAAAGGCGGATGGATCTCTGTGAGTTTGAGGCCAGCCTGGTCTACAAGAGCTAGTTCCAGAACAGGCTCCAAAGCAACACAGAGAAACCCTGTCTTGAAAAAAAAAAAAAAAAAAAAAAAAAAAAAAAGAGCTGAACGACCAATAGCTAGGCAGGAGAGAGAAATGGCAGACAGAATAAATAGGAGAAATCTAAGGAAGAGACGAGACAGGAGGAAAAGAGGAGAGGAAGACACCAGGGGCCAGCCACAGAGTAAGACACATAGAATAAAGAGAGATAAAAAGCCAGGGCAAAATGTAGTTAAAGAGGGGTAATTTCAGTTAGAAAAGCTACCTAGAAACAAGCCAAGCTAAGGCTACACATTCATAAGTAAGAAGAAGTCTCCGTGTATTTACTGGGGAGTTGGGTGGTGGGCCCCAAAGAGAAAACAAACAACTACAGGTGAGATGGCTCTATAGGTAAAGACACTTACCACCAATCCTGATGACCTGAGTCTGATCCCTTCTGAGACCCACAGAGTGGAAGGAGAGAACTGTTCTATGACCTCATGCATACAGTGGTATGTGCCAACACACACAGCATACACACATGCACACACACACACACACACAAGCATCATTTTCAGCATATCAGAAGTTGAGTTATATTCTCATATAGTTTACCAAAAAATCTAAGGAACATATATTCTATAAAAAAAATTGAAGTTCTATACTTAAATCTTTATTTTTAGATTATAACATAATTAATTTCCCCCTTCCCATTCCTCCATTCAAACTCTCCCATACACCCCTCCGTGCTCTCCTTCAAACTCATGGCCTCTTTTTTCATATTATATATTGTATATGTATATATACATTCCTAAATATCACTTACTCAGTATAATGATACTTAAAGCTTTACCAGAAAAAAAAAAAAACCTTACTAAACTGAACAGGGAAAAACATTTGCTAAACTAAGTAGGAAAAAGCTTTCAGAAATAACAGACCTTGGAAGAAACCTAAGTGCCTACCAATACTACTTTGGAGTCAGATAAATTTCTTTCTTTTTTTTTCCTACTTTTAGTTCTATTTTTCAAGACAGGAGTTTTGTGTATAACTCTGGCTGTCCTGGAACTCTTTCTGTAGACCAGGATGGTCTCAAACTCAAAGATCTGCCTGCCTCCGCCTCCCAAGTGCTGGGGATAAAGTTGTGGAGTCAGAAAAAATCCGTCAATCTTCAGCTCCACACACATTTCACTCAGTGACAAGTCACGTGTACTCATCTATTTTCACAAGGAAAAGTAAGATTAGCCGGCTGTGAAGACCGGAAGACACTGCCGTACACCTCTCCAATCCCAGTATTCTGAGTCACTCTGCTCAGCAAGATGCCGATGGGAACCCATTTTACTTAAGACAGTGTTGGAGCAGCTGTACTGCTAAGCCACCATACTGAAAGACCCGGATAAATCCAGACCCCTCTAGCAGAAAGAATAGAGCCAAAAATCTAGCAGGGAGAGAAGAACCAAAAATCTAGGTTAGCCGATTCAGTTACTCTGTTCCAGGAACTAGCTGACCATAAAGTTAGATTATAATCTTGAGAATAATCTTGAGAAACAGGGAGTTATTCACTTGTGATTATCACTGGTATTTTCGGAATTTTTCAATGATCACTGGTATTTTTGGAATTTTCCAATGACGCCCTTCCTACCCACTTTGAGTTGTGGTTTCTTCCCTAAATACCCCCCCAGCTACTCATGGTCGAAGTCTTCTACCTCTGTGTGGGAAATGAGTTTCAGCCCTAGTGCACTGGTTCCTGTCAATAAACCTCATGTGACTGCAGCAAAGACAATCTCTTGTGAGTTCGCGGGGGCGGGGGGTGGGGAGGGGTGGGGGGGTGCGGACGGAACGGGAAACGGGACGACTTGAGTGAGAGTCTCCCCACTCTGGGGGTCTTTCAATACCACGCTTGCCTTATAGTCTGTGGTTTGTTGTTTTTTTTTTAAAAGGGGGGGCTACAGATGGCTCAGCAGTTAAGAGCACTTGATGCTCTTGCAGAGGACCCAAGTCCAGTTCCTAACACCCACATGGTGGCTCTCACCATCCATTAACTCCAGTTTTGGGTTCCAATGTTCTCTCCTTGTCTCCATGGGCAACACATACACACAACTGTAGGCAAAACACACAATAAAATAAAAAATAATTTTAAAATAGGACACTGTTTCTTTAAAAAATAAATAACTAATTAAAAGACATGAATCCTGCCTTAGATTTAGAATTTAAATAAAATAGCTTTTCCCCTTAATATGTCTTGGGAGCCAGCCATGATAAGCTAAGTATGGGCAGGTCATCCAAAGGAAGCTCTTTACTTCCAACCATTATCACCTGCCAGAGTAGAACTCAGCCATTGATAAATTTAATAAGAGGCCTGAGTCTCAGTAGTGTACCCTGAAGCAGGGTTGCAGGAAGAACCACAAGCTGAGATTACCCAACCTTCACCCAAGAACAGAACAAAGGAAATGCCTAACATTCCAAGTGCTGTAGATAGGACCACCTGCCAGAACATACTCACCAGGACACCCCTAGACAAATGTCAGCCAATCGGGGTCCTTAAACCTCAGAAACCCCTCATCCCCACCTTTACTACTATAAAACTCTATTCTAACTGAGCTCAGGGCTCTCTGTTTATTCCAATACGCTGGGCATGCAGAGAGACAGAGTTTGCAAACTTGCTTAAAATAAAGGCTCTTTGCTTTTATGTATGGGACTCGATCTCCTTGTTGGCTTTTGCAGGGACTTTGCGGATTTGGGCATAACAATGTCATCTAATGAAAATAAGAACTCAGAAATGGGGGGCTGGAGAGATGGCTCAGTGGTTAGGAGCATTGCCTGCTCTTCCAAAGTTCCTGAGTTCAATTCCCAGCAACCACATGGTGGTTTGCAACCATCTGTAATGAGGTCTGGTGCCCTTTTCTGGCCTGCAGGCATACACAAAGATAGAATACTGTATACATAATAAATAAATATTTTAAAAAAAAAGAACTCAGAAATGAAGGTACCAAAATACTACTAACTATAATTGGAAATAAAAGATGAAATCCTGAACTTGCAAAGGAATCTTAGGAGTCTTCTCAGGTATTGCTGCCCAAAATATGAAAATAACTACAAAAATAGAAAAAGATATTTCAGTAATAATTCTGTCATTTAAAAACATAAATTGGGGGCTGAGAGATAGATAGCTCTGGAGTTAAGACAGCGTCCTACTTTTGCAGAGGTTCTGAGTTCAGTTCCCAGTACCCATATCAGATATATCACAAGTATATGTATCTGTAGATCCAGGAATCTGACAACCTCTTCTGGCCTGAAATCAGTACTACACTGTACAAACACACACATAGACATACATATAGACATGTCATTTTAAAAATAAAACCAATAACAAAAACAAATATACTGTTTCCTAGTATACCTTCTTATCTAAAACAAAAGCTGTTGTCATTAACTGGCTGAGTCTGAGGACTTTCAAGGTGGCAAGCCTATTGTTAAGTCTTTCAATCACAGTGATTTTTCTCTCACCACACTAAGGGAAAAAAATTTCACAATGTGAGATCAATCAACCACTTCTTGTAATTTGTTGCTGCTTTAGAAATACGAGATTAAAAAAACAAATATCTACTGAAAAGCAAAGACCAAAACCTCCCAATGTCCAGACAAGGAAAAGATTAACAAGACTCCAGAGAATATTTGTAGTACAACCATGAAGGAAAAAAAAGCAGAACCATTCTCCTTGACAGTCTAGCTCACTCTCATTTACCTATATGACCACCATCCTCTGCATGGTGGCCAAGTATACACTCCATCTGTGAGAACTCAGGAAGCGATCATGGTCTAGACAGTAGGTCTAATGGTTCGCAGACTATCAAGAAAGACAATTTAGGTCTCATTCAATGGTTTACTTTCAAGATTCCTGGCTTATATTAATTCATCTTCTCTGCCTTTGTGAGCTCTTATCAATTCTATTTGTTGGGGAAATTTAAATAATAGCAGAATTTTCTATTTACAAAACACCATCCCTATAAAGAGCTCCCTGTGATTATCTTCTCAATCTCTCCACATTCCTGTAAAGTAGGTGGCAATATTCCTTTTGCCATTTTCATTTTCACAGGTAAAACCCTACAGCTCAAAGAGCATAATAATTTACCCACAGAGTAAACCCATATTTTCTACATTAACTGAACATACTGCTTGGGATTACAAGACCATAAACCAAGTCTGAACTGTAAATAGTAAAAGGGCATTGAACTTTTAGTTTTCGCTGTGGCCAACTTTCATTGTATTACAACCCCAAAAGACTAAGGTTGTGCATGTTGTTTAAGCTCATGTGTTCATTATTTATAAAGAATATTGTTACCATTTTTCTAAATTTGTCTAAGTTCGTCTGGATACTCAAACGTTGAATTTTTTGTGTACTGTCTGTGCACTAGCATTGTAAATGATGTCATCAGGAATATTCAAAACTCTTTAAGACAAAGCTGCAGGGCTAACAAAAGCAATTCACTTGGGGGAGAGTGTATTTCTTCTTTCCTTTTTTCTTGTAAGTAGCTAACACACAAAGATGACTCATTAAGCCCAAAAGAGGTGACTATGGCATGTAAGGGCTTCTTATGCAGCCTTCCACAAAGAGACCTGAGTGGCAGCGCAGCCTCCTCTTCTCTGCATTTTCCTTCAGGCAGAATGTGCATTTGTGTGGCTACACACACAATTATAATCTCCTCTGAAAGGCAATCCCTTCCATATGACAGGCTGCACAGTGGCCTGAGTGCTGGCCTCATGTAGTCCGTGCAGTGAACATGCTGAAACACCAGACACATTTAATCTCTCCTTTTTGGAAATCTAAGATGAGACAGAAGGGGCAAAGCTGGGAAGAACTCCACGGAGAGAAAAAGGAGGGCAGCCCAAGTGCCCAGACTCACTTTCTCATGGGCTAAACTTCTTTGTGCTGTTGTTTGAATACCTGTCAATTGCAGGACTTTAGGGCATGAGAACCATGGTGTCCAGTGGTTCTGGCAGCCGCCTCTCCATTTGACAAGCAAAATCAAAAACATGTGGCCTTTGGTACATTTCACACTCAAAAGTGTTATTGTTTCAAACACGTCTATTTTAAATACATAATTTTCCCACTTAGAGCACGTTGTACATAAGTCTGCCACAGGAAGAATTCTACACAAGATTGCTTTCCCTAAGGCAATGAGGAGCTGGACACCCCAGCACATGGAAGGTAGAGAAAGAAGGGATCAGGAGTTTAAAGCCATCCTCAACTATCCAATGCAAGGCCAACCTGGGCTACATGAGACACTTTCCAAAAACATAACAAACAACAACAACAAATGCGGTACAGATGTCTGTGTCTGCTTCCTGGGGCACGGAGAACTACCCCAGGGGAGAGAAGCCTGGAGAACTACCCCAGGGGAGAGAAGCCTGGAGGACTACCCCAGGGGAGAGAAGCCTGGAGGACTACCCCAGGGGAGAGAAGCCTGGAGGACTACCCCAGGGGAGAGAAGCCTGGAGGACTACCCCAGGGGAGAGAAGCCTGAGTTTGACAAACACCTGGTGACATCCTGAGGTACAAGCAGATTTCTGTGTTCGATTACAGAAGCTGAACTGGGATCATGCTGATCACCTGTAATCTCGGGGCCAGACGCTGAGTTACACATAGGACGACAGCCAGGAAAAAGGTCCCTACTCTCTCTAAAGAAGAGAGCTTTTAAAAGCTAATTCAATGAAGAAAAAAGAATGGGCCCTGGAAAGGCCTTTTAAAACAATGTTTACTTTTCTCCTGCTAATCAAACAAAACTCATTCAAAAAGCTTTTATGAAAAATATATTTGATAATTTCAGCAGTAATTGCTTTGTTTAAAGAAAAGTGTTCAAGAAGAATGTATTTAATGAGATCAGTACTTTGGTAAATTCAGATGTGTTTGGGAAAATCCCTCCTCTCTTTGATAAATCATTAAAATTCTGTTCAGATAAATGTGTTTTGACTTGAAATTCCAATCACAGAATGAACTGTTTCCTACAGCTGCTAGGGAAGTGATACAAGGGCAACCAGAGCCAGAAAGAGACCTGGGTTACTTGACAAGGGTAACTCTCCTCTCAGTCAAATCACAGCGCTCACACAGCTAAAGGACAAATATCACCTTTAAAACAATGATTAAATCTTATGGTTGGGTAACCAATGAGGAGAAACTGTTATCAACCAAGAACTGAGCTTAAGTATAATCAGAGTTTAAAGCCAAAAGCATCCAGGGCAGATTTTAATCACTCATCCTTTTTTTTTTAAATCCATCAAAAAGGGAGTGGGGACACAGTGTCTGTTCACGTGATAAGAGTAACTGTTGGCTAAACTAGATTCCTTCCTCCCATTTATTTTTAAATGTATTCTGCTGCTTGAAGCAAATCATTCATTCAACAACTGAGCACTTCACTTGAGTCAAGCACTATACTAACATTAGAGATACTGAGAAAAGCCTGCCCCCATGGCTTACATTCTAATAAGAAACAGACGCTAACCAAGAATCCAGGAAGAAAACAAGGTGACTGATAAGAACAGGAAAAGAGGCTCATGAATGTCTTTTCTGAACTATAAGCACCTCTGAAACACTTAGTTATCTACTCCTCTTACCTAGGCAAGTATTATATGTATGCAAGAGAAAAAGAAAAATGATCGCCAACTTTTGGACAGAACTTGAAAGACTTTATTATTACTTGAATATAAATAATAAACAAGGTCAAAAATTTAAAAGAATTCTTTCTGGAATAACAGTGACATCACTCTGCACCTTACTTTGGAGAAATGGACGAGACCACAAGCCTTGGAATTCATCTGCCCCTCCCACTCCCCCTAACCATGAGCTACAGAGCCCTCAGGAAGGTGGCAAAGAGGGTGTAGGCTGAATTTCCAGGAACCACTTCCAAAGGGCACATTCCTGAACTAGCCCAACAAGACAACTGCTTGCTGCCCCTTCCATGACAGAGAAGCTGTTGACCAAATGGGGAGAGAGCCGAGAGAGCTGCCAGCTCCTGAAACATCCGGTGCACTCCACGATGGTGCTGATTTCTCGGTCACTTGGTGTCCTGCTCATTTCAGAGTGTGTTCCATCTCCCATGTATGTCAGAAGATGCTCAACACTTGGGCTTGCTTTTGATTACTCAGGAAGAGAAGGAGTGGAAGAAAAAGACAGGTGATTGTGACAGCTCTGTAGCTATTCTAAAGTGAATTTTTTGTATTAATCTGGTTTCCAAAGATTTACAATCAGTGTAACACATATATTTCATTTCATTTCAGTTCTGAAACAACCTAAAGACTATGCGTTCTGAAGACAATCTCAGCTAATTAAGTATCATGTTCTATAGTGTAGTATTGGACTTGAAGGCTCACTAATTACATTTCAAACAAAAATAAATTTATCGGGATTCCTTCAAAAGCAAAACTAATGTGTTTGGCAGTCAGACAAGTAAACTTCATGTTACAGCATAAACAAATACAAAAAATTTAGAAACATTAAAAGTCTTCCAAGTTGAATAAATTCCACGTCAGAACCTTTGCCAAGAGTTAGAGAAACTGCATCAACTTCATGGCTGGAAAGGGCTGTATCAATGATTGGGATATTGTCTTAGTTTAGGTACTCTGAGAAGCAGACACTAAAACAGGAGCAAACATGAAGAGATGTTCTGGAGGAAACACCTTGACCAGAAATGAGAAGAGGGCGGGGAGCCTAGAAGGCTTCTCGACCACGATGTAAGCCTGTCATGAATAAAGGAGAGGAGAGAGGCAGGAAGGCTGAGCTCAAGCAAAGCCACCCTCCAGAGAGACATCTCCCGTTAAAGAGGGTCTGTCCGGCCCAGTGACTAAAGGGAACACACAGGGAGCGTGACACACCATGTGAGCAAGGTGTTGGATTCAGAGCTGAGGTGGAATGGGAATTACTCCTTCCCTCCCCACAGCAGGGAGTCTGAAAGGCTCAGGCTTCACGGTTGCCATGGACACGGGCTCTATTTGTATAATGGTGTAGTGAGGGCAGCCACCATGTACTCTGCTCCTACCCAGGTGCTCGAAAGAATATGCTCTTCTTCTCCACATAGCCTCTTCTCACGATGTAGACACAAATCCAACATCTGCACTAAATATTTATATGCTCCAGGCCGAGTTTTGCAGTAGCCCTGTAGCCCTGGCTGGCATCCAGATGTAGCGCAGGCTACCCTCAAACTCCTGATGCTGCCTGTACATGCAGAGTGCTGACATTACAGGCGTGCTCCACCACAACCAGCTCCACTGTTCACATTTCTCAGATGCAGAAAACCAGGCCATAGAGAGTGTAGGCAAATTCTTCACAGCCACACCAGCTACCCAAAGCACAATGATCACTACTGGAAGAAAGGAATTCTCTCAAATGGTTAGAAGTTCCCTTCCTCACTGCCTGTCCCTGAGGATGAGTCCACTGACAAGAGAGAACTGGAATATTGGCATTTCTTGATCCACCCTGATTCCTAGGAGGCCCCCTCATGAGCAGAAATACTAAATGAAGCCTTTGGAGTCAACTGAATTCACTCCAGAGCTCCTTGTATGAGCTATATCATAGTAAGGAACCCACTTTTGACTGGAGCCACTCAATGTATTGATAGCAGAATTTAAGCATGTGGACATGAACTAGATTGCTCAATTATAATCCTAATTCCACCACTTATTAACTTGACATTTGATACCAGCATGTGTGTGCATGTGGGTGTGTATTTGCATGCATACATGTATGTGCATACATGTCCAGGTATTTCACATGGTGAAAGGAGTAAACTGACTGCTATAAGCTGGCCTCACCCTACATGTGCAGACTGGCACACTTACCCACACTCACGCACCTACCTCCTTCATATACACATTTTTTAAAAAGCAACAAAAAATTTTTAATATCAGATTAAAGAAGAAAACCTCTATCATTCACTGTAATTCTTCTAAATACATAGACCTCAAAGGAAGAGTGCAACCTCTGATTTCTGGTTTCCTAGAGATAGCTATGATGTCACCCCATTCCCAACGGTTCCACAGAAGCAGGGGAGCCAGCCTGAGTACAAGTGAAAGCATGCACTTCCACAATTAGGTGGAGTAAGAAGGAACCTCACCCCTCACACTCATGCTCAGGTCGGCACTTAGGTGGTTGTGTAAGTCTGGGTGTGGAACAGACTCCCTTCGGTTCCAGAGTTCTCCACACCCAGCAGACACACAGACGCACCTCGGCAGCTGGCATATGCCTCCAACAAGTCACCTCCAGACGGATGGGAATCTCTAGCCTTCTTCATCTCCTTACCAGGTCCTCTCTTCAGTCTGGATGTCAATACAGTGTCTGTTGCTACACTGACTACCTGCATGAACATCTTTCCTGATGACCTTAACCAGGTCAGGATAATAGGTTCCAAATTCACCAAGTCAATGTGGAAAAGAAATTAGTTTACCCAACATGAGGAAAGGCTGCTTTCTTCAAAAATAGTCAAAAACCCAATACAATTCCTAGCTCGCAGGCAGAAGGGACGCCTCGAGGCGTTCACTTACGGGTGTCACTGTGCCCCACACTACAATCCTAAAGAGGGATTCTAGATGTACCTCCCAGGGGAACTCAGCTGTAGTTTTTTGTTTTTATTTTAGTGAGTGCCACAGACTTTCCTGTCTATAGTATTTTGTTCTCTATGTGTATTTCCTTTCTAGCCTGATATATGCAAGTGAATTTATAAATTGTAAAAGTTAATCAAAGTGAATTAAAAAATAAACAGATTTCAAGATCTTAAATCAGAAATATGATCTAACCTATAAAGAATGACTTTAAAGTTTTATTTATTATTCATTGATTTTAATAATTTTTGAGACAAGGATTCGCTATGTATGCCAAAATGACCTCAAATCCAGGAACCTCTTGCCTCAGTGGCCCCAGTGCTAAAATTATAGTCATGTGTCACCATGCACAGCTTCTAGGGCGTGGTTGTTAATGGTCATTATGTTGAGAGTGAATGTTTCAAAATAACATATCTCTATGAGAGAGCATGCTGTAATAGGCAGGGCTAGTTCTTAGGTAAAAATAAATGTGTTTCAGCAGTTACTCAATTTGCTGAACCATAAGGAAGTCAGTGAGTGACATGGCTTGCTCAGGGAAGTACAAATATCCTGATGCCAATCAGGACTTTTAACTATACAAGAGAGCCAAAGGAACATTTGCGCAGGATTCAAGAACAGTGGATAGTTGAAGTCCACGAACACTGAAACTTTCAAGTGCCCTGAAGCAATGAATCAGCTCACAGACTGTCAACACGGCCACTAAACCAGTCTTTCATTTATGCCACTTAGAAAGAGACCAGCTTCTGCTTGTCAAGGCAGCAGTCTACCACAGACACGCCTCTGAGATGTGGACAAATCCAAGGGACTGACAAGGTACTAGGATGGTCAAATACTTCACAGCTCATGGAGTAGTAAGTAAATTAGCAAAACACCTAAAATCTTTACCAAAAGTATAGGTGCTGATATTGCTACGCATTAGGTACAAAGTTATCTGTGCTTCTAGCTAAAGTCATCTGAGAAGGAAACTCCAATTGAGAAAAATGCCCCCCAAAAGGAGCTGTAAGCTATAGGCAAGCCTGTAGAGCATTTTCTTAATTAGTGATCAATGGGGGTAATCAGTGATCAATGGGGTAGGGTTCAGCCCACTGTGGGTGGTGCCATTCCTGGGCTAGTGGTCCTGGGTTTATAAGAAAGCAAGTTGAGCCAGGCAGTGGTGGCAAGTGCCTTTAATCCAAGTACTCAGGGGGCAGAGGCAGGCAGATCTCTGTGAGTTTGAGGCCAGCCTGGTCTACAAGAGCTAGTTCTAGGACAGCTAGGAGTATTACAGAGAAACCCTGTCTTGGAAAACAAAACCAAAAAAACAAACAAACAAATAAAAAAAGAAAAAAAAAAGAAAGCAAGTTGAGTAATCCAGGAGGAGCAAGCCAGTTAGCAGCACCCCTGAATGGTCTCTGCATCAGCTCCTGCTTCCAGGTTCCTGCCTTGCCTGAGCTCCTGTCCTCACTGCTTTGGATGATGAACTGTTACACGGAACTATGAGCCAAATAAACCCTTTCCTCCCCAAATTGCTTTTGGTCATGGTGTTTCATCACAACAGTAGTAATCCTAACTAAGACACAGGTGTACTTCCCACCCTGCCCCCAAAGATAGGGTTTCTCTGTGTAACAGCTCTAGGTATCCTGGAACTTTCTCTGTAGATCAGTTCTTCCTCTGCCTTCTGATAGCTGGGATTACAGACATGCTCCATGCTCTTTTATGTACAGAATAATCTGCAGAAGGATGCACAGAAAGCCAGTACCATCAGTTACCTGTGAGGAACATGCCAGACTCGTGGAAAGGGACGTGTGTCCTTTTACTATAAATTTCCATTTGCATATATCTGCTATGTGTGTATGTGTGCCTGCAGAATTCAGAAGAGACCCAGGAGCCCGAGCTGGAGTTGCAGGTGCTGTGGGGGAAACGGGATCCAAACTCGGGTCCTCTGGAAAAGTAGCACATGCTCTTAACTGCTAAATTATGCCCCAAAATAAATGTCTTTATATTAAAAAGTCATTTAATAAAGCGACATTTCAGATGGTTAATTAAGAAAATTTAATCATCTACCAGGTGTGATGATTCATGCCTTTGATTCCAGCAGTAGATAGGTGGAGACAGGAGTATCCCTGGGCGTTCAAGGCCAGCCTGGTCTACAGAGTAAGTTCCAGAACATCCAGGGTGACACAGAGAAACCCTGTCTTGAAAAATCAAAAAAGAAAAGAAAAAAAGAAATGAGCTATCAAGCTACAAAAAGACACGGAGGGGCTTTAAAGCCCTATTCATAAGTGAAAGACCTGTGAGGAATAAACAGAATGGCTCCAATCACTCTCAAAGGGGCAACATTTCAAAGTCAGTAAGCTCAGTGGTGGAAAAGGGTGGGGCAGGGGGATGGATGAAAGGGTGAAGCACTGAGGGTTTTCAGCACAATGAAATGATTCTGTTGTATACCTTAATAGTGACTGTACGATAATATGAATTTGTCAAAGTCCAGAAAACTGCTCAGCACAAAGAATAAACCCCAATGTAAAGTATAGGCTTTTGGTAATCACACTGAGCTAATAACCAATTGCAAGAAATGTATCACACTAATACAATATATTAATAATAGACGCTAAATAGAAGCCAGACAGTGGTGGTGCACGCCTTTAACATACCAGCACTGGGGAGACAGAGGCAGGTAGATCTCTGAGCTCTGAGTTTGAAGTCAGCCTGGTCTACAGAGCAAGTTCTAAGACACAGAAACCTTATTTTGAAAAAAGAAAACAGAAAAAAAAGGAGAATAAGAAGCTAAATAGAAGATATAGAGGGTAAAAAGGACTCTCTACTATCTGCTCAATCTTCTACAAGCTTAAAATTCCTCTAAATATTTAAGTCTATGAATTTTTAAGTGTATATGTATGCATATAAGTAAATGCTTTTCACACTCACTGTAAGGTGCTTATCAAAGTACAGTACTTACTACCACATAGCCTTAGCTCAAAAGCAAGGTCCAGAGTCAAGTTCTGCAGTGGGCAAATATGATCCTACTACTATCTAACTGTGTGGTTTTATGCAAGTTGTCTCTTTAGCCTTAGTTTCTCCATCTGTAAAGTAGAAAACAGCAACCCCTTCTAAGTCTGTTAATAAGTATCAAAGAAAGAATGGCGCATGCAAAATGTTTGCCACAGTGTGTAACAAAAGAGAAAAGCTCGAAATTACATCGCACTATGAAAGCAAAATTATTATTCACAAAATGTCTGATGTCACTTCAAAGGCCAAGTTTGCTCCTATACCAACCTATCAGGTACAGCCCTTTTTAGGGCCTCAGCTTCTTAATTGTGTTACTTTGAACGCAATCCTCATTGCCTGAGTGCTAGTCCACAGAGTTCAGACATTCTTTACTTCATAAATGTTATTTTTCATTCTTATTTGGCCCTACATTAGAGGCTCAGGCCCTGGAGCCCCTTCTTTCTGTCCCACCCCATTTCATCCAGACCCGCTACCATTCAGGCTCCACCCCTGTCTCCGCCCCACTTCTTCACCTAACTTCACTTCTTTCCTTTCCCGAAGCTGAAAGAAGACCCCCTACCCAGATACTCGTAGTCCGGTAGAGCAAGGCGCTCGGGACTCAGCATCCTTTGACCGGGTAGTTTCCACGCTCCAGCTCTCCGGCTTCCGGAATCCAGGCTACAGCCTGTCTCTGTTGCCATGGTACCCATGCGGCCAGAGAAGAAATAGAAGGCGGAGAGGGTGTCACATAAACAGCTCCGACTGGCAACGCGGAGTCCACTACTCAAGTTCCGGAAGCCGTCACTTCAAGATTGTTCTTTTCTTTCTTTTTCTTTTCTTTCTTTCTTTCTTTCTTTTTTTAAGCTCCTATATTTAGGACTTGTTTTTAAAGCACTGAATGTGTCATATTTCGTGATGCCAGAATTACTGACACTGGCTCATATCCACAATTTCTGGATTTCATAATTTGTGTATATCCTCATGATAATTATTATGTATGAACTCACACAAAACTGAAGTCTTGTTACCTATTATTAATCATTTTAGTATTTACTCTCTTAAGTTGCTACAAAGTACTCATTGTGTATTGGCAGCTTCTTGGAGTCAGGGATGTGCATTTTAGCACCTAACAGGGTTAGACACGAGGTTTTCATTAAGGGCCTGGGAGACGGTTCAACACCTTTAGTCGCTGAGTTCAATCTAAGGTACCCCGTATGATGAAGAATAGAACACCAACTCCTTCAAGTTGTCCTCTGACCTCCAAGTGTCCCCTGCCCCAAATAAATAAATGTATAAGTACATAGAGAGAGAGAGAGACAGGGTCTCACAAAGCCCTGGTTGGCTTGGAACTTGATTTAGATCAGACTGAACTTGAACTTATAAAGATCTGCCTGCCTCTGCCTCGTAGAGGGCTGTTTGAAACGGTGTGTGCCACCCCACCCAGTAAAATGTCATTTTGAAAACTACCCATTAATTACTTACTAAGTAAGTTAACAGGCATTCCTCTGAAATTCCTTTTATCTTTAGACTCTACTTCTCTTATCCCTTGTTATTGGATGCCTCGTCCAAGTGGCTTTCCTTTTTCCTACAAAGATACTTCACAAAGGAAGTGGATCAGAAACCAGAGCATTTATTAGATCCCCCCCCCAACTGTACCTTTTTAAAAAAGAAAGACCATCCATTGGTTTTCAAATAGATATTTCCTTTTGCTTCTCCCTCCACATAATAGAGATCTGTAGCAGCTGTCATAACCCAACAGTAGCAGGAAAAGTCACTTGGTCCTCAATTTTGTGTTTTTTTTTTAAGTAAATTCCTTTCCCTCCCCCTTCAACAAGGGGAGGTTTTGTGACAAAGAAAGAAAACAAAATTTTTGCCATCAAAGGAGAGGCTGGGAATCCCACAGACCACCTACACTGGGAGAAGGAAAGAGAAGCATCTTCTCTCATGTTCTCAGTGGCCTATTCTTAGCTTCTGCTAACAAGGAGCCTCTCAGACCTTGTAATTCTCCCTTCCCCTTAAATTTGTATATATGTCTCAACTCCAGGCTTCTCTGAGTCACTCTGAATTTGGATGTGGAAATGAGAAAGGGGCAGAGCCAAACTAGGAACAGTGTTTAGTGTTCTGAGGTAATGAATTTGATAGGAAGTCTTACAAATTTGATTTAAAAGTGTTGCCTTCTCCTTCCTCCACCACTTTTCTATGCATGTTGAGGGTACCTTATATTTGGACTTATTACTATACTGTAAAGTAATAATAAATTTTTAAAAATTGAGATAGGGCCTTATGTTTTTCAGGCTTGCCCGTAACTCACTAGGTAGCCAAAGATGACCTTGAACTTCTGATCCTCCCCCCCCCCCCCCCCCCCCGCTTCCATCTCTGGAATGCTACGATTCTAGGCCTGTGTCACCAACTGTTTTATTTGGAGCTGGGATGGAATCTAGGGTCTACTTCATCCATGCTAGACAAGCAAGCAATGCTAACATGGTAATTATTACAGATGAGTCTTACCTTACTCTCCAGCAGCCTGAAGTTATTTGAGGATAATTTCATATGTTTTGCCTCACGAAAACTAAGGCAATTCCCTCTTTTCTAAGTAGGAAAACTGAGGCATGGGTCACAAAAGTGACTATCTACTCTGTGGGAGGGCTGGAAGTGGATCTCAGCTATATCAACATCCAGGCGAGTGGGCTGACCACTAAACCACACAATCTCCTTTTTTAGAGATTTTGGGTTGGTGTTTATTTATTTACTTTTCTTTTTGTTCTGTCCTGTTAGCAACTGAGAGCACCCAGATAAAAACAGAAAGTTTTGAATCCAGGCTACACACTTGACATCCACTTATTTGTGGAACATCATTCTGGGACTTGGAGGGTGCTACTATTGGGGTCTGTGTGGTGGGGCTGGGATCCAACCCCAAGAATATAGCTTTGTTTGGGAATTAACCCATTTGCGGTTATAATAATGATAAGTTTCAGCACCAGTGGCGCCCGACTGTTAATGACTCAAAGAAAGCTAAATAAGAACAAGATGTCATCTTTGGAGCAATTTGTAAGTTTTTCCTACAGTTCCATTTCTTCTGTTAAAGTCCCAACGATCCTTATGGTTTTGGTTTGTTTTTGTTTTTTTAGAAGATGGCTTTTTAAAAAGATTTATTTATTCGTGTATTTTGTGTATATGAGTGCACTATTTGCACATGTGCCTGCTTGGCAGAAGAGGGCGTCAGAGAGAAGAGGGCATCAGATTCCATTATAGACGGAAATTGACCTCAAGACCTCTGAAAGAGCAACCAGTGTTCTTAAGCACTGAACCATCTTTCCTGCCCTTTCTCATTTGTTTGTTTGCTTGAGACAAGGTTTCTCTGTGTAGCCCTGGATATCCTGGAATTAGCTCTTGTAGAACAGGCTGGCCTTAAACTCACAGAGATCCACCTGCCTCTGCCTTCCAAGTGCTGGGATTAAAGATGTGCACCCCTACCGCCTAACAATCCTTATGCTTAAAGCTTCCAAACAGTGTATTGGTGAAGTAACCTTCACCTCAAATATTGGAGGTTTCTTAGGAATAATATTGGCCCTTTCTGGTGGTGGAATTACTGACTATGTTTTCTTCCTTTATATTTTTCCTATAGTCCTCAAATTATCTTTCCACTATGAACTGGAAGCAAACAATGGCAAGAATGATGGCCTTTTAGATAGTATTATCTAAGAAGAAGCCACTGCTTTTTGGATTTCTCTTTGGTCACAGATTACATAACTGATTTTGGCAACACTTACATGATGGATGAGATGTTTTTCAGTGAAACAAGCACAATAGCCTTGAGAGCAGAACCGAGAGTGGGAACAGCAGCTCAGCAGCTAAGAGTGTGCACTGCTTTTGCCAGGACCTGATTTCAGTTGCCAGCACCCAGATCAGGAGGCTCACAACTTCCTACAACTCCAGGTGATTCAGCACCCTCTTCTGGACCCTGCAGACATCAGCACTCACGTATATAAACACACACACACACATAATTAAAAATAAAATAAATATATTAAAATTTTTTAAAGAATAAATGAGTTTTATATGTATGTAATATGTATGTATTATATGTATGTCATATGTATTATATGCATATGTTGTGGTATGTATTTTTGTGATCCTGCTGAATGTTAGTGAAAAAAAGTATCAGCCCTCAATTTAAATGGACCTTCTGACCCCTATATTGTTACAACATATTTCTAAAAATTTACCCAAACAAAAATTGCTTAGACCACTGGTTCTCAACCTTCCTAATGTTGTGACCTTTAATACAGTTCTTTTTGTGTGGTGATCTTCAACCATAAAAGTATTTTCATTGCTACTTCATAGCTAATTTTGCTATTGTTAATGTAAATTAACAATGTAATTAACAATGTAATTAACAATGTAAATGTTAATGTAATAATACCTGTGTTTTCTGATGGTGTTAAGCAAACCCATGAAGAATCATTTGACTCCCAAAGGAGTTGTGACCCAAAGGTTGAGAACCATTGACTTAGACAGACGAGTCAACAAAAAGATAACTCTACACTCCTGAGAAATGCAAGTGACAGGGCTGGGGAAAAAACACTCAGTAAGAGCTATTGCTGAGAAAGCACAAGGACCTGAGTTCAGAGCCTTATGTATGAAAAAAAAAATAAGAGGGGAGGTGTCAGTGGTGGCACACGCCTTTAATCCCAGCACTGCAGAGGAAGAGGCACGTGGATCTCTGTGAGTTCAAGGCCAGGCTGGACACAGTGAGTTCCAGGACAGTCAGGGCTGTTTCACAAAGAAACCTTGTTTCAGGAAAAAAAAAAAAAAAAGAAAGGAAGGAAGGAGAAGAGAAGAGAAGAGAAGAGAAGAGAAGAGAAGAGAAGAGAAGAAAGGGGGCGTGGCTATACATGCAATTTCAGCACTAGGGAGGTAGAGGTGACCACTGGAGCTTACTGACCACTAGCATAGATGAAAAACACTTAGTTTTTTAAGCTCCGGGTTCAGTGACAGATTCTGTCAAGGAAACAAGGTAAAGAGCAATAGAGGAGGATGCTTGATGTCCTCCTCTGGCCTCCATAAACAGTGGTACTTTCACAAGCAACACACACAGAGAAGAAACTTCTGTTTGGACCTCACACAAAACAGATTCGGAAGGTGCTGTGCAGACTGCCTGGGAAGAAAGGACATCAATGGTCCTTTCTGGGAGTGAACCCTGAAAGCTACAATACCAACTTACCAGACAAGAGGTGCCCATTGCTGCAAAGTAGCATGAAGATTACGGGAAGAGCTAACCACGTGCTGTCTGGACGTGAGACCTATTCCACAGAAGGCAAAGAGGGAATTCATGTCTCATACTATGGCTTAGGAGCTCATAAACCTAGGAGCTGATTCTGCTGCTGTTATGCTAAATGAACATGTTGCCAAGCTGCAGTCTAAAGAGGGAGCAGAGAGAATGTAAGTCAAAGAAGAATGCAGTGAAATAAGGTCTTCTAGACAGGACGTGGCTGCTGCGCTCAGGAACTCACTGCAGCTATGGTTCCCAGCTCAAGGCCTATCAGCAAGCATTCCAGAAGACAACACCAATGAGTCTTAGTGGTTTACAAAAATAAATAATAAAAGAAGCCCTGAGGGTTGAAAGAGGGCATACAGGGGACATCTGAGGAGAGAATATAGCGTATGAGAGATCAAGATACATTGTACACATGTACAAAAACACAAAGCGGCAAACAATAGAAATAGTCTTTCCTGTGGAGTAAAGTGGAGACACCAAGTTCAAAGAAGGGAGAAGCACCCATGTCCCCACAGGCAGATTTGTCAGCTTACTGTATGTGATTTCTGATTGCATAAAGAGAAAATTAATAGACATATGTGGTTCTGTAAATGACCTAGGAATGTACTGATAAGGAGAAAATGTGAAGACTATAAAAAGGAAAAATGGTTTTTAACCTAGGGAATCAGCAAGGAGAGAAGAAATGAAAATTGGGTTATTGTGCTACAAAACAGGTTCAAGAAACTAAGAAGTGCTCTTTGTTAGCTCATCAGGCAGAAAGATGCTAACGGCAAAATAGCCACTAAGAAATACAGGTCATGAATCCTGCTGAGCAACTGGGCTCTCCTTAAAAGACAGTGTGCACAAAGCAAAGTGGGGGCTAAGCGTGATGCCTCTATCTGAGATGAAAATGTTTACAATAAAAATGCTACCTAACTTTAAATTATCACACAAATCAACAGACCAGAGCTCTGGGGAGGTTTCAGATGAAAATAAATATTCAAGCCAGGAGCAATGGCACATACCTTTAATACCAGCAATCAAAAAACAGAGGCAGGCAGATCTCTGTGAGTTTGAGGCCAGCCTGAGCTACATAGTGAGACTGTCTCAAAACAAACAAACAAACACACACAAAAAAAGAAAGAAATGTTCTTAATCTCTTGGATATTTAAGAATCAATAATGTGGGGCTGGAGAAATGGCTCAGTGGTTAAAAGCAATGGCTTCTCTTCCAGAGGTCCCAGGTTCAAGACCCAGCACCCACATGGTCTGTAACTCCAGTTCCAGGGTATCCAATACTCTCATACAAACATAAAAAAATCACTAATATTTTATAAGGAAGTAGTTAAAAGGACATTGTTTAAATTTGAACTGGAACTTGTTATGCCGAAATCTGTGAAGTCTCCCAAAAGCCAACAAGGAGACTGAATACTGTATGTAAAAGCAAAGAGCCTTTATTTTATGCAAGTTTGCAAACACGGTCTCTCCACATGTCCAATGTATTGGAATAAATGGAGAGCCCCGAGCTCAGTTAGAGTTGGGTTTTTTTAGTAGTAAAGGTGGCGGTGAGGGGTTTCTGAGGTTCAGGAATCCTGATTGGCTGACATTTGTCTAGGGGTCCTGGTGAGTGTGTCCTGGCAGGTAGTCCTATCTACAGTGGTTGGAACATTAGGCATTTCCTTTGAATGGTCTGTTCTTGGGTGGTGCTCAGATAATCTTAGTTTATGGTCCTTTCTGCAACCAGGTATTGCTTCAGGGTAAACTACTGAGACTCAAGCCTCCAATAAATTTATAGATGGCTGAATACTACTCTGACAGGTGATAATGGTTGGAAGTAAAGAACTTCCTTTGTGGTCTGTTCATATTTAGCCTATCATGGCTGGCTCCTACAGAACTCAAAGGCAATTAGAGGCTTTTAACTTCTTACTGTTCCTGTATTTTATTTTTTAAAAAATAATTTATTTAACTTTGTTTTATGTGAATTGGTGTGATGGTATCAGATCCCCAGAAACTGGAGTTACAGACAGTTGTTAGCTGTCCTGTGGGTGCTAGGAACTGAACCGGGTCCTCTGGAAGAACAGCCAGTGCTCTCAACCGCTGAGCCATCTCTCCAGCCCTGTTCCTGTATTTACTTCCTTTCTTCCTTCCTTCCTTCCGTTTTCTTTCTTTCTTCTTCTTTTTTTTTTTTTTAATTTTCGAGACAGGGTTTCTCTGTAGCTTTTTGGTGCCTGCCCTGGAACTAGCTCTTGTAGACCAGGCTGACCTCAAACTCACAGAGATCCACCTGCCTCTGTCTCCCGAGTGCTGGGATTGCAGGCATGCGTCACCACCGCCCGGCTGTCACCTGACCTTTTTAAAGTTATTATTGTTGTCATTATTCTTTAAAGTCTTCTGACAGAATATATGTTCTTTAAAAGCCACACCTGTCTTTATTTATCTTTAAAACATCCAGGTCTGTGCATAGTGTCTGCCAGAATTCAAGTATACAATCAATGCCTGTTAAATGCATTAGTTTTCTTATAGATTGTAAGTCTAAAAAAATCAAAGGTCATTCAATCCATTGGGTTATGGTTGCCTCATAGCAAACAGCTCATAAAACAATTGATTTAATAAAAAATTGTCCCCTAGTCAGGCAGTGGTGGTGCATGCCTTTAATCCAGCACTCAGGAGGCAGAGGCAGGCAGATCTCTGTGAGTTCGAGGCCAGCCTGGTCTACAAGAGCTAGTTCCAGGGCAGGCTCCAAAGCTACAGAGAAACCCTGTCTCAAATAACAACAACAACAAAAAATTAGCCAAGAAGAAACTAGAGCTAATGGGCCAAGCAGTGATTTAATACAGTTTCTGTGTGATTATTTCAGGTCTGAGCTGCCGAGCAGCTGGGACCACACAAGCAGACTCCTTACAACAACTTAGAAGCAAGCCTGAGGCCAGAGTAACCCTTGAGACCAAGAGTTCAAAACCAGCCTGGGAAACAGTGAAATTCCATCTCTAATTAATATAAAATTAAAAACGGAAAACATCAAAACCCAATCATGGATCTGGGGATGTAGTCGATTGATAGAGTTCTTTGCCTAATATGGTCAATGTCTTGGGCTCAATTCTCAGCACTTCACAAACCAGTGAGACAGAAGGGTATATGCTTGTCTATGCAATGCTCATACTATGGAGGCAGGAGGATCAGAAGCAACAACAGAAACAACACTGTATCTAGACACATTACGAGACTTAGTTTAGTAAAAGGAGAAAACATTCTAGATCATATTAAAACAATGTTGAGCATAAACTGAAGGTTTCCACTTTCCAAATCTTCAGACAAAAATCTGAAATCCCTGTGTTGATTTTGCCCCCTCAAGCCAGCCTTTGCCGTGGCACAGAAAGCTGCCACTCTAGAACTCAGACATGCCCCTGCTCATGCTTTAAAAACGTTTCTTGGGTCCACCAAGATGGCTCGGTGGATAAAACATGCTTGCTGCCAAGTCTGGCTTTCTGAGTACAATCCCTGGAACCCACAGAATGGAAGGAGAGAACCGATCACCAAAAATTACCCTCTGCCTGCCACATGTGCACCATGGCAAAGCACACACTAAATGGGAAGAAATTTTAAGTGCCGCTCACTGACTATTACTAGGTTGAAGAAACACCTCAACATGCAGACATATAAATCCCCCCAAAGTCTAGTGCCAATCTTATTTTACAGCCATCTTGTTAGTCACTCTTTGCTGCATATTTAATAAACTACCCATACTTTCCCATTCAATACTCCCAAACCCTACCTCTCCCCCATCCATGTTTTCTTGTTGTTAGCCTACACATTCTATTAGAGCTAGGTTAAATGTCACTATTGCCAGATTGCTAGAGGTCATTACCACTTGATATGAACCTGTATTTCAGTGCTGAATGTGTTCTCTATTTATTTGTACCTCTCCTTATAGACTGAACTAAGGCCAGCAAATGTATTTTATTATTAAATGTATTTATTATTATTAAAACTGTCCGCTGCCCAGAAAGACAAATCAGATATTCAAGATGAAAATGGATTAAACTTGAAATTTGAAAATATAAGACAAATTTAGTTAAAAAATTTTGCTTGCACCAGGCAGAGGTGATGCATGCCTTTAATCCCAGCACTCAGGAGGCAAGGCAGGTTGATCTATGTGAGTTTGAGGTCAGTCTGGTGTACAGAGCAAGTTCCTGGACACTCAGGGCTACAAATAGAAACCCTTTCTCGAAAAACAAAAACAAGAACAAAACTTGTCTTGCTCAGTGGTAAAGCACTGTTGGCATGCACAAGGCTGTCGATTCTATTCCCAGCCCCCAGCCCCCAAATACATACATATGTATGGAGTAAGAGACAGAGAAACACATAAAGACTGACAGACAGACACACAAGAGACAGCCAGGCATATCCATGCAGTCCTAGCATTTGTGAAGGGAAAGCAGAAGAATCAGGGGTTCAAGGACATCCTGGAGCCACAGTGAGTCCAAGGCCAATGTGAGCTGTATCATACCTCATCTCACAAAAACAAAAAACAACAACAAAAACAACCTACAGACATCTGTGTATGGGGTGTGTATGTATATGGACATACATATAACATACTTAGTAAATTAAAGAAATTTGTCTAAAAGGATGAATACACAAGCAACCTCAAGATCACTGAGGTAAGTCCATGGACAGCAGACTCCTGTAACCTTAAAGGGGGGATAGAACGGTGTGTGATGGTCCTCTAGTTTGGAGGAGGACACTGGAAGGCAACTCCATTTTCTGTGATACACATTAGCAGAACAAAAACCTAGACTATAACTCTTCTGATTTTATGAGAATCTTTTCTTTTTCTTTCTTCCTACCTTTCCTTCCTCCCTCCCTCCCTTCCTTCTTCCTTACTTCTTCTTTCCTTTCTTTGAAACAGGGTCTCACCATGTAACTCTGCCTGGCCTGGAACTTACAATGTAGATCAGGCTGGCCTTGAAGTCACAGAGATCTGCCTGCCACCCCCACATCTTCCTATTTGTGCTGGAATTAAAAGTGCCACTATGTCTAGACAGAAATGTTTTCTTAAAATTATTTAGATTAGCCTATTAAGATTTTCATGGGGGTGGCTGGAGAGATGGCTCAGTGATTAAGAGCACTGACTGCTCTTCTAGAGGACTTGGGTTCAATTCCCAGCATCCACATGGCAGCTAACAACTGTCTGTAATTGCAAGATCTGACACCTTCACACAGACTGATACACACAAAATAAAATTAAAGATAAGAAATAGATTTTCACAGAGGAATAAAATTTTAGACGTCAGTTAGAAAAGACCTGTTGTTAACCTACTACCTAACCCCTCTCTTTCCCTGGGGCAGTGTTCTTCCTCATTGTGTAGAATCAGAGGTATGAAAAAATAAAAGGGTAGCTGACATAGTCCCAGGCTTTGGAGGGATTCAAGCAGGAGGATCACAAGTTCTAGGCCAATCTGGGCTATTTAGCAAGACTGTATTTCAACTTCCCATCGTGTGTGTGAGTGTGTGTGTGTGTGTGTGTGTGTTTGAAAATGAATATCAAAAATAAGAATTTGGAGCTGGAGAGATGGCTAGGGATTAAGAGCAAGGGGTGCTCTTCCAGAGGACCAGTGTTTGAGTCCAAGTACCCACATACCCATATGGCTGCTCACAACCATCTGTAACTCCAGTTCCAGAAATCTGACACCGTCTTCCTGTCTCCTCCACACTGCATGGATGTGTCACACAGACATTCATGCAGGTGAAGCACTAACACATATTTTAAATTTAAAAAAAAGACTTTCACTTTATATTTTGCAAGAACTTTGTAAATGTTCATTAAACATTAAACAAGTAAAAATATGTAGTGGATATTTAATTCAGGAACAATTTTTAGCAATAGCTGATTAAGATCTCAGCTTTGGTCTTCCTAGCTACAAAAGACTATCGATCGTTCTTTGTACTTGACAGTCACTTTGGATTCATTATGACTTTGTTCTGCCATCTCTCCCATCTGGATTCCGTCTCTTCTACCGTCAGCTCCCTTCTTTCCCCAGCAGAGACAGACCCCTCTTCACTGTCCAGCCACCTCGTGCTCATGGATTGCCTTCTCTCTTTTTCTAGCCTTGTGCACATACTTCCACCACAAGATCCCTGATTTGCAAATCTGCCTCTCCGTCGCTAAAGTTAGGAGCCCTATCTTACTCATCTTTGCCTTTTCCCATACTTGGCAGACCGTCTGGTTTTCATTCATTTAACCAGAAAGAAGTGTTGAGGCATATGAGGCAGGCACAGTTTTAAGGTATTAGAGAATAAAATAAATAAGATCCCACATCATTGAAGTTTAGTATTCAGTGCCTTGGAAGGAAACAATAAGCACAAAACAACAAATGAGCCTTATTTCAAAAAATGGTAGGTGCTTCAGAAGAACTAGGGCAGGGTAATGGTGGTGTGTGAGTTGAGAACATGACAGTAGGAACATGGGACATCTCTGAGGTTGTGATGCCAAAGTAAGACCAGCAAGAGGACACAAGGAGGGAAACAGCATTTGGAGCGGAAGACACAGCACACACAAAGTTTCTAAGACAGCAATGATGGCCTGCTTTGGAGCTGAAGGAAAGGCACTGTGGCCAGAACAGAATGAGTGGGGGAAAGTACTAAGGCAGGCACAGTTGGGCTCATGAAGAACCTCAAGAGCACGTGAAAAGTAAGGATTTTAGGACATGGCATGATCAGAGTTATCAGAGTTATTGTTTTAAAGAAATCGCTATGGTTGCTTCACAGAACACAAATTCTAAAAGACCACACGGGAAAACAAAGACCATTTACATGGATTTTGATTTGTATTTGCTATTAAACAAGTGCTTGCTTATGGTCTAGTTACCATCACTCTCCACTTATCTTTGCGGCAATAAGCAAGCTGTTTTCTGAAAAGGCCCTCCCTGTTCATCTGTGTCAGGTGTGTGAATATCAAGCTCGCAGGAGATAAAAATGTTCTGCAAAGCCCCACCTTCCAGGGTGTGCCCCAAGTTAGGCCAGGGCATAAAATCAGCCATATGCCCCAGGTCCTGGCTCAAGTTTCACTGCTGAGCTAGGGGGAAAAAATGTGGGCACTGGAAACAGTGCCAGAAAGCACAGAAGTTGAAATTGGACGTGGTGGCACATGCCTGAAATCCCAGCACTCTGGGGAGGTGGGAGCAGTCATCTTTGGTTCCATGATGAATTCAACTAGCAGGGGCTACATGAGACCCCAGTGCCCCCCAAACAAACTAATAAACAGGTGGAGGATTGCAGAGATACTGTCCTCTGAAAGTCCACAGCTCCCAGACTGTAGTAGGTGCCTCTGTCTAGTTTACTTTCTGTTGCTGTAACAAAACTCCAACCCAAACCTATTTGGGGACAAAAGATTTTCTTTGGCTTTCAGGTTACAGTCAGTCATTGAGGGAAGCCAAAGCAGGAACTTGAGGCAGATGCTGGAGCAGAGAGCACAGAAGAACAGAACACAGGCTAATTTAGTTTGCTTTCTCATATAACTCAGAACCACCTGTCCAGGGTGGCACTGCCCATAGAGTCTGAGCCCTCCTCCTCCTCCTCCTCCTCAGTCATTAGGTTAGAAAAAAAAAGAGGTTTCCTCTTCCCATGTAACTCCAGTTTGTGTCAAATTGATAGAATACTAACCAACACATCGCCCAACCTTGATAAAACGTAGTCATTACTCTTTATGATGCTTTTCAAATTTTTTCAGAAAGTATTTTTATTTTATGTATATGAGTGTTTTTGCCTACATGTATGTCTGTGCATCAAGTGTATGCCCAGTGTACACAGAAGCCAGAGAGGGCAATGGATCCCCTGGGACTGAAGTTATCGATGGCTATGAGCTGCAGTGTAGGTGCTAGGAACTGAACCTAAGCCCTTTAGAAGAACAGCCAGTCTTCTGAACCACTGAGCCATTTCTGAAGCCTGTGATAACTCTTTCATCGAGGCTGTGGGTTCTGCCCTGGTCCCTCTGCCCTGGTACCATCCCTGCTACTCTTAGCCTGATGACTTTTCTTTTTTTCTTTTTCTCTTTGTTGTTGTGATCTAACCCAGTGTCCCATGTGTGGGAGGCATGTGCTCCACCACTGAGCTATGTACTCAGACTGTCTGATAACTCTCTAAGTGTCAATACTTCTAACAGGCCTTCCTTAAACTTCCAGTCTAAGCTAGGTTTCCCCCTAGAGAGCCCCACATTTTCCTTTGATCCCTATATTATTTAACTTTAAATTCATTTACAAGATCACTCTTTTATTGCAAATGTACAGCCCTTTGGGTCCATTAAATTACAAATTCCAGAAATCCCAATATATTTGTTCATAACTGTTTGCACAGTACTTGGCATAAATCACTTTTAATACATTACTAAATGAATTACTAGAAATGGGCTTATGGTAGATATAGGACCAGGCTCCTAGAGCCTTTAATTGTGTCTTTCTTGCTTTCTCTTGTAATTATTTTTTATTTATCTTTCTGTTCTTTTTTTGTTGTTATTGTTTTGTTTGCTTGTGTTTTTAGTCAAGGGCTTTTTTTTTTCCCTTTTGTATCTTTCTGCTTTTTTTTTTTTTTTTTTTTTTTTTGAGACAGGATTTTACACTGTAATGCAGGCTGGCCTAGGAATTCACTATGGAACACAGATCAGCCATGAGTTTACTTCAGCCCTCTTGGATCAGCTTCCCAAGTGCTGAAATTACAAAGCCAATGCCCTTGGAGGATTTTAAGGACTTTCCCCCTCCGTTTGCATTGCTTTTAACAAGTTAGTGAGCTCGCAAAGATGACGGGGCTCATTTAAATACTGGTATTTTCAGTTTTTAAAAGTAGTTTCTCTGGGCTGGAGAGATGGCTTAGTGGTTAAGAGCTATCTCTGCCTTTCCGGAGAACACAGGTTCAATTTCCAGCACTCACATGGCAGCACACAACTCTCTGTAACTGCAGTTCCAGAGGATCCGACATCCTCACAAAGACAAAACACCATCAGACATTTTGCTGTTGTTGGTTTTTTGTTTTTTTTTTTTCGAGACAGGGTTTTTCTGTAGTTTTGGAGCTTGCCCTGGAACTAGCTCTTGTAGACCAGGTTAGCCTCCAATTCACAGAGATCTGCCTGCCTCCGCCTCCTGAATTAAAGGCCTGTGCCACCACTGACTGGCTTTCAGACATTTTTTAAAAAATGAAATAAAGTAGTTTCCCAAGCTCAGCATTACTTACTAGTTGGACTGGTAATTCATTCTTGTTGGGGAGTGTCCTGTTTATTATACGATGCTCACCAGCAACTTGGCTTCACATAACCCACCATATATCAATGATGCCCACTTTAAAAAATGCCCGAAGATACTACCCCAAGCCTGCAAAGTCTCTCCCGATCAAATGTCTTAAAATGTGAAGTACCAGGCCTTTATCACTTTTTGAAGAATTGTACTTAGAAATTAAATTGCTGAATGATGCCTGGGTTACAAGAATTCTACCACCACAACTGGATCAAAATCGTGCCCATTGCTAGCTTGTTTCTGTGGTATCCCCTGTATTTCTTTTGAAGAGGTCATTAGTGATGGTGGGATGCAAGGCAATATTGTGATCTTAGAAATTCAGCTCGCTGGATTGTCCTAGAAGGAGGAAGGAAAGGGGGTGGCGTTTCTGAGGAAACCAATGCCTCTGAGACCCTTGGGGAATTGGCAGTTCCCTACAAATGTTCTATGTGCATGTCCCACAGAACAATAAAAGGGAGACAAACAGCCCATTCTGGCGTGCTTTTCAGGGTCTTGCATTCCAAACAAGAAAGTCTGAGAGGCCTGGTAAAAATAAATACGGCTTACTCCCCCTGGCATAAGAACAGTTTCTGACAGCTAAGACTTAACTCACTCTAGGGGGTGACCCAGGCAGGAACTGCATGAAGTTAGTTTTTACCCATTGATAGTCCCAGTGACTCACAGCAGCCAAGGATGGTGCTGTGCACTAGTGCTGTGCTGAAGCATGCTGCAGGACTTGGGATGCTCGTTGAAAATGCAGTCTCTCTCAGTGAATGAGACAGCCAGTCCCTCACTTCCTCACCAATCCCAGAAAAACAACACAAATCTTTCCTCTGCAAAAGGACCTGTCCTTTGCATCCAGAGTGGAAACTGTTTATAAGTTCTTAATCTCCTGACATTAAAAGTATGGGGAACGTCTGTTCTGGATTCTTTTGGGACAAATGTATTCATTATACCTCATGTCCCTAGTAGCCATTTGGAACAAAGTATCATCTCCAAAATCACAAGGTCTTTCTCATCAGGTTTAAACAGTGAGTTTTACTAAGCAGCATGGATTGAAATCCTGAGATCAACCAAGAACTTAGGAAGGTAGGGGCAGGCTGAGGAATCGCCCTCACCCTTCACTATTCTCTCCTTTCACATTGGTCTAAAATGACTGATGACAACAAGCCCAGCAGATCCAAGCACCAAACCACGTAAACCTTATCTGATTCTACTGCCATCTTCAGTCTCCAAGAAGAATTACACAACCAAAATTATCTAGACATTAGTTACCATGGTGATGCTAAATTCAACCAAATTGCATCTAGGCAAAAATTTCAGGGGTGGGTGGTGTGAGACACAGCATAAAGTACGGACTAAGAAAGAGTTAATATCACATTTTTCTGTTATTGTAGCTTTCACTAAGTATGCTTAATGTTAGCTTTGGTCAAAGACAGCAATTTAAAGTGAAAGCCTTGGAAAATGGAAAACAAGCAAGAATGAAATGTCAACCTATTCATTTGGAGAAAATGCCTAATATCCACTTTGCACTATACCAAATTACTTTCCTCTCAGCTAAGTCCAGGCTAAGATGATTGAAAATCGGACGATGCTGGCTTACCAGATTGGAGAGAAAGTGGTACCTCAGGCCCTAAGAAAGTTGGGGGTGTAGGCATAAAGCAACAAAACAACTTGGGAACATGAGAGGTGGCAAAATGAACGACTAACTACTCGTATGCATGGGGGAGAGGGATAGACCACAGTGATAACATCGGGAATAGATTACAAATTTTTTTAGTAATCCAAACGTCTCATATTGCTGGAAGGCCCTCCAAAAGGAAGCTGAAGGAAGGCGGAGGTCTTGCGGGAGTGCAACTCCTAGCACGGATTTATTTCCTTACCCCACCCCCACCCCTTTCTGGCCAGGATCAGAAAGTCAAAGATGGTGAAGAGGCTAACAACCGCTGATTTACAGACAGTGAGGAGGAACTGAGTCTGTCTGGGCCAAATCTGGACGTCTGAACTGGGTCGACAGGACCCAGACAACCTCACCTCAGGAAAGAGTAAATGAAAGGGGGAGGTCGCCGAATTATTTAACCCCAGAACAACACTGCCTAGACCGGGGGAGGGGCTGGGGTGCAAGAAGAAAAACTTCAGAAAAGGAATTTTGACAGTGAGAACACTAGTTAAGACCTAGCAGGGCAGGTCCCCTGATGCCCCTTGTTTTATGTCAATTAAGGTTGAGAGAATTAAGCACTCAGAAGCCTTGCATATTTTGAGACATTACAATAAAGTCTGGAGTTTGGGCTGGTAGTGGGGCCGGGGTCAAGCCCAGGCGACTTGGGTCAGCACGGGTGTTCCTCCCTGGTGTAGAACTAGAATGAACCCGGGCTGAGAGTTGCCACTAGGGTAATTTTCTTTTTAAGCTGGGGACATTTGAGTAGCAGTAATGGGGACAGATAAGGGGCTCTCTCCGGAAGACTAGGAATGTTGGGGCGGCTTGAGTAGGAGCCAGGGTTAGTGAAGGAGGCAGTAGCGGGTGGGGTCCAGGAACCGGGGGGCGAGGGCAGAGGGCGGGAAGGGGCAGGGCCTGAGTCGGGGGCGGGACCAGGCGCGGCGGTGGTGGCGGGGGCAGAGACGCGGGGGGCGGGGCGGTCGGGCTCGGGACACCCCCTCCGGGTCCCCTGGCGGGGCAGCTTCGGCTTCGGCAGCACTGGAAGAGGCAGCGGCCGGGAGCGCGACTTGCAGGGCGAGCTGGCCGCGCTGGACCCGGGGGGACCTTCAGCTGATTCTCTCAGCCCCGGCGTTCCATTGGAGCCCGCGGGACCCCCGGGCTGGCAGAGAGCTCCGGCGGCGGCCGCAGCACCATGAGGCGGTGGTGGGGCGCGCTGCTGCTTGGCGCCCTGCTCTGCGCACACGGTAAGCTGCGTCGCAGCGCCCGCGCCGACCGGGCCACCGGGAAAGTTTGTCCCTGAGTCTGGCCCTGCAGGACTCGCCTCCCGGGAGCGGAACGGCGCAGGCTGGGGCCTGAGATCCCAACCTCGAGTTCACTTCAAGCAGTAACCCTGGCAGAGCACGCGGAGGAAAGCAAGCTTGAGGAGCTCCGGCAGCTCTTCAAGCTCGAGAGGGGACAGTGGTAGAGGGACTCGTCCCCGCTGTGGTCTGGGCCGAGTGGCATACGATCCGAGACGTTCGCTCGGCTTCCTTCGTTGCTCTTTAAAGAACTAGGTGTTGGTTCCCTTTCAGGTTAAGGCAGGGTTTCCATGTCCCTGGTGCGTGCGAATGAATGTTGTGCAAAGAAAGGGAGGCGGGGAGGATGGTCGCTAAACCCATAAATTGTAAATAGTCCTCCTTCCAGGATCTGTGGGATCCCGGGTGGATTGCAGAGAGGGGCCCAGCAGAATCTGAGTTATTTGGCATCCAGGATTCATGGACTTGGGGAGCGGTTCCTCGGACTCCATACCAGGTTATCTCCTAGGGTCTTCGGTCATTTTTGCTTGCAGCATCTCCCCTAAGTGGAGTTTTGGGTTCCCTCTCCTAGCTGTGGCCAATCAGCTTCCTGCCCCGGATCCTTCCCAAGGGAGGGGTGGGGAACAGCAATGGAAAAGAGGTTGGGGAGGAAATTTGGGAAGAAACTACTGGAAGGCTCCGGCAGAGCCGTCCTGGCCTGGGTAGAGGGCGGCGGGGGGCGGGGGGCGGGCGTTCTTAGGGAACTTCCAAAGGCAGCTTCCTGGCCCATGCAATGGGGCCTTGGCCTCGGGGGAGTTGGGCGAATGGCAGCGGCACTGCTGCTTCATCTGCTCTTTATTAATAACGTGTTCGGTGCCCGGACGCAACTGTTGTGTCTACTTAGGACTCCAGTGGAATCTGCCTCTCTGCAGCCGCTTGGGAACATAGGGTGCACCCTGTGATTTAGCAGCTGCCTCTGAGTTTGTGCCCAAAGATCAAAGATCGATCTTGGAACTCCAACCATATTCACCCGCCGTCTTTTCCACGTGGGGGAGTTCCAGTTCTTCCGATTCTCTCGGCTGCTGGACGAGGGGGTGGGGTTCAGTAAGAGCGGTCTGCAGACCCTGGCGGTGCCCGGGTTCTTTCTTTCACTTGGAGGAGCTCGTGTGGAAAGTGCAGATTTCGGAACTTGCCTGGCAGGGTGTGGAGCTGTCTGGGCACTTGTTTTAAAGATTGTTTTAGCTCCCGAATCCAAAACAGAGTTTTGGTGTCTGTTATTTAAACTATGCGTGGGTTTTCAATGGCTTTTTCCATGTGGTGTCTAGCGCCGACGGAGTCTTTTCTCTCTGAGGAGTGGTAGCCTGGCCGACCCACGTTCCTCTTCACGGCTCGCTCTCCCCCTCCCGGACTCTCTTCTCGAAGGTTATTTGTAGCCTCTTCGGCGTGTTGGGACAGCAGCCCTACTGGGGTAGGAATGTAACTGTTCTTCCCACCACATGGGCCCCTTAAAGGGACAGCTTTGCTTTTGGGGGGTTTCCCCCTTTGGGCTGCAAGGGAAGGGGATGGAACTTTCCTCCCGGCCCCCTGGAGGAAGTTTTGAAAAAGATCAAGGGAAATAGCTAGGCACTAGGAAAAGGGGGGTAGCATGGGGGCTAAAACGGATACCAACAAAGCCAAAGAGGAGATTGTCGCCTTCTGCCCCAGGGAAGGGGGAGCTGGGAGGTTCCGGACTGAGTCTGGCCAAGAGGAATTCACTGCTCCGGAGCTGCTGTCACAACTGCGAACTTTACATCTGCATGGAGGATGGGGGCTGAGAACAGGGGCAGAGAATCGTACGTTCTTAAAGCTTTACAGAAAAAGCATTAGCGGGTTCTTGGTGGCTTGTTTAGGTTCATTTTTAAAGGAAAACGTTTAATAGAAACTTCTAAGTTGGGAGACTTCCTGTGCACACGGAGTAGGCAGAGGTAGAAAAATTTGCACTTTGCAGGATCTAACACTGAGCAGGACTTGGAGACCGTCACCCCACCCCACCCCCAGATCCCACTACGATCCCTAGCAATAAGTCCAGGCCCGCTGAAGAGGTGCTTCTGAAAAGCTTTGCCTACATAGACAGCCTCAGCTAGAAGTGAATTCAACACCAGACACAAATGCTTATTTATATTCTGTTAGTCCTTGGGGGTGAGGGGTTCCTAGAGCCTCTCTATTTGGTATTGGCATAGATCACGATTCACAATCCGTTCTTCAAAATTTAGAAGAAGGATGTGGCTGGAGAAATGGCTCAGTGGTTAAGAGCACTGGACGCTCTTCGGGAGGAGCTGGGTTTCATCCCCACCACCTCCTTGGCAGCTCACAACTGTCTGTAACTTCAGTTCCAGGGAATCTGACACCCTCTTCTGGCCTCTTTGAGTACTTCACACATGTGGTGCACAGACAAATACGCAAGGCAAAACCCTACCCACACACATAAAAATAAAAAGGAGGGAAAACTGGGCCTGGTGGCTTATCTCTAATGCTAGCAACTGGGAGACCGAGGCAAGAGGATTGAAGCAAGAGTGAGGCCAGTTTGGGCTACATAGTTTGAGGTCATCCCAAACTACGGAACGAGACCCTTTTCTCATAGGACAAAAAGCCTATTTGTGGTAGGTGGAAGCAAGAGAATTAGCAGTTCAAGGTCATCCTCAGCCACCATGTGAGTTCAAGGCTAGCTTGGGGCTTCTTGAGACTCTGTCTCAAAAACTAAAGCTAACAACAGCAAATGCTCTTGTTTTTAAATTTAAGATTTTTGGAAGGAAACTTAATGGCTAGTATTTTTATACTGTGAATTATGACTGGAGTGTGCAAACCACCTTGGAAGTCTTTTCTCGGTAAGTGAACCCTGGCAGTTCTGCCCAGGAGTGCTTAGGTAGATTTCAAAAAAGTTTCTGAGGATGAGTTCTGAATAATCTAGCTTGAGACTGTCTTATTTCCATGTGGTTGTTGTCATGACCATGGTTGTCATGGCGCTTGAGTGACCTTGCCCTTGATCTCTTAGACTTGTGCAAGATGCTTGGCTTGTCACTGATTCTGGATTTCCTCTTCTGTCCCCTGTTGAATATCAGATGACATCTTTGCAACTGGCACCTGGTATTAAGAATAACAGGTGCAAGGGAACTAAGTCAGGCCATGTCTGACACAAGCACGTTGGGCATGCTCACCCTCTGGACCAGCAAAGAACACAGGAGGTCACAGAGAACAGGATGCTTTGCAGCTCTTTGCATAAGCTTTCTACAGACTAACTGCTAGTCTTGGCCCCTAGGATGAAGGATGATGGGATGCTGCTGCTTTTTAAAGAGATAACCAATATGGGGTATGGGGGTGATCTTGAATGAGAACAGAATAATTTCGGAGACAAAAATGTATCTTGTCTTATTACTGGACATACCTCAAATTTATAGGCAAGTTTGGTCAGCTGGGTCTGTTATCCTGTTGCTAGCCACCATCTCTACATCCTTTGGTATAGTGTAGCCATGTTTTGTTATAGATGCCTGGACATGGGACATGTGAATTCCAGGCTGTATCCTGCTGGTCATCTTCTCTCAAACAGTGAATGTCTTTCTCTCCTTAGCCCGATGAGAGTCAGTATCCCAAGAAAGACTAGGTGCTGAGGTTTAGTTGGCAGAATCTGAGTTTGGTTCTAAAAATAGCACTGACATCTACCTACGCTTGCTGCCTTCCTGAAACCGAGAGCTAGCATGGTCAGGCTCATTCTCAGGGCACTCAGGAGCACTGCTCCCGCTGAGCATCCCACATAGGCATCTGGTCATCCATTCAGCGAACATGCCCCTCAGACTCTGATCACAACATACCTCACTCAGCATTTGAGGAAGCACAGGCAGACAGGGTTGACACCTGGCGTTGATACTTCTTGGTGAATCTATGCAAAAACACTGGCTCTTCTTGAACTTTGGGCTCTTATCTGCAAATAAAGTTAGAGTGGGAGACAGTAGTAGTAATATATTTTCACCCGTGAAAATTTCATGCAGTAAAAATTAAGAGATGATAGAATGTTCCAATTATCTAGCCCGACAACTGCTATGTAGCTATAGGCCTAGGTAAATGTCAACTGTTTGTTAGTAAGAGTACCTAAATGGATCAGAGATGGTTCTGAGATTTGGAATGTGGGAGCCAGATAAGTTACATTGCAGCGTCTCATATGATAAAGGAGACTTGGTCCTTCATTCATTTCGATTGGTTTCCCCCAACCACCCTCTTTTTTTTTTTTCTCTATGAAACAATTTGTTCTTTCTTTTTCCTTCTTGAAAACCTAGTGAAACCAAAGCGTCATTCCCTCCTGTCCTCACCTCCAGAAAAGAGCTTTTTTACAGGGATCCTCCTCTTGAGAGAGAGGAACTCCTTTGGGAACATCCCAACTGAAGGGTCAGAAGTAAGCCCTACAACTTCTCACCCTAAGATTGCTGTGACCCAGGGTGAGAGGGGTTGCCCGAGGTCTCTTGTAGTTGGAACAGTTTAGAATTCCGACCTGTCCCTCACACTGGCCTGAGGAAGGAGTCAGGCCCCAAAACTGTTAGAGGTAGACATTGCCCCAGTTTGGGGGCTGGGCTGTTGGGAGCATGCTTTCTTCCCGGCCACAGTCTTCAATCAGGAGTCCTGTCAGTGTGTAAGAAACAGCCCCAGACTCACCCCCAACCCTCAGCTTCTCCACCACAAAGTTTGATCCCTGTTGTCTCTTTGTTTCTTCCTTTTAAGTTGGTGCCAGGGTTGTGATGTTTCTGGGACTGCAGAAAGTTGTAACCCAGAGCAGCCGGCAAGAAAAGCTGATTCTTTTAGTTCCTGGACATGCAGTTTCTGTGGTGCCTTTCATTTAGCAAGAAGCAAAGATTCCAGGTGCCCTTGGGCACCTCTTCCGCCCATCCGTGCGGACTTCTTTCAGTGCACATAGGCACCCATTTGGGTCCTGCGATTGAGTTGATGGTCTCTCAACTATTTCTGACACCTGCTCACCACCATTCAGGTGAGAGTGAGAAGGGAGGGGTGCTTCCTGAGCCCCAGCTGGAGAAAGCCTGGCTAGGACTCACAGCAAGCCCTGACTTGGTTTATGGGAGCTCCCCATCACCTCTGTGCAGAGCTAAGATCAGAGCTTCCAGTCAAGCTAGAAACAAAAGACTGGGGGCAAACCTCCCGTCTGGCTGATAGGCAGCCACACAAAGGTGCTGCTGCATAATTTATCACCAGAGATTTTCTGCAGTCAGGGAGCTCCAGGCTCAAGGCAGTGCCTTTTGGGGGACTGGAAGGGATCATCTCCCAATTTCTGGGTGTAAGACCAGGCAGGTATAAAATAAGGTATTAAGAGAGCAACCTGATTAGCACGTGGAGTAAAGCACCTTCTGAGATTGTCAGTGCCTCCACTTCCTGTCAGACTTGCAGAGGGAAGGGCCTGGGGTGGGGGAGCAGGGGTGGGGGTGATGTATATTCCCTTCCCATGGCCCCAGCCTGTGGAACGCAGCTGCTACCATCTTGTGGACATGGGTGAAGATAAGAGAAATCTGTTGGTTTGACTGCAGCATTTTAGAAACAAATGGAGATGCCAGGCTTAGCCAAAATAGGGAGGGAAGAAGCTCTCTTCCTTCTGTTTTCCCACTCCAGGTTCAGAGAAACAGAAAAGTGAAAGACTTTAAATCGGTGGTTCTCAACCTTCCTAAAGCTGCAACCCTTTAATACAGTTGCTCAACCCCAACCATAGAATTGTTTTAGTTGCTAATTCATAGCTGTAATTTTGCTACTGTTATGAACTGTAATGTAAATGTCTGGTACTTCCAACGGCCTTAGACAACCCCTGTGAAAGGGTTGTTTGAGTTCCCCAAGAAGTTGAGACCCCCAAGTTGAGAACCACTGTTTTAAATGGTTCTTTTCAAAAGGGAGCTTCTACTTTTCTCTACTGACTATTTTTGTGCTACAAACTGGGACACGTGGTCTAAGAAGTACAAATGTACTCTAGGTGGTTCGTTTTGAGCATTTTACTGCGTTGCTGATGTCCTTAGGAGGGAGGCGTTGCTACAAACTCGAACTTGTAGGTTTTCTGTGATCCGATAATAGGTTTCTGAAAAGTTTCGGCACCCCAATAAGCCTCTCCGCTGACACAGTATCCAAATCAGATCAAATCAAACCGATTTAGAAAAAGTTCCGGTTTAATGGATACAGCACTCTTGGTTGGTTTTTCAGCTGCCCAGAGAGGAGATGGAAAAGGAAGACCAGAAAGATCTCCTGTCTGTTCTCTGGGGGGCAGTTTAAATACCCTGTGGGAACGGTTTGGAGAGAGATGGGGGAGGGGGTTTAGGGTGGAACTTCTAGCAGAACATTTCAGACTCTTTGGGTATATGGATGCCAGGGGTTGGGGTGAGGCTTCCCCAGAACAGTTCCTCTGCCCATGCAGTAAGGCAGATCAAGTCCAATTGAAAAAGCAAAAGAACAGATTTATTTGAGCAAAGCAACTTCCGGCCCCAGAGCCTGGGAAGGGGTAGCCACGTGGCTGAACTAAAGCAGGGAGTTTATACAGCCTGTAGTGAGGGGTGAGACATGCCATCCACAGCTGGGTTTGTGAGCAAGTATGATCAAAAGTTGATCGCTTTTGGCGGCCTCTTGGGCTACTGGCAACTTCAGGGGAGGAGCTGTTGCAGTCACCAAGAATGTAGAACTGGGCTTTTTGGTGCCTTTTTGGAGATTCTCTGAGAGGGCCAGGATTGGAGAGAGAGGAATGGGGATTTCTGAATCAAGCCAGAGTGAGCTGGAGGTTCCAGCCGAACACCAACATGTTTTATAGATGGGAAACTGAGGCTTAGAACAGTTTGCTGTCACATAGCCACTGAATAACTGCATCAGGATTTGAACTTAGAACCTACACGGGAAACCTACTCCTCAATGCATACTGCCTCTCAGAACAGAATTGGAAATTTTTGTAAAACTTAGCTTGATGTGTATTGTTTGGTCTGTGGATCACATGATTACAGGTGTCTGAGGAGACCAGAAGTAGGTATCAGATTCCCTAGAACTGAAGTTACGGAGGTTGTTAACCACCATGTGGGAGCTGAGAATGCAGAACTGGTCCTCTGGAAGAACAGCCGCACCACTCCAGCCCCCAGAATAGAATATTTTAAATCTCAGTTGTCCTGAAAGATCCGGGTTGGAAAATTTACACCTCTTTGAATTTTTTTTTAAAAAGAGCATGTGTGTGTGTGTGTGTGTGTGTGTACACCAGAGCATTGTGTGTGTGTACACTAGAGCATTGTTATGTGTACACCAGAGCATTGTGTGTGTGTACACCAGAGCACTGTGTATGTGTGTGTACACCAGAGCACTGTGTGTGTGTGTGTGTACACCAGAGCATGGGTGGAAGCTAGAAGACAACTTGAAGTTGGCTCTCTCATTCCACCATGTGTATCCTTGGGATCAAACTCACTCTGTCCTCTTAGCACTTAAAATGCATAACCCTGTACCAGACTTTTATGTGAGTGCTGGGGAGCCAGACTAGTGTTTGACCATTGAGTCTTCTCCTCATCCTCCCTTATGTTTAATTTTAGGAGGCAGGATCTCTCTATATTGTCCAGCCTGGCCCTGGCACCCTGGACTCATGGGATCTTGCTGCCTCTGTTTCCTGAGTAGCTGTGGTTACAAGTGCATGCTTCTACATATGGCTTGTTTTTATTATTTATTTGTGCGGGGATCAAACCCAGGGCCTTGAGTGTACTAGGTGTTCACTCTTCCGCTGACCTTATTCCTCATCTTACAGATCTGTCAGGTCACACCAGTGTGGTGGTGTACACCTATAACCCTAGCGTTTGGAAGACTGAGACAGGGGGATCATGAGTTCAAGACCCTATCCTAAAGACAAAAATTAAAAGATGCATAGTATGTAGAAGGCGTTATGCCAAGTACCTCTCAGAAATTAAGTATTTTTTTTTTTAAACATATGTATGTGATAGGAGTTCTTTTGTTGTTTTTCCTGATGGAAACCTAAGATAAAACTAGACGAACCGCTCAGGAGCCAGAAGGAACAGGGTTTGTACTCTGGGAAGTATTGTTCCATGGTCTTAACATTGTATATTTCTGCCTCATAACTTTATTAAAGTTATGATTATTAAAAATGTATTTTCTAGGGCTGGAGACATAACTCAGAGATTAAGAGCATTTACTCTTTTTGTAGAACACCTAGGTTCGATTCCCAGCACCCATATGGCAGCTCACAACTGTTAGTAACTCTAGTTTCAGAAGAGTCAGTGTCCTCTTCTGTCCTCCACAGTGTACAAACAGGATGCACGCGTGCATGTGTGCGCGCACACACACACACACGTGCGTGCACACAAAACAGATTTTTTTTTAAAGCTTGAGTCTTTTTGTTAATGGATTTGTTTATTTATTTTCATTTTATGTGTATTGGGTTTTTTTTTTTTTTTTTTTTGTCTTCATGAATGTCTGTGTGAGGGTGTCAAAGTCCCTGGAGATGGAGTTATAGACAGTTTTAAGCTAGCATGTGGATGCTGGGAATTGAACCAGGTCCTTTGGAAGAGCAACCAGTGCTCTTAACAACTGAACCTTCTTTCTAGCCCCAATAAATAAATATTTTTTAAAAAATTATTTTCTACTTTCAAAGGAGAGAGAAAGAGAGGAAAGAAGGAAGGAGGGAGGAAGGAAGATGCCTGAACTTTCTGAAACCCATGATCATGTATCTAGTGTGTCCCTTTTGAGAGGGTCATGAAGGAATTGGCCAAGTAAGGCTGGCCCTAGACAGAAATGAGTCTAGTCATGATAAGTCAGTTTCACAGTCTGAGCATACGGTGAGGGAGAGAGCTCCACCTCCCTAGACTCAGGAAGAGGAGCAGCAGCTTTTCCTGAGTCCTGGTGAGACAGGGGATTGGCTACTTTTAGATCAACCGTTCAGGTTTTCTCTCCTGCTTTGGCTCCAGCTTTCACAAGATTCCAACATGCATTGCTCATTCATTTCACAAACTTGTAGTGCTCATCCAACGCATCCAGTGCTGAACATGCACTGTGAATGTGATTAGAGCTGTCTAGCACACAACTTCAACAACCCAGAGATTTAGGTCTAGTAAGTGAGCAACACAAAGGGACACACAGGGACTTCCGGCTCAACCTGGGTCAAATATGTCCAGGTAGGGCAGCGTTAGAAAAGCTTACTTCTTGACCCCCCTACTGCCAAGTGCCTACTGCTTAGCCCTGTGGTGATGAAGATGATGATGATGAGTGCTATCACTACTGATGTTTGCTAGGCAAACTGTACTCTTCTAACGCTGGTCTATGGAGTTCTCTCCAGACTCTGGGTAGATGGGGCTTATTGGCTCCTCATTGCCATGCCTTTCAATATTTTCTGTTTTGTTTGCAACGAGAATGTCCCCTGAAGTGTGCCACCTCAGGAGCTGAAATCGGTCGAGTTGCCCCTCAGTCTGGATGTAGTTATAGACTTTCTCACTAAATAAGGTTTGTAGCCTCATCTTCCTGCCAGTGAACAGGAAAAGAGGGCTTTGACATCGTACGGAATGAGTAGCCTAAGAAGTGTGACTCAGCAGTAGGTGTGGATTCAGCTTGTCGGAAGCCTTTGGCTCATTCCCTGTCCCTCCAAAGAAAAGGAGGGCATGAGGGGCTGGGGATGCAGTTCAGGTGGTAGACTACTCGCTAACATGCACAAAGCATGTTCAATCCTCAATACCTCATACACTACACATAGTAATCCCACACCTGTAATCCCAGAATTTGGGAAGTAGAAGCAGAAGAGAACCATTTCCAAACTTCTTGGTATAGAATTGCTTTCATCCCTATTTTATGGATGAGCAAACAGACTTTTGATTAACTAACTTCTCAAAACTGTGGAATCTCTGCTGTCTACAATGTTACAGAGGTATGACTGGATGGTGTGTGGTTGCCTTTCCCCTTCCAAAGAAAGCACTGGGAAATGGCTAAGATAGCTAGGTTGAGAGAACTGAGATGTAAATGTGAGATTTTGATTAACCTCACAAAAAGATTCTCTGAAGCCAGATGTGGATGCTCATTCCTTTAATACCAGCACCTGGGAGGCAGAGGCAGGCCGATCTCTGAGTTTGAGGCCAGTCTGGTCTACACAAAAAGTTCCAAGTCAATCAGAGCTACAGAAGAGGAGGAGGAGGAGGAGGAGGAAGAGGAGGAGGAGGAGGAGGAGGAGGAGGAGGAGAAGAAGAAGAAGAAGAAGAAGAAGAAGAAGAAGAAGAAGAAGAAGAAGAAGAAGAAGAAGAAGAAGAAGAAGAAGTTGTTTTCATGAACATCTTAGCACGGATCCCAGGAATACTGGCTTTATGAAAGATCATGAAGACCTGGGGCAGAGCGCAGACGAAGGAAGGGCTGTTGCCTAAGGCCCTGGGAGCCATCAGAGCTGCAGTTTCCACCTTCAGCTATTTGTTTCCTTTCTTTGTTCTTCATTCTTAACAGTTAAAAGCTGCCCTTTAGGATCATGGCCAAGACTTGAGTGAAAAGACAGAATTCCATCTCTGGGGATTCCACAGGGGAAGTGGTGTCCAGAAGTCTGCCTTTTGGAGTATAGTGTGTCTGCTTCCTGTATGAATGCCCAAGTCAAGAGTACAGCGGGGGACTGCCTGAGTCCAGCCATTTCTCTGACATGCAGGCAGTTAAGCCGCCTTTAGCTCCCTGATGGCTGACTGATGGAAGACCATGTTCCTGCGGTCTGCACCAGGACATCAGAACCTGTGCTATCACTTAGCCAAATGTGGGGGCTGGGGAAAAGATTGATGGCTCTTCTTTGCTTTCATATTCTCTCTTTTTAAAAATATTTATTTTCATTTTATGTGTATGAATATTTTGCCTGCAGGTATGTCTGTGCACCCTGTGTGTGGTGCTCATGGTCATGAGGAGCATCAGTTCCCTGGAACTGGGGCCATAGATGGCTGTGAGTCATGTGCTGGGAATCGAACCCAGACTTCTAGAAGGGCAGCCAGTGTTTCTGACTGCTGAATCATCATTCATGCCTCTGTATTTGTCTCCCTTGTATGATTTCCAGGAAACTGCTCATCTTGTTCTTCCATTCCTGGTATTCAACAATTCCCAAATCAAGGCCTCCTGGGAAAATGTGATCCCCATTTGCATACCTCCAATCTCCCCATGTCTACTTAATGATTATTTTCAGTGTGCCATGGCTTAAAATTCATTTATTCCACATTTATTTTTATGTCTAATTCTGGCTTTTATTTTATTCTTCTGTAACATATTAATACACTAAGCGAAGCCTGGCAGTTCAGACTGTTGATCCCAGCTACCTGGGATGCCAAAGCAAAAGGCTTTCAAGTTTAAGGCCTGCCTGACCGACGGAGTAAATTCCAGGCCAGCAACTTAATGAAACCCTGAACCTTCTATCAAAATAAAAAGTAAAAAGAGATCTGGGATGTGGCTTAGTGTGTCTAATACCAGTACTACTTAAGGGGTGGGGGTGGGGGCAAATTGCACAATGTCATGCACCCGATTGGTGGAATCCAAGGTCCATTTGTCTGCTCCAAATCTTTTTTCCTTTGTGTCCCTCCATAGGTCCTTTTTCCTGTCTCTCCTTCTATCTGGACCTCCCTCCAGGTTTATCTCTGTTGCTTGCTGTATGACACTAACAATATTTCTCTACCTCTCTTGACTTGTGGGCCAGTTAATGGGGACAGGGAGCATCCTATGCACTGTTGGGATACTTAACTGCATCCCTGGCTTCTTCTCACCAGCTACCTGGAGGACCACTAGTCTACTGCAGGACAAATCTACTCCTTTACTACTATTGAGACCTACTAATTAAGCCTTATGTTCTCCCTGCAGCTTTTCCACGAAGGGGAGCTGTGTGTCAGGGATATCCTTGCATGGGATATTCCTTGCTGCTGAGTCTAGCCAAGGTTCCCTAAAAGAGTGTTTAGACTGTGCTGAGCCAGTATTCTTAAGGTCTTGGTGAGCAATGCCCTTACTCCTCAGTTTTCTAGGAATGGAAAGGAGCAGGTTAGAGCCCTGGGCAATTGGATCTTCTGAGTTTCTCAGGGAAGAACCCTCTGGTCTGCATTTGTAGAAAGGGGTGATGGGCTCTAGTGAGGCATGCCCATGAGGTATGCTAAGCTGTTAGCCCTCCTAAAAGAACTCTGCTTGTCTTCTGCAGGATTTTCCTGGGATAGTTAGCTCCTTACAGTAGACAGTCAAGGGAAGGCCAGGCCTCAGTTGAGAACCTGGTAGGAGTGTGTGGTCCCTCACTCCAGAAATATTCATTTTGCCTATAGCTCTAGAGGCTCATACATGTCAAAGGCTGATTGGCCATCCATGTGTTCATCCATCCATTGCACATTAGGAAGCTCTGCCTTAACCTCACACCTTTGGAGAGGTGACTCAGTAAGGGGACAAGAGTGGCAATGTAAAGCTGACTCCTTCTCTGTTCCAGGCCAGCCTGAAGGCAGGACCCAGCTAATGGAAGAGGCAGAAGAGAGCTAGAGAAGGGATGAGCAACAAGGCAGCCCCTCCTTCCAGCTGCAGCAGCCCAGCGGGTTAGATGAATAGTCTGAGGAGGGAGAGTGACCCTGGAAGAACCCTTTGTTCCAGCTGAGCCATTCACACGCCATCCCAGGGCATCCTGCTGGGTACTCTGGGGAGGGGGCACAGCAGCCCGTCATGGAATTTGGCCAGGCAGATAGTTTGATGCTCAATAGGGAAGGCCAGCTGCACGCTGCGGAGGTTGGGGGAAGTGCTTCGTCCAACAGCCTTCCTCCAGGCTGTGGTCTGTCTCAGACCTGGAAGGCACTGACTGGGCCAGCTACTCTGTCCTGAGGTGGCTTCCTCCAGGCTGTGGTCTGTCTCAGACCTGGAAGGCACTGACTGGGCCAGCTACTCTGGCCTGAGGTGGCTTCCTCCAGGCTGTGGTCTGTCTCAGACCTGGGAGGCACTGACTGGGCCAGCTACTCTGGCCTGAGGTGGCTTGAGCTTGTCACCCTCCTCAAAAGCAAAACCTGACGATAGGGCTCCCAAACTTCTTACCTCCCCACGTGGATTCCTTGACATTAAGAGGCTCCAGTGTTCTGATGTCATTCTTATCACTTGCCCTCAGTGCTTAGGGTTCAAGATGGGGGCAGATGTATCCATTTCTCAAACGGGTTTTGGAAGAAAGCATGTAGAGATCTTAGTCGATCCTTCTGTCCTTTGCTCCCCTTCTAAGCACAGCACCCCATGGTGACTTTGTCTCCTGACCTTCAGAGATGTGTAAAGAACTGGGCTGACTATGAACCCAAAGTCTCAAGGTATTTTTGGAACCATGTCTGCCCTGGCAGAGGAAGGAAAGCACAGTTGCATTGTCCTCACATCTTGCTCACACTGTCCCTGTGACTCTGAGTGACAAAGCCCCTGGACTAGGGAGGACAGGAGTTGACGCCCTCTGCTTCCTCTTTCTGCCCAGGCCTAGCCAGCAGCCTGGAGTGTGCTTGTGGCCGAAGCCACTTCACGTGTGCGGTGAGTGCTCTCGGCGAGTGTACCTGCATCCCCGCTCAGTGGCAGTGTGATGGAGACAATGACTGTGGGGATCACAGCGACGAGGACGGCTGTAGTAAGTAGCATCCCAGGGTTGGCGGGTGTGCAGAGAGGCCTGACCCCTTCACGTGCACACCTTTAACTGCTCATATTTCTATTGGATGATTCATGCCTATAATCCCAGCAAAACACATTTTGAAAAATTGATAAAGAGCCAGGCATTGTGGCGTATGCCTTTAATCCTAGTACTCAGGAGGAAGATGCAGGCAGATCTCTGAATTTAAGGCCAACCTGGTCTACAAAGTGAGTTCCAGGACACCCAGGGCTATACATAGAAACCCTGTCTCAAAAAAAACCAAAAAAGAAAAAAGAAAAAAAGAAAAGTTGAAAAAGGTATAAAAGAAAATACCCTTGAAACCACAGACAGTCTTTAAATAGCTCTTCTTATATTTGTGAGTTCTGTATGTATGCTGCATGAATACATTTAAATTTTTATGTGGTATACATAGATGCAGATTATTTTCTTGGTTCTTATTTTAGTATTCTATATAGTCACAAATATTAAACAAGATAGGCTGTGTAAGAAGTCTTATATTTGGGGGGAGTGGTGAGACTGCTTAGCAGGGAAGTGTGCTTGCCACCAAGCCTGATGACTTGGTTTGGTTCCCAGGACTCACATGGTGGACTGAAAAAACCAACTCCAGAAAATTATTCTCTGATTTCTCCATGAGCACCGTGGCTCCTAAGTCCTCTTCCTACAATGATAATAAACTCTAAAAATAAGGTAGAGAGCTATTGAAGAAGCCCCCAATGATGGCACACATGCATCTATCTGCCTTAATAAGCATGTACGTACCACACACACAAAAATGACTGGTTGAGGCTGTGGACCACTAGTGGAGCTACATGCCTGCATGTGTGAGGTTCTAGATTCAACCCTCTTCCCACACTGGGGGGAAAAAAAGTCCTGCACTCTATTTCACTTTGCCTTTCCTCTAGCATAGTCACAGACTCCAGGGTGTCCTGTTTTGGGTATATAGATATTTAGATAGATAGATAGATAGATAGATAGATAGATAGATAGATAGATAGATATCCCACTATTCTGAATTTAGGGATACATGATGTCTGGCCCATAACATCTATGTCTGATGGTGACTAATTAGTCTAATGGGAATGAAGCTACAACCTGGACCTCATTAACCCCAGCCAGCTCAGCTAATTGTGATAATAATAAAAGCTTCCCTTTCATGTAACACTTTATCCCAAAAGCCCTCTGTGAGCTGAGTGCAATTATCCCCTTGCATGGTCAAATACTGCTCAGGTAGGGTCCTCATGGTACTAATGACTTCTAGAAGCGGAACCCAGAGGTGTCAGTCATCCTTTAATAAGAGGAAAGGAGGGGGAAAGTGTCCCTCCTGGAGTCTTTTAAGGCAGGGTCTCATGTAGTTCAGGCTGACCTCACAGTTGATCTGTAGCTGAGGATGACCTTGAGCTTCTGATCCTCTGCCTCTGCCTCCCAAGTGTTGGAATTACACGTGTTCACCTTCACCCCTAGCTTCATGAGGCACTGGTGATCAAACCCAGGGCTTCATGCATGTGAGGCCACACTCTACCAACCAAGTTAGAACCACAGCCCTGCTTTTCTCTCTTCGCTGTCTTAGAGTAGAGGTTTCTGTTGCTCTCCCATTCCTTTCTGCTGCTCCCTCTTCCCAGATGCAGTTTCGTGGGGCAGGGGCAGGGGCAGGAGTGCGGACAGTGGAGGCTGGTCTGACCTGCCCACCTGACCCACGTCCGCGTTCCCTTGAACCCAGTGCTGCCCACCTGCTCCCCTCTGGACTTCCACTGTGACAATGGCAAGTGCATCCGCCGCTCCTGGGTGTGTGACGGGGACAATGACTGTGAGGACGACTCTGATGAGCAGGACTGTCGTGAGTGTTGGAAGGGGCCAGCAAATTCTGTGGGCTCTGTTGGGAAAGGATTTCCTGTCAGAAATACGTCCCTGGCCCCTGAGTCCTTGGGTCTTCAGCTTTTGTTCTGTCCTTCTCCCTCCTTTCTTGGTCAGCTGAGCCCACAAGATGTGGTCCCCTCTTTGGGAGTCTGGGGGCAGCACTGGGAGTGTTGACTGCCCCCGACGGCTGTCCACAGCAGCCTGATTCACCTGTGCCCACAGCCCCCCGGGAGTGCGAGGAGGACGAGTTCCCCTGCCAGAACGGCTACTGCATCCGCAGTCTGTGGCACTGTGATGGTGACAATGACTGCGGGGACAACAGTGACGAGCAGTGTGGTGAGTGGTGGGGTCCACAGTGGGAGTGGCCGTGGAGGAGCCCTGCAGGGAGTCTGTGCCATCGGGGATGTGGACCTCCCCTTGCCACCGAAGAAGACTGGTAAAAGAAGACTCTATGGGACTCCTGTCTCATTGCATCCCCAGACATGCGCAAGTGCTCAGACAAGGAATTCCGCTGCAGTGATGGGAGCTGCATTGCTGAGCATTGGTACTGCGATGGTGACACCGACTGCAAAGATGGCTCGGATGAAGAGAGCTGCCGTGAGTGGTCCTACACCGGATGTTGCTGGGCTGGGACAATGACTAGGGGCTCTATCTCCTGGATAAAGGTTGACTGGGCGGGTTGTGTGCAGTGAGCAGGCGAGGAAGTTTGTGCTCTAAAGGAGTGATGCTGGGGAGTTGAGGGTGTGACTTATATATGTGCTTGCTTAGCATGCATGAAGCCCTGGGTTCTATCCTCAGCAGGGCACAAACTGGGTGGGCATAGTGATGTCATGTGTATAATCCTAGCAGGCAGGAGGTGGAGGCAGAAGGATCAAGGTTCTCCTTGAGGCCAGCCTGGGAAGATACATAAGCCCCGAGCTAGCATAGCAGCAGTTACGGAGGGCTGACTTTCTGTCCACCAGCATGTGGAAGTCTGTAGGACCATCACAAATGGAAACGACTTGCAACGTATTTGAGGAAGACACCTTGCCTATGAGGCTTGTCCCGGTGAAGAGTCAGGCCCCTGTCCCCAGTCACTAGGGCCTGAGGGCTGCTCTCCCTTTCAGCCTCAGCAGTGCCCTCTCCTCCTTGCAACCTGGAGGAGTTCCAGTGTGCCTATGGCCGCTGCATCCTGGACATATACCACTGTGACGGCGACGATGACTGCGGAGACTGGTCGGACGAGTCTGACTGCTGTGAGTGCTCTGGCCAGCGGGAAGGAGAGGAGGAGGGGCAGCCCGCCTGCAGACAGGGCACAGGTGCCAGCTGGGGCAGGCGCTGAGGGGAGTAGCATCTCTGAGGAGGAACTGGAGTGTTGGGGGGGGGTGGGAGACGGGACTTTCTGCTCTACCATGAGGCCCTCTGCTCCCCTTTGTTTCCCAGCATCCCACCAGCCCTGCCGCTCTGGGGAATTCATGTGTGACAGTGGCCTGTGCATCAACGCAGGCTGGCGCTGTGATGGTGATGCCGACTGTGATGACCAGTCTGATGAACGCAACTGCAGTGAGTTGGGGTGGCATCAAAGGCAGTGGGAAGCTAAGGAGAAGGGTTTGGGGCCCATATTAAATGGCTATACAGCTGTGTAGATGGTACACTCAACAGAGGCAATATATTCAAATGGCTGTCAGTCACCTTGTAGTCTGTAGACTTACCATGTAGTTTTCCATCAGGTGACAGTAAGGTGCTCTGATTCATAAGAGGGTAACCTTCCGTGACACCACTGTCAAGAAGAGTGGCCTGTGTGGTTGGGGTGGCAGAATAGAGTTTCGGGCTGCGGTGGGGCCAGCCTTTCATTATTAGGTCTTCGCTTTGTCCAGCCACCTCCATGTGCACAGCTGAACAGTTTCGCTGTCGGTCAGGCCGTTGTGTCCGTCTGTCCTGGCGCTGTGATGGGGAGGATGATTGTGCAGACAACAGTGATGAAGAAAACTGTGAGAACACAGGTGGAGTCTCCCTGGGGTGCCCCAGGCCCCTGCCCTAATGTTGGGAGTGGGAGGCAGAGGAGAAGAGGGAACATTGCTATTGCTTTCTCTTCAATGCCCTGGACTTCCCCTGCCCTTCCCAGTGAGCAGGGTCAAATCCAGGTGCAGGAGCAGAGTGGGGTGGCTCAGTGAGTAAAAGCACTTGTTGCGCAAGCACAGGGACCCAAGTTCAAATCCCTAGTACCCAAGTTAAGAAATTGGGCATGGCGCTGAATGCCTGTAACACCAGCCCTGGGAGACAGAGAAAGTCAGAGTCCAGAGAATCACTAGCAAATATGACCAGCTGCTGATTCATTGGGAAACCTTGTCTCGAGGCCATAAGACAGAGAATGAACAATGGTGAAAGTTGTCGTATATCCTCTGGCCTCTGCATGCACATATATGGGCATGCATACCATATATATGCACATATATAGTCACATGCATGCACTGCAAACACATATAACACATGACACACACACACACACATGCACACATACAATCCAGGCGGATTGTTGACTTGTGTCCATGTTCTTCAACACAAAGTCAGGGCTGTGAGTCTCAGCAGCTGCTCAAATTCTCACTTTCACTCTGCCCTTGGGAGGAAGGGCTGCTCTCCAGCCCTTGTGTCTGCTTCCCCTCTGCAGGAAGGAATGGCAGTCCACCGGCTAAATGTGGTTCTGAGTATAAAGGAACACTCTTTCACTCCGTCCCAATCACTCATCCACTGCAGAATGTCGGGGCTAAAACAAACTTGGACACTCAACCAGCCTTGTCTGAGCTGTTTCCTGCCTTGACCCCAACCCTCCCACCTTGACTCTCATCTGACTCCAGTTTACCCTAGAAAATGACAGCCTCCTGTTCCGTGTGGACTCAAGTCCTGCCCTCCTGTGACCTGACTCCCGTCCCTCCTCCCTCTCTGTCTAGGAAGCCCCCAGTGTGCCTCTGATCAGTTCCTGTGTTGGAATGGGCGTTGTATCGGACAGAGGAAGCTGTGCAATGGAGTCAACGACTGCGGTGACAACAGTGACGAAAGCCCACAGCAGAACTGTCGTGAGTGTCTCTAGTGTGTGGGCCTGAGCCACGGTTTGCGGCTGAACCCCACCCATAGGGTTCAAAGGGAGGCCTCCCTTGGGACTCTTGCAGTTTTGGGAGCTGTTCTTCGTGGTCCAGGTGGAATGCCAAGTTGGCCGGACGGGGGTGGATTCTGGGCTCAATTCCCAATTCTGGCTTGGCTGGCACAGGGCCCCGGACGGGTGAGGAGAACTGCAATGTTAACAACGGTGGCTGTGCCCAGAAGTGCCAGATGGTGCGAGGGTCAGTGCAGTGTACCTGCCACACGGGCTACCGACTCACAGAGGATGGGAGAACATGCCAGGGTGAGCGGAGGCCTGCCCTGGGCGAGCGTCGGGATGCTGAGTGGGAGCAACATTCAGGCAGCTGTGTGACATATCAGATCGATGTGATGTCATTTCATCACAGCACTAAGCCGGGCGATGGGGATCCTTTCTCCCATTTGCAGATAGGTGAAACTGAAGGGCAGTAAGTGGGAGTAACTTACCCAAGGCCACACAGCTAGGAAACAGCAGAGGTAGGATGTGAACCCAGGTCTACATGACATCAAAGCCCTAAACCACTTGCCACACAGTTTCCCATCAGGCTGAGGCAGTAGATGGGGATATGGAGATATGACTAGGAAAACAACTAGTTAGCTTAGGAGTGAATTGGAGTGGGAAGATGGCAGAGGCAGGCTTCCTGATCCTTCCTGGTGTTTGCAGATGTGAATGAGTGTGCTGAGGAGGGGTACTGCAGCCAGGGCTGCACAAACAGTGAAGGGGCTTTCCAGTGCTGGTGTGAAGCAGGCTATGAGCTACGGCCTGACCGGCGCAGCTGCAAGGCTCTGGGTAAGGACTGTTAGCACTTGGCTGGGTGGGCTGCGGGCTAAACAGAGAAAAGCAAGGTGCACTAGAGCTGAGGGATTTCCTAAGGAAATCTGGGCCCCAAGAAAAGGTGACTGGGTTAGGAGTTGAACAAGATTCTACTCCTAGATGCCAGCAAACAGGATATACCCTAGAGGGCAAAGGGCCCCAGCTATTAGCTGAGGGTCTAAGAGTGCATGCTGATGGGTATCTGGTAGCTCTGAAGCCCAGTGGGGTTCTGTTTCTGTGCTGTGTCCAGGGCCAGAACCTGTGCTACTGTTTGCCAATCGTATCGACATCCGGCAGGTGCTCCCGCACCGCTCCGAATACACACTGCTACTCAACAACCTGGAGAACGCCATTGCCCTTGACTTTCATCACCGGCGGGAGCTGGTCTTCTGGTCTGATGTCACCCTGGATCGCATTCTTCGTGCCAACCTTAATGGCAGCAATGTGGAGGAGGTTGTGTCTACTGGGCTTGAGAGCCCAGGTAGGAAAACAAGGCCCTGCGTGAGTGGGGAGCCAGGGAAACCATGTGCAACAAGAAGTGGAAAGGAAGAAACAGACCAGTGTTTATAAAATGCACAATGCAGAATGTCTCTTCCAATGAAATCTTGAGTGGAACTCTGATACAGAAAACAACTGTAGGCTGGAGAGATGGCTCAGTGGTTAAGAGCACTGACTGATCTTCCAGAGGTCCTGAGTTCAATTCCCAGCAACCACATGGTGGCTCACAACCATCTGTCTATAGTGGGAGCTAATACCCTCTTCTGGAAGAAAGGCATACATATGGATAGAGCACTCATACACATAAAATAAATAAAATACTTTAGAAAAGAGAAAGCAGCTGTAGTGTTGAAGATATTGCTCATTTCAGAGTGCTTGCCTGAGATGAATGCGTAAAGTCCTGGGTTTGATCTCCCAACACTGCGTAAACCAGACACTGTGATGCCTGTGATCCTAACACTGAAGAGCAGAAATAGAAAGATGAGAAGTTCAAGGTCCAGTTTGAGGCCAGGCCACCTGAGATCTCTGCTCTGCCATCTCAACAATCAAAAAGCAACAGCTAATCTGATGACTTTACACTATTCTACAAGCAGGTTAAGCGACTTAGAAGTTGGTGTGCAGGGCTGGAGTTAAAACTCCGTAGTAGAGCACACCTACCTACTTGCGAAAGGCACTGAGTTACATCCCCAGCCCCAGCCACAAAAAAAGGAAAGGAGGGAGGGAGCGAGAGAGGGAGGAGAGATCAAGTACCCAGGATCTGTTATCCAGCCAGGCTCAGAGGATACACTCCTGAAGTAAAGGTGGGGAGGGGGTCAGGAGTTCAAGGTCATCCTCAGCCATATTGGGAAGAAATGCATGACCCTGGTCAATTGCTTGAGTTCTCTCCATTCCCACTCCATGGCAGTGATAGTACCCAGCTCAGAGCTGTGATGCCACCAGGTCCTGGCCCCAGAAGCGGCTTCTAGTAAGAGTTTGTTCTTGTTCCCAGAACACAGAACTGCCTAGGGTGAATCTCTAACACTTTCCCACTGGCTCTTCTCACCAGGGGGTCTGGCTGTGGATTGGGTCCACGACAAGCTCTACTGGACTGACTCAGGGACATCGAGGATTGAGGTAGCTAATCTGGATGGGGCCCACCGGAAGGTGTTGCTGTGGCAGAACCTGGAGAAGCCCAGGGCCATTGCCCTGCACCCCATGGAGGGGTGAGTAGGTGTCTCAAGTTTCCAAGTCCCTCCTACAATCTGTGGAGACTGTTCTCAGGCTTCCTGAGGCTGACAGCTGTGCTCTGTCCCAGACACCCTGTGTCCTGAGTCCCCAGTCGGTGTCTGTATGGCCTTGGGTTAGTCAGTCACTTTGTTCCCTTCATTTTTTTCTTATATTTGGGAGGTGACAGCAGAAGGGTCAGGAGTTCAGGGTCGTCTTCCACATGTAGTTGGAGATGAGCCTGGGCGACGTGAGACTCTGATCTAAACAAACAAATATAGCTGCTTTTATAGATGCTCCATGATTAAATAATAAAACACATAAAAGGAATGAAATATACAAATTAGATGAGGTAGAGTGTAACTAATTAAAAATTATATTAATTTAAGGCAGTTAGCAGTTGAGCTAATTAATACCATTAATTTGAAATGATTTTAAAAATTAATAAACAAGTCTCTTGCAGTGAAGCTTCTTGAAATGGAAATTCTTAGCCTCTGGCTTGTGTACATTCCAGGAACAACTGAAGGGATGATGTGTAAGATCCTGCAATTCTGTGTCAATTGTTTGAGAAAAGAGGTGTGTGGGAGAGGAGGCATAAAACACACACGGCCGAAGCCGCAGAAGAGACTGAGAAAGAAGAGCATGCCTTCCTTCCAGTAGCCCTCACTGTCAGTTTCGCAAGCACAGAATTGTCATCTGTTTTGTCTACTGTTCCATTTCTCATGCCTACTGTGCCCTTTCCATAACAGATACTCAAAAAAAAAAAATCTGATGAATAAATACCCTGTCTCAAGACATTTAAACTATCCAGATATTTAAAAAAATTATCCTGTAGATCTGGTAATACAGCTCAGTGGTAGAACAGTTGCCTAGCATTAGGTTCTGGATTTAATTCCCTGGGTTCAGTCTTCAAAGATGGGGAAGAAATCATTTTAAATAAACAAACAAATGAAAGCACCTCTCAAAGCTGAGCATGGTGGCACACACCTTTAATTCCATTACTCACTGAAGCGCGTGGATCTCTGAGTTTGAAGCCAGCTTGCTCTATGTAGTGAGTGCCAGGACAGCCAAAGCTCTACAGCGAGACCATGTCTCAAAATAGGTGAACAAACAAACAAACAGTAAAATACTTATTAGGCAAACTGGTGAAATCCAGTGTATAAAACTCTCTGTTATCAGCCTGTCCTCTACTACCTGATAATTTCCTTTCTTCCTAGAACCATTTATTGGACAGATTGGGGCAACACCCCCCGCATTGAGGCCTCGAGCATGGATGGGTCCGCACGTCGCATCATTGCTGATACTCATCTCTTCTGGCCCAATGGTCTCACCATCGACTATGCTGGACGCCGTATGTACTGGGTGGATGCTAAGCACCATGTCATCGAGAGAGCCAATCTAGACGGCAGTCACCGCAAAGCTGTCATTAGTCAGGGTGAGGTCTTTGATCTGTCCTCTTTCTTCTCTCTGCTCCTCCCCAGCCCTGCCCCCGGGAGCCTTGGCAAAGGGTGAGGTTTGTGTAGCTGCCAGGTTTGGGCTAAAGGGCCATGGCAGGCCATGTCTGGACTAAGGTCTTTTTGGACTATCTCCAGGCCTCCCACATCCCTTTGCCATCACAGTTTTTGAAGACAGCTTGTATTGGACAGACTGGCACACTAAGAGCATCAATAGTGCCAACAAGTTCACTGGGAAGAACCAGGAGATCATCCGTAACAAGCTGCACTTCCCCATGGACATCCATACCTTGCACCCCCAGCGCCAGCCTGCAGGTAAAAACAAAAAAATTAAACAAAAAGAAAAAAGAAGTCTCATCAAATGAGTTAGATTTGTCACTAGTGATGTGGTTGCTGGTGCCTCTTGAGAATCTTCCTCGTATTTGTCATGGATATATTAATTCTGGTCAGGGAAGGCCAGAGTTGGCATTGTCCTGGGAGCTCGTTGCTCCCTCTGCTGGACATTTTGGGGGAAACACCATCAGGGCTCATTTGGCTTTCTTTTTCCTTATAATGCAAGCATTTATAGAGCATCTCCTATGTGTCAGGTACTAACTGTGTTTGCATCTGCAGCAAAGTAATAAGACGGAGTTCTTCTCTGTGTAGAGCTCAACCCTCCATTGCTTGGCCTGGGGTCTACCTTTGTAAACTTTTCATCTTCCTGATCATCTTGCTCTGGGTTCTTTGAGCAGGGAAAAACCGTTGTGGGGACAACAATGGAGGTTGCACTCATCTGTGTCTACCCAGTGGCCAGAACTACACCTGCGCCTGCCCCACTGGCTTCCGCAAGATCAACAGCCATGCCTGTGCCCAGAGTAAGTGGGCTTGGGAGACCAGCCTCGGTGAGGTACCTTTGAGGACAATTAGAAGGAACAGCGAGAGGAGTGAGAGGGATCGCTGGCCACAGGAGAGAGTCTGACTCCTCGAGGCCCATAACAGACTTTAGAGGCTGAGGGCTCCTGTATCAAAGATCAAAGCTGAGGACCAAGAACCAGGCAGTAGCATCTGAAGGCTTAGTGACACCATTTAGTGTATGAACACCTGCAACTGGGCTTAATCTTTCACTTCATCAGGCAGGATGCCTTCTGTTTAGGCAGAAAGAAGGTCCAGTTCTTCTAGAAAGCACGGCAAGGGTTTCCTGCCTCTGCACCTTTCATCTGACTCATAGAAGACTTTGTGTCGTTAGGACAGAGAAATGTGATTGGGATCCTGAATGATGCTCTGTGACCAACAAGTGGAAGATGATAGAATTCCCTGGTTTCTCCCAGAATCTCTACTTTGGGTTCCTTTGAGTTCCTGCAAGAAAATTACTTACAAAGTCAGCCCTAGAAATCTCAGCACACAGGTCACTTTTCTAAGGCTAGTACCGCGAGAATTTGATCAGGAATATGGCATAACCAGCAAGGGGCCAGGGATAATTTCTTTTGTATCGTTATTGCTGTATAATACATTGGCTATCTTAAATCTATTAAAATCAAATTGTTGGAGCTGGGAAGATGGCTCAGGTGGTAAAGTGCCTGCCATGCTAGCATGAGGTTCTGAGTTCAAATCCCAAGCAACCATGTAAAAGCCAGGTGTAGTGGTATTTAGTTGTAACCCTAGAGTTGGCGGGGGAGAGGGGGAGTCAGATCCCTGGCCCTCAAGTGCCATTCAGCCTAGCCAATCTGTAAGGTTTGGGGTCAATGACAGATCTTGCCTCTAATTAAGTAGATAAGATAAGGTAAAGAGCTGTAGAAGGAAATGCCCAACTTCCACATGTACACATGTTTACACATATCCATATACAATCACACACACACACACACACACACACACACACACACACACACCATCAGATTCTCAGAGCCTTTTCCAGAGAGTGATTAGGGAAAACATTCAGAGGTTTCATTCAAATGCATACTTGAAAATTAGTTTCATATGTTGTGTTTTTCCTGCACACACTCTTTTTATTTGTTTCATTTGTTTCTTTTCTTTCTTTCTTGCCTTTTTTCCTTTTTTCTTTTTTGAGACAGGGTTTCTCTGTGTAGCCCTGGCTGTCCTGGAATTTACTCTGTAGTACCAGGCTGGCCTTGACCTCACAGAGACCCTCCTGCCTCTGTCTCCTAAGTGCTGAGATTAAAGGCGTGCACCACCACCACCTGCTTCCCATATCGTCTTTTATGCCCAGCTTCTCCTGTTATTTTAGTGAGATGCAATATGCTTCCAGGCACTTCCTTCAGAAGATTTACCAAAGCTTATAAGAGGGTTTGGTAAAGCCAGGAAGAAAGTACCGTTCCGAGTAGAGAAATATGTAGTCAAGGGGCTGGCTCAGTGGTTAAGAGTATTGCCTGCTCTTCCAAAGGTCCTGAGTTCAATTCCACATAGTGGCTCACAACTATCTGTAATGACGTCTGGTGACCTCTTCTGGCCTGCAGACACACAGACAGAATGTTGTATACATAATAAATAAATAAATAAATAAATAAATATTAAAAAAAAAGACTAACATAACCAAGTAGGATTTGTCTCCAAAATGCAGAAAGGTTGTTTTTTTGTTTTTTGTTGTTTTTCTTTTTTGTAAATATGTAGTCAGGTGTTCATCTGTGGGTTTCTTGTCTGGATTTAGCCAACTGTGGACAGAAACTCTAAAACTCTGTACTGAAGATGTGTCATCATTTACAAAGATGTTTTCCATTTATTTGTGTTTGTGTCTGTATTCTGGGGTGTGCATGAGGTCAGAAGACAACTTGTGAGTTAGGTCTCTTCTACTCTGTGGGGCCCTGAGGTGGAGCTCAGATTGTTAGGTGTGGTGGCAAGTGAGCCTCTTGTCAGCCCTGTATCAACTGTTTTGGTCATTGTTCTCTAAAGAGTACATTGTAGGAGCTGGAGAGGTGGCTCAGCAGTTAAGAGCACTTGCTGCTTTTTCAGAGGACCCAGGTTCATTTCCCAGTTCCTATACAGTGGCTCACAACTGCCTGTAACATCCAGGGGAATCTGATGATATTTTTCTGGCCTCTAAGGGCACTAGGCACACACATGGTACACATATAGACATTCAGGCAAAAACACTTCCTACATATAAAATAAAAATTAAATGAAAATAAAAAGACCTACACACATATTTCTAAAAAGGAAGGATACGGAATATCAACTAAATGGGAGTTATATTGCATATTGAACCCCTAGCATCAAACAAACAAATATTAGATTACAAGTAATCCAGAGGTTATTTAGATCATATAGGATGTGCACAGGTTATATGAGAATACTACCTATTTTACATAAGGGCCTGAAGTTTTTGTGAACTGAGTATCTGCAGGGTTTCCTGCACATACCAAAGGCTAACTATACTGGGAAAGTATTTAGACAAGCCAGAGGTTGGAAAAGCTGCTGTGAAGAGCAGTGGCCAGAGCTCCCTCTGTGGACCAGACTGGTGCAGAACAGAGTCCTAGTTCTGGGCATGTTCCCTGGTTCTGCTGGCCGCAGTCACTCATCTGAGAACAGGAGCAAGAGTGTGTCTCACAAAGCACTGGTATGAGGCATTGAGCTTTTCTTTTTATTTTATTAACATACAAAGAATTAGGCTTTATTGTGACATTTAGCAAAACTGTTTTTTTCTCCTTCTCTCTTCTCCCCCACTCTCCACCACACACCCCATACCCAGTACTTCTCTTGGCCTCCTTTCTGCTCTAGCATCATATGCCAGTTTTTTCCTTCCTCAACAGTGTTCCTCCCTTCTAGTGATCTCCTATCTAATTTCATAACCTCTTATGCATGCACATAAACATTGACAGTTAGGATCCACATACGAGAGAGAAGTTATTTTGTTTGTTTGTTTTAACATTTTGAGTCTGGGTCATTTCACTTAATAATATAATACTTTTCAAGTCTATCCATTTTACTGCAGGGGTCATAATTTTATTTTTCTTCATGACTGAGTAAAATTACACCGTGTCTATACCAGGCATTCAGCTCTTCTAAGCACAAAGTTCAGTGCCTGGCAAGGCAAGAACTTAGTGACTAGTTGTCATTGGCTACAACTGTGAAAAAAAGAGAAATGGAAGGATAATTCTAGACAATACAATAAAAGCAGAAACTCTAGACAGGTGGCATATCTGTAATTCCAGCACTTAAGAGGCTGAGTCAGGATTGAGAGTTTGAGAAAAGTCTAGGCCATATAGGCTTGTATCAAGGAAACAAAAAGGTAGAAGACTTGAAATAGAGTAAACATCTCAGAAGTAGGCTGGCAGTGGGCAGTGGCCCAGCCATAGCACTAGAAATGGGAAAGAGAAGTAAGAAGAGAGAATGATTCAAATAAAGCTGATAGATACTCACACAGTGGGGTACAATCCATTTCCAGTGGACTTTAACTCTACGTGGATGGGCAACCTGCACTGAGAAGGGTGGGGGTAAAGGGCCGCAGGTCCCAGGAGATGTGATTGAACCAGGTGTCACACAGGTGAGCATCTGTGTCTGTCACTGTTACTGGACTTAGAACATTAAAAGGAGACCCCTCTCGGCCTTTGATCAGGTCTTGACAAGTTCCTGCTTTTTGCCCGAAGGATGGACATCCGTCGGATCAGCTTCGACACAGAGGACCTGTCCGACGATGTCATCCCACTGGCTGACGTGCGCAGTGCTGTGGCCCTTGACTGGGACTCCCGGGATGACCACGTATACTGGACAGATGTCAGCACTGATACCATCAGCAGGGCCAAGTGGGATGGAACAGGACAGGAGGTAGGGCCCAGTGTGGCTCCAGCCCTTTAGGAGGGGAAGTTTTCCCATTCCTTGCAGTTGGTGGAGTTTGGGTTCCAGAGCTGGACTAGGGGTGCAGAGGGTGACACAGCTTTGCTTCCCACCCAGGTGGTAGTGGATACCAGTTTGGAGAGCCCTGCTGGCCTGGCAATTGATTGGGTCACCAACAAGCTCTACTGGACAGATGCAGGTACATATAGGGAGCTGTGGCCTGGCTACTTGAGTCTTCTGAGGCTTTAATACTTATTATCCAAATTGCAACTTCTTCTGTGCTATGAAGCATTTTGGGTAATGAACTTATGACCTGTGGTTTTTCCACTGATGTCTGGATAAAACTTTAGGCAGTTTTTTATGAATCTTGGTTGGGGCAGAGACTTGGAGACAAAACAAATACCTTTAAACCAGTGCTTCCCAAAATGTGGTTTCTGAAAAAAAATAAAATTAAAAAAAAGTTTGCTGCCACTGATGGCTTGTTTGATAATTGTGTTTGACTTCATTTGTTTAAAAGGAGATTAAAATATATCATGTATTTCCTCAGACCTACTGGATATTACTATCATGTAGCTTAATATATTAAAATTACATAAAAAATTTTTAAAAATATAGTTTCTGGAACAAGAGCATCATCATGTACTAGAAAGTGGTGAGAAATTCAGATCCTGAACCCCAGACTTAGAATCATGAGGAATTAATTGCAAGAATCTTTCCTTTTTTTGGTTTTCCAAGACAGGGTTTCTCTGTAGCTTTGGAGTCTGTTCTGGAACTAGCTCTTGTAGACCAGGCTGGCCTCAAACTCACAGAGATCCGCCTGTCGCTGCCTCCCGAGTACTGGGATTAAGGTGTGCGCCACCACCGCTTGGCAATTGCAAGAATCTTTAAAGATTTCTTTGTTAATGTGTATGTGTGTGCCTGAGTATGTGTTTATATACCATGTATAGGTGCCCATGGAAGCCGGAAGAGGATGTCAAATCCCCTGGAACTAGGGTTACAGGCAGTCAGGAGCTGCCCAATGTGGGTGCTGGGAATTGAACCTGAGTCTTTTGCAAGAACAGTAGGCACTCCTAATCCCTGAAGCATCACTCCAGCCCCAAGAGTCTATAGTTTAACAAACTCTTTTCATTTGAGAATTGTTGCCTAGACTCAAAAGACAGAGTTTCTAGGTTTAGGAAGTTGTGCTGTTCTAAGGAAAGAAACTAATAAATTGAATTTCTTCTTTTAGTTTCTGTCACTAAATATCCATTGTATATGCACCACAAAATCTTTGCTGAGCAGTTACTGCATACAAGGCGCTGCGCTAGGCATGGGTTGGGGAGAAGAAATGAACAAGACTGGAGTTAATTGTTTTGCCCTTATTCCGTGGTAGGTACAGACCGAATTGAAGTGGCCAACACAGACGGTAGCATGAGGACAGTACTCATCTGGGAGAACCTTGATCGTCCTCGGGACATTGTGGTAGAACCCATGGGCGGGTATGTACTATCTCCCCCTCAAGAGCTGGGTATAAAAGGGGCATCTGCACATTGGGGCAGATCTGTGGATGAGCTAAGGGCAAAAGGGGGAAGTGAAATCCCTGTCTCTTCTCCAACAAGAAAACCTTTTCATTTGAAATTTTCTTTAAAAAGTTTTGTTGTTGTTGTCATTTCATTTTTAAAAGTCATTTCATTATTAAAGAAGATTAAATTTTGTAGAGAGTGAAATTCTTACCTCCCAGCGTAATCACTGTTAATGCCTTAGGGTGTGTTTTTCCAAAATATATTTTGTTCTAAATGCCTATAAATATTGGTGGTGGTGGCAGATTTGATTGTATAAAATTGACATGTTGTTTTGGAGCACAATAAGTACCTGTAATCCCAGCATTTGGGAGGTGGAAGTAAGGCATTCAGGAACACAAGGTCATCCATCCTTTGCACTCAGCAACTCAAGATCATCCTGGGCTATGTGAGATCTTGTCTCAAAAACAAAACAAAACAAAAATCCCCACCAAAAATAAATCTACTTTGGGATGTTTTCTCTCTTCTGCTTTGCCATATATCTTTATATACCTCGCTTGAGTATATAGTCCTGCTTTGCTCTTCTTCATAGTTGCATAGAATTTTATTATACTCATGTACCATAATTATTTAATACATGTGGTCAAAAAAAACATTTTTGCTGGGTGTGGTGGTTCATGGGGAGTTCTCTCTTCTTCCCCTTTTCTTACTCCCATGCTATATACTCTTTAAGCCTTGGCCTCTCCTCTATCAAGACTCTTAGAGATCTAAGGCCTTCAGGGACATCTCTGAATCCAGGCTTGGGCTGCTGGGATAACTACTCCTAAAACTCTTTGGGGACCCTGCATGCTCTTTGGTATTGTTTCTTTTCATGCTGTGAATTGAACCCTATACCTCACATATACTAAGCACTCTACCACTTACTACAGTTACACTACACACTGAAGCCTTCACTGGGTACTAACTGAAAGTCTAAGAACCCCCTTGCTCATATCCAGGTACATGTATTGGACTGACTGGGGTGCGAGTCCCAAGATTGAACGAGCTGGCATGGATGCCTCCAGCCGTCAGGTCATCATCTCTTCTAACCTGACTTGGCCTAATGGACTAGCTGTTGACTATGGGTCCCAGCGGCTGTACTGGGCTGATGCTGGAATGAAGACTATTGAATTTGCTGGACTGGATGGCAGCAGGAGGAAGGTAAAGGTGGCACCGAAGTGTCTTCTCACAGCTCTGGAAGCCCCCAGGACAGCATTCCTAGGAGACAGGAGCTAGGGGGCCCCAGAGGGGATGGGACCAGCATGGGAAAGATGTTGTTTCTCTAAAGCTGTAGCTACAGGGAACACAGGGCTCCTGGTTGATTACTCAAGCAAACTAGGAATTAGTGTGAAGTGTGGGCTGGATACACACATACCTAATATCCATTGCAACTAGCAATAACAACCACCTGTTGTATGCTGTACTGATGACTGAGCTGCCTCTCCTTTGCCATCGTTTATTTTGTTATAATTTCTAACTTTAAGGAAAATCGGCAAGGGTATAAGAGGAATGATACTTTGCCATGTTTCCTGTACCATGCTCATTCTCCTCCCTCCCTCATTCTTTCCCTCTCCCATCTCTCTCCACACACATACACAAATATAAACACACATACACAGTTATTTTTCTGAATCATCTGAGATTAAATTGGAGACATCTTGGCATAATTCCAAAATATTCCAGTGCATATTTCTTAAGAACAAGAACCCTATGTGGTGAAATTGAGCTTGGAGATAACAGTAGGTAAAAGCATTGTCCATATAGCCATGGGGACCTGAGTTCAAATCCTGGTGCCCGTATCTGTTATCTTAGGACCCCACAGTGAGAAGGGAAGCAGAGGCGAGCATCCCAGAAGTTGGTACAGAGACCCTGGCGGAAGGCAAAGGCACACACGAGGTTGTCCTCTGACGTTCACACTCACATGGTGAAGTGTACCCATATAGACACCACACACAAAAATAGAAATAATTGAATTAAAATAATATTGGCACACTACTGTATAATCCACACTCTGTTTAATTTCGTTAACAATTTCCTCAGGACTGTTTTTTTTTTTAAATAATTTTGTTTTCTCTTTTACCCCAATATGTCGGGGTCCAATGCTAGCCCGGACCCTCAATTATTTCTCTTGACCAGACCCCAACATAAATTATCTCTCTCTGGACTGGCGTGGAGGCGCAGGAATAAAGACACAACTCACATGGCGTTGTGAGGGAGATTCTCAGTGGTCCCTCATGAGGTCCTGAGTTCACATCCTGAAGAATTTTTCTCATTTATTCTCCAAACCTTCTTTATACCAAAACTTAACTTAGGGGAAATACATTAGCATTCTGTCTCCTAGGTAACCAGGTGAATGGCTTTCAGTCACATCCACAACTACCTGTCTGCTGTGTATGCTAGCTGTCATGTAGATTTGAATTGGCATTTCTATCAGGCATCCTCCAAATTACAAAGGAGCAGCAACATCCTGACCTTCTGTTAGGTTGTGACGGCCTGTCTGGTAGGTTATGTGACCATCCTCAGGAGGGCCTATGGCTTCAGAGCCTGGCTGCCACACCATATAGAAATACAGGCCTACACCAATATCTAATCCAGAATAACCCATTGCATTTAGTGACCCCTGCCTCCCTCTCTCTGAGGATCTTGCTATGTAGCCCAAGCTGGCCTTAAACTTGGGCAATCCTCCTGTCTCATCTTCCTCAGTTTATCAACAAGCCCAGCTCTGTGTCTCTTTAACCTCTGATCTGGTTGCTTCCTCAGACTTTCTTAAACTTCCTATTTAAAATAACACCATTTATTTAATGTGTGTGTGTGTTGTGTGTGTGTGTGTGTGTGTGTGTGTGTGTGTGTGCATGTGCTATCGTGCATGTGTGGGGTCAGATGACAATTTACAGGATTCTCTCTTCCCACTATGTGGATTTCAGAGATTGAAATCAGGTCACTGTTATGCCCAAATCCGTGGGTCCCCACAAAAGCCAACAAAGGAGACCGAGTCCCATATGTAAAAGCAAAGAGCCTTTATTTTAATCAAGTTTGGAAAGTCGGTCTCCCCACATATCCAACATATTGGAATAACCGGAGAGCCCCGAGCTCAATTAGAATTGGGTTTTTATAGTAGTAAAGGTGGGGGTGAGGGGCCTCTAAGGTTCAGGACCCCTGATTGGCTGACATTTATCTAGGGGTGTCCTGGTGAAGTGTTGGCAGGTGTTTCTATTTGCAGTGCTTGGAATGCCAGGAATTTCCTTTGGTCTGCTCTTGGGTAGGGGTCGGCATTGAGACAATGCCAGGCATTGTCTCAGGGTAAACTGTTGAGACTCCAGACTTCATTTAAATTCATCGATGGCCTGAGTCCCAGGTGATAATGGTTGGAGGAAGTAAAGAATGTCCTTTCTGCCCAGACTTAGATTATCACGGCTAGCCCTCACAGTAACCATGTTTGGTGGCAAGCACCTTTACTTACTGAGCTGTCTTGCCGGCCAGTCTTTCCATTTTCAAAAAGGAAAACTCCCTTTCTTTTGTAGATACTATGATATCTATTTTGATTGCTTGATCAAGGTTGTGAATGCTGTAAAGTTGCTCATTCTCTTTTTGTGATTTGAGCCAAGACATGAAAATGATAGCACAGTACCTAACAGTACTCAGCTCAGCTGACACGTGCTGGCAGACACAGGCTCTCACAGGCAGGACAGCTTCCAGCACCTTGCTGGGCTCTTGCCTGCTCCCTGGACTGTCGTGTGATGCCAGTGTTGGGGCCTGCCAGGTGCTGATTGGAAGTCAGCTCCCCCACCCTTTCGGGCTGACTCTGTATGGACAACGCATCTATTGGACGGACTGGCAGACCAAAAGTATACAAAGTGCTGACCTGCAGACTGGGTTAGACCGGGAGACTCTGCAGGAGAACCTAGAGAATCTCATGGACATCCATGTCTTCCATCGCCAGAGGCCTCCAGGTGAGCAGCCATCAGCAGTTGCTAGCTTCCCCCTCAGCCCTAGCCTGCCCCACTGATAGTTCCCCTCCCTGTACAGTGACAACGCCATGTGCTGTGGAGAATGGTGGCTGCAGCCATTTGTGTCTCCGGTCCCCAAATCCAAGCGGTTTCAGCTGCACCTGCCCCACAGGCATCAACCTGCGGGTGGATGGCAAGACGTGTTCCCCAGGTGAGATGTTCCCCAGGTGAGATGTTCCCCAGGTGAGTGTGTGGAGTCCTCCCACATGCCCTGGGAATCTGTCATTGTCACTGCTCCCAGAAGCTTAGAAGCGAGAGTGTAGCTCTGAGAAGGGAGAGGAGTGGAGGAGCAGGTAGGCGGGATGGAGACCAGGGCCTGTTTCCTTATGGTCATCTTGTTACGAGAAAGACGTCCTGTCTCAACAGTTTCAGCTGTTGCCAAACTACAATATGATGATTTGTTCAGAACAAGACTCTTCACTTCTTTCTGCACAGACTTGGTAAAAGATGTGTGACTTTTGTGAGCAACGGGACCTATGTATCATTCTTATGGGAGTGTCCCAGCAGTAGGGCCTGGATACTCAGATGTTGGGGGAGGGCGGTCAAGGTATCTCCTAGGTGATACCATGTGGTAGACTGCATTTGAACTCCAACTTCCTAAAGAATCTGAGTGCCTCTCAACCTGCAAATGAAGCTTTCTGGGCCCTTTTTCTACTTTTCTTAAGCTTCATGATAAAAGGGCCCTTCAAAGAGGGCTGCTGTTAGCAACACGGCTCTTTATCACACTCACGCTTAATGTCGTGTGTATGTGTGTGGGAACCTGAGGGAGTCTTTTCTCCTCCCACCATATGGGTCCTGGGGACTGGACTCAGATCATCAGGCCTTGTGGCAGCCACCTTCACCCCACCTCGAGTCTTCTTCTCAGCCCTCCTTCCATAATATAGACGAAGAGGTGAGCTACGCATCATGATACACGCCTGTACTGCCAGCACTCGGGAGAATCAGGTGTTGAAGGCCTCCTCATCTACACAATGAGGTCAAGGCCAGCATAACCCTTTCCAAGCTCTCCCACCCTCCGAAAGGAAGAACCGTGCACATTACTTCTTATAGTTATCCTGTTACTGTGGCCATTGTATAGAACAGAAAACTGAGGCTTAAGTAACTTCAGTGATTTGCCTAGGATCACACAACTAGACCAACAGTGTCTGTCAGGCTCTGGGCTTCAGTTTGCCCACCTCCAAATCCTCTTCGTGGCTCTACTAGAATGACTATCTCCCTCCTTCTCTTTCCACCTGGGCAGGCATGAACAGTTTCCTCATCTTCGCCAGGAGGATTGATGTACGCATGGTCTCCTTGGATATCCCTTATTTTGCTGATGTGGTGGTCCCAATCAACATGACTATGAAGAACACCATTGCCATTGGGGTGGACCCTCTGGAAGGTCTGTGTGACCCTTCTTCTCACCTGTAGTTCTGTGCCTGAACAAACGCTGTCATTGTCCTTTCTTTCTCCCACCTTTGCCTTCTGCTCTCTCTGTCCTTGCCAAGAGCTGTCCTCCTATGCCATTCCTCCCCCTCCACCAATTGATTTCCCCAGTTTGGGACTATGGGGTCTTTGATATGTGCCGGTGTCTCAGGCTCTGTGCAGGCAGGGCCTGGACTGAGTCAAGCCTTCCTTCTCAGGAAGAGTGTACTGGTCAGACAGTACGCTGCACAGGATCAGTCGTGCCAGCCTGGATGGCTCACAGCATGAGGACATCATCACTACAGGTGAGCCTTTCCCTCAACCCAAGGGCCACCTGTCTGGCTACGCTGGGGAATATCCCATTTGCCTTAAGGCGGGGGTCAGTGTGTTCTTCTGACGTCCTATAGGTCTGCAGACCACAGATGGACTTGCGGTGGATGCCATCGGACGGAAGGTCTACTGGACAGACACAGGAACAAATCGGATTGAAGTTGGCAACCTGGATGGGTCTATGCGGAAAGTGTTGGTCTGGCAGAACCTTGACAGTCCCCGGGCCATTGTACTATACCATGAAATGGGGTGAGAGCTGGCTTTATCAGTCTGGATTGCTGAGTGGACCAAGCTTAGCTGGGACTATGGGAATGTATTAGAGGAGCACTGTGAGCCCCAGAGGTCACTAGACTAACTCCTGACCCAGGGCTCTCCCACTCCCTTGCAGCTTCTTTCCTTGTGTCAGCATAGTATACAGCTTTAAAGCATGAGCCTTGCCATCAGAAGACAGGATCCAAGGGTCGGGGAGATGCGTCAGTTGGTAGAGTGCTTGCCACACGAGCATGAAAGCTGAGTGTGAAATCCCAGTACCCACATAGAAAGCCAGGTACAATGCTATGGGCCTATGATCCTTGTACTGGGGAGGCAGAAATAGGAGGACCCCTGGAGATTGCTAGCCAGCCAGTCTTGCTGTATCAGTGAGCTCCAGGTTCAGTAGAAGAAGATCTTATCTCAAAAAGAAGAAAAGGTAGAAAGTGAGCATCATCTCTGGCCTCAAGCCTCGTGTGCACATACATACAAAGACCAAGATTTAAATTCTTTCATGTGTAGTGGCTTCCTCACTGTGGATCTAATGTCTGAATTTTCTGATCCTTATCAGCTTTCTCCCTCATCAAGCAAGGGTGACAATAAAAGTGCAGACCTTGTCACCCACCCTTGCAAAGTGAGGTAGTGTATGTGAAGTGTCTGGCATATTGCAGGAACTCACAGGATGGTTGACACACTGCCACTATTCACAGTATACGGGAGCTCTTGGGATAACCAGCTGCTTTATTTCCTTAATCAGGTTCATGTACTGGACAGACTGGGGGGAGAATGCCAAGCTAGAGCGGTCTGGAATGGATGGTTCAGATCGTACTGTACTCATCAACAACAACCTAGGGTGGCCTAATGGACTGACTGTGGACAAGACCAGCTCCCAGTTACTGTGGGCTGATGCCCATACTGAGGTGAGAGCCCTGCCACTGCTTCCCAGAAGTCTCAGAAAGATCTGTTGAGGATCTTCAGCAAAGGCTCCTGGTAGACTAATAGCCGCCTCCCTACAATCTCCTCCACAGAGAATTGAGGCTGCCGACCTGAATGGTGCCAATCGACATACGTTAGTGTCACCAGTACAGCACCCATATGGCCTCACTTTGCTTGACTCCTATATCTACTGGACCGACTGGCAGACCCGCAGCATCCACCGGGCCAACAAGAATACCGGCAGCAATGTCATCTTGGTGAGGTCCAATCTGCCAGGCCTCATGGACATCCAAGCTGTTGACCGGGCACAGCCACTGGGTGAGAAGACCCCCTGGGGCTCTGAGTCAGGGCCTCTGGATTTCTGGGACTATGGCAACAGAAGGCTATAGCTAGGGTACAGAATTACTTAAAATGAGAGAGACTTTCTAAGCCCATGTCCAGTATAAGTCTTTTTTCCCTCTAGGTATGACTGGTACCACAGGTCTATGCTAATGCTACCTCCAAAGAACTCTCAGAGATACTTGCTCTGCCTCACACTTCTGTCTAACCCTGAATCTTGTCACTAAAAGCAGTGAACAGTCAGCCATAAGAAACTAGTTCTTTTATGATAGAGCCTGCCAGCCTCCCAGGCTGGGTGTCAAAGCTCGCTGCTCCTCTCTCACCAGGTTTTAATAAGTGTGGCTTGAGAAATGGTGGCTGTTCCCACCTCTGTTTACCTCGGCCTTCTGGTTTCTCCTGTGCCTGCCCCACTGGCATCCAGCTGAAGGGGGACAGAAAGACCTGTGACCCCTCTCCAGAGACCTACCTGCTCTTCTCTAGCCGAGGCTCCATTCGCCGCATCTCACTGGACACCGAGGATCACACAGACGTGCATGTTCCTGTCCCTGGGCTCAACAATGTCATCTCCCTAGACTATGACAGTGTGGGTGGAAAGGTCTACTACACAGATGTGTTCCTGGATGTTATCAGGTATGAGCATCACTGTAGCCCCGCCCACTTCACAGGATGCCATACTTTTATTGCTTGTTTGTTGGTTTAATGATTATAAGCTACTCAGGAGGCTGAGATTGGAAGATGACTAGTTTGAGGTCAACATGGGCAAGGTCCAGTCTCAAAAAATAAAAACAGATCTGGTTATGGGATTTCCCCATCTATAATCTCAGCATTAAAGAAACTGAAGCATGAAGACAGTGAGTTTAAGATTAGCCAGACAATATGGCAATCTGTCTCAAAAACACAGTAAACAGAATGTACCTCAGTTTATAGAGTGTTTGTCTAGTATGCACAAAACCCTGGGTTTTATTCTCAGTACTGCTCAAGTTGGCACTAGAGAAGGAGAGACAGAAGGATCAGAAGTTTAAGGTTATCTTTGACTATATAGTGAGCTAGTTTGAGGCCTGGGCTGATAAATATATATCAATATCTATCTCTCTGTCTATCTCTCTGTCTATCTATCTCTCTATCTATCTATCTATCTATCTATCTGTCTATCTATATCTGTCTCTATATCTATGTTCGTGTGTGTGTATATATATACATATACATATATGAAACCAGATATATTAAATAAGAAACCATAAAGCCAAGTTGGTTTGACTTTATGAATCATCCACACTTAGTGCCAGGCCATGAGTGGACTCTAAGAATCCCTTTAGGTTGATGAAAAGTTGGAATCTATATTGCAGTATAGGAACCTTAATCCAATATTAAGTTTTAAATTGCTTTACAAAATTGTTTTGAGTGATTTTTTTTGCCACTCTTTTTATTATTCTTTACTTCTCTTATTTCAACACAACTCAAGAATATGATGTCACACCAATACAAGTGATTTTACCATGGCAGAGACCAAACCCAAGATCACTGCTCTACCACTGAACTACACTCCTAGTCCCAATCTACCTATCTCATAACCACCTCCAGGTCGCAATCCTTGTGTTCTCACAAAGATATATTGGCAATTATTAATTTGCCCTGGGGTAAAACACGCATCCAAAACATCTACTACTTCCAGTTTGCAGGAAACACTCTAAGAACTCACTCTCATTAATTCTTCATGCATTGAGCACTTGTCATGCTGGGTGCTGAGAACGTATTTTATCTCTGTCTATGGAGCTTACAGTAAGTTTCAGGGTCTTATTTCTGGTTAGTCTGGTTACTCATGTAACCCTGTATTGTCCCCAAGGCGAGCAGACCTGAATGGCAGCAACATGGAGACTGTCATTGGGCATGGGCTGAAGACCACTGATGGCCTGGCAGTGGACTGGGTTGCCAGAAACTTATATTGGACAGATACAGGTCGAAATACCATCGAAGCGTCCCGGCTAGACGGTTCCTGTCGCAAAGTGCTAATCAACAACAGTCTAGACGAGCCTCGGGCCATTGCTGTTTTCCCCAGAAAGGGGTAAGTTCATGTCTAGCAGGCGGGCCTGGTAGAAGAGAAGCTCCCGGAAGGTGTTTACAAATTAATGAATTGTTATCCACTATGTTCTGTCGGACTCTTGGCACCGTCTCCCCATGCATTGTGACAATGGCACTCTTGTGTCTTAGGTACCTCTTCTGGACAGACTGGGGCCACATTGCCAAGATTGAACGAGCAAACCTGGATGGTTCTGAGCGGAAGGTCCTCATCAACACAGACCTAGGCTGGCCCAATGGCCTTACCTTGGACTATGATACCCGCAGGTGAGAGCCCTGTCCCAAACAGCCACCTGGGAATGTGGTGGGTCAAGGAGAAGACAGAGATTGACATGGGGGGGAAAAAAAAGATGGATAACTCTTTAGGAGACCAGGAAGAGAAAACTATGGAAGGGATAAGACCGAAATACAGTCTTAGCGCAGGAGTTGCTGAATCCAGCCTTGGGCCCTCTGTGGGGTTTGGACTCCTTGGTTTACAAGTCTCTGAGGACCTTTAGTAGATAGAGTGTGTCCTGTTTTCCATTTATGGGCTGGTTCTTAGATTTGTTACTTACCTGAGGAAGCAACAGACTCTGAAACTGAACTCTTCCTCTAGATTATTAAAACAAAACCAAAAACAAACAACAACAACAAAAACAAATGCGAAACTATGAAGGGCAGAGGAGAGTGGCTTCTCCTTCCTGTCTGCAGAGGAAAACTAAGGTCACCTGGGGAGCTGGTCAGGGAATCCTCTTCTCTTAACATTGGTTAGGGCCACATGGCCTGAGCTCTCTTTCTGAAGACCATTTGTAGAAATCTGGGCTTAGATTTCTAGACAGGATCCAAGGGGTGATCAAAATGTCAAAGGAGAGGCTGGGTGGCTCCTCTAAGATGACTGGGGTCTCTGTCTCTGCAGCGCAGCTCCAGCCTCCCTCCCTCAGCTGGGACTCACGGAGCAGTGAGGAAGCTCAGGAAGGCACAGATGGCCCCTTATGGGGGAGGACTGGACTGCCCTGCACACATCTGCTTCCCTTCTCTCTTTCTTTGCAGGATCTACTGGGTAGATGCACATCTGGACCGGATCGAGAGTGCTGACCTCAATGGGAAGCTGCGGCAGGTCTTGGTCAGCCACGTGTCTCACCCCTTTGCCCTCACACAGGTACTGGTTCAAGAGAGAGGTAACTAAACCTCCCTGGCTAAGGTGTTTTCTGGGGGTTCTAAGTACTCTGCTATTCTGGCTTGGCACTTCCAAGTTCTATCATTTGAAGACATGAATCTCAGAGGTGCACAGAGTCAGCTCTGGAGCTGTTAGATGCAAGGGCTGGGGCTCTGGCTATAGAGATGGGACTTTGTGGTGATTCGGCCAAGAAATATGCAATTTTGATAAATTGCCCTGTTGATTCTACTGCTGTGCTCTTAACTCACTTCGTTAAAGTTGGTTAGAACGGCTAAAGGTCAGAGATTTTAGGCAGCCAGCTCTTAGGTAAATGTTGAGTGCCTTCACATTGGGCCTGATACCTGTCTGAGTAAATAACTGGATAACTTTGTACAAGACGCAGGACCTCTGTAGGCTGTAAAACAAATTAATTTAATAATAACCTACTAAAGTACACAATAGGTGTGCATAGGACCTGGCACACACATGTGCTATACTAATCACTTACTGGTCACTGTGACAAAACACCTGAAAAGAGCAAGTTAAGGAAGGAAAGGGTTGTTGTAGCTGACAGCTCTAGGGTCCATGCATCAGAGAAGCCCCGTGGCAGGAGCAGGAGGCAGCCAGCTGGTTACAATGTATCTGCAGTCAGGACAGACAACCGTGAAAGCTGTGCCCAGCTACCTTCCTCCTTTTCATTCAGGCCAGGACTCCAGCCCACTCAAATTTACACTGAGTCTTCCTACCTTAAGTAACTTACCTAGAAACCTCACTGACATGCCCTGAAGTTTGTTTCCATGGTGATTCTAAATCCCCCCTCAACTTGACAGCCAAGAATTAGTCATCAGGTCAGGTGAGGTGGCTTACAGAGGCAGATGGATCTCTGTGAGTTCAAAGCCATGCTAGAAAGGGATATACAATAAGATGCTGTCTCAAAAACACACAGTAACCATCACATGTAACTATTTCAATTATTCTTAGCCATCTTTTTGGGGAAGTTCAACACAGCAAGATAACCTGAGGGAACTATGTGGCAGCATATGGTTGTAATTCCAACAATTAGAAGGTAGAGGCAGGAGGATTAGGAGTTCCAAGTCATCCTCAGCTACCCAGCCCATTCAATGCTAGTCTGGGCTACATGAGACCCTGCCTCAGAAAAAAAAAAAAAAAAAAAGAGGGGGGGGGGAAGATAATTTGGGATAGGATAAGGAAGACTGGGTCTAAAACAGATTCTCAGACACACTCAATTCTACCTACTTGACAAACATCACCCACTCTACATTGTTTCTTTCTTTCCTTTTTTTTTTTTTTAAAAAAGATTTCTTTGTTTATTACTTATACAGTGTTCTGCCTGCATGTTCACCTGCAGGCCAGAAGAGGGCACCAGATTTCATTACAGATGGTTGTGAGTTGCCATGTGGGTGCTGGAAATTGAATCCAGGTCCTCTGGAAGAGCTCTTTTTTTTTCTCTTTTAAGATTTATTTATTTATTATGTAGACAGTATTCAGCTTCCATGTATGCCCGCACACCAGAAGAGGGCACCAGATCTCATTACAGGTGGTTGTGAGCCACCATGTGGTTATTGGGAATTAAACTCAGGACCTCTGGAAGAGCAGTCAGTGCTCTTAATCTCTGAGCCATCTCTCTAGCCCCACATTGTTTCTTTTTGATGCCAGGAGTTGAACCTGTAGCACTCTGCCACAGAGCTACATGCCCAGCCCTGCATTGTGTGTTTGATTTTATCAGCCAGAAAGGTTTTGTCTGAGTTTACCTGATGAAAGGCTAATAATGAATGTATTTTCTCAATCTACAAGTGCCCTCCAGAATCCCTAACATTGTACCACCGAGGAGAAGGAGAATAATACTTTCATTTTCCCTTTCACCCGTTACTGAGAATCTTACCACCAATGAAATGCATGGTCGGGAAACTGTCCACAGAAGTAAGCAGAGTATTTGAGCCAGAGCACTGAACAAAAAGACCAAACCAGGAAAGGCTGGCATGAACTTCTGGATTCCTACTTGCTGGGTAGTGACGAAGGACTGAATGTAGATCTGCAGACTCAGATGAGCCAAGCACATTCTTGAAGAAATGAATTAGACTGGGATAACTCTAGCACTTAGGAGGGAGAGGCAAGAGGTTCTTGAGTGTGAGGTCTGCCTGAGCCACAAAGTGAGTTCTGGGCTAACCTGTGCTATATAGCAAGACTCAGTCTCAAAAACATAAAACATAGCTAGGCCTGGTGAGACGTATCTATTGGTTCAGCACTTGGGAAGTGGAGGCAGGAGGATTAGGAAGGAGTTCAAAGCCATTCTCAGCTACATAGCAAGTTTGAGATCAATTTGCGCTATATGAGAGCCTGCCTCAGTCAACAAAGACAAAGCAACAATCAACAAGCAAAACTGAGTAGGGTGGAGAGGACAGAAACACCAGCAATTCACTACTGAATGTCAGTGCCATGTGAAGGAGCTACATGATGCAGAACAACATGGAGGGGAGAGTATACTCCATGAATTTGGGATGACTTCCTGAATATCTGGATGTGTGTTATAGGAGGTTGCTTGTTCATTCCCGGCCACTTAGACCCAAAATAATTACACAGAAACTATATTATTTAAATCACTGCTTGGCCAATCACTTAAGTGTATTGCTAGCTAGCTCTTATATCTTTGGTTAACCCATTTCTTTCTATCTATCTATCTATCTATCTATCTATCTATCTATCTATCACCACGTGGCAAGGTTCCGGCTGGGGGCTTGCCTCTTTTCTCTCTGGCGGCTCCATGGCCATTGGCTTCTTTATTCATTAATCAACAAAAGCAACACATACACAGAAGGACTTCCTATACCAGTCATGCATAGAATTGATCTGGGGATCAGAGACAGAATGTGTTTCAGCAGAGGGAGAGCACACACTGAGGCAGAGAAGGGGCGCTGGGATCTGACTGCTGAATACTTCTTCTTTTGGGTTCTTTATTGAGTAGCAGGACAGGTGGATCTACTGGACAGACTGGCAAACCAAGTCCATCCAGCGTGTTGACAAGTACTCAGGCCGCAACAAGGAGACAGTGTTGGCCAATGTGGAGGGACTCATGGATATCATCGTAGTGTCCCCTCAGCGGCAGACAGGTGGGCCCCTGGGAACTGAGCCCCTTTCCTCTCCATCTGTGGGACTGGCTTTGGTCACCCCAAGGACTGTTAGTGGCCAACATAATTTTAGAGCCACGAGAAAACCTTGTGGTTATCACCTTCTTGCCCTATTGTCCTAGGAATGGGATATCCTTGAAATTCCTCCCTTTGAAGAATTTCCTTCCATTCTGTCTCAGACCTGACATGCCTGCTTTGCCTCCAGGGACCAACGCCTGTGGTGTGAACAATGGTGGTTGTACCCATCTCTGCTTTGCCAGAGCCTCTGACTTTGTGTGTGCCTGTCCTGATGAGCCAGACAGTCAGGCCTGCTCCCTTGGTGAGTTCTTGGAAGAACACAGCCCTTGGAAAGGGATAGGATTGGCAGCCTCAACTCTGTCCTTTTAGGTAGCATCATAGTGGCATAATATAAATGAGCTGGATACTTGGGCCTTGTTTATTAGAGCAGAACTCTGGGGCTTGTGATGTCTTGCTAGAGATCATCATCTCTATTCCTAATCCTTGTGAGCCAGTGATTTTATCTAGAATCACTAATACTAAATCTGAGTCCTTTTTTAATTTATAGCAATAAAACATAGTGTCTGAGAGTAGGGAATCTAAAATATTCTGTCAAGGCTTGTAGCTGCTACTCTTGAACCATAGATAGGTTTCTAGCAGTCCACTGCAATCTTCTTTTCTCTTCAGTGCCTGGTCTAGTGCCTCCTGTTCCCAGAGCTACCAGCATGAGTGAGAAGAGCCCAGTGCTGCCCAACACATTGCCCACCACCTTGCATTCTTCTACCACCAGGACCCACACATCTCTGGAGGGGGCAGAAGGAAGGTAAGTAGGGTCAGACCAGTACAGGATTGGAGGTCTGGATTTAGATCACCATACCCTACTAGTAAAAAAGCATTGTCCCAGTTTCATAGTCTGGTGAGAGCAATAGATCACACCATTAGCCACTAGTTTCTATGTGGGACATGGTGTGATATTTATAATTGTAGATTGCTGCAATGACTCCCACTCCCACCCAAGTCAGGGTTTCTCTGTGTAGCCTTAGCTGTCCTGAAACTCACTCTGTAGGCCAGGGTGGCCTCAGATTCACATAAGTGCCTCTCAAGTGTAAAGGCATATGCCATTACTGCTGGGCCCCGTCTATTTTACTTATTTATTTATTTATAATTTTTTTTTTCTTTTTAAGACAGGGTTTCTCTGTAGCTTTGGAGCCTGTTCAGGCACTAGCTCTGTAAACCAGGCTGGCCTTGAACTCACAGAGATCCGCCTGCCTCTGCCTCCTGAGTGTTGGAATTAAAGGGCACTACTATCGCCCGGGCAATTTTATTTATTTATTTGTGTGTGTATGTATGCGTGTATTAGTGTACATGCTTGTGAATGTCATTTTTGCACATGTGGAAGATAGCTATTACACATCCTCTATTTCTGTACCCTTAGACAAGGTCCCTCACTGAACTTGAAGCGCCCTGTACTTTTGGCTAGGATGGTGACCAGCAATTGTCTTGTCTGTGCTCTCCACTGGTAGGGTTACAGCATCTATGATATGTGATTGTTCAGTCATACCCAGCTTTTTACATGGGTGCTGGAGCACAACAAGCACTCTTATTCTCTGAGTTATCTCCCAGTCCCTGATTCCCCTTTCATTTCCGAGGACAAGAAGCTGAACACCAGTTTTCTAGAGACTCCCAAGTGCACTCCTGTGCTGTTCACTTCCCTCGGTCTCGCGGCACAGCGGTCTCGCGGCACAGCGGTCTCGCGGCACAGCGCTAGTATGTTTTTCCTACAGCAGCAGCAGTGCAGCTGGAAGACATGGTTGTCTCTCTGTCTACATGATAACTTTATAACTTGGGTGTGACAGCCTTAGCTTATATCAAAATGCCAGCACTGAAATAAAATGTGCCTGCGTGAGTACATATGCACACGCGCACACTCACATCTTTATCAAGTATGCAACTATAACCATATGAAATTGAATGAAATATTTGCCCTGGCAATGCTGAAGCAGGCATGGGCAGCCGTACATGGCGGTTCTGTTGAACTTGTCCATATTGGCTTTCATGGTGTACGTTGAAAGTAGAAACAATAGCTCCAAAATAAGTACTCTAAACTCAGTGTCTCCAAAGTGTAAATTTTCCATTTGATCAGATGCAAATGCTGTCTGACCTACTCTCTTCTGTTGTGTGTAGTTTATAAAGAAAACAAACATCCAGCTGGAACCCTGTGCCTTTCTGACTAACTTTGAAATGTTATCCATCATCTTTAATCTTAAATTTTCTTTAGAATCTTTTTGTTGTTTTCACAGTGCTAGAGAATGAGCTTCACACATGCTAGGCAGGCACTCCAATGCTGAGCTACACTCCTAATTTCTAGGTTTGTTTGGGAAACATCTGGACCCTCCTCAGACCTTTTTCTTCCTGTGTGTGTACATACATGTTCCGATGTGCATGTGGAGGCCAGAGGTCAATGTGCGGTTTCTTTCTCAGTTGCTTCCCACATTATTTTCGAGGCATGGTCTCTCCCTAACTTTAGCTCTCACCAGTTGCCTAGGCCAGAAGCTCCAGGGCTCCTCCTCCAGTCCAGCACGGGGTCACAGGCGCTTGCTGCAACAACCAGCTTTTTATGCTGGTGGTGGAACTCCAAATTCAGACCTGGAAAGAACTTTACCCATAGAACAATATCTCTTTGGGTCCTCTTTTTTGTTTGTTTGTTTGTTGTTGTTTTGTTTGTTTATTTGTTTTTTAATGCTCATATAATTCAGCCCCTTGTTACTTTGTTTGTTTGTTTTCTGAGACAGGGTTTTTCTGGCTGTCCTGGAACTCTCTTTGTAGACCAGACTGGCCTTGAACTCACAGAGATCCTCTTGCCTCTGCCCTCTAGTGCTATGATTAAAGACTTGCACCACCACCTCCCTTGTTATTTCTTTCTAGCCTGTGGTAATAAATGTTTTGATCATTTAAGTGTGTTAGCTGGGATATAACTTTAAAGAGAAATCCTATCCCACATGACTAAGCAGAACATAGGTGCTAAGAGAAAAAAGTCTCCTTGTTTTTTTTCTTATTGAAGTCATTTTTATGTGCATGTGTCCCTCAACTGAAGAAACAATATTAACAATACCTAGTATTTTTTTTTCATTTTTTTACTTATTCTTTGACAATTTCCTACCCAGTCCATCTGAACGTTTTTTCAGACAGGGTCAGTATGTAGCTTAGGCTATCCCTCACACTTAGGAAGCTCCGAATGTTGGGATTACAGTCACTCACCATGTCCATTTCCTCAGGTCTTTCCCAGTAGAGTTCCAGCTGAAGACTGCTCTTGTTCTGTCTGTAGGTGTTTTCTCCAGGCTGTTGGGAGGTGCCTCCAATTGTTTGTCATAATATGCCAGAGTTACCTTCTGAGCACTGCAGGTGCACGAGCTGGGCATGCCCTCTGGATGTCTTGCTTATTCCCTTGTGAAACAATGGAGACAAGAAAAACAATTTTTTTAACCTTGTGATAACCAATCAGATTTGCTTGGTTAGCAGCTCTTTCCCATTCATTCATGTAGTATAGGAAAGATTTGAATTGGTGTCCTTAGAACTCTGCCTAGCTCACTCTAACACTGCAGCTTTTAAATGAAACATATTTAAGCACGGCACGACAGTTGGAAGTTACTGGTCTTCCCTGTCCCCCAGGTCCCACTGTGCACCTCTGGCTGTTCAGGAACTTACTATGGAGACCAGGCTGGCCTCAAACTCTGCCTCCCCAGTGCTGGGATTAAAGGCCTGTGCCACTATGCCTGGTTTACTACATTATATTTTATTCCATTTGGAGGCACATATTCCAGCACATGTGTAGGTCAGAGAACAAGTTTTAGGAGATGGTCCTCTTCTTCTACCGTGTGGATTCCAGGGGTCACACTCAGGTCACCAGGCTCGGCAGCACGTGCCTTTATTTCAGGCCCGAAAGCCCTCTTCACAGCCGGTCCCTCCTTTCCTGGAAGACAGTGAGGATCTGTTTGCCTACAAGAAGCCTTCATATCTGTCTTTTATGCCCCACAGATGCTCTGAAAGGGATGCCCAGCTGGGCCTCTGTGTACATTCCAACGAGGCTGTACCTGCTGCTCCAGGTAGGTCCTGTTTATCTGCTTTTGAAACAGACTCTTTATTAGCATGTAGGCCATGCTTGCCTCAAACTCTGAATCTTCCTGCCTCTTGTCTTCCAAGTGCCGCGACTGCAGTCTGGTACACCGTCACACCTAGCTTTATGGACTCAATTCTCTCCTAGCTTTTGTGAAGAGTCTCCATCAACTCTTTTCATTGACTAAATCCACAGAAATAATAATCCTAAAAGTCACCATTTCCAGTGTACCTACCAGGCATTTGATAAGCATTGTATGCCATGTGTACGTGTGTGGGTACTATGGTGCCCTGTCTTAGTTAGGGTTTCTATTGCAGTGACAGAGACCATGACCAGAAGCAACGTGGGGAGGAAAGGTTTATTTCCTCTTGTAACTCTCAGGTCACACTCTGCCACTGAAGGAAGTCAGGGCAGGCGCTAAAGACGCCGTGGAGGAGTGCTACTTACTGATTTTCTTCTCGTGGATTGCTCGGCCTGCGTTCTATAGAAGTCCTTTCTTGTACTGCCTGCCCAGTGGTGGAACTGCCCTCCCCATGGAATAGGCTCACTCATATCAATCTTTAATCAAGAAAATGCCCTGCAGGCCAATTGGGGGCTTACTCTCAATTGAGGTTCTTTCTTCTCAAATGACTCCGGCCTGTGTCAGGTTGACAACAAAACTAAATAACCAACTCACTAATGAAACCTCAACCCTCAGGTAGTACTTAATCCTACTATACTTTGTTTTTCCTATACATACAATATCGGTGATGAACTTTATTTTTTAAATTAGGCAACAGTGATTAATAATGCAATAAAACATTTTTAACAATCTACTATAATAAAGTTATACAAATATCATTGCTCTTTTCTCTCCAAAGATTTTAATTTCTCATTGTAATATAATGTTATTTCCAGGCTGTCATTGATGATAGGTAACTAGAATGACAGAAAGAGAAATCATAAATTAGAGGGGCTACTTATGTGTATACATGTGTGCCGTCATTCTGTTTCCACAAGTTATGTCTAACGGATGAGAAATGTGCACTTTGAAGTTAAGCATCTTGCCTTATGTCACATAGTACGTAAGTGGTGAGGCTGTACTGGAGATGCTTTCCCGCCCATCTTCTGCTCCTTGCTTCTGTGAACCTTCACCATCCTCAGACAAAAGGCACCCTTGCACCAGCAATATCAGCTTGCCTCCTGTCTCTGTTCTCCTAGGTGAAGGACTTCACATCAGCTATGCCATCGGTGGGCTCCTCAGTATTCTGTTGGTTTTGGTGGTGATTGCAGTTTTGATGCTGTACAGGTAAGCTCAGCTTTGCCCTGTGGGTGACATGCTCTTTGGTCTCTGTTAGCCTGTCTAGGTTCTCTTGAAGCTTCACAGTTTGCTGAATACCCCTCCACACAGCCTCGTTTGACCACTGGGCTCCTGGCTGGAGCAGAGGAGAGTGGAAACCCTGTGTCACAACCTCAGCCCTTGCGGGATGGCTGACTTCCTTTCACAGTAGTCGGTCGGCATGGCACTGCTCACTGGGCACGACTCTGAGAAGGCGCAATGCGTCATTTTCAACTTGGGATCTTTGTGTGTGCTTTTTTCTTTATATTTTCTTCCCAATGATTTAAACATTGCAAGCAACAAAACTATCTGGATTCTGCAGTCACTGCTGAAAAAAATAATATAATAATAATATCACTTGCCTTTTAATGGGACAGTATTATTTATGTCCTAACCTGGTATTTTTAGTGTTTCTATTGCTATAAATGAAACACTGTGACCAAAAACTTGGAGAAGAAAGGGTTTATTTTGATTCTACATCATTGTTATCATCAAAGTAAATCAGGGCAGGAACTTTTAACAGGGCGAGAACCTGGGGGCAGGAGTTAATGCAGAGGCCATGGGGGGTGCTGCAGTAGGCTTGGTTGTCACAGCTCACCCAGTCTGCTTTCTTCTTGTTTGTTTTTTTTGTTGTTGTTGTTGTTGTTGTTTTTTTCTGAGACAGGGTTTCTCTGTGTTGCCCTGGCTGACCTAGAACTCGCTCTGTAGACCCTGCTGGGCTCAAACTCAGGGACCCACCTGTCTCTGCCTCTGGAGTACTGGGATTAAGTACACCAGCACACTGAACTCCCAGCATGCTTTCTTATAGAACCTAAACAGCCAGCCTAGGGGTGTCCCCACCCACAATGCGCCGGTCCCACCCACATAAACCACTAAGAGAATGCCCTACAGGCTTGCCTGCTTACAGACCGATCCTATATACCAGTGGTTCTCAACCCTCCTAATGCTGTGACACTTTAATACAGATCCTCATGTTGTAGTTACCCAACCATAAAACTATTTTTGTTGCTACTTCATAACTATAATTTTGCTACTGTTATAAATCATAATGTAAATATTTTTGGAGACAGAGGTTTGTTGAGGGCTTGCAACTCCCAGGTTGAGAACCACTGCTATAGACTCATTTTTTCAGTGAGGTCCCCCCCCCCATGACAACAGCTTGAGCATAAACCTAGCCCATACACCCGGTGACAGAGGTGTCGCTCCTCCCTTTACAGACAAGGCCTGAGCTTCAGAGAGATTAGATTATGCCTACCCATATTCTAGCTAGTAGATCACAGAGCTGGGATTAAGACAAAGACCCATCTCTGCATAGCAAGTAACCCCAAAAAGTACTACATTAACATGATAACCATTCATGGCCTCACAGCTTGTGTGGATTGGAAATCTGGATGCATCGTCACTGTGCGCTCTGCTTCAAGGTCTCTCACAGGTTGCAATCCGGGTAACAGCCGAGTTATGACCTTATTTCAGGGTTTGATTGGAAAAAATATCCTTCCAAATCTACTCAAATAATTGTTAGCAGGATTCAGTTCTTTACTGGCTATTTGGTGGAGATCTTCTTGTCTGCTATTTCCCTGTGGGCCTTTCTAGAAAACAATTGACAACATGGCAGTTTCTTTAAAGAGAGGGAGGGAAGGAGATAGGATACACCACTCAAGATGGAAGCTAATCTAGTATCTAGAACCACGAAATGGGCCACCAGCTCCAGCCCACACTCCAGAGGTGATTTTCAGAAGGGTGTGAATGCCTGGAGACAGGGTCATACTGTAGGTCACTGGGACCTGCAGAGAAGGGGCTTCCCACATAGGCAACATCCTCCCCTAGTATCATTCCTATAAAGATCTCAACTAATTCTGCTTTTATTTTCCTCTTGAAGACGCAGAAGGTCTAAATTCACAGATCCTGGGATGGGAAACCTGACCTACAGCAACCCCTCCTACCGAACTTCCACTCAGGAAGTGAAAATTGAAGCAGTTCCCAAACCAACCATGTACAATCAACTGTGCTATAAGAAAGAGGTAACAATGGAAATACCTATTTAGGTTTTTCTGGGGGTTGGGGAGCAGGAGAGAGGAGTTATGACTGAATTGTCTAAGTGAATGAGGAAGGACCGTGTGTTGTCTGATCTACCATTTCTGAAATAGCAGTGAACAGAACACTGAGTGTGATCTGGGTTTCTGTAAACGTAGAGTCTTTCAGGGACCACAGCAAAGACCAGGCTAGAAGATTCGGGTCTGAAAGCAATGAGTGTCTGTCTCCCCGAAAGAGATTGTCCAGGTGTGTGGGTGCTTTCCGCCTCGGGAGCGTCATGACTCTGTGCTGCGGCTGTACCCCTCTAAAGCAAGGGGGCTTTTATGGACATTACTCCCCAAACCCAAAAGCTCCTGACTCTTTCTTTGTCTAATATCTGATCCAAATACCTGTTTTGGGAAGGGCTAGTTTTTCCTTATCCTTGCTCTTAAGCTTTTAAGAGATTTTTATAGAAACATGAAGATTTTATGTGTTTTTATTTTTAAATGTTTTGTTAAGTCTTTGCAAAATTATTTACTGTATTTAGAAATGAAAAATATCCTTTTTTTACTGCCAGGGATCTGAGGTCTAAGATGTCAGGTTTTCCTAATCCAATAGACCTTGATTTCTTCTAAAATCCTGTAACTTTCATCAAGTTATCCCCTAAGAAGACCCTTATCAGTCTGCTCTGATTTGTTTGGCAGGTCACCCCTGCAGGACCCTCACTATACATGGTAATCCCTGGATCTAGAAAGTATTTAAAAAGCTGCCACTATAATTCACAAAACTGCCTACAGTTCTGGGGACTGGAAACCTCTCCTCTATTTCTGAGAAAGACTATTGAGGATTCCTGAGTCCCTGGGATGTGGGCTGTCCCAGAAAAGAATCTCAATGAAGATTATCAGTTAGAGCTGAACAATAGGTCTGAGGGTGTAACTCAGCCGTACAGCACGGGCTAGGCCATGCAAGGCCTTAGAGCCCATCCCACTCCACAACAAAGGGAGAAAGAAAACTGTGTGACCTCTTCTTTTGTTGTCTGCTTCCTCCTCAGCAGCTCTTTCACCCTTCTGATAGTCTCTCCCCCTTTCTCTTCTGATCTCCTCTTGATTCCAGGTACCTGTTGCTCTGTGTGTAGAGACAATGGTGTTTCCAGAACTACCACTGCTATGTACCCCACCTCTCCCCAACTTACCCAGTGCATTTCTGTGATGAGGACTTGCAGTGGGCCTGCATGTTATGCACACTAAGTTCAGTTTGGAGGGTTGCTGGGTGAATGGGAGTTTCTATGTGTGCTTGAAACTACCTCTGTCTCCTCGCATGATTGACGGCAGAGCCCATTGAGCTCCCAGCACAGAATCTGCTTAATGTAGGACCTTAGTTAGTCCCTGTGAAACAGTACACAAAAACCCTTAATTGCGCACACTGACTTGCTTTTGCCAATTGTTTTTGATTACTTATGTCAGCATGATGTCCCATTAATAAACCAGAAGAATGATGCAACAGACTAGTATATGATACAACTTAAAACCTTGGATAAATGCATACTGAATTGCTTTTAACTTCTTTTTTGGCATGATGCCCCATTAATAACTTACGGTGACAATACAGCAACAGCTAACATGTTTTATTGTATCGTGTCCAGTCCTCTAACAGTTGCATCCCATGAATTGCCTCACTTAACCCTTACAACAATTAGTATGACTTGCAGATGCTTCGATTCCCCAATACTGCAGATATGAAGACTGGGTTTTAGACGTGTTAGTAATTAGCTCAAGATAACATAGCTAGTAACACCAGCTAGTAAAAGGCTGGTGTAGGACCAGAAACCATGGTTCCCCCCTCCCTCTGTGATAGTGTAATTATCATCACAGCTGTCCTTAGGTAGGACCTTATTTTTGCTTTGACTACATTGTTCTACCAGTGTGTGGGGTTTTTGTTCTTCATAGCCACTTCAGTTCTGCTTCCATTTTCAGCTTATCATTTACAGAATGCCAACTGACTATGTGTCTCCATTCTCCGCCCCAGGGTGGACCTGATCACAATTACACCAAGGAGAAGATCAAGATTGTAGAGGGAATTTGCCTCCTCTCTGGAGATGATGCTGAATGGGATGACCTCAAGCAACTGCGAAGTTCCCGGGGGGGCCTTCTCCGGGATCATGTATGCATGAAGACAGACACAGTGTCCATCCAGGCCAGCTCTGGCTCCCTAGATGACACGGAAACAGAGCAGCTGCTGCAAGAAGAGCAGTCAGAGTGCAGCAGTGTCCACACTGCGGCCACTCCAGAGAGACGGGGCTCTCTGCCAGACACGGGCTGGAGACACCAACGCAAGCTCTCCTCAGAGAGCCAGGTCTAGGGCCCACATTCTCTTCCCTGCCTGCCCACTCCTTCTCTACGGACTTCCGATCCTTGTGCAGGCCCCTTCCCCATGTGCTCATCTTCCTCCTCCTCCTACTCCAAACTGCTTCTAAGCCCCCACAGAGCCTGTTGCTCACCTGAGTCCACAACTACCTGGGGACAAGAAATGAGGGCCCATCTCAAGAATTTAGACCTGTTTACCATGAGCCTCACCTCTTGCACTCTAGGCCCCCTGAAACTGGGCTAAGCATGATTCCTGGTCAGCATAGGGCTCCAGGCACCCTCTGTGCCCAACCCACAGTATTGATGCAATTGATGATGTAAGACTCTTCCCCGTCACAGCTGATATGATGGTTTCTTTGTGAACTGGCCTACTAGGGGCTGGGACTGGAGGTCACAGGTAAAAGATAATGAATAGAGGCTGAGAGAAGCGAGAATCGTCCCAGCTGGTCTGGGTGTTTGGAAACCTCCAGCCTCAGAAGTTGGTAATTATGAAAAGCTTTTGTGGGGTATTGAGCCCTGGTGTTTTGTCCATTGCTGGCAGTGGACATTTTTCTCACTCAGGAGTCACAACTTGGTCAGCTATGACACAGGTGAAGTGTGTGGGTGTGGCTTAAGCTGTTCTTCCTCCTGCTGGAATGTCTGGGGCCATTTCTGTCTTGGATAACTGGAGACCCCTGTCATGGCAACTCACTAAAAGGAACTCCCTCCTGGTGCTGCTATTGGCCAGTACTCTTCCTAGGCCTTTAACTGTTGTGAGCTTGAATGAACAACAGATGGGCCTTGGAGACTAGACCTAAGACCTTTAAGAAACTCTGCATAGGTCAAGCACAGTGTCCTACCTGAGCTTCACTCTTCTGCCTTTCTCTCTCCCATTCTCTGGGATTCTAAGAGAAGTAATTCTGTAACAACCTTTTAAAGAATCACTAGACATTTTCCTAAATGGTCAGGAAGAGCAGCCAGACAAACACAAGCTACCCAGGGCTCAGGAGAAGTATTATGAAGTTGAAACTCTTGAGTTCATTCTCAAGTGCTCAGGGACACAAGTTCATGGACAACCTGTGGCTCTATGGTGGAAAAGCTCACATGCCGGCTCTTCCAGCCAGTGTCCACACCCAAGTGCCACCACTTGCTTCATGCTCCTTTGTACCAGGGCTTCTCTCAGCAGAGTGGAGACTTTTTGTGCTGCCCTAAAATGTCTTCACTTCTGAGAAAGGAGAGCCTAGGCTTGCTTTTCCTACCCTAGCCTTGTGCCACCATCAGTCTCTAAAGTCCAGTGATGAGGAGGGCCAATGAAGACGCAGTGGTGAGCAAGGAGTAGAGGCAGTAAGGGCCGGTCCAGAGCAAGTCCAGGCCCTTCTCCCTAGAAACCAAGGTAACAGGAGAGAGTGACAGGAGCTGAGAGTGGAGCACAGGGTTCTTAGGAGAATTTTTCTGATTTAAAATATCTCTCATGGTTCTTGCTAGTCAGAGATCAGCAGCCAAGCATATGCATGAAAAACAGGACAAGATCAAATTCTCTCTGGTCAGTTATAGGAGCAGGAGACAGATGTCAAACCAATAGTCTTGTTCTCAGGTCTTTTCCAGTACAGCAACTGAGAAAACACAGTGCCGCTTCTAAGGGGAAATAGGAACATTTCACACTGAATGAGGCAACATTTGAGTCTTTAAATTCATAGTTGGGGAGGAGGGGAAAACAACAAACAAACAGAAGAGTGGCATCCTCCTAAGTGGAAAGGGGCAGGGTTCTTATTGCACTTGGGCTGTTCAGAATGTAGAAAGGACATGTTTGAAAAAATATCTATTTGAGCACTGATTTACTCTGTACAAAGGGCAAAGTCTCTCTGTCCTAAACTAATGGAAGTGATTTTCCCATGCTCATGTGTAATGATTCTAACATTACTCACTGGAGAGATTGGGCTTTCTGGAGTTATTTAACCACTATGTTCAGTGTTTTAGGGCTTTATGATAATTTAATATAAATTTAGCTTTTCTTAATGACTTTGGCTGGCTTGGAGTCATGACTAATCTTGCACCTGCACTATCTGACAGACCCATGATGTAGAAAACCTATTTAGGGACATCACCTCTTACATCTTCAGAGATGTGTGACCCGTGAAGGGAAACGAAAGGAATGGGGTTTGTGCTGGAGTTTCAGCTCATCTTGGGAACACAGGTCAAGATGAGAGACTTCACTGACACATTGCCCTGATTTCCTCTAGAGCAAGGATGGCAGGTCATGGGATTGATAGACGCTGCCTGTCCAGACAGGATCACAATCATGATCGCTAGTGACAGCTTCAGGCTCCAGAAGCTAGTGTCATGGCACAGGATGCCGTGAATCTTCTACTGTTTTCATTCACTGAGGTCTGTCATGTCATAGAACTTGACTTTGCCTTGCAATGATGATGACCGGCAAAACTGTGCAACCCAGTGTGAAAAATCCCAGAATGGGACTGGCTGTATCTCCAGCACTTTGCCTACACATACTCCAGTTTTTAAAAAGCTACATCCTGCCAGGCGTGGTGGCACACACCTTTGATCCCAGGATGCAGAGGCCGAGGCAGGCAGATGTTTGTGAGTTCAAGGCCAGTCTGGTCTACAGAGCTAGTTCCAGGACAGCCAGGGCTACACAGAGAAACCCTGTCCTGGGGGGATAAAACAAAAACAAAAAGACCCAAAAGCCAATCCTATTTTCCTTATTTACCCACTGCATGCCAAAGTTGGAATAAGATACCAAGGAACCCATCTCAGGTTCTCTGTCCATTATTCCTGTGAAAAGGAGGAAGCTCTCTAGTCCTAATACTATGCACACGTAGAGTTGCCAGGATAACGTCCCTACGCGAGGTGCCAACCATGCCTAAACAATCCCAGCTCACAGTTTGGAGTTGAGCAGAAGCACCCTCACCACTCCTGTTCCCCCAAAAGAAAAAGAAGAAAAATGAAAAAAGAAAGTTGTATTTGATTGGCAAGAGATCTGGATCTAAACCATAATGTATAATTTTCCCAGTCTACGCAGTGGGTAGGTTTACCAGAAACAAAATTCAATGGAGTAGTTCAAGGACAAGTCAACCCCTTCTTCTTTAAAAAGAAAACAAGATTCCATAACAAGAATAGAAAAATCTTAGAATCTTTTTTTTAAAGATTTATTTATTTATTATGTATACAGCATTCTGTCTGGATGTTTTGCCTACAGGCTAGAAGAAGGAGCCAGATCTCATTATAGATGGTTCTGAGCCACCATGTGGTTGCTGGGAATTGAACTCAGAACCTCTGGAAGAGCAGCCTGTACTCTTAACCGCTGAGCCATCTCTCCAGCCCCACAATCTTACAATCTTAAGGCTAAGAGGAAGGTTGAGAATTCCCTGTCCAGTTCTTAAGATATAAAGCCTGAACCCTTTACTGGCAGAAGATGAGTCAGATTCTAACAAACTGGGGCTAGGGAGACAGTGGAGTCAGTAAAGGCCTTGCTTTTCTGTGAGGCATGGTGGGCGTGGTGGCAGATGTGGTAGACTAGCCTGTTCTAGTGAGTTTGAGACTAGCCAGGGTTACATAATGAGACCCTGTCTAAAAGAAGAAAAAAAATTCCAAAAATGATTGCACACACTTGAAATCCCAGCACTGGAGAGATGTTGCCAGGTGATCTGGGGTTTTCTGGTCAGTCAGCCAGCCTAGTTGGAGAGTTGCAGGACAGCAAGAACCTCTTTCGGTGTATGTGAGAGTGTGTTGTCTGGATGGCTCATGAAGGGTGACACCCAAGGATGCCTTTTGTCCTCCATTTACACACATAAACACATACCCACCACAAAATCCTATTAAACCAGACTAGTGGCATGTGCCTGTAATCCCAGCATTCTGGAGGCTGAGATGGGGGCATTCTGAGTTTGAGGCCAGTCTGGGCTAGTAAGACTTGTCTTCAAAAATGGACAAAACAGGCTGGAGAGATGGCCACACTTGTGTTGTAGGTATATGAAACACTCATGCCTATAAAATAAAAGTAAATATATTTTTTGAAATCACCGAAATGGGTTGGAATAATACTAGCAGTTGGGTGTGCTCACCGCTCCTGCAGAAAGTCTGGGCTCAGTTTCCAACACCCACATGGCAGCTCACAACCACCTGTAACTCTGGACTCTGGGCACTGAAAGCATAGAGTGTACATATAGACATAAACAAATTTAAAAATACATATATTGTGCTGAGTGGTGTCTTTAATCCCAGCACTCAGGAGGCAGAGGCAGGTGGATCTTTGAGTTCGAGGCCAGCCTGGCCTACAGAGCTAGTTCCAGGACAGGCTCCAAAGCTACACAGAGAAACCCTGTCTTGAAAAACAAAGCAAACAAAAACTAAACAAACCATATATTTTTAAAAAATCAACAAACCTTAAGTATAGTTTTGCAAATTACATCCAAAATGAGGTCACTGCCTTTCAGTATTATAAAAACAAATGGTGGAACCTAAGATGAAAAAGTCTGAGGCCTATAGGATGCTCTAAGGAAGAGAATTTTTATATTGACTTATTTTGTGTGAGTGTGTACATGACATTGCGTACATGTATGTGGCAGTCAAAGAGCAACCTATGGGAATCAGTTCTGTGACCTGTGAACTCAGGCCATCCGTCCTGACAGAAAGCAGCTTTACCCACTGAGCCATCTCTCAGCCCCTGTGTGACATGAATTGACATTTATCTACACCTAGGCCTAAAGAAAACTGAGGCAGTGGTGATGAGCGTTTGGAAGAGCTAAGGGCAAAGGGGTACTAAACGGAAATGTGGCTGAAGATCTGAGGGCCCTCAACACCGCCACTAAACAGTGGGGAAGAAAGATGCTTCTGTTTTCTGTTTCTAAACGTTCCCTCGCTCACCTATTTGTCTTCCAGATCATTTTCTTGCTCCACATTGGGAACAGTTTTATTTCCAGTTAAGTGTTAAAACATACTCAGTCTAAAATTCTGAATTTAATCCCAAGGTTAAGTTAGTTACTAAGCTACCTAATCTACTTGTTTCATTTTGTTGAATATAGAGAACCAAGAACTCACATAGCCTGTTCTTCCCTGTGGGTTAAGAGCTTGTTGATAGCCAATGAGGCTTCTATCTTTCCCTCTGCCTCTTGGCTGATGTTTCTGTGGTCAAAGTTCCTGGGATAGTCTACATTTTGAAGGCTTGAAAAATGGGCTGTAAGAAAAGGAAAGACATTATTTAAAAGGTTAGCTACTTTTCCCTTCATTTAACCAGCACCTATTAACTGTGACCGAGCATAAGCTAGGAAAAGTTTCGCGATCTTTGAGAGCAGTTGAAGCACAGATCCCACAGCCACTTGAGATGCGTATCAGTGTCACCATTACCTCCAGAGGATTGTTCAGGAGCACTTCAACTGAAGGCAAAGGAAATCCAGTCATTAAAGCTGTTTCTCTTAGGCTGGAAAGAAGGATCTACATCCCAATCTTGGAATACTTCAACCAGAATGCAGTTTGTGATTATAAACGGAAGAACACCTGCTCCAACCCTAATGGACCTTTTAGAAATGCCTAACGGTTACTCAGCAGCCGCAATACTTGACATGAGTTTCTTGTGTCTGGTTCCAAGAATACAGTGTTCGCTTTGATCCTTGCTATGTAGTGTGCTATGCTACACTTGTGTAGAACTGTTGGGAACCCTGGGATGAAGTCACAAATAACTCTAATAACTCAGATAAGTACTGTTTAACGGTAATCCTGGGCTGCTACAGGTAATTTTGGCCAAAAACTGAGGACCTGCTACGGACAAAATAGTCACTCCCTTTCCTCCACTATCTATCAGATTCATTTCCCTCCACTTCCTATTCATTTGTTCCAGCTACACTGGCCTCCCTGTTTCTCAAACCTGCCAGGTATGCTTCAAACATAGGCCTTTCGTATTGCTGTTCCCTCTGCCTGACTCTCTTACATATATGTAAAAGATAATCATAACTAACTCCTTCACCTTTCAAGGCAGCTCTACTATCTCAACAAAACCTGAACTGACTCTCCTTTAAGACTGCTGTCCTAAGCAGGCAGTGGCGGTCTGTGTTTTTAATCACAGCACCCAGGAAGCATTGTCAAGCAGATCTCTGTGAATTCAAGGCCAACTTGATCGACATAGCAAGCTCCAGGTTAGCCATGACTGAATAGTCTTTAAGGGAAGCTGGGGAGATGCCTCAGTCAGTAAAGTGCTTACCATGTAAGCAGGAGGACCCTAAGTTCAATCATTAGTACCAACAGCCACGTAAAACACTGGGTATGGTAGTATATGCTTTGCAATCCCAGTGCAGCGCTGAAGGCCTGGAGACAGGAGGAAACCTGGGGCTGGCTAGCCAGCTAGTCTAGGCAAATTGGTGGGTTCCAGATTTAGTAAGAGACCCTGTATTTAAAAATAAGGGGGAGGGGTGGAAAGCAGTTGAAGAAGATACTTGGTGTCTACTTCTGGCCTCTACAAGTACATACATACACATGTGTATATAAAATTACAGTCTAAGAACATACTGCATAATTTATTTGTGTTGACTATCTACGTCTCACTATAACAAGAGCTCCTTGAGTAAAGGGAATGTGTGTGTGTGTCTATTTTTGTTTACTGACTATTCCAAATGCCTCGAACAGTCCTTCTCTATACTAGGTATTCAGTAACCACTGGTCAAATGAATAAGTGAATGGATTAGGACATCTCATATGCACACCTTTGACAAAAGGTTGAGTACAAAAAGATTTTGGCTTCTTGTTCTAAAACTCTTCAGAACCCATACTACACACATCCTTTATTAAGCAAATTTGAGGTAACCATCAACCTCTCCTTTAAATGCATTCTTCAGATTTCATCTGATAATATTTAAATAAACTATATATGTTTATGTATAGTGGCATTTCATTTGTATTTTAATAAATAAAGCTTGCCTGAATATCAGAAAAGTAAAACAGACACACTGGCCAGTCTTACAGACCAGGCAGCAATGATACACACCTTTAATCCCAGTAGCCACACTAGTTTACCATAGAAACCAGGCAGTAGTGGTACACACCCTTAATCCCAGAACTAGAGATGACTATAAGAAGGGAGGAGACAGCTCTCAGTCTCAGTCTCTTTCTGAGGTTTCCTGGAGGCAGGATCACCATTTTCCAACCAAGGTCAAGGTAAGAGCCACTGGCTGGCTGCTGTGCTTTTCTGCTCTTCAGGTTGAAGCACAAGGTCTGCCTGAGTTTTTATGTAAGTCTATAAACTAATGACTGTTTCTGCCTATTTCTCATTGCCCATTCCCAGAGGTTCCTGTGTGCGGACTGGTTCCTCTCCTTCCTTACATGTAACCCTGTTCTTACCACCCATCTTTCCATTCTCTTCCCCTGTAGTCTCATTCATTTTAAAGAAAGCAGTTCCCAAATCAATATCACTTAAGACTTGATCTTGCTTGCAGCTTCCATTTAGTATTTCCTAAGCCTGCTTACATGATTCCATTTGTATGTTTCATTGGTACCTGAGAGTAAACAAGCATAAAACTAAACTCCCCTTCTTCCCTTTGAGGCAAGCCTCTCCTGACTTCCCACTTCTGTTTGAGCAATAACAGCCCTCCCCGTCTCTGGGCTCTAATCCTAGCACATTCTTTGACCCTTTTTTCTAAATAGGATCCACCTAATAAACAGGATCCACATGTACCTAATCTTATTGGTTGCCAGAATATTTTTTAATCTATTCGTTATCCTTTCCACTGGTGTTATGTTAGACTCCAACCCTCACTCAGAAGCTGACTAACCTTCCTAACTACACTCCGGACTTTTGTCAGTTGCTTACCCAGAAACTTATTAACACACTCCTCAGCTTGGTTTCCAAGTCCTCTGTGAATTGTTTCTAATCTTCTTAGTCAATTTTGTGCTCCATTACTTCCCAACATAGATCTTTTCTTTTTCTTTTTCTCATAAATCTTTTCTTAAAATCAAATCCCTGGGCTGAGAGATGCTCTGGCAACTCACTGCATTGCAGAGGCTTGGTCCAAACCCCAGCTGGGAACCACCATACTCACATCTTTCTTCTCCAACAATTTTTTTTTTGGACACAGGGTTTCTCTGTGTAGTCCTGGTTGTCCTGAAACTCTCTTTGTAGACCAGGCTGCTCTTGAACTCACTCAGAGATCTGCCTGCCTCACATTAAAGGTGTAAGAAAAACATCATTATTATATAACTTAATATTCATAGAACGTTGGCTATTGATTCAAGAAAGAATTTTAGCAGGGTATGGTGTTGCACATGTCTGTAAATCCCAGTCCTTGGAAGGTGGAGGCAGGGTGATGTTACACATTTAAGGCAGCCTGGTCCAGACGACCCAGGACTACACAGTGGGACACTGGAGTCTCAAAAAATAAAATAGCCAAGATGGTTCAGTGCCGCACATTAGTGCATTTTCTACAGGAGGAAACTGAAGTCCAGATTAATTGAGATAAGTGATTTGTTCAAAAGAAATCCAAGACTATAATTTAGCATCCTGCCTCTTTCGAGGTTCTTCCCACTACAGCCCAGTTGCCTCTCAACACAGAACTGCACAATCAATATTTGCGAATGCAAGTTCTCAAAACAAAAAAAATAAGGCAGAAATGTTGACAGTAGTTAAAACATCCGTAGTTAGGTAAAGGCAGCATGATGATGGCTGGGAATGCATAGATTTCCACACACCTGGCGCTCTTCGGTCTGAAGTCCTCGGTAGCCATTGGCTGCTCTCCTGACGTCGTAGCTCAAGGAAACGCAGCTGCGCGCTGCCCCTTTAAGGCCGTAGGTGGCGCGTACCCACAGTCCTTTCAAACGGACCAATAAAAGGGCGAGAGGCGGTCTTCCGAGGACCAATAAACAACGAGGACACTGTGGGGTGTGCGGCGGCCCAAGCGGTTTTAAACGGCTTAGAGCAGGCCCCTCGGTCGTGGCCCGGCGGAGGTGAGTGGGCCGTGGGCCGCACCTACCAGCCTGGACCCCGGGAACCCGGCGGCGCGCGCTGGGCACCCAGGGCCGCGGGCGGAGCCCTGGGCGGACGCGCGCCGCCGCGGTCTCGCGAACCCGGCGGGTCAGGCGGCGAAGCGGGGCGGAGGCCGGGGAGCCCGCGGCTGGCAGGGCAGGGGGGGGGGGGCGTGGGCGCCCGCTGGTGTTGGAGACCCGGGCTGGGGTTCAGGTGAGCAGAGCGCGCGGCGGGGCTCTACTGGCGGCGTCCGAGGTTGGCGGGCGGCGCCGGGCCGCGCCTGGAGACTAGGGCGTCCGAGGCTGGGGCGGGGGCCCTGCGAGCAGGCCCGCGGTGGAGAGCGCCTCGCGGAATTGTCAAATGAATGAACAGGGGCCCGCCCGGGAGGGCTGCGGCGGGTGTGAAGGGCCTGGTCGCCTCCGAGCCGGGCCGGAGCGTAGTGCCCCGGCCTGTCTGTGTCCGCGTCCCCTACCTGCGATGAGTTTTTAACGATTCTGATCATTCGCCGCCCCGCCCTTGGTTTTCTCCCTCAAAGTCCGCAGAGTTCAGGTGTTTTGCAGCTGTGAGGTTTTCGGGGAACCAGTACAATAGCCAGCAGTGTGGGTTAGCCAGGCCGTGCCACTTTCAGGCCAGGTGAATGAGATTCTCACTTTTTACGTCTTAGCAAATCGTTGTTGTTGAGAGGGCTGCCCGAAGTCGTGGTAATTGCCAGGCAAGATTGAATGCATCCCATTCTGTTTCTTGCGTAGGAAATGAGAGATGTTGCCAGAGTGGCTGCTGTGTTAGAAAACATATTCGTGTTGGTGAATCTTAACAATGAGTTTGTGATTCAGCATCAATGGAGGTTTTGCAGAACTTGCCCCAAATTTATGCACGACTCTAATTCTCCTAGGAACCAAGGCATTAAATCTTGGCCCAGATAGGATGCTTGTCTTACATTATGCATAATTATAGAACTGAAAACTCATTTTTAGAAAGGTGAAATTTCTTTTTTCTCCATTTTCATCACCCTGAAAAGACCTTCTGTGACCTAAAGACTATACATATAAATCAAGCAGTCATCTGAGACTTTTCTAAAGAAACTTGACGAACTGTAAGGTTGGCTGTAAAGAAAATCAAAATCAGTTTAGCTGCCAACATAAGTCAAGGTAGAAAAAAGATGTACCCAACGTTTTTGTTTATTTTTTTAATTTTTTTTTTACTTATTATTACTATATTTCTTTACACGGGTCTGGAGAGATGGCTCAGTACTTAGTGGCAGTGATTGCTCTTCCAGAGGACCTGGGTCTAGTCCCAGCACCCACGCGATAGCTCAGTCATCTATAACTCCAGTTCCAGGGAGTCGGACACCCTCTTCTGGTGTCCATGAGCACTGCATACATGTGGTACACAGACGAAACACCTATACACATAAAATATTTTTAAAGATCTTTTGTATTTATTTTGTGTGGGGGATGGGGAGGTGTGCATGCCAGATGTCAGACAACTTGCTGGAGCTAATTCTCTCCCTCCATCTTGTAGGTTCTGGTCAAACAACAGTTGTCCGGCTTGGCCAAAACACCCTTTACACTGCCTCTCTGGTTCCCAAATTTTACACAAGTTTTACATACTGTTCACTTAGGAGGTGTTAAGCAAAGGTATTCCATAGCAATGTGCCATATACTTTCCTCCCCATTACTTTTAAAGGTTGGATCATCAACTTTGAATAATGAAGAGTGATGTGTGGTAATTCAGTTTTAGTGATGAATAGATGAATACCTTAATTTTATGACCACTTGAGTTTGGAGAAAGCAATTAAAAATAATTAACTTGGGCTGGAGAGATGGCTCAGCGGTTAAGAGCACTGATTGCTTTTCCAGGGAACCTGGGTTCAATTGTCAGCACCCACATGGTAGCTCACAGTTGTAACTCCAGGATCCAACACCTCACACAGACATACATGCAGGCAAAAGACCAATGCACACAGAATAAAAATAAATGACATAAAAAATTATTTAATAGCACCTTTGGATAGTATTAAAATCTTTTTTAAGGTTTATTTATGAGTGTTCTCTCTATATGTATGTATGTACCTACCCTGTAGACTTCAGAAGAAGGCATTAGATCCCCTGGAACTGGAGTTACAGATACTTATAAGCAGATATGTGGGTGTCAGGAACCAAACTTGGGTCCTCTGTAAGAGCAACAAGTGTACTTAACTTTGAGCTGTTTCTCCTGCTCTTAGTTGTAAAAATCTTGATGACTATGAAAAGTTGCCAGGCATGGTGGTTCATGCCTCTGGTTCCCATATGTGGGAGGCTGAAGCGGGAGAATTGCTGAGTGTGATAGCAGCCTGGGCTACATAGTGAGCTTCAGGCCAAAGTGAGTTCCCAAGTGAGAGTCTGTCTCAGAAAACAGCAGCGAAACCCAGCAAGAGCAAATGAAAGCTTTATATTCTAGTCAAGCCAGGCTGTCCTGTTCTCTGTTGAGACTATTGTCTGTTAGATGTTACATTCTAGATTCAAGGAACACATTTGTGAGCCAGGAAGAATAGCACCCAAGGGAATTTAACAGATTTATCTTTCAAACAATTTACTATAGCAAATTATAGTTTCCATAATCCCTCTGACTCAGCCCTAGGTCTTGAACAAAGTAAATTCTGTGTCACATTTTATCTTTAACTCTGTCAGAATTTTACCCATGAGAAACTGAGAAAGATTATGCAACTTGCTAGGAGTCCATGTGATTTATGGACCCTGAATTTAAACCCAACTTAGTAGCCAGGGTCTATGATCTTATGGTCATTCCGTATAAAGTAATGGCTTAAAAAAATTCAACAGTGGATTTAAAGTAGAGCCCTCTTCATATCTACCAGAGATATAAATACGGATGAGAGAAATGGTAATATTTTAGAGAGTCGGTTAAAAATACAATGTTTATGTTGTAGGCGTCTGTGAGTGTGGTAGAACAAGGGTGAGATGTGTATTGTTTTGAGATAGAATCTTGTTATGTAGCCCTGGGTGGACCGAATCCCACTGTGTAGATTAGGATAGCCTTGAACGTGTGGTAAACCTCCTCCCATTGCCACCTTCAGACAGACCTGCTCCTCCTCACCAGCTTTAACATTGAGACATAGAGATGTTAATCTGATTGTGATTGGGTTTTGGTGGTTAGTGTTAGAGAGGTTTGAGATTTTAAATGATTCTCATATTTTTACATCTTGAGCTCAAAGATGTTACTTAGGTTGTTCTTTTTCTAATTTTTAGATTTATTTTGTGTGTGTGATGTCTACATGTATATATGTGTACCACCTGTGGTCACACAGACACAGAGATCAGATGATGGTGTTGGGTCCCGTGGAACTGAACTTTTCAGGTGATTTTGAGGCACCATGTAGGTGCAGTGAACAGAACCTGGATCCTATGCAAGAGCAGCAAGTGCTCTAACTGAGCTATTTCTCGAGCCCTACTCTGATTATTCTTATCCTGCCTACCTAATAAACTTTGAAGGTGTAAGTTGCTCCCTTTGGGTCTTAACTTTTCCTGTTCTCTGCCTAGAACCTCTCACCCAACTCTGTCTTTATTAATCCACATCTCAGCTCGTCATGTCAACTGCTTAAAGAAGCATTTTTCTAAGTTCCCAAGTAGAATAGCTGTCTTGGTTCCTTCTACCTCATTTTCCTTTGTTTCATTTATTGTTATTTGTTAGATTGGCTTTTGTTTGTGCCAGATTTCCTCACAGAACTGAAATATATTAGTATCTTTTACAATACTGGGGACAAAGTAGGTCATTTAGGCATAGTGGGGCACACCTGCCAGTGCTTAGGTGGTAGAGGCAGGAGGAGCAGGAGCTCGAGATTATTCTTGGCTCTTTAGCAAGTTTGAAGACAGTCTGGGCTACATGCCTCTTGTCTAAGAATAGCAAAGCCAGGGTGCTGAGATGGCTCAATGGGTTAAGGTGCTTGCCACCAAGACTTAGGACCTGAATTCTATCCTTAGGACCCACACGGGGGAAGGAGAACCAACTCTCACATGTGATCTCCACGTGTATGCTATAGTGCTACACTTGTATACACACATACACTAAATAAATGGCGTTTGGTGTGCTGTTTTTCTTTTTTCTTTAAAGCAGCACCAAAAAACAAGTAAATGGTTAAAAAAAATCTATTGAACAAAAGTAGTCTAAACTGACATATCTTCTGTGTGTGATGAAGTTAGACAAAGACAGTGTGTAACTGTGTTTCTGTTCTGTATCTTTGGATATGAACAGTATCTCAACAGATTAGCTCAGAAGTCTTCCATAGAGACTAGAAGACTCTTAGATCTATGTGTAGACGTGCCTAGGCGCTCGTCATAAAGGCCTTTACCCCTGTGAGAACAGAAGTACTGGTATGATCCCAGACTGCTGTCTGCATGGTCCTGTGTTCTCTTGTGCTGGTGGTACATAGTCACTTGCTTCAGGATTTAAAAAAAATAAAATAAAAAAATAGTAAAGAATAGTTTTAGTCATCATTTCTCTCATTTGTGCTTTTCTCATGCTCTGGCAGCCATTTTACTATCTTTGTAGTTTTCCTCTTCCAGAATGTCATATGTAATTAGAAGCATTATACCTTATGTACTGTTTTCAGACTGGCTTCTTTAACTTCATTAAAGGTGAGGTTCATCATACCTGGGCGGTGGTGGTGCATGCCTTTAATCCCAGCACTCAGGAGGCAGAGGCGGGCGGATCTCTGTGAGTTCAAAGCCAACCTGATCTACAAGAGCTAGTTCCAGGACAGGCTCCAAAGCTAAAGCTACAGAGAAACCTTGTCACGGAAAAAACCCAAAATATATATATACATATGTGTGTGTGTGTGTGGTGTGTGTGTGTGTGTATTGTGTTTTTTAAAATATATATATATATATTATATATTTTTTTAATTTTATGAGTGTTTTGTCTGCACGTATGCCTGCAGGCCAGAAGAGGGCACCAGATTGTCTTTCACAGTGACTACTGCTTTGCAGTCACATCAGCAGCGAGTGGGGTTTCTCATTGCTCCACATTCTTGCCTGCACTTAGTTTTAACCGTATTTTTCATTCATTCATTCATTCATTTATTAACCATTTTAGGAGTAATGTTGTCCTCCTAACTTTAGAAATGTTTTGTTTTTCATGACATTGATGCTTTGAGAGTGATAGTTACATTAAAAAGAAAGTTTTAGAAATTACTCATTTTAGATTTAAGGAAAAATTGCTTAAGTAGAATTAAATTCCTCTTACCAACCTTCTTGTTGACATCTTACATGGTACATTTGTAAAGGTAAGAAACCAATATATTTTATTATTTTTGTTTTTTTGAGACAAGATCTCTCTACATAGCTCCGGCTATCATAGAACTTACTATGTAGACAAGGCTAAGCTTACTCAGATTTACAGATCTGCTTGTCTCTGCCTCTCTCATGTGCCACCATGCTCTGCTGTTTTTATTACTTTTATTTCATAGGGATGGGTTTATGTCAGCAGTTCTCAACCTATGTGTCATGACCTCATTGGGGGTCAAGTGACCCTTTCACGGGGGTTGCATATCAGATACCCTGCATATAAGATATTTATATTACGATTCATAACAGTAGAAAATTACAGTTATGGAGTAGCAGCAAATTAATTTTATGGTTGGGGTCAGCACAACATGAGGAACTGTAAAGGGTTGAAGCATTAGGAAGGTTGAAAACCACTGGTTTATGTGTTTGGGTGCACATACATATAATGTGTGAATGGAAGTCAGAGGACAACCTTCAGAGTTGGTTCTCTCCGCCAGGACAATAACTGTGATTGGATTTGGGTTATCAGGTGTGGTGTCAGATGCCTTCACCTACTGAGCTATCTCTCTGAATTTCATCTGGGCAGTGGTGGTACACATCTTTAATTCTAGCACTTGAAAGACAGAGGCGACAGGTGAATCTCTGAGTTCAGGCCAGACAGAGCTACATAAAGTAACTCTGTCTTGGAAAACAAAAAAACAAACAAAACCCCACTGAATTTCATTTGGATTTCAACAGATCTTCTATTTATACCCCAGTTGTGTTTCAGATCCCATCCAGGGCAACACATTACATCTAGTGTCCCCTCCTTGCCTTTTCTGGTCTTTGACAGTTTCTCAGTCTTCCCTTGTCTTCAGGACCATGGTGATTTTAAGGAAATTTTTTTAAAGTTATTTAGTAGAGTGCTACTTCCTCTATTTGATATTTTTCTCATGATTAGAGTTATGTGTATTTTTTGAAGAATACCATCATATTGGGTATGTGATAGCCATGTGACATTGTTACCAGTCAATTAATAAGTTCTTTGGATAGACAGCATGGGTAAGCAAGGAGAAACGCTTTAGTTCTGACAGTTTTTATATCTCTAGGCATTTGACAGCAGCAGAAGGCAGCAGCTTGTAGGTAACAGTACTCTAGGTAGTACAGACTGGCCTTAGTTATTAGGACTCTTACTCTAAAATTTACCAAGGTTTTAATAGCGATGAAATCTGGTAGAAACTGTTTGAAACATTCCTAGTTAGGGTTATATCTTCAGGGTTTAGAGTAATAGCTGTTGATTAGCATGTCGTTTCTTCCAGACGTGTCCATCCCTCCAGAGTGCTGGGATTAAAGTTATGTGCCACTGCCACAGGCCTGCATTAACTTTTCTTGTTTTAATTGTGTGGCGGGGTGGAAGCAGAAGCTCAAAGAAGCCAGAAGAGTCAGATCCCTGTGGGACTGGAGTTCCAGCAAGTTTTTTGGATTGTTTCTATTTCTATAAAACTAAAATAAAGCAAACCACCATTCCTTCTAATAATTTAATCAAGGAGTAGAAAGTGGGCTATGAATTGCCAGTGCTACAATTACTTTTTTACTAAGAAACTTGACGTTGAAAACACCTTGTTTATGGATGTAAATAATTGTTATCAAATAAGTACCATTTCATATTTTATAGGTGGGAGACTTTTCAATATAAACTCATAGTTTTATACATGGGAATACTAAAGTCCCAAAGATTAGTTAACCTCTCTGAAGTGTTATAGATAATTAATGTGAGAGAAGAAGTTGTAGAATATTTTCACCCTCACTTCTTCCCTCCCTCTTTCTCCCCTCCCTCACTTCCCTCCTCTTCCATTATGCCTTTCAGGTTAAAAAAAGTTTGCTTTACACTTGTGCTTAAACACTTCAGAGTATGTTTTTACATTATAAGATCCTTTTAGTTGGAAGCAAAGTCCCTCTCCTATTCTAAATCTCCACGGTGTCTTTTATATATTAAAAATAATTGTTACCATTTTTTTAAAAAAATCCCCTATTTCCTATCCTCAGCCAAAGAATTGAATCATTACCAATGGAAGGCAGACCTCCTTTCTTAAGTTCCTGATTATATTCCCTGCCTCTTCTTTGTAATTTTTCTTTTATGTATATAAATGTCTGTATATATACCACATGCATTCAGTCCCTGAAGTGGCCAGAAGATTTTAGGAACTGAAGTTACAGGCATTAGGAATCAAACCTGGGCCCTCTGGAAGAGCATCCAATGTTCTTTTTTTTTAAAAAAAACAAAAGTTTTGTTTTTTTGTTTTTTGTATGTTTGTTTATGGGCATAGTTGCATGACTTTAATTCCAGCACTTGGAAGGCAAAGCAGACAGAGGCAGATCTCTGTGAGCTTGAGGCAAACGTGGTTTACATAGTCTCAGAATAGCCAGAGCTATGTAGAGACCGTGTTTGAAAACAAACAAAATTAGTATTTATTTGTATGGGTGACTTGCCTGAATGTATGTTGCTGTACTACGCAGTATATGATACCCTGAAGGACAAAAGAGAGTGTCAGCTCCTCTAAAACTGAAGCTACAGAGGTGATTAGCTGCCATGTGGGTGAGTCCTGTTCAAGAAAAAGTGCTTTTTAACTGCTGAGCCATTTTTCTAGTACCTTCTCTGCCTCTTCTATGCTGAGCTTCCAGCATAACCTTTCTTTAGTCTATAACTACAGATGAATGTATCTCTTGATTGTTTGGGCTTGTATCGTTGTACCATATGTATTAAGTACTTCATGCGGGGCTGGAGAGATGGCTCAGTGGTTAAGAGCATTGCCTGCTCTTCCAAAGGTCCTGAGTTCAATTCCCAGCAACCACATGGTGGCTCACAACCATCTGTAATGAGGTCTGGTGCCCTCTTCTGGCCTTCAGACATACACAGAATATTGTGTACATAATAAATAAATAAATATTTTTTTAAAAAAAGTACTTCATGCCCCCCACTGTGGATTATTAGGTTCATCCATATAATTGCTAATCGTTATTTTCTGACAGTAGAATATCTTTTCAGTAAGTATGCCATGACTTTTAAAAAATGGTTTCCTGTTAGTGAAATTGCTTAAAGCATAGTTCCTATACTATAACACTTACTTTGTGGCTTTTAACATTCACAGAACATATTAACTATCACTGTCTAATTCCAAAATGTTTATTACTCCACCAGAAGAAAATTCTGTACCTATTGGCAGTCACTTCCCATTCCCCTCATTCCCTACACACCACTTTAAAACACTTCATAACAGTGGAATTGCAGAACTTATATCCTTTTGTGTCTGACATCTTTCACTTTGAATAATATTTGAAGTTCATACATGTTATAGCATGTTTCATTACTCTATTCCTTTTTCTGTTTGTTTGTTTTGTTTTGTTTTTTTTTTGAGACAGGGTTTCTCTGTATCCCTGACTGTCCTGACTAGCTCTGTAGACCAGGCTGACCTTGAATTCACAGAGTTCTGCTTGCCTCTACCTCCTGTGTGCTGGAGGTGTGCGCAACCACTCCCATTTTTATGACTGTATGATACTGTTATATGGGTATACCACACTTGTTTGCCTTATTTATAAGTTGATAGGTATTTTTCAATTTTGAGACTATTTCTCATTTATATGTCATTTTGTATTATCTTTTCAATTCTGTTGGAAATGGATTGTTAATATTTAATGTTTTTCTTATATTTATATAGCAGTTTACATGCCTACCAACTATGTGCAAAAATCCTACACCTATCTATTCTTTCTTTCTTTAAAGGTTTTTAATATAGTTATTATTGTGTGTGCAGGTCAGAGTACAACTTGTAGGAACTAGTTCTTTTCTTTCCTTCTACCTTATAGGTACTGGAGATTGAACTTAGGTTGTCAGGTTTGGTAGCAAGTACTTTGACTCATTGAGCTGTCTCACTGGCCCTCCAGACCCTCTTTTTCTTAAAGCTTTTAGTATTTGCAACATGGGGCATATTATTTATGTTTCTTAAACTTTATTAATAGTTTCTTTTTGTCTTCCAGAGAATTACACTTTTGAAAATAAAGATGTTTAATGTGACTTGCTATATAATGACATTATTTTAAAATTGTATTTAATCCATAGAAAAACCCATTTGAATATTGAAAAGTCAATTTGGAGGCTGGTGAGTTGGTCCTGAGATTAAGAGCACTTCTTGCTCCTTGAGAACCTGAGTTCATGTTCTGTGACAAGACTTTCCCTGAGGAGACTCATACACATGCATATTGACCCCAAATAATGAGTCCACAACAGACAGACCAAAGTTCAGCTTGGTGACCAGTGAGTTTTATTGGGGTTACTTACAGGAGCATACATGACTGAGAGACAGCTGCATCATCAAAGCCCACTTCAGCACAGATGACAACTCTAGAAAGCTGGGAACCTCAAGTACATGTCTGGAGATATCTTTGCCAATGATTGTTGACCTTTATAAACTCTTAAGGCAACTTGGCTAGTCTTTGCAGCTTGTCTTGTCTGAGAGTGACTCTCAACAAATTTTCCTTATATAGTCTTGGAGAGAGGGGGACCTAGTCAGTCTGATCAGTTTTAGGAACTTCCTGAAGCTATTTTGAGTTGTTTATCTTTTATGTTAAGGAAATTCCCTGGAAGATGGAATGTTTCTATCTTGAGGAAATTGATACTTCCAGTCATCCGAGTCAAGTGGCTCAGAGTTGCCTGTATGTAATCCAACTTCAGTGACTCTGGCATCTTCTGATGTCCTTCCCTGGGCACCTGCACGCATGTTCACATACTCAGCACAGACACACACAAATACTTAGACATAATTAAAAATATTAATTCTTTTTAAAGCAAAGAAAACTCATTTAAAGGTTACATTTTTGGTTTGTTCTAACAATACTTTTGTTGATATATATATATAGGTTGTTGGTACAGAAAACAATAACTTGATTTCGACTGCTCACAGATGCAATTTGAAAGAGTAGTTTTCATTGGTATTTGCTTTTGAAACTGCTATAAAATGACCTTATGGCTGGGTGATGGTGGCATACACCTTTAATCCCAGCACTTGGGAGGCAGAGGTAGGTGGATCTCTGAGTTCAAGACCAGCCTGGTTTATAGACAGGTTCTACACAAAAACCCTGTCTCAAAAAGAAAAAAAAAATCTACGTTTCATATTAAATGATCAATAATGACTGGCTGATTTTTAAAAAGAGTATGTCCAACTCCTTAACAATTGCATAGAGAACTGGCTTCATTTCTTAGGTATAAAACCAGATACAGATAGAAAGTTAGGACTAGTAATTCACTTACTCTTGAATTCTTAAATTTAATTCAAAATGGTTCATACAGCTACTTTGGAAAATGATTAAGTATTTACATGTAAGAATAAATACACACTTAACATACCACAAAGCAGGTCCACTTGTGGATATTTATTTGAGAGAAATAAAACTGAACATGCATACAAAAACCTGTATGAGAAAGCTGCTAGCAGTTTCTTTTCAAAATGTGTTAACAACTCAATGACTTGAATTGATAAACAGGATCATAATGTTTATATCTTTGCAGTCAAGTAATGAAAAGGAAGAAATGGCCATTTTATGCATCTGTATGGATGAATGATCTGTTATTTTTCTGTTGTTCCTGGGTATAGAACCCAGGGAGTCAGACAGGATGAGCAAGAGCTCTGCCATTGAACCACAACCCCAGCCCTTTATCTCATTTGTATTATAATGACTCAAAGAAACTAGACTCAAACGACAACATACTATATGATGTTATTTATGTAACATTGTTAGAAAGGCAAAAGTATAGGAACTGATTGGTGGTTTCCTGGCAGTGTGAAAAGGTGTTAACTATAAAGCTCACAAAAGTTTTGGGGCTGTTGGTGCTCTTGTTTGTGGTAATGGATATGTAGCTCTCTGTGTTTTTCAGAACTGTATGCTATATGGAACAAATTTTACTGTATAGGAATTATGGTTCAGTAAGCCTGACTTTAAATAAAAGATCCTATCTCAGGGAGGCATTTCTGCACCAGTCAACACGTAAATAGTAAAAAAAAAAAAAAAATCTTTTAAAGAATCTGATGAGGGGGTCATAGAGATGGTTCTGAGGTTAAGAGCACTGGCTGCTCTTCCAGAGGACCTGGGTTAAACTCCCAGCACCCACATGGTAGCTCACAACCATTTATAAGATCTGGTGCCCTCTTCTGGTCTGCTGGCATACATGCAGGAAGAACACTATACATAATAAATCTTTAAAAAAGAAAAGGATCTGATGAGAAAGACTAATCTACAAACACTTAGTACAATGTTAACTTTATGTGTATATAATGAAAGGGGGTCTTGATTACTTAATTCATGAATGTCAGTAAATGTACTGTAGAAACATTTTGACTGTTTCTCTTCAGTTCCCTAAGACCTTTAGATTAAGAATAACCTGAGTCTGTCTACTCTTCAGTTTTCATGCTTGCCCTCTGAATCTAAATTGTACTTGAACCCCTGTTTGCATTAGAAGTGTTAATTTCTAAATAGACATTGATTCTCATACTAATCTGATGACTTTAGGGTTTGTTTTTTTTTTTTTAATTATATTGTGTAACTGGGCCCGGTGTGCTCTTATGTAATCCAGCTCTTAGAGGCTGAACCAGGAGGATCACAAGTCTAAAAACTGCCTAGATTACACAAAGGATTCATAGGACACCTGAGCGGTTTAGTGAAACATTGTTTCAAAATATAAAGTAAGTTTTAAGAAGGCAAGGGACAGAGTTCCAACGTGGTCTTGCCTAACATGTGCAAAACCTTTTGTTTAATCCCTAGTGCTGCAAAATTAAAATAATTCAATGTAGGATTTTTTTTTCATTCAGTGTAAAGAAAATCGATATGCAGTGATAATCTTTGATGCTCTCAAAGACCATGTATTTACTCCAAGATTTTTTTAGTTTAATTGTGTGCATTGAGAGTGAGGTGCATGTGCTGTGGTATTGTGTGGAAGTCATAGGACTTTGTAGAGTTCTCTCCTTCCATTTCTATGTGGATCCCAGAGGTTAAACTCAGGTTGCTAGGCTTATTCAGTAAATACCCTTACCTACTAAGCCTTCACTCCACCTTAGTCCCTGAGATTTTAATGCAGTTTCCCTACAAATTTATCAAAAGCTTCCTTTTAAATTAGATGTTTGTATATCTCAATTATATTTGTTTGCAATATTCCTTTGCTTACGTAGATTTGTAGTAAAGACTTGGCATATTTTTGAAAGGCCATCTTTTATTCACAAAAAAGGGAAAGTTATTTTACTTTTTTGCCTCCTATTAACCTTCCTAACCTATCTGATATGATTACCTAGGAGCCTTCTCTTTGCTGTTAAGGGAGAATGTGAAAGTGCAAGTGGGGGCATTGAAAGCTTCTGGAATTTCTTTGTGTCTTTGTGCTGCAGTTTGAAGAATTGCTAATTCTAAAAGAGGGTAATTTTTTTTAAAAAAAAGCAGCTTCTATGATGGCATCTGGGTATTTGCTTTAATGGTTTGACTTTTGTCTGCACTTTTTTTTTAAGACCCTTTAAAGACTTAGGATTGTGGTATTGGAAACTAGTCATCTCCTTTATTTTTGTGACATTACCTGTATTGCTACCAAACCAGAGATCTACTTCCAAGGTCATTCACATCCTTCTTTGGAAAACCTTTGGTCTGGAGGCAACATCCTGGGATTGTAGAACTCTGGGTAAAGGTTGCTGCGGCCCCTTTAAGCGTTCTGTGGGCGTGCAGAGGGCCATTGAGGGTGGCGCAGGCAACTCTGACAGCGGAGCTTCTGTCCCCGCCCCCGGAGGAGGCGGTTCCCAGCAGCTGACTTGCCAATGCGGCTGGCTCCCGCTGGCTACCGGGTATTCCTGCTGATCTTGCACGGATTTTAGGGCCCGACCTCTCCCTGCTAGGGTAGAGTGTCAGACTACCGAAAGGGGGCAAGCATCCCGTGCTGGTCCGGAAGTCCTGGTGTACGTACCTCAGGGAACCTAACGGGCCTTTCAGAGTCTAAATCCGGGAAGGAGGGAGAACAATGCCGGCTGCAGTGTGCTAAAGCTGGGCATCAGCTCTACCTCTGGGTGGTGCCAGCAGCCCTGGAGTGTTTGTTTGGATGTGTTGTGTTTAAGTCATGCTGATGACCTGGCTTTCCCCAGCCTAGTTCCTGCTTGGAGTAAAGAGAGGATTGATTTTTTACCAGAGTTTAACCTGGTGGGGCAAAATGGGTGGAACTGAATCTAGTGCTCTGGGCCTTGGGTTCTTAGCTTGGAATTTAGAGACCTGGCTAGCCTCCTGCACGAGTAAGCTTTAGGTTTTCAGTTTCCTTGGTAGTGTTGAGCAGTAATTCTCAAAGTTGACCTAATTCTCTGCGGCTTTAGCTCTCCATCTCCCAGAGGCCTGTGTTGGTATCCAGTATCCCTTTTGGAAACATTGACAGCGATCATCCAGGGAGAGTCCTGCTAACCCTCTTTCCTGCTGATAGAATAGCATAATATAAATGGTACAGCTCTTTACCTGTTTCAGTCTCTGAGGGAATATGTGGGAGGTCATCCCAGAACAAGTAAAACAACTATAACTGAAGTTTAGTGAGAACTTGCTAGAGAAGCAGTTCAAGCCCCCCTCCTGCATAATGCAGAGTACACAAGCAAGATATTTAACGTTTATTACTGGAGACATCTGGAGGCAGTGAAGGTGTGTGTTTGTTAGAGGGAAAGTGTTATCGTTTTTGTTACTTCCACATAGATGAGATTCTTTTGGGCATTGGAAAAGTAATAATAATCTTAAATATTCTGTGACAGTTACATAATTTTTACTTTTTTTAGTCCATGTGCCCTTCCTAGATGTGGTTTGAGTAAAGATCTATAAACATATATTCATTATTTTGTTTTACAATTACTGTCTTTTTAAAAAATGAGTATCATTGCATGTCAGTGATCATTTAAAAAATTTTTTAATTTTTAGAGCACTTATGTGTTTGGGGTTGTGACCATGTGCATGTCACAGCCTGTATGTGGATGCCAGAGGACAGCTTGCAGGAGTTGGCTCTTTCCTTACATCATGTGGATCCCAGGGACTGAACTCAGGTCATCAGTACTTGACAAAAAGTACATTTATACACTGAGCCATCTTGCTGGTCTGGTTTATAATTTTTTTGTTTTTGAGATTGGTGATATTGGTAGGATACCCAGGCTGGCTTTTAAACTTTTGGAATCAAGCTATCCTCTTGTCTTAACCTTCCAGAGAGCTGGAACTACAGGCATAAAGGTTAGGGATTATGCTTTGGGTGACCAGAATCTTCCATCAAGCTTCTCAGACTCATCTTGTGATTCTGCAGTAGCGTTTTCTTAGCCTGAGAGAGAGAGAGAGTCCAGGAATGCTAATCAAATTCAGAGCTCTTGTATTGTGATAGTAAAGGACTTTGTAGGTCAAGAGCTTGGAAATTTGCCATAGAAGAGTTGAACTGCAACAATTCTTTCCAAGTAAAATACAAAACCAAGCTGTTTACTAGCTCTGTGGTTATTGTAGACTATCATTACAGCAGGAATTTAAAATAAAAGAATACCAAACTTGAGCATTTGGGTAGCTGGGGAAGAGGCGCAAGTTCTAAGCCCAGCTCTAACATTATTTACCACATAATTCCTCTGTGCCTTATTTTCAGGTGATTGAAGAATACTATATTGCTGGAACTTATGCTCAGATACACACACACTAAAGTGAAAAATGAACTGAAAAATAAAATGAAATTTATTCTAAGTTCTGCCTTTATGTATAATCTTAAAAATTTCTTAACCTCGGGTTTAAAAATAAGCAATTATGTGTAAACCTTTACTAAACAGTGCAGACTATGTCATATTTGAGGTCTTTGGAGACATTAGATATATCCATATAAGGTGAATAATTCTTTGGTAGAACAAAATTCTTTTCATTTACCTCTTTGCCTTTGGCTCAACTATAGATGGTGGTAGAATCTCCTAGGTGCATTGAACCACTTGAAATTTCTCAGTATTTTTCTAGGGCCCAGACCAAAGGAGTCACAGCACATGTCGTTGTATCTTTCAGGAGAGTTTTGTTACTTTTGAAACAAACTGTTACTTTAATAACATCTTTGTAGTTTTTGTATCTAAAATCCAGAGCCCTCTGTTTACCCCAGTGTTACAGTTTAGCTACTTGAATGTGCTCCCCACCTGTCCCTCTTGGAGGGATAGACTCATACTAAAACAGACTCATACTTCTAGCTTCTCTTCCACTCCCTCAAAGACAACTCAGATCTCTCGTTTTTTCCCTCAGGGGTGCCATTTTTCACCCCTACTCTTATATAGTCTGAAGCCTCCCTCGCTGCATTAGACTTTACCCTTAGCTCGCACCTTCTTTAGCTGCAAAGACTTGCTGATTCTTTCTCTGTAACACAGCTCCCTTCAGTATCCCTGCCCACTCTTTCCATTCCTGTTGATAAGACCTTTAGCTCTGGCTCCTGGAGGAGGATTGTAATCATTTCCTATCAAAACTCTGCTTTCGTCATGGATGATGCTATAGCCTGTAATCTCACCACTTTGGCGGTGAGACAGAAAAGCTGGGAATTGAAAACCAGACTGAGATACATGTCTGAAACTAAAAACAAAACCACCCCACAAATGAAACCTTCTACTTTCTAGTTTGTTCTAGTGAGTGCCTTTTAAAGAGGTTTTAGTTATTAATCGTTAATTCCGTACTCTGACCTTAATCTCTCTGATTTTATACTTAGGGTCTCTGTATATGTGATTAGTAATTTCCCATCTCCAAGGCTTTGCCTTTAATGTTCCCTAAACATAAAATTATTTTTTCCACCTGTTCCTCCCCCACTTTAGATAGAATCTTAACTGTGTAGCCCATGCTAGCCTCAAACTCACAATTCTCTTTTTGCCGCAGTTTTTCACAAATGTTGAAATCACAGGTGTTTACCACCATTCCTTGTTAATACTCATTTTTAAAAATTTCATCTACCATTTGTCACTGACAATGCCAAATGCCGTGAGGTTGTCACTGACAGTCTACCCCTTCTTAATGATTCTTTCCGCATATGGTGTATTTTACTTTTATGTTAGAGCTGTTTGTGGATCTATATTTCTTGTACTGTTCTACACTTCTTGAGGACATCATGGTTTATTTTCTCAGGACTTTTGTTACTAAACTTGCTTAGTTTTTGTGTAGCTATCACCACAATTTAAGAACATTTCCATTACTTCCAAAAGAGGCCAAGGGACATAACTCAGTGGTAGAGTGCTTGTCTAATATGTTCAACCAACCCGTACTCTCTCCCCCATACTGCTAAGAAAACCAGAAAATACTTTGGAAATTTCTGTTATTTCCAAAGAAACTCTAATCTTATTTTAAAAAACAAACAACAACAACAACAAAAACCCTGTTTTGGACATTTTATAAAAATGGAATTAAACCATATAGAGTCCTGTGATTAAACATAATGTTGCCAAGGTTCATTTACGGTATAAACTATGCACATTTTGTTTTCTTTTTATTCCAGCTTTGAGAGGCTGCAGAGGTGGCTCAGTAGTTAAAAGCTCAGTAAGACTGCTGACTGTGATACTTCACAGAATGAAGTGCAATGTGGGTGTTGAGTTATATTCTCAAAAGCATGAAAATATTTGCAATTGCAAAAAAAGTCTTACCTGGGCATAGTGGCATGTACCTAAAATGTCAGCATTTGAGAGGTGGGGGGGGGTCTGAAGGATCAGGATTTTAAGATTATCCTGAACTACATAGTGAGTTCAAGGGCAATTTAGGCCAAAACAAAGCTTAATAGAGGAATATCCTTGTCTTTTTCATGTGATTTATATACAAGCTCATTTTAATTGCTAACTGCTAGTAAATTTTCATTTTAATACGTTTCTTTGTGTATTTTGTATAGTAAATGGTTTTTTCTTTCAGCAACTATTTTCACAATCAGAAAGGTGTTTCCTAATGGAAAGTATAAAGTTTTTAAAGATTATTGACTATAAACCTTACTAAAAATTGCTTAAATATGAGGCCAGAGAGATGTTTCAGTAATACTGCTCTTCCAGAGGACCTGATTTCAGTTCCCAGTACCCATGTTAGCCAGTTTACAACTGCCTGTAAATCCAGCTCTAACCTGACACATTCTTCAGATCTCCACAGGAAACACACACCCACCCAACACTTAGATTTGTATTTAAAAGGACTAGGTAGAATGCTAGCTAGTATTGAGAGTTGTCTGTAATGCTCTCTCTCCTTCCTTCCCTCCCTCCTTCTCTCTTTTCCCAGAAGTCTCGGTCTAGTACAGTCTGGCTTCAAACTCACTCTTTAACCAAAGATACCCTTGTTCTTTCAATAATTCTCCTAACTCAGCATCATGGGTGATAGGATTACAGGGTTGAGCCACCATATCCAGCTTCTGTTCTATTCTGTTGTTTTGTATTATTTTAAGACAAGGTTTCATGCCTCAGCTTTTTGAGGGCAAGGATTACAAGCTTGTATCACCATGCCTGGCTCATATAAATTATTTTCTATAAGAAATTTTAGGAGCTGAGTGGTAGTGGTGTATACCTTTAATCCCAGCAATGGAGAGGCAGAGGCAGGCCAATTTCCAAGTTTGAGGCCAACCTGGTCTACAAAGTGAGTTCCAGAATAGGCAGAGCTACTCGCTACTCAGAGAAACTGTCTTGAAAAACCAAAAAAAAAAAAAAAAAGGAAAAGAAAGAAAAATAAATACATGAAACCAATAGTAGAGAAATGAACTAATGAACATATATTTCTTAAATGCATACAGGGAAAATGATGGAAGTTTTTATAGCATTCTAAGTTGTAGAAAGGAATAGAGACTTGACAGTTTTAGGAAAGAGAGGAGAAATCCATAGTAAATAAAGGCTTCTTTGGTTACACAAATAAAGTCAGATGAACTGTCCTATGAAGAATAGATGACATCTGTGGCAATCTCTGCATGGCCCAAGTATGGAGCCTAGTCTCATCTGTGAGAAACTCCAGTATCCTACTTTGGGGCAGAGAAGGGGACCTCCAAAGGTGAACAAATTTCTCTGTTAATGTAGTCTTCCTCTGTGGATGGAGATTTCTTTTATAAAAAGACAGCTTTTCAAAGCTATTTATGTGTCTGAACTTTTTTTTTAGTAACCAAATAGAAATATGCCAAAGAATAGGAGTGTAATATTTGGTCTCCCATATTCTTTTAAGGGCCAAGTAGGTCTTTTCTTTTTTTGTAATTCTTTTTAATTTTTAATTTTTTTGGATTTTATTTTATTTTATTTTTGGTTTTCTGAGACAGGGTTTCTATGTAGCTTTGGAGCCTGTTCTCGAACTAGCTCTTGTAGACCAGGCTGGTCTCGAACTCACAGAGATCCGCCTGCCTCTGCCTCCCAGGGGCTGGGATTAAAGGTGTGTGCCACCACTGCCCAGCTAATTTTTAATTCTTTTGTAATTTCTTTTTGTAATTTCTCATTTAAAAAAATAAATTTTTTGAGACATGTCTCTTGTAACCCAGGCTGCCCTCAAATTCACCAAATTTAGCTTAGATTGATTCTTCTGCATCCACCCCCCATTTTTTCTCATTAAGAAAATGTTCTATGCCAACTGATCATGCCTTTAGTCCCAGCACTTGGGAGGTAAGGCAGATGGATCTCTGAGTTTGAGGCCAGCCCCCTCTGTAGATCCAGTTCCAAGACAGCCAGGGATACAGAGAAAAATCCTGTCTCAAAACAAAACAATAAAAACAAAGACAAAAAACAAAAAAAAAAAAAGGAAAAGAAAATGTTCTATTAGCCAGGCTTACACCTGCAAGCACCTTTAATTCTAGCTAGCAGGAGGCAGAGGCAGGTAGATGTCTATAAATTTGAGGACAGCCAGACAACCTGTCTTGGGGGGAAGAAAAAGAAAAAAGTTCTATTAATAGAATTAAGTAGTAGGCATCTGATCAAAGAAGGGACTTTTTAACTCCTTTATACATGAATGATAACCCAAGAAAAATCTTTTTTTTTTTTTTGTCACGAGACTACGTGGTTATTAGAGTTAATGAGTATCTACTATCTACTTTTCTCTGTCTAGGAACTACTTTTAACTCCAAGAAAAGGCGGAAGCACAATGGGAGATGACAGTGAGTGGTTGAAACTGCCAGTTGATCAGAAGTGTGAACACAAGGTAAGACTTTTAGAATTTAAATTTTATTGTTGTTTTGTCAACATTTATTATTACCTTGCTTGGAATATTCCATAACATGTTATTTTATGCCATTAGAAATAGAAGTCCAACCAGATGGTGGTGGCGCAGGTCTTTAATCCCAACACTCGGGAGGCAGAGGCAGGCGGATCTCTGTGAGTTCGAAACCAGCATGGTCTACAGAGCTAGTTCCAGGACAACTGGAGATACACAGAGAAACCCTGTCTCAGAGAGAGAGAGAGAAAGAGAGAGAGAGAGAGAGAGAGAGAGAGAGAGAGAGAGAGAGAGGAGTCTTCTACCTAAGTGTGGTGGTGTACCCATGTAATCCCAGTACTTGGGAAGAGGAAACAAGAGATTCGGGAGTTACAGGCCAGTTTTGGTTGGTTACATAGCAAATTCGAGGCCAACCGTGGCTACATGACCCTATTTAAAAGAGACAAAACAAAACAAAACAAGATGGTTCAGTAAATAAAAATACTTGCTGCTCAAGCCTGATCTCCTAAATTCTAAGCCCAAATCCATGCAAAATGCTGGTGTAGTAGCTTTCATTTGTAATCCCAGCACCTGGTGGTTAGATGGGAAGTAGAGATAAGTCTTCTAGAAGCTCTCAGGCAAGCTATCCTGGAATATGCAGTACAAAAAATGAGAAAGATTCTGCTTCCAAAACAGGGTAAAAGGAGAGAAACAACTCTGAAAGTTGTCGGTGATCTCCACACATACACCCAGGCACATATGTACCCCATATACACACACTCTGCAAACACAAAATAGGTGTCTCTGGCTTGATTTAAAAAATGAATGAATGAATGAATGAATGAATGAATGAATAAATAAATAAATAAACAAACAAACCAAAAAACTTCCCTTTAATCCCAGAACTCTGGAGGTAGAGGCATTTGGATCTGATTTCTAGGCCAGTATGGTCTATAACGTAAGAGCTAGTACAACCAGGCATACACAGAAATCCTGCAGATAGATAGATAGATAGATAGATAGATAGATAGATAGATAGATAGATAGGTAGATACATACATACATACATACATACATACATACATACATGCATTGATACATACATAGATAGATAGATACATAAAGATTGGGGTGGGGGTGATGGAAATAATTCAGAAAAGGAAAGAAAGAGAAATAAATGTATTAGTGAAAGTAATCCCAGCACTGGGAGGCAGAGGCAGGTGGAGTTTGAGGTTAGCTTGGTCCATAGAGTGAGTTCTAGGATGGCAAGGCCCACACAGAGAAGCACTGTCTGTCTTGGAAGAAAAACAAGTGGCAAGTTGGGTATCTTTTTCATTAGGATATTTCATTTTTTTGCTTTTTGCATTTACAGTCTGTTTTAGCCCTGGACGTTGAGCATTTTTTAGGTTCTCTGGCTTATGCAGTGTGTGTTCCAGTGTCTACCTCTAAAGCTAGCCATCTTCTAATTATGGATAATTTCTGATTCAGATCATTAAGCAGTTCTTTTTCAATTATTTTATTTTCCCTAACTACACCATTGTGGTTTCTTTTATATTTATATTTCTGTAATTTTGAGATAGGATTGACTGTGTAGCTGAGACAAACTTCCTGCCTCCGTTTAATGAATGCTGGAATTACAGACATGATTCACCATACCTATCCATTTTTAATGTCTAGTAGAGAATTCGTTTCTTTTCTTACAAATTTCTACTTAAAATGCACAGGTTAGCTATTTTCTCATTTTTGTTTTGTTTTTGTTGTATTTTTGAGACAGTTTCTCTGCATAGTCTTGCCTGTCCTGGAAATCACTTGTGTGTCAGACCAGACTGGCCATGAACTCACAGACATATACTTGCCTCTGCCTCCTGAGTGCTGGAACTAAGGGCATATACTATTACACCTGGCTATTTTACCTTTCTAATAGTTTTTTTTTAATTTATTTAACTTTATTTTATGTGCATTGGTATAACGATGTCAGATTCTCTGGAACTGAAGTTACAGACAGCTTCAAGCCGTCATGTGGGTGCTGGGAATTGAACCCAGATCCTCTGGAAGAGCAGCCAGTGCTCTTATCCACTGAGCCATCTTGCCAGCCCCTTTTTAATAGTTGTTTTAATTAAAATTTAGGATTTTAGTTTTGATTTTAGATGCTTAAAAACAGAGTTGGAGAGATGGTATGATGGTTAAGAGGACTTGCTGTTTCTGCAGTAGTCCCGGGTTTGGTTCCTAGCACCAGCTCAGGTTGCTTTCAGTCACTTGTAACTCCAGCTCCAAGAAGTCTGATGCCCTCTTCTGACCTCCATGTCACCTGCATACATATGTGCTTATATACTCAAGACAGACAGACAGACACACAGAAATAAAGTAAAAATTTTAAAAAATAAATACAGAAAAGCATCTTGTAATAGGTTAAACAGTTTTCTGTCTTTAGAAAAGTCTTTTCTGGAGCTGGAGAGATGGCTTAGTAGTTAAGAGCAATGTTATTCCAGAGGTCCTGAGTTCAACTCCCACCAACCACATTCTGGCATAAAGCTGTACATGCAGACAAAGCACTCCTATACATAAAATAAATCTTTAAAAAGAAGAGTTCTTTTATATGAGCATAACCCCTGCTGTAAAATACATGTAAACAAATACGTCTTCTCTTTTTCAATCATATATTGTATCGTTTCTCTCTGATCTAATGTAGTATTGAGAAACGCCTAATTGTTTATTAATGTCTAAAGCGCAAATTAATTTGGTTGTCTCACAGTCTAACTTGTTGCTTATATTCTCCCAAATCATTTCCGTTTCAGTTAGTGCTCTGAGAGTAAGCAGAACCTTTCACAGCCCTACATGAACTGGCCCTTTGAAATCCGTACTAGCTCATTTTATATCATGTTCCTTTTTCCTTACTCCCTTCCTTTCTTTCTTTTTCTTTCTTTCTTTCTCTCTCCTTTTCTCCTTCCCTCCCGCTCTCTCCCCTCTTTCTTTTCTTTTGCGTCTTCCCTCCTTCACTGCCCCTCCTTCTCTTGTCTTTCTTCCCCTTCTTAAGATAGTCTCATGTAGTCCAGATTTACCTCATACTCTGCATGTAGTTGAAAATGACCTTGAAATTTTGATCCTCCTTGCCTGGTATTAAAGACTTGCATCGCTGCTCCTGGTTTTATGTGGTGTTGGGTATTGAATCCAGGATTTTGTGCGTGCTATGCAAGCACTGTACCAATTTAGCTACATTTCTAGCCCTCTCATTTCTTTGTAAGAGTAGGAATAACCCTGAGCATGCTTATATAATCCCAGCATTTGATAAGTAGTGGCAGTAGCAGCATTTGGTGACTCACACCTTTTTTTCTTTTTTCTTTTTTTTTAGTTATAAATTGATTGATCCATTAGCTCAGGCTTCTTATTAACTCTTATAACTGATATTAGCCCATTATTCTTGTCTGTGTTAGCCACATGGCTCGGTACCTTATTCAGCAAGGCAGTCACCTCCTGCTTCTTCTGTGGGTGGGTTACAATGATTGCGGACCAAGCTTTCTTCCCAAAATTCTCTATTCTCATTGACCCACCTCTACTTCCTGTCTGGTTGTCCCTTCTATACTTCCTGCCTGGCTACTGGCCAATCAGCGTTTATTTAAAATATAGTTGACAGGATATAGATCATTGTCCCACACCACTACACCACTTCCTCTTTTTTTTTTAAAAAAAAAAAACTCTGACTCTAATATCCTTTGTTTAGCTTTTCTCCTGACCATTAGCCATAATAATTTTTTTTTTTTTTTTTTTTTTTTTTTGGTTTTTCGAGACAGGGTTTCTCTGTAGCTTTGGTGCCTGTCCTGGAGCTAGCTCTTGTAGACCAGGCTGGCCTCGAACTCACAAAGATCCGCCCGCCTCTGCCTCCCGAGTGCTGGGATTAAAGGCGTGCGCCACCACCGCCCGGCTAGCCATAATAATTTGTATCCAACATTCTAAACAAAGGAAAATATCCATAGTCCATTTTTGCAGAATGTGGGTGCAGTTTTCCATGCTACTTCCTGCTTGTTGGGGATTCTGATAATCTTATGGGGACCTAGAGAAAATTTAGAATTATGGTCAAGTCCTGACTGGAGTATCCTGTGAGGCTTGATCATCTCAGGCAACAGTCTTGAATCTGTTCTGGATATAGAACTTAGACATCCAGGCCATCTGTTCCTGCCAGAGATTTCTCAGGTGGTCTTCCTTGATCAAACCTGATTTTTCTTTTTCTTTTTTTTTTTTTAAGATTTATTTATTTATTATTCAGTGTTCTGCCTGCTTGTATCCCTGCAGGCCAGAAGAGGGCACCAAATCTCATTACAGATGGTTGTGAGCACATGTGGTTGCTGGGGATTGAACTCAGGACCTTTGGAAAAACAGACAAAGCTCTTAACCACTGAGCCATCTCTTCAGCCCCAAACCTAATTTTTCTTAACTCAGAATGAATCCACAGCCTCTCATTTTCTGTGGAAACAAATGCAAAACCTCTTCTCCAACGTAGCATATCTTTTGACTTCAATTTTGAAGTCAAGGTATTTACAAAATATTTATGTTTTATTAATCCTGTAGCATTTATGTTTAAATGTCTTTTAGCAGCTATTTCTCCTTCCTCAGCTGTCAAGCAATTCAAAGACAACATAATCATATACAGTATCCAGACTTTGTGTATTTTTCATCTTTAATATTTTGGCTATAATATTTTTATATTTCTTTTTACTTTTTGACATTTTTGAGACATGGTTTCTGTGTATCTTTGTCCTAGAACTCAGTCTGTAGACCAGGCTGTCCTTGAACTCACAGAGATCTGCCTGTCTCTGTCTCTCAAGTGCTGGGATTAAATGTGTGTGCTACCACACCTTGAACTCACAAAGATCTGTCTGCCTCTGCCTCCCAAGTACTGGGATTAAAGGTCTGCACTACCACTACCCGGCCCTGGGTAAACTTTTTAATGCCAAGAGAAAATGAGGCTTTTATTCTACATATTTTCATATTGCCACGACCCTTTTTCTTTGTAGAACTTAACATTGCCAATTTTAAGTTTATTTGTATGATTTTATGTTACTTTTAAGGGATTACAACACCTGCGAGAACAGCGTAAAGGAAAATTTATTTTCAAAGGACTCGATCTGTAGTTCCTAGCCGCATTTACTTGGGCAGAGCATCATGGCAGGAGGAATATATAGTAGAGGAGCTTCTTCTTACCTCATAGCAGTTACAAAACAGGAAATGAGAATATATGCAAAGGGGCCAGGGCAAGGCATAGCACACCCAGAATAAAGCTCGAGTGACATTTCCTTCAGCTACCTCCTACCTGTTAAAGTTTTTATAACCTCCCAAAATAGCCATATTATCTGGGTTCCCAGTATTCAACTCACAAACCTATGATAGAGATTTCATAGTCATACCATAACAGATTGCTGTTTTCTTTCTCTCCTGATGAAATGTAAACCCCACAAGAATTGAGGTTGTATTAGTTTTTATCTATTAAATACCTATTAAATAAATTAATTATAAATCCTCAATAGCGGTATCTGAAATTAAGTAACTAAATAGAAAGTTGTTGACTAAAACCTGACAGTGTGAAGCTGACTGACTAATCATCACATAGACAAACCTCAGAGAAGACCTCACATACTGGAAAGTGGGCAGTTCCATCAGGGTGGTTTCTTGATCTTTCAGTTATCATATCTTCTTATAGCAGTAATACTCAAATATAAATTGAGAAACATTTGTAATGACTTGAGAGTTGTATTTTATTTTACTTTTTTTTTCCTTCCCCCCCCCCCCCCCAGATGAGGTTTCTTTGTGCAACAGTCCTGGCTGTTTTGGACTTTTGTAGACCAGACTAGCCTCAGACTCACAGATATCCTCCTGCTTCTGCCTCTCAATTGCTGGGATTAAAGGCGTGCACCACCATTGCCTGGCTGCACTTTAAATTAAAAAAAAAATTTTGTGTCTGCACCACATATACAAAACTCAGGGGAGAACATTGAAAAGGTTCTCTGTTTGTTGTGAGATGAATGCAGGAATCAAACTAAGGTCACCAGATTTGTACAACAAGTGTTCTTACTCACTGAGCCTCCTCTCTGGGCTGCTGTAGATTTTTAGATAGCCTTGGCAAAACATTCTTAAGATTATTGAAGCTCTGGGGCTGGAGAGATGGCTCAGAGGTTAAGAGCATTGCCTGTTCTTCCAAAGGTCCTGAGTTCAATTCCCAGCAACCACATGGTGGCTCACAACCATCTCATAATGGGGTCTGGTGCCCTCTTCTGGCCTGCAGACATACGCATAGACAGAATATTATATACATAATAAATAAATATTTAAAAAAAAAAGATTATTGAAGCTGGGCATGGTGACACGCACCTTTGATTCCAGCACTAGGGAGGCAGAGGTAGACGGATCTCTGTGAGTTCAAGGACAGCCTGGGCTACATAGTGAGTTCCAGAGAGAGACCCTGTTTCAAAAACCAAAACAAATGTTTATTTACTACTCTTTTCTTGAAAATTTTCTGAATTTCTTTAACTCCTTTCTTTTTTAAGAAAAAGGGGTATTTTGTTCAAATTTTCTGTTATGGAATATTCTTTTACTTCTCCAGATTATTACTGAATACTATCATTAACCCTGTTTTAAAATGCTAATTTTCTTTTAGCTCTGGAAAGCAAGATTAAGTGGATATGAGGAGGCCCTAAAGATCTTCCAGAAAATAAAGGATGAAAAAAGCCCTGAATGGTCCAAATACTTAGGATTAATCAAAAAATTTGTCACTGACTCCAATGCAGTGGTTCAGTTGAAAGGACTAGAAGCTGCACTTGTCTATGTTGAAAATGCCCATGTTGCAGGAAAGTAAGTAGTTTCTAATATTCTGTAAACATTTCTGTTTAGTGCTACATAGATAAATGTTTGTGTATTTGTAGAGCTTCTACTATAGTTTTAAAATATTCTAATAGTCTTTCTTTAATTGGTCTAAATGGTACATGAAATCTCTAAAGTAGAATAAATGTTTATTTCCATGTGTTTTTTGTGTACATGTGGACATCAGAGGACAACTTGTGGGAATAAAGTCTTCCATTGACCACTATGTGAGTACCAGATATGGGACTTAGGTCCACAGGCTTAGCAGCAGGGTCATCTAACTGGCCCTGTTTGTCCTCTTGAACTTTTTAGATGAGGATCTTTTGAAACTTGAAGTAACCTTAGTAACTTTTAGAAGTAGTTAATGTGAGGTCATTGTAAAGGACATTTCAGAGCCTTACTGAAAGGTGGGCATTATGGAAAACTTCTCTTGAAACTTAGAGTCACTGAACTGGAGAGATGGCTCAGTGTGTAAAAGCACTGACTGCTCTTCCTATTACCCACATGGCAGATCACAGCTATCTGTAACTCTATAGATCTGACACCCTCACACAGACATGCATGCAGACAAAACACCAATACACATAATAAAAAATAAATATAAAAATAATTAGTTTAAAAAACCCAAACTTAACTAGACTTTTTTTTTTAATTTTTTTTTTATAATTTTGCTTTCCCCTTCAAGATCTTCTGTCTCTTGGGGCAGTGACCTCTACTCTGTGTTTCCTGGCCTATTTGACTTTAGATGTGGATGGCTTCTACTCATTCACTTTTCTATACTGCCTAGTCTTTGTTATCAGTGAGAAAGAACTTCCATATACAAAATGTTGAGACTTCTAATTATACAAGAAAGATGTGTTTACTTCAAAGACCATGCTAGTGAACATCATCAGTTTGAGAACTTTGACAGTTTGGTTAATGAGAACCAAAAATAATAAAATGATCACTTTTATATTTCATTTTTCTTTTTATGTTAGAAACTGCTTTTTTGACATGCTCCCTGTAGCCCTAAACTGTTTTGTTCCTCTTGCTCTGAGAATATTTAATTACAAGGCACTCACTGCAATAAAGTTACTACAGTGTTCTGCTAAGAAGTTGAGGAGTCTTTCCTTATTAAAGATATATTCCCCCATTGTGTAAATAAATTGTCTTTAAAATGTCTAAAATAGTGTCAATATTTGAAAAAGCAAGCATTCTTTAATCCTATTAGTAGCCCAAAAGACCAGCTTTCAGTGTTACCCCCAAGGGTCAAAAAAATCTCCACAGTGTAGCAAAACTGAACTTAAGAGTTTTCTGTCTGAGGGGTAAAGACTCAAATACATGATCTGAGGGTCATTTTCTTTTATTATTCTGCAGCTCTAATTCCCTTGCTATAACTGTCTTCTAATTCTCATTAGTCCATTTTTCTGTTTCAATTCTCTCTTGCTTCTTTGTTCACCTTGCTTAAATACATTCCTTTTTTTACAGGAGGCTTGAGGCAATAAGAAAAAAGTTATAAGAACTACATCTCATTGGTCGTAGCACAGTCCTTGTGTAAACCATAAGGACAGAGCCATTTACCATGGCAACACAAGGTTTCAAGGTTTCTAGTTTAATACTGACCAGAGGCCGGGGGCATAGTTCCTGATGAGACAAGCTGCCAGCCATAGGTCTTTATCAGCCAGACTTGGCACGCAAAGAATTGGCATTATTTTTTAGGTTGCTTTCTGTTAATAATCTTGGTTAGATATATGCAACTCTGACTGTGTGCATATCTATAAAGTTTTTAACTTATGGTCAATTTACATAAACATTCAGTCTAGTTTGAACTTGCTCTAAGGTAAAAATGAGCTAATTGTGTGTAGTTTGAGTAAATGGAACAAAGCAGGCTTTTAAGTGTCTTTACATTTCTTTTGGGACAATAGATTTAGTTCTGAAGTGTATCATAGTATATTTTCTATATATAAAATTATACAGCTTAATGAGAAGTCATCTTCCTGACCACCCACAGATATATGTGCCCATAAGATTGAGATGCAATCATGAGATTACATATACACATCATATGCGATGATACACTACAGTGTAGGTATTGGGGAGACACTGTAGCTGCTTTTGCACATGTGAAATTACAGACAGAAGCAACAGTTTCCAGAGTTGGTGGTTCCACAGGCCTTTCCCAGATGGAATTCTCCTCCATCAGAGAACCATTCCTCTGGGGGATTGACATCTGAACACTAGTTGTCACCTGTCACCTGCTGCAACTCCCACAACTTCTGACATAATCCTGCTTTATAAAGTGTATGTTTGTATAATCCTATGTAAGACAGGCACACATTACACACTCTAAAGAAGGTCTGCAAGGATAGATGTAGTTTCTCAGTTTCATAAGGTTGCAAGAAATGGCTGAGCAGTCATGGTTTAGGCTTTTAATTCCAGCACTCAGGAGGCAGAAGTAGATGAATCTCTGTAAGTTCAAGGCCAGCCTGGTCTAAAATGTGAGTTCCGAGACAGCAAGAGTCGTTACACAGAAAAACCCTGTGTCAGAAAACAAAAACAAACAAGATTGTAAGGAGTGTTTAAGGAAAGTTTTCAACTGAATTTTCTACACTTACAAAATTAAATTATAGTGAGGCATGTCTTTTGTGGATTGTTTACAGTTTATCTCTTTTTATTTAAACATCCTTGCATGTGGCATTTACAGAACCACGGGAGAAGTTGTATCAGGTGTTGTAAGTAAAGTCTTCAACCAACCTAAAGCCAAAGCCAAGGAGTTGGGCACAGAGATTTGCCTCATGTACATAGAGATTGAAAAAGGAGAGTCTGTACAAGAAGAGCTCTTAAAGGGCCTGGATAATAAGAACCCCAAGATCATAGTGGCCTGTACAGAAACACTAAGGAAAGCCTTAAGGTAAGTTTTAGTTCTTTTAATATGCCGACTGAATTTGAGCTCCAGGTATAAACAGAAATGGGGACTGCTGAACTTGTAATTTCATCCTTCAGGCATGTTGTTTGGTTATTTTCTCTAAATTCCTTCCCACTGAAAGTGAGCCATTGCTGTCTTATTTGAAAATTGGCTTTTTTGTCGAAAAGCATTCCTAATATTTTTAAGCAGTTTTCTCTTACTAGCTTCAAGAATAAACTTAAGTTAGCTATAAAGACATGTTTGTGTAGGTGTGTGGGTCAAACCTTTGTTTGAGGCCTTTTTGGTGAACAGCAAAAATAAATTGTTCTACAGTCGGTCTGATGTAAAAATAATAACTTATATATGCTGTGTGTTCAGTCCTAGAATTCTTACTGAACACTGAATTTCTTTATATGTATACTATCCTTTCAGAGATGAGTGGCTAAGATTTGGTAGAGTGTTCTGACTTCGGTAAATCAGTAGTTCTGATTAAGTAGACTCTAGGTCCTCCTCCTCTTCCATAGGAGGAGTATCATTTAGTTACTTCCCAAATCTAGGCAATTCTTCAGTCTCATATCCTGTCTCCAGTTATTGTCCAATGTTAGCTACTTTAGAAAGTGTACTAATGAACTCTCAGAATGAAGATCGTTCCTTTGCAACTCTTGTAATTTGGTTTATGACTCACATCTTGGAGACAGTTATCTTAACATGTTTATTTTATATGAAAGTATTGGCATTGAATTTTGTTTAACTATCCTTGACTTATGTTCTCTTTTGCCTGATTTTATCTATATTTTTGTGTGATAAAAATTTCCTTTTTTGCCAGGTGGCTGTAGCGCACGCCTTTAGTCCCAGCACTCGGGAGGCAGAGGCAGGAGGATCTCTGTGATTTCGAGGCCAGCCTTGTCTACAAGAGCTAGTTCCAGGACAGGCCCCAAAGCTACAGAGAAACCCTGTCTTGAAAAAACCAAAAAAAAAAAAATTCCTTTTTTAAGTTAAATTTTATTTATTAATGCATGTGTATACAATGCATGACTGGGAGTGCAGTACGAGAGTGCCAGGGCATATGTGTAGAGGACAGGCATCAGGGACAACTTTAAGGAGTCAATTTTCAGGTCAGGAAAGTGCTTTAAACCCACTGACACATCTTACATTTACATCCCAATAAAAGTTTATTTCTATTCTTTTGTGCTATATATAGTAAGGATCTGGAGTTTTGTCTTTTGTCTTTGTTTTCGAGACAGGGTATCTCCCCTTAGCCCAAGCTGGTCTCATAGCATCTCTTCTACCTCTGTCTCTGAAGTGCCAAGATTACAAGCATAAGTCATCATACTTGGCAGAATGTGTAAACAGTTGTCTTATTTTTGCCATTTTAGAAAGTTAGAAAATTAAGCCACAAGCACTAACTACTCTAGATATTGCCAGCCTGCCCTCAACTGTGTTCTCAATAAAGTGTTCTTTCTTTTTTTTTTTTTTTAAAAAAAAAATAGAGGCTGTAGAGATGGCTCAGAGGTTAAGAGCACTGGCTGTTCTTCCAGAGGTCCTGAGTTCAATTCCCAGCAACCACATAGTTGCTCACAACCATCTATAATGAGAGCTGTATGTGCCAGACGAACATTGTATGCATAATAAATAAATAAATCTTTTTTTAAAAAAGTAGAATAAGAAATTTAATGAATTTGTAGACTCTGCTTGTACCAGTACATTTTTTGTTCTAATTTTTTATGTGTTTTATCTGTATATATGTATGTGTAGTATGTATATTATACTGCCTTTAAATTAAGAATTTCTATTTTATAGACTTATATACTATAGTAATTTTACCTTTAAACTGACTAGGAGACTAAGGATCGGAAAAAATAAGTTCTATATATATCCTTTGTATAATCATTATTTGCAGTATCTGTATAGTCATTATTATTTTCAGTGTCTAGGGAAAAGAAATCTGGAAACTCCCATGTCCTAGAAAAGCATACTCTAGCCTTCTTATTGGTGGTGATGAGCTGTAGTCTACCTTTGTAATTGTTGAGTGTGTTTTTTTTTTCCCTAAAGCATTTCAGAATGTGAAAGTAGTGCTTTAGGACTTAAAGACTGCACTGCTTGTTTCAAGGTGCCATAGCATCCTAGAGCTATCATTAGTGACAGCTTTAGGAGGCAAAAAATACATTCTGTCATCCCTACAACAGGTTTTTTGTTTGTTCTGTTTTGTTTTTGGTTTTTTTTTTTTTTTTAATGTGGGGGATGGTGTGCGGTTGAGACAGGTTTCTCTGTAGCTTTGGAGCCTGGAACTGGCTTTCTAGACCAGGCTGGCCTCGACCTCACAGAGATCCACTCACCTCTGCCTCCCAAGTGCTGGGATTTAAGGTGTGTGCCACCACTGCCCAGCTCCTACAACAGGCTTATAGAGACCTTTTTTTTTTTTTTACTTTTAAACTTTCATTCATTCTTTCATTTTTAGTGTTTTGATCAAGGACTCAGGTAGCTCCTGCTGGCCTGAAACTTGCTATGTAGGATGACCATGAACTCTGATCCTCCTGCCTCTGTACTAAAGTTACAGGTGTGCGCTAAGATACCTAACTTTTTTTCTATGATGTTTACTATCAAAATTAGATTTTGTTTTGTTCATGTATCTATTTTCCATGTGGACTTGCTTCATCTCTTTTAGTCTATCTTTTAAAAATGGGTCATGATAGAGAAACAAAAATGCATTAGATGAAACCATTATAATGTATTTCTTTTGTTCATTTGTTTCTCACTGGTACTGGGAATTTTACCCAGAACTTCACATGTTAGACAAGCATTTTACCACTGACATACATTCCCATCCAGAAATAATAATGTAAGAAAGCATCTGCCTTTTATTGTCTGTCCTTTAGGAATATGTAAGATATCTTGAGTATTAGGTTCTTCAGGCACCAAGTTAAATAATTCTCAAAAAAAAGTGATTTAAGAGCACTATAATTTCTCATCTGTCCTTTAGTCTTGTAGGTCAGCTGAACAAAGATAAAAATGTTATTTTCTAATAATATGAAGTAGTTGTATTCCTTTGTTTGTGGGTTTGGGGCTGGAGAAATGGCTCAGCGGTGAAGAGAACTTGGTTCTCGTGCAGATGACATAGGTTCAGTTCCCAGCACTGACATGGTATCTTGCAGATATCCATAATTCCAGTCCTAGGGAATCTGACCCTCTTCTCACATCCTTAGGCACTAGACTCACGCGTGGTACAAATTACACATGCAGGCAAAACACTCATACACATAAAAATAAAATAGATCTGAGAGAGTACTTTTTATTTTGTTCATTTTGTTCTCTACTTTGAAACAGGGTCTCACTGTTTAGCCCAAACTGGCCTAGAAATTTCTATATAGCCCAAGCTGGCCTCAGATTCTTGATCTTCCTATTAATATGTGATTACAGGTGTGACACACCACACTTGATTTTTAAAGTCCATTTTAGAGAAAGTCTTAGAGATCTAGTTTATTTTCATGTTATGCTATCTAAATAATGATGACATTGGCATTTATGCCCTGGCAATGCTGAGGTATTCATGGGCAACTTGTATATGGTGATTGTATTGAACTTGTTCATGTTGGGTTTTATGGTGGACGACTGACCAGGTCTCTTACTTCTATATGATGATATCTTTTTGAAAATCACTTTCTGGGGAAAGAATTAAACATTTTAATCTGTAGTATACTGTAATCTATATTGTTGAGCAATTTTATTACATTTGTGCCAGTGAGATATATTACACACAAGTTAATAGTATATTTTAACTAATTTTAGTAGGTACTATCTCCTGAAGTCTTAGCTCTTGGGATAGTATGACAGGAGAATCGCCAAAAGTGCCCTAGGCTTCAGAGTGAGAATCTTTCTTAAAAACTAAAAGAGTGAATCCTATTACTCATTCTGAAATTCAGTATTTTATAACTGAATCCTTCCTGTTCCAGAATTTGCTATTCATAAGAGTTAAAAATAAGATCTGGCCAGGTGGTGGCGGCACACATCTTTAGTTGCAGCATTTGGGAGGGAGAGGCAGGTGGATGGCTGTGAGTTCAAGGCCAGCCTGGTCTACAGAGGGAGTTACAGCTAGGGCTATTACATAGAGAGGCCCTGTCTTGATAAATCCAAAATGAAAAAGAAAAAAACAAGCACACAAAACAAACCAGAAAGCTAATATTAGAACTGAGTATGTTGGTATATATCTGTAGTCATAGCATTTGGAAGCTGAGATGGGAAGATCATGAATTTGAAGCTAGCTTGGGCCTATATAGCAGCACTCAATCTCAACACTAATATTGGTCAAAAGACAGAATGCAAACGTTTCCCATGGGGTGGGGAAAAGAATTAAAGAGTTAAATGGATACGGGGTTGTTTTAGTTACTTTGCTGTTGTTGTGAAGAGAACCATGACCAAATCAACTTCTAAAAGAAAACATTAAATGGGAGCTTGCTTATATTTTTAAATGGTGAGTCCATGATCTTCATGGGAGGGAGCAAGGCAGGCATGGAGAGAGATTTGGGGAGGGAGCCTGGTGTAGCCCACCCACAGTGACACACTTGCTCTGGGGCCATTCTCATTCATTATGTTAGTTGAAAAATCAGAAATGAGATATGCATTGCCATAACTCAAGCCTATCTTTGGTTATTAGAAAATTCATTTGAAAATGTTGATATTATTTTTTGCTCTAGGCACTAAATAATAATCTTAAGAATGATAGCTAAATATTCTTTGTATATGTAGGGATGGGTGGGTGGGTGGATGGATGGATGGATGGATGGATGGATAGATAGATAGATAGATAGATGGCTGTGAATCCCATTTGTTACCTTAAGGATAATTTAACCTATTAATATATGATTGATTTGTTTTGAGACAGGATCTCTTTATATAACCCTGGCTTTCTTAGAACTCACTATATAGACCAGACTGGACTTGAACTCACGGAGATCCTTTCTCTACTTCCTGAGTGCTGGGACTACAGGCGTTTGTCACCACAATGGGTACCATATATGATTTGAAGCTATACATGCTCAATGAAATATGACATGTTGACAGTTCTTCCCCAAATTTTTCACTTGCAGTGAATTTGGTTCCAAGATCATCTTACTTAAACCAATTATTAAAGTATTGCCAAAACTGTTTGAATCTCGAGACAAGGCTGTACGGGATGAAGCCAAACTAATTGCTGTAGAGATTTATCGATGGATTCGAGATGCCCTGAGACACCCATTACAAAATATAAATTCTGTCCAGGTAAGGCACTGATTTCTTTGGTCATTTTTGCATAAGGTTAAGTTCTATCACATAGTTATTTTTTGAGCTCTTTTGATTATATAGCATATTTGAATTTGTAAACTAGTGATAGTATCTTAAAATAATAGATTTGGGGAGCTAAGGAGATGTTCCAGAGGTTAAGGGCATTTGCAGCTCTTGCAGAGTTAATCCCTACATGGCTATTTAAAATTCTTTGTGACTCTAGTTCAGGTGATCTTCTGGCCTCTGCATGCACCAACACACAAAGAAGTGCACTTGCATGCTTAAAGGCAAGACACTCATATGTAAAAAAGAAATTTTTTTAAAAAAGGATTTTTATTTTTAGTGCTTAGACAAATCTTCAGTGTGGTAAAGTCAATTGATTTGACTTATGCTACAAAATACGGCTTCTATTTGTCTTTTATTAGTTTCCCTATTAGTACCATGTAAACAGAAAGTGAGTTCCAATATATCAGTAAGTACAAGCATTATGTTCTCTAACAGTGGGATATAAATTTAAAAACTTTAAGATATTTTGTTAATGCTTGCAGTTGAAAGAATTAGAAGAAGAATGGGTCAAGCTGCCAACAGGTGCTCCTAAACCAAGTCGGTTTCTCCGTTCCCAACAAGAACTAGAAGCTAAACTGGAACAGCAGCAGTCGGCTGGCGGAGATGCAGAGGGAGGTGAGACAGTTTTAGACACACTCTCTATAAAAATGAGCGAGAATTATTGCTACCACAACAAATCATATTCACTAGGTATCTCTTAGAGAACCGCTTTTAATAAAATCTGAGTCATTTGTGCTACTGAATAACTCTAGTCTCTTTTCTATAACAATTTCATCGTGGGAGATGAGATGGATCAGCCAGTGATAAAGAGCATTTACTGCTCTTTGAGAGAACCCAGATTTGATTCCCATCACTCCTGTGGTAACTCAACCCATCTATACTTCCATTTTCAGGGAATCTAACCCTCTCTTGTCCTCCTTGGGCACTGCATGCACATAGAACATAGTGCACAGACATCTATTCAGGCAGAACAGTCATATGTATAAAATCAATTTTTAAAAACTCATGAGAGATATGAAAAGATAGCCGGTAAATAAGACTATTTTATTTTGGTGGGTGTGTGTGTCTGTCTGTCTGAGAGAGAGAGAGTGGGTGGGTACTCACAACGACAGTACATATATAGAGGCTAGAGGACAACCTTCAGTTGTTGGTCTTCACCTTTCCACTTTTTTTTTAAAGTTACTATTTTTAAATTACTTTAGTTTTTGTTGTGTGTCTGTCTGTCTGTCCCTGAAAGTATATGCCACATGTGTGTTGGTACCAGAAATAGTTGTCAGATTTTATGAAATGGAACTTAAAGTCAGTTATGATCTACCCACTGTGGGTGTAGGGAACTGTCCCCAGCAAAAGCAGCAAGCACTCTAAACTGCTGAGCCAGCAGCCTACCTGGTTTTAAGGCGCAGTCTCTTCAGCCAGGCAGGTGGCCCATAAGCTTTTCCTGTCTCAACCTTCCATCTCCCTGTAGGTGCTGAGATTACAGATGCTTGTAGGACTGAGTCTGGCTCAGGTCATCAAGCTGATACAGCAAATGCTTTTGCCCACTGAGTCGTTTCCCCATCTCAAAAAAAAAAAGTTATTAAGGTCTATTTTGTTTTTCTCTTCAAAGGTGGTGATGATGGTGATGAGGCACCACAGATAGATGCTTATGAGCTTTTGGAAGCAGTAGAGATCCTTTCCAAACTTCCCAAAGACTTTTATGACAAAATTGTAAGTAATGGTTAAATTTCTTTATTTTTAGATAATAACTTAGGTAAAATTAGAGAATGTTCTTCTGAGCCTTTGCCTGGTATATCTTCCCACTCCCTTCCTATCTTCCTAGTAGAGTAACTTAGTGGCGTCTTTTTCTTTCTTCTCTTACTATTTTCTATATGCAATCATATTATGGCATTTAAAAACAAAACAAAATGTCTTACCAAACATTAGAACAATGTTTTCAACTTTTCACTCATTTATTCTATGGTTTTATCTCCTGTGTTCATCTCTTTTTGAGTGGACAGATGGTTCAACACATAAAGGTATTTGGTCCTAAGCCTGATAACCTGAGTAGGAAGAGAGAAGTGACTCCTACAAGTTAAACGTTACCTTTGACCCAGATTTCTTGACTTTGTTTGTTTCAGAAAACTGTCTTGGTGGGCCTGTCTTATGCATTGTAGGATGGGTAGAAAGCATATGTGACTTTTGCACACTAGACATCATTAGAGTCAGGAATACCATCCTCTAAATTCATGGCAATCAGTGTCTCCAAACATTGTCCCAAGAGAGGCAGAAGTATGTCCAGTCTTGTCCTAGTCACTACCATTTGCTCTTGTCGTCTCTCCGTTGAATTTTATAATGCAATTAGAGATATCACTTTTGAAAGGGGAAAATTTCCCATATTGAAACATAATCTTCTAAATTCTTCAGTAGCTTCTGTGAGTGTTAAGATAATGTCTGAACTCATCCTATAGCCATTCTTTGTCTTGTCTGGCACCTTGAAACCTCAGTTTACCTTTCAGCCACATGTCTAATCATTGTCATTTTTTACTTTAGACATGCTATATTTCTCCTGGTAACATATAGGCTACTGGTTTCTTTGTTTGATTAACTTGTACTGTCCTTTCTTCCTATAATGCTATTCTCTCAATATTTATCTAATAGGAATCACCTTAAGAATCATCTTTTTTTTAAGATTTATTTATTAATTATATATACAGTGTTCTGCCCGCTGTATCCCTGCAAGCCAGAAGAGGGTACCAGATCTTACTACAGATGGTTGTGAGCCACCATGTGGTTGCTGGAAATTGAAGGCAGAATTTCTGGATGAGCAGTCAGTGCTTTTAACCTCTACTCCTTCTCTCCAGCCCCAAGCATCATCTATATATATAGTTTTTCGAGACCGGGTTTCTCTGTAACTTACAAGCCTGTCCTAGAACTAGCTCTTGTAGACCAGGCTGGCCTCGAACTCACAGAAATCCACCTGCCTTTGCCTCCCGAGTGCTGGGATTAAAGGTGTGTGCCACCACCGCCCAGCCAAAGCATCATCTTTTTAGAAATCACTTCTTAACTATTTAAATGTCATTAAATCCTCTGAGTCAACTGAATGTGAAGGCACATGTCTATAATCCTAGCACTGAAGAAACTTAAGTAGGATTACAGGTTCAAGCCAACCAGACTGGAGAAAATAAAAGGAAAAATATTTTTTTGGCTCTATAATATTGGTTTTAGAAGATAAGATCTTACTGAGTGGCTCAAGCTGGCTCTTAATCCTCCTACATCTGTTGTTGAGTGTTGAATTATAGATGTGCTCACTACAACCCGACTTCCAATAATTTTTATTAATACATATCTGAATTAGAGTATACCTCTTGCGAGATAATAATTTGTAGTCTTCCCATGTTCTTTCAAATCATGGACATTCAACTTGTTGAATGATTCTCTAGTGAAACATATTTTCTTTATAGATGTAAAACAGATGGACCAGCATTATACTCAAAAGCAAAAAACTAGTTCACTGGATCAGGGCAGTGGAGATTGCTGTTTCTATGATTGCTTTTCTTTCACCTTTTACGTTTTGTGAGATAGAGATTCTTTTCCTATAATTGTGCTGCTGTGAGATGGGCTAGAAATGATTGTTTTCTGTACAAGATCTATTTAACAGGTGTCGCGTCCACCTTGTCAGCAATGAAGACTCAACACCGGACTCTTCTGCTGTTTATTCAGGCCCTTAAAATAATCTTCTCATCCTTTTGCTACCTCTCACAACCTCTCGCCCCCGGGCAGAGCCAGCCTACAGCTTAAATAACCTCTGGGTAGCCAACCCCAGCAAGCCACATGGGAGACGCAGATAGGTCCAGAAACGCGGAAGCAAGCCAGATCTTTAGAGTTAGCCATATATGGAGTTGTTACACATCTGAGAGCATTCACCATTGGAAAGATGGAAGGTGGGAATCAGCACCACCTGTAAGGCATGGCATCACACGGCTCTCCACAGTTCCCCCTTTTTGTTTTAAATGCAACAGGCAAGAGTAGCCTTGCATCCTGTAGCGGGATGGTCCTGCTTCAATGGCTGTAGCGGCTCCGCGCTACTGAAAAATCCTGATCTTGCATATACACCACAGGCAAGCCAGGGAGACCAACACCAAGAGGTCTGCTAACATTCCCAAACCCGCCCACTCTTTTAGATATTTTATGGCAGTGGAGATCCCGGACGAGACTACTTTAGTCATTTTCACATCCACTTGGGTAGAGCTCACGATGACGATGATCACCCTCAGCTGTTCCATCACGGCATCAAGTTCTCCAGTCCTGTTACCTAGAAGATAACTGGACAATTGCTTAGACAGATTTATAGCACAGTTCAGGTAATAATCAGTCACGACATCTGGGATCATAGGGTGTAATCCTCCAGCTGCATCAAGAAGTCGTGCTGCATCCAGAGGCGTGCTGAACATTGCAGGCTTTACTTCTCCTTTGGCCACACTTGGCAGGGCGTAAACCCCATTAGACATTGCCCCTTCAGGGGGAGCCGTGCCGCCCCCCGCTGCCACCGAGGCCGGCCCACTCTGCTCCAGCGGTTCCCTGGCTTGTGTGGCTATGGAGCCCATGGCAGCTCCAGCCCCGGGCCTCCCTGCCTTCCCTGCGGGGCTAGCCTTGCTCTCTGTGTCTGTGCTGGTTGGGAGTGTGGCGGGAGCCGACACCGGAGATGCCAGACCCGTGACCAAGGCGGCACAGGCCGGCAACACCTCAGGGTCCATGCCGGAGCTGCTGCAACTCATGGGGCTGATGGGAGAGGCGGCAAACAAGGTCACTTCCTCGTTAGCAAACTCTATCAAGAGGGCTCTCCAGTCTAAATACTGTCCTGGGCTTAAAGACCCACGTGCAAGCCATTCCAATCACTGGGCGTCATGCAATATCTATTAAAGGCTTTCACCTGTGCCACAGTAAAAGACTGTAATCTCATAAGTTCTCACAAATTTAGCCAATGACCCATTCACCTTAAAATCCAAGGGTTCTTTGTACCTATATAAGGGTTTTAAGCAGTTCTTAAAAACTTAGTTGCATCATGTAGAGGTAATATGGTACTGCCTGTTTACTGTGTCTAATCCTTAATTGCGCTTTTATTATAATAATTACGACCAGTCCTGCCTGAAGTCAGCACAGTTCAGCTTAGCCAAGTGGAGCTGGAGCCACTCCAGCCTCAGAGCCCCTCACAGCTCCAGGCACACTGCAGGTCTTTCGGTTTGACAGCTTGTGGCACCGCTCCCATTCTCGGCACTGCTGTGGCATCCGCCAGGCTAGGCACCGACTGGGCTGGGGCAATGTGCCTTTCACCACAGCCACCTAGCAAAGCTCTGCTCCAGCTGCCTTCTAACTTCAGCTGCATTGTTTTAGGTCCAAACTGGTGCACGGAGTGGAGCGGAACTCAGGGAAGCAGGCTTGCTGCTCTGCAACCATTGAAAAGACCCCACTTAAACAATCTTTTAGGGAATTTGGGCGTTGTCAGTCTGTCTGGCTACTTCCTGCTGAACGGGGAGCTGAACGGGGACGCTGCATTCTTAGGGGTATTTACTACAACATTTCAGGAGGTCTCGGTGATTCAAACCACATAAATCTCAAGTAAATCCTTAGGCTCTCATTTTCTGTGGAGACGAAAACAGAACCTCTTTTCTAAAACATCATATCCTTAGGCCCATATTTTAAATTCAAAATACCTTTCTTAGCAGTTCCTAAGTTCAGATAACTTTCTCCTGTCCAGTCCACAAAAGACAACACAAACAACATAACATACATCTGTGCACATTTACACTAATCCTGCTCTTGTCACAGTCATATTAACCCCACTCTTGTGGTCATTAACCCCACTTTTGTCGTGGTCATTAACCTCCGCTCTTAACGCGGACTTCCCCATTACCTGGGAATTTACTAGACTTTCTTGCCCGCTGCAAGTTCTGAATCCAGATGAGAGGTTGTGTCCCCTCCCCATAACGTTCCTTTCCCAGTAACGTTCCTGGGCTTCGACATCCGCCTTGTCAGCAGTGAAGATGCAACACCGGACTCTTAACTGCGGTTTAGTCAGGCCCTTAAAAATAATCTTCTCATTCTTTCGCTACCTCTCACAACCTCTCGCTCCCGGGCAGAGCCAGCCTACAGCTTAAATAACCTCTGGGTAGCCAACCCCAGCAAGCCACGTGGGAGACGCAGATAGGTCCAGAAACGTGCAGATAGGTCCAGAAACGCGGAAGCAAGCCAGATCTTTAGGGTTAGCCATATATGGAGTTGTTACACATCTGAGAGCATTCACCATTGGAAAGATGGAAGGTGGGAATCAGCACCACCTGTAAGGCATGGCATCACACAGCTCTCTACAAACAGGAAACAAAATGGAAAACCATGACATTTTTCTGCTAGAGTTATAAAAATACCAAATCCAAGAACACACCAAAAAAAAAAATCATCCACCCATGCTTAAGTAGACTTTATCTCAGAGATGCAGGGGTGGTTCAACATACAAAATCTGTCAATATAATCCACCATATAAACAAACTGAAAAAAAAATCACATGATCATCTCATTAGATGCTGAAAAGGCCTTCAACAAAATATAACTTCCCTTCATGATAAAGGTTTTGGAGAGAGCAGGGATACAAGGAGCATATCTAAACATGATTAAGGCAATATACAGCAAGCCAACAGCTAACATCAAACTAAATGAAGAGAAACTCCCAGCTGTCCCAATGAAATCAGGAAAAAGACAAGGTTGTCCACCTTGTCTCTTCATATCTATTCAATATAGTTCTTGAGGTCCTAGCTAGAGCAATAAGACAACAAAAGGAGATCAAGGGGATACTCTGTTTGCTGATGATATGATAGTTTACATAAATGACCCCAAAAATTCTACCAAGGAACTTCTACAACTCATAAACACTTTCAGTAATGTAGAAAGATACAAAATTAACTCAAAAAAATCATTAACCCTCCTTTACACAGATGATAAATGAACTGACAAAGAAATCAGAGAAACATCATCCTTCACAATAGCCACAAATAGCATAAAAAAAGTCTTGAGTAACTCTAACCAAACAAGTGGAAGACCTGTATGACAAGACCTTTAAATCTTTGAAGAAAGAAATTGAAGAAGACCCTAGAAATATTTCCCATGCTCTTGGGTGGTAGAATTAACATAGTAAAAATGGCAATCTTACTAAAACCAATTTACAGATTCAACACAATGCCCATCAAAATCCCAGCAAAATTCATAAGAATAGGCCTCAAAAGAACAGTACTCAACTTCATATGGAAAAGCAAAAAACCCATGAGAGCCGAAACAATCCTGTACAATAAAGGAACTTCTGGAGGCATCACAATCCCTGACTTAAATTCTACTACAGAGCTACAGTACTGAAAACAGCCTGGTATTGGCATAAAAACAGACAGGAGGACCAATGGAACAGAAGCAAAGACCCAGATAATAATTCATCAACATACCTACAAACACCTAATTTTTTACAAAGAAGCAAAAAATATCAAATGGAAAAAAGAAAACATGTTTAACAAATGGTGCTGGCATAAGTGGATATCAACATGTAGAAGAATGAAAATATATCCATGTCTATCACCATGCACAAAACTCAAGTCCAAATGGATCAAAGACCTCAACATAAAACTGACCACACTGAACCTCAAAGAAGAGAAAGTGGGAAGTACACTTGAATGCACTGACACAGAAGACCACTTCCTAAAATTAACACCAGCAGCACAGGCACTGAGAGAAACAATTGGTAAATGGGACCTCCTGAAACTGAAAAGCTTCTGTAAACCAAAGGACATGGTCAACAAGACAAAACAGCAGCCTACAGAATGAGAAAAGATCTTCACCAAACCCACATTGGACAGAGGTCTGATCTCCAAAATATGCAAAGTACTCAAGAAATTGGTCATCAAAAGAACAAATAATCCAATTAAAAAAAAAAAAGAAGTACAGACCTAAACAGAACTCTCAAAGAGGAATCTAAAATGACTGAAAGACACTTCAGGAAATGTTCAACATTCTTAGTCATCAGAGAAATGCAAATCAAAACAACTCTGAGATTCCATCTTACACCTATAAGAAACACTGACGACCACTTATGCTGGAGAGGTGTGGGGTTTATAAAGGGATCACTCCTCCATTGCTGTTGGGAGTGCAAACTGGTACAGTCCCTTTGGATATCAATATGATGATTTCTCAAAAAATTGGGAAACCTACCTCAAGACCCAGCAATACCACTTTTGGGTATATACCCAAAGAAAGGATGCTTAATCGTGCCACAAGGACATGTGCTCATCTATGTTTATAGCAGCATTGCTTGTCATAGCCAGAACCTGGAAACACCCTAAATGCCCCTTGATCAAAGAATGGATAAGGAATTTGTGGTACATTTACACAATGGAGTAGTACACAGCAGAAAAAAAAAAAGACATTTTGAAATTTGCCAGCAAATGGATGGATCTGGAAAACATATTGAGTGAGGTAACCCAGACCCAGAAAGACAAATATCATATGTACTCATTCATAACTGTCTTTAGACAGAAAGCAAAGCAAACCAGCCTACAGTTTATATTCCTAGAGAATCTAGACAACAATGAGGACCCTAAGAGAGACATCACATGGATCTAATCTGCATGGGAAGTAGAAAAGGACGAGATGTCCTGAGTAAATTTGGAGCATGGGGACCATAGGAAAGGGTAGAAAGGAAGGAGAGAAGAAGGGAGGGGAGCAGAGAAAAATGTATAGCTCAAAAAAATCACACCAAACAGTAGTGGCACATGCCTTTAATCCCACTCGGATGGCAGAGGCAGGCAGATCTCTGAGTTTGAGGCCAGCCTGGTCTACAAGAGCTAGTTCCAGGACAGGCTCCAAAGCAACACAGAGAAACCTTGTCTCGAAAAACAAACAAAAAAAAATCAATAAAATAAATACATTTTTATATGTGAATGAAAATTTTATGAACAAAATAGACCTTATTAACTATGTTTTTGTCATTTTGGTTTTTAGTTGACTTTAGAAAATGTTTCTGAAACAACAAAAATTCAGGTCTTTAAACTGATTGAGTATTAGAAATTTATTCTGTTCTTATTTTATGTTCCTCAGTGATTTATATTCTCTTTTCAGGAGGCAAAAAAATGGCAAGAGAGAAAAGAAGCCTTGGAGGCTGTAGAAGTACTAGTGAAAAACCCCAAGCTGGAAGCAGGCGATTATGCAGATTTAGTCAAAGCATTAAAGAAGGTAAATGGGAGGAACTTCAGCATTGGTGTCTGAACAGACAGGACACTGGAATTCTCTGTCAGTGATTCAGTGGGCTTTTGTTTCATTTTTCTCTTACTTTTAAATCACAAAATATTGCCATTTAAGGAATAAATAAAATCTTTTAAAAAATACTACAGAGATATTACTTTGTTTCTTTCAGAAATGTTTGTGTGGTTTTCCTATTTCAAAGTAATGACAGTAGACTTCCAGCTACATCCCCAGTCAGTGTGCCCATCTCTCTCTCTTTCCCTTTCTCTTCCTTCCCTCCCCTCCCCTCCCCTTCCCTCCCCTCCCCTCCTCTCTTTTTCTCTCCCTTCCTTTTCCCTTCAAAAAAAAAAAAAAGAAAACAAAACAAAAAACATTACTACATAGCGGAGGCTTATAAATTTATTAGTATCAAAGAAAATTAAATTTTTGTCTTTTGTAAGAAATAAAAATGATTATCAACTGATAATCGTTGGCAGAGTATCTTTCAAGAATTCTTTTGAGAATACATTTCATTTCCAGTGCCATTCTACAAGGTTATGACTATTTTCTTTTTACCTTTACAGGTTGTTGGAAAGGACACCAACGTCATGTTGGTAGCTTTGGCAGCAAAATGTCTTACTGGCCTGGCTGTTGGACTGAGGAAGAAATTTGGACAATATGCAGGACATGTAAGTAACGTTCCTTTTTTGATACAAATTTGCAAACTTAGCAAAAATTGTAGGCTAGTTTATTTTATATTTTAAACAGCTTTTAGTATAGATCTTTATATATTGGACAAGGTAAGCTTCTCACTGTGTTTTATATCTCTTCAGTATAACTCTTATAGAAATCAGACATTTGGCCTACAGTATTTAAGTTAAAATTGTAAAACTGTAGGATTGTGCATTATAACTCACTAGTTAGAGGAACATCATAGCATGTGTAAGGTTCTAAGTTGTCTTTCCAGCCCCTCTGACTCAAAGGGGAATAAGTTTTTAATAATCCGTATCACAGTGAAAATGGGGGTAGGAAGAACAAAGTAAAGCTGTAAGTAAAGGTAATGCGTGAAATGTGTTTCATAGTTTTTTCCTATTTAAAAGAAAAATGATCTTGCTGGTAGTGACCCGCACCTTTAATCCTGGCTTTCAGGAGGCAGAGGCAGGCAGATGTTTCTGAGTTCGAGGTCAGCCTGGTCTACAGAGCAAGTTCTAGTACAGCCAGGGCTACACAAAGAAACTCTGTCTTAAAAAACCAATAAATAAGTTAATAAGTAGATAATAAATAAATGATAACATACTTAAAACATTTTATACAGGTTACACTAAGTGATATCTCAGTTTAATTTATTCTAAGGAAATCTGAAGGCATTTTTTTCAATATATTTTCTTTATATAAGTGACGTACCAATCAAGTTTAGTATTAGAGTTAATAAATTGAGATGTTTTCCTTAACTATGGCCAGTACTGGTTGCCTCTAAATTTGGTCTAAATTACTTAGAATGAGTTATCATTCTGAAAACTGAGCATTTGTCAGTTTTATTGTCACCCGCCTGCCACTACTTCCTCTGAGTGGTTAAAGACATGCACCACTACACTCAGCTTAACTAACAGAAAATAAGCTTTCTGTTAGTTATTAGGATATTTATATTTATTATACTTTTGTATTTTAAAAGTAGTTTCAAGATAGAAAACTATTTTGTGTATGTCACAGGGGGGTGGGGCATGAGGGGGTGTTTCAACACAGGGTGTGTTTGTATATCCTTGGCTGTTCTGAAACTTGCTCAGGGTTGTCCTTGAACTCACAGAGGTCTGCCTGCCTCTGCCTCCCCAGTGATGGTATTTCTGCCCCCTGGCAGAAAACTACTTTTAAAATTGATACTTATTTGCTAAATATGAGTTGTTACTGGTGATTCTATTTAACTTATTGTTTAGCTTAAAGATGTTTCCATTGGGCTTTATTTGAATTTTTTTTCTTTAAAATTAACTAATATTTGTTCTGACACATGGCAGGGCAGTTAAGAAAACTTCCTATTCCTTTGGTGAATATTTCATATAAATAGCACCAAGAATGCAAGAATATGTGGTCATTCATAACTGTTTTCCTTTAACTTAGGTTAATTTGGACAGTTTTGACCAGTATTTTGTCAGTATTTCATTCTTGGTTTCTTTGTTGTTGGTGGTGTGTTTTTGTTTATTTGGTTGGTTGGTTGGTTGGTTTGGTTTTTCGAGACAGGAGTTCTCTGTAGCTTTGCAGCATTTCCTTGGAACTAGTTCTTGTAGACCAGGCTGTCCTCCAACTCACAGAGATCCACCTTGCCTCTGCCTCCCAAGTGCTGGGATTAAAGGCATGTGCTACCACCACCAGGCTTCATTATTGGCTTTTGGGTTTTTTTTTGTTTGTTTGTTTGCTTGCTTGCTTGCTTGCTTGCTTGCTTGTTTTTGGTTTTGTTCTTTTTTTGGTGGGGTGATTGAGACAGGGCTTCTTTGTGTCCGGGCTGTCCTGGAACCACTTTGCAGATGAGATTGTCCTGCAACTCACAGAGATTTGCCTGCCTCTGCCTCCTGAGTGCTGGAATAAAGACATGCACCACCACACTCAGCCTTTCTTGCTCTCTAAAATGCCTTTGTGTATATCTGTATACCAAATGTGTACATGGTGCCTGTGAAGGTCAAAAGATTGCATTGCATCTCATGGTTCTGGAGTACTGGATGATTGTGAGCCATTACGTGGATACTGGGAACCAAACCTGGGTCAGCATGTGTTCTTAACTGTTGAGCTAGCTTTCCAGCTCCAACAGTACTTCATTCATGTGTCAGAATATTATTCTTGCTGTTCACTCTTGCAGGTTGTACCAACAATTTTGGAAAAGTTTAAAGAAAAGAAGCCTCAAGTGGTGCAAGCCCTGCAGGAGGCAATTGATGCAATCTTCCTCACTGTAAGTTAATAACATAAAACTCATGGTTTTGTCTTAATGAATATTGCCACTATAGTGATTTGACTATAGTTGAAGAGAGCTCATTGACATTTTCTTTTTAAGACCACACTACAGAACATCAGTGAGGATGTTTTAGCTGTAATGGATAATAAAAATCCAACCATCAAGCAACAGACATCACTTTTTATTGCAAGAAGCTTCCGTCATTGCACTGCTTCTACCTTGCCGAAGAGTTTACTAAAGCCCTTTTGTGCTGCTCTACTTAAGGTAATTGGGGGGACAGTTTATGTACTTTTTTCCAACTGGTTGTATATTGACTGCTTGGCTTTATGTAGATTGTGATCTTTTAAGGAGCAGACACTCTGAATCCTAATTTTTGTAAGTATCATGTTCTACATTTGAAGGATAACAAGATAGCCAAGTATAAGTGTCAAACTGGAGTGTTTGAGGGCCATTGAGAGTAGGGCATTTTAGATAGAAGCTAAAAAGAAAAAAGAAAGCATTTATGGGGCTGTTCAGAGGCCATCCTGAATTAAATCCCCAGCTCACTTGAAGGGAAAGGGAAAGGACCAACTCCATGAAGTTGTCGTCTGACCTCCACATGTGCTATCATCATACACATATGAATATACATACACACACATAAATTTAGTGTTTTTTAAGCATTTGCAGGGGCTGGAGAAATGACTTAGCAGCTAAGAACTCTTGTAAAGAATCCAGGTTTGGTTTTTGGCACCTACATGGTGGTTCACAATTGTCTGTGACTCTAGTTCTAGGTGCTCCAGCTCCCTCTTCTGATCTCTGTTGGCACCAGACATGCACTTGATACACATATATTCATGCAATTGAAACACTCATACACATCAAAGAAAATTATTTACATTAAAAAATGACATTTACTTGGCAAATAGATTAACTAGAGATCTCTTCAACCTAGAAAGGATTGTAAAATATTAATTGTTAATTGGCAAAAGAAAAACTACACTTAACCTCAGTAAGTTGTAAAGGGAAAATTCTTATCCAGCAACTATTTTTGAGAATAAAATTAATAGTGACAAGAGTTCTTTGTATTAATACCTTTATTTCTAAACAGCACATCAGTGATTCTGCTCCTGAAGTCAGAGATGCTGCATTTGAAGCATTGGGTACTGCCTTGAAGGTAGTTGGTGAGAAAGCGGTAAACCCATTCTTAGCTGATGTGGACAAACTCAAACTTGACAAGGTAGGTTATCTCTTTGCATTGCCGTTTGCAGACCTACACCTCTCTGTTGAACTCTTGGCTGCTGACAGATTCTGGAGGAGGAGCAGACATTATCTTCAGTTCAGCACACCATGCATTAATGGATAGTTCCATACCCATGGTCACACGGATGGCCCTGGTTAAACTCTATGGGTTAAAGAATGATACAAAAAGGCATAAAAGAAAGGATTGAATTGTACAGAGGATGGTGTGAGTAATAGGGGTGAGAGAATTATGAGTAGATAAGTATTCCAGGAATTGGAATGCATTTTATGTATATGAATCATCACATAATGAGCTTAATAAAAGAGAAAAAGTTTTCTATAGCAGAAGTTTCTCTGTATAGCCCTGACTGTCCTGGAACTCAATCTGTAGACAATGCTGGTCTTGAAACCAAAGATCCACTTGTTTCTGCCCCCTAAGTGCTAGAGTAAAGGTGTGTGCCACCATGTCTGACTCTTACTGCCAGTTTCTGTAGGAAAAGTAATTGATGTTGCAAATATATGCAGGCATTTGAAATCACTTTTGGAGGGTGCTCTCTGAAAATTTTTGTTACCAATTTTGTCTTTTCTGTATTACTAAACAAGAAAACACTAATAATTAACTCAGTATTACTTTATTCTCTAATGACAGCTCAGAGCAAAGTTTTCAAGCAACTTCTGTTTGAAGTTTTAATCTAAGCTGCAGTGATACAATAGTAGAAAAAGCACTTTTCAAATTACAACCCGACTAAAGCTGAGTAACCAATCTTTAGAAGATGTAATATAGAAATGTACTTTCATAAATACAAACATTTTTCATCAAAATTATGTCTGTTGTAGGTATTTTTATAATTTCAATTTGTGAAGAAATAAAGCATAAGTCATATGCAGTGCCAAGAATGTCACAGATTAGAATTCCAAAAAAAAGATACATAATTTTTTTTCTGAATTCTTATGTATAGTTGTGGTTTAATGACTTCTAAGTAATAATGTAATGACTGTGTTTAATGTTGTTTAACATAATAATGTTCATATTGCTTTCTCTAGATCAAAGAATGTTCAGAAAAAGTAGAGCTGGTTCATGGTAAAAAAGCTGGTTCTACAGCTGAAAAGAAGGACTGCAAACCTATACCGGGAAGGGCTGCTGCATCTGGAGCTGCAGGGGACAAAGACACAAAGGATGTTTCAGTACCCAAACCAGGACCTTTAAAAAAAGCACCTACTACTAAGGTTAATAGATTTTTGTGACAAGATCTTATTCTAATCCATGCTGGTCTGAAACTTACTGTGTAGCCCAGTCATGCCTTGAAATCACAGTACTTGTTGTGCCTTAGTCTCCCGAGTGCTGGAATTAAAGATATGTGCCACCTTGGTTGGCTTAATAAATAGCTTAAAAATTAGAATTTAGTAAGATGGAGCCTGGGTTTCATATCAGTGGTTGTTCTTCCAATATGATTTAGAAATAGATTCTTTGACCACATTGCAAATAGAACAGCTCTTAGTAAAGACATAGCATTATCTCTCTTTTTAGTATTATGTCTTTTTTAAAGTACATTTTTTTTCTCTTTTAAAACCTGCCTGGAAGCTGTAAAGGTGACTCAGTGGATAAAGGTGCTTATTTCCAAGCCTGATAACTTGAATCTTGAATTCAGTCTTTGGTATCCACATGGTGGAAGGAGAGAAAAAACTCAAGTACATGAACTAGTGTATGTATACACACACACACACACACACACACACACACACACGATAGATAGATAGATAGACAGACAGACAGATGTAAAATTTTATTCTTTAAAAATCTGACTACAAATAAAAGTAGTTATGCCTTTTTTCCTTTTGTGGTATTTTTAAGTTTACAGTTTAGGTTATAGAGATAAATCATTAGGTAAATACCAGGGCTGATCACCGGGTCACCAGGACCTATGTGATGGAAGGAGAGAACTTATTCTGTAAGTTTCCATCTGATCTTCATATAGTGTATGTCCATCCATCCCGTTCTGTCCCATGCTCTCCTCAACCTCCAGAGTAAATATGTACGGCTGGACAAATAACTCCTCAGGTCAAAAGTGTTTGCCACTAACACTGACAGCCTGAGGTCAGTCCTTAGATTCCTTGGTGAAAGGAGAGAATCAAGTCCTGTAAGTTGTTATCTGACTTCCACGTATGTGCTAAGGAGTGTACACACACACCCATACCAGAAATAGTAATATATTAAAAATTTAAAAATAGAATCAGAGGCATCAGAGATAAGATTGTTAATCTCAAATTAATTTGTAAATATAGTATAATTCTAGTTCATTTGTTGTTGTTCTTTGAGATGGAGTCTTTTTACACAGCCCTGACTGTCTTGGAACTATGTAAACTGACTGGCCTAGAGCTTTCAGAGATTACCTGCCTCTGCCTCTGCCTCTGCCTCTGCTTACCTAGTGCTGGGGTTAAAGGCATGTGTCATCCCTGCCTAGCTTCTAGTTTGGTTTTTTAAAGACTTATTTTGTATGTGGATTGGTGACAACCATGGAGGCCAGAAGTAGTCTTCAGAACCCATGTAGCTGGAGTTTCAGGCAGTTATCCGTCTGATGTGATTGCTTGGAACTGGGCTCCAGTATTCTCTAAGAACAGCAAATGCTTTTATCTACTGAGCCATCTCACTAACCAGGCCCAAGTTCATCATTTCTATTTTGTTTGTTTTATTAACTCATTTTGAATTAGAGGTTTTTAATATGCAACCTGAAGATCGGCCAGGTAGTCCATGGATGATCCTTAGGTTTCCCTGTGTTTGAAATTTGGTAAATTCTATAGACAATAAAAATATGTTTATTTTTGAGGTGGTCTGATTTCAATAAAATTTTTAAGATGAGAAAAGGGAGAGGTATGGAGGAGAGGAGGTAGGAGAAACTCGTTGGTATGTCAAGTAAATGAAAAATGTTATTTAAATAAAAAAATAAAAAGGCATAAGAAATGTAAAAATGAAAACTTCTTTTAAAATTTTAAGTGGTTTATGGTTTTAAATTTTTCTTTTAGGCTGGTGGACCACCTAAGAAAGGCAAAACAGCTGCACCAGGTGGTTCAGCAAATACCGGAACAAAGAGTAAGAAAGGATTGGAGACCAAAGAAATGGTGGAACCGGAGCTCTCGGTTAGTATTACACAGTAGAAACCATAGGAAGTTAAAGCCTTAGAGGGACTGCTGAATTCTTTAACATACAGTATATCGGTATCTTTTAGCTGCTGGTAGATATTTTCTTGACTAGAATTTTCTTTATGGAAGAAGACTCAGATGCTATAGTGTACCTGTACTAGTAGTTAATTTTGACTGGGTAACTTTTCTATTTGTGCCATTTGGTTCCTTAAATAGTTTCTCATTATGATGTTGCCGTCTTGCAGTTGGAAGTGTGTGAAGAAAAGGCTTCAACTGTTCTTCCCCCAACCTGTATTCAGCTTCTAGACAGTAGCAACTGGAAGGAAAGGCTAGCCTGCATGGAAGAGTTCCAAAAGGTACATGGACAAGGATGGAATAAGAGTGTAAAATTTAGATCATGTAGAAGCAATGAAAGTGCCAAATTAATTAATTACTGTGTTTTATAAATAGTAAATGTTTCATAGTATAAACTTAAGATGAGAATGGACTTTTTGTTGTTTTGTAACTGGTTAGTGGTTATCTTTTTTTTTTTTAAGATTTGTCTATTATTAATTTATTATGTATGCAGTGCTCTGACTGCATGTATGCCTGTAGGCCAGAAGAGGACTCCAGATTCCATTACAGATTGCTGTGAGCCACCATGTGGTTGCTGGGAATTGAACTCAGGTCCACTGGAAGAACAACTCTCTTAACCTCTGAACCATCTCTCCATAACCCTAGTGGTTATCTTTCAACACCCTTTTAAATTCTGACTTCTCTAACCTTGAAACTTATTACTTTTTAAAGAAAATTAGGTTCTTATTGTGTATCATAAGGCTTAGATGAACTTTTAAGCTATTTGTTATTAAATGTAATAAGCAAACAGAGCTTGCCACTTAAAATAGACTAAGTCTTTGTCTGTTTCTGTACTTGATCCTTTGTCATCATGATTTGTTAATACAAAACACATTATATATTGGTATGAAGAACCGTCCAAACTTTTGAAATTGTATTAGGTTTCTTCAGAGGAACAGAACTGATAGGATATGTGTCAATGCGTGCGCGCACACACACACGCGCACACACACACACACACACAGAGGATTTATTAGAGTAGCTTACCATCTGTGATTCAGATAGTCTAACAAGGACTGTCTGTCTACTAACAGAAAGTCCAGGAATCTAGTAGATTTTCAATCCACAAAGCTAGGTGTCTTAGCTGGTCTTGACTATATGCTGGAATCTCGAAGAAATAGGCGCTAATTTTAGTGAACAAATGAATGTGGCAATGAGAATGAGGGCAAGCAAGCTGAGAACTAGAGTTTCCATCTTCTATGTCCTTTATATAGGTTGCTGGCAGAATTTGGGACCCAGATTAAGGGTAGATCTTCCATCTCAAAGATCTGGACTAATGGGAGTCTTCCCGGTTTAAATGGTTTAATTAAGATGATTAAATTAATTAATTTAAGTGATTTAATTAATTAATCCTTCACACTACATAGTGAGATGCGGTCTCAAAAAAACTAACAAAAAAATTTTAAACCAGGTGTAAACTTTTAATTCCTGCAGTCAGGGGGCAGAGGCAGGTGGCTCTCTGAGTTTGAGGTCACCCTGGTCTACATGGTATATTTTATCCAGGGCTATATAGAGAGACCCTGTTTCAAAAAGAAAAGAAAAAAGAAATCCCTTACAAATGTGCACAGCTGCTTGGGCTTTAGTTAATTCCAGATGTTGTCAAATTGACAGCCGAGGATAGCCATGACAGGAGTGATACGTGATAGCTCATTTTAGCATATCCTGTCATTGTGACCCTATGGGAGAGATGTAGAGAAAGGAATGTGAAATTTGAGACAGGAACCTTTTATCCCTATATCTTCTACTTCTGTACTTCAGACCTGAACTTGTGCATCTTTAAAAGGTAATATTCATCCTGCTGCACTGATAATAGCATACATTGGGGAAATGAAACAATGTGAATTTTAAGAAAATGATTGATAGTACAGCAGCCATTCTCCAAGTACCTAGCTTAGGAACTGAAACACAGTGGGAGCTAACTGAGCTCCCTCTGTAACTCTCCCAGCTTGAGTTCTGTTCCTTTTTCATAAATAGCCACATACTTGACTTTAGGATCTACCCCTTACTTGGGACTTTAACCCTCTGACTTTCTTATTTTATTTATAGGCTGTTGAACTAATGGAGCGAACTGAAATGCCATGCCAGGCATTGGTGAGGATGCTAGCCAAAAAACCTGGATGGAAGGAAACTAATTTTCAGGTATTTTTAAGTTGTACATTACTATCTTTTACTTAGTTTTTATCATAGCATTGTATGAGACAATCTGTGTAATTAGGAGGTTAAGAGTATGATTATTCTAAAAAAATGAGTGTAAGGAGATGTTTAGAAAACTGAAACACCGGCAGTGGTGGTGCACGCCTTTAATCCAGTACTCAGAAGGCAGTTGTCAGGCAGATCTCTGTGAGTTGGAGGCCAGCCTGGTCTACATAGTGAGTTCTAGGACAGCCAGAGCTATATAGTGAGACCTTGTCTGGAAAAATTAAAGAAAATAAGAAAAAGAAATGAAATGATACAGTGGGCAAAAGCACTGGCCATGCGAGTCTGATGACCTGATCTTTTTCTTGGAACCTATGGTAGAAGTAGAGAACTGATATATGCTCCATGACATGCACGCAGTAATAATTAAAAAAATGATTTTTTAAAGTGATTCAGGATTTATTACTAGGTGTATATAACATATACTTCATGGTAAATAATTTTAGAATATGTATGTCTTATTTTTGGCATCTTGTTAGTCTGTGTTTGCTACCTGCCTACCCACCTCCGTTTTTTCTATGTTCCATAGATCACTCCCTCTCTCTGTTATCACCTTAGTATCTTCACAGAAGCTGAATATTCTGAAAGATGGGTGAAAGAATGCCTGATTTTAGCCAATATTTTTCTATATTAGATCCGTAGTAAGGAATTTTTATTTATTGTGTGTATATGTATACATATACCTTAACTGAGAGCTGGGGCTCACTGAATTTGCTGTCTGTCCAGCAAACTCCAGCAATCCCATGCCTTTGCCTCCCCATCACTGAGCTCATAAGCATTCACTACTATACCTGACTATTTACATGGATACTTGGAATTGAACTCAGGTTCTCATCTTGTGCAGCTAGCATTTTGCCTACCACCTGAGGCGTCTCCCCAATCCTATTTATTTTTTGAGATAGACTCTTATCATGTACCTCAGACTGGCATTGAAAACTGTTGTCCCCTGATGGGGAACCTCCTTCAGCCAATGGCATTTGAAAGGCTTGACCAGGTAGGGTGTTGCTTTGGGTACCAATAGGCCAGCAGGACTGCCCTCTCAGACTCTTTCTTCTTGCCACACCTGGATGTTGGACCCCACCGCAGGTTCTTGAGTGTTGGGATTGGTTATAGGTGTGCACTACCACATATGACTTAACAAAAAATTATGTGAAGATATTTTAGAACAGTATTGAGACTGTATATCTTAGTTTTTTGTTGTTTGTTTGTTTGTTTTTATATCTTGTTTTTTCAAGACAGGGTTTCTCTGTAGCTTTAGGAGCCTGTCCTGGAACTAGCTCTTGTAGACCAGGTTGGCCTCCAACTCACAGAGATCCTCCTGCCTCTGCCTTTGGAGTGCTGGGACTAAAGGTGTACACCACCACCGCCCGGCTAAGACTATAACTCAGTTTTAAATGACTCAATGGTAATAGTTCTGCAATACCAGATTTTGAGCAGTGGTCTTCAACCTGTGGGTCACAACCCCCTGAGGATCAAACAAACCTTTCATAGGGGTCGAATATCATCTATCCTGCGTATTAGATATTTACATTATGATTCACAATAGTAGCAAAATTAGAATTATAAAGTACCAATGAAAATAATTTTATGATGGAGGTTGCTACAGCATGAACTGTATTAAAGGGTGGAAGCATTAGAAAGGTTGTTAACCACTGATTGAGAGTATGTCCATGAGCCGCCATGTGGTTGCTGGGAATTGAACTCAGGACCTCTGGAAGTGCAGTCAGTGCTCTTAAACCTCTGAGCCATCTCTGCAGCCCAAGTTTTCATATTTTAAAACATTGAGTGGCATGTATTTTTTCCCCTGTATTCATTGTCAGGTAGCTAGTATAATAACAAGGGATAAAAATGATTTTAGTTGTTTAAAATTTTGATTATCATTTGATTATCCTTGCAGATATTACATCTTCCAGTTGCTATGTGAGTCAAGAGCTGAATGTCATTGTCTCTCATAATGTTCTGATATTTATCCTTGCTCAGGTGATGCAGATGAAGCTTCACATAGTTGCCTTGGTTGCCCAAAAGGGAAATTTTTCTAAAACTTCTGCTCAGATTGTATTAGATGGTCTCGTAGACAAGATTGGAGATGTGAAATGTGGGAACAATGCAAAAGAAGCTTTGACAGCAATAGCTGAAGCATGTATGTTGCCATGGACAGCTGAACAGGTTAGTTACACAGAACTGTCTTTCCCTCCACTGTCCCAGATTTTTCCAAATTTTAATTTATGTCTGCCAATCACAGGTAATTCTTAGGTAAAGTTGTTTTATGCTGTGGGGTTCTTTTGGTGTTGTCTTTGAGATGAATCTCATTGTGTAACCCCGGTTGTCCTGCAACTTACTATAGAAGATGACATTCGTTTTCTCAAAAAACATTATAGTTCAGGCTGAAAGGTGGTGGCACACAACTTTAACCCCAACACTTGGGAGGCAGAGGCAGGTGGATCTCTGTGAATTGGAGGCCAGCCTGGTCTACAAGAGCTAGTTCCATGATAGACTCCAAAGCTACAGAGAAACCCTGTCTTGAAAAAAAATAGTAATTCAAAATGATCAGTAAATGAAAAGTTTCAAACAGGAATGCTTTTAAAATTCTGTCACCTCTGGGGCCGATGAGATGGCTCAGTAGTTAAGAAGACTAGCTGCTTGCTCTTCCTGAGTGCAGTACTCAGAACCTACATGACAGCTCATACCTGTAACTCCAGTTCCAGTGGATCATACACCGTCACATACACATACATGCAGGTAAAACATAAAATAAAAATATAGAAATGAAATTATTAAAAATAGTCACCTTGGTTTTTAGGGTAAATTACATCTTCTGTTCATAGCTTCATATAGTTACTACCTGATAAAAATCATATTTGATACATATATGCCTTAGAGCCTTGGTTCATTTCTGTAGAAATATGAGACACATTGGAGGTCTAATCATGTTTTCCATTGTTTCAGGTGATGTCAATGGCCTTCTTACAAAAGAATCCTAAAAATCAGTCAGAAACTCTAAATTGGCTATCAAATGCAATAAAAGAATTTGGTTTTTCTGGGTAAGTCAGGAAAAAAGTGGAATATAATTAAATATTTTGCCGAGTCTCTAGTGTTAATTTTTTTTTCACTATCTGTGCTTATTTCTGAAGAACTAGAATTCGTTGTCTAATTTACATAAAAGCAAAGCACATTTGTTCTGAAATATCTGTGTTGACTTGTAGTCTACATTTTAATATCTACTAAAAGAAGAGTATACATAGATTAATATATATAAATTATTCAGGATTATGTCTGTTTCTCTGTCTTGGGAGGTGCAGATAGCATATGCCATGAGGTAAGTACATATGACAGTCTGAAGACAACGTTTAAGAATTAGTCTGTCCTTCAATCATGTGAGTCATGGGAACTCAAATTCAAATCCTTAGGCTTGGTAGCAGAGGTCTAGTAAGTCCTTTAGCTTAATAGACGTTCTAGAGATTGCACCCAGGGCCTTGATCATGGTAGGCCAATGCTCTATCATAGTGCCACATGCCAGTCCCTAAGTTATTTTTTCCTTAAGTGTTAATAGCTGTCACAGAGAAAACTGTCATAGTTTCAAGTATGTAGTTTTGAAAGTTAACGTTTCAAAATTACTACACAGATTTATTGCCTAAAAGGGCTCTTTTTTGAATTAAATCCTACAATAAAAATTTTTAATTGTTTAAATGCCCTGCCATTTTTATATGAACATACTTATTGATTATTTTGTAATTATATTTAGGCCTACTAATTATACTTCTTGTGTTGGGAGTTGGTGTGCATGCACATTCATGTGTGCATGCCACAGGACATAAGGTCAAATAGTATCTTACAAAAATTGGTTCTTTCACCACGTGGCTGTTGGGTATTAAATTCATGTCACCATCCTTAATGGCAAAACACCTATTCCCTCCAAACCACCTCACTGGGCCTACAGTGTTGCCTTGGGTAGTCTCAGATTCCTGGAATTACTTAAGCCCTCCTGCCACAGCTTTCTATGCTGAAACAGTCAGTGTATGCTAGTTCTATGCAAGACTTTTTAGAGGAATTTTCATATACCTTTATTTTTTCTCTGACGAAAATAAAGCGTAGAAAGCTTAACATCATAGCTAGGAAATTGCCAATGCCAAGATATTCTGAATTAAGGGAAAGGGTATAGATGCTATATTATTTATTACATTTCTTTCTGTGTGCCTTCTTGTTCTGGTGTGTTTGTTTGTTTGTCTGTTTGTTTGTTTGCTGTAACTTCTACTTATTAGCTTACAAAATGCTGCAATAAAGGCCAGGGATGGTGGCATGCATCTTTAATAACACAAAAGACAGAAGCAGAGGCAAGCAGAATTGCTGTGAGTTCAAGTCCCACCAGGGCTACATAGTGAGATATTGTGTCAAAATTAAAAGTAGTGACTAGTATGTGCTTTTCAGAGTATAGCTAAAGTAAAATGTGATTAAAAAGTAGTAGGAAATAATACTGGAGAAGGAAAGAGAGCAAGACGTCTAGGGCCTCAACATTTTGAATAAATTGGGAAAACAAAGAAGTATTTTTAAGCAGGGCTAGAATGTAGTTTTGTGATAGAATCAAGCATGTATGAGGTTCTGGGTTCACTCCCCAGAACTGCAAGCATTTGTATGTAGAAAGCTTTGACAGAAGAATATCTGACTGAAGTCAAAAGGCAGATAGTAAAACACAGAGAGACTACTTAGTACGTTGTTCAGATAATGCTGTAAGAAACAGTAGTGACGCACGCCTTTAATTCCAGCACTCCGGCGGCAAAGGCAAGCATCTCTGTGAAGGAGGCCAGCCTGGTCTCTGAGTTCCAGGACAGTCAAGCCTACACAGAGAAACTCTGGGGAGTGGGGGGGTGGGGAGAGAGAGAGAGAGAGAGAGAGAGAGAGAGAGAGAGAGAGAGAGAGAGAAATAGTTGTTTGCATATAGATTATGGAAGTGAAAGTGCTATACTTAAGGATATATTTTGAAAGTAGATCTGTATAGGATATTGAATCAGAATGATTCTGGAGTTAAGGATGGCCTGAAGAGCTGGGAGAATAAATGTGGGTTTGAAATGAGTTACAGAAGCCTGGAAGGCATAAGTTTGGGAGTTGGTGTATTTGTAGGATGTCTACTAGACATAGAAATTGAAATGTGACCAAGGCAGATATGTGTATGAAGTTCTGGAGAGAGTTTAGTATTAGATGTAGGATACCAGTATAAGATGGTTTAGGCAGGTAAGTCCTGATGGCTTGAGTTCAGTCCTTCAAAACCACATAAAAGTAGAAGGAAAAACTCTGCAAAATTGGTCCTCTGTCCTGGAAAGATGACTCAGCAGTTAAAGAGCATTCTTCCAGAGGACCTGAATCCCTAGCACCCATGGTTGTGTGGCTCATAACTGCCTGTAACTGCAGTTCCAGAAGATCTAACCAAGTCCTCATCTGGCCTCTCCTACTGGCCTGCATCACCAATGCATGCATGTACACTGATGATAAATCTTTAAAAATTTTAAGAGTGGATTTTGGAATTAAACATAGTGGGATTAATCAGTGTGTAGATAGTATTTAAATCTCGCTTTAATTTTAGGAAAGAGGACTTTAGACCCGAGGACTCTTCCAGTGGGACTCAAACCTTAAATCTGGTTTTGTACGTTCTTGAATATTTTGAAGATCTCATTTGTTGTAAGTTCTAAATGTTTTGTTTTTTCCTAGATTGAATGTCAAAGCTTTCATTAGCAATGTTAAGACTGCTCTTGCTGCAACGAACCCAGTGAGTACACCCCAGCATGTGTGGAAGCATTGTAGCTGCTGCTTGGCTCTGCAAAGTCTCACTGTTTTCTCTGGCAGGCTGTGAGGACTTCTGCCATTACCTTGCTTGGCGTGATGTATCTCTATGTTGGTCCTTCTTTGAGAATGTTCTTTGAGGATGAGAAGCCTGCCCTCCTATCCCAGATCGATGCGGAGTTTGAAAAGGTAAAGATTCTAAAAATGGTACAATCTGTGGGTGGTCTTGAGATTGTCACATTAGTTAAGAATAAATCTTTAACCAAGGTTAGTGGCGTACATACACATGTGATTCCAGTCCTCTGAGCTTTGTTGTTGTAGGCTATAGTAACATTCAAGGTCAGCTTGGGCTGTATAGTAAGACTCTGTCTAAAAGACAAACAACAAAAACAGAACCTAAGATCCAGGACAGCCAGAGCTACACACAGAGAAACCCTGTCTGGGGCAGGGGGAAACAGAGCCTAAAGAGATAAGTACTAGTTAAGAGCTCTTCCAGAGGACCCAAGTTCTTTTCTTAGCACCACTCATGTTGAATGGCTCACAACTACCTGTCACTCTAGCTCAAGGATATCCAGGGTCTTCTTCTGGACCCTGCAAGTACCTGCATTCATGTTTACATACTGCGTGCTCATGTGCGCGCACACACACACACACACACAGACACGATTAAAAATAAATCTTTTTTTAAAAGGCATGAGGACTAAATATTTGTTTGATTTTATATGTGTGTGTGTGTGTGTGTGTGTGTGTGTGTGTGTGTGTGTGTGTATAAAGTATACATGGAAAAATTCATAAGAAATTGAAACTGACTTTGTGATGAAGAAAAGCTGAATGAATATTTATGGTTTTGAGTGAGTGATTTTCTTTTTATATATTTGTAATGTCAGACATGGGTCTTGTACCTATTTTTTAAAAATGCATTAAAAAGCAATTTTTAAAAAAAATAGGATAGTCCTAGTGCGTCTGAAATTGCTCTGCAGTCCTCCTGCCTCTGCCTCTTGAATGCTGGGATTATAGGCATACACTACCACATTTGACCAAAATGCAACTTTAATGTATTCTGTTTTTAATTAAAAACAAAATAACCAAAAAAACTAGATTTTCTTGAGTCGCTTTCAGACTGAACATGATTAAGTGTTCAGAGCTTGCTTTCTTTTGTTTTAGAGATATAAGTCAAAAGACAACTTAGTGATTTGAGAAACCAAGTTCTAGTAGTTTTCCATAAAAATAACTTGATTATCTCAAATTTAGAATTTAGCTAGCAATTAAAGTATGTTTTACAATATTGTATATAAATATTTAACATTTGCTCGAATGCATAAGGTCTTGGATTCTATCCCCAGCATAACAACTAAACAAAAACAAGTATTATAAAAGAATGAAAACTTTTTTAAATTTTATTTATTTTATGTGTATGAGTGCTCTGTTTGCATGTACACCTTTATTCTAGACCAGGCTATCAGATCCCATTGTAGATGACTGTGAGCCACCATGTAGTTGCTAGGAAGCGAACTCAGGACCTCTGAAGATCAACCAGTGCTCTTATCTGCTGAACAATCTCCCTAATCCCAGAAAATAAGAATATTGTACATAGGCACCTTCTTTAGTCTATTTGCTGTCATTCTTCAAGTTCATTAGTTTTATTCATTTGTTTGTAGATGCAGGGACAAAGACCTCCCACTCCAACCAGAGGAATTTCTAAGCACAGCACAAGTGGTACAGATGAAGGAGATGATGGAGACGAACCAGATGATGGGGGCAATGATGTTGTTGATCTTTTGCCAAGGGTAGAAATCAGGTAAGTTTTACCATAAGAAATGGTTTGTTTTATTCTTTATACTATTTCAGAGTTTGGGTTTAGGTGTGTGTTTGTTTGTTCTTTTATCTTTTTGTTTTGTTTTGTTTGTTTTCAAGACAGGGTCTTGCTGTCCACCTAATGGTAGACCCGGCTGGCCTTGAACCAAAAGAGATCCTTCTGCCTTTGCAGGGTTAAAAGTGTGTGAGCGTCAGCCACCAAGCCCAACTGTTTGTTTTTCTAGTTTGTTTTGTTTTTTGTTTTGTTTTTGAGACAGGCTTTCACTGTCTCAAATAATACATACTGGCCTTGACCCTACTGTCTTCCTGCCTTAGCTTCCCCTTGCTAAGATTGTAATTGTGCACTAGTATATCCAGATTTATTACTAACACCTTAGCCATTTTTTTTTATTCAGTAAAGGGAATTTTTTGATACTATCTTTTAGGAGTCTATAATTAAAATTATGCCTTGTGTTTTACAGTGACAAGGTTACTTCAGAATTGGTATCTAAAATTGGTGACAAGAATTGGAAGATCAGGAAAGAAGGCCTAGATGAAGTGGCAAGTATTATCAATGAAGCAAAATTTATCCAGCCAAATATAGGTGAACTTCCTACTGCCTTGAAGGGACGGCTCAATGATTCAAATAAAATCTTGGTACGTTGGCCATGTGTCTTTTCTCTTTTTTTCCTTTCCCTGCTGCTATAGAAGGTTCATTTTCATTGTAACTTTCACCAGCAAAAATGGTGATCATGTTATTTGTTTTGAGGTACAGAAAAGATTCCTTATATTTTTTAAATGTGTCTCAAGATACACAAATTTAGTAATTAAATTCTCTTAAATATCAGAATTTATGTTTATAGGTGTTCAATACTTTGTGTGGAACTTTTTTAATTTTGTAAATATGCCAAATCACACATTTTTCTTATTTATATTTTAAGATGGAGATCCACTGTGTAATCCATGCTAGCCTTGAACTTGTGTCTCCCAAACTATGCTCAGACACCACACAATTCTGTAACTTTTTTCCCAGTACTGGGGTTATAGATGTGCAGCATAATGCTTTGTTTAATTTCTAATTGTTTTTAAAATGTATTTATTTGTTGTCTTTGTATGGAAGGGGGTGCATATAGAGGTCAGAGAACAGCTTGCAGGTTCTGTGACTGAACTGACATTGTCAGCCTTAATGGCGGGTACTTTTACTCACCATTCCATCTTGCTGGCCCTAATTTCTATATTTTAATTTTTGTTTCTTTATGTCAATATCTTTTAAACTATAGAATAAAATTCTAGTACTATCATTTTTTGAAAGAATTTTGTTTTTTGCCAAGCATGGTAGAACATGCATTTAGTCACAGAACTCAGGAGACAGAGGCAGGTAGATATCTCTGTCAGTTCCAGGTCACCCTGGCTAGCCAGGCTTGCATAGTGATACCCTATCTCAAAAAAATATAAAGTATGTATATAGTGTGTTTTGAGTGTGGCTTTGTGCACACAAGTGCAGTGCCAAATAAGAGGCTAAAAATTATCCATAATTCAATTAGATTTGTGTTACAATACTGCTGTCTTTTAAGTAGTCCAGAATCCTATAATATTAACCTATTTTAAGTAAGTTTGATTACAGTTTGAACCTGTGTTGGATCTTTCTTTCTACCTCAGGTGCAACAAACATTGAATATCCTTCAGCAGCTGGCAGTAGCCATGGGTCCAAACATCAAGCAACACGTAAAGAACTTAGGCATCCCTATCATTACTGTCCTTGGCGATAGCAAGGTAAAAGTCTCTTTCTACCATACTTCCAGTCTATAATAAGCCAGTCACATTCTTGGTAATTCTGTTTTAGAGTACACATAATTGATTTTTTTGTTCTTGAGATACGGTCTCTTTATGTATCCCTGGCTATCCTTGAACTCTCTGTGTAGACCAGGCTCACCTCAAACTCAGAGTCTCCGGCTTCAGTCTCGCAAGTGCTGGGATTAAAAGTGTGTGCCATCACACCTGGCTTAAAGTTTTGACAGAATGAATAAGAATATGAATTTTGGATCTTGTACCCTTCCTACTCCTGAACTACTACAGGATGCTCTTCTGGTACTTGAGTGAGCTGTTTATAATTGGACAGTGTCAGAATTCACTGAAGTGCCTTTCAAGGCGGCAAGTGTTTTGTTCTGTTTTCTTAACCCTAGGCTTAATATTTTAATGTTCTTTACTTTTACATAATTCACTTGATTTGAGAAATTAGATTTTTCTTTTCAGTTTATAAATCTATTGTACAATTGCAAGTCAATATTAAAACATAAAATATTCACATTGTTAGCTTAATTCTTAACAGTTGGAAGTCTCTAACATAGAATTCTTTCTTTAGGAGATGACAAAAACTCCTATAGATTCAGAAAACAAAATATGTTTATTATTCTTCCATAATACTTGCCCAGATTAGCCAGGCAGTAGTGGCACATGCCTTTAGTCAAGCACTCTGGAGACAGAGCCCAGCCTGGTCCAAAGAATGAATTTCAGGACAGCCAAAGCTACACAGAGAAACCCTGTCTCAGAAAACAAAAAAATAACACACACACAAAAATTGCCCAGGTTATTATTTTGTCTAACAGAATACAGGATGTTTTCTTCCAATTTTGTGTTTTATATTTGCACCTTCTTTTGAAGTCTTTTGAGACAGCACTAGTTTCTGTCTCAGAAAAGATAGTTGAGTATGTACACAAGACCTTAGGAGAAACCTCCATTGTTCACCTCTCACCCACCCACCCCCAAACTGTACTTGATATTTTTGCCAATTCTGTTCCCAACACAGAACAACGTTCGAGCTGCTGCCCTAGCAACTGTGAATGCTTGGGCAGAGCAAACTGGCATGAAGGAGTGGCTGGAGGGAGAAGATCTTTCTGAAGAACTCAAAAAGGAAAATCCCTTCTTGAGGCAAGAGGTTAGTACCATAAGTAATTTATATGTTTTACTCTTACCTTTCACCTCTTTAAATGGCCTCCATAATAACTATGTATTCATGGTTAAAATAACCTTTCTCGGGGGAAGTGGGAGTTTGAAATGGTGTCTCTATGTGTCCCTGGTTGTCCTGGAACTCACTCTGTAAACCAGGCTGGCCTTGAACTCAAGAGTTCTACCTGCCTCTGCCTTACTGGTATTAAAGGTATGTGCTACTAAGCCCAATTTAACAAATTTATTTTATAGCTAACAATGGTGGGTTACTCCTGTAGTCCTGGTACTTAAGAGGCTAAGGCAAGAGGAATCAGCACAGGTTTGAGGCCAGATTGGTCTACATAATGAATTCCAGGATCACATGGGCTATCATATGAGAGCTGGTCTCTGGAACGGGGACAGGGAACTGGAGCATAAACTTATTATAAAAGTAAATAAAAATGATACCAAATTCCTAGAGTTGTCTGCATTGTTTTGTTTTTTAATTCATTCTCCTTGTGTGTGCACATGTGGAGGCCAGCAGTCACTCTCCCATCTTTTTTTTTTCCTGGAGGCATTACTTGAGATTGGATCGCTGTATGTAGTCTTCTCTGTCCTGGAGCTAGATATGTAGACCAGCCTGACCTCAAACTCACTAAAACCAGCCAGCTCCTGCCTCCTGAGTGCTAGGGTTAAAGACTTGTTGCACTCCTAATACTGAAGAAAAAACAATTTAGTGTCTGAGACTAACAAAAATCTTTAAGCCTGACATTAATAATAGTATTTAATCACTTGACAATATTTGACATGTCTTTTTTTCTTTTGGCAGCTTCTGGGCTGGCTGGCTGAGAAACTACCTAGCCTGCGTTCCACTCCCACAGACCTCATCCTTTGTGTCCCTCATCTATATTCTTGTCTGGAAGATCGAAATGGAGATGTGCGAAAGAAGGCCCAAGATGCTTTGCCGTTCTTTATGATGCATTTAGGATATGAAAAAATGGCCAAGGCTACTGGGAAACTAAAGGTACTAGTTCTTGTGGCTAGCAGTGTTAAAAGCCAATTAATTTATAAAAACAGAAAAGATCATACCATCTTCCATGGAACTCACTGTGAAATTCCTTTGTTTGTTTTGTTTTTGGAGACAGAATTTCTCTGTGTAACAACTCATTCTATCCTGAAGCTTGATTTTAGACCAGGCTGGGCTTGAACTTACGGAGATCCATCCACCTGTCTCTGCCTCCCCTGAGATTAAAGGTGTGCACCACCCCTGCCCAGCTTTAATCTGAAATTCTAATGAGAGTAAAATTGAAATGTTTAGCAGTGTAGATCTGAAGAGTCTGATGACTTACAGGAGTGCAAATTGTTACCTTCTAGAATGGTGGTTACTGTGTGTGACTTCATAATGTATGCTACTTTTGTGCTTCGTGCTGGCTCCTTTACTACATTGGTAAACCAAAAGTAGGAGCTCAGGTGTTTATTTGGTAGCAGACCTGTTAATAGTCTCAGTATGAGTATATTGTTGTCAGCTTTGATTTGCTTTGTCTTTACAGCCAACCTCTAAAGATCAGGTACTGGCTATGCTAGAAAAGGCCAAAGCTAACATGCCATCCAAGCCCGCTGCACCTGCTAAGACAATGTCCAAACCAATGGGAGGGTCAGCTCCAACCAGATGCCAGCCTACACCAGGTAATAACTTTGACAATAGCTTAAAGGAACCCAAAACACAGCCAGCCTGTTAGTTAATCTTTGCATTTCATTTCCTCGCCTCTTCCTCCAGATAGTTGTCAAGTACTTATGTGAGAAACTGTGCTAAAGGTGTGTTGATTGTTTTCTATGCCATAAAGATATTTGGTATAGTAGTTCAAATACTGCTTTCAAGAATTATATGGCTACTTTCTTTCATTGGACATTTTATTTTATTTAGAAGTTGGGAACATCTAACTTAATGTACTTAAACAACAGGAAACCTGGGAGATTAATGATTTTTTTCACAAGGTCTAGCCAGTTTTAAATTCTGCTTAGTCGCACGTGAGTGCAGACCACTTGACTTACCAGAGGTTGAACCTGGGGCTCATGCTAAATTCTCATTCTACCACTGATCTATATCTGGAGTCAAAAATTATCTTACAATCCTGTTTTTTGTGTTTTTTTCAAGACAGGGTTTCTCTGTGTAGCTTTGTACGGAAACTCGATCCATAGAACAGACTGGCTTTGAACTCAAAGAGATCTGCCTGCTTCTGCTTCCCAAGTGCTGGGATTAATAATCATGATATTAAAAGTTGAAAATATAGCTGGGTGATTGCTGTACATGCCTTTATTTAATCCCAGCACTTGGGAGGTAGATATCTATTCAAAGCCAGTCTTGTCTACAGAGCAAGTTCCAGGGCAGCCAGAGCTACACAGAGAAGCCCTGTCTCAAAAAATAAAATAATAGTAATAATTTTTTTTAAAAAAAGTCTATTTATAACATAGCCATTTGTTTTCTAGATTTCTTGCTTTAACAGAATAATCTCTTTCTGCTTAATGGGGTAAAACTTGCTGGTGCTGTAGAATCAGAAATTTTACATCAAGCACAGCAGGGTTAGCATTAATTGGAGTCTTGTTTTTAAGATAATTTCAGTGATGGCAGCTCCTACATTTAAAGAAGTAATAATCTGGTAAAAAAATTATGTTATTTTTAATATAATTTTCAAAATTAAAGTTTAAATATTGTTAAGGTAGAGGCAGACTCATTGAATTAATCTTGAAACATACTTGAGAAGAATTTTTTTCCAAAAATTACTTGAAAAATTCTTTCTTTTCCTTTTTTTGTTTTGTTTTGTTTGTTTTTGAGATGGAGTCTTTATATAACTCTTAACTGTCTTGAAACCCAGAATGTGGATTAAACTCTTGGTGAGTTTGCTAACCCAGCTAACTGCTTAGCAGTGTCTAGCACTGTGAATATTTAACAAGAAGGACACTTCCAGCTAACTTCAAGCATGATTTCTTTTTATCTTGCATCTGAATAGTGTTTTTACCCATAAAGTTTTATGATCTAATCTAGCTCTTAGGCCACTGCCAGGAACAATGGCAATTACCTGTTTGTTTTAGGTTAACTTGTGGCTTCTAGAAATAACTTTACTCACCCAAGCAGAGTGCCCCAAACTTCTATTATTGCCTTTTGTTTTTAATTTCTTAATTAGCTTACCAAATAACAAGTTTCTTAGGGTTTTTTTTTTCCCAAATATTCTTAGTTTTGATCCCCTTACTTTCTTTCACAATGTAGATCATATTCTCAAATGTGCAGCCAATCTCCCTGCCTCTATTTCCCAAGTACTAGAATAACAAGCCTGTGCCACTATGCCCAACCTTTAAAGAGATACTTGAAGAGAAAAAAAAGGACTAGGGGGAAAAATATCTTTAAATGCTTTATATATTGATACATTTAAGACTACAGAGGATTTTTTTAATCATTATATGTTTAATGTACCTAGATTAAGTGATACTAATTTAACATAGTACATACTTTTCCCCCCTCAAAGCCCCTGTTGAAGATTCTGTTTCCAGCACCTTAGAAGCTAAGCCCGATATGAAAAAGGCTAAAGCTCCAGGAGTTTCTTCCAAAGCAAAGGTGTGTTAACTCTGCATACTTCATATAGTTCTTTTGTCTTAATTTCATACACTGAGTCACTCAATATGAAAGAACATCACTGCTCTTGATAATAGGAAATTTAGTATTTATAGAAGTTTCTGTGACTTTTGTTTGTTTGATTGGTTTCCCTGAAACTGGAGTTACAGGCATTTATAAGCTGCCATGTGGTTCCTGGGAGTTGAACCCTGGTCCTCTGGAAGAGCATCCAGTGCTCTTAACTGCTAAGCCATCTCTCCAGCCCCAAATTCTATGACTATTTTAAAAACACTTTTATATAAATGATCTGGGTTTTTTCTTTTTTTTTTTGCTTGTTTGTTTTTTTTAAAATATTTGTTTATTATTTATTTACGTATACAATATCCTGTCTGCAGACCAGAAGAGGGCACCAGACCTCATTACAGATGGTTGTGAGCCACCAGGTGGTTGCTGGGAATTGAACTCAGGACCTTTGGAAAAGCAGGCAATGCTCTTAACCACTGAGCCATCTCTCTAGCCCCGCTTGTTTGTTTTTTGACTGAATGATGTCAATGTTAAAAAAAATTCTGGAACATTTGCTACATTTATAAGGATTTCATCAGTAAGATTCAAATTGTACCTTACACATATTTACTATTCATCATTTTTCTTACATAAAATATTTTAGTCATATTATATTTGAAAACTAACTATTTAAAATATTTGTAGTAATTTAGAAACTGATTTAGTACCTTAGTACTCTATAGTATTACTATACAGTAATATAGTACTGTGCAGTAATATAGTACAATATAGTACTGTAGTACTTGCTATAGTAGAGATACATTAAAGAAACTGATTCAGTACCTTAGTACTGTATAGCATAGTAGTGCTGTAGTACTCGCTACAGTAGGGATACATTAAAGAAACTGGGGCTGGAGAGATGGCTCAGTGGTTAAGAGCATTGCCTGCTCTTCCAAAGGTACTGAGTTCAATTCCCGGCAACCACATGGTGGCTCACAACCATCTGTAATGAGGTCTGGTGCCCTCTTCTGGCCTGCAGACATACAGACAGAATATTGTATACATAATAAATAAATAAATATTTTTTAAAAAAAAGAAACTGATTCAGTACCTTAGTACTGTATAGTATAGTAGTGCTGTAGTACTCACTACAGTAGAGATACAATAAAGATGCTAAGAGAAAAAATAGAATCTTCTCAACTAAATGCCATTCATTCAAATGGCATTAATATTAAATATATAAACAATATTGTAGAGCTGGACAGTGTTCAGGCCTTGAAGTCCAGGACTCGGGAGGCAGAGACAGGCCTCAAGATCTTGAGTTTGAGGCCAACCTGGTCTACAGAGCTAGTTCCAGGACAGCCAGGGCTACATAGGGAAGCATTCTCTTGAAAACCAAAACAAAACAAAACAAAAAACTATTCAAGATTTCAAGGAAGAAAACTAAAAATTGTCTGCAACCCAGAGTAATTGGAATTAATAGCAATTTATATATATATACCTTTTTAGCTCAATAACTAAAAACGATTCATATAATATAATTTAAAACATTTATAGAACACATATAATCAAAGTCTAAGGCTGAGGTGGGAGGTGTGTGAGTTGAAGACCAGCCTGGTCTATGTAGCAGAACATAATAGACTGGTGACTTATCATCCTCTTTCATGGTGGAATATAAGGTAAAATGCTTTCTTTGGTTTCTGTAATGCTCTTTTGATAGGCAACAACTTTTTTCATCAGAATTGGCCCACCTAATCAATATTCTCTTAACTTGGTTGTAGAATGCACAAGGGAAGAAAGTGGCAAGCAAAACCACCTTAAAGGAAGACGACGACAAATCTGGTCCTATTTTTATTGTTGTTCCAAATGGAAAGGAGCAAAGAATGAGAGATGAGAAAGGGTTAAAGGTAAGGAAGTGATAAGAATCTTTGGGAGTTTTTGCTTGTTTTTATCTTGTTGATCAAACAGTTTTTCAGGCTGGGTGGTAGAGGCATGAGCCTTTAATATTAGCACTGGGAACCAGAGCAGGTGAGTATCTGTGGGTTCAAGATCAGCCTTATCTACAGAGTGATATCCAGGACAGCCAGGGCTACACAGAGAAATTCTGTCTCAAAACAAAACAAAAAACAAGAAAATAAGGTTTTCAGTCTGGGAGTGGTGGCATACACTTTTAATGTAAGCAAAGGCAGACAGATCTCTATGAATTTGAGTTCAGGTTTCTGTGACTTTGAGGCCAGCCTGGTCATAACAGGCCAGTCAGAGTATGTATGTATGTATGTATGTATGTATGTATGTATGTATGTATGTATATATGTATATAAAATGAGATGCTATCTTTAAAAATAAAAAAAGAAGTCTGTGGTGGTAGTGTATACCTTTAATCCCAGCACCTGGGAGGCAGAGGCAGGCAGATCCCTGAGTTCTAGGCCAGCCTGGTCTACAAAGCGAGTGCCAAAACAGACTCCAAAACTAAACAGAAAAAAACCTGTCTTGAAAAGCAAAAAAAAAAAAAAAAAAAAAAAAATATTCTTTCTTTTTCTCCCAAAATGGGCTTGGTAACACATGACTATAATCCCAACACTGAAGAGGCTGAAGAGGCAAGATTGTAAAATTTTATTTTGTTTATTTATTTGGCTTTTTCAAGAAGATGTGGTTTCTTTGTAGCTTTGGAGCCTGTCCTGGGACTAGCTCCTGTAGACCAGGCTGGCCTCAAACTCACAGCATGCAGAAGGGAATCCCACATCAGTGCCCTGGGTTTCATCCTAAACATAGTAGACATTTTATTTTGAGACAAATTCTCACTGTGTAGCACAACTGGCCTGGAGCTCTTTGTACATCAAGCTAAATGTGTCTACCTGTCTTCTACCACCACACCTAGCCAGCATGGCAGAAATTTTGCAAATCTCTTTGGTTTTGTTTATTTTATGTTTGAGACAGTGTCTCTCTGCACAACTCTGGCTGTTCTGGAACTCTGTATAGACTAGGCTGGCCTTGAACTCACAGAGATCCACCTATCTCTGCCTCTTGAGTGCTGAGATTAAAATTTGCCATTTGTCGAAGTTAGTTTTCCCCTTAACACAACTGAGTCTGAAGGCAAGCACCTTTATACATTAAGTCATTTTGCTGACCCTAAACAAGTTTCTTCTTCTTTTTTTTTTTTTTTCTTTTTTTTTTTAGAGGGGGCGGGAGTTTTCAAGACAGGGTTTCTCTGTAGCTTTTGGAGCCTGTCCTGAAACTCTTCTGTAGACCAGGCTGGCCTCGAACTCAGATACGCCAGCCTCTGCCTCCTGAGTGCTGGAATTAAAGGCATGCACCGCCACCACCTGGCACAAGTTTCTTCTTAAAATCGACATCCATTATTTCTTTATTTATGTTGGTTCTTTGAAAATGTCATGCTAAGTATATTGATCTTATCTACTTCTTTCTCCTTTAATCCCATCAGGTAGATCTTTGCATTCCAGAACCTCTAGGTCTATGTAGAGAATTCTTGTCTCAAAAACAAACAAAAAATTACTTCTTTATTTGGGAAGAGGGTATGCATGCATTTGCATGTTCACATTCACTCATGCACCCATGTTTTGATTATTTCTAATCTTTTACATTACAAACTACTCTCAAACATGTTACAGAAGCTGAAGAAATAGCTTAGTAGTTCAAAAGCACATACTGCTCTTGTACAAAGCCCAAGTTTGATTTCCAGCACTGTGTCAGGTATACCACAAGCACCTGGTATCAGATGCCTCTACCTTCATGGACATGTACATATACACACACAGAGATACATAGAATTTTAAAAATAAAATTTTTAAAAATATATTTGAAGGCTAGGCGACTGTGGTTCATGGCTTTAATTCCAGCACTCAGGAGGTAGCAGCAGGTGGAGCTCAAGTGAGTTTGAGGACAGCCTGGTCTACAAAGTGAGTTCCAGGACAGGCAGGGCTGTTGTTCCACAGAGAAACCCTATCTCCAATAACAAAACAAAACAAAAAAATTATGCCCTGTCACACAGTTATAGCGTTTATTTATTTATTTCCTGCTGTTGTTTTTATAATTCAATGCGGTTGCCTTCGTCCCTCTTCCCCCCCGGAATTGGTACAGGACATAGCCAGGCATCCAAGTTCTCAGCACATGGGAGATTTATTACCCCAGAGGAACAAACAGGTGGGGAGGCTGCCTCTGGATTGGGCAAAGGCAGAGAGCAAAAACAGCAGCAAGTGTTTTTTGTAGGAGTGGGATTTTAAGCAAAAGAGGGGAAGTCTATCTAGAGTGAGTTGCTAAGTCCTGATTGGACGAGTTAGTCAAATAATGAATTTTGATCGTTGTACCTTGGTGTTTTGCCTCAGAAATGAATCATTGGCCAAATAAGAGAATGGGCCTTGGGCTAGCTTTAGGAATGTAATCTAATGGTTTAGCAAGGAAAAGAGAAGAGTCGCACTGCAGCATAGACCAGAAAGCTGGTATTTTAAAATGGCTGCATCTTTTTTCGTGCTACAGCACTCTGCCAGCAAACAGCAAAATGCTGTGTTAAACTCTGTATTTTTGTGTCTAGAATTCCGTTTCAAACTCTCTCAGGTTTTAAGTGGATTTAGCTGGCCATGTAGGTGCCAATTTGTTGCAGGAAAAGACCATTTGTTCGTCCCAGCTGCCCAGAACCGAAATAATCACACAGAAACTATATTAATTAATATGGTATTAATTAATACCGTTTGGCCCATTAGCTCTAGCTTCTTATTGGCTAACTCTTACATCTTAATTTAACCCATCTTCATTAATCTGTGCATCACCACGAGGTCATGGCCTGCCAGCAGAGTTTCAGCATGTCTATCTCCGGTGGCTCCCCTCTGACTCTGCCCTTCTTCCTCCCAGCATTCCGTCTAGTCCTCCCCACCTACATAAGTTCTGCCCTATCAACAGGCCAAGGTAGTTTCTTTATTCATTAATGGTAATCACAGTGCACAGGGGAATCCCACATCACAGAAGGGTAAAGAACAAAACCCATTGGCTCCATGTTTGCAATGATTGGGCCTGTTAGAGAGCCCTTTACATCACCATCATCATCATCATCTCATCATCATCTCATCATGATTATTAGCAAGTTTCACCATCTAGACCTGGCTGATCTGAAAATTGCTAAAAGTAGACCAGACCAGGCTAGCTACTAGGGATTAAAAAACAAGCAAACACAATGCTCGGCAACATTTTTTTTTAATACTAAGACTTATTCAAAATTGTTTTCTTGTAAGATTTCCAGGGTCATTAGTTTTCAGAAGTGTAACACCTTAGGCTGTATTTTGTATTCATATTTAATTACAAATGAATCTTATTTAACTAAAAAGTATCTTAGAGCCAAGCAGGATGATACATGCTTATAACTCTATAGCATTTGGGAGGTTTAAGGCAGCAGGAACTCTATCTTGAGGTAAGCCTGATCTAAAGAACAACTCAGTCTCCAAAAAAGTAACCAACAAGGAGCTATGGAGGTGGCTCAGCAATTAAAAGCGCTTGCTATTCATCCAGAGGACTAGGACTTGATTCCTAGCACCCACATGGCTGCTCACAACTGAAGCTGGACCTCTAGCTCCAAGGAATCCAATGCCTTCTTCTGGCCTCCAAAAGCATCAGGCATGGATGTGATATACAGACATATACATACATATACATACTGTCAAAACCCAAAAGTAAACAGTAAAAGAAAGGGTAATAAAAAAAAACAAACAGTGCCAAGACTTAGCAAGCTAAGACAGAAAGATTACTGTGAATTCAAGGCCAGCCTGCTGTTTATATTCAGTGTCAGAACAGTCAGTACTAAATGAAATGGCAAGACCCTGTTTTGGGGGGAGAGGAGGCAAGGGACAGGCTAAAGAGCAAACAAGTATCACATTAAGTTGGGTCCTTCAGCTGTACCAGGTGGCTCAACTTTGTTTCATTTGAATTGTTTATGCTCACTGCCTTCCTGTCTTTCCCTTCAGGTGCTAAAGTGGAATTTCACTACCCCTCGTGATGAGTACATTGAACAGCTGAAGACTCAGATGTCTAGCTGTGTGGCTAAATGGTTACAAGATGAAATGTTTCACTCAGAATTTCAGCATCACAATAAAGCCCTGGCTGTCATGGTTGATGTAAGTCTTCAAATAGATAGTTATCTATCTGTCTTCGGAATAGGAAAATAGGAAGTACTGTGTGAAATGGTCAAGTTGGAATGCCCTGAGGAAGAAGTAGAATACACCATCTTTTCTGGATAGCTATCTCATTTGATCGAATAAATGATAGTGTATTTGGGGGATCTTTTTGAAGGTCTAAATAAAAATCTTTTATTTTCTTTTGGGTACCAGTACAATTTAAGAAATGGTGGGTCTAATATAATTTAAATTTACATACAGTCTTACCTGTGGGATTTTTACTTTTATCTTAAGCACTTGGAGAGTGAAAAAGAAGGTGTCATTGGTTGCCTGGATCTTATCTTAAAATGGCTTACCCTCCGGTTTTTCGACACCAATACAAGTGTCCTAATGAAAGCACTGGAATATTTAAAATTGCTCTTTACCCTGCTGAGTGATGAAGAGTATCATCTGACTGAGAATGAAGCATCTTCCTTTATCCCCTATCTCATCCTCAAGGTAATGTGTTCTCATCCTGTAAGACAACTTGAGTTCTGAGTTAACTTTAGTTTTTACCTATTCTCTCGTTTATTGTATGATGGTACCTCCTTTCAACTCACCCTTAAGTGAGTTCAAAATACAGTAATGCATGAAATAACCATCACACTCAGGAAAGGTCTTTATTATTTCTATGTTGACCAGGTCGGAGAACCAAAGGATGTCATTCGTAAAGATGTCCGTGCCATCCTGAACCGGATGTGCCTTGTCTACCCAGCCAGCAAGATGTTCCCCTTCATCATGGAAGGAACCAAATCCAAAAACTCTAAGCAGAGAGCAGGTGAAACAAAGCATCTGTCTGTCCACCTATCTTCATAGAGTTGCTGAGAGCTGAGCTCAGAGCCTCAGACATGCTAGATAAGTACTCTTGTCTGAGGCACTAAGTTCTGTGACTTTACCCCCCCAGCTTAAAGTTAAGGTACAAGTCTTGGTGTAAGTGATTCTCAATAGTTGTTTATAAATAAGCACTGGAATTTGTTTAGTGTCTGTGTAGCTGCTTCCAACTTTCTTATTCATATTGTGAGAGTGATGAGATGCACATTGGTGGAGCTATAGTATCAGGTGATACAGGCACCACTCAGTACCACCCTGGTGACAAAATCAAGTGCACAGGGGCCATCTGACTCACAGGTATAACCTATCATGGACACTTATAACACCATTGTTTCATTGGTATGTGACAATGTAAAGGAAAAAGAAATTAGAAAGAGACAGAATAAAATTTTAGCACTACATGTGTGTCAAAAAGTTTGTAGAAACCTATATACCAAACATTTTTGGGTCTCATTAATCTAGTCTTTCTTTCTCAATAGAGTGCCTGGAAGAACTAGGTTGCCTAGTTGAGTCCTATGGTATGAATGTTTGTCAGCCAACCCCTGGAAAAGCCTTAAAGGAAATAGCTATTCACATAGGAGACCGAGACAATGCTGTGCGGAATGCTGCCCTCAACACCATTGTAACAGTATACAACGTACATGGAGATCAAGTGTTCAAGCTGATCGGAAATGTGAGTGACGTTTCTATATGCCTTGTCAGTATGCTGTGAAAGGTATTCCAAGATTTCTTAGTTGTTGAGATTCCTGCCGTCTCAACTCCACCTGAGTTTCAGCAGTTATACCCTAGAATCCAGTTACATGTTTTGGGTATTTTCATTTGATGTTGGATATTTCTGCTGGGCTTAACTTAAAAAAAAATTTACAGGAGTTTGTGTAAGACGTGAAAGCTAATTTTGAATCAGGAAATCTGAGTTAGCTTGGATTTTAAATTTTGTATGGCAGTCTGCTCTGTGAATTTCTTTTTTAATGTACTTTGTTCCAAGTACAATCTTAGGAACAACGTTGGATAAAGGATCAAGAGTCTCAACCTTCAGCCATGTGCTTCATTTCCAGGCACATTAGTTCTGCCTCCTGACTCCTTGCTTCCTTTGAGCCAGTCATTATTATGGTTTAACCTTAGTGCTTTGCTCTGGTAATGTGTAAACAGAGAATGCTCGTTTGTTTCCCTCCTGCCCAGACACAAATAATCACACAGAAATTGTTTGGCCAATAGCTTAAGCATATTTCTAGCTAACTCTATTATTATTATTATTATTATTATTATTGGTTTTTTGAGACAGGGTTTCTCTGTAGCTTTGGAGCCTGTCCTGGAACTAGCTCTCATAGACCAGGCTGGCCTCAAACTCAGAGATTCACCTGTCTCTACCTCCCAAGTGCTGGGATTAAAAGCATGTGCCACCACCACCCGACTCTAGCTAGCTCTTACATCTTAAATTAACCCATTCTATTATTTTATATTTTACCGTGAGGCTCCTGGTTTACCAGTAAGGTTCTGGCATCTGTCTCCTTGTCAGCTACATGGCATCTCTCTGACTCCACCTACTTTCTCCCAGCATTCAGTTTTAAGTGTCCCTCCCCCACCCCAGCTCTACTCTGCCCTGACGTAGGACCAAGCAGCTTCTTTATTCATTAACCAATAGAAGCAACACATATATAGGACTTGCCTTGTCATCAGTGCTCTAGTACCACCATTGTTATACACTATACTTTACATCATTGTTTCCAGTATCTAATGAAGAATACTATGACAAGTGAAGGACATAAAACAGGTAGAAGTTTGCAAATGGCCAAAGGTGAAAAGTCTTACTTGTAGACAGTTTTTTAGTAGCACAAAATAAAGACACTTGATTAACTTTTTACTTTTTTTTTTCTTTTCTTAAGATAGTTTAATATATCTCAGGCCGGACTCAAACTCACAATGTAGCCAATGGATACATTGAACTTTTTTCTTTATTTAGAGACAAGATTACTCTGTGTAATAGTCCTTCAGCTCAGTATTTTGACCAGGCTGACCTAGAACAGAGATCCTTCTCTTCCCCCACCTTCCACCCCTCAGTGCTGGGATTAAAGACTTGCGTGACTAGCCTAAGACCTTGAACTTCTGATTCTGTCCCTATATCCTGAGTGCTATAATTACTATTGTGTGCCACTATTTTCAGTATTTTGTGATTCTCTGTGTCAAACCAAGACTTTGTGTGTGCTAGGCAAACATACTACAACTGAACAACCATCACTACCCTAACTTTTTAGCTTTTTGATTATAGTTATTAATGTTTCCTTTTGTATCCTTTTCTTTCATATGTTATTGTTATAGCTATGCAGATATTAATGGTAGTTAAATTAATAATGTAGTGATTTGAGGCTAGCAAGATAATTCAGTGGGAAAGGTCATTTTATAGCAAACCTCTAAAGCCTGAAAGGGAAGAATCAACCTCCCACAAATTTCCCTATAACCTTTATATGAGTACTGTGGTGTTTGTGTGAGCTTGCGCACACACACACACACACACACACACATATACGCACACACACAAAGACACCAAAAGAATAGATAAATGCAAAGAAGCTCCTTTTAGAAATAATGTAGTAGTAAGTCAGGCAGTGGTGGCTAGTGTTACACCTCTTTAATTCCAGCACTCTTGCACAGGACCTGAGTTTAGTTCCCATGACTCAGTGGTGTCCCACAATCATGTAACTCCAGGGTTTTTTGTTTGCTTGTTTTTGGGTTTTCTTGTTTTGTTTTGTTTTAATTCGGGTTTCTCTGTATAATAGCCCTGGCTGTCCTGGAACTTGCTTTATAGACCGGGCTGACCTCAAACTCAGCCCTGCTGCCACTGCCTCCCAAGTGTAGCACTAAACCTGGCTTTAACTCCAGTCCTAAAAGATCTGTGCCCAGTTCTGGCCTCTTGACACCAGGCACGCATTTAGTACACATAAGTATCTTCAAGCAGATGTTCATAAAAAGATGTTTATAAAAAGATAAAATCTTAAAAGTAAGCAAAACCAGCCTGGGCAGTAGTAGCACATGCCTTTAATCCCAGCACTTGTGATTAAATCCAGCCTGGTGGTTATGAGGAAAGTGTCCATAAAAGAACACTAACACATATGAATGTCAGTTATGAAGAATAGTGAAGCGTAGATCTCTATGCAAGGGACCTGCCTATTAAGTGTTAGGACCCCAAGCCATGTGAAGACATGGAGAAGTAGCATTCATAGGGAGGAGGCACAGGCACACCAGAAAAGGGGTACCATGGGGAAGGGGTAGAGGCAGAAATAGGAGATTGGTTAAATAAAAAAGGGGAATCAACATTTCTGTTTTGTTTTGTTTTGTTATTTGAGACTGGGTTTCTTTGTAACAGTCCTGACTGTCCTGGAACTCGCTTTGTAGACCACTCACTGAGATCTGCCTGCACAGTGTTGGGATTAAAGGCGTGTGTCACCACCACCTGGCAGGAGTCACATTTCTTAAAATTAGAGAAGGAGGCTTGGCAGTGGTGGCGCACGCCTTTAATCCCAACACTTGGCAGGCAGAGGCAGGGAGATCTCTTAAGTTTGAGGCCAACGTGTTCTACACAGAGAGTCCAAGAACAGCCAATGCCACACAGAGAAACCCTGTCTTGGGGGGGGGGGGGGGGGAGGATAAAAATAGTAAAACCAACCTAGTACAATATTTCTTCTCTCTTTTTTGTTTTTGTTTGTTGTTGTTGTTATTGTTGTTTCTCGGGACAGGATTTCTCTGTGTAACAACAGCTCTGGCTGTCTTGGAACTCACTTTGTAAACCATGCTGGCTCAAACTCAGATCTGCCTACCTCTCCCGCCCAGTGCTTGTAAGAAGCTTGTTCTCCCATACTGGGCTTGGAGTCCTTCAACTAGGACTTAAATTGTAGTAAGTGGGTGTGCTAATAGTTTGAATTTTTACAGCTTTCAGAGAAGGACATGAGCATGCTTGAGGAGAGAATAAAGCGATCAGCAAAGAGACCCTCTGCTGTACCAGTGAAGCAGGCTGAAGAGAAACCTCAGCGTGCACAGAATATAAACTCTAATGCCAACATGCTACGAAAGGGACCAGCTGAAGACATGTCCTCCAAACTGAAGTATGTGGATATAGATAGTTCTCTACTCTATGGACTTAGCTTTGTGTGCGCAGAGCTTGTCCTGTAACATAGTCTGGAGTTTGTGTCACTGTCATGCATGACAGAGTGTCTGGGTTAAATGTCTTATAAGCAAATGTTTAATCTTTCATTCTTCATTGTCTTTGTCTTTGTCTTTTGTCTTTGTCTCAAAACCACTTCTAAATGGTCTTGTGCCTTCTTTCACTGCTTTTCCGTGGACAGAATTATGTATCGCACTTATAGGATGTAAGTACTGCCTGCTAATTTCTCATTAGCAGGGCTCTTATATCTTTCTAACTTCTGACATGGATTCGTCCCCTCTGGAGAGTGACTAGCTTTTACAACAGGGCAGCAGAAGGTGGCCATAAATACCAGGCCTCCATGGAAGTCTTTTTTATATTTGGTTGTGCTTACATTCCTGGTTTTTGTTTCTGGGTTTTTTTGTTGTTGTTGCTGTTATTTTGGTTTTTTGAAACAGGGTCTATGTAGTCCTGGCTGTCTTGGAGCTATGTAGACCAGGCTGGCCTTGAACTCACATTGATCTGCATGCCTCTGCTTCCCAGACTACTGGGATTAAAAGTATACACCACCATTCCCAGCCCTAGTTCATGAGATAAGGCTAAATAAGATGCATACATCACAGAATTGGCTTAAGGAACTCAAAATACTGCCTTCTAAAAAAGACAGCATTATTTTCGGCTGTGCCTCAAGCATATTTTTAATCAATTTGAATTTGGAAATTTTGCATAACTATATAATACTGACCCTGCCCTATCATGAGTGACTTCTTTAAAAAGTAATGGCTATCTTTTAGAGTATTAAAAAAAAAAAACGCTAAAAACTGCCTAAGAGGCCTATGATTAGAACTTAAACACTGGCTAATTTCATGGAGAGGGTAGGGAACAACCCAGTCTACATTATTTTAATACTTTTGCTCATGGTAGTGGGTTTTGAGTCTATATAAGTATTTTCTTCCCCAAATGGAATAAAAATACAAGGTTTGTCAGCCTTAGAAAATTAAAGATAATACACTTAGCCAGTAATGTAAGCACAGATTAAAGTTGCCTGCTGTTCAGGATAGTCCTGAACCAGTGTTGTTACTTCAGGCACTTTCCTTATACTCAGGAATTTAAATCCTTCAGAGGGGCTGAAACCAGAAGTTGAACATCTGTCTTGAAGCTTTGAGGCAGCTAGCGGTGCTAATATTATCTTTGTGTTAAGAAATCCCTCTTAGTTCAGGAGTCCTTTTTTACTTCCTTTAGCCAAGCTCGAAGCATGAGTGGGCATCCTGAAGCATCGCAGATGGTTCACCGAGAATTCCAGCTGGATTTAGATGAAATTGAGAATGACAATGGTACAGTCCGATGTGAAATGCCAGAACTTGTCCAGCACAAACTTGATGACATTTTTGAACCTGTCCTTATTCCTGAACCTAAGTAAGTTCCACCTCTTTGTTTAAATATGAACAGCCCATGATCATTAGAGTACATACCTGAAAAGAGCCCACAGGAAATATGCAGCTAAGACTTCCTAGAATTGTCACGACCTGCCTGAAATCATCACTGAAATCTGTATCTTGTAGAAAATTGCATAATTCTCACTAATTGAAATGTCTTGTGATACAGACTGAGTTTTTCCTTTTGATCTACTGTCTAGGATCCGGGCTGTTTCTCCACATTTTGATGACATGCACAGTAATACAGCATCTACTATTAATTTCATTATCTCCCAAGTAGCCAGTGGTGACATCAACACAAGTATCCAAGCTCTGACGCAGGTAAATGGAATATGTCCCATAATAGTGATTCAACTGGTGGATGAAGAGACTTGTAAGATAATGGATTTCTCACTAGTGGAGTCGCAGTGCTGAAACACACAGGCGGGGCTCAGTTTTTTTGTTTTGTTTTAATTTGGTTTGGTTTGGTTTGGGTTTTCGAGACAGGGTTTCACTGTGCAACAAACAGCCATAGCTGTCCTGGAACTAGCAACTGGCTCTGTAGACCAGGTTGACGTCAAACTCACAGATCTGCCTCCCAAGTGTTGGGATTAAAGGCATGCACCATCACTACCTGGCAGTGTTTGGTATTTTCTTGATTTTTTTTTTTTTTAAAGGACACAGGGCCTTCTTAGTCATCATTTGCCTCAGATCCCCTGAAACTGGAGTTCTGGAGTTACAGACAATTGTAAGCTACCATGTGAGTGCTGGGAATCAAACCCAGGTCCTCTGGAAGAAAAGCCAGTGTTCTTAATCCTGAGCTAGTTCTTCACCTCCCCCCCACCCCCCGAAAGCTATATATGTAATATTTATTATTTTAATCGTTTCTTACCTAACAGTCAGTTTTAAAAGTATAGATAGGGAAGAACTAGTTTTGCGTCCACTGTGGTAACAATGGTAATGAGTGGAGAGTAAGGAGGTAAAAGCCCTGTGGCTTATGAGGAAAGTGTTCATAAAAGAACATTGACACATAATTGAACATCAGTTCTGAAGAACAGTGGAGAAATAACCAAGGGGCCTGCCTGTTAAGTGTTTGGACCCCAAGCAAAGTGAAGAAATTGAGAAATGTATTCATAGGGAGTCATCACAGCCACACCAGAAAAGGGACCTCATCGGGAAGGACTGGAGGCAGAAACAGGAGATTGGTTATATACAGACTGGTTAAATTTAAAAAAAAAAAAAAAAAAAAACACACAAAGAAAATGAGTCACATTTCTTAAAGTTAGAGACAGGAGGCAAGCCTGGTCTACAAGAACTAGTTCTAGGACAGGTTCCAAAGCTACAGAGAAACCTTGTCTCAAAAAAAAAGGAAAAAAAAGATAAAATAAAATTGAGGGTTGGTGGTGATGCTGTACACCTTTAATCCCAGTACTTGGGAGGCAGAGACAGACACAGATCTCTTAGTTCAAGGCTAGCCTGGTCTATCGAGGAGCTCCTAGGATAGTCAGGGCTATTACACATGGACATAAAAACAAAAAATTGAGACATTAGTTGTTACTACATTTTTGTTTGGTTTTGTTTGAGACAGCGTCTCTGACTGTTCTGAAACTAGCCAGGTGGATCAGGCTGGCCTTGAACTCAGAGATCCAAATACCTCTGCCTGTACATGCTGGTATTAAAGGCATGCACCACTATGCCAGATACTAACTGAGAGTGTAGCTCATTGTATGGTGCGTGCTTAGCATGTGCAAGGCCTCAGTTGAGTCTCTACCAAATGCAAACACTACTTCCTCTAAGAAATGACAATCCTCTCTCCCACAAATGAAAATGCAAGCACATAAGGATATATGCACACAGAGATTTTAATTTGTTTATTGTAATATACAGTAGATAAAAGACTAAACTAGAAACATTGAAAAGTCATCAGTAAAGGAATGATTGAACATTTTGATAAATGCATTAGCTCTTATGCTGGCTTCTTTTAAAACTTTTTTATTTTAAGGCAGCAGTTCTCAACTTGTGGGTGGCAACCCCCACAGGGGTTGTATATCAGATACTTACAATATATAACAGGAGCAAAATTACAGCTACAGCGTAACCGTGTCACTACAACATAAGGAACTATATTGGGCTGGAGAGATGGCTCAGAGGTTAAGAGCATTGCCTGCTCTTCCAAAGGTCCTGAGTTCAATTCCCAGCAACCACATGGTGGCTAACAACCATCTGTAATGGGGTCTGGTGTCCTCTTCTGGCATGCAGGCATACACACAGACAGAATACTGTATACATAATAAATAAATAGATATTTTTAAAAAAAAGGAACTATATTAATGGGTTGCAGCATTAGGAAGGTCGAGAACCACTGTTTTTTGGGTTTTTTTGGTGTTTTTTGTTTTGTTTTGTTTTGTTTGAGATAGGGTTTCTCTGTGTTGTTATAGCTGTCTTGGAACTCACTTGTAGTCCAGGCTGTCCTTGAATTCAAAGACCCACCTGCCCCCAGAGTGTTGGGATTAAAGGTGTGTACCTCCACTGCCCAGCCGAGAACCGCTGTTTTAAGGTATTTTTCTTTTTTATGTGTGTGTTTAAGTGTTTTCCCTGCATATATTCATGAGTATATATGTATGCTTGGTTGGTGCCTACAGAAACCAGAAGGGGGCATTAGATTTCTCAGAACTAGAGTTAAAGGCAGTTCTGAGATTCCATGAGAACGCTGGGAACCAGTCTCCAGTCCTCTGCTCTTAACTACCAGACCAGACATCTCTCCAACTCCTTATGCCGCTTTCCAAAATAAAGTTGTTTGTTCCTTTGACTTTAGAAATTTCATAATTTCCACAGAGTTAGAAAACCAGATACAAGTTGGGGGTGGTAGTGCATGCCTTTAAACCCAACACTGACACTGAAGCAGGTGGATATGTGTGTGTTCAAAGGCAATCTGGTTTACATAGTGAGTTCCAGGACAGCCAGATCTATATAGTGAGGCCCTCTCTCCCAAAACAATGGAAAAGAAAGCTAGGTGCAGAAAAGTACATATAACCTTTGTATAATAAATGTGCCCCAAAACCTCTATATATACTGTGCTGTATAATAATTATAGAAAATATAAGACTATACTACTATAAATATGAAAGAATATATATCTACCTTTAATGTTAGTTAATTTAGTAAAAGAGGGAAGTGTTTTTATGGTGTGCATATGGAAACGTTAAACTGTCCCACTGAAGGTGGTGTTTATGAAGTAGGCAGATATGAAGAGATAAATGAAAGTAAGGCCAAAACTGGGAGGTGTTCACCTTGCATTCCATATAACTGGTGCCTAGTGGAGTTGTGCACCATGGCAACCCTGCTAAAAATGAAGACCAATAATATAGTATATTATTTACGCAATTATAAAAATCTGCTTTATATGCCTAACATACACAAGACCCTAGGAAAATACATTGAACATAAAAATTCTGAGATTTTGGTTTAGATTGAATAAATAATCTGAGCTCTCTGAGCCTCGTCTTTTGTTTGTTACTTTCATTTTTTTAATTGTTGAGATTGTTTTGTCTTTAAATTTTGTTTGACAGTTCTCTGGATCAAACCACCGAGCCTTAATCTTAAACTTAGTAGGAAGGTGGTCTTCATATAAAGAGCTCAATGGCAGAGCATCTTCCTACTAAGTTTAAGGTTTTTGTTCTTTTTTTTTTTTAAAGATTAATTTTGTGTACAGTGTTCTGTCTGCATGTATACCTGCAGGTCAGAAGAGGACACCAGATTTCATTATGGTTATGAGCCACCATGTGGTTGCTAGGAATTGAACTCAGAACCTCTGGAAGAGCAGAGCCATCTCTCCAGCCTTATTCTTGTTTTTGTTTAAAGACAGGTTTTTACTCTGTAGCTCTGAATATCCTAGAACTTGGCTGTATAGCCTAGTCTGAACTCAGATTTAAAATTCTCCTGCTTCCTCAGCTTCAAAATGCTAAAACTATAGATATGTGCCACTACTCTTGATTTTATGAAAGATTTAATATTAAAAATATCTAAAATACAAAAAAAATTCTCTTAAATTGAATATTTAAGTATAGGCATTATTCTGTGAACTAGACAGTAAGCCTCTTAGAACAGAGTCTCTGACTAATTTACTTAATACTAAGTTGCTCAGTAAAAATTATTGAATAATTGAATTCTTAAGGACTAGTTATTTATAAATTAGGTAAAATCAGCACTTTGCTAATGAATTTTCCTAAGGAAAGGTGTCTTATGCTGTCTTTTTGCCACTCATAAAGCTTGGAAACTACAGCTTGGGATTTTTATTGTCAGATTGATGAGGTCCTGAGGCAGGAAGACAAAGCTGAAGCTATGTCTGGCCACATTGATCAGTTTCTGATCGCGACGTTCATGCAGCTAAGACTCATCTATAGCACACATATGGCGGATGAGAAGTTGGACAAGGATGACATCATTAAGTTGTATAGCTGTATCATTGGCAACATGATTTCGGTAAGACATTTTCTCTACAGAAGTAGAGTTTCTCTTAGCTCTGTCAGCCAGTCAGTGCTGATGTTCATGTGAGACCTGTGTCACTTGGTAAAATTATCTGAGTCGTGTAGCCAGTTTTCACTTTTAGCACTGAGTATATTACCTAAGTGTTAGGAGCCTCATCCAGCACAATTGGAGTAGAAGCAGAATGAAGAAGACAGAAATTTAACCATAGAGTGGTCTAGACTTTTGGATGGGGAAACCTCAGCACCCCAGAAATTCAACATACTTATTATATAGAATTGAACAGAGAGGTGGGGTTGTTGTATACAGATAAACAAGGAGACACAGGAGTTATGTTACATGGCTGGATAAAGGAGACAAGTATAGTAATCTCTTTAGGAGCAGTTCTATAGGGGACTCAGGCTGTGTACATGGGGGAGGATATCTTCTGCACATACTATCAACACCCACACTCAGACCCCTGAGGAAGGCTCTGCCATTTCCCTCTGTGTCTCACATGGAGAAGACTTTGCCACTCTCTTAGGGCTGAGACCAGATTCCTTGGTGTGGACTGTGCCAGCAGCACACACGTTTACTCAAGAATCCTTAGTTTAGGACATAAAGTAAAATGCTTAGTTGTTCTTCTTTCTTTTCTTTTTTTTTTTTTCACCGTGGGTATTTTAAAAATGCAGTATAATTATGCCAGGTGTGTTGATATAAGCATGTAATCCTCGCACTTGGGATTTCAAGTATTGATCAGATAGGACATACATTAAGGCCTATGTCTACATATACAAATACCTATATATTTAATGAGAGAGGAAGAGCTGAATATTGACTAGAATATACCAACTATGTTTTTCTTCTTTATTCTATATATTGAGTTTTAACCTCCCTAACACAGTTAGGACTGGGTAGCTATTTCAGATAGAGAGCCTGGCCCGGGAAGCCTCCACTGGAGTATTGAAAGATTTGATGCATGGCCTGATCACATTAATGTTGGATTCTCGGATTGAAGATCTTGAGGAAGGACAACAGGTGATTCGTTCTGTGAACCTCTTGGTGGTGAAGGTTTTGGAGAAATCTGACCAGACCAATATCCTCAGGTATATTTATACACTCATCAGTAAACCTTGGGAAAGTCTCTCATTTGTTTGCACGTATAAGGGTGTGGCTCAGTTGGTAGTACTTGCCCAGCATGCACAGAGTCCTGGGTTTGCTCCACAGCAATTGTTAAAACCCAGCATAGTGGCAGTGTGCAGTCCTATAATCCTGGCACTGAGAACCATTCCACTCAAGTGGGGGCAAGAGGGTCAAAGTCAATTTAACTTTTAAGTTTGTCTGGTAAGATAATTTGTTACTTTTTTCTAAAGGAATCAAATGTAATTCAGTCTAAAAGTAGTAACACTATCTGACTTTTCTACAGTAGGACAGTAAAATGTTTTTCTCAGGGAAAAGCATGAAGATTTAAGATTTATTAATGCTATTTGTTTTTCCAGTGCCCTACTTGTTTTACTTCAGGACAGCCTGCTAGCAACAGCCAGTTCTCCCAAATACTCAGAGCTTGTTATGAAGGTAAAGTTGAAATGATTTTATCTCTTGTCTTTCAAAGATATAATCATTTTGTTTTTGTTTTGTTCTGGATTTTTTTTTTTTTTTTGAGACAGGGTTTTTCTGTATAGCCCTGGCTGTCCTGGAACTCCCTCTGTAGACCAGGCTGATCTTGTGCTCACAGAGATCTACCTGCCTCTGCTTTCTGAGATTAAATGCTAGCACCACCATGCCCATCTGGGAAATAAATTTGAATTACAACATTGACAGAAATCAACTAAGGTACTTCTGGAAAACACAAATGGTAAGCCAGGCATGGTAATCATTGTAATTCTAGAACACAGGAGGCTGAGGCAGGAAGATGGGAGTCAAGACCAGCCTGAGATACAGAGTTCAGTGTGATTGACACAGCAAGGCTATTTAAAAAAAAAAAAAAAAAAATTGAAACCCAACCGCTCCGCCCGAGGACCCGAGTTCAATCCCCGGCCTGGCACTGCATGTAGTTCCATATACCATCAGTCAGCGCCGCTGGTGACCTGCAGAACAACCCTCACACACACAGTCTCCCACCATCCTCCGTAGATCCGCGTAGAGTAGTAGGCAAAAAACAAAAAACAAAACAAAACCAAAAAAAAAAATGGATAAGGGCCGGGCAATGGTGGCGCACACCTTTAATCCCAGTACTTGGGAGGCAGAGACAAGCAGCCTGGTCTACAAGAGCTAGTTCCAGGACAGGTTCCAAGGCTCCAAAGCTATAGAGAAACCCTGTCTCGAAAAACCAAAGAAAGAAAGAAAGTGAGGCATAAGGACCAGGCTCAGGTACATAGCAAGTTCATGGCCAGCCTTCTAAAAACTAGAAGGCAAGACATTTGACTAGGCATATTTCTTTCTGAGTGAGAGGAATGTGTGCTGAATCTTTCATGGCACTCTCCAAGTGTGGCGTACTTCTGGTACTGTAGTGCTGTACAATTGTCCTTCCTTAGATTAGTTTGGTTAAACAGTCCGAACTACTCAAGTACTAAGGAAACTCCACCCACATACACACACATAATAAATCAGGATACACATAGATAACAAGCACACATCTTTAAAAAATAACCTTGAATTTGGAAAAATTGTGATAAATTATCCTCATTTTTCAGTCACTCCCTTTGTTTCCGTTTTTTTGTTTTTTTTTTTTTAATGGCTTATTTATTCTATATGCATTGGTGTTTTTACCTGAGTGTGTCTGCGTGGTATTAGATCCACTGGAACTGGAGTTACAGACAGTTGTGAGCTGTCATGTCGGTGCTGGAAATTGAACCTGGATTTTCTAGAAGAGCAGCTAGTGGTTTTAACTGCTGAGTCATCCCTCCAGCTTCTTACTTCTTATTTTTATAGTGTCTATGGAGAATGGTTCGACTGTTGCCTGATACCATCAACAGCATCAACCTAGACAGAATTCTTCTGGACATCCACATTTTCATGAAAGTCTTTCCCAAAGAGAAACTGAAGCAATGCAAAAGCGAATTTCCTATAAGGACTCTAAAGACCCTTCTGCATACCTTATGCAAACTGAAAGGACCTAAGGTGAGTGAGAACAGCAGTCAGTCTCTGTTGAGTTTCTTGGAAGGGCCTTTTGCTAGCATTTGAATGTACTTGTCTCCCTCAGATCCTAGACCACCTCACAATGATTGACAATAAGAATGAGTCTGAGCTGGAGGCCCACCTGTGTCGGATGATGAAGCACAGTATGGACCAGACTGGGAGCAAGTCTGATAAGGAAACAGAAAAGGGAGCTTCTCGAATAGTGAGTAGCCTGATTCCCAAGGGGAAAGTTTAGGGATTGGAATGATCAGTCTCTTGGTTTGCTGGTATAACCATTTTTTGATTCCCCAAGAGAGACTTCTGTGACACTAGGTAAGTCCACTGTGAACTCTGTTTAACCAGTGTGGAATAGATCAGCTAGTCCTCAGAGTTGAGGTGAAATCCTCAGACTGGAAGCACTCATAACCAGAATACTGGTGTGGTCTCTACACATGCTCTACATTCTCTACAGAATACTGGTCTCTACCAGTAGAAGCATACCAGCAAGGCCCATAATTTTAAAGTATTCTCTGCTAGTACCCATCCTCTTGTGTGTTTTCAGTAATTCAACTCTAACCAGTTCTTTGTGCTTTTCAATTTATTAGGATGAAAAATCATCAAAGGCCAAAGTAAATGATTTCTTAGCTGAGATTTTTAAGAAGATTGGCTCTAAGGAGAACACTAAAGAGGTGAGAATGAAAGGGTTAAGCCTAGGACTGGGTACCATAGCATGTAGCAGTTACAGCACTTGAAAGGCTGAGATAGGAGATTGCAAGTTTAAGACTAGCCTGAACTATACACTGAGACTCAAAAAAGCAAAAATAAACAAGAAAGCAGGTGTTGTGGTACACAACTGTAATCTCAGCACTCAAGAAGCTGAGGCAAAGGGATCACTGTAAGTTTGAGGACAATCTGATCTACATAGGAAGTTATGGGCCAAGACCTTGTCTGCAAAAACCCAGAAGGAGGGGACTGGAGAGATGGCTCAGTGGTTAAGAGCATTGCCTGCTCTTCCAAAGGTCCTGAGTTCAATTCCCAGCAACCACATGGTGGCTCACAACCATCTGTAAGGAGATCTGGTGCCCTCTTCTGGCCTGCAGGCATACACACAGAAAGAATATTGTATACATAATAATAAATAAATAAATATTTTTTAAAAAAAAAAACAGAAGGAGGGATAGATGGAACAGGTGAGGAGGAAAGGGGGAAGTGAAAGGGATTTAACCAAATAGGTAGTGGTCTTTATGGAAAAGGAACACGATTTTACATCCATCCTTACCTCTTCCTTTTTCTTTTTTACCAGGGCTTAGCAGAGTTATATGAATATAAGAAGAAATACTCAGATGCTGACATCGAACCATTTCTGAAAAACTCCTCACAGTTCTTTCAGAGTTATGTTGAGAGAGGCCTTCGGGTGATTGAGATGGAGAGGGAAGGCAAAGGCCGCATTCCCACTTCGACAGGTGTAGTTTCCTCTTCTTGCAGAAATAGGCTGAAGTGGTTGCAAGCTACCTACTTACTCCATTGGCATTTTTGTTGGTATCAACTTTATCTTAGTTTAGTAAAAACTAAAGCGTTTGGTTTTCTCTTCCTCTGTTAGGAAACTCTTTGGCTGCACCTGCAGATCATGTGCAGGATCCACCATACTCTTCTTACCTTCCACTCTGACAACTTGGGGTTTCCCACCAAGTACTCTCTCTTACCTGCATTGCAGCAGAGTGCCCTCCTGATATTCTCCCTACATCCACCTTCATTTTCCTGTGCACATTTCCACAGGGCATCGGGAGTTGCCAGCTATATATTCCAGAAGGCAGAAATCTCTCAGTGTTCTGTGTTGTCTGATCCCCTGCTACTTCTGGTACTTCATCTATTGCTCTCCAGACCCACCAACCCCTCGCTGTTTCTGAAACACAGACACATATGCCTTAGGACCTTTGTACTGGCTTAGTCATTCTGGTGTGTGTGTGTTTTAATGTGGGGATGGAAGCCAGGCTTTGTACATGCCATGCATACTCTCTACCACCAATATATTTCTAGTCTCTGCACTAGTCATTATATATATGGTACTGTTGATTCTAAGAGAGCCTTGATCTCAGTGGTGGTGGTGCTCACCTTTAATCCCAGCACTTGGGAGGCAGAGGCAGACAGATCTCTGTGAGTTTGAGACCAGCCTGGTCTCCAAAGTGAGTTCCAGGACAGCTAGGACTGTTTCACAGAGAAAGCCTGTTAGCCAATTCCTTGTCCTTATTCAGATCTTGTTTATATACTGTGATCTCAGTTGTTGAAAACTTGTAAGCTTGTTCTTTACCAGCTGGATAGCACCCTCCCCCAACTCACTATGTAGATCAGATAAGCCTTTTAACTCACAAACTTTGCTCCTGGGTACAGAGATGGAAAGGATATGCCCCCACACCCAGTACATTTACCACTTCTAACATAATCTGTTTGGTGTCTTTCCCTCTCGGTTAATATTTAGAGTCCACATGAGAGGTACTGAAGATGTAGTTCAGTTTGTAGAGTGCTGGCCTGGGATCCAATCACCAGAACCCATTAACTGGGCATGGTAACATGCCTATAATTCCAGGATTTTAGAGGCCATCCTGAGTTAAATGACACCTGTCAGAAAGAAAGAAGAAAAGAAAGAAAAGATCTGCTTAAGAAAGTTTTTTATCAGGGCTGGAGAGATGGCTCAGAGGTTAAGAGCATTGCCTGCTCTTCCAAAGGTCCTGAGTTCAATTCCCAGCAACCACATGGTGGCTCACAACCATCTCTAATGGGGTCTGGTGCCCTCTTTTGGCCTGCAGCATACACGCAGACAGAATATTGTATATATAATAAGTAAATAAATATTTTTTTAAAAAGAAAAGAAAAAGTTTTTATCGGTTTTGTTGCCTAGAGCAAAGTTGGCACTGCAGCTATTTTAGAGATGGGTAGAACGAATGCATATCCTATATTCAGGCTGAAATATTACTGTCCCAAAATGGCCACTCTGAAAATTAACTGCTTACAGAATCTAAAGAAGACAGAGAGGGGTTAGTTTTAAAAAAATATTGATCACAGCTTTAAACCAAAGACAGACCCAGCTGCCAAAGTCTCTGTCCTCAGGACAGTGCAGAGCTGTGAAATGTACCCTCTGTTTACCTTTCCAAGTCCAGTGGAGCGTCCACATCGTCATCCTAGAACTGGTGCCTGTCGAAGCACACACCGTGCTTAGTTTAGGTTCTCTCTGCGTCTGTCTCACTTGGCTAAAGCTCTCCATGGCACAGCTTTCCCAACATCTCTCCCACTGGTGTGAAGTCCTTCCGCAGGGTGCAAGCGGGGCACCAGGTAGTAGTAGGCCAATAGTTTGCCTGGCTCAGGAAGGTCTCCTTTTCCCATTTTCAGAGGTTTTTTTTGTGATGTTCAACATTTAATTGATACTTGTATCCTAAGCAGCACATCTAATGCAAGATTTTGCCAGTTTGCTCTGCTTTTATGGTGCTAGGGATTAAACCCAGGACCTCACAAATGTGAGACAAGCACTTTATTTTATTTTGTGTATGGGTGTTTTCTCTATTATATGTCTGTGCACTGCACATGTGCAGTGGGCCAGAAAAGGATGGGCATCAGATACCCTGACACCGGAGTTACATTTGTGAGCTGCCATGTGGGTAGGTGCTAGGATGCAAACGTGGGTCCTCTAGAAGAGCAGTTAGTGCTGTTAACAGCTGAGCCATTTCCCCAGCCCTGAGACAAGCACTAAGCCATAACCCAGCCTAGGTTAGGTCTGCATGTATATGCCAGTCTGTATGTATGTTGGCATGTGTTCAGGTACAGGAGCTTTTGGAATCCCAGGAATGATGTTGATGTTGTTTTCCACTTTATAAATTAAATCAGAGTCTCTTACTTGAACTTCGAGCTCACCAGTTTAGCTATTCTGTCTAGGCAGCTTGCCTCCTACATGCTGAAATTTCAGGGGCACTGTGCCCACCCAGCATTTTTTTGAGTTCTGGTGATTCAAACTCCAGCCTTACAAGTCAGACTATCCACTGAGCCATCTCTCCAGCCATGTAAGTTAGGTCTTTTAAATGTTGCATTTTATGACTGTTCTGTTAGAAATTTAGGAACTGAGATGAATTGTTGTTCTTCTCTAATAATATTGATGGGTAGTGCCTATCCCTTGAGCTCCTTGCTGTTCCCTTTAGATTTGAAAACTCTTTCTCTGTTGTGTCATCCAGCCCAAACGTAACCAGTTCTTCCACACACCTCATGTTTGAGTTGGGTACTCATCATATACTTTGAATTGCCCATGCCAGCCCTGTGATGTTTGGTATACATCCTTCACATAACAAAGGTTTAGGCAGACAGCCCTTTTGTATCAGTTCTTGAAGTTTCAACAAGGTTTAGGTTTTATATTTGAGACTAGCCTGTATTACTAAGTCAAGGTAGATCTTTGTGGATTCTTTTTAGTTTTCAAGTACAGTGAAAACATTCAGGACCTTAAAATTTTGTTGTTGTTGCTGGGGACTTGTGTATGCTAGATGTATGCTGTGCTACTGACCCTAGAAATTGGATGTCTTTGGTGGCAGATTGGCTCTTGCAGTCTGGAAGTTGGGGTGTGTGGGTATCTACATGAGCTTTCTTCACTTTTCTCTGTAGGCATCTCTTCTCAAATGGAGGTCACCTGTGTGCCCACCCCTACAAGCACAGTATCCTCTATAGGTAACACAAATGGAGAAGAAGTGGGACCATCTGTCTACCTGGAAAGGCTAAAAATTCTTCGACAACGGTGTGGCCTTGACAACACAAAGGTACTGTTCTTTCTTACTGTGTGGGAATGGAAAGCGGTGTCAGGCGGGTCAGGGACAGTAGCTTAACCTTGGTATACACTCAGACAGAGTTGCATCTTGACTGCTTCCCCTGAACTTAGACTGTGTCTCTCTGTCGTCTATCAATAGCAAGATGACCGACCTCCGCTGACCTCTTTGCTCTCCAAACCAGCAATTCCTCCAGTTGCCTCATCTACAGACATGCTCCACAGCAAGCTCTCACAGCTGCGGGAGTCCCGCGAGCAGCACCAGCACTCAGACCTGGATTCCAGCCAGACCCACTCTTCAGGATCCATCACCTCCTCCTCCACAACTAACATTGATGACTTGAAAAAGAGACTGGAGAGAATAAAGAGTAGTCGCAAATGAAGCTGCCCTCCCTCGGCACTCTGCAGCTTTAGTTTACTAATCTAGAAGCCCTGTAGTGTGAAGTGGCCACTGCAGGCCCCGTGTACACAAACTGTTGTATGCATCAGACAGCAGACGGGGAAGGAGTGGCTGTGGGCGGATCTGCACAAGCTCTGCTTCTCCCCATCAGTGCTGCCTTTGGAAGACTGGCTGTGGGTTAGGTTAGTGTACAGACTTCCAAACAGCTGCACCCTCTGCTCAGACTAGGTTCCATATCTTTTTTTGTTTTGTTTTAATGGCTCATTTGTAAAATTGTCCTAATTTTTCCTAGCTTTCAGCCATTAGAAACTCTTAATAGTTCCTTCTGAGTTGTGAGCTCTTCTCCTGTAGCCCTGAAGGGACACTGTATTCTGTATGAATGCATGGCATGAGACAACTAATTTAAAAGTCTTTTGTAAATAAAGTTTGCATTAACTATACCTATTTCCCAAGATGCCCCGTGTCTGGGAGTGCTGGGGCGCTTTTTCTGTCGCCTGTTTAAGGAAGCTGGGCATTGAGCCAGGTAGAAGAGTGCTTGTCATGACCTGCTGAGGTACACGTTTTCTTAACTCATGGGTTGGGGCTGTAGCTCCTTGGGAAGAGAATACTTGCTGGCCTGCTGTCCACATGCAGACCCAAGGAACAGAGAAAGCTTGTCTGTGCCTCCTTGTTTTGAAGTCTTGATTCGTGACCCTGCCTCTGGTCGTCTCCAGTTGATGGAGAAACAGCGTCCTACTGCTCTGCTGCGCAGACTCGAGGGAACTGGGTTCACTGGTGGGTCTGGAGAGCTTGCTGCTTTCCTGCCGTCAGTCCCGACTAATTAATTGCTTTATACTTGGTTGAGGACAGAATGTGAACTGCAGATTCCCTTCCTCAGTAGTTAGAAAACTGCTACAGGACTAAGAGGTTCTGGGTTCTAGGGAGACTCCAGCCAGGCTCCAGGACAGCTTCTACTCAGCTGGCATCCCACGCAATGAAAGATGGAAGGAAAATGAATCTGGATTTTTTTTCATCAGGTGAACTCTGTATTGGTTCCAGTCACCATTTTCTGGTGAGCCCAAGGCTGCCTGAAATTAAACTTGCTTTTTAGGGGGAGCATGGAGTGGTAAGTGTTCACAGCAGGGAAGGAGGATATTGTCGTTTGGAAAGTGGGGTCTAGAATGGGCACCATTCAACTGAAAACTCTTAAGTGTTCTAAGTTTATATATCCCCACAGTGGTGTTAAGAGTGTATTACAGATTTATTTTGAAACTGTCTCACCATGTAGCCTTGACTGTCCTGAAACTATAGAGTTCTATCTGCCTCTGCCTCTCCAGTGCTGGGATTAAGGATGTGTACCACCAAGCCAAGGTACAATGCATCCTTAACCCTCCCCACTAAAGCCCAGAGTAGCTGAGATACTGTCACTGAGAACCTGAACCAGAATCACAGAATAAGCAAGAAACTCTTCATTCTCTGTTCCCTTTTGCATCAAATATGAAAAACCAATACAGTGCCTATAGCCATAATCCAATACACTTGCCACAGTGCCTATAGCCATAATCCTAGCATTTGGCAGGCTGATCTCAAGTGACTAACCATAAACTATACAAGGAGACTCAGCAGACAGAGAAGGGAGAAGGGCTGGGGGGTTGAGATAATGATAGAGGTCCTTCCACCTTTGATTTGTTGTTTATTTATCAAGACAGGGTCGCACCACGCCCTGGCTCACTTTAGCATAGTACTATATGGACCAGGCTAGCTGCAAACTCACAGGGATCTATCTGCCTCTATGCCTATCCCTGGCCCTCCCACTAAACTATGTATGTTGGTTGACCAGAGCTGACAGTGGCGTTACCCTATGCCCTACTCCAGTCAACACCTAAATCAGACAGATGTTCAGCGATGCATGCATCTTACTACAGTTCTGCAGTGTCAACAAATTTCACATCAGCCAAAATTTCTATCAAATGTCAGAGGCTGCATTGCCCACTTACACGTAAATGTCCCCAGTGGGAATAAGACTTTAATGCTATATAGATAGGACTCTTTAACAGTGCCCTTGAAAATGTATTGTGTGACAGGCCATCTCCACAATTTTAAAACTTCAGTTTGTCCGAAGTCTATAAATTTAAACATCCTTTCCCCTTCTTACCTCAAATCGCTCTAATCTGATAAGTGCTGTATAAGGAGAAACCTGTCTCTGTCTCTCTCTCTCTCTCTCTCGCGCGCACACACACACACACACACACACACACACACACACGTTGGAGATGTAAAGACAGGATGATCTCTCTGAGTTCAAGGCCAGTCTGATCTACATCATGAGTTCCAGCAGAGCCAGAGCTACATAGTAAGACCTTGTCTCAAGCATGCACTCACACACATGAAGATTGAATGAGCCTCTTGGGGGCACGTCTGTACCATTTTGATGGCATGATGAAGGATGTCAGATAGGACAACTAAAGTCTTGGTTGTCATCTGCAGGCAACTAAAGCACAAGCGCCTGTGAGAAAATTGGGGGAGTTTTTTTGAGACAGGGTTTCTTTGTGTAGCTGTGGATGTCCTGGATCATTTGGAATGGGTAAGTCCCCCCTAAATCTGAGCCATACCTTCTGATCCAGCCTGCATAAAAGAACCTGAAAGAAGGAAACTTGCTTTTTGCCTGCTTGCCCCCACTTTTCTCTGGCACCTTTGTTGATTGGTCCTGCTTCTGAGGTATTTCTTCACTGGCCTCAGAATCTCCTACAGATTGCAGTGTAGAATGAAGAGCAGCTGAGACATCCAGCCCAGGGGTCTAAAGAAATAGTGGGGTTTGACCTTTCTGTCCAAGGATACCTTGTTGGCCTGTGCACCACTGTAGTAAATCATGTGCATGTGTATGTAGCATTTGCAGCTCCGTCTGTCTCATAGCCCAGAGAGTTACCCATCAACAGCACCGGGCACACTGAGACTTAACAGTCACTTTTATTGAGAACAGAAACAAACCACAAGAATATTTTGACTGTTTTTTTTGTGATTTTTGCATGAGGATCCCATATTGTGGGTACCCCCCCAAAACACGTCTACCCAAATCGATCAATGACTTTCTGTATCCACTTTTTCAGGCGGAACACGTGTGTGTAGAAGCCATATTTCCCATTCCGGTCACAGCCTTCACCCCATGAGACAATGCCCATTTGATACCAGCGGTTGTTATAGGGGCTCTGAGGAAGAAAGGGGGGCGGGGATTCCAGTAGTCAGGTCCAGGCTCTTCCTGAAAACAAGTTCCTGGCCCCCAACCTTCCCTACCACCGGCAGCCCCAGGCCTATAGAGCTTACTTTCATGACAAAAGGTCCCCCACTGTCACCTTCACAAGCATCTCCTCTCTTGGTGTCATTCACCTTGAAACCTTGAGGAAGAACAGCAGGGTTCAGGAGTCACTTCCCTTAAGGAACTACAGCCCAAAGTGATTATCCTGCTCTCATTTCCTCAGCCCAGGTTTTTAATCCTTCAGCAAACTTGTTGGGTCTAATCATCAAGGTTTACCAAACTCACCATTTCCACTCTGGCCAAGTCATAGACCCCCCTCCTGTACCCCCAAACCATACCTTCAAATTTAAGTAGACTACAGATACACCCAAACCTCAATTTAGTGAGCTGAATTTCATATATAGTCTAAACCACAAGCAAGATGAGGATGGAAACAAATCCTTCAGTGGACATAAATTAGTAATCTCAGAACTATGCACAAGCACTGGAAAGTTACCAGAGGAAGACACCTTAGGAAAACAGAAGACCTTAGCTAGGAAGACACCCTCAATCAACTACAAAACTATCTGAATGGAATATCCTCAAGAGCCGGGCAGCAGTGGTACACTCTTTAATCCTAAAAGGAGGCAGAAGCAGGCAGATTTCTGAGTTTGTGGCCAGTCTCATCTACAGATCGAGTTCCAGGACAGCCTGGAGTACACACAGGACACAGGACAGCCTGGAGGACACACAGTACACAGGACAGCCTGGAGGACACAGGACGGCCTGGAGGACACAGGACACAGGACAGCCTAGAGAAAACACAGGACACAGGGAGAACACAGGACAGCCTGGAGGACACACAGGACCCTGGAGGACACAGGACAGCCTGGAGGACACAGGACAGCATAGAGGACACAGGACAACCTGGAGGACACAGGGAAGACACAGAGAAACCCTGTCTCAAAAAAAAAAAAAAAAAAGAATTCTCAGAAAAAAAAACCACTTTGAACTCATAAATGTAAAAATTAAAAGTGAAAAAAAATCAGATGTCATGGTGTATGCTTATAGAGTAAAGAATTGAAAGATTAAAAGGCAAGGGGAGCCATTTACATTTAAAATTAGCCTCAGCTGCATGGTGATTTTGAGGCTGGCCTGCGGTGCATGAGACTATCTCAATAGACAAAAAAGAAATGAAAAAAAATGGAGAAAGGTGAAAAGTATGAGGTTAAAATGGTTGAGTATGGTTGTGCCCACCTGCAGTCAGGAGGCTGAGGTGGAAGTATCAGAAATTCATGATGAGCCTGCACTATTCAGTGTGGGAGAGTAGTTGTGCAGCGTGCATGAAGCCATGAAACTGGGTATTATGGCACATACCTGTAATCCTAGCACTGGGTAGGCAGGATTGGGGAGCACAGGAACAACAGAAGTTCAAGGTCGCTAACTACATGGTTAATTCTAAATGTTTTACATAGTGAATTCTACAAGGTCACTAACTACATAGTGAATTCTAAATGTTCTACATAGTGAATTCTACAAGGTCACTAACTACATAGTGAATTCTAAATGTTCTACATAGTGAATTCTACAAGGTCACTAACTACATAGTGAATTCTACAAGGTCACTAACTACATAGTGAATTCTACAAGGTCACTAACTACATAGTGAATTGGTTACTTGAGATACCCTGTGTCAAAAGAAAGACAAAGCAGATAGAAATGGGAAAAGGGAAGGAAGAAGGAAGGACAGCATTGACGTGTTGGAAAAGTGTGAGACCAAAGATAAGACAGGCACTAGAGCAAAATGCCAGCTCCTGAATACATAACCTTTTTTTTTTTTAAATATTTATTTATTATGTATACAATAGTCTGTCTGTGTGTATACCCGCAGGCCAGAAGAGGGCACCAGACCCCATTATGTGATGGTTGTGAGCCACCATGTGGTTGCTGGGAATTGAACTCAGGACCTTTGGAAGAACAGGCAATGCTCTTAACCTCTGAGCCATCTCTCCAGCCCCTGAATACATAACCTTTAAAAGCAAAGATTACACAGGGGAAATAACACAGCAAATAAAATACAATAATTACATAATAAATGATGTAGGAGGGGCTTCTGTTATATGTTACTTTCATTGGTCAAATAAAGAGACTGCCTTGGCCTTTGATAGGACAGCAGCTTAGCTAGGCAGAGTAGACAGAACAGAATGCTGGGAACAAGAAGCAGAGTCAGGCAGATGCCATGAAGCTCCAGTCCGAGGTGGACGTAGGTTAGAATCTTCCTGGTAAACCACAACTCTGTGGTGATACACAGATTACTATATGTGGGTTAAAGCAAGATGTGAGAGTTAGCCAAGAAGAGGCTAGATATAATGGGCCAGACAGTGTTTAAATGAATACAGTTTCTGTGTAATTATTTCGGGTGTAAGCTAGCCGGGAGCCGGGCAGTGGGAAGTAGACTGCCACTCATTTTAGTACAGATAAAGAGTTAATAAAAACTTATTTCATAAAATAGGAATGTTACAGTCTTCATCACAGTGACAAAACTCATTAACATCCCAAATGCAAAGGAACCCTTAAACCCCAAGTCTTAAGAATGTTATCTGGAATGTAGTTTAGTGGTGGGGCAGCTGTCTACCTCAAAACCCTTGGCTCAACCTGCAGCATCACAGCAGTAAAAGTTCTCAAAGAAATACAAGCCGGGGGTATGCAAGGCCCCCAGGCAGCTTAGGCAGGGCCAACCTAAACTGTACAGTAAAATCCTATTTCAGAAAAATAAAGTTTTTTTGTTTTGTTAAATATCTGCTAAATAGCTGCAGAGATGGCTCAGAGGTTAAGAGCACTGCCTGCTCTTCCAGAGGTCCTGAGTTTAATTCCCATTTATAGTGAGATCTGGTGCCCCCTTCTGGTCTACAGACTTACAAGCATGCAGAACACTGTATACATAATAAATAAATCTTTAAAAAATATATATATCTACTAACAACTCAAAGCCATGACTTTAATATAGCCACTGGTAAATGATGGAGGAGGGTCATCTGTCAATGTGTTACTTTCATTGGTTGATAAAGAAACTGCCTCGGCTTTTGATAGGACAGCAGCTTAGATAGGTGGAGTAGACAGAACAGAATGCTGGGAGAAAGAAGCAGAGTCAGACTGAGGCAGAGAGACGCCATGCAGCCAGCCGCCAGGTCAGACATGCTAAATCTTTCCCAGTAAGCCACGACCTCGTGGTGACATATAGGTTATTAGAAATGGTTTGAATCAAAATGTGAGAGTTAGCCAATAAGAGGCTACAGATAATGGGCCAGGCAGTGTTTAAAAGAATACAGTTTCCGTGTAATTATTTCAGAGTAAGCTAGCTGGGATCCAGGTGGGAATGCAGCCTGCTGAACCTCGCTACTACAGGTAAATCTCTGTGTTTGATGCCAGCCTGAACAACATAGCAAATGCCAGGTCAGCCAAGAAAACATAGTGAAACTCAATACAAAACAAATGTGAAGAGTGACTGATGACACCCAACTCCATACTCCACACAAGTTCACATACATGTGTGAACCCACACTCACATATAAATTTCATTCTCTCACTCACACACACACACACACACACATGACCTTATAAAGGATTAGAGTAGGAATTAATATTACAGAAAAATAATTTTTTTCTTTTCTTTTTTGGTGGTAGTGGGGTTGAAACAAGGTTTCCCTGTGTAGCCCTGGCTGTCCTAGATTTAGGCTCAAACTCACTGAGATCCACCTGCCTCTGCCTCCCAGGTGCTGAGATTAAAGGCGTGTGCCACCGCTGCCGAGCCAAGCAATAGGTCTAATTATTTAACAAGTCAAATCCCTAAATAGTCTTTGTTTTTGTGCAACTGGAAGAGAATGAGATGAAACACAAATCTATAAAGTAAGGTGCCACAGAACAAAAAGATCACAGACATCCCAGCATTCCCGAAAGTTAGCAGAGGGGGCTGGAGAGATGGCTCAGAGGTTAAGAGCATTGCTTGCTCTTCCGAAGGTCCTGAGTTCAATTCCCAGCAACCACATGGTGGCTCACAACCATCTGTAATGGGGTCTGGTGCCCTCTTCTGGCCTGCAGGCATACACACGGACAGAATATTGTATACATAATAAATAAATAAATAAATATTATAAAAAAAAGAAAGTTAGCAGAGTAGGTAGAGCTGAGGAGATGGGATGAGGAGATAGGAGCAGTTCCCACAGCACTGAAGTGAGCAAACATTTCTGGTTCTTATTTGAATGGAATTATACTCAACATTAAAAAGATGTTTTGTGAACATAATACAATTCCAATAAAAATACCCATAAACTCTTATTTATTTACTTGGATTTTGTTTTGTTTTGTTTTGTTTGAGACAGGGTCCCTCTGTATAGCCCTGACTGTCCCATATGTAGCTTTTATGTAGACCAGGCTATCCTTGAACTCACAAGAGTTCCTCCTTGCCTCACCTCCAGAGTGGTGGGATTAAATGTGTGAACCACCATGCCTAGCTGTTTGCTTGCTTTTATGAAACAAGGTCTACTGTGGCCCAAGTGAGCCCCAAGCTGACTATAATTCACCTGCCTCCACTCACTGAGTGCTGAGGTTACAGATGTCTACCACTACACCTGGCTTCTCTCACCTCGTCCCGAAGGATTGCTGGGTTTACAGAACTCCAACCCCACCTGCCTCCCTGCTGCTCCTCAGATCTATCAAGCATTTGTGCACCTCAGGACCCTTGTACCTGCATCTCTGTGTCCGACTCTCCGTTCACTTCTTCCAGTCTCTGCTTAGCCTTCACCTTCTTGAGAAAGGCCTTCTCCAACCCTCTCTGACCCCTGTATTTGACTGACTTTGTCCTCTCCTCTTCAGAGCTGTTATCAAGAACTGATGCTCTCGGTTGGCATCCCCTCTTCTAGGAAGGAAGCATCCTCAGGACCGTCTATTTGGGTCTGTGCTGTGTACCCTCATTGCTGTCTTGGACACAATAGCACGAACTGCTGAGTGGCTGAATGAATGCCCTTTCCCTACCCAGTACCTCCGCTGAAGTACATATATTGAGCAGGAATTAATGGCCACAGACCAAACACGCTCTCCCTATCCTCACAGCGTGGGAACTTTTACCTTCCTTTGGCCATCAAAAGGTTCAGCCACTTGCCTGGAGTCATCTGACTTGTAAGTGCCCAGGCCTGTACCCATAGCACATCCCAAGTCTCTCAGTCCCTGTCCCCGTTGTATCCCTGGCCCGAGACCTAAGGCTTACCAGCACAGAACATGTTGTCAGTGATGCGGATCCGGGTGGAGGCCTTGCACACTGGCCGCTCTACGATGGGCAGGTTGACTACCTGCAGGACGCTGGGCTGTATCTCGCTGATGCTGGTCGTCCATGTCTCCCGAAGGTTGCCCCAGCCTGTCACCCGCCCTTTATACCCAGCCTGGAGCAAGCTTCAGGGGAAGAGAAAGACCCAATGAGAACTGGCTCTGACGGTATCTAGAAGCCTCCTGATTGCCAACTCTATTTCCCAGAGTCCAACACTTAAAACCTAGCAAAGAAAAGGACTTTTGCATTCAGACCATGAGTCTGCAGCCTGCAAATGTGTGCCAGGCCCCAAAGTCCAGAACCCAGGCAGAACCACAGCAGAGGCCCCGGTGCTGACCTGGCTGCGGTCTGCTTGTCTGGCAGACACACGGGGTGAATATAGTCGCTAAACGGAACGGGCTTCTTGAGCTTGAGCAGAGCGATGTCGCGGTCCAGATTTTCCCGCCAGTTGTATCTGGGGTGGATGTAGATCTTTTCCAGCATGGAGATCTTTTCAATGTTCCGCTCATACCTGTGCAGACCCCCAACAGTGAGAACCCGCCAATGAGAACACTCAGCCCGCGGAGGAAGGTCATAGTCTGCCCTCAGAGTCTGGGAGGCAGGATGACCCCTGAGCCACCACATCTTCCTTAGCAGCCCTCTGGGAGCTTATCTCCTAGTCCAATATCTACATAGGGCTTTTGAGCCACACAGGCCAGCACAAGATGGGCACAAGCCACATGTACTATTCAAAGAGTCACAATTTAAAGTGACTCTTGTCTGAACCAGGTTCTAGTGTCTGGAGTGGCCAAATGGGTTTTCTCACTTTCCTGGTGGAGATATACGGCCACATCTTACCTAACGTGCCCTCAGATCCCAGTCAGACACCATCAGCCACAAATGTCATACCTGGTGCGGGAATGCTTGCCAATGCGCACCAGAAGGTCATTCTCAGTGAAGTTCTTGTCCCACGGTGGGTACAGAAGGCAGTGGGCAGCTGTGAGGACCCATCGGTCGCTGATAAGGCTGGCCCCACACAGCAGTTCTTGGGGACTCTTCCGGAAGAGCATCACCTGCCTACAGGGAAGTAGTGAGCATTAGGAGCTGGGGCCTGGGCCTTTAGGCAGCCTTGGAGGTGGAAAAAGAGCCTAGATTAAGACGTGCTGGGCTAGGGTGGCGGCACAGGCCTGGAATCCTAGCACTTGGGAGGTGGAAATAAGACAGATCAGAAATTCAAGGTCAGCCTCGGCTACATGAGACCCTACCCCCCACCTCACTCCACCCCCCCAAAAAAAAGAAAAGAAAAAAGAAAAACTGTGAGATAGTGAGACAAAGCTGCCTCCAGGTCATCTGTGGAGCCAGAGCTCCTGAGCACCAGGTCCTTGCTGTGGGTGGGGCAGCCTTCCACTGGCTGGCAGCTCAGTCCAGGACGCACCAGGGGGCGATACCCATCTCAGCGTCCCAGCCCTCCACGATGCGCCCATCTATGTAAGAGTCAAGAAGTTCCTTTTCCGTTTTGTCTTTCTTCGACTTCTTTTCGAACAGAGGCCGAAGGCCACAGTCTGCAGAGCAAGGCCAATGGTGAGGGGTCCACCCTGTTATCCAGCCCTGTGTCCCGCGGACACGTGCCTGCCTTACCTGCCTCTCCCATGCCGAAGGTCTTCTCATCAAAGAAGGTGTGGAACTCCCCATCAGTGGTGCGCCCCGCGATGGACTCCTCCGCGTCCTGGATCTCCTCTCCCACCGCCTCCTCTGTAAAGCATTGGGGCCTTAGACCTTCCCAAGCCCCACCCCCCCCAGAAGACCTTGGAGGGCATTTGACTCCGAGATTAGGTACTCCACGCCTAGGTACTCCAGGCAACCAGGCAACGGCCTCTCAGGACCTCCATCTACTCATCTATGAAATGAGAACAGGACCTACCCCTCGCCAGGTTTCTGCAAGGCTCTAACGAACCCAGTTGTCCTCTGCCCCTGAGCTCTCTCACCACAGTAGTTGAGGCTGCAGTATTCAAAGTCGCCAGGCTGCCCGGCAACGTAGCACCACACGCCCTCCTCATCCCCATCAGGGTTGCGGCAGAAGTTTTCCACGAGTTTCACCTCCGGGTCGAAGTCCTGGTACTTGCTCAGGGCCTTGGCTGGTGAGCTGGCCCAGGCCAGGCAGGGGGACCCAAGTGTTGTCACAGCCAAATTCCCCTGGTACAGCCGGCCACGCTCAGTGATGCATTGCTCCAGTGGGGGTGACAGGTTCCCTTTGGACCCTCCAGAGCGAGGAACCATCTCCACAGTTGTCCGGCCCTCCTGGCCTGGTGCAGAAGAACACAGAAGCCAAAATTGGGGGGATCACTCGCAGACCCGAGGAAGATTTGAACCCCTATCCTGGTGGATTCTACCTGTGTGACTTGAGACAGCTTAAACACCCCCAGTCTCAGCAATGTCCCTTCAATAGGCCACATATGCCTAACTTCCCCAACATTTGAGAGGAGATTATTAAAATACACAGGACAAGCCAGGCGTGGTGCACAAGCCTTTACTCCTGACATTCCCAGGATGCTTTCTGTAGACCAGGCTGGTCTTGAACTCAGAGCTCTGCCTGCCTCTGCCTCCCAAGTGCTGGGATTATAGGTGTGTGTCACCATTCCAGGTTAAGGTTTTGTGTTGTTGGGTCTACTAAGGATGACTGTGTGGACTGGTCAATGTCAGCGGGGGTAGCGGTGTAGTCTAGGCAGGTGTTTTAAGATCATTTGAAATCATTGGTGATTTGTTTTAAGACCTGCCTTGGATGGGACACCGCTGACAAAGAATAGGGAACTGAGCTGCAGCTAGGGAAGGGATGTTCTCTACCATTGAGTTGTAGACCCTAATCCTGTTTTTTTCTTTATTTTGAGACAGGGTCTCACAAAGTTTCTAGGCTGGCCTTGAACTTTTGAAACAAAGGTTTATCTTTTTCATCTTTATTCATGTCTTGGTGTGTGTGTGTGTGTGTGTGTGTGTGTGTGTGTGTGTGTGGGCCAAAAGAGAGTGTTGGATCCCTTGGAGCTGGAGTTACATGTAGTTGTCCCCCAACATGGATGCTGGGAACTGATTTGTGGTCTTCAGCAAGAGAAACAAATCTCTTAACTGCTGAGCCATGTGTCCAGCCCAAGGCTTGAACTTTTGATCCTTCTGTCCCCCTGCCTCTCCAGTGGTTAGGATCATAGATCTGCACCGCCGAGCCAGTCTTTTTTTTTTTTTTTCTGGTAAGGGTTTTGAACCTAGGACCTTGTGCATCCTAGCCAAACTCTGTACAACTAAACCACATCACCAGCCCATGTTATGAATTCACCACTCTGCTTATATTCATATGGGACATTTGATAAGAATGGAAGGCAGTCAGGACAAGCTGCCAGCTCTGAAGCCTGCAAACTGCACTTCTGTTCATTGTTCTGCACTTTCCCATCACCATGGGTGGGAGGGACTTCCTCAAGGAGCTACCAACCCCAGTGTGAGTACAGTGGAGCGAGGAGTCGGGTTCAGCTGAGGCCACCATTCACTAGGCAGTCACTCGAGCCGGCCCAGGGCACGGGTGTAACACCATCTCCCCCACCCAGACACACAGCCAGGTGAGTGAACCTCAGAGCACCTAGCCACGCCCCAATGGTATAAGACATAAACACTTGCGGTGGCATGCCCCTCAGGCAAGGGTGTCTGCACTATTGTGGCTCGAGTAGGTACCCACGAGAAGGGGTCACAGCAGTCACCCAGGGCAGAGCCTTATGTGCTCACTCTGCGATGTTCGCAAAAGACGTGTGGCCGAAGTGATCAGGGAAGGCTTCCTGGGGAAGAGTACCTTGGCAGGGCACAAAAAGTTGTTTGAAATGAGCTACAGCCTGGAGCATAAGGGAACCAAGACTGGGAGGGAGAAAAGGAGGTGACAGGCAGCCTGCCCAGGTCTCCCAAATGCCCTGGCCGAGAGGCCCATTCACTTTGACTCCTCCCCCTTGCTCTGAAGATGATCAGCATTGTGAAGCTCATTCAAGATTGCCAGGCCTTTTGAAGAACTCTAAGCCTTGGCCTGGCCTGCTTCCGGCCCAGCTCACCGCAGACAGGAACACTACATTCTTCTCTCCGCACAGTGGGGTCTGTGGTGTAGCACCAGGGTCCCTGGGTGCTGCTATCCGGATTGCGGCAGAAATTCTCCTGCAGGTTGGCCCCAGGATGCGTGGTGAAGTTGATGCTGGAAGAGAAGGGCACTCAGGGACCTTCTGTGTCCTGCTTCCCCTCCTGGCCTGTGAGGAGACAGGCCTGCCCAGCACTCACTCAGGCTTGTGTGGGTAGCGGCTCCGCCATAACTGGCACTCAATCCCGGAGTGGGTGACACTCACAGTCCCAATGTAGTTTGTCCCCAGATCCATAGCACAGCGACCTACAGAAACACACACCTGAGACTGCAGTAGCGTACTGAGGACTCTCCAGTCCTTCTGTGAATATTTTGTCTACCTCCCTGTTCCACGCTGGTAACCCACGTGCCTTTGCTCCTCTGCAGTAGGCCTGTCCACTCCACAACAGCCATGGGACAATCACGACAGGCACAGCTCTAATCTGGGCCCAGTCTCCCTGCCCTGTTGTCCTAGGCTTTGCACACAGGGTCCACACTTAGAATTCTCAGATTTGCTCACCAATTCATCCCCACAAAGCCAGGCGCGGCTCTTCTGGTGTGCCACCTCTGACTCTGTTGGCACTGACTATCTCTCTGCTCTCTCCGGCTTTATCAAGAGTCCCTCAATATTTGTTATTTCTGTTCTGAGATTGTAAGTAAAACCCAGAACTAATGTGTGCTCTCAGAGTCCCCAGCACCCATATGGTGGCAGCTCCCTATAATCCTAGTACTCAGCCGGCTCGTCTACATCTAGATGCTATCTACAAGAAGAAATCCCCAGCGCCCAATCCCAGCACAGTGCCTGACACACACCGAAGGTTTAGTACAATATTTTTTTTTGAGTAAGCAATGAAAATATGAGGCCTGGAGAGGTGGCTCAGTGGTTAAGAGCACTGGCTGCTCTTCCAGAGGACCTGGGTTCAATTCCCAGCACCCACATGGCAGTATACAAGGTCACTAAGTCCAGTTCCAGGGGACCTAATGCCCTCTTCTGACCTCTGCAGGTCACATAAATGGTACACAGATGTACATGCGGGCAAACACCCATACACATTAAAATAAAAAGATGAGCCCTGCCGTGGTGGCGCAGCCTTCAATCCCAGCACTCTGGAGGCAGAGGCAGGTGGATCTCTGTGAGTTTCAGGCCTGCATGGTCTATGTAGCAAGTTCCAAGACAAACAAGGCTACAGGGGGTGGCGGATCAGGCGTTCAAAACTAGCCTAGGCCACATGAGACCCTGACTCAAGGAAGGAAGGAAGAAAAGAAGGAAGGAAGGAAACTATGATGCTTAAGGAGTTCCTTGGCTGGGGCTGGAGAGATGACTCAGAGGTTAAGAGCACTCACTGCTCTTCCAGAGGTCCTGAGTTCAATTCCCAGCAACCAAATGATGCCTCACAACCATCTGTAATGAGATCTGGTGCCCTCTTCTGGCATGCAGGCATACATGGAGGCAGAATGTTGTATACATAATAAATGAATAAATCTTTAAAAAAAAGAAAGAGTTCCCCAGCGATAGTGGAGCCCATTGTTAGACTGAACACGGTCTCTGAAGGCTCTAAGAAGTCCCTGGAGGGCAGGGTTCCCAGTGGGCAGTGTTGGTTGCTCCAGGGACATCGTGACACATTTACTGACTCTGTCGCTAACAGAGCAGGAGGAGGGTACCTGGCCAGTTCTCTAACTAAACAAGGGCTTGGAAGAATAGAAGAGAAATCAAAGCTTTTCTGCCTAAGAGCCTGTGGGCAACGGGGAATCATTAGAATGTCTGAAGAGGGCACACGCCTGTAACCCAGGGCTGGAGGGTTTAAGGTCATCTTCAGCACCTAGTTCAAAGCCACCCTGGGCTATGGAAGTCCCTGTGGGACTTGCCTTTAATGCAATTCGAAGGCAGAGGCAGGTGGATCTCTGTGAGTTCAAGGCTAGCCTGATCCACAAGAGCTAGTTCCAGGACAGCTAGGGCTGTTACACAGAAAGACCCTGTCTCAAAAAACCACAAAAAGAAAGAAAGAAAGAAAGAAGGAAGGAAAGAAAAGAAAAGAAAAGAAAAGAAAAGAAAAGAAAAAGTTTTGAAGGATGAATTAGCAAGACAGAGCTCTGACACAGGGTGGTCAGGCCTTAAGAGCAAGACCCCCGAGACTAATTCATTCCTTCAGCAGCCTGGCTGAGTGCCAGACACATCCTTGACCACAGAACAAAGAGGCACTGGCGGGCACTGGAGGAGCCGCTTCAACCCTGGCTCCTAACCAGTCATGAATTTTTCTTTTCTCTCAGGCTTCCCCACCATCCACTCACCCTAAGTCTGCCCCTCACCTTCCAGACAGTCCATGAAAGTCTCTCGAGTTTTCCTCACTGAATCACAAACTGGGAAAAAAGCAGAAACACTTGCTGTTGCCGTGGGGACAAGTGTGAGGTGACTAGAAGCCGGGGTATCAGATGAGGAAGGCAGGGGAGAGAATGGGGTGTGGGGGTGTTATGCAGCAGAAAATCCTGCAGGAGAGGTCTCTAGCTAGAGGCCCCAGCCTCCCTTCCAGGGGCAAACCCTATTGGTCACTCACCACTGTACTTGGCCCAGAATACATCCTGCAAAGCAAGGGCTGGGGTGAGACTCCAGCAGGAGGGATCTCTGCAAAACTCCTGTTCTTAGGCATTAACTATGTCCTTTCCTCACCGCTGCAGCCAGCTTTAGTCCCCCATTTTGACTTTCAAAAGTAGAGAATATGAAGAGAGAGTCCCCCAGCACACATGACTGAACGGGGTCTCCTCCAAGCTGGAGAAGATAGGAGAAGTGGACACACCTCAAGGGAACACAGACATGGCAGAGAGGCTTAAGGAAACACCAAGGCAACCCAGACAGTCCCAGTAAAGCCCACAGCTGAAGCGCTCTCCTGATGTCATGAGCCCCAGGCCTACAGTTGCCAAGACAGATTTTGGGTACCCATCTTGCAGCCCAGTGAGATGGGGGTCAGAACGGGCGCGGGGTGGGGGTGGGGGCAGATGTCTCCTGTGGTCCCAGCAATCCGCTGCTGAGGGAGTCCAGGCCTTTGCCTCGTCCACCTGCCCTTCCTCCCAGCGGCCAGTGTGGGGCTCACCGTGGCACTGAGAGACTCCAGGGCCTCGAAGGCCTCCTCATAACTGCACTGCTCCTCCACACACTCCCGCTCCAAGTTGCCTTTCCTTAGCTCCTCCAGGTAGCCACTGTTGGCTCTCCGGACACGCTGGAGCAGCGACAGTGCTTGCTGAGGGCCCAGGAACACTGCGGGGGGGCGGGGGGGAGAGGGAGCATGGGAAATCGCCTCTGGAAAGTCTGGCTATCTTAGCCATTAAGGGGTAGTAAGCAAGCCTGGTCTACCCCAGCTGGCTTCTAAGAAGGAACAGAGAATGCAGAAGTACCCAGAAGACCACTGAACATAATCTGTGAGTTGCCCGCCTTTCATTGGTTGCCCCATCCCACTCGCCAATCTGGAAGAGAGAAGAGGGACCCCTTCCGGCTCCACACACCCGACTCCTCAAAGCCGGACATTCTGATCTGAGGTCCACCTGGGGACTGTCCCTGTGTTCTCTGGTCTTAGCCAGGAAATTCCAACTCACAGGCCTATCCCACATCCTCCATCATGCCCAGGCCTCCGAGGGTCCCTTACCATGCTGACTGTGTACCAGGCTAACCAGGGCAGCCAGAGCCAGGCAGCCAGGTAGCTGCAGGCCTCGGACGTACAACATAGTGTGTCAGCTTCTGGGATCTGAGGGATTGTCCTAACTCTGTGGGTTAATGTTGAACCAATGTGAAGAAATCAGTGGCAAGGGAGAGGTCAGGGGGTCAGGGCCTTGGGGACAAATGGGTAAGAGATAGTCCTAGGGTCCGCCCCCGCCGCCCAAGAGGACAGGTTCTCCCGGAACCGGGATGGATGTTCTTAGGGAGAAAATCGTATCGTCCAATTGTTCCTACCATTTATTACATTGGTGAATGTGGATGGAGGAGTCCTTCCACAGACTTTTCTAATCTCGGCCAGCGGGGTCGGTGCCAGCACTCTCTGTTCCCATTCAACACGGTTCCTCATCTGCACACTGGGCATCACCCTGTGCTGTGGAAACTGTGGACTGTCAGTGGGAGTCGACTGACGAGCAGAAGTGTGCAGACGTGTGAGTTCTGGCGCACCAGGGGAAACGTGAGACAGGGTGGCTCTCAGTCACGGGGTGACTCCTCTTTCTTCTCCTCTAAGGGTACTGTAGCTGTGAATGGAGGCTGCCGGGAGGAGTCAAGTCCAGGGCCTGGTAGCCTCTAGCTGTCTTCTCCCAGCTCCTGCCTCAGAACAGACTCTGGGTCTCCCCGACACAGCCCCTCCCCTCCCAACCTGTCTGTACTGGGTTTCTACACAACAGCTCTGGGCCTGCTTCTCTCCCTCCCCCATTTCCTGTTTACAAGGTAAATATTAGTCCTGGGCCTAAATAGAACAGAAGGACAAAGAGCAAAAGCACGTACACCCGGGAATTGCGGGACCCTTGCTTTGCCTTGGCTTCATCAGGGCTAGCAGTTTGGGGTCACGTACAGTCTGGAGAGAAACACCATTGGCAGAGACCTGGGGCCTCAGGCTCCCAGGGTCCCTTAATTCTTGCGTGCCTTGCTTCCTAGGTGTTCTCATACCTGTACATAACACACACAGAGATGTCATATACGTTATACCTTTCCTTTTTAAAATGTATTATTTTTAACTATGAGTATGTTTGTGGGTATATACCAGAGGCCAAACCCACTGGAGCAGGAGGTACAGGCAGTTATGAGCCACCAATGTGTGTCCTGGGAGTCAAACTTGGCTCTTCTGAAAGAGCAGTAAGTGCTCTTAACTCCTATGTAGCCCTGGCCATCTTGGAACTAGTTCTGTAGACCAGGCTGGCCTCAAAGGCAGAGATCTGCCTACCTCTGCCTCTGAGTACTGGAATTAAAGGTGCACGCCACCACTGCACCTAGCTAAAAAAATAACTTCAATAACCTGTGCAACTGGGTGTGGCACATGCCTTTATTCCCTGCCCTGGGGAGGTGGGGGGGGGGCAGGTGGACCTCTGAGTTCAAGGTCAACCTGGTCTGTATCAAAAGCTCTAGGATAATCAGGACCAGGACAGCATAGAGAGACCCTGTCTCAAATAAACAAAACAAAACAAAACAAACATATGCCTCTTTTTTAAAAAGTTAAATGACATATGTTTATTTGTATGTGTGCACACTCCACTGTATGCATGTGGAGATCAGCTAGCTCTGCCCTGTGAGTCTCCAGGACTGAATTCAGGAAGTCAGCTTTGATAGGTGCCTTTGCCCACTGAGTCAGACTGATGGCCCTTTCCCCGCCAACAAATGCACACTAGTTCTATAGCATATATGTTTTCTAAAAATATGGCTTGCAAAATGTTGACAAGTTAGCCTGGTGGTGAAGGCAGAGGCAGGAGGATCTCAATGAGTTCGAGGCCACCCTGGTCTACACAGCTAGTTCCAGGACAGTCAGGACTGTTTCACAGAGAAATCCTGTCTCAAAAATTAAAACAAAACAAAAAGTTTACAACATAATCTTTTAATTCCACATTTCCTGTACACCAAGATACCAAAGGCTCCTTCCTGTCAGCTGACAGCCTCCCCCTTTAGTGAACACCATCCTGACACAGACCAGCTTTGTCTATGTTTGAACCCCACAGGGGTGTAATGTTACAGCATCTCCTTTGTGTCCGTTGCCTCCAGTTCACCCAGCTGTCGTGGATCCATCCAGCCATTTGATTTCTCTGCCCTTCTGGAGGTACCGTGGTGGGTTTTGTTTGTTTGTTTTGTTTTGAGACAAAGTCTTGCTGTATAGATGGAGCCTACCTTGAAGTCAAGATAAACACACCTAGCTTCATTTTTATAATTTACATATTAATGAGCATTTGAATGAACTTATAGTTTGGGGACACTATGGGCAGTTTGTTTTGTTTTGTTTTTTATAATTGTATTGATTCGATTGTGCATGTGTGTGTGTGAAGTGTGTGAAAACATACGGCACATGCCATAGTGTGCATGTGAAAGTCAGAGGACAACTTGTGAAACCCAACTCTTCCTGCTGTGGGTTCCACCAAACTCAGGTCTGCGAACCTGCATGGCAAGTGGTTTCAACCTCCTCCATCTCACTGGCCCTAAGAATAGTCTCAAAAACATGGTTTGGTTTCATTTAGACAGGGTTTCTCTGTGTAACTGCCCTGGCTGTCCTAGAACTCACTCGGTAGAGCAGGCTGGCCTCGAACACACAGAGATCAGCGTGCCTCTGCCTCCAGAGTGCTGGGATTAAAGGTGAGAACCACCACTGCCCAGAGAATGCACGTTTTTGTATAACTCACTTCTGTTAGGTAAATGCCCAGGGGATGAGACTTTCTGGCATAATGTTTATTTAAGTAACTGCAACGCACACCTGTTCCGAATGGTTTACACTAACAAACACTCGTTTGCACACTAACCAAGGAGGTTTCAGGCTTCTGTTTTTATCCATAGCAACTTTTTCATTTTCCAGGAAGCATTGTAATGAATGGGTGTGTGTCATCACAGCGTTAATTTATACTCCCTGTTAGCTGAAGACACGGCACCTGTTCTTTCTCCCTTCTTTCTCCCACCCTTTTTGGGAATGTTGTCTAGTGATTAGGTAAAAAGATGTCACTGTATAAGCTGGGTTTGGAGTGGAAATCTGGACCAGGAGGCAGAGGTAAAAGTTTTTCAGCCTCAGTTGCGAAGTGAGACCCTACTGAAATATGAAGTAAAGAGAAAAACGGGGGGGGGGGGCGGCAGGGAGATAGCTCAACAGGCAAAGGCACAAGCCACCTGCTCACTTTCTGTTCAGCTCTCAGCTCCAGGTCATTCTACTCCATCACTGAGGTGCAGCCACACATCAAGAGCCTGAGAGAGCTGGTCACTTTGTATCCATGGTCTGGAACAATGCTTAACACACAATGTGTTATATAGGGGTCCCGTCTACAGAATGATGCCACCCACAGTAGGCAGGTCTTCCAGTCTCTACACAACCAAGATAGCTCCACACACGACATGCCCACAAGCCAACCTTCTCTACCCAGGTGACTATGGCGTGTGTTGAGTTGATAACTCAATCTAACCATCAATACAGCACAAGCCTGGCAACCTTTGATCCCCAGAACCCATGGAAAGGTGCAGTGAGGGAACAGACTCCACAAAGCTGTCCTCTGAGTTCCACACGTGCCCTGGCACACACACACATTGACACACATCATGCACACACATACACACAGTAATACGTCACTTCATTTAAAAAGTTTAAGATATATGGGTTGGGTTCTGCAGTTAAGAGTGCTTTTTCTTCTTGCAGAGGGCCTTGGTTTAGTTCCCAGCACCCCATCACAACCACCTGTTCCAGGGGCTCTGACACTCTCCTGGCCTCTATGGGCACTAGATCCACACCAAGCACACATTACATATTTGCAGGTAAAGCATTCACACACATAAAATAAAAAATCTAAACAAGGGGCTGGAGAGATGGCTCAGCAGTTAAGAGCACTGACTGCTCTTCCATGTGGCGAGCCCACAAGTCTTCTACAGTAAACCCACAGCTGACAGATCTATCGAACCCCCTTCTTCTAAGTACATCTGTACACTCCACCTGGAGAACCATTTTGCAGAGCTGCAGGGGACATCTGTCCTTTGGTTAAGTCACTGTCAATTCTGTAAAAATCTTGTGAAACCATGGCACTTCTCCCTTCTATAGTCTCCCAGCAGTGCATAAACCTGACTTCTCCTGTGGGACAACAAGATCCCTCCCGCCACAACATAAAGCCATGGTGTGAAAGGATTCAGTCAAGTTCTTGTTTCCATAGTCAAAATCTTCATGAAAACAAACTGTCCCCCACAAACTTTCTTTTTTTTTTAAATTTTTAAAAATATTTATTTATTTTATCATGTATACAATATTCTGTCTGCATGTATGCCTGTAGTCCAGAAGAGGGCACCAGACCTCATTACAGATGGTTGTGAGCCACCATGTGGTTGCTGGGAATTGAACTCAGGACCTTTGGAAGAGCAGGCAATGCTCTTAACCGCTGAGCCATCTCTCCAGCCCCCACAAATTTTCTTTATTGACAGCACTCATTGATAAGAAAGGAGCCCCCAAACAGGAGGTGGTATGCCTCCTCTATCCACAGACTCAGGAAGGTGGAATCTGGTCTTCTGCTCTGACTTAACAGGCTACTAATATTCTGTATAAACCTTCACCTTGGTTTCAACTAACATAAGATCATAACCAAGGAAATTATCTGTTTATACAGGGAAAAGGCCCGAGTCACTAAAACTAGCTTCAGGGAGAAAAATTTTCACCTGGGCATGTTGCAGGAGTCAAAATCAGGGTCCCCAGAAGAGATTACTTTTAACTCAACCAGCTCGATGCTAATGCAAACCAATCCCACAGGTCAATATAGCTACCGGGGTTGTGTTCCCAACTGCAGGGTACCTTCATAGCCACGCTCCCTCTGAGGCGTAAGGCGCCTCCTTCCCAGATCCACCAGTTTCTTGTGACTTTGCGAAAATGCATGCTTAATACCATTGTTACCGCCTTGGGGATTGTTAACTTCTCTGTATGCCTATATAAGCTGAAGTCTTCGTGGAGATGAGCATTACCTTTTTTTTAACTCTTATCCTTTTTACCCTGGTGCCTTACCCTCAAGTCTGATGCTTTGCCCGTATACCTTGTCCCTTATGCCCCTAGGCTTCTTCTTCTTCTCCCGTCTCTCATTTTCTCCCAAGAAATAAAGATATAGGCAGGAAAAACCTGCTTAAGTCAGTCAGTTTGTTCTACCCCTCAGATCCCATTCATAGCCAGTCTTCCCAGCAACCACATGATGGCTCATAGCCATCTATTAATGAGATCTGGTGTCCTCTTCTGGCGTGCAGGCACACATGTAGGCAGAACACTGTATACATAATAAATTAATAAAATCTTTTTTAAAAAGTCAAATTTTTTAAAATTTTTGGGGGGGGGGGGGCTGGAAGCCCGTGTTCAGCGATAAAACTCTCGCTGCTCAGGCCTGGACCTGTGTCTGATTCCCAGATCCCTTATAATGGTGGAAGGAGAACTGAGTGCAGGAACTTGTCCTCTGACCTCCACAAGCGTACAGCAGCAGGCACAACCCTCACCCCAAAGCAACAAATGAAAAGAAAAAATATATATACTCCAGTGTATTTCCTTGTAACATGAGGGGCTGACTTGTTGGGGTTTCTATCCCGCCCAGTACCCCACTGCCAACAAGTCCCAAAGAAAATCACACAAAGTCTACATTAGGTTATAAACTGATTGGCCCATTAGCTCAGGCTTCTTGTTAACTCTCGTAGTTTATATTAACCCATTATTCTGATCTATGTTAGCTATGTGACTCAGTACCTTTCCCAGATGTCAGCTCACATGTTGCTTCTTCGGTGATCTGGGCAGAAATGGAGGAATGGACTTCCTCCTTCCTAACATTCTCCTGTTCTCATCACCCCACCTATCCTTCCTGTCTGGTTGACCTGCCTATACTTCCTGCCTGGCCAATCAGCGTTTTATTAAAATACATGATTAATAGAATACAGATAATTCTCCCACACCATTTCCTGAGGCTCTTTTCTGAGTAGGAGGTTCTGTGGCATCAAAGGTCTCTAAACAGGGTTCATATTTATACTGTTGTAGAATTCTGCCCCCTTTTTTGAACATTTTGTTATGTAGCTCAATTGAGGCTTAAACTCTTGATTCTTCTGCCTCAGCTTCCCAAATGCTAGGGTTATAGGTGCAAGCCACAATATTCAGCTTCAACCCCCCACATTCTGATTTGGGGTTCCTTAGCTTAAATTTATGAAAAGGTGTCCAGCACTGTTTTTAGAGAATCTGTCCTATGACAAGAACATTCCATTTCAGTATATACAGTATACACCAAATTATTTTTTAATTCCTTTATCTTTTTAAAATATTTATTTATTTATTTATTAAGTATACAATGTTCTTTCTGTGTGTATGCCCGCAGGCCAGAAGAGGGCACCAGATCCCCTTACAGATGGTTGTGAGCCACCAAGTGGTTGCTGGGAATTGAACTCAGGACCTTGGGAAGAGCAGGCAATGCTCTTAACCTCTGAGCCATCTCTCCAACCCCCAATTCCTTTATTTTTTATTGATATTTATTGAGCTCTACATTTTTCTTGCTCCCCACCCTGCCTCTCCCCTTCCCCCTTGAATTCTCCCCCAAGGTTCCCATGCTCCCAATTTGCTCAGGAGATCTTGTCTACTTTCTACTTCCCATGTAGATTATATCTATGTAAGTCTCTCTTAGTGTCCTCATTGTTGTGTAAGTTCTCTGGGATTATGAATTGAAGGCTGGTTTTCTTTGGGTTATGTTTAAAAACAACCTATGAGTGAGAACATGTGATAATTGTCTTTCTGTGTCTGGGCTACCTCACTCAAAATGATGCTTTCTAGCTCCATCCATTTGCCTGCAAAATTCAAGCTGTCATTATTTTTTCTGCTGTGTAGTACTCCATTGTGTAAATGTGCCACATTTTCCTTATCCATTCTTTGGTCGAGGGGCATTTAGGTTGTTTCCAGGTTCTGGCTGTGACAAACAATGCTGCTACGAACATAGTTGAGCACATGTCCTTGTGGCACGATTGAGCATCTTTGTACCCAAAAGTGGTATTACTGGGTCTTGAGGAAGGTTGTTTCCTAATTTTCTGAGAAATCGCCACACTGACATCCAAAGGGGTTGTACCAGCTTGCATTCCCACCAGCAATGCAAAAGTGTTCCCTTTTCCCCACAATCTCTCCAGCATAAGTCATCAGTGTTTTTGACTTTGACCATTCTTATAGGTGTTAGATGAAATCTTAGAGTTGTTTTGATTTGCATTTCTCTGATGACTAAGGATGTTGAACATTTCCTTAAGTGTATTTCAGCCATTTTAGATTCCTCTGTTGAGAGTTCTCTGTTTAGGTGTGTACTCCATTTTTTTAAAATGGATTATGTGATCTTTTGGTGTCCAATTTCTTGAGTTCTTTGTATATTTTGGAGATCAGACCTCTGATGTGGGGTTAGTGAAGATCTTTTCCCATTCTGTAGGCTGTCATTTTGTCTTGTTGACCGTGTCCTTTGCTTTACAGAAGCTTTCAGTTTCAGGAGGTCTCATTTATTGTTTTTCTCAGTGTCTATGCTGCTGGGGTTCTATTTAGAAAGTGGTTCCCTGTGCCAATGCATTCAAGTGTACTTCCCACTTTCTCTTTTATAAGGTTTTGTGTGGCTGGCTTTATGTTGAGGTCTTTGATCCATTTGGACTTGAGTTTTGTGCATGGTGATAGATATGGTTCTATTTTCATTCTTCTACATGTTGATATCCAGTTATGCCAGCACCACTTGTTAAATATGCTTTCTTTTTTTCATTTGATATTTTTTGCTTCTTTATTAAAGATTAGGTGTTCGAAGATGTGTGGATTGACACCTGGATCTTTTATTCAGTTTCTTTGGTCCTCCTGTCTGTTCTTATGGCAATACCAGACTGTTTTCAGTACTGTAGCTCTGTAGTTGAGTTTGAAGTCAGGGATTGTGATGCCTCTAGAAGTTCTTTTATTGTACAGGATTGTTTTGGCTATTCTGGGTTTTTTTCTTTTCCAAATGAAGTTGAGTATCATTCTTTCCAGGTCTTTGAAGAATTTTTTTGGGATTTTGATGAGCATTGCATTAAATCTGTAGATTGCTTTTGGTAAGATTGTCATTTTTACTATATTAATTCTGCCTACTCAAGAGCATGGGAGATCTTTCCACTTTCTGGTGTCTTCTTCAATTTCTTTCTTCAAAGATTTAAAGTTCTTGTCATACAAGCCTTCCACTTGTTTGATTAGAGTTTCTCCGAGATATTTTATGCTATTTGGGGCTATTGTGAAGGGTGTTAATTCTCTGATTTCTTCCCCAGCCCTTTTATCATCTGTGTACAGGAGGGCTACCGATTTTTTTTTTTAGTTAATCTTGTATCCTGCTACATTGTTAAAAGTGTTCATGAGTTGTAGAAGTTTCTTGGTAGAATTTTTGGGATCATTTTTGTAATATATCATATTGCCAGCAAACAGCGAGAGTTTGACTTCTTTTTTAATTTGTATCCCCTTGATCTCCCTTTGGTGTCTTATTGCTGTAGCTAGGACCTCAAGATCTCTATTGAATAGATATGGAGAGAGTAGACAACCTTGTCTTGTTCCTGATTTCGGTGGAATTGCTTGGAGTTTCTCTCTATTTAGTTTGATGTTGGCTGTTGGCTTGCTATATATTATCTCAATTATGTTTAGGTATGTTCCTTGTATCCCTGATCTCTCCAAGACCTTTATCATAAAGGGATGTTGTGTTTTGTCAAATGATTTTTTGGCATCTAATGAAATGATCATGTGGTTTTTATTTTTCAGCTTGTTTATATGGTGGATTTTGTTGACAGATTTTTGTATGATTAACCATCCCTGCATCTGTGGGATTAAGCAGACTTGGTCATGGTGGATGATGGTTCTGATGTGTTCTTGGATTCAATTTACTAGTATTTTATTGAGTATTTTTGCATCAATGTTTATGAGTGAGATTGGTCTGTAATTCTCTTTCTTAGCATTGTCTTTCTGTGGTTTGGTTATCAGGGTAATTGTAGCCTCATAAAAAGAGTTTGGCAATGTTCCCTCTGTTTCTATTGTGTGGAATAATTTTAGGAGTATTGGTATTAGTTCTTCTTTGGAAGTCTTGTATAATTCTGAGCTGAAACCATCTGGTCCTGGGCCTTTTTGGTTGGGAGACTTTTTTTTTTTAAAGTAATTTTATTAAATTATAAAAGTTTCCATTTCCGCCCCTCTTCCCAACCCCCTCCCACTCCCCCCACTCCCTCTCCTCCTCCCTCTTCGTCCCTTAGGGCAGTCAGGGTTTCCTGCCCTGTGGGAAGTTCAAGTTCCTCCCCCCTCCCTCCAGGTCCAGGAAGGTGAGTATCCAAACAGACTGGATCCCCAAAATCCAATATATGCAGAGGAAACAAGTCCCAGTGTCATAGTCAATGGCTTTTCAGAAAGACTTCGGGCCAGCCACATTCAGAGAATCCGGCAAAATTCAGAGAATCTGGTTAGATCACGTCCTCGTTCAGTCCCAGTCCAGCTGGCCTTGGTAAACTCTCATTAGATCCGTCCCCTTGTATCAGTGGGTGATAGCATCCCTCGCAGTCCTTATTTCCTTTTTCATTTTCTTCCTCCTTCTGCTCCTCATTTGAACCTTGGGGGGCTCAGTCCGGTGCTCCAATGTGGGTCTCCGTCTGTATCGCCATCCTTCGCCAGATGAAGGATCTATGGTGATAAGCAAAATATTCATCAGTATGGTTATGGGCCAAGGCCGGTTCAGGCACCCTCTCCTCTGTCCAGAGAACAATCTGGGGATCTCTCCTTGGACCTGGGATCCCATATATAATCAAGTCTCCTGTAAACCCTAAAATGACTCCATTAGTTGAAATATAATCTTCCCTGATACCATATTCATCCTTCCTTCCTCTCCCCCATCCCGGTCCACCGAGCTTTCCCCATTCCTCCCCTTCTCTCTAACCCTCTCCCTTTCCAACAACCCTCCCACCCCACTCCCATGCACCCGAGGTTACCTGGGACTCTTGTCTCTTTCCTACCTCCTGGCGGATAGCTAAATAATCTTCATCAGGTTCATCTTCTTATTTAGCTTCTCTGGGATCACGAATAATAGGCTCAAAGACCTTTAATTATGGTTAGAATCCATTTATGAGTGAATACATACCGTGTTCCTCTTTTTGGGTCTGGCTTACCTCACTCAGTAAAGCGTTTTCTATTTCCATCCATTTGCATGCAAAATTCAAGATGTCATTGTTTTTAACCGCTGAGTAAAACTCTAATGTGTATATGTTCCACACCTTTTTTAACCATTCTTCTATTGAGGGGCACCTAGGCTGTTTCCAGGTTCTGGCTATTACAAATAGTGCTGCTATGAACATAGTTGAACAAATGCTTTTGTAGTATGTTCGGGAATCTCTAGGGTATATTCCCAAGAGAGGAATTGCTGGGTCCTGAGGGAGGTTGACTCCCAGTTTCCTGAGAAACCGCCACACTGATTTCCACAGTGGCTGCACAAGTTTGCATTCCCACCAACAATGGATGAGTGTTCCCCTCATTCCACATCCTCTCCAGCATAGGCTATCATTGGTGTTTTTGACTTTAGCTATTCTGACAGGTGTAAGATGGTATCTCAAAGTGGTTTTGATTTGCATTTCCCTGATCGCTAAGGAGGTTGAGCATGACCTTAAGTGTCTTCTGGCCATTCGAAGTTCATCTGTTGTGAATTCTCTGTTCAGATCCGTACCCCATTTTTTAATTGGGTTAATTAGAGTTTTAGTGTCTAGTTTCTTGAGTTCTTTGTATATTCTGGAGATCAAACCTTTGTCTGATGAGGGGTTGGTGAAGATCTTCTCCCAGTCAGAAAGCAGCCTTTTTGTCTTACTGACAGTGTCCTTTGCTTTACAGAAGCTTCTCAGTTTCAGCAGGTCCCATTTATTCATTGTTTCTCTTATTGTCTGTGCTACTGGGGTCCTACTTAGGAAGTGGCCTCCTGTGCCTATATCTTGTAGACTACTTCCCACTTTCTCTTCTATCAGGTTCAAAGTGGACAGATTGATGTTGATGTCTTTAATCCATTTGGACTTGAGTTTTGTGCATGGTGATAGATATGGATCTATTTTCATTCTTCTACAGGTTGACATCCAGTTATGCCAGCACCATTTGTTAAAGACGCTTTCCTTCTTCCATTGTATACCTTTAGCTCCCTTGTCAAAAATTAGGTGTTCATAGGTTTAAGGGTTAGTATCTGGGTCTTCTATTCGATTCCATAGGTCGACTTCTCTGTTCTTATGCCAATACCAAGCTGTTTTCAATACTGTAGCTCTGTAATAGAGTTTGAAGTCAGGGATAGTAATGCCTCCAGCAGTTCCTTTATTGTATAAGATTGTTTTGGCTATCCTGGGTTTTTTGTTTTTCCATATAAAATTGATTATTGTTCTCTCAAGGTCTGCGAAGAAGTTTGATGGGATTTTGATGGGGATTGCATTGAATCTATAGATTGCTTTTGGTAGAATTGCCATTTTTACTATGCTGATTCTCCCAATCCAAGAGCAGGGGAGGTCTTTCCATTTTCTGGTATCCTCCTCAATTTCTCTTTTCAAAGGCTTAAAGTTCTTGTCAAATAGGTCTTTCACTTCCTTGGTTAGAGTAACCCCAAGATATTTTATGCTATTTGTGGCTATCGTGAAAGGTGATGTTTCTCTGATTTCCCTCTCCGCTTCTTTATCCTTTGTGTATAGGAGTGCCACTGATTTTTTGGAGTTGATCTTGTATCCTGCCACGTTACTAAAGGTGTTTATCAGCTGTAGGAGTTCTTTGGTAGAGTTTTTGGGGTCGCTTATGTACACTATCATGTCGTCAGCAAATAACGAAAGTTTAACTTCATCCTTTCCAATTCGAATCCCCTTGATCTCCTTATGTTGTCTTATTGCTATTGCTAGAACTTCAAGCACTATATTGAAGATGTATGGAGAGAGTGGACAGCCTTGTCGTGTTCCTGATTTTAGTGGAAAGGCTTTGAGCTTCTCTCCATTCAATTTGATGTTAGCTGTCGGCTTGCTGTATATTGCTTTTATTATATTTAGGTATGATCCTTGTATCCCCAGTCTCTCCAACACCTTTATCATAAACGGGTGTTGAATTTTGTCAAATGCTTTTTCAGCATCCAATGAAATGATCATATGGTTTTTTCTTTCAGTTTATTTATATGATGGATTACATTGATAGATTTGCGTATGTTGAACCATCCCTGCATCTCTGGGATGAAGCCTACTTGATCATAATGGATAATTTTTCTTTTTTCTTTTTCTTTTTTTTTTTTAAAGATTTATTTATTTATTTATTTATTTATTTATATATTTATTTTGTACACAATGTTCAGCCTCCATGTATGCCTGCAGGCCAGAAGAGGGCACCAGATCTCATTACAGATGGTTGTGAGCCACCATGTGGTTGCTGGGAATTGAACTCAGGACCTCCGGAAGAGCAGTCAATGCTCTTAACCTCTGAGCCATCTCTCCAGCCCATGGATAATTTTTCTAATGTGTTCTTGGATTCGGTTTGCCAGTATTTTATTGAGAATTTTCGCATCAATGTTCATGAGTGAGATTGGCCTGTAATTCTCTTTCTTGGTTGTGTCTTTGTGTGGTTTTGGTATTAGGATGACTGTAGCTTCATAAAAGGAGTTTGGCAGTGACTCTTCTTTTTCTATATTGTGGAATACATTAAGGAGTATAGGTATTAGCTCTTCCTGGAAGTTCTGGTAGAATTCTGCATTGAAACCATCTGGTCCTGGGCTTTTTTTTGGTAGGGAGATTTTTGATAACAGCTTCTAATTCTTCACGACTAACAGGTCTATTTAGATTGTTCACCTGGTCTTGGTTCAACTTTGGTATATGGTACTTATCTAAAAAAATGTCCATTTCTTTTACATTTTCCAACTTTGTGGCATATAAACTTTCGTAGTAAGATCTAATGATTCTCTGAATTTCCTCTGTGTCTGTGGATATGTCCCCCTTTTCATTTCTGATCCTATTAATTTGCAAGTTCTCTCTCTGCCGTTTGATTAGTTTGGATAGGGGTTTGTCAATCTTGTTAATTTTCTCCAAGAACCAGCTTTTTGCTTCATTGATTCTTTGGATTGTTTTCTGTGTTTCTATTTTGTTGATTTCAGCCCTCAGTTTGATTATTTCCAGTCTTCTACTCCTCCTAGGTAAATCAGCTTCTTTTTTTTTCTAGAGCTTTCAAGTGTGTTGTTAAGTCTCCAATGTGTGCTTTCTCCGTTTTCTTTAGGTGGGCACTTAGTGCTATGAACTTTCCTCTTAGCACTGCTTTCATTGTGTCCCATAGGTTTGAATACGTTGTGTCTTTGTTTTCATTATATTCAAGGAAGACTTTAATTTCTTTCTTTATTTCTTCCTTGACCCAGGGGTGATTTAGTAGTTGACTGTTCAACTTCCATGAGTTTGTTGGCTTCCTGGGGGTACCATTGTTGTTGAATTCTAATTTTAATCCATGGTGATCTGACAAGACACAGGTGGTTACTAATATTTTTTTGTATCTGTGGAAGTTTGCTTTGTTACCAAGTATGTGGTCAATTTTCGAGAAGGTTCCATGAGCTGCAGAGAAAAAGGTATATTCTTTCCTATTTGGGTGGAGTGTTCTATAGATGTCTGTTAAGTTCATTTGATTCAGTACCTCCAATAAATCTCTTATTTCTCTGTTAGGTTTCTGTCTGATTGACCTGTCCATTGGTGAGAGAGGAGTGTTGAAGTCTCCTACTATTAGTGTGTGTGGTTTGATGACTGCCTTGAGTTCTAGAAGAGTTTCTTTTACATATGTGGGTGCCTTTATATTAGGGGCATAGATATTCAAGATTGAGACTTCTTCCTGATGAATTGTTCCTGTTATGAGTATGAAATGTCCATCTCCATCTCTTCTGATTGATTTTAGTTTGAAGTCGATTTTGTTAGATATTAGAATGGCCACACCCGCTTGTTTCTTAGGTCCATTTGCTTGGAAAACCTTTTCCCAACCCTTTAGTCTGAGTAGGTGTCTGTCTTTGTGGTTGAGGTGTGTTTCTTGTAAACAGCAGAATGTTGGATCCTGTTTTCGTATCCAATCTCTAAGTTTGTGCCTCTTTATAGGTGAGTTGAGTCCATTGATATTAAGTGATATTAATGACCAGTGATTAATGACTCGGGTCATTTTTTTGGGTAGTAGAGTGTATGTGTTTTCCTTCTTTGAGTTGTGCTTGTGAAGGGTCACTAGATGTCTGAGTTAATGTAGGCAGTGTTGGGAATGTTGGATTCCTTGGGTTGTGATTTTCCTTCTAATATTCTCTGTAAGGCTGGATTAGTAGCTACGTATTGTTTAAATTTGTTTTTATCCTGGAATATTTTGTTTTCTCCATTGATAGTGAACAATAGCTTGGCTGGGTAAAGTAGTCTGGGCTTGCATCCATGGTCTATTAGTTTCTGCAGTACCTCTATCCAGGACCTTCTGGCTTTCATGGTTTCCATAGAGAAATCTGGTGTAAGTCTGATAGGTTTACCTTTATAAGTTACTTGACCTTTTTCCTTTGCAGCTCTCAATATCCTTTCTTTAGTCTGAATGTTTTGTGTTTTGATTATTATATGACGAGGGGATGTTTTTTTCTGATCCAGTCTATTCGGTGTTCTGTATGCTTCTTGAACCTTCATAGGAATATCGTTCTTTAGGATGGGAAAGTTTTCTTCTATAATTTTGTTGAGTATATTTTCTGGACCTTTGAAATGCAATTCTTCTCCTTCTTCTACTCCTATTATTCTTAGATTTGTTTTTTTTTATTGTGTCCCACAGTTCCTGAATGTTTTGTGATGAGAATTTGTTGGATTTGCTGTTTTCTTTGGTCAGAGCGTTTAATTTCTCTATGGTGTCCTCAGAGTCTGAGATTCGTTCTTCTATCTCTTGTATTCTATTGGTTATGCTTGTTTCTGAAGTCTCTGTTCGTTTACCTAGATTTTCCATAGCCAGCCGGCCCTCGGTTTGTGATTTCTTCATTGACTCCATTTCAGTTTTCAAATCTTGAACTGTTTCTATTACCTGTTTGATTGTTTTTTCTTGGTTTCCCAGAATTTCATTTACGGATTTACTCATTTCTTCAAACCTTTTGGTATATTTCTCTTCCATTTCTTTACTCATTTCCTCAATCTTTTTGTTATACTTATCTTCCATTTCTTTACGGCAGATTTTCACCTCCTGTTTAAGTTCCTCTATTATTTTCATAAAGATCCGCTTAGAGTCGATTTCTTCTATTTCTTCTGGAGTAGGGTGTTCAGTTCTTCTAGTTTCGAGCTCCCTGGATTCTGGAGATGTCATGTTGCCTTTCAGGTTGTTGGAGGAATTCTTGCATTGGCGCCTGCCCATCTCCTCCACTCTGGATGAAACTCCTCAGCACTTTCTGGATAGAACTCCTCAACACTCTCTGGGTAGGACTTCACAGCACTCCCTGGATAGAGCTCCTCAGCCCTCTCTGGGAAGAGCTCCTCAGCAGTGCAACAGGGCTAGCTGGTCTTCCAGGGACCCTGGAGACAAAGGGCCTGCAGCAGTGGGGGGAGGGGAGTGGTCCCTTGGAACACCGAAGACCCTGCCGCAGAAGCTGAGGGGGGAAGGGCTGTGCTCTGTTCCCGGATAGGCAGGCTGCCCAGGCGAGCACCCACTCAGCTCTCTGGGAAGAGCTCCTCAGCAGTGCAACAGGGCTAGCTGGTCTTCCCAGGACCCGGGAGGCAAAGGGCCCGCAGCAGTGGGGGGAGGGAGGGGTCCCTTGGAACACCGAAGACCCTGCTGCAGAAGCTGCGGGGGGGGGCTGTGCTCTGTTCCCGGACAGGCAGGCTGCCCAGGCGAGCACCCACTCACCTCTCTGGGAAGAACTCCTCAGCAGTCGGGAGACTTTTGATGACTGTTTCTATTTCTTCACAATAATTCCAAGCTACACAACTGTAACATGTGTGGAGTAATTTTTCTGTACACTGTGAAAAATGTGTCACTCTGATTCATTTAACAAAAAGCTGAACGACCAACAGCTAGGCAGGATTTACAGGCACAGAGGATGCTGGGAAGAAGAAAGGAGGAGCTGCTAGTGGACACATAGAGAACAGACAGGAGGAGAGGGAAAAGCTGCTAGTCACATGGCAACACACAGATGAATAAAATATGTTGATTTAAGTTATAAGAGCTAGTGGGACAAGCTCATGAGTTGGGAGCTGGCTGTCAGGACAGAGAAAGACTTGCTACAGTAACACATATGCAGAGTGCCTGTCAATCCCATAGAGGCTACTTGGTTTCAGTTCAGTCTGTGAGTCCCTGTGAGCCCTGTTTAGTTGATTCTGTGGATTTTTTTGTAGTATCCTTGACTCCTTTGGCTTTTACAATTCTTCCTCCCCATCTTCTTCAGGATTCCCTGAGGTTTTCCTAATGTTTGACTATGGATCTCTGCATCTGTTTCCATCATTTGCTGGATGAACAACTGAGCTAGGCAACAATCTATGAGCACAGCAGAATACCATTAGGAATCATTTCACTGATTTCTTTTTTGTTCAGTCATGTTTGGTTCATTTGTGTGGGGGATGGAGCTTTCAAGACAGGGTTTCTCTGTGTAGCCTTGACTGTCCTAGAACTTGCTCTGCAGACCAGACTGGCCTTGAACTCAGGTCTGTCTGCCTCTATCTCCTACGTGCTGGGATTAAAGGCATGTACCACCACCATCCAGTTTGTGTTTGATTCTATACACCACATTATTAAGAATTACTTGACACTAACGGTCAGTCTTTCCAAGGATGGACATTGCCATTCACGTGAGACACAGAGCACTAGGCATCCCTAGGCATCCGAAGGCTGTGTGCAGTCCTGGCTCTGCTGCTGACAGACCTCATGACTGTGGCCTTTCCAGGCCTATCTCCTCATCTCTAAACACCAGACTCACTGTGCCTGCGATAGCAGAACTGACTCCCAAACCCCAGGTTGTCAAGAGTGTTGACTTTGTTCTGACCTCACTCTATCAGCCTGAACAGAGAAAGCTCTCCACCTGTGTTTAGGTGTGGGAATGTTCCCGAGGGGTGGACGGCCTCAATCGCCCAAAGCATCCCATTGACTGCAGAGTTCAGGAAGGAGCAGAGTGCTTCCAGGACGCCGAATAGCATGGGCAGACACTGCCGCATGGTTGCTGCAGTGAGATGCACTCTGGGATATTGTGTGAAATTTTGATTGCATTCTGACAATAAAGTTTGCTTTGAGTTGACTAGGACTGAGTTCAGATGGAAGACAGGAAATAGTAAGGTGGGGTTGAGAGAGGGTAGGGGAATGGAAGAGGTAGGAGGTCACTGTTGGCTTCTCCACCGCTTCTCTGATCATTCAGTTTCTTACCCTGATATATATATTTTTTATTGATAAAAAATTTTTTATTGATAAAGAATAATTAGATAAACACATCATTTTGCACCCAGTGTGGGCCAAGAAACCATGAGATAGCTTCTCAACCCTGGCTTTGCAGCCCTGGAGCCAACACCACCACCAGCTGGTTTTTCCTTTCTTGCCCCAGGACCTCTGAGCAAGTTTGGGATTTTCCTGTTTCACCTTCTCTACAAGTTCCAACTGCCGCCCAGACTCGAGTTTGCCTCCCTGGACGGCTGGCTCTGCCTCCAGGCAGCTCCCACCATGCCTGCTTCCCCGACACGCTCCCCTGGGTCAGGTTTGCAGATGGCTGGCTCCTTCTCCCTGTTTGCTGCATGCTTCCGGAGGATACCCCCACCCCACTGCTACACCATCTCAGGCTGTATTGTTGCTGTGAAGACCACACGCTCTCAGTTCACAGCGGCTGCAGCTGCCCTCAGCTAGGCTGTGCACCACCTGTGTCTCTGCCCAGCTGTGCTGCACAGCAACAAACAGCCTCACACATCGTCAGCAGATCTGGTTAGATAACTGGAAATTAAGGGAGTGGGATAGTTAAAAATAATTTTTCTCCCATGTTAAAAATAGGAAATATTACATCCTTAGTCATCAGAGAAATGCAAATCAAAACAACTCTAAGATTTCATCTTATACCTATAAGAATGCCAAAATCAAAAACACTGATGACAACTTATGCTGGAGAGGTTGTGGGGAAAAGGGAACACTTCTGCATTGCTGGTGGGAATACAAGCTGGTACAACCCCTTTGGATGTCAGTGTGGCGATTTCTCAGAAAATTAGGAAACAACCTTCCTCAAGACCCAGCAATACCACTTTTGGGTACAAGGATGCTCAATCGTGCCACAAGGACATGTGCTCAACTATGTTCATAGCAGCATTGTTTGTCACAGCCAGAACCTGGAAACAACCTAAATGCCCCTCGACCAAAGAATGGATAAGGAAAATGTGGCACATTTACACAATGGAGTACTACACAGCAGAAAAAAATAATGACAGCTTGAATTTTGCAGGCAAATGGATGGAGCTAGAAAACATCATTTTGAGTGAGGTAAGCCAGACCCAGAAAGACAATTATCACAAGTATTGACTCATAAGTGGTTTTTAAACATAAAGCAAAGAAAATCAGCACACAAATCACAATCCCAGAGAACCTAGACAACAAAAAGTTTCCTAAGAGAGACATACATAGCTCTGATCTACATGGGAAGTAGAAAAAGACAAGATCTGAGTAAATCGGGAGCATGAGGACCCTGGGGGAGGATTGAAGGGGAGGGGAGCAGAGAAAAATGTAGAGCTCAATAAAAATCAATAAAAAATTAAAAAAAAGAAAAAGGTTTCATCTACCTTCCTGTACATGATTTCAGGTTTTAGTCTCCATCAGTTTTTTGCAGTGAACCATGAGCATGCCTAATAGTGACCTTTGCAGTCTCCATAAGGAGGATGGGGCCCCACAACGACAATTCCTCCAAGACTATGATAACACCACTAAGCTGAAAAACATCACCTACAGATTGGCTTTGGATTACAAACTGTTCAGAACCATTCTGAGGTGACTAGCTGAGATGATTTAGCCTAACAGACTACTCTAGGCGGGGCGTGAGACAAATCCTGCCCTTTCCCATTACGCAGAGACTGAACAACAAATGGTACAGCCACCTCTCCCAGGACTTGACAATTAACCCAAATTTTTCTTTTCAAGATTGTCTAAAGATACAGTTGCCTCCGCTGGGCGATGGTGGTACACACCTTTAATCCCAACACTTGGGAGGCAAATGCAGGTAGATCTCTGTGAGTTCAAGGCCAGCCTGGTCTAGAATTCCAGGACAGGCTCCAAAGCTACAGAGAAAAACCCTGTCTTGAAAAACCAAAAAGAGGAAAGCTGAACAAAGGAGATTAGAGTTCTTGTTTTGGAAAGAAAAAAGGGGGATACAGATATGATAGGATAAAAAGGTAGATTATTGATTCTATCTTTAGAAAGGAACTACTAATAGTTTTAAATATTTTACATTGGAGTTTTGTATATTGTGTACAAACTTTGTATATTGATACAAATTTGAGATTTGCTTTTTCCTTAGACCAGTGGTTCTCAACCTTCCTAAGGTTTTGACCCCCTACCCACAATATATATATACACACACACACATATATATATCACACATACACACACACATATGTTCTGCTTGCATGTATGCCCACATCTCATTACAGATGGTTGTGAGCCACCATGTGGCTGCTGGAAATAACTCAGAACCTCTGGAAGAACAGCAGGTACTCTTAACCTCTGAGCCATCTCTCCAGTGCCCACATTTCAACCCTTTAGAACTGTGGTGACCCCCTAACTATAACATTTTTTATTGCTACTTCATCATAACTGTAAATTTGCTACATCTATGAATTTTAAGTATGTGATTTACAACAGTCTTATTAGGCCTAAGTCCTCTATAAAAGGGGTCATGACCCACAGGTTGAGAACCCTTCTTTTAGATGCCATGAAAAGCAGTCAAAATTAACTAAAACCTGATCTCCAGAGGACATGTGACCTGTGGTTTGATAGCTGAGCTTTCCCAACCCTAAGAGCCAGTCAACTTGGTTCCTGTATCTAGAGGAGACCCAAAAAGAATGTCATACAGACACAATCTGCTAGAACAGTCTTTATGGAGAGCTCTTGTAGGGGTGGGGGCAGACATGGGGAAGGTGTCAGGTGCCTGCCTCCACCTCCACCACCTCGGCCCAGTCACTAAAGCCCACATCTTTGTGGGTCAGCACGAGGCTGGCTCCTCGGGTACTACAGAGCACTTTTGCTGCTTCTCAGAGATGCTGACCTCCACAATACCCCCGCTTGGGGGCACTTCCTGTTGGCTGCACATGTCCAGCAGCTCTGGTTCACTTTGCAGGAGCACCACGGTGGACTCAGAGGCTGCAGGAGGCAGAGAAGGGCTGGAGGAAACCCCATGCTGATGATTGAGCTGGTGCCGCTTGAGGCTTTGAGGGAGGGCATAGCCCATGCCACAGATAGGGCACTGGTAGGGCTTATCTGTCGTGTGGGACTTGAGGTGACGGCGGAGCTTGGTGGCCAGTGTGTAAGCTCGGTCACATTGGGGGCACTGAAAGGGCCTTTCCCCTGAGTGGAGGCGTTCGTGAGCACGCAGTGTATGTGGGTCTCGGAGGGCCTTCCCACACACTGGGCACAGGTAGGCCTCACCAGTGTGGGAGATGAGATGGCGTCGCAGCTCAGGAAGCTGGGGGAAAGTATTGGCACAGTGTGGGCATCGATAAGGACGCTCCCCTGTGTGCAGCCTCAAGTGTCCTCGGAGGTTGGCCCGCTGGCGGAATGCTCGCCCACAGTGTGGGCACAGGAAGGGTTTTTCCCCAGTGTGGAGCCTCATGTGGTTCCGCAGTGAACCCTGGGTTGCCAGGAGCCGACCACACACTGGGCATGGGCACGGGGAAGGGGCATCTGGCATCTGGTGGGTCTTCTGGTGTAGCCGTAGGGAAGGTCGGCGAGCAAAGGCTTTGCCACACAGCTCACACACAAAGGGTCGGGCACCTGAATGAACCAGCTGATGCTCTCTGAGGTCCCTGCGGGTACCATAAGCCTTGTCACACTGTGAGCAACCAAAGGGCCTCACCCCTCGATGGCCCAGCATGTGGGCTTTGAAGCTTTCCTCAGAGCTGTAACCCTTGCCACACTCGGTGCACAGGAACGGCTTGTGGTCCGTGTGCACAAATGCATGTTTCTTGAGGTGGCACAGCTGCAGGAACGCCTTCCCACACTTCCCACATCGGTATCGTCGCCCCTGCTTTGAGGAGTCTCCTACCGGGTCAGGAGGACTGCACTGCAGTACAAGGAAGCTAGGGAGCTGGGTTCTGGGCTCTGAGATTTGCACTGTGGATAGGCATTCACTGCTGGGGACGTGGAACTTCTCGGCTGGGAAGGTTTGCACCTGGGTCCCTGTGGGAGTTAATAAACTGGTGTCCTTGCTCTCTGGGCTCTTCTGGGCAGCTAAGATGCCCTGAGGTTCAGGTGGTGTCTGTAGCAGGCGATCTTTATCCATGCTGTCTTCTGGAAGCAGCAGCCCAAGGGGTTGGTTATCCTTGAGAGGCTGATCTCGGTTTGGGGCCACAGGTCCAGAACCTACCATGTTTTCTCCTTGGATCCTATGGAGTGACTCATGACCAGGATCTGAGGAAAAAGATGGGGTTCAAGGGTTAGCCAAGCTTGGTAGCGGATAGTATTTATTACTGGGGAATTATATACTCCATGTTTTCTTTTGCTCGGCCAGCACCTATTCTTCAGTGGAAAAACCTACACATGTATCTTTCCTGGACCAGGAGCTACACTTTCTCTTTCCTATCCAGTATCAAACACTTCTAGGGAAGCCCATCTGGTTAATCTCTAGAGAAAGGCCACTTCAGAGTAAGGGCCTTCTTCTCCACTGGAGACACAACCTGGGATTGGACCCTCACATCTCCCAGCCTGAGTTCGTATGTAAAATGAAACCCTGTCCCAGCTCTGGGGATACAACAGGAAAGTAGAAGGGTACTGTTGGGGAGGTGAAGGAGACCAGGACTGGGAACCAGGAGGAGGCAAGGTGAGGCCGGAGGGATGACTGAGCAGAACACTGCTTTTCCAGGGGACTAGGATTCCACTCTCATCATCCACAAGGTGGCTAACAACCACCTGTAATTCTGGTTCCTATGGGAATAAGGACCCTCTTCTGGACTCCTCAAGCATGGTACAGTGTAATACACTGCCCAGCTCCAAGAAACTCTAAAGAAGACACAAAAATCTGTACATTGCAAGGAAGACTTACCATGTTCCAATTGAAAGCATAAAATGACAGTTTACAGCCCCAAACTATGTCGATTGTCCAAAATCTCCTGGGCCAGTGAGCTACCTCAGTGGGTATTGCTTGCTGCCTAGTGCTGCCTAGGACCTGAGTGATCCTCAAGTCCTTCACTGGTGGAAAGAGAGAACCCAAAGCCTGAAAGTTGTCCTCTTAACCAGGCGGTGGTGGCGCATGTCTTTAATCCCAGCACTCGGAAGGCAGAGGCAGATGGATCTTTGTGAGTTTGAGGCCAGCTTGGTCTATAAGAGCTAGTTCCAGGACAGGTTCCAAAGCTACAGAGAAACCTTGTCTTGAAAAAACCAAAAAAAAAGAAGTTGTCCTCTGACCTGAATAGCCAGGCACTGTGGCAACTCTGCATGCTCACACACACGCAAATACATGTAAAAGACAAAATCAGAACTATTATGTCCTCAAGGCCCTTACCCAACCCTGTTCTACTTTCTAATATCATGCTGCCCTCCTAGGGCTCCATGTATGCAGGACTCTACCACTGAATTGCGTCCTAGGCCTATTTAAAATCAGAGCTTTTTTTTCTTCTTACTGGGGGCTTGAACTTGATTCCTTGATCAAGAGAAGCAAGTGTGCGATTATGGACCTATATCCTTCACCCTTGGCCAGATCCTCTTAACCAGGTTTTCTTTCCTTTTCCCTGATGGGGAATCTCTAATCTCTGTCAACCAATCACATCTAGTTAAGGCGTGGCTACCTGGGGCCCAGAAAAAAAAACTGGGAGGGCCCAGGTGTGCAAGACACAGAGGAAGTTGGACTCCCCATTCTTGTGGTGTGAGTTTCTCATTATAACCATTAAAAATATAATTGTTATTCTTAAGCTGGCCTGGTTATTTACCATATCGAGCTAACTCGCTACATTTCCCTTTTCTCTCTCTTTTGGGAGACCTAGGGATTGAGCAGCGCCTCTCGCACGGCCAAGCACTCCAGCACAGAGCCACACTACAAGCTCAAACCACATGTTGAAAGGCCACTATGATTTTCCTGTTGTCCTTTACTAGGCCGAGCCACATACTGTTTTTCCTATCACAAACAGTTTTGTGACACTCTGTGAGAGGGCATTTATAACATGGCTTTGTGTGTGTGGAAATTCACAGACCTATTGTCAGGTGGCCTCCTAACCTGGTGCTTACCGGCTGGCCACGGAGCCCCAGGAAACACCTGTTTCTGCCTTTGGTCCCTTCTCACCTAACATTTAGATTTAGAGATGTGTGCTTTTTAAAAAATGTACATTGGGGTTCTGCCTGCATGTAAGTCCGTGTGAGGACAGCACATCCTCTGGAAATGGAGTTACAGAAAGTTGTAAACTGCCAAGTGGGCTCTGGGCATTGAACCCAGGACCTTTGGCAGAGTAGCCAGAGTAGCCAGCGCTCTTACCCGCTGATCCAGTTCTCCAGGCCCCACACTCAGCTTTTCCACGGATTCTGGGACCCCAAGTTTGGCTCTCATGTTTGTACCTAAGGACTTTCCTAACCCAGCCGTGTCCAGCCCTTGGCGGTCTGTTTTGAGACAGGGTCTCCAGCAGCCCAAAGGCCAACATGACCTTGGACAAGGGTGTATTGAGCACACACCTGTGCAAGACTCTGCTGAATCTTGTCGGGGGAAGACCACTTCTTCGTGTCTAGCAGATTCCTCTTCTGCCACCGCCACTACAGCTGCTTCTTCCTCTAGCCTGGGGTGCAAGACACTTAGGTTCTTGGAGGGAGACTGTGGGCACAGCAGCAACTCAGAGCCTGGCAACACAATCCGGTATACCTGCAGGTGACACTTCTCACTGATCCAGACCAAGGACACATTTCCATCACTCTGTAGGCCAGCTTGTTGCACCAAACTGCAAAACAGAGCAAGAGCTGGCTCAACAGGTCCTCTTCACCAAATCTTTGGAAGGACATACTGGAAAAGACCCCTGGGTAGACAGCTAGAATTGGCTTCAGGTTCTATCCCAAGTTTAGTGTGTAGGCACATTTGGATAACTTACCTGACCCAAGCTGAACTTTGTTTCCAAGTACATATGGCTCCCCACCAGCCTAGTGACAGTTCCTGGAATAAGATAATGAAAGCTCTTTCACATTCCTTTTGGGAGCGGGGAGCAAGGAGTGATGGGATTAACAATGCGCCACCACGCACAGCGAAAAGCAACAATCGTTTTAAACAATCCTTCGTATTCACCCTTTACTTGCATCATTTCCTCCAGCCTTCCAAATCATGTAATAGCCACTGCTTTCTTTTACAGGCCAGTAACATGAGGCATGTAATTTCGCGTTAACTAGTTGACGAAGCTCAAATCTGATCCTGGTAACTTTAGCTTCTGACCTTTGTCACTGTGGACACCCTAGGAATTCGGCTGACAACTTTTTGCATTTGCATTCTTTAGTTACTGTAGCTTAGGTAAAGTAAGGCAGTGAAGGGACAAAAACGACTTCCCAGGCTTTAAATACCCTGGTTCTAACGAACTGGAAGCGCTGTCCGGATGTGTCTGACCCTTCCCCAAACTTTCAGACTGGAGACGTCCTATTCTTCAATACCTCCTCGTGCGGCGGCTTCACTCCCTCGCCCTTCTCTTCCAAGACGGAGTCCACTTCCAGAGGTCCCCAATGCAGTCCGAGCTGCAGAGGCTCTCCGACACACCAGATCCCTAAGTGGTGTTTCCTGGCGCGGGAAGGGCCCAAGGCCAAGCCCTGGGGGAGGCTCCTGAGAGCAAGTATGGCACCTCTTGTGCCAGGTGGCAAGTCTTTGAGGCCCTGAGCAAAGCCTTCTCCAGATGGGCTCCATCCTGAGTCCTGGCCCAGGCGCGGATCGGGGGCTGCAGGGAGACGGGAAAGCAGTGAAAGGAGCGGCCCACGAGGGCGTGGGGTTGGGAAAAGACGCAGGAGGAAAGTGCAAAGTCAGCTATGCCTCAGGAGTCCGAGGGATAAGCAAGGCTCTACTCCAGCCCCTGACAGCCCCTGCCCTTGGAAGGCACCGGAGCAGGATCCCAGGCTCGAGAGAAAAAGGGATGGGAGGAAAGGCGCTGACTAGAAAACGCTGGGGCCATCTAGTCCAGGACTGAGGGTTGCAAACGTCACTGGTCACTCACGGAGCGGCAGAGTCTTTCCCAAGAGCATCTCCTTCGCTTCCTTCATCCTGGATCTGAGAGCTCCCGCCAACACCCCTTCGCCGGAAGTGAGCGTTTTTTGTCCAGGTTCCTCTCGGAAACAGTCCTTGACTCCAAATTTACGCTCAAGAAAATTCAGAACCAAAAAAAGGAAAGAAAGAATCTCGATGGTTAAGCATCACTGAAGCACAGGACTGGGAGTTTGAAAGTACTAGTTAGACAAAACTCTGTCCGAGAACGATACGAACACAGGATTTCTGGGGCTCGCTTACTTTCAGTATCTGGAAGAGCGGAACCAATATGTCAACCCGCCCTCCTTAGGAAGTGAGGAGTCGGAAAGTTCTACTGTCTAACCTCTTAGACCGGCATTTTAGAAGGTGACTCTCGGAAGTGGGCGGGACTCCAGGAAAGCCATGTTTGGACCAGGAAGAAAACCGGAAGTAGGAAGATGTGGCGGAAGTAGCTGGGGCGCGGGGCCCCCGAGGGGGCGGTTCCCGTTCCTCCTCGGAGCCGGATGTTTGCCGAGCTTTGACAGGCGTGGCAGAGGGAGCCTTGCCTGAGCGCGGTGAGCTGCAGAGCGCGGGGTCTCGCTGGGCGCGGTGGGGGAAGGGAAAGAGCTGCGCTGGTCGTCTGAAGGGGTTAGGTCCTAAAGGGGAGATTTGGAGGCAGTGACGCCGAGGTGGAACTGGGCCTGAGGGCCTTGGTCTCTCCACTGCCGGGATTTTGCCCCACTTCGGTATCTGCAATGAGAAGACAGCCACTTTCTCTGACTTCTTCCCTCTCCAAGGCATAGGCCAATACAGAACAAACCCGTGGGTGGGAGAAGTCTCCCTGACAGGATCCAGCAAAACACTGAGATCGAGAAATTAGGGGGAAGTGATCGATTTTGCCACTTGATAGGCCATGCTTTCTTCTCATTTTCTTGTGAAATGAAATACACTCAATGTAGTTTTTTGACTATGCAAACGTGATTATAGTTGAGAGTTGCTGTCGTGTAGGATTTTTGTTTTTCTGGAGTCACAACAATCCGAATCCAACACCAGCAAACTCTATGACTTCAAGTTGCTGTCTCTGTTCTGCCCTGGTATTCAAGTTCTGGCTGCCCCTTCGTGGCTCCTCTTTGAACCCTATGAATTTGTGACTGACAGGCACATAGGAGTGTTGTTGAGGGGTTGACTTTCACCAAGAGGCCACCTCAAACGTATTTGTGGATTGAAATCCTGCCTCTGGGTTCTATGACCTCTAGCAATGTGCTCATCTCCCAGCCCCCAGTCTGCTCAAACCGTAAATGGCTTTACTAGCATATGCTGACCTAGTAGTGGGTTGTGAGGTGAACTGGCTCCAGCTCCGGTACTATGTTGGTCTTTCACAAGTGTTGGTTCCTTTCTTCTCTTAGGAAAATCATGTAGTCATTCAGCTAACGACAGGATGTCTACTATGTGCCAGGCATTATTCTGAATAAAGTTGCTTTGTTTTCCTGTGCTGGAGAGCAGGCAAAGTGCTCTGTTACTAAGCTGTGGCCTTAGCCTTCGAAATGGCTCTTAGGCAGTAACTCAGAAGGCTTGTGAAGCCTTTAAAATTGCATGCAAGATTTCATGGATCTGTTCATTTTTTTGAGAAGTCCACAGATATCAGATTTTTTGAGAGATTTATGATTTTGCCAAAGTCAAGTCTTTTTCTAAAGAAAGTGCAAGATTCATCTTAGAAGTGTTTCCGCAGAACTGAATAGGGCTCGCAAGTGGCTGGTATTATTTCATTTCTATCATTTTGCGTTAGAATTTCCCTTCGTGGGAAATTCATCTCCCACTGAACAACGGATAAACATCTGGGTTCAGAGAAGGCAACAGAGGTGCTGAGAGAGGTCAGGGAGCTGGGCACACTGTGATTAGTTTTGCTGGTAAGGGAGGTTATGTGGGAGTTGAAGAGCTCGGGAGAGAGTCTCCTGGAGTAGAGATGGGAGTCATATTCAGCTCTTCTCCCGCACACACAGCTCAACTCTAACTGCTACTTTTAATCCTGTTTACTTCCACGCAAGTGCTTCTGAGCACTGGGGAGTTAGGTCTCTGGGAGGAGATAAGGAAATTTAAGATCCAGATAGGAAAGGCGCTTGCCCAGAATCTTTGCAACCGTTGGCTTAGGCAGGACTGTCACCTGTTTTTTCATATATTTGATTTCATGCTTTTTCTATCACGCCAGATACTTATTGTGTACAAAATGATTTCTCTTGCATAGCTGTAAGGTCGGGGGTGTCAGGAAGTTTCTGGTGCCTGGGCAGTGGTGGGATGGAGAGCCACCTCTAGCAGGAGGGTGTTGTTTCGAACTGGAATCTGTTCACTTTAATAAGCCAGTGCTTCTCACCCTTCCTGATTCCTCATGTTGTGGTGACCCCCATCCATAAAATTATTTTCAAAACTGTAATTTTGTTACTGTTATGAATCATAATGTAAATATCCGTGTTTTCCAGTGGTCATAGGTGACCCGTATGAAAGGATCATTTTGTCACCAAAGGGGTTTCAGCCCACAGGTTGAGAGCCACTAAGCTAGGGTCCTGTGAGAAGCAGCCCTATAGCCTCCTGGTTGAATCTTGGAGAGTCGGTGGGCCAGAGGCAAATTCCTCCATACTGGAGATCGCCTGATTGGAGGACCGAGGGTTGAAGGGCCGAGGGTTGAAGGGGGAGTGAAGATCTGATCTTTGGGCAAAAGCAAAGTTACTCACCAAGAGAAATGCATTCCCAAATGTGAAAAGTTTTCCCTTTGTGTTCTTAGGGAGGAACAGCTGGGTGAGTTAATCCCCAAGGGACAGGAGAAAAAGAGCAAGGAAGAAGCTTGGTCTTTGAAAACCTGAAACAGTTTTTCTACTGACTCAGTTTATTGCCGTGGTAACAAAGCAGTTGTTGCTTAGGCCCTGGGAGCTGTTCACCATTAGAGCCCTAGGCTGCAATGTGTGCGGGAGGGGCAGTTGTCACAATCCTTGTAGCCCACAGTGTGCATCTCACGTGGCAGCTCTTCTCTTCTTCCTACGCCCAGCCCCTTTCTCTCCTCTTGCCTGTCCTACTAATTCTCTGACCTTATACGTCATTTTCTCCTGGCCTCGGGAATGCAGTTTCTTCTTTGGTGTTGGGCAACTGGGTTGGATGAAGCCTCCTTCCTCACCCATCTGGTGAGCTCAAGAGAGGTGCCACCTCCTTTGGCTGGGTCCTAGACCTGGTTTTAGTGCCAACTCTCCTCCCAGCTCTCCTGCTCTTCTGTCCTTACCTCCATGCTCTAGCATTGCAGGCGGCCTCTTCTCCCTCTGTGCCCTGACGTCCTGAAGGCAGTCTGCTGACTCTGTCACAGGAACCGCGGTCTGGAACCCCTACAGGTTTAGAGAGGGCCCAAGAACATTGGGGACCTACAAGGGGTCTGCTGGGATTGGCAGAAAGATTCCATTCCTTGTCCCAGGTAAACCAAACTGCACACCTCAGCCATGACCCTTTCCTCCTGGGACCCTATCATCTTCGATCTGGGGAAAGGAGTGGGCCCCAGCTGACCTTTTTCATGGCATTTGGAGATTCTTGGATTCCTTGGATTCTTGTAGCATCTATTCCTGTAACTGTTGGGGCATGTGAGGATATGCCCTTTGGCAGCTGTGACTGCATTACTTGGTCAGTAGGGTGACAGCAGTGTGGGATCTGGCTGAGGACTTGAAGGGAGGTGCTGGGCTGTGCCATCCATGACTCCAGCTGCCTTTTCTGGCAACATACTCTGTGGAACTCTTGGCAGGATTAGGACTGTTGAGGAATAGGGACAAGGGTGCCAGAAGAGAAAAGAAGGGGACAGAAGGGTTCACTGAAAGAATTACAGAAGCTGACCCACCACTTTTCCTCCCCTCCACACCCAGGTTTCTCCTCTGGTTCTTCTGCAGGGAACAGACGTAGTCATGGATCCTCTCTCAGAGCTGCAAGATGATCTGACCTTGGATGATACCAGCCCAGATCTGAACCAGTTGAAGCTAGCCTCCATTGATGAGAAGAACTGGCCTTCTGATGAAATGCCAGACTTTCCCAAGTCAGGTGAGTGGCACAATGTCTCTGACAACTGTAGACACCCTGGAGAGGAGGCTCCTTCCTGCTGAAGGGATCTCCAGGGGGTAAGATTGGGCCAAGGAGACCAGCCCTAGAGTATGGCTAGGAATGTAAGTTCCCTGGGGGCAGGCTAGAGAGAATGAGTCATGGAGAAAGTGCTAGGCCAGCCCCTAGGGTGACTCTGCTTTTACCATGTTCCTCAGATGACTCTAAAAGCAGCTCTCCAGAACCTGTCACACACCTGAAGTGGGATGACCCTTACTATGACATTGCCCGGCACCAGATTGTGGAAGTAGCAGGTAAGCATGCCAGTATGGTACTTCTTCCCTTATATTCTATGCTCCTGGCTTCGAGAAACCAACCTCTTTTGCCACCAAGAAAGGGTACATTTTGTACCTAGCCTCTGGCCTGCTCTTGAGCATATGAATCTTCCCTTGTGAGCATGGATTGGTTTTGATTGGTATGTACAACTGCTTCCTGACCTATGGTCCCATGGTCTCCCACTGTAGCCGGAATGTGGGAGGCATTGTGGCCTAAGAGCTTTGAAGTTAGAAAGCTGAGTTTGATCCAGTTTTGCTCTCTGACCTCCTTTCTCACACTGTTGTTGAGAGGAGTACAATGATTCTCGTATGTTAGCATCCTGGGAGCTAGAGCATAGTGGGCTCCAAATTAGTGGCCTTGTCCTTCCTATCCTGTCTTCCCTTCACTTGCCCTGATCCCTGATATCTGATTTTCTATCAGTCACTGGAGATGTGGATAATGTCACCCCTTTCTTAGGGTTTGGAATGGGCAGAGCCTTTTCAAGATGCACAGTGCCACATGACTCCCTGGAACATCCAGTTTCTAGTGGGTGTGCTGCCCTGCTGAGAATAGGTGCAGGAACCCTTTGGGTCTGTGCTTCAGGGAGCTCCCTTGTGTCATAAGGCAAGCTCCAGAAGAGACTGGAGCAGGGAAGTAGTGAGTCTCAGTGAGCTGGCTCTTGCTGTCAGTGTCAGAAGAGGCCACAATGTCTAAGGCATTCCCATGGTGCCTGAATTTCTGATGCTTACTTTGGTCTGGGTTGGAGCCCTTGAATGATCTCTCTTGACCCTGCAGAAGCAAGACAGTTTCTTCCTGGCTTAGGTCTGAACCTGGGAATCTGAGTAAGGTATCAGGGTGTCTAATGTCTGCCCTGACAGCCTTCTGACTTGGTAGTCAGTCAGAAGACAGCAGGTGAGGCTGTTCCCCCCACTTCTGTGGGGGTCCCCTTATCCTGCAACAAAACACCACCTTGCAGCATTTTTTTGTTTGTTTCTCCAGAATTTGGCAAGTCTGAGGGGGCCCAGCCAGGTAGGTGTCAGTTCTGGTTGTCTGCGCTTGGCCCCTCCTGGCTGTGGCCTCTGGCTCTATGAATCAGAAAGGACTCTTGGTGGAGGCAGGTGGGACCAGCTTAATTGCAGCTCCATCCTAGGAATCTGGGAGCTGGTGTTGGCTTTGGAAGCAGGAAATAGCAGAGTTTATGAGAGACATGGCGAGGTGGAGATCCAAAACTCAGGAGAGGGGAGCTGTAGGGACTGTGCCTTGGGAAGCTCCCAGTATAGACAAGTCTTGTTTGAAGAGCCAGTGGTGATGTCTGAACCAGAATTCAAAGAAAGTAGGCAATACTCTCAACTCCTCTACAGCCTATGGTTGTCCCTCCCTTCAGTAGCTGCCATGGACCTCAGTAAAACTTGACTTGGTCCCAGTAGGGTCTTTCCAGTGTTGTGCTGGTAACAGTAGACTCTATAGAAGGCAAAGAGACCATTATTTGTAACCTTTTCAGTTTATACAACAGCTGGTTTCAGGCTTCCAACATAATGTCAACTGGCTTGCAAAATGCCTGGCAATAGAAATATTTAACAAGGGGCTGGAGAGATGGTTCGGAGGTTAGGACCACTGGCTGTTCTTCCAGAGGTCCTGAGTTCAATTCCCGGAAACCACATGGTGACTCACAGCCATCTATAATGAGATCTGGTGCCTTCTTCCGGTGTGCAGGCATATATGGAGGCAGAATGTTGTAGACATAATAAGTCTTTGAAAAAAATATTTAACAAATGTAAACAGTCTTCATACACTGTGACTTTCTCAGTCCTGACCTCCACCTTAGACGTCCTTGTCCTGCAGGCTGTGGGCAGCGACACCCAGAAAGCCTGCTGGAAAGGCTCTCCTGCTGCTGCTTAACACCCATGCTGCCTTGAGAGAGCCTGATTGGTCTCTGGGGAATGCAGGCTTCTCCTACTCCACCCTCTCCCCAGCACCCAGCTGCCAGCTCTGTGTCTCTCTTAAGGTTCAGGGCAGAATCAGTTCTAATCCCTTCTGAGAGTGGGGAGGGGGAGTTCCAGTATGCTTCCTGTAGCAGCCACCCTGCTTGCTTGAAAACTTGGTGATGGGACTTCCATTTCTGAAGAGTCAGAGGACAAGGTCTAGACCCCTAGGGCTGCTGACTCTCATCCCATGCATGCCTTCCAGCTCCTGACTTATCCTTGATCCTCTTGCTGTCTTGGCTTTTTCAGTGTGTGTTACTAGATCAGCCTTATAGTTAGCGCTGAGGACTTGCCAAGGTGTCCGCCTCCTTTCCTAGAAGCTTACATTCTTACACTGGGGTATGATTCAGTGGTAGAGCTCTCAACCTAGTGCAAGGCCCTGGGTTCCAGCCTCAGTACTGGGAAAAATGAAACAATAAAAAAGAAACTTAAAACCAGTCATAGTCCTCTTTGACCCAGGGCTACCGGGGTGTGAATTTCTTTTTCTAGAGAAAATGCACATCTTTGTAACTTTTTGATGAACCTGTGAGTTTATTAGGGTTACTCATAAAGCATGGATGAAGGGTTTCTACACCCCACTTCTGTGGCCAGCTGAGAGGTGGAACAACATGTTCCTGGCCTGTAGCCTTAGCCTCTCACTGACATCTTACATTCCAGAGCTCTCAGATCCTCTACCTTGGCTAGGTACTCAGCTCTTCAGCCTTGCACCTGCATTCCAGGCATTCCTTCTGCTTAGATGGACTAGGCAGGTGATGCTCCCCTTCTTTGCAGGAGTCCCAGGACTTCTGAATTTCAGATTGTGTGACTGGGCTGCTGTTCTCTGCCTGTGTCTCTCCCCCTGCTCTGCTGCTTTCCTTTCCCCTAACAGAGCCAGTTGGAAGTAAATGAGGGCAGGAACTTAGCTGGGAGCCACCAGCAGCTGCCCCCCCCAAACACTAGCACTGCAGGGTTCAGAGAACTAGTGGCGCCCAGACCTTCAAAGCAGACCTGCCTTCCTTCAGGTGTGGTGTGCACACCTATAATACATATCAAAGCTGGAGCTAGTGGCACACCTTTAATCCTGCTTGGGAGGCAAAGGCAGAGGGATCTCTATAGTTCAAGTCCAGCCTGGTCTACATAGTGAGTTCCAGGACAGCCAGGGCTATATAATGAGACCCCGTCTTGTAAAAACAAAGACAAAAACAAACAAGCAAAAATACCGAATTCTATTACTCAGTAAACTGAGGTAGAGGAGCTTCAGATTTAGGCCAGTCTGAGCTCCATTTTGATAGCTTGTCTCAAAAACCAAACAAACCAAAACCCTGTTGCTGATATAGATGCATACTAACAATTCTGTTTGGAAAAATTTCTTCTCCAACTTCAGGAAACTCTTTGCCCAACACACTCTAATTTGTCACTTAACCATCAAATACAAGTTCAGAAATGAGGGGCTGGAGAGACGGCTCAGAGGTTAAGAGCACTGACTGCTCTCCCAGATGGTCCTGAGTTCAGTTCCCAGCAACCACATGGTGGCTCACAACCATCTGTGATGAGATCTGGTGCCCTCTTCTGGCGAGTAGACATACATGCAGACAGAACACTGTATACATAATAAATAAAAATCGTTAATTAAAAAAAAACAAGTTCTAGCTGGTCAGTGGTGACACATGCCTTTAATCCCAGCATTTGGGAGGCAGAGGCAGGCAAATCTCTGTGAGTTCGAGGCCAGCCTGGTCTACAAGAGCTAGTTCCAGGACAGGCTCTTAAAAACTACAGGGAAACCCTGTCTCGAAAAACAAAACAAAACAAAACAAAAAACAAGTTCGGAAATGAAACTGCATGTCATATGACCTGTGTCTTTATAAGGGCGACAACATTTATTAGTTGAGATGGGATCTTGCTGTTTTACTCAGGCTGGTCTTGAACTGATCCTTACCAGTGACTCTCCCGTCTCAGTCTTCTAAATAGCTGGAATCATAGGTGTATATCCATACCCCTGGATACCAGCACTTACTGAATGCCTGACATGAGCGGGCTGATACAGAGCAGAGCAAGTTAAACACAGGAAACAGTCCCTGCCTTCAGGCTGCTCCTGAGCCATTGGGAGATAGACCATGGACTTACACAGGAGAGTAGAAACTGGTGACAGAGATGAACGGCTATTAGTGCTGGGAGCTGTGAGAAGAGCTAGCTTAGCTATTTGGGGAAAGGTGGAGACAGTTGTCTGTGTATTGAGTCCCCCAGGAGGCCAGTTTGGAACAGAACTGTCCAGAGAAAGTTTTGTCTGATACAACAACCTGCATACCAAGCTACCAGAGTTTCTGTGGTAGAAGATTTGCATGGTGCAGCCCGAGAAGTGAGACCAAGACTCAGTCAGAGGCCTGAGAGCCATTTTAAGGATTTTTTTTCCCCCTTGAAAGAGGATGTCATGAAGCCCAACTTGGCCTTGAATTTACTATGTAGCCGATCCTTGCTTTGAACTTCTGATCTCCTGCTTCTGCCTCCCAGTGCTAGTGATAGTTTAGAGGTCTTGATCAGATTGTTATTTTCCTGCCAGTTAAAGATTTAAAGGCAAGAAAATTCTCTAGCATAAGAGATAGCAGTGGACAAATCTGGACCTCCCCATCTTTCTGCCTAACCGGAGTGTGTTTAACTCCTGGTCTCTCATTAGGTCTCTCATTACATGTGTGTGCTGTCCTGACTGGCTTCCATTTTAAGGAATATTTGCAGGACTAGGTCTACAGATTCTTTGTAAGGTAGGATTGAGGGGAAAGGGCATGCTGTGAAAGTAGAGTTGGGGGCAGTAGGTGTTTACAGTCCTATAGTTAGAGTTAGAATTGGGTGCCAGGTGGACTTGGTGGACTGGACCTCAGAAACTGGCACAAGAAGTTCTTTATTGAACCCTGGCCAGGCCCTTTTGGACCTAACAAAGCCAGGCTGTGCTTTGGGTGGAGACAAGAGGATGAGGACTTTTCTAGGATCTATCAAGGTTGTGAGTCTGCTAGGGTCAGGGCATTTAACCATTAGGGATGGGGCTATCATAGAGAAGCTGCCTCCTTCTTTCCTTAGCAACCTCTGCCTCAGCCTATAGAAGAGTGAGAATCTTCAGAACACTCTGAATAGAACAAGTCCCTGGGGTCCATTGTAGTTGATTTTTTTTTTCTCTTTGGGGAACCGCCAACCAGCTCCAAAATAAATACACGGAGACTTATTCTTATTTATGAATGCCTAACCTTAGCTTGGCTTGTTTCCAGCCAGCTTTTCTAACTTAAATTTCCCTGTTTCTCTTTAACTACATTTTGCCTTTCTTTATTCTCTATATCTTTCTTTCCTTCTTACTCTGTGACTGGCTGGCTTTGTGGGCTGGACAACTGACCCCTACCATCTTACTCACCTTCTCCTCCTCTTACTCCTCCCTCTTCTCCAGAGCTTTGATTTCTCCTGTTTATTCCCTCTGCTTGCCAGCCCCACCTATCCCTCTCTCCTACCTAGCTATTGGCCATTCGACTCTATTAGACCAATCAAGTGTTTTAGACGGGCACAGTAACACAGCTTCACAGAATTAAACAAATGCAATATAAAAGAATGCAACACATCTTTGCATCATTATACAAATGTTCTGCAGCATAAACAAATGTAACACATCTTTTTTTTAAAATATTTATTTATTATGTATACAATAGTCTTTCTGTGTGTATGTCTACAGGCCAGAAGAGGGCACCAGACCTCATTACAGATGGTTGTGAGCCACCATGTGGTTGCTGGGAATTGAACTCAGGACCTTTGGAAGAGCAGGCAATGCTCTTAACCCCTGAGCCATCTCTCCAGCCCCAATGTAACACATCTTAAGCTAGTATTTCACAACATGGCATCATAGACAGAGCAGGATGGTGGGGCTCACCACGGGAGAATAGTCCTTACTGCTGAGATGGAGTACAAGGGCAAACTCCCCATATTTATGGGCTGTGTCATCAGCTGCTCTCCTGTGTTGCTGCTCTTTGGCCTCTGAGGCAGTGGGGATGAAGTCAGTATAATTTGGTGTCTCTGAAAAAGTGAATTAAGTTAGGACATGGGGCGTGCAAACCAGGCTGTATCACCATTGAGCTTTCCTAAGGACCCTTGCTCTAAGCTGACACTGGAAGAGCATTTCATCTGGGGCAAGAGCATGTCTAAAGAGCTTTCTGGCCTCGTGACAGCCAGGGCCCAGGTCATCATGTTAAGTGTTTGGGACAAATACCTTTGAGAGAAAACACCTAGGTGAGATTTTGTCACAGCTTCACAGACTCCCCCGAACTCCATGGTCTTCAAAATATCTCTAATGGGAAAGATACATTTTTAAATTTGTTTATTTTTAGGCACATTGGTGCTTTACTTGCATGTATGCCTGTGTGAGGATGTTGGGTCTCCTGGAGCTGGAGTTGCTGTCATGTGGATACTGGAAATTGAACATGGGTCTTGTGGAAGAGCAATCTTTGTTCTTAATCACAGAGCCATTTCTCCAGCCCAAAAGATAAGATTTTTTTAGGAGTATCTAGAGTTCAGTCAGGGCCAAGTGTGGTCAGCTATTCTAATAATAAACTCAGAAAGTGTCTGTGGGCAGAATTGTTATTACTAGGGTGGTTTGACCCCACTGTCTACTGTCTAGCAGCCAGACCACTTTCCTCTATAGCCTTGGGTTGGCTGAAAAGCAGTCTCTATAAGTTTCCTTTCTTTCTTTCTTTCTTTCTTTCTTTCTTTCTTTCTTTCTTTCTTTCTTTCTTTCTTTCTTTCTTTCTTTCTCCTTCCTTCCTTCCTTCCTTCCTTCCTTCCTTCCTTCCTTCCTTCCTTCCTTCCTTCCTTTCTTTCTTTCTTTCTTTCTCCTTTTTGTTTGTTCTGTTTTTTGAGACAGGGTTCTCTGTAGCTTTGGAGTCTGTCCTGGAATTGTAGGCCAGGCCTTTCTCTGCGTCCCGAGTGCTGGGATTAAAGGCTTGCACCGCCACTGCCTGGCCCTCTATAGGTTTTCTAGGTCCTCGCTGCTTAGTGCTTCAGGGTAAACCAGTTGTAGGATGTCTTGTTGGCTAGATAGTGTAGGCATTGATGGATGTATTTTTGGCGAATGTGAGGGACTTTTTTTTTTATCTGTTGTAATTCAGGTCACCTTCTTGCTTCAGCACCCCATGGTGAGATCGTGGGTCTATACCATTAGAACACTTAAAATTTCTTAATAAGGTTATACTTATTTTGTGTGTGTGCATGTATATGTAACTGCAAGCCATGACATACACATGGGGGTCAAAGCTCAACTTTGAGGACTCATTTCTCTCTTTCTACCATGTGGGTCCCACCATGTGGGATGAAACAGGTCTTCAGATTTGGCAGCAAGTGCCTTAACCCATTGAGCTGTCATACTGACCCATTAGAATACTTTCACTAGGGGGCTGGAGAGATGGCCCCGCGGTTAAGAACACTGACTGTTCTTTTATCTTTTTTTTAAAAAAATATTTATTTATTTATTTATTATGTATACAATGTTCTCTCTGTGTGTATGCCCACAGGCCAGAAGAGGACACCAGATCCCTTTACAGATGGTTGTGAGCCACCATGTGGTTGCTGGGAATTGAACTCAAGACCTTTGGAAGAGCAGGCAATGCCCTTAACCTCTGAGCCATCTCTCCAGCCCCCTGACTGTTCTTAAAGAGATTCTGAGTTCAATTCCCAGCAACCACATGGTGGCTCACAATCATCTATAATGAGATCTGGTGCCCTCTTCTGGGGTGTAGGTACGCATGTAGGCAGAACACTGTACATAATAATAATAATAAAAAAGAATACTTTCACTATTCATATACACATCAAACCATGTCCATGTTTAGTGAAGGCGTAAGTCACAAAACAGTCCCACATCAGTTTGGAATTATGATTAATAAAAAAGGGTTATTTATTTAAGGGGAAAACTTACAGATCACTGTCCTAGACAACAGTCCTGTGCGTGAACAGGAACAGAGTCTAGCAGCCAGAAGTGGGAGCCAGAAGCAAGAGAGCAAGAGCAGGGCTACCGCTTCTTTTTAAAGCAAAAGAGACCATACCCAAGTGGACTGGCATCTTAAAGGCTATTGTCTGAAGGAGTGGAAGGAGCTCCTGCAGCACCTCCTCCTTTTGTTTAAGAGAATTCCAAACTCAATACAAAACTATATACACTAGGAACAGATATCAAGTATAAGATTAGAATTACAATCAGCATAAACAATATTAAACAAGGAACATATGCTAAATATTTTAATAAGCATTCTATCCTAAGGAGTCTAAGTCTTGTGTTGGAAATGGCTTGGCTAGATCATAAGAGGATGGTAACTACGGCTATCTAATCTTCAACCCCATCAAAGGCCTGAGAAGGGAGATAATATTACTTGAGCAGGCAGGAAGTACAATCAAGTAGCTTCCAAAGCGAGCAATATATGACAGACACAATTAGCTACTTGAGCAATCACCCAAAGTCTCATTTTGTAACGTTAAAGCAACCAACTTTGGCTATGGCCTAGCATAACTGACAGACCATTTTTAGAGGTAGGAAAGTTTTCAAAACCGTCTTATCCTGTCTTGACAAGATTTGACAGTCCTGCTTATCCATTTCCAGATATCATGTAACTTGTCAGTGGTTGAGGCATTGTCAGTTCCTTGCCCAAAGGCCAGTTTTGCCAAGAAGAAAGCAAGCTCCAAGTGGAGTGTCTTCGGTGCTCAACATTCTCTCGGGAATAGATTGGTGCTGTCAGAAGCAATCATGTCTCATGTCAACCGAATCCTAAGTTATTTAAATGCCATGTTCCACAGATCCTTGAAGTGGTTGAATACCTATCTAGACAAAATACAACCTAGGTATCTAAAGAACCTAATTGATCTGACTGTATGTACAACAAACATGAACAACTATTGACCTATTATAATTAATACCTGTATAACTTAGAGAGTAAAACTTCATGTCAGAATATTAAATAATCTGTAAACAAATGTGCAACAAATGAGGACAATGACCTCAAAATGTAAACAATATATAAGTATCTTGATCAGAGGTAGGAGTAATATATAATGCAATATGAAAATATATCCTAAAAGTTGTATCAATATACGAAATGTCCTAAACAGAGATAAGAACATACATATATACAATCTGACAGAATAACTTTGCATAGGTGTACAAATAGTGTAAACAAAAATAAGAAATATAATTTGAAATTGTATCAATATACAAAAACCATACCAGTGTAAATTACCCATGAATAATAGCTCACAAGTATTCACTCTGTTACCCACTATTACTATCCCCCCTTTTTTTTAACAATCATAATTTTCATCCCAACCCTCTGTCTAATACAAGTAATAATCAGCAACCCCTAAACAGTGTCCCAACCCTATGTATCCTGCAAAATTAAACTGATGGTTAAGTTTCAAAATTACTGTCTAGTATAGTTGCAAACAATTTCCGAGAAGTCAATAGATAGGTTTTTTTTTTTCCCCCAAACGTTCTTATTTGGAGTTCTGGTCAGAGTGTCATGAGAAGATGCACCATTTCAGCAGTACCTCCCCCAAAAGAAGCGGTCTTATAGTAGCACTGTCTGCATCATGATCTCATCTCAACTAGGTAGAGCTGTTGCTGTGGGCCCCATCTTCTTCCTGGAAACTTCAAAGATTACTGCAGGAAAAGAATCTGTAGGAAAATCTATTGTTCATCAAGAAAAACTTAAACATCATTCATATAAACATACATTCAATGAAGAATTTGATATGAACAAAAAAGGCATGGAGAAAATAAAATTTTTCCTAAAGTCTTTCTTCTGTCCCATACCAGATGGCTCCCAATATGAGACAGAAACTCTGAATGCTCCTTTTAACAACGCACTTGGATTTAGAGAAGTAGGGGAGCCATTGTCCATCTCCAAAACCAGCTGAATATATTAATATGTGTGTGTATGTAAATGTAAGTGTAACCTATACCTGGATTCATAAACTATATTCTGTTCTCTAGATGCTCCTTAGTGGATAGTTATTTTTTCTTCTGTCAGCATTCAAACATCCAGAGTCTTTTGAATTTTTGATGATGTGTATTTTTCTGCAAAGATAAGAGCAGAACCCTGCCCCAACCCTATATGGCTTTCCTTACCACCTGTATGGTTGTCACCATTGTGGATGAGCTGTCATTTCTCTGTTTCAATATGTTTCTCCTTTTCAAAGTGAATCTTTATTAATTTTGATGGTATCCATAGTTTTTCTTCTCCTGTGGAAACAAGAGCGAAACCCCTTCTCCAATGTAGCACATCTCATAGTTTCCATAGTGAGGTCAACACATCCTTGAAATATACTGGTTGATTCAATTCAGAAGTTTTTTCCATTATCCAATGCCTCACTGCTGCTGTTCATTTCTCATTAGTGTTAAGAAAATTCAAGGTTAATAAAACATTATGCAATCTATTTCTGGGGATATTTTCTGTCGCTTTCTGTTTGTTCGGCATATCTTTTATAGTATGATCTGACATTTCTATAACTGCCTGAACTGTAGGATTATTTGGTATACCTGTAATGTGTTTTATATTATAATAAGCAAAAAACCATTTCATTTTCTTATATACATATGCTGGACCATTGTCTGTCTTTATTTGTGCAGGCATACCCATGATGGGCATAACGTCTAATAAATGTGTGATTACTAAATCAGTCTTTTTTGAGCTCAAGGCAGTTGCCCATTGAAAACCTGAATATGTGTCTATGGTGTGGTGCACATATTTAAATTTACCAAATTCCATAAAATGGAACACATCCATCTGCTAGATTTCATTCCTTTGAGTGCCCTTTGGGTTACTCCCTGCAGGCAACGGTGTTTGATTATAGAAAGAGCAAGTAGGGCACCTCTTTATAATCTCCTTAGCTTGTTGCCATGTAATAGAAAACTCTTTCTTTAAACTTTTGCTATTGACATGATGTTTTTTATGAAATTCAGAGGCCTGCAACATACTTCCAATCAATAGTTGATTAGTTTCTGTATTACCTTGTGCTAGAGGACCTGGCAGACCCGTATGGGAATGGATGTGTGTTATTCATATAGGATAAAGCCTGTTCCTGATTATGTCTTGCACCTGGATGAATAATGAAGTCAATTCTGTATCATCTGGTATAAATTCAGCAGTTTCAATATGCAAGATACCTCTTTCTGCATATTGCAAATCAGTAATTATATTGAGAGGTTCTTTAAAATCCCTTAGTACCATAAGAATAGCATATAACTCTGCCTTCTAAACAGAATTATAAGGGCTTTGTTCCACCTTACTTAATTCTTCTGATTTGTAACCTGCCTTCCCTGTTTTATTTGCATCAGTATAAAATGTACAGGCTTCTGTTATTGGTGCATCTCGTACAATTCGGGGAAGAATCCAAGAAGTTCTCTTTATAAGGTTAAGTCTTTCACTTTTGGGATAATTTCTATTAATTTCTCCCAAAAAATTAGCACAGGCCTTTTGCCAGAGTTCATTGTCTTCCCATAACGTTTTTATTTCATCAGCAGTAAAAGCAACTATAATCTCTACTGGGTCTACACCTGCTAGTTGGCAAATTTACCTTTTATAATTAATTCAGAGACTTTCCAGATAAGTTTTTAATTTTTTACTTGGTTTATGTGGTAAAAAGATCCATTTTAAGATAATATCGTCCCTCTGCATTAAAATTCCTGTAGGAGAAATTCTGGAAGGCAATATGACTAGAATACAGTTAAGATTTGGATTCACCCTATCTACATGTGCCTCCTGTAATTTCTCCTCAACAATCCTCAATTCCTTTTCTGCTTCAGTTGTTAATTCTCTGGGACTCTTCAAGTCTTTATTACCATTTAAGGTTTTGTTTAAGTTAATTATTAGATCAGGTGTTATCCCAACAGCCAGTCGTAGACTGAAAATGTCTCCTAATAATCTTTGAAAGTCATTAAGAGTCCGTAACCGGTCTCTCTGAATTTGTACCTTTTGTGTTCTAATTTTCTGTAAACCTATTCTGTAACCTAGGTAATTAACAGAATCTCTTCTTTGAATCTTTTCAGGAGCAATTTGTAATCCCCATTTAGGCAAGACTTTCTTTACTTCTTTAAACATCCTTTCTAAAGTATCCATATTTTAATCGAATAACAAAATGTCATCCATGTAATGGTAGGTTACAGACCTAGGAAATTGCTTACGTATTATTTCCAATGGCTGGCTGACAAAGTATTGGCACAGGGTTGGGCTATTGAGCATTCCCTGTGGGAGACTAGTCCATTGATATCTTCTAGTAGGCTGAGAATTATCATAAGTAGGGACTGTGAAGGCAAACTTTTCTCTTTCCTTTTTTTGTAATGGTATAGTGAAGAAACAATCCTTTAAATCAATAACTATGAGAGGCCATCCCTTTGGTAACAGAGAAGGCAGAGGAATTCCAGATTGTAGAGGGCCCATAGGTTGAATAAGCTTGTTGATAGCACTTAGATCTGTCACCATTCTCTATTTTTCAGATTTCATTTTAACAATAAATACAGGAGAATTCCAAGGGCTAGTAGATTCGTCTATGTGTCGAGCATCTAGTTGCTCTTGTACCAGCTGTTCTAAAGCCTGCAACTTTTCCTCAGCTAGAGGCCACTGCTTAACCCATATTGGTTTTTCAGTTAACCATTTTAAAGGTAGGGCAGTTGGTATGAAGTCTGTCCAGTAGAGATAATGTCTCATCCTTGGATATAATCTTTATAGCATGCATATTACCTTCCTGTAGAGATGTTCTATCAGTCAATCTGTCATGCTCCTTTGACAGAGTTTGATTAACACATTCAACAGTGCAAATTCTCTCAAATAATATTTCCACACCCAGTGTCATTAATTGGGTTTTATGTGACAAATCATCTGTTTCCTTCTCCGGAGTGCTTAATCTTCCGTTAAATGAAGTCGTATTCTTCAGATTTCCAAACTCTCTCTTGAGAAACGTGGTTTCAATCTGTAAAGACTGCACCATTTCTAAAAATGCCTCATTCTTAGCTCTATTGTCAAACCATTTTTTTAAGGAAAAAATATTGAGGACAAAACTAATCCCCAGAATTAAGATTAATGATGTAGAAAGGGCATCATAAAAGTCTTGTAATACCTCACACATGCTGTGAGTAAAGAGGCCATTGAAACCTTGCACAGTTAGATTGTCTAACATATTGCCCTTTTAAATTAGCAACTTATGATCTATATTTAAGATATTAAATCTTACCTGTGGTTTAATTAGCTGGATTAGGTTCAATAACTGTAACCTGCCAGTAGGTGTCGCAGGCCACCTACAAAACTAATCCAGCTGAGACCAGCGATGTAGTTGGAGTCACGTGACTGGTATGAATCTTGTTTTAGTGTGAAATGCTAAAAGATATCCTTAGATCAAAAAATAGTTATTAATAGAAATCACAAACTGTATGTACTGCGGTGGGCCCTGATCGGTCAGCAGCCACAGGAGCACAGGGATAACAAGATAACAGCAGACACCCAAGAAAGCCTGTATCCCGTCTGAATTTCCGCACAGTGTGTGGTGGTGGGAGGACTGGAAGCCACCCTGAGGTGAGTAATGAGATAATATAAAGAACCAGGCCCGATCTGCAGCAAGAAAAACCACTGCTTTGTGAGAATTCTATATCCAAATGAACTGCAGGCTCCACGCACAGGCCTGCCTGGCTGAGGGAGGGCCTAGCCAGGTGCACTCAGAGCTGGCGGTGGGCAGTAGAGCTGGGGGTTCTAAAACCAGATGAAGGCGTAAGTCACAAAACAATCCCACAGCAGTTTGGAATTACGATTAATAAAAGGGTCAGTTATTTAAGGGGAAAACTTACATATCACTGTCCTAGACAATAGCCCTTGGAGTGAACAGGAACAGAGTCTAGTAGCCGGAAGGGGGAGCTGGAATCAAGAGCAGGGCTACCGCTGCTTTTTAAAGCAAAAGAGACCACGCCCAAGTGGGCTGGTGTCTTAAAGGCTGTTGGCTGTGGGAGCAGAAGAGCTCCTGCCGCGGTTTATCAGTATTTCCCTCTCTCCCCTCCTCCCAGCGTCTGGAAGCCTTCTCATTTGCTTCCCAACTCTGTGGACTTGTGGTCTTAGACCACGGACCTAATATAGTTTTTCATGTGGTGACACCCCAACCATAAAATGATTTTATTGCTACCTCATAATTGTGATTTTTTTTGCTATTGTTATTAATTGTAATATAAATATCTGGTAAGCAGGATGTCTGATTTGTGACTCCTGGGGAAAGGTCATTTGATCCCAAGGGGTTGTGGCCCACAGTTGAGTAGCACTGTCTTAGACTCTCACAAAATCATATAGTAGCTGCTCTTTGTTCCAGGCTGCTCTCACTTAACCGATTTTCAAGGTTCATATATATTTTGTGCCATATATCAGTACTTTCTTCCTTTCTGTCATCATACTTTTATTGCATGAATATACTTTATTTTTCCTGACACAGATTATCTTGTATCTCAGGCTAGCCTCAGATTTATTTAAGTGTAGGTAAGGATGACTTTGAACTTCTGGTCTTCCTATCTCTGAGAACTGGGACAACAGATGTAGCTGTCCCCTTTGGTCTATGTGGTCCTAGGGATCAAACCCAGGGCTTCCTGTATGCTAACCTGAGCAGGCACGCTGTCAACTGAGTTACATTCCCATACATTTATCTACTGGTGAATGTATGTTGTCTCCATAGACATTACCTTTTCAAGGTGAGTTTTACTTACAAAGAAAGGGTCTCACTACACCTTGCTATCTTGGAACTTGCTTGGTAGACCAGGCTGGTTCAGACTCACAGTTTTTCTGTCTTCGCTTCTGCCTCTCAAGTGCTAGATTTAAAGGCACTCAACACTGTATCTATCATAAAAGTGATTTTATTACTACTGTTTTGTTTTCTTTTTATTTTTTTGAGACTATGTCATGTAGCCCATGCTGGCCTTGAACCTATTAAAATTTGAAAGCCTGATCCTCCTGACTCTATCTCCAAAGTGTGGGTTTACAAGTGTCACCATGACTGGGTTAAAGAGCAAGGTTAAAATTTGGGGGAGGGGTGTCCCAATTTAGTGCACCTGAAGTAACTGTACCCAGCATGCCCTTGAGTAATGGACATGAGTCAGCCAAGCCCTGCAATCACTGGCACAGGCCCCAGGTTGGTATGGTTCACTTTTTCACCAGCTGTGCTCCATCTTTCTCCACACTTAGGTGATGATAAATACGGGCGAAAGATCATTGTCTTCAGTGCCTGTCGGATGCCCCCCAGCCATCAGCTGGACCACAGCAAGCTCTTGGGGTGAGTATCCCTAGAGAGTCAGGTGGGGAAGAACACTAGACAAGCAGTCAGACCTAATTTCTGGTCCTAGAGACTGTGACCTTGGCAAGTGTCTTAGAGCTTTATTTTCTCAATTTTCAAAGATGATAGTGAGGCATGTGGCCTCTTTCCTGACAGGAGTGAGATGGCACACCAGAAAATAATCTTGAAAAGTAAATACTTTCCAAATATGGACAGTATTTCTGATATAGTCGTGATTCTCTCTCTCTCTCTCTCTCTCTTTTTAGTTTTTTGAGACAGGTTTCTCTGTGTAGCCCTGACCATCCTGGAACTAACTCTGTAGACCAGGTTGGCCTTGAACTTAAAAATCCACCTGTCTCTGTCTCCTAAGTGCTGAATTAAAGGTATGCACCACCACTGCTATGTATAATCATGATTCTTTTTAAAAATAATTTATTCAATTTTATTTTATATGCATTGAGATGAGGGTGTCAGATTCCCTAGAACTGGAGTTACAGCTGTGAGCTGCCCTGTGAGTGCTGGGAATTGAACCCGGTCCTCTGAAAGAAGAGCCAGCCAGTGCTCTTAACATCTGAGCCATCTCTTCAGAACCATGATTTTTAATCATTTCTATTTATAATCAAAAATAACACTGTCTTACTTTGTACCAAGTTTGGTATCAATGGTTTCTGTACCTGTGGGGCTTCTGCTACCAAATGTGTATGAACTCTCTCCTAGCACAAATCCAAAGGCTGCTTGTCTAAGTCACTGTTGTGTAGCTGTGAAAAGACTCCATGACCAGGCAGCTTTTATAGAAGAAGGCATTTAATTAGGGACTTGCTTACAGTTTTAGTTTTTGTTTTCGTCATGGTAGGAAGCATGGCTACACACAGGCAGTCATGGTGCTGTGGTGGAGAAGTAGTTGAGAGCTGCATCCAGATCTGCAGGCAGGAGCCAGGCATGAGCGCACACACTACACACACACACACACACACACCCTATTTGGTCACAGTCCCTTCTGAGACCAGACTCGTGTTTCCACTAGTTCTGTCTGTCCTGTTTTCAGTCAGATTACATCAGACTTGGCTTTTTCCCACTCCCCACCCAGATCTAGGGGGTTGAAATGGAAAAATGCTTGAAGCTTGGAATAAGAAGACCAGTTAAATTTGAGCTCTGAATTTTAACTAGCTGTGTGCTTGGAGGCCTATATAAACTCACTGAAGTCTATATAAACTCTGAGTTCTCTGTGTCCTCACAGAGTTCTTGTGGGTAATAATGAAATTTCATCATATATATTTTTAGAGTATTACAATTTTGAGAGGTTAAAAATATGTAAGTTGTTATGCAGAAAAAAAGCAACCCTATAAAACAATAAGGTCTCGCAGACCTGTCACCCAGAAAGCAAGCCATTGTGTGTTGCTGCATCCACTTTGTATTTTCTTCTTCATTTGGAACTCTATATTCAATTTGATGTTTTGGATGATTCTTTCATCTTCTGGGTATAAAACATTCCTCAAAGACATCCTTTGATGCCTTTTTTTTTTTTTTAAAGCTCAGACAGTGGCGGCACACGCCTTTAATCCCAGCACTTGGGAGGCAGAGGTAGGCAGACCTCTGAGTTCGAGGCCAGCCCAGTCTACTGAGTAAGTTCTAGGACAGCCAGGGTTACAGAGAATCCCTGTCTCAAAAACAAACAAACAAACAAACAAAAAAACCACACACACACCCAAAACCATATTATTTAGCTGGGCATAGTAGTGTGTGCTTTAGGTCCAGCACTTGGAAAGCAGAGATAGGTTGATCTCAGCAAGTTCCAGGTCAGCCTGGTTCCAGGCCAGACTGGGTTATACAGTGAAACCCTCCCACCTACCCCCAAGAAAACCCTCAAAAACCATGTTATTTACATATAATATGCATATAGAAAAGTAAACCAATTGTGTACTAATTTTTTTTTCTTTTAAGCCAGCTCTCATTTTGTTGGCCAAGCTGACCGTAAACACCTAGGCTTACGTGACCTATTTGCCTCCGCTTCTCGAGTATCTGGGACTACATATCTGCACCCAGTTTCTGGTGAATTTGATGATGCATGTCCGCAATTCCAGCACTTGGGGGGCTTATGAAGGATTATTTTGAGCTACAGAGTAGGACCTTGTCTCAAAAACCTAAAAACAAAGCAAAACAGAAACTCCATACTTATCACTGCCCCTGCCCGCCTCAGGTTTCCAGTTTGCTTTTCCAGTGTCTGCCTCAAGCATGACCACTGTTCTGACGCCTGACTTCACAGATGAGTCCTGTCCGCAGAAGCACCCTGTGAGGTGGTCTGTTTATAGGTATCCCAGGATTTTTTTTTTTTTTATGGTTTTCGAGACAGGGTTTCTCTGTAGGTTTGGAGCTTGTCCTGGAACTCGCTCTGTAGCCCAGGCTGGCTTCTAACTCAGAGATCTGCCTGCTTCTGCCTCCCAAGTGCTGGGATTAAAATGTGCACCACCACTGCCTGACTTCCAGCCCGATTCTTATCATTATGAAACTGAGAATAATTTAGCCCTTACCACACTGAGCACTTTGTGTTTACAAAGGACTGTGGTACTAAGATGTCATTTTGCAGCTAAGTGTGGTTGCCAAGGGACTGATTGTCCATTTTCTAAGAGGTCTGACCCTGGGCTCTACCCTCTCATTTATTTATTTATTTATTTATTTATTTATTTAGAGACAGGGTTTCTCACTGTTTCCTTGGAACCTCCTGGAACTCACTCTATAGACCAGGCTGACCTTGAACTCACAGAGATCCACCTTCCTCTGCCTCCCTAGTGCTGAGATTAAAGGCATGTGCCACTCTCGCCCAGCTAAAGATTTGTTTATTTATTTGTTTTTTTGTTTATTTGTTAAGTACACAATGGTCTGCCTGCATGTATGGCTGCAGGCCAGAAGAGGGCACCAGCTTTCATTGCAGATGGTTGTGAGCCACCATGTAGTTGCTCATGAATTAAACTCAGGACCTCTGGAAGAGCAGCCAGTGCTCTTAACTGCTGAGCAGTCTCTCCAGCTCCCTATTGTTTATTACTTCCAAATTTCCAGTGTGTTCAGCGTGTGTGTGTATGGCTTTGTGGTCCATCAAAAGCCTACGAATTGAAACAGTTGACCTTCTGGCCGTCCTGACGTCCTTCCATGGACACAATGTTTTATAGACTGTACCATAGATCACAGATTCTGTAGGAGGCAGAAGTGCTCCAAGGTCTAGAATGCAGTCTTGGCATTGGACACTTCACCGCTGTGCCACAAACTGAAACCTTGGCCAAGCACCTGGCCTCTGCTGATTGCCCTCATTAGTAAAACAAAGTTGACTTGAGCTTCAGTTGTAATGTATTGGAAGTGTTTGGCAGACATTAAAGCTTTTACCAATAACCAATGAGAAAAGTATATCAAGCCCTTTTAACTGTGGAACACACAGCCCAGCTTGGACCTCAGGTCTACCGATTTTGCTGTCAAAATGAGTGGTGTTTGCATACTTACAGTTCCAACCCTCTGCCTTCTTCCAGGAAAGAAACTTGGGTTACACAGCCAAATGACAGCAGGAAGGGTCTGTGGGGAAGGAAGCCGTGATGCAAGTACTGTTTTCTGTTGTAATAGGGACCACACTTGTGCAGAGGACAGATCTGAACAGGACTTTTTATGTGTGTATGATGTTGGGAGTTGAACCTGTGGCTTACACATGCTAGGTAATTACTCTACCACGGAGATACACTCCCAGCCCTGGCACTTCTCTTGAAGGTACTTGAAACACACACTGGACCAGTATGTGGAGAGTGACTACACACTGCTGTACCTGCACCACGGCCTGACCAGTGACAACAAGCCCTCCCTCAGCTGGCTACGGGATGCCTACCGGGAATTTGATCGCAAGTGGGTTGGGACGTGGGAGTGGGCTCCAGAGCCTAGTGTGGGTGGCTCTGCACTGACAGTTGTCTGGGTTCTGGGTTGTTCTGGTCAGGAGCTTATTCCGTGTTAGTACAGGCAGGGTCCCTAACAACCCTGCCCCTCACGCCACCCATTCCTAAGTTTTCCACTTGTCCTGCAGGTACAAGAAAAACATCAAAGCCCTGTATATCGTGCACCCAACCATGTTTATCAAAACCTTGCTTATCCTCTTCAAGCCCCTCATCAGGTGAGCAGGCCACAGGTGTGCACCCCTCACACATCAAGCAGATGCCCAGGGTGGCCAGCTTGGGGTGATGCAGACCAGGTGCCTGTCTGCAGGGAAAAGCAAAGACCCACGATGGGTCCAACCTGACCCAGATCCTTCCCATTGCCTCCAGTTTCAAGTTTGGACGGAAGATCTTCTATGTGAATTACCTGAGCGAGCTGAGTGAGCATGTGAAGCTGGAGCAGCTGGGGATCCCTCGCCAAGTGCTCAAGTGAGACAGCAGGGTGTGGGTGTGTGTGCTCGCGTGGGGACCCACTGCTCAGTTGTGTGGGAGGCAGAGGAACCTAGGTGGGGGTCTTGGAGAAGCTAGGGAAGTGAGGAAGGCAGTGTCAAGATCCAGAGAAAGTAGATAGAGCCAAATCAAGCCCCATTTCTCTCACAAGCCTTTGACTGAATTTCTTTAAAGTGTGTTACATTAAGTGGGGTGATGTGGGAGGTCCTTCTGTATATGTGTTGCTTTATTGGTTGATGAATAAAGCTGTTTAGGCTAATGGCTTAGGCATATTCCTGGCTAACTTTTATATCTTAAATTAATCCATTTCTATTAATCTGTGTATCGCCACGAGGCTGTGGTAAAGTTCCAGAGACTGTCTCCTTCAGTAGTTATTTGACGTCTCCTTAACTCCACCTACTCTCTCTCTCTGTTTAAATTGTCTGCCTGGCTTTGCTCTGCTAAGCCATTGGCTGAAACAGCTTTATTCATCAACCAATAGCACTAAAGTATATTCATAGCATACAGAGAGGAATCCCACATCAGTGGAGCTGTTTTGAGGATATATGAAATAATCCGTGGAAAATCACACAGTAGTGCTGGGCGGTGGTGGCGCACACCTTTAATCCCAGCACTCGGGAGGCAGAGGCAGGCGGATCTCAGTGACTTTGAAGCCAGCTGGTCTACAAGAGCTAGTTCTGGGACAGCCAGGACTGTTACACAGAGAAACCATGTCTCAGAAAAAGAAAGAAAGGAAAGGAAGAGGAGATTGGGGGGGGGGGGGGAGGAAAGGTAAGGAAAAGAAAAGAAAAATCATACAGTAAATGCTTGATAGAGTTGGCTACAAGACTACAGAGCCAGAGGGCCTGACCCTTGTTCCATCTACTCTCCCAGGTATGATGACTTCCTCAAATCCACCCAAAAGAGTCCTGCAACAGCTCCCAAGCCCATGCCACCACGCCCCCCGCTGCCAAATCAGCAGTTTGGGGTCTCATTGCAGCAGTGAGTATGCTGAAGTTAGGCAGGTCTGGGGCTGATGGGGACTGAACCAGCATGCAGAGTCCCAGCTCACCCTTTTGCTCCCACAGCCTCCAGGAGAAAAACCCAGCCCAGGAGCCCATTCCCATTGTGCTCAGGGAGACAGTTGCCTACTTGCAGGCTCATGGTGAGTGCTGTGGAGCCCTGGGCCTAGTGACCTTCCAGCCACTCTCTTCCCTGGCTGCCCTTGAGAAACTCTGAGCAGAGCATAGAAAAGTACACTCCCAATGACCCTTCTTTGAATTCCAAGAGTGATCGGGCAAGGAAGTGATCTATCACCTAGAGCTCGGAGACTCACCAGCCCCTTGTTCCCCAGCTCTCACCACAGAGGGCATCTTCCGGAGGTCGGCCAACACCCAGGTTGTACGGGAAGTGCAGCAGAAATACAACATGGGTAAGTGGGTCAGACCCTAGAGCTTGTCCACAGCGTGTGCACAGTGAGTCGAGAGAGAGAATGGGACATGTTGTAGCTGTGATGGGCTGTAAGCAAGGGGAGGTGGGGGAGAGACAGAGAGAGAGAGAATGGGACGTGTTGTAACTGTGATGGGCTGTAAGCAAGGTCCCAGATTCTCTTCTTGCCAGAATTTCCATATCCTTTGGTGTGGCAAAAGGTCCTGATTCTGCTGCCTCACTTTCAGGAGCTGCAGCCTTGGGTACAAGGTCATTTAGAGGCAAAGAGGCAAGGAATAATTTTTGTTTGCTAGTGTCCTCACACACTGCAGATGGTCTGAGTCTGTGTACCCTTGTTAAGAGGAAGAGAAGAACTGGGCAGTGGTGGCGCACACCTTAAATCCCAGCACCCAGGAGGCAGAGGCAGTCAGGCCAGCCTGGTCTACTGCGCAAGTTCCAGGGCAGGCTCCAAGGCTACACAGAGAAACCTTGGCTCGAAAAACAAACAAACAAACAAACAAACAAAAAAAGGAAAAAAGAAGAAGAAAAAAACAACAAAAAACAAAACAACAGAAAAAAGGAAGCGAAGAGGCAGATGCAATAGGGGGTCCTGGGAAAAGGCAGCTTGTGCAGCAGACAAAAGGACAAGTAAAAGGGGCTTGCTGGCCTCTGGATTGGCCTGGTGTTCTCTCATCCTTTCTTCCTGCATGCAGGGCTGCCAGTGGACTTTGACCAGTACAACGAGCTGCACTTGCCGGCAGTCATCCTCAAGACCTTTCTTCGGGAGCTTCCTGAGCCCTTGCTGACCTTTGACCTCTACCCCCACGTTGTGGGCTTCCTCAGTGAGTTCTCTCTTTCCTCCCCAGCTATCCAAATCCTCTGCCAGAGCTGGAACTGAGCTCAGGGGAGTGTATATGGCCATACCCACCATCCTCTGCAGGCTCGTGGGCATAAGCAGCTCTCAGAAGTCCCGTTGGGTTCCCCACTAGCCTCATACCAGGGTTTCCCGAGCTAGCCCTGGGCCCTGTAATGTGGAGCTGCACTCTTCACAGACATTGATGAAAGCCAGAGAGTGGAGGCCACACAGCAGGCTCTCCACACACTGCCAGAGGAGAACTACCGGGTGCTCCGTTTCCTGACTGCCTTCCTGGTACAGGTGAGCCCTGGCCCTGCTGCTCACCTGGTGTGTGTGGGGGGTCACTGCTTGGATGCTTGGATGTGGTTGCTGGGAGTAAGAGGCAGGGCCCTAGATTCTAATTGTAGCCCCATTTCCTTCCACAGATATCTGCCCATTGTGACCAGAACAAGATGACCAACACTAACCTGGCTGTGGTCTTTGGCCCTAATCTGCTGTGGGCCAAGGATGCTGCTATCACCCTCAAGGCCATTAATCCCATCAACACCTTCACTAAGTTCCTCCTGGATCATCAAGGGGAGCTGTTCCCCAGCACAGACGCCCAGGCGGTCTGAGCACAGCCCCACCAGCCCCTTCTCTGGCAGCCCCAGCTGGACTTGTCCTCCTGCTATTAACCGTATTGGAGTCCAGGGTTCCTGCCTAGGAAGGGGCCCCGAAGCCCTAGAAGATGGAAGTTGGAGCTCACTAACTGGGCAGCCCCTCCTCTCCCTCTGTCCGCCCACCTCACCAGCCCTCGAGGCCTCTGTTATCGTAAGACATTTTCTTTGCCTTATACCTCTCACTGCCTCTTTGGTTGCTGGGCTTTCCAGAACTGGGCTTGGCGCCTCTGGGACCGAACCTCAGTAACCCTTTTCTTTTTCCTGCCTGTTTCCCTGGCAACTGTAGAAGACTAAATCACTGCCGGCTGTGGTGGTATGGGGGCTGGTCCTCTCTTTTCTGCTTGTTAGGAAATGGGACAGCTGAGCCCTTGGCTTGAGCTGGCTCTCCTGGGTACCTCCCTTTCTGGTCAGTTGCTGTGCTTTTTAGAAGTGAGTGTTGGCCTGGGTACAAGTTCCCTCTGCTGCCCTTCCTACTAGTAGGGATGACAAGACCAGAGTTGGCTTGTCACTTCTGCCTCCTGGGTCTGTTCCTCCCCAAGTGGTACTGCTCCCAGTGTGTACCAGTCCCCCATTTCTGCCACACCTGGCATCTTGGATAACAAGACTGAGCCTCTGAACACCTGTTGAAATGGTCCTCGCCACTCCTGGGGAGCCCAGTGTCAGGTGTGTCAGCAGCATAGTCCTGCCCCTCCATCCTCTCATGTGTACAGGTCCCCAGCCAGTGGTCCATGTCGCGACCAGAGGCCCAGTGCTCCAGGATCCCTGGTGCCTCTTACTTCCTGCCTGGGTACTCTTGGAGGGCAAGGAGCTCAGAAGCCACTAAGAGGGGCAGGGGTTTTACTAATAAATCACCCCACCAGGAAGATTGAGGGAGTGTGGTGGCTACAGGGCCGTTGTCTCTCATAAACCCTGAGCCCCAGTGATGACTGACCGCTTTCATTCCACGCCTAGTGAAAACTTGTGACCCCCTTCCAGAAGTCTGCCCCTAGTGATGGGCTGGTGCGGCCAGGCATGACAGCTCCAGTGATGGCACTGGCTATCGTGGGACCTGCACTGAGCATCTTGCAAGCGACGCCACTGTGTATCAGGTCTCTGGTGCCTGAAGTGCTGCTTCTGTCAATCCTGGCCCAACCTGGGCCACTCGATTTTCACCCACCTTTTTGTATCAAGTGTTGCTGCACTCCATTTATTGAGGAGCCTTTGGGACCTCTCTAGCCCTGCACCTGCCCTGTCAGTGTGTAGCTGGGGGCGCTCTTACTGTGAATCCAGTGTTCACATTTACCGTGATTTTCTTGGCCCCAATCATGTATTTCACCATCTGCACTTTTTGTATTTCAATAAAAATGAAAATGGAAATGCCCATCTGGCTGTCTAGGAAGTTGGGAACCATGTGGGAAGTGTGGTATGACTGAGAGAGAGGGCTTTGGGAAGTCCCCTCCCTAGTCCATCTTAATTTTGTCTGTCATGTTTTTCTTGGGGAAATGTGAACAATGAAAGTCTAAAGAAAAATGATTCTGATCCCAGTCCAGTGGCAAACTTTTGTGAGCATGGGGACCCAAGCAGCTCTATCACGGAGGACTCGCCCAGCAGGGGACTGGATAGTTGGGGTCCCTCCTCCAGTCAATCTTCAACTCCTATATATTTAAGTCTAGTGCCTTCCAATATCACATGCAACTTGGACAGAATTATATGTAGTGGAGAGTGAGCAAGTGTAGCTTTCCCAGTGAAGATCTAATGACCCTACCTACTTCCTTTCAAAAGAGGCCCAGCCCTCGTCTTTTCATTGTGTGAATTGTTTTTGCCTTCCCCCTTTTATGTAGGTGCGAGGACAGACTCAGGAAATACTTCACCAATGGAGCCGCCTAAGGTTCTATTGTGTTGACAATCTCATGCATGTGGCAACAGCTGCTCTCATGAATAAGGGCTGGGAGCTCGAGAGAGCAGGTAAGAGCACCTGGTCCTCTTCCAGCAGGCACTCAGCATCTCTAATCTGCCTACTGGCCTCTGTGGGCTCTACACGTTCTACACATGCATCCACACATATCAGGATTTTTTAAAAAGAAAAGAGCTATATTATGCCTGGAAGACAGCACTCCGTGATATTCTGTATTCCCCTTTCTTATTCTGAGTAGGCCCAAGGCCTGCTTTCAGATCATTTACGCAGAGAAGTACCAGGTCGCCATCCGTTTTGTACCTGTAGCATTCCAACTGCTCACCGTGTGTTTTACCGTGGGACCAGGGCTTTCTCTCCCAGCTGACTGAAAAGGAGAGAACTGAAGTGAATAGTGTTGGATTGGGGTGGCTTTTACAGTCACATTCTTTTTTGTTTGGTGTTTCTGATGGGGTCTTACTATGTGGCCCTGGTTATCCTGGAAGTGTTGACCAGGCTGGCCTCAAACTCCAGAGATCCTCTTGCCCTAGAGCTTCAGTCTTGATTTTCTTACTTCTTATTGGTGAGATTCAGGATTGGTCCCATGTGAGACTATATATATCTATCAAAAACTGGTTCCTGAGGACCAGAAATAGTATCTGTGGTAAAAGTGACCAGAGGATTATCCTAGCCTCAGCTGTGATTCAGTTTTCATTTCCTTTCTTTTACCTCCCCAACCCTGACCTGGGAGGCTAAACTCTCTCCACGACCACCTGGCCACACAAGATATGAACTCTGTTCTCCTTCCCTCTCTTGAGTAGACTTTGCTTGGTTTTAAAGGTTGGGATGGTCACTTTCAGGCTGTGGTGGTAGCTGTGGTGGAAGTGCAAGAATGGAAGTCTCATTCCTAAACCTAGAAGTTTTCTTTTTTTTAAATTCTGGAACTCAGAGATCTGCCTGCCTCTCCCTCTCAGTGCTGGGATCAAAGGCATGCACCTGCCACACCCAAGATGATAGATCTTAGGTGGGTTGTCTTCTGAGACGTGGCCTCATTTTGTAGCCCAAGCTGGTTTCAACCTTGTGATCCTTTTGAGTGTAGCGATTATAAATTTGTACCATTACACTTGTTGAGTCAGGGGAGTTCAAGACAGGGTTTCTCTGGATAGCCCTGGCTGTCCTGGAACTCGCTCTGTAGACCAGGCTGGCCTCTTAACTCACATGGAGCTGCTTACCTCTGCCTCCCAAGTGCTGGGATTAACTGTGCGCGCCACCACCATCCAGCAGTGTACATTTTATTACAATCTAATTAATGGCTTGCAACTAAGATGACAAAATTTCACCTGGCAGGGTGGGCTGACTCCGACTTTCCCGATAGTCCCATTCTTGTCCTTGGGCCTGACTTGACTCTGCAGGTACAGGGAACTTGCAGTGATTATCTAGTTCACTTTTGCACCTAGAATTTTATGTACATTGGCTCCACATTCAACTCTGCAGTGTGTACTACTAGGTAGTGAGATCTGAAGACTGTTAAGCTGGGCTGCAAGCAGCTCCTCTGAAAGCCCACTGCCCTTGCGGGAGCCTGTCACATGAAGTAGCAGAACTTGGACAGGCCACTTGACGTCCTCCACTTCCCTTATTTCTCAGCAACAACCCTTTTCACAGATCAGTCACCATTCCTCGTCACATCCTCTGCTGCTGCCTTTCTCCCTGGGTATTCTATGTCCTGCAGGTATGTTATGTGAGGGGACAGAATGCTAGTGATAACAGCTCAACCTTAAAAGAGATTTCACAAGGGTTCTTCATGTACTTTGTGTCACTGAATATTCAAGCACATGGCCCTGTCCTGGGGAACACTACAAGGCTCTAGGGAACCAAGGCTGCAAGGTGGTCAAGTCCCAAGACTCAAGCAGCCCTGACAGAGTTCCTGAAATTCAGGCTCAACCCTTCCCTTCTTATGGAGCCTGGTGATGGCCCAGTACTACAGAGTTTGGAATGGCGGACTAGTTGTCCAGACAACATTTAGAATAGGAAATTGTAAAGTACAGAAAACTTTTATTGGAAACCTCTTGATTATATTTCCAAGTGTAGCTCTCATTTCCAAACAAAGCACTGGAGAAGGGGCCTTATAGCCACCTGGTCCCAGCCTGAGTGTGGCTGCAGGGAGTTGGTTCCTACTGTGCATGGCTGAAGAGCACAGGCAACCTAAAAGGATGCTCTGCTCAGCTTCCCTGGCCTCTACCCTGATAGGTCTGAGACACAAAGGCCACTGGCTGAGCTGCCAAGAATCCATACCCTCACCCCTACTCAGTGCTGGCTGTGGGGGCAAGTCGGGTTCAGTAGGCCATGAATATGCCTGATCCAAAAGCTGCAGTGCCATCTGGCCACCACTGCTGGCACATTTCTCTGTGGCAGCAGAAGCATGCACAGATGAAAGTCTCCAGTATTACATGCAGATTACTAATAAGCAGTTGTGAGCCACCTGCTCCAATGAGTAACAGCTGCTGCCAGTGACTATCCAGAAATCAGAGGAACAGGGCAGGCTGGCAGAGGCACTTGACTTACTCAAGCAACAATACCTGGAAGTTTAAGTCAACCATAAACTCAAAAAGGAACCAATCCAGCTTGTAAACCCAGGGCCATATACAGACTCTGAAATTGGAGGGAGGAATAGCTCCCCACTCCTGCTCTAGTCTCAGGGACTCAAACAGCAAGACACACAATGCTCCCTTGGGTACCACATGTCTTGAGTGAGTCATCACATTAAACACACCCAAATTTCCTGGGCTGCTAGAATAGAGCCAGTCGTTTTGCAGATGCTCTGTCAAAAAGAAGATGCTGAGCAGGAGCACACCATGTGCAAAGGAATGCAGCTCCACACACACAGCTTGAGGGGTTACTCTGCCCCTGCCAGCCCCATTTCTCATCTCTCTTTAGATGCAGCAGCACAGGTTCTGAGGAATCTTCACAGGAGGCCTCCATCCAGTAAGAGGCCTTCTGCCTTCCTCAGCGACACTGCTAACCCAAACATATTTTTCTATAAAATATCTGGTTTCTCTGAACGTAATAAATATTCACCATGTCCAATATCCAAGCAGCAGCAATTGAGGGAGGGTGAGAAGGAAAGAGCTTTTCTGTGACTGTCATGAGGAAAGATGGAGGGAAAAGAACAGGAGGGAAAGGAAGGGAGAGTGGGGTGGCCCAGTAACTACTGATGACACAGAGCCCTCCTTCGCCCCACTTGGTCTTGCCCAGTGTCCCTGCCACCAGCTGGAATGTCAGGTGGCTGGTGGTAAGGACAAGTAGACCAGGCCGGGGTTGGCAGCAGGAGGAAAAGGATGACACCCCTTGTGAGGCAGCAGAGAATGGTCCCTGCTGAGTTCTTCTATTATAGCCAGAGCCCTCCCAAAGTCTGGCACTGGCTCTGACTGCTGCCACGAGTTTCCAGGAGGTCCAAGAGCAGGGGCTTCTAGGTCCCATAGGAAACCACCCTGCTTTTCACTGGCCAGAAACAGCAGGAAGACAGGGAGCTGCTGAGGAAGAGGAAGTTCTTTGCTGGGTCCACAGGAAGGGGGGTGCTGCGGATACTTGGGACACTTTTACTGCAGGGTTTCAACAAAGGCATCAAATTCTCGGACATTCTTCTCATGCACAGCCAGTTTCTCTGGTAAAGAATCCTGTAGCAAGAAGAAGAGAGGGGCTTACTCTAGAAGGCCTGGAGGAGGTAGCCAGTCCATCAGCAGTGTGGAAAACTTGAGACAAAGAACTAGGCAGTGACAGGCTGGCTGAAAGGCAGGACATCTGAACTTTGTGGGTGTCTAAAGTCCCTGGGAAACCAGGGACAAGGCAGGCACTGGACTTTCGCGATGGACACAGGTCTGTGAGAGGTTGGACACCTGCATCTTTTGACTGACCGAAGTTGTGTGCTGGCCACACAACTTCACCACAAAAGAATCCAGAAAAAGACAACCATGCTGCCAGCCTGTCCTGCAGCACCAGCTGTTAATGAAGACCTTGTCCTTCCTAGAGGCTGCCACCATCAGGGATAAGCAGCAAACTACACCAGAATGCTTTAAACTGCAGGGTAACCTTCTGAAGTGGGGTGAAAGCATAAGAGACCCACAAAAAGATGGTGTGCTTTAGACACTGAAGTGGCTTGGACACCCTAACAACTGAGGCAAGTCTGGTGGCCACTGCCCAGGTGGAAGGGGAGCCTCAGCTAGCACTGGCTAAGTGATCACAACTGGATCTCTTGGACACTGTTTCCTTCTGAGTACATGAGCTCAGAAGCTCCCCACTCTGGGATTAAAACTTAGGCAGGTCACCCCTCATAGGTGGTTCCTTCTGTATGAAAACCTATTTTATAAGATTCATGCTTTTAAACATAGTTTTAGCTATGTTTTGAAGGATGGTGTGGGTATACAGTTCAATGGTAGAGTCTTACATAGGCAAGCCCAGGGTTTATCCCCAGTTATACACACACAAACACAAACACATACACACACACAGAGAGAGAGAGAGAGAGAGAGAGAGAGAGAGAGAAAGAGAGAGAGAGAAAATGAATGAGAATGTGTGTTAGTGTGGTACTTAGAAGACAGCCTCATTTAAGGCTAATACTTAGGGCCAGGCATGGAAGCACACACCTTTAATCCCTGCAGAGGCAGGAAAATTGCAGAGTATGATGCCAGCCTGGACAACACCAAGAAGTACATAAAAGAGCCACTGAGATGGCTTCATGGGTTAAAAGCACTTCTTGTTACTGTGCAACCCTACATAGTAGTCCTCTGATCTGAGTGACACACATATGTTGTGGCATGGACACGACTCTCTCCTGCCACATCACATGCACAAATACACAGTAAATAAATATTTTTAAAGTGTTGTGAAAAGTCAAGGCAGCAAGATGACCAGCAGGCAGCATGTGCACGTCAGGTGTGACGACAGGATACCCAGCTAAAATACTTCTATCTTTTCAGCAGAAAGAAGGCAGAGGGGCAGCATGCAGTAACAGGAAGAAAGCTCTAAGCCTGTGGCACCAGAGTGCCAACATGAGGATAGGAGGCTGGGGGAGGTGCCCTGGGAGGGAAAGGGGCTTCCATACCAAGTCTTCCGCCATAGACTGGGCTCCAATATCTATGGAGAGGCTGCTCAGCTGAGGGGGATTCTGAAATTCACGGTAAAAGGTCCCCAAGTCCATCGGAAGAATGTCATCTTTCGAAAAAGCAGGTTTCTTTAAAAACAACACAAACTCAGATTAGTTCATCTATGGACCATGAAGAAAAACCAAAAGAGAGTTATCTACTGACAAGACTCCTGCTTTCCAGGAATTAGCCAAGAAGAGTGTCTTCTAGACTCATCTAAGGGAGAGGAAAAGTCTTTGTACCCTGCTTGTCTGGGCTATAGTCTAGTCTTTCTTGATGATGCCATTCCTTCCTCTGGTTAGGTTTATCACCTTCCCTTCAAACTCCTCCTAAGCAGAGGGCTTTTGGAAAGCAAATACACACTGCATTTCACCTAGAGATGTGACCCCAAGAGCCTTGCTGTTGACAGGGCTCCAAATGTTTCCTCAGAGCACCCTTGAAGCCTGGGCACCACCCCATCCAAAGTGAACATCTTGTTCCCAGGCAGCAGATGCTTCTAGCTTTACTCTCCAGAGAACAGCAAAGACTATGGTGGTGATTGTAACTTACGAAGTCAAGCACAACAAAGTCGTCGTGTGTATTGCCACTGCTGCCTCCGCTGGAGCCATCTGAGTGCAGGCTGCCGTGGAGAGGAGACGTGGTCTCTGGGGAGTCCGGGGGATTCACCTAATTCAGAATAAGGCGGAGTCAGTGCAGACTCTGAACAGGAAATGGATTACTGTGAGCTGTCTGACAGGGCATGGAGGTGCATGTTTGTAATCTTAACACTCAGGAGGCTGAGGCAAGAGAACTTCAAGTTGGAGGTTTTCTTGGGCTACACAGAGTTCCAGGTCAGTTTTGGCTTTGTAGCAAGCCCTTATCTCAAAACAAACAAAGAAGAGAGAGAGACAGAATATGATGGCTGCAAATTCATAAGCCAAGGAGCCTGTAAAGGACTCAGTGATTGCCCAGGAAGGATGAGCACTGCAGCATCTACTGGAAACTGGGAGTCACTGGTGGGCTCACCATAGGATCAGCATCCTCCAGCTCCAAATTCTTGGGAGCAAACATGGCAAAGGGTATGTCCAGACCTGTCAGGGCCACCTGAAGAGATAAAGGAGAGAAGTGTTCCTGCCTGACTTTCCTTAGCACACTTGTTTCTTACAGGCTGCCAGCAGCCTAGAGGCCCAGCAGCTTTCTACAGTCAGGCCAATCACGCCGCCCTGTCTCCAAACATGCATATACACAGCAGAGGACTATGGGAATATAGTTGGGAATGCTTAGTCACAGAAACTGAGGAGCAGTGTGTCACAGGGTCCATTGGTTACTGATCCTCTTCAAAGACAAACTTGCACACATGGGCTGGGGTGGTGGTGGTTCTCTGTGAGTTCAAGGCCAGCCTGGTCTACAAGAGCTAGTTGCAGAACAGGCTACAAAGCAACAAGAAAAACCTGTCTCGGGAAAAAAAAAAAAAAGAAAGAAAACACCAAAAAAACAAACAAAAAAAACTTGCACACATACAAATTTTGCGATCAGTTTCAGCAGTTCCACAAGACCTTATTAAGAACAGATATCCGCGAGGGCAGTGAGGAAAGTCACCTGGTTGATGGGCTTGTTGACAAATGCTCCCACTTTTCGGACAAAGATAGTCTCCAAGACATCATGGGGGGACGCCCGTCCCTCACTGCTGTTAGATACGGTCTCAGTGTCCTCACTACAGAAGGAAGAGGAAGTGGTGCTCACTCTCCGACCACAAAACAACTCTACTCCCCGAGCCCACCTTCCCATGGAGCAGCCTGCGCAAGAAGTCTAGCTGGGGGGCTGGAGAGATGGCTCAGAGGTTAAGAGCACTAGCTATTCTTCCAGAGGTCATGAGTTCAATTCCCAGCAACCAATAATGAGATCTGGTGCCCTCTTCTGGCATACAGGCATGCAGAACTCTGTATGCATAATAAATAAATAAATCCTTCAAAAAAAAAAAAAAGTCTAGGTGATCCCACTGTACTGCTTTGTGGCTTGGAAGAAGACTAGACTTGCTGGAACAACTAAAATGGTCACATATGTGAATAAAACGTTACGTAATTAATGGTGTGATCTCACAATATCCTATCTATCTATCTATCTATCTATCTATCTATCTATCTATCTATCTATCTATCTAATGTTCATTGGTGTTTTGCCTGCCTGTTTGTCTATGTGAGGGTGTCCAATCTTGGACAGTTGTGAGCCACCATGTGGATGCTGGGAATTGAATCTGGATCCTCGGAAAGAACATTCAGTGAACTTAACTGCTAAGCCATCTTTCCAGCCCCTTTAGCTTCTTTGCTTTTGAATAACTAAAAATACCATAAGACCCTAAAGTTTCAAGCTGGGCTTAGTGGTACATGCCCTTAATACCAGTACTGAGGAGAAGACTTCTGTATTTCTGTTTGTTTCGTTTTGCTTTTTTAAAATTTATTTATTATATATACAGTGTTCTGACTGACTGAATGCCAGAAGAGGGCACCAGATCTCATTTCAGATGGGTGTGAACCATCATGTGGTTGCTGGGAATTGAACTCAGGGCCACCCAAAGAACAGTCAGTATTATTAACCTCTGAGCCAGCTCTCCAGCCTGGCTCTCAGGGCCCTCACCATCCAGGGCCCACATTACCCAGAGTCCAGGATAAGAAAACGGGAAAGCTAAGAGACTAACAGCTCCTCCTGTGACCGTGTGATTGGAGCTGGGGTGAAAAAGGATCAAAATTCATAGAGACAGGAATAGAATAAATTATTTTCCAATGATTTCCCCTCCTCCTACTCCACTGTGCCAATGAAAAAGTACATTGGGCATTTCTCTAATGAGAAAGTTTGCAGCGGGGAGGAGCACGTCATTCTCATTATCCCAAGACTGTCCAAATCAAGGGAGGGCAGGGAAGGACAGCTTTCAATGCAGCATTCCAGAGACAGTGCTTAGGGTGGTAAGAAAAAACAGGTACTTCCTCCAGTCATGGTGACTTGTGCGTGCATGTATACACACACACACACACACACACACACACACACACACACACACACACACACACACACAATTAAAATACATGAAGAAGAAAACACTGCTATTTCCTCTTAGCAGCTAAGTTTCCTCACATACTAGTTGCAGTATTAAACTCTCAAAGACCTTTATCCTTGGAGCAGGCAATATCAAGCTGAGTCAGGTTATCCTTGGATGGCTTTAAGAGTAGCAGAGCCATGATGCGAACTCACCTGCTAGATGGCGTGGCAGCACAGTGTGTTCCCTCAGAAGGTGTGTGAGTCATCGGTCTCTCCTGATCAGCCTGGGTGCCGTGAGCAGGCTGGCTGGGAGCAAGAGCTACCCCACCTTCCTTCCCAGGAACCATCAGCTTTGGAGGGAATGGAAAGACAAAATGAACTTCAGCAGTGTCATGCAGCAGAACCTCATAAGCTTTCCCATCACCAATGCCTCCATTAGGTAGGCAGCCATCTTGGACCTCAATTCTCTTGAGATGCGGCTACTGGAAAACATGCATGACTACAGAGGGAGAAAGAAGGGAAGAGAGTGAAACCCTGGAGGATCCACCTTCTCAGAAAGTCATTTCAGTCCCTCTAAGGAGGGGAGGCAGCCCTGGGAAGCCCGTGGTCCTCCCCATCCTTAACGGTACCTGGTGAGCATGTGTAGTGTTTAAGCCAGCAGTAAACACTACTGGATAAGCCAGGTCAGCTGATCCAAGGCCCAGGACAGCAGGCTGATAGGAAAGGCGAGAGCTGGAGAGCTGAGCAAGAGAAAAACAGAGGGCAGAGGAGAGGCAGGGAGAAAAAGGCAATCCCAGCATGTGACCCATGCTGGAGCTCAGCAGAAAGGCAGAACTCTTTGGAACAGAGATCCCAGTGGAACAAGGCATGAGCCAGGCCTTTTTCATTATGAAAACTGAGTCTTGTTTGATCTGGGATTAGCTTTAGAGCCCCCCAAAGGCCTCAGCAGTGAGTGCTTGCTTGGCTCCTTAGTTCCCTATGCTTCCAGCTCAGCGGATCTCCTGGGCACAATCTTGGGGTGAATTTCCCATGTCATCCTATTTTCTCCTTTGTCCTTGAGATCTCTAATGACACCTCCATCACCCCAGGGAATGGACGGCTCCTATTTATATTGAAAATAGGAAGATTACCAGTCATGGACTGTTTATTTGGAAATCTGATATAAATAACTCCATTTATTTTTCACATAAATGGAAGGAGGAGGGTCAAATAAAAAGCACTATTTTGGGTGTCTGTGTCCTGTTAAAAACAATTACTAAGCCTTAAAATAACCCCACAGAATGCTTGGGGACTAAATAACTATACCCTGTACCCTATTTTTATTTTTTTAATGTAGAAAGAAGCCATCTGATTACATCCCCTTCTTCCCATTATGAACTCACTTGATGGGAAAAGGCCAATCCTGCCATGGGGACCCTCAGAGTGTCCGTCAGCACAGGAGGAGGGGTCTGAGAATGTGCCTTTGTGACAGTAAACACACACTGTGCACAGACACAGAGACAGGAGAAACGAGAGAAAGAGAAGGGACTTGAGAAAGAAATGGCAAAAACCTCCAGAAGGGGCAGCAGTGAAAGGCTGGACAGAGAGTGGCAACCCAGGAGAGACGCAGGGAGATGCATGCTGGCTCTCCAAAGCAGCAACTAGGAGGGTGCTGAGAAGTGACATTTCTCTCAGGGCATCTCTGTCAGCTTGTCTGACTCAAGTGGGAACGACATGGCAAAGCAGAAACCCACACCAAGCATTAGTCTGTCATCAGCTGGAAAGGTGTGGGCGGAAGTGAAGGAACAGCTAACCCGGGAGGCCCTGAGCAGAGTGGAGGTGAACTTGGTCAGGAACCCTCAGCACAGGCTTAAAGAGATAAAATTTGAGGGCCAGATTGTTAGCAAGCTCGGGGATACACACTCCTATGTTGTCCTGAAAGTGACTGAAAGCTGTGTGTGTATTCATATAGTCTTGCAGTTGGGAAAACTTCAGAAGTAAAGCTTGGGCATTCTCAGCTTTCTTCAAGGCTACTTATATGAATGTTGGTTATTTGGGGTTCTGCTCTTTCAGCTTTACATTTGACTTCCACAGGTGTAGCGTAGCACACTCCTATCCCCACAAAATAAATAAATGCAGCAAAAAATTTTAACATAAAAGAACTCAATAAGAAAAATCTCCCCATTAATAAACTGGTAGCTGAGCTTGGTGACACATGCCTGATCCTAGCATTTGGGAGGTGGAGGCAGGAGGATCAGGCATTCAAAGTTGGCCTTGGCTGCATTTCAAGTGATGAGACCTTGTTTCAAATAAACAAAAAATTCCTAGCAGTGCATGGTGGTGCCTGCCCTTTAATCCTGGCACTAAGATGTCACTCTCTGCGAGTTCAAGTCCAGCCTAGTCTACATAGACCCCATCTCAAAAAAACAAAAAGTAAAGTAAATAGTTCTAAAGGAAACTAATAATACAAGTGTGCATGTTTGTAATCCCAGCACTCAAGAGGGAGAGGAAAAAGAGAATGGTTACAGGTTCAAAGTCAGCCTGGTTTGGATAGTGTGTTCTAGGTCAGCAAGAATAATACACAGTGAGACACTACTTCAAAAACAAGAACCTGAAGTTCAAGTGGAAGAGGATAAGGCAATGAGGTGGATGGTAAAGGCGTCTGAGGAGTCTCGGGGATAATTAAGTATCTACAAAATTCAGTCAGCAGAAATAATGACTGCCTGTCCCACACAGTCTCAACCCATACCTGCTGTACAGACTATAGCAAGGTTTCCTCTGAAACTGGGTGTGTCACTCCAGACTAACTCACATGGGGAGTTAATGGCTGAAATGTGGATAGAGATGTGGACAGGCAGAGGGAAAGCTGTGCCAGCTATTAAGTAAAGCGGTGCTGCCAGGCATGATGGTGCACGCCTTTAATTCCAGCACTAAGGAGGCAGAGGCAGAAGGATCTCTGTGAGTTAGAGCCTGCTCTACAGAACGAGTTCCAGGACAGCCAGGGTACTTACAAAGAGAAACCCCATTTTGAAAGATCAAAAAAAATAAAGAATAAAACTAAATCAACCCAGCTGGGCGGTGGTGGCGAACACCTTTAATCCCAGCACTCAGGAGGCAGAAGCAGGCAGATCTCTATGAGTTCAGGGCCAGCCTAGTCTACAGAGCAAGTTCCAGGACAGGCTCCAAAGCTACAGAGAAACCCTATCTCGAAAGACAAAAACTCGAACTCTGGGGCTGGAGAGATGGCTCAGTGGTTAAGAGCCCTGGCTGTTCTTCCAGAGGTTCTGAGTTCAATTCCCAGCAACCACATGGTGGCTCACAGCCATCTATAATGAGATCTGGTGCCCTCTCCTGGCATGCAAGCATACATGGAAGGAATGTTGTATACATAATAAACAAATAAATATTTAAAAAAAAAACCTCGAACTCTGTGAGTTCGAGGCCAGCCAGCCTGGTCTAGAAGCGCTAGTTTCAGGATAGGCTCCACAGCTACAGAGAAACCCTGTCTTGAAAAAATAAAAAACAAACAAACAAACAAACAAACAAACAAACAAAAACAACAACCCAAAAACTAAATCTACCCATGCAGGTTAGAATGACTGATTGTGATTGAGGGTTAAGCAGAATGGTTAGCCTGGGAACGAGCACTATCACTGTTGGAGAAGACTCTCTGTTTACTCCTCAAAAAGGTCCTTAAAATAACTGTAACCACCAAAGGGGCTGTAGCTAAATTTAGACAACATTTCCTAAAGCCCACATGAATACACACAATAGCCCACAACCCTTTTCCTACCTGGGAGGGAGGGGAGGTGGAAAAAGAGGTGGTACAGACTTCCTGAGAGTCTTCCACTGACGGGTATGTGACTCCTGCATCCTCACCAGTTCTAGAGTGGAGGAGGAGAGAGCAATAAACTTGTTGATGATGGTAGCCAACTTCAGAAAGTACAGCACCAGTGCTAAGGAGAAGCTGGGATATGTGTCAAGAAGTTTTACGCAGAGTTTACAAAGCCAAATGGCAACCCAAAAACATTTTTCATAGTCCAAAAATTCCTGGTGCCAATGCAGTTTATGGGAGAAAGTCACAACACTCTAAACACTCAGTGAGCTCCAGAGACGCTGTGGCTCAAGCCCTGGGGTCCCTAACAGGCAGAAGTTCCTAGAAGAAAGGAACTAGGCTTTCCAATTCTACCCACACAGCCAGTGGATGTTTTACTTAGCTGCAGCTTGAGGGAGCATCTCCCAGTCCTTACCTGTAATTGCAAGGGTGCATGGGAGAGGAGCTGGGGTAGGGACGGTCAACAAAGTGATCAATGATAATCCCCATGATAGGTGGGGTCCTCTCAAATTGCCTGTAATACAATAAGCACATTGCAATATTTGTTAGAATTTCTTCCCAGTTACCTTCAAGTCCACAGAGACCCTCACTTCACAGCTACAGCACCACAGACTATTTCTGGACAGGCTGGCTTGGGGCCATCTGAGATATCCAATGTGACAGCGATACGCTCTCCCTCTCTCAATTGCATTTTTCAGGAAAGGATGGCTTTTGGCAATGTGGACTGTAGTCTTGGAGTTTTGTTGGGAGAGAAATTTTAACATCATTGGGAGAGTTCTTACGGACTCCAAGAAGCTTCCTTACCTGGTGGACATGAATGCCAAATTAATTCTATAAGCACAGGAAAGAGTGATGGTGCCAACCGGGGTGCCCACTGTTCCAACTCGGACTGTCTGGAAGCCTGGAAGAAGAGCAGAAATAGAGGCTTTTTGCCAGAGAATGCTGACAGCACCCCTAGCCATCCTGTTGTAAAGTCACTGGCATTATTCACTCAGCATATGAAGAAAGCAGCTTCAGGTTCTTGTGTGTTTCCCACTTGCAATGTACTCTCTATTGATCCAGTGCCAGCAAAAGAAAGACATTGTCTTCAAAGATCTTAAAAAAACTAAAATAAATGCCCAGCAGTGGTAGCATATCCCTTTAATCAAGAGGCAGAGGCAGGTGAATCTCTCTGAATTAGAGGTCAGCCTGGTCTATAGAGTGAGTTCTAGGACAGCCAGAGCTGTTCCACAGAAAAACCCCGTCTGAGAAAAAAGCAGAAGAAGCAAACAAACAAACAAACAAAAAAACCAACCAAACCAAACCAAAAAAAAAAAAAAAACAAAACAAAAAACCTAAAACTAAACTAACCAACCAACCAACCAACCAACCAAAACTCCAAAACCCAAAACAGAAACCACAATAAAAAGATCTCGGTATGGAGCTCAGTGCTTAATTGGCATGCAAGAGGGGGAGGGTAGACAAAGACAGGAGAGGGAGAAACCCCAAACAATGACTTCCTGCAGGAATTTCTGAAAAATTATTGCCGACCCTCATAGCTACTTGGACAACTGGCCCGGCTCCTAACCTGTTCCTTACTGTATTATACACTCTGAAACCATGGTGTGTGTGACACAAGGTTTGTCACAGTTCCAAGGAGCAGCTGGGCTCATCTTGGAAATTAGCTCTTAACGCTACAAATGTTTCTGGTCTGAATACATACATACCTTCTCCTAAACCATTCAGTTGAACTTCCCCAAAATAAATCCTGTAGAGAAGAAAGAAAAAGAAATGACATCCCGTTCTATATTCTCAAAGGCTATGTTTAAAATACCAAGAAACAGCCTAAACTTGGCCTGTTTCCCTTATCTGCATGGGCACCTTTCTTCAGCTAAGCCTCAGGCGCAAACACCCATATGGTGATGGCTACATGAAAGATGAGGAAGACGGCCTGAGATGGCAGAAATCCCAGCGCCTCCATATACCCACGCTTCTGTGCCAAGTCCTTTACCTGATGAGCCACCTCATCTGCTCTTAACTTGTTTCTTATAAAGTTTTTGTTCACAGCAACAAGAAAAGTAACTGACAAAGTAAGAAATAAGTGAATAGAAAGAAATCTATTATAGCCAAGTAAGAGTCTAGTATTCAAGAACCACTCAACTTGACATCCGAGGAAAAAGACATAGGTTGTTAGGATATTATCAAGAGAGTTAAGGATGATTTCATAAATAGTCTCAGAATAGGATTGTTTCAGTATAACTGGCAAATCTTCCTTTGGTTCCTTCATATTGATATGCTAATTCTACAAGTCAGCTCTACATTGACAAAGGCTTAAACCCCCGGGGCGGTGGTGACATAGGTGGGCGGTGGTAGTGCACTCGGGAGGCAGAGGCAGGGAGATTTCTGTGAGTCTAAGGCAAGTTTGGTTTACAGAGTTCCAGGACAGCCAGGGCTGTTACACATAGAAACCCTGTCTCCAAAACCAAAAACACCCCCTCCAAAAAAAAACACTAAACCAAGAGCTCATGTCTAGCACAGAACGGTCTTGGATGATTGGGGAGGCCCAGCTTCCCCCTTGTTCTCATACTTTCTTCTCCCAGACTCCTCCATGCAAGGTAATTTGGCAAAGTAAAATGAGGAGTGCTCTGACCCCACCCTGCCCACCGCTGCCTGGCCAGCTACCGTTCACGCCATGTGCACGCACTTGTCATTCTCCCGCATTCTACTTGCTGGGACTGTGTTGGCCTCAGTGCGGCTCATGGTCACCTCTTCCAGGAGGTCCACCTTACTCCTTACTCCAAGAAAAAGCTTTTCTTCTCTGTGTTCTCCTAAGGACTTTCCCCTGCTGTTGCTATGCAGCTTTCAAATCATGATCCTAACTGTGCTTATGAAAGTATCACATGTATCAGATTTCCCCCATTAAAACAGAAACATTTGCTGGGCATGGTGGTGCACTTGGGAGGCAGAAGCAGGTGGATCTCTGTGAGTTCAGAGTCAGCCTAGTCTACAGACGAGGGCAGCTAGGACCATACAGAGAAATCCAGTCTCAAAAACAACCACCTACTCAAAACAAAACCCCCCCAAAACCCTCAAAAAAACAAAAACAAACAAACAAAAAACACTAGTACAGGGCCCTCTGTATGGTGTTTGCACCAAAGTAGAACTCAATAAACAGTGCTGAAGTGAATTACTGGCTCAAAGACAATATCTGGACAATACTAGTTCTTTACAGCTATGAACAAGTGCACTTAAATCAAATTGTTTCTCAGACAAAAGAGTTGAATTTAGCTCTGGAAGAGAAGAAGCTGTAGAATCAAGTGCGAAAAGCTTATTTGTTTGAGACAGGGTCTCATATAGGCTATGCAGCTGAGGACGATCTTAAATTCCTGATCCTTCTGCTTTCATCTCCAAAGTGCTGGGATTACAAATGTGCTAGCATCCCAGTGAAAGCTTTTTAATAAAATTAAAATTGGTCAGGCGTGGCAGCGCAGACTTGCACTCCCAGTACTTGGGAAGCAGTTAGGAGGATCTCTGTGAGTTCAAGTACACCCTTGCCTATATAGCCAGTTCCAGGGCAGTACATAGTCAGAAAACTTGTAAAAATCAATAAACTTTTAAACGAGGTCTCATTGTGTATCCTAGCTGGCCTTGAACTCAGAGATCTGTCCACCTCTACTTTCTAGAGATTAAAGGTGTGTGCCACCATGCCTGGCTAAACGGGTTTTCCTTTCCTTTCTTCTTTTGTATGTTCCTGAGGAGTACACCCAGGGCCTTAGCCACCGAGCTACATCCCCGGACCTGGAAAATTATTTTTGCTGTTGTTTATTTTTCTTTCTCTTGTGAGTATGTGATGTGTATGAGTGTTTCTAAGTGTGTGTGGGCACATGTGTAGAAAGTCACACAACTGTAGAGACCTAATGTTGATGTCAGGAATCTTCCTTCATTGTGTTCCTCGAGGCAGGGCCTGTCAACTGTACAGCTTACTGAAACAACAGTCTGGCTTACCCAGGATCCCATCTGTTGATGAATGTTTGTTTAAACTGTGAAGATGTACCTTTGTTAAGGAACCTTCTGCCTGGTTTAATAAAGAGCTGAAGGGCCACTATCTAGGCAGGAAGAGGTTAGATGAGACTTCCGGGACAAAGCGGACTCTGGGCAGAAGAAAGGCGGAGTCACCAGTGGACACAGAGGGAACAAACTCTCAGGAGAAGTAAAAGCCATTATTCACATGGCAACATGCAGAGGAACAGAAATGGGTTAATTTAAGTTATAGGAACTAGAGGGACAAGCCTACACTATCAGCTGAGCCTTCATAATTCATAATTTCAGGAATCTCTGTGTTGGTTTTTTTGAGCTGGCAGCCCAAAGAAAAATCTATCTATACCCACCTCCACCTTCCCTTGTCTTACAAGTGGGCTGCTATGCCCACCTGGCATTCATGTGTCTCATCTCTGGTTCTCAATGCTTTCATGACAAGGATTTTACCACTAAATCATCTTCCCAGGCCCAAGGTTTGTTTGTAAAATTCTTAAACTCCCTTTCCAGATTTGAAATGTATATCTGCAGGACCTCAACATTCATTCAACAGGAGCCATAACTGAATACAGACAAAAGGACAGTGGGTCTGGTAACTCTGAAAAGCTGGGGTTCATGTGGAAAGTTGCAAAACTATAGAAATAATACTGGAACCAACTGTCTGTATAAAAACACAATCCTAGAACATGTGAATGCCAGACAGACTATGTACACTGCAAGGAGGCTGGTGAGTAAATTAAGATCCTTGCTATTTACCTGTACAATATTACATATTCATGCCCTTGTTTTCTCGAGAGTCTGTAGGCTGGTGTCACCCTCGTTATAGCAAGAAGAGACTTCAGCAGCAGTGACAGTCTGTTGTATACAGTGTAGGAAACTTTGATTTCTTTGTCACACCTGAGGAACAAAAAGACACTGCCAGTCTATGTTATGGAATGCGACTCTGCAAACACATTCTGAACTAAAGATGCAGTAAAGAGCTCTAGCATTGTGAAGTGGTAGAATGCACCTTTAATCCCAACACTTGGGAGGTAGAGGCAGGCAGAGTTTGAGGCCAGAGCTCTACAGAGCAAGTTCTACGACATCTAGGGATACACAGAAAAAGCCTGCAACTCAAGAAAACACTTAAAACAAACAAACAAACAAATGAAGAGCTCCACCAATATACACCTGAAGCCAGAGTATGCTTCTTTTGGCATTAGACACAGGTAAGTAGCAGAATTATCTATGTTTTATCTACTTAAAAACAACCTAACAATATTGCAGATTATACTCAACCTGCAGTTTATTTTCAGGGTTTTGTCTTAAGAGCCATTTAATTCTATATAGAACATCTGAAGGGGGGGGGGACCTGGAGGAAAAAAAAACCTATTTGTTACAAAAAGTTTGGATAGTCAACTGCTTTCTACGTAAGGAAAACCGAATTCAAGCTTCAGGCAGGTGGCGAGACAAAACCAGGGGAAGGAGGTGACATTCCATCCCATCAGTGTGGAGAAAGAGCAGTGCGGGGAGATCTCACTGGAGAGCTGCCCCACACAATACCATGTTGCAGGAGATCACAGGGGACTTAGTCAGAGAACAAGCTGTACTGGGAAAACAAATCCTTTGCAGCCTTGCTGCTGTTCCTTTCCCACTGTTATGAATGCTCTGAAGGCCATCTCTGCGCCTAGGCTGGAAGCCAAGCATGAAGCAAGTCACAGCAGAAGAATGCCAACAGCGAAGTCTGCTTTCATCTGAGGTCACTGCCCATCCCCAGAACCACACCAAGGAGTTTGACACAGCGACACTTACTTTTCATTCATTTCAAGACACCAAATTTCCAACTCCATGGAATCTCCCTACAGACAGCACATGAGAAATATATTCCAATTATTAAAAATTACCTGAATTGTCATCATACAATCACAAGAAATACTGGAGACCACAAATGAAACAGAAAAGAAGAAACAATAGCTTTTCTAAAGAGTTGTATTGTGCTATATGTGCTGTTTTTAATCTTCTTTTTAAATAAACACACCAAGGAATGTTTCTTCTAACTAAAAATTACAGAGAGGAGGAAAAGATGGAAGGAGAAAAACTGAGAGAGATTGATTTTTATTTTCTTTTGTGGTACTGGGGATCAACTTCAGGCTCCATGTTCACCATGAATCTACTACTCAGCTAGACTAGCAGAGTCTCCACATTCTGGTCTGCTGTTCATGGTTACGTTGTAGACCATGACTATCACTGTATCTATCCAGGTCTCACATTTTTTAACATATTCCTAATTTTTTAGCACTACAAGAGAACCCCTTTTCCTTTAGATGTAGGTGGCCATAGCATACATATGGAGGTCAGGGCACAACTTTCTGATATTCGGTCTCTTCTACCATATAGGATTCAGGAAGCAAACTCAGGTCATCAGACTTGGTGACAAACACTTCACCTGCTGAGCCATCCTACCAACCCTAGGCTTTGCTTTTTGAGACAGAGTCTCTTGCTCTACATACATTAAAATTGCAACAAGGGAGTCTCATTATGCAAGATAAACTGGCCAAAAGCCTCCCAATCCTCCTGCCTCAATTCTGGAGGCCTGGTACTGGGGAGATGTGCCGCCATGCCTGACAAGAATACATATTTTAAAACCTTTCAGGACTTTGTGCGTGCTAGCTAGGCTGTGCTACCTGCCAGTCTGCATCCCCAGCCCTAAACCTTCTGGTAGATATTTTCCAAACTGCCCTTTAGAAAGACGAACATTTTTCTATTCTTTCTGTAGAAAGAAGAGCCTTTCTACAGGTGCTATTTTTAAGTGACATCACCAGTTTAGGAAAGATTATTATTACCTTAATTTAAAAATCTCTTAGTCGATAACATTAGCCAAACTGTCCCTCTGTACATTATTCTGAACAAGTAGGCAAGAAAAGGTTAAATGTGTCATATGAGCATGGGCACCACCTGGGTTTAACTCCCAGCATAGCAAAAAATATAAATAAAAATCCCCAATTCTGCCAGGCGGTGGTGCCAAACACCTTTAATCCCAGCACTTGGGAGGCAGAGGTGGCTCTCTTAAGTTTTAGGCCAGTTTGGTCTATAAAGTGAGTTCCATGACAGCCAGGGCTACCCAGAAAAACCTATCTTAAACCCACTGAACCAAAAATCCCCAATTCCTTCAAAAAATGATGAAAAATTCATAAAGAAAGGGAACATGAATAAAGTTAAAAATGAATTGGAAGCAGAGGATGAAAAGCCTTGCATGCCAAGTAAGAAAAGCAAGTCTAGCATGACCTTACCTCAGAAGTCTTGAGTGAGATCTCCACACACATAGAGCGTCCCACAGCAGGCAGCTGCCCTGACAGGGCCTTCTTTGCTTCATGTGTGACTTCTGGGATGTCTTTGATTGCTAAATTGAACTAAAGACCAGGAGAGATTTCTGTGTAAAACCCTCTCAAGGAGTATTATGGGAACACAAAGTAGTGCATGCAAGTATTGCTTTTAGCTGAGCTGGAGAGAGGGCTGTGCAGTTAAGAGTGTTGACTGCTCTTAAAGAGGACCCAGGTTCAATTCCCAGCACTCACATGGCAGCTCACAACTGACTGTAATTCCAAGATCTGACACCTTCACACAAACATCCATGCAAGCAAAACAAATGTTTGATAAATAAAAATAAACTATTTAAAAAAAAAAGGAACACTAAGACAGTTCTTCCTTTCCTATAGGAAGCAGTTTGTACCAAACCTAAAGTCTTAAGCGAAAAAGGTTAATTACCTATTACACAGATTACTTACCAACGTATTATTTTATCTCTTAAGCACTATATTTTGTCAAGTTACAGCAGAAAGTCAAGGTCCAAATAAATAGGAGACTAATTTTACTTTTATAAAGAATGTACATAGTTTGTATAGAAATGAGTCAGTTGATTTAGCAACTCTATAAGCAGTATGCCTTACATAGCAGCAGGACATTTTATATTCATTCCTTTTGACAGACACCACAGTATACACAGCCATTAACAAAGAATAGGAATTTACCCAATCAGAACCCGTTGGGGAAGAAGATGAACGGGTGCAAATCTTTTCACCAAGTCGAGACTGGACAATTACTTGGACAGTCTGAAAACAAAACACACAATCAAAAATAGCTTGGGGTTAGAGCCTGGGCAATGCCAAAAATAGAAAAATGGGAGGATGAAGAAAATAAAAAAGAAAAATAGTAAAGAAAAAAGGAATAGAAAAAGAATATGATTTAGTTCCTTATGGGGTTAAAACTCTGCCAAAGCAGGGTTAAAATAAGGCTAATTCTAAGTCATCGTTCTGCTCTAGGGAGTGCAGAAGCATAAGGGCAGAGAAAGACCCTGCACACAGAGCACCCTAAGCAATCTTCAGGATGGTATCAGCCAGTAAAAAGCAGTTTGAGACTTGTACTCTAGAGTGATCTCACATGGCAGAAGGGAAGCTGAATGTGGTAGCCATGATGTTCACAAATATCCTCTGACACAAATTTGGGCCATCATAGTGCTTTAAAACAAGAACTGCACAATTATCCATATAGTTTTGCTCATGTGTCTTGTGTCTTCCAGATCATTTTACTATCAGAATGGATGGCATGGGCTTGCACAGTAATTGTTGCAAGAGTGATACAGGTGAAATGACCTTTAGATTCAGAAAAACATAATAGTCAAATTTCACCTGGACTTTTCCACTTACTGTGAAGAGAAGCTCATAAAAACTGATGAAATGATTAATTCTGTCAATTTTTGCATTAAAAATTTGCCAAAAAAGAAAAAAAATTAAGCTGGGTGGTGTGGCGCACACCTCTAATCCCAGCATGCAGGAGGCAGAGGCAGGCGGATCTCTGAGTTTGAGGTCATCCTGGTCTACAAAGCAAGTTCTAGGACATCCAGGGCTGCAAAGAAACAAAACAATTGCATGTCTTTGGGTGTGTCTGAGGGTGTGTGTGAGAGGGTGGAACTGTCCTACTCTATGGGCTGGAGCACTAGACTAAATGCGAAAGAGAGAGAGAGGGAGAGGGAGAGGGAGAGGGAGAGGGAGAGAGAGAGAGAGAGAGAGAGAGAGAGAGAGAGAGAGAGAGAGAGAACACACACACACCAATGTGAAATGGTAAAAAAGAGTATAGAGCAATGTTCACACATGTAATCCTAGAACTTGAAAGTCTGAGGTAGGAATTCCATGGGTTTGAAGCCTGCCTGGGTCACAAAGTGAAACCTTATCTCAAAAGTCAGTCAGATAGCAGCAGGATTTTCTCCTTCCTGATTCAGCATGATGTGAGGAAGCAGCCTCCAGCTTCCACCGGGGACTGCATCCTTTCAACTGTGAGACAGAACAAACTTGCTTCCCTTACTTTGCTTCCTGTCAAGAATTCTGGTCACAGCAATGAGAAAAGTAAGCAATACACTGGGTGTTGCAGTTTGCGCTGACACTGTGGGAAGACGCACAAAGGCTGCCCATTCCAGTCCACTGTCTTTGTTCCCACCCCAAGGGAACCTGACACAATAGTCTGACATTTCTACATATAGCCTTAAAAAATTTCTTTCGAACAAGTAGCTGTGGAAAATTGAAAGCTACTTTCTGCTTACACCCCCAGTCCCACCTCCACACTTCACAGCTTGGTTTACAACAGAAGTGTCCCTGAAAATGGGCAAGCTGGCAAGCTGTTATGCTCCGTCACCAAGGGAGGCTCTCTAAAGCAGGAGCAGGGCGATACTTCTAGCTGTTCCCAGCCCAAGACAATGAACATATTACCTTGAGTGCAAAAAATTTAATAAACTTGTCCAGGTCCTTTCTGTCCTGGGAACTGAGATCAGTTTCCATCGCCTGTAAGAACCTGTGACAGGACAGAAGAGATGACAAGTGTGATGGATGCTCTAGCCAGATTGTGACGGCACAGCAGATGGGAGTACGATAGTCACAGGGGAGTGGGAGAGAATCAATTTCTTTTAGTTAAAGATACCAAAGGAGCTGGGTGGTGGTGGCACACGCCTTTAATCCCAGCACTTAGGCGGCAGAGGCAGGTGGATCTCTGTGAGTTCAAGGCCAGCCCAGACTACAGAGTGAGTTCCAGGACAGCCAGAGATTCACAGAAACCCTGTGAACAAACAAGAAAAAAAAAGAAAAGTCCTTTCTTCGCATAGCAAACTCACATGGGAAACACTTAAATCAGTTCACAGTAGGTGGCCACAGACACAGGCTCCCCCAGCCCTGGGAGCAGCCCCTCATCTGAGATAACTTTACTGACTGATAAAACCTAGATTGATTCTGCAGAATGAGAAGCAAGGAAACCAGTTAGGTTCTTGACAAGAATCCAAGCTTGAGGTCAAGGCCAAAGCTCCAGGCTGACACAGACCCAATTGGGAAAACAGCTTGGTGGGAGACACTTTAGGAGAGCTGACTACAAGCTGACAGTAGAAGTAGCTGTGCCAGGGTTTACATGTGGGGAACTGAAAAGCAACTTTAGTAAGATTTAATGATTTCATTTTACAACAGTGGTTCTCAACCTTTCTAATGCTGCAGACCATTTAATATAGTTCCTTACATTGGGGCGACTCCAACCATAAAATTATTTTTGTCTCTGTTCCTCTTGCATAATTCTAATCCTCGCACTCCTACCCTGGAAGGTAAGAGTCATGTTGAAGCTGACCTTCGACAGAAGGGGAAAAGCAGAGACATTCAATGTGAAGCTAAACTTCACTGCACAGGCACAACTGAAAGCTGTGCAATCACATGGAAGGACAAGTAGAGAAAAGGGTATGAGCTAATGCTAGCAGATTGGGTGGGGAAGCGCAATGGGAGGTTTCTTCTTGTTGCTTTGCAATTAGAATTTTATGATGCCCTACCAGACAAGATAAGTCAGCTGAATTTCTTTATGGGCGGTATCGAATAGCAGCAGCAGACTAGAGAAAAGATTGCATATGGAGGTCAGAGGACAATTAACACAGTCCAGCTTTTCTTTTTGAATGTCTTTCATTGGCCTTGAACTCACAAGTAGCCTAGGCTGTGTGGCTACTAAATCCCAGAGACCCACAGGTCTCTGTTTCAGCAGTTCTGAGATTACAAGGAGACTCCCCACCTCCCTGCCCAGGTTCTGGGGATGGGACCTCAAGACTGTAACAATGATCATCTCTCCAGGGGGAAAACAGAGCTATGAATCAAAGACAGAAGCCTGCTTCTGAAGCCTCATGCCCAACATTATTCTAGTAATAAGGCTTATAAGAGCAATCATCCACAGAGCTAGAGACATAGCTCAACAGTTAAGAGAACCTGCTGAACAGGAATTTGGATCCCAGCACCATGTCAGTTCATAGATGTCTGTATCTCCAAATAATAAGCCCTCTTCTGGCCTCCACGGGTACCCCCACCAGATACATGCACACTCATGTCTTCCTCATGCACCTTTCCATACATATGTGTGTATGCACATGTGCTACCACACATGCACAAAAACATGCAAAAAAGAAAATGCACTCAAATAGGCAAAGAAGTAGTTGAAAGTCAAGCATGATCGCATGTACCTATGAATTTAGTACTTGGAAGGTAGAGGCAGGAGGACTGTTTGGAGCCTTGCCTGGTCACTCAGTGAGACTATCTCAAAATAAAAGTAAAAAGGAGGGCTAGACAAGTAGTTTAGTAGTAGAGGGTTTACTAGCATGTGTGAGGCCCTAGATTTAATTCCTAATAACAAAACAACAACAAAACAACACTGAAGAAGTCAAACCTTCCTTGTTCGCTGAAAACAAGTTAAAACAAAACAGCCAGGCAGAGTGGCACATACCTTCAGTCCCAGCACTATGAAGACAGGGGCAGGAGGGTTTCTGTGTGTTCAAGAAACCCTCCTGCCTGGTCCACATAGGAAGTTCTAAGACAAACTCAAGAAAACAAAGAAAAAACAATAAATACCTCACAGAAGTGTTTTTTAAACTGTGGGTTGCAATTCCTTTGGAGGCTGAACAATCCTTTCACAGAGGTTGCATATCAGATATCCTGCCTATGATCCATAACAGTAGCAAAATTAGTTATGAAGTAACAATGAAAACAGTTTTATGTTTGGGGGTCACCACAACATGAAATACTATATTAAAGGGTCACAGCATTCAGAAGATTGAGAACCATAGCCCTAAAGACTTCTTATTTTTTTTAATTTATTTATTTAAAATATATACATACAATGTTCTGTGTGCATGTATGCCTTCAGGCCAGAAGAGGGCACCAGATCTTATTACAGATGGCTGTGAGCCACCAGATGGTTACTGGAAATTGAACTCAGGACCTCTGGAAGAGCAGCCAGAGCCATCTCTCCAGCCCCATCCTGAAGACTCTTAACAAAGAAACAATTAGAACTAAAAATTTAATCCAGTAAAATTTCAAGACGATAAATCAAAACATAAAGATCACTAGCCTTTAATAAGCCAACAGCAAACTATGTAAATAGGAAAAAAATCCCTCACATGCAGCTATAAAAATATTTATGAAATAATTTAATCAAAATAGTGAAAGATTTTAGGATTGAAAACTACAAAACAATAAAAAATGGAATTGAATACAAAAGTAAACAGATATCCCGTGTTGGTGGAGTAGAATTAATAATCTTAAAACATTTATTTTTTACTTTTTAAAAAAGATTTATTTATTTATTTAATGTTCACTGTGTTTTGCCTGTATATATTCTGTGTGAGAGTGTCAGATCCCCTAGAACTGAAGTTATAGACAGTTGTGAGCTGTCAGGTGGGTGCTGGGTATTGAAGATGGGTCCTCTGGAAGAGCAGCCAGTGCTCTTAACTGCTGAGTCATCTCTCCAGTCCTAGAATAATCTTAAAAATGTCTTACTCAAATTGATCTACAGGGTCAGTCCAATTCCTATCAAGATGCCAATGACATTTATCACAGAAACAGAAAGAAAAACCCCAAAACTACCCAAAGAGTCACAGAAATCTTGAACAAAAATAAATAAATAAAACAGAGATCCTCATACCACCCGACTTTCAAATACACGGAGAGAGCGACTAGAGCAGCAGGCACCGGCGTAAATACAGACACAGACCAGAGGAGCAAAATAAGAAGCTCAGAAATATTCCCCGACATTTTCTTTCAAATGACTTTTAAAAAGGCGCAAACAGTTCTGAAAAGGAAGACAGTCTCTTCAAAGAACAGTGTTTGTTAGGAAAATTTGATGTTTGTATACAGAATTAAAGCAGAGTTTTTGTCTCACTATATTAAAAAAGTATCAATTCAAAATGGGCTAGAAACTATGAGAGCATAAGAAATAGAATTCCATGACATTGGTATGGCCAATGATATTTCTGCATATGACTTCAAAAACACGGGCTTTGAAATGAAGCTACAAATTTTCGTGTGTGTCTGCCTGCTTTCTTGAGCCCTTTCTGTCTATAAAGACTCTTTTTGCTCAGCTCATCAGAGCATTTATTTCCTGGCTAACCAACTACAGGAGCTAAAATGAAGCCAGTCTGGAACTGTAAATGACTGTAATGTTGTCCTTTAACAGGATTTACCACCCCAAGGTTCTGAGCAACACAAGAACTACCAGTAAATACTTCGTGGATTTTGTGACTTTCTGTACAGTTGCAGCACTGAAAGAACTGGGTAGCTACATAATGTGGCTCAAAAGGTGCTGATGCCCACGGGAAGAGAGCGATCTCTAGGACAGCAGAGTCTGCTGCTCCCTCACACTCCATTTGCCTTTGCAAGATAAAGAGATAGTAGCTTTACTTTTTGTTTTGCTCTTTCAAGTACCCTAAGAATAAAAAGGGAAACATGGGGCTGAGGAGATGGCTGAGAGGGCAAGTGTGAGGACTTGAGTAAATCTGGGGTGCTCGTACCCATCTGTAATCCCAGGGCCGCTACAGGAAGACAGAGGCAGAGAGAGGAGAACTCCTGAAAATCAAAGGCTAACCACTCTGAAGCATGCAGCACGGAACAGGAGACCCTGTCTCAAAGGAGGCAGCAGTGGGAAACTGACACACAGGTTGTCTTCAGATTTTCCCATGTGCCAGTCACACACCCACTCACAGAATAAAGAAAAATAAGACCCACAACTGAACTTTCTTCCTCTCTTTTACTACCATGTCAGCTATTAAATGCTACTGTGGAGAATCTGTTTGCGGAGGGTGGGGGGCGGGAGGGGGGAGAACGACATACGACTCTTTTTCACATCTATCACAGTATTACCTGTCTAGGAGAAAATTACTTTGCCTCCTGCAAGCGTAGGCTGTACAGCTCAGGCAGACCATCGAGTAAATTATAGTAAAGCATCGTCATCGGACTGTTGATAAGCCAGAAAATATGACAAACTCTTCAGGGGGACTTTCAGTTATCCCCATGGAAAGTCAACAAAGTTAGTGGAGTGCAGAGATTCTGAAAAGATCTTCAAGACAGAGCTTAGTCCCTGCAACCAGGGAGCCTGTGTCAGAGCCAGCATGGACACACATGCTAGGTAACTAGGGAAATACATTAGTTTGATCAAGGTTGGGTTTTTGTTTGTTTGTTTTTTTATTTTTTTGCTTTTCGAGACAGGTTTCTCTGTGTTGCTTTGGAGCCTGTCCTGCAACTAGTTCTTGTAGACCAGGCTGGCCTTGAACTCACAGAGATCTGTCATCTCTGCCTCCTGAGTGCTGGGATTAAAGGCAAGTGTTGCCACCACCACCTGGCTTTGATCAAGGTTTTAAGGATAATTTCAGTTGTAAGGAACAATTAAAATAATAATTCCAACTTGCTAAGGAACAAGACAGCTAAGCAAACAGAAGTGCAAGTAATGGATATGTTGCCTTTCCTAAAATGAGAGCACTTGGGGAACCTAAATCATTAACAGATGGGTAATTGCAATCATCCCACTATAAACTTCAGGTACTCCTTCTAGGGGACACTTCTCTTGACAGAAGAGGCTACTTGTTGAACAGGCTACTTTGCCATCCAGGCTATGTGTAGCATCCTGACCTTGCTCCTCTCCAACCCCCATGCATGTCTTTTACAACTCTGAGTCCCCTAAGATGAAGCTCTTAGGAATAAGCTCTACTACCTATTTCAAAACTATTGGCCCCTGAATAAATCTGATTCCTTCCTACCAATACCTGCTTCTTAACCTAGCCTACAGCTAATGAAACCTGATTCCAATTCCCTTCCCTTGAACACTGATTGGTTTTTGAAATGGATAGGACTTCTGCAATGAAAAACAGTTGTGAACATACTTCAGCCTTTCCCCATGACTTGCTACTTGGAGCTTCTAAGAAGTTCTCTCATTTAATTAAGACCTTTCTTTGATACTTAGACAAAAAACAAGTAATAACAACGTGATGTATTAGCCATTAAGTATAAAATTTCAATTTTGCGGGGGCTGGAGAGATGGCTCAGAGGTTAAGAGCATTGCCTGCTCGTCCAAAGGTCCTGAGTTCAATTCCCAGCAACCACATGGTGGCTCACAACCATCTGTAATGGGGTCTGGTGCCCTCTTCTGGCCTGCAGGCATACACACAGACAGAATATTGTATACATAATAAAATAAATAAATAAAAAAAAATTTCAATTTTGCAACATTCTACCCATAACATTTTCACTAACAGAGTTCATAACAAGTAACATTTTGAGATGCTCAAAATATAAAGTACATGTACAGACTTGTAGCATACTAAATGTTTTAAAAGGATTATCTAAAAAACTTAATTCCACCATTGTAATAATTGTCATACAGAATTACCAAGAACTAAGTGCCAGCTGGAAAATTCTAGAACAGGATTTAAGTGCACATGGCAACAATAAACTAAAGGGAAAGGTCACCTGACTGGAAAGACAGGAAGGTTCTTGTACTTACCTTAGTTTTAAAGCTTCTTTTTGTTGGTTCAAGGCTATGAATCAAAAGCAGGACCTTAAGCAGACCAGGCAGGCACCCGGCCACTGCGCTCTCCCCCAGTCCACTGAAACGGTAATTTTAACTGAAAAAAGAAATTAGAAGAGTTTTATTTAAATAAACAGATAATTAAAAAAAATCTAAACTGCATACGACAGCAGATACCTATAATCCAGCACTAAGAAGGCCAATGTCAGAGGCTTGTGAGTTTAAAGTCAGATTGGGTAACAAATCCAGACCTGTCTCAAGAAATTCAGAATCCCAATTGGGGAGGGGATGCCGCTCTGGTGGGAGACTGCTTATCTACTATGCCTGAGGCTTTGAATCCAACTCCCAGATATAAAAGTAGAACAAAAATTCCAGAAATGATCAATAAGTTCTGTTTGGGGGCTTTAGTATTTGGTTTGTTTGTTTTTTTTGTTGTTTTGTTTTACAAGATTGTGTGTTAGTACTGGACACTGAACTCAGGGTCTATCTCTGAACTCTATTACCAATCAATTTATACATATTAAATCATCAAGAAAATAACACGAATAACTTGGCTAAGAGTAATGTTTTCAATGTTTATTTCTGTTCCTTTCGAAACACCCTTAAAATGATAGAAGAGGCACTGTAGAACACAACAGAACACCCAGGACTCAGGAAGTAGAGGCAGGAGGGTATCTAGATTAAGATTAGTCTGGGCTACATGGGAAGATTCTGCCTAATAAGCACATAGATAAATAATAAGAAAGAGAGGGGTCTGAGGATGTGGCTCAGTCAGTAAAGAGATTGTCACACAAGCAAAAGAACCTTGTGATGATACCAGTGCTGGGGAGGTAAAGACAGGCTAAAGCCAAGAGATCGCTGGTCAGACAGCCTAGTCAAATCCGCAAACTCCAGGTTCAATGAGAAACTATCTCAAAACATAGGGTGGAGAGTGATATAAAAAGACAACAGCTTGGGGGCTGGAGAGATGGCTCAGAGGTTAAGAGCACTGACTGCTCTTCCAGAGGTCCTGAGTTCAATTCCCAGCAACCACATGGTGGCTCACAGCCATCTATAATGAGATCTGGTGCCCTCTTCTGGCATGCAAGCACACATGGAAGGAATATTGTATACATAAATAAATAAATCTTAAAAAAAAAAAGACAACAGCTTGTTGGTCTCTGGTTTCCATGGCGTGCGCACACACACACACACACATTCACAAAATCAGAAGACAGTGAGAAAGTCAGGTATGGTGTCACGCCTCTAATCCCAGCACTGGGAAGGCAAAGCAGGTGGACCTTTGCTTTGGGAAAACATGGCCTACACAGTAAGTTCTAGGCCAGCCAGGACGACAAAGTGAGACACTGCCTCAAAAAAACAAACAGAAATACAGTGAGGAGGGGAAAGCACAAAGGTAACACATAATGCTCTAGATGACAAAAAGCACCCAAGTAGTCAAAGAACACTAAATACAGTAGCTTCACTGAACCAAAGAGTCCAAGACAGCCGAGAGACACTGAAAATGAGCTAAAAAGATGCTTAGAGGACAGCTTGAGAGCACTGACTGGCTGGTCTTCTAGGACCCAGGTTCAATTTCCCAGCAATGACAAGATAGCTTACAACATCTGTATATCCTTCTCTGACATCCTTCTCTGGCTTCCACAGACACTGCATGTATGTAGTGTATGAACATACATGTAGGTAAAATACAGACATAAAAATGAATAAATTAGCAATGGGTGTTTGTGAAGCAGACCTTTAATCCCAGCATAGCCAGAGGGGGGTGATCTCTGAGGTCAAGGCCAGCCTAGTCTACAGAGAGTTTCAGGACAGCCAGAGATGAGCTGCAAAACCCTGTCTCAAATCCAAATAATAATAATAATAATAAAATAAATTAGCCAACAAAAAATCCTTTAAAGAAAGATACCAAAAACAGGACTGAGCATCCACAGGAATTAAACACACACACACACACAATCCCCACATCCCTTGCCCTGATACCACTCTGGCCAGAACTGCTCTTTCTCTGTACTATTTATAAGGCTGGCCATTAACTTTTTGGAAATGCTAAATTGGAAGCAAAACACCGTGCTTTGGACATCAAAATATATACATATTAAATTGTAGGACCCCTCATCTCAGTCCCAGGCTCACTGGGCTTGAAAAACACTCAACAGCGACATTGGAGAGGTTTTTTTGTTTTGTTTTGTTTTATTTTTGTGACTAGTGACCTTTAGCTGCCTCATTCAATACTGAATGCACCAAAAAACAAGAATCTTCCAGTATATAACTGAGGTTGAGAAACTGCTGAAGTTGACAGCACAGTCATCAGAAACAAACATAGGTTTGGTTTTTGTTATCACTTTGAGACGGGTCTCACCAGGCTGGCTAGGAACTCACAGAGATCCGCTTGCCTCTGCCTCCTGAGTGCTGAGATGAAGGGCGTGCGGCACCATACTAGTAGATTGATCTTTTTCCATCTGAGACAAACTGGTCTGAAGAGTAGCTCAGTGGCCATGTGCTTCTCTGTGATGCACAAAGAGGCCCTGGGTTGGAGGCTGGAGAGGTGGCTCAGCAGTTAAGAGCACTTGGCTGCTCTTCCAGAGGACCCAGGTTCAATTCCCAGCACCCACATGGCAGCTCACAACTGCCTGTAACTTCGGTTCTAGGGGACCTGACACCTTCGCACAGACATCCATGAAGACAAAACACCAATGTAAAATAAATAGATCGTTTTTTATTTTTTTAAAATATTTATTTATTTATTTATTATGTATACAATATTCTGTAGGCCAGAAGAAGGCACCTCATTACAGATGGTTGTGAGCCACCATGTGGTTGCCGGGAATTGAACTCAGGACCTTTGGAAGAGCAGGCAATGCTCTTAACCACTGAGCCATCTCTCCAGCCCCAATAGATCATTTTTTAAAAAAAGGTCCTGGGTTACCAACTCTAAGGCCCTTGGTTATAGAGGACTCTGACTCAAAAAGGGTCAGTGAGATGGCCAGCAGGCACTTACTACCAAGTCTGAGATCTAGAATTGGATCCCCAGAAATACACGGTAGAAGACAACTGGACTTGTAAAAGTTGTTCTCTGACTTCCATATGCACTGTGACATACACACACAATTATAAGAAACAAAATATATTTTAAAAACACAATTTTAAGCTGGGTGGTGGAGGCGCACGCCTTTAATCACAACACTCAGGAGGCAGAGGCAAGTGGATCTCTGTGAGTTCGAGGCCAGTCTGGTCTACAAGAGCTAGTTCCAGGACAGGCTCCAAAACGACAGAGAAACCCTGTCTCGGGAGAAAAGAAAACAAAAATAACAACAAAAAAATATTTTTTTTCTAAGACAGGGTTTCTCTTCGTAGCCCTGGCTGTCCTGGAAATTGCTCGGAAATTGCTCTATAGACCAGGTTGGCCTCAAACTCACTGAGATCCACCTTCCTCTGCCTCCTAAATGCTGGGATTACAGGCGTGCGCCACCGCCACCTGACCCAAGATTATTTTCTTTTTCTTTTTTTTTATAATTTATTTAACTTTATTTTATGTGCATTGGTATGAGGGTGTCAGATCCCCTGGAACTGGAGTTACAGACAGTTGTTAGCTGTCATGTGGGTACTAGGAATTGAACTTGGGTCCTCTGAAAGAGCAGTTAGTGCTCTTAACCACTGAGCCATCTCTCCAGCCCACAAGATCATTTTCTGATACAGCTGTGCCACTTCACATTTTGAGTAGTGGAGTTAAACTTTAAGACAAAAGCATGAACTGGGAGCCTGACAGTAGTGGCGCAAGCCTTTAATCCCAGCACCACGGAAGGCAGAGGCAGGTGGATCTCTGTTACTCCGAGTCCAGTCTGATCTACAGAGCCAGTTCCAGGACAGACTTCCAAGCTACAGAAAACCAAGACATGAGTGAAAATTGTAAAACAGACCTAGGGTAGTACTGGGAGGGAGCTCCAGTGAATACTGAAAATTGCCCCTGTTTAAAATCTGTTTGCTTAAATAACCTAAGCCCAAAAGGCAAGAATAAGATAAAAACTGCATTAACATGATAGAAGGAAATGAACAGACCACCTACTTAGCTAAACTTTCTGTTTCTAGAACCAGACAAGTAACGCTCACACCCTAGACTAAAACATTCTGTCGGCAACCACACCCTGAATGGAATCCACCATGACCTGCCTAAGGGAGTTAGGAACCTAGTTGGATCCTTAGACTTTTGTTAGAGGTGAAAACAGATCTACTTCTCAAAGACCTGGGGGGGGGGGGACTCTCACTCAAGTCTCGAGATAACATGATCCCCCAGGAACTCACAAGAGACCGTCCTTGCTGCAATCACAGAGGTTTATTGACAGGACAGGAACTAGTGCACTGGGGCCGAAACTCATTTCCCACACAGCGGTAGAGAGTTCGACCCCAGTAGCTGGGAGAAGGGGTATTTAAGGGAAGAAACCACAACCCAGTACTCCAAAGAGGGCAGGGAGGGCGTCATTGGAAAATTCCGAATATGTAAGTGGTAATTGAAAAATTCCAAAAATACCAGGGATAATCACAAGGGGGTAACTCCCTGTTTCTCAAGATTATTCTCAAGATTATAATCTAACTTTATCTTCAAGTAGTTCCTGAAACAGAGTCACTGAACCGGCTCTATTTTTCTTGCTAGAGGGGTCTGGATTTATCCAGGCCTTTCACTTCTCAATAGCTGAAATTATCAGGTCTGGATACTAGCCACACCTGTTTAAAATAACCATAAAAATAGAAGTTCCAACTCTCTGACCTTTAGTCAAGATAGAATAGACCCATACCTGTAGGCCCTAACAAGTCATGGGTATTTCATGCTATACTCCCAGTCCAGCACTGAGGAAGTGAGAGCAAGAACTTGAAGCTGGAACCCAAAGTTCTGCTTGTTTGCCATCCCCTGCTGTAACTGCCTCTGACCAGGGTACTCACTGGCAAAGGAGTCCAGCAGGATCCATGGAAGATGTGGCTTGTTAGCTAACTCATACACAAGCTCACGCTTCAGTAGCCTAGGAAGCAAAAAAATCTCCCACAGACCAATCTGATAAAGAAAATAACAATCACTCAACTGAGACTCCCTTTCTAGGTGACTGTAAGCCACTGCAAGTCGACAACTAATGCTAACTACGCTGGCATATTTCAGAATTTTCTTCTTTTGAAGATTACATAAGGCCTGGGAGATGGCTCACTGGTTAAGAGCATTGGCTGTTCTGGCAGAGGTCTTGAGCTCAATTCCGTGCAACGACATGGTGGCTCACAACCATCTATTATAGAATTGGATGTCCTCTTCTAACCTGCAGGTATCCACACAAAGCACTATACATAAAATATAAATACAATTTTTAAAAAAGATTACATAATTTAGCATACTATGAATATTTTCATTTTCCATTTACCCATTGATAAACTTGCTTGAGTTGTTTCTATGTTTTAACAATGCTGCTATGAACACAGGTATCAATTCTCCTAAGTATACACTCAAAAGTGAAGTTGCTAGACCATATAACACTAAATTTCATTTCCTTTTTTAAAATTTATCTATTTATTTATTTATTTTTGGTTTTTCGAGGCAAGATTTCTCTGTAGCTTTGATACCTGTCCTGGAACTAGCTCTTGTAGACCAGGCTGGCCTTGAACTCAGAGATCTGCCCGCCTCTGCCTCGGCTAGGATTAAAGGCGTGCGCCACTACCGCCCATGTGAGGTTGGATTTTTCTGACTCTCCCTCATCTGTGCCCACACCCAGGCTCTGAGTGGGTGACTGCTCCATAGGGGCTAAGCACCACTGTTTTCCATTGAGACAGGGTTTCTCTGTGTAGCTTGGGCTGTTCTGGAACTCAATCTATAGACCAGGTTGGCCACAAACTAAGAGAGAGATCTGCCTCACGTGCCACAACTGCCTGGCTTGAAATTCCATTAAGGAACTGTGTGACTGTACATTCCCACATACTCTTCAAAGGTGCCTTCACCATCTTTTCATCATCTGCCTTGCTTGCTTGTTTGTTGTTATCCCTTTTGTTTTGATTTATTCCCAAGGAAGTCAGGGACTAAATGAAAACAGTAGAGGATGCCCTTCAACTCCAGATCTTACCAAGCTGTTATTTTACCAAGAAATGGGGGTTACAGGCTGACAGTACCACCCAGATTAGTTTTAGTGTTTCCTCTGATACTTTTTTAAAATTTTAAGTGTAGTAGTGTTTTGCCTGGGCACCATATGCATGCAGAGCCCATGGATCCCCTGGAATGAGGGTTACAATAAGCTGCCTGGTGGAATTAAATCTGGGTCTCCTGAAAGATCAGTCAGTGCTTTTAACCACTGAACCATCTCCAGGCAGCACAAATTTGTTTTATAAGGAACGGCATCACTATATTGCGCAAGCAGGCCAAAAACTCACAGGTCTATCATCCCCTCAAGTGCTGGGTTACAGGTGTCTTTTTGTTTTAACACAAGTTATGACAAGATCTGTCCTGAGCTTGAAACGGTAGAACCCAAGGCAGCTTGGTATACACCAGCCAAGACAGGATCTACAGACCAACAGGAAGGTAGGCCAGAGTCTCAGTCTACCCTAAAGCAATATCTGGTTCCAAGAAAGACCACAAACTGAGACCAGCTATGCTCCACCCAGGAATAAGACCATTCAAACACAATTCTAACGTTCCAACTATTGTAAATAGAATCACTTGGTGTCCCTTAGCCCAGCACACACCCATTCCCTTTATGCCAGGGGACAACTAGACAAATGTCAGTCAGTCAGGAGCCCTGAACCTTAAAAATCTCTCTGCTATTATAAAAACCCCCATCCCAAAGCTGGGCGGTGGTGGCACACGCCTTTAATCCCAGCACTCTTGAGAAAGAGGCAAGCAGCTCTCTGTGAGTTCGAGGCCAGCCTGGTCTACAGAGGGAGTTTCAGGACAAGATCATAGTTACAGAGAAACCTGGTCTCAGAAAATAAAAAAAAAAAAATTTAAATTAAAAAAAATACCCCAACTGTGGGCTCTCAAATCAAGACAATAGGTCGGCCACGAGGAGAGTTCAGGTCATGAACTTCTGTAGGATAAAGGCTCTTTGCTTTTATAGATGGGACTCAGTTTCCTTATTGGTTTTGGGGGACTTTGCGTATCCGGGTATAGCAGAAACACCTATTGAGTGAAATGTCGTGTTTTTCAAATAAAGTCATTTATACTAATGAGGCACCTTTGGGTGGGCCTATACAGCCTCAGGCTAGGGCTGGTCACTGCAGAGTCCAAGTACTTATCAATGCAAAGTTCAACCACACCCTTGGAAGAGAGATGCTGGTCAGATAGGAAGTTCCACAACAAGTTTAAGAAAAAGTTTTATTTATAATTATTTGTTCATCTCTTCAGGGTGAGAACTGGTGTGGCATGTGTGTAGAAGTCAGAGGATAATTTGTAGGAGTCAGTTCTTTTCTCTTAGCATATGGGTACCCGTCATCCAGAAAAATTCTTAAATCAGATTTGATGGCTTTCCAAGTTATTCAATATCAATGGAAGTGCTACTGTATTAAGGTCAAAACAGAAGGAACGCCAACATGGCTCTCAGGATGACACTTATGAACACTAACAGTAATGTACTGAGACTTTGCAGACCTTAGATTAGAATTCAATTCCAGAACACACAAAAGTAGGACAGGACTCCAAAAAGTTGTCCTCTGACCTCCACATACTCACTATGACATGAATATATCCCCAACAACTAATTTTTTTAAAAAAGAAAGACAAGAAGGCAACAATGGAAAAAAGTGAAAAGATGTGATATTATAATCAGAATTTCAGGCTGAGAAATGGCTCAATGGGTAAAATTTTTACTATGCAAATATGAGGATCTGATTTCACATTTCTAGCACCCACATAAAAGGTCACATATAATAGGACCCAGGTAGCTGGGGCAGGCAGTATCAGGTTCCAGGAAAAGCACAAGCTGCTACCGCCCAGGGAGGGCCAACATCCAAAGGGAAGTACCTGACATTCCAACCATTAGATAAGATTACCAGATGTCTATTGGCATTAAAACAGACAGGAGGACCAATGGAACAGAATGGAAGACACCATTCCAATTCACACACCTATGAACAACTGATATTAGATAAAGAAGCAAAAATATCAAATGGAAAAAAGAAAGCATATTTAACAAATGGTGCTTGCATAACTAGATATCAACATGTAGAAGAATGAAAATAGATCCCTATCTATCACCATGCACAAAACTCAAGTCCAAATGGATCAAAGACCTCAACATAAAGTCAGTCACATTGAACTTCATAGAAGAGAAGTAGGAAGTACACTTGAACGCATTGGCATAGGAGACCACTTCCTAAATATAACCCCAGTAGCACAGAGACTCAGAGAGAAACAATAAATGGAACTTCCTGAAACTGAGAAGCTTCTGTAAGGCAAAGGACACAGTCAGCAAGACAAAACGACAGCCTACAGAATAGAAAAAGATTTTCACCAACCAAAAATGGGATACAGACCTAAACAGAGAACGCTCAACAGAGGAATCTAAAATGGCTGAAAGTCACTTAAGGAAATGTTCAACATCCTTAGCCATCAGAGAAATGCAAATCAAAACAACTCTGAGATTCCATCTTACAACTATAAGAAGGGCCAAGATCAAAAACACAGATGACAACTTATGCTGGAGAGGTTGTGGGGTAAAGGGAACACTCCAGCATTGCTGGTGGGAGTGCAAGCTGGTACGACCCCTTTGGATATCAGTATGGTGATTTCTCAGAAAATTAGGAAACAACCTTCCTAAATAAAGACCCAACGATACCACTTTTGGGTACATATCCAAAGGATGCTTAATCATACCACAAGGACATGTGCTCAACTATGTTCAGAGCAGCACTGTTTGTCATAGCCAAAACCTGGAAACACCTAAATGCCCCTTGACTGAAGAATGGATAAGGAAAATGTGGTACATTTACACAATGAAGTATTACACAGCAGAAAAAAATAATGACATCTTGAAATTTGCTAGCAGATGGATGGATCTAGAAAACATCATATTCACTCAATATAACACTGAACCAGAAAGACAAATATTACATGTACTCACTCATAAGTGGCTTTTAGACATAAAGCAAGAAAAATCAGCGTATAGTTCACAATCCCAGAGATTCTAGATAACAAAAAGGATCCATACATGGATCTAATCTACATGGGAAGTAGAAAGACAAGATCCCCTGAGTGAATTGGGAGCATGGGAACCATGGGAGAGAGCAGAAGGGGAAGGAAGAGGAAGGAAGTAGAGCAGGGAAAAATATATAACTCAATAAAAACAATTTAAAAAATTGATTACCAAGATTACAGGACGTCCCTGAGCCCAGGACTCACCTATTCCCCTTTTGCCAAGACCCCTAGACAAATGTCAGTCAGTCAGGGTTCTGAACCCTGTAAATCGCCTCACCCCAACCACTACTATTAAAAAAAACCTATCCAATTGGGCTGGGCACTCTCTGTTCTCAACCGCTGCGCTGGACAGAGGGAGTTCAAGCTAAAGCCTGAATGAAGGCTCTTTCTTCACACACGAGTGCAGACTCCATGATGGGTTTTGGAGGATCCTGCGATCTAGGTGAACAGCCAGGCAACACAGAAAGCTTCTCTAACCCATCACTGGGGTAGACAGACAAAGATGGAATGTGGGAAGCTTCCTGGCCAGTCAGTCTGGTTAAAGCAGCAAGCTGCAGGCTTGCTGAGAGACTTTGTTTCAAAATATAAGACGGTAATAGAAGACACCAGATTTTGACTTCAGGAGTGCATGCCTTAGTGCACATTTGGATGCCTTCATGCAAGCCTGTGCATGAGTGCAGGCACAGGTGTATGCACACACACAATCAGAATTTCTGCTGGAAAAATTAGATATAATCTGTAGAAATATAACAGCCATTTACGTTTACACACTAAACAACATATTGATAAAATACACGGAGAAAAAATTCCTAGAGGGATGGTGAGATGGCTCAGTGGGTAAGGGTGTTTGCAACCAGGCCTGGTGATGTGAGCTTGAACCCTGTAACCCTCATGGTGGAGAGAACCGTCCCACATGCCTATTCACAAAACACAAGTCTACAAACAGACTTGTGCACAAGCACACTAAAGAGAGATAGATAAAAGGTAAACATGAAAATAATATAAGTTAAAGTTATTTAAAACAAAGTATTTTTTTTTTTGAGACAGATTCTCAACACACATCTCTGGCAGTCCTGAAACTAACTCAGCAGAGGAGGTTGGCCTTGAACTCATTGATCTGCCTGGAATTAAATCCTGGGACACTACCCCTGGCCTTGAATTATCTAATCTTAATACCATTTTAAATTACCTTTAAAGAAAGGAGGTTGGCGGTGGTGGTGCATGCCTCTAATCCAGCAGGCGAGTTCGAGGCCAATCTGGTCTACAGAGTGAGTTACAGGACAGGCTCCAAAAACTACAGAGAAACCCTGTCTCAAAAATTCCAAAACAAACAAAAAACAAAAACAAAAACAAAACAAAACCAATCTTACTTTTGGGGCTGGAGAGATGGCTCAGAGGTTAAAAGAGCATTGACAGCTCTTCCAGAGGTATGAGTTCAATTCCCAGCAACCACGCGGTGGCTGACAGCCATCTATAATGAGATCTGGTGCCCTCTTCTGGTGTGCAGGCACACATGGGAGGAATGTTGCAGACATAATAAATACAAAAATCTTTTTTAAAAATTACCTTTAAATGACTGAAGAGCTACTGGCAATACTAATACAAAAACTGTAAAATGACTTTTACCTCTGCATTTTATTCAAGTATATGTGAACCAAAGTGGAAGCAGCATTTTTAAAACCATAATTCTGTTCTAACTCCTTTTAATTCTTTTATAATTTTTCCCCATCCCCAGCTTCATCTACTTTTACTCATGAGCAATTGGACATGGCCACTGAGTGGTTTTCCTAAGTAGTGGTGACTCACACTCTTATCCCTTCTCTCGTGACTAAAGGACACCAGTAGAAGAAACTGCCTGTGCAGTCCCACCGGCCTTCAGAAGACTTCCTGAACAAACTGGTCCACACCAACTCCACGGGGGAAAAACAGACAGGTATTTAAAATCAATCTGGAATAACTTAATGACTTACAAGCCTTTAAAAGATTTAAACTCAGGCTTGAGTGTTAGGTATGGTGGTTCCTGTCTATAATCCCAGTATTCAGGAGGCTGAGTAAAAGGCTCAGAAGTTCAAGGCCACCCCCTGCTCTAAAGTGAAGGCCAGCCTGTGTTAGAGAAAGACCCAATCTCAAAAACAATAGCAACAAAAACTAAATAAAAAGTACTGTTTGGGTGACCATGATGCTGCATGCCAACACTGCGGAGGCAGACTAAGACACAGATACACACACAGACATATACACACCTAATTAAATAAGAGAGAATTCCAAGAGCCAGACAAGGTGGCATACGTTTGATAAACCCAGAATTTGACTCTGAGGATGGAGGAGTAGTAATTCAAGGTCAACCTAGACTACGTAGCTGGCCCCTGTTTCAACTCTCCCAACCTAGGTCGGTAGTCCCAGTTACTGAGGAGCCTGAGGCAGGAACATAACTGAAACCCAGAAGAGAGCAACGTGATAGGCGAGAAAGGGGGCAAAAGAAATGTTAAGATTGAATTGAGCAGATGAACTGGGAGCTGAGTGACTGACTAAGGAAAACTGAAAACTGAGCTGGGACAGTGATGAGCCCACGGAGTTTCTTACTTACCCAGGGGTTATTTAATGAGACTGGGTCGCAGGTTTCCACAGGTCGTTCCACTGCCAGTAAGAAGACTGTCGTGAACTTTGGGCCCCTTTTTCTTTCACTAGTCAACAGTCACCCTCACCAACACGCGGAGCACACATTTGGCACTCATTTTTTTTTTTTTATCGAATGATCAAAAGGTTTACCTTACTCATCGTGGTATCCAAGCCCTTCTTACGGCCCTATAAATTATCTCCAACAGACCTTCTTGACTTAACCCAAATAGCTAAGAAAGCAGCAAGGAAGTTTAGGGGGACTTCTGTAACGGTTGGGATCTCTCAAGAACCAACAGGGTCTACACCAAGCCAACTTCCCGTAGAAAACTTAATGAGGGGGCTAAGGAGCTGAACCTCCACTACACTGGTCGGCTTGGGCGTCCACAAGGAGGTGGCCCAGAGGACGCCAGAGGATCAGTGACCTCCCACTCGGGGGCACTGAAACATCTGGAGGTTATTATTCCCAAAAGTGAGTACCTGGGAAGCTACGGCAGAGAGAGTGGCTCCGGGCTCTCATTCCGGAGGCCGGGGCCAACCGCACCTCCCGGCTGAGGGTTCCGCGCTCCGGGGCGGTATTGGCAGCACAGGTCGTAGAGAGATACCTCACACTTTACGAGGCTCCTGTCGCCAAGAACTGAGCAGACTGTCGGGCCGATGTCAACTAGTTTTCCTCAGAGCTTCTTCTTCACGCGTCAAGCGATGTCTCCCGCCCTAAGCCAGCAACCAGCCACCCGCCGGCGCCGCCATCGTTAGTGTTTGTTTTCATCCGCTTCGGTGCAGGCGGTGGGGAGAGAGGACGCTGTGTGGGAAATGCAGCTGTCAAACATCAGTTGCACTTTCGCTACAGCACAGACGCCCTATTTAGTCTTTCGGTACCTCAGAGTCTCTATAAAAGTTGGTTTCTTTCCAGAAATAAATCTTTTGCACAATTTTAAAGCCTCTTAGAAAAGAAGAGTGCATGGAAAGGAATGTTGGGAGCTCGAGACCATTTGGGCTCCGTGTGGAATGTTCGGAGCGAAGCGCAGGTCTCGGCGGCCGCGGTGCCGAGGACGCGGCGTGGGCGGGCGCTGACGCGGAGGGGGCGGTGCCGCTGTTGCGCAGCGTGGCGGTCTGTGCGCCGCCGCGGGTTCCGGAGGAGGGCCTTCTCCGGCTGGGCGGGCGGGGTGCGCTCCAGGTAACCCGGCTGCTGCGGCGACCTCGTGCCAGCCGCCGCCGACTCCGGGTGTCCGAGCAGTCAGGCTGGTATTTTGCTCTTCTGAGATAAGGTCTCTCTGTGTAACTGAGGTTAGATTAGAACCTAATCTGTTGCTCAAGATGTCCTGGAACCCGCGGCCATGCTGCTTTCCCAGCTTCCAACTTTACAGACGTTACTCCTAGCGCTGTACTAGTCTTGGGAGTCTGTTTTATTATTCTTTTTTTGACTGGTTCTCTCGTAGTCCAGGTTTGCCTCGAACTCCCATTGCTTTCACCTACCATGTACTGGAATTACAGTGAGCCACCATGCCTGGCTTGAGTATCTTTTTATTGCACAACCTTTAAAGGAATAAACTTTTCAAAATATGTTTACGTATTGGAGGAGGGGCGTGCTGTGGCAGGGATGTGGACGTCAGGATAAGTTGCGTCAGACAGTTCTTGCCTTCCACCATGTGAGTCTCAGGAATCGGCTCATTTCAGCAGGCTTCGCAGCCCACCCCAGTGCCCCCGAGCCCTCTCTCTGACCTTAATAATATTTTGAAAGCGGGTTGTAAAAGTGGCCCCGGCTTTCCAAACTTGTTTCTCTCAACCTCTTTCTCCTTTTCTTCTTTTCGTACTAGCTAGCCTTCCTTTCTAGCCTTCAGCCTGGGGATTTGTACCTCTTGAGATAGGCGGAGGCCGGGTGGTGGTGACGCACGCCATTAATCCCAGTAGGGGCAGGCGGATCTCTGAGTTCGAGGCCAGCCTGGTCCACAGAGCGAGTTCCAGGACTGGTTTCAAAGCTACAGGGAAACCCTGTCTCAAAAACAAAAAAACAAACAAAATAGAGATAAAGAGAATGCCAGTTATAGCAGACAATGTAGGTCCCCAGACAGGGTCATGGACTACTCTAGTTTCCTAGTTAGACTGGTTTGAGCACTCCCACACCGGTCTTGTACTTACAAGGTGGAGCCATAGGGCTTTGGAAAACAAACCTCCATGACTAAGCCTTTAGGTGCTTCCTGGCTGCCATAGACCTCTTGTACCTTGTGAAGAATTATACCATTACCTGCATTAATCTTTTGCTGTTCTCAGTTGAAATGCCAAACATGAAATGAGTCACTGAGATTGAACTCCTATTGTCTTGAGAATCAGGCCAAATTTGTCATATATCAGTGAGTTAGTGTAGAAAAATCCAGAGTTAAAAAGTGAATTGCTGGAAAGGTGTGTAGTTTTGAGTCAGTTCATATGGTTTTGGTAGGTTTCTAATTGTTTTATCTTTTCATTTTTGTTTTTGTTTCTTTTTTGCTTTCAACGCAGGGTTTTTCTGTGTAGCCTTGGCTGTCCCGGAACTCACTCTGTAGACCAGGCTGACCTCAACTCAATCCGCCTGCCTCTACCTCCCAAATTCTGGGATTAAAGGTGGACACCACCACCACCACTCAACTCTAATTGTTTTTTTCTCATAATTACTTTACAGAAAGAAGATTATAAATGCCAGAGCCGTTTAACCGATGTTGAATTCTGACACTTCCTGTGCCAGCCTGTTCATTGGGAAAAATTCAGAAAAAAACAAATAGACGTGTATATCTACATTGGCTATGGCTATACCAATAACCGTGCTTGACTGTGATCTCTTGCTGTATGGCCGAGGTCACCGGACCTTGGACCGTTTTAAACTGGATGATGTGACTGATGAATATTTGATGTCCACGTATGGATTTCCACGGCAATTCATTTACTACTTAGTGGAACTCTTGGGGGCGAGTCTTTCTCGACCTACTCAGCGATCTAGGGCTATTAGCCCAGAAACTCAGATCCTGGCAGCATTGGGCTTCTATACCTCGGGCTCCTTCCAGACTCGCATGGGAGATGCAATTGGAATTAGTCAAGCCTCCATGAGCCGATGTGTTACCAATGTCACTGAGGCCCTCGTGGGCAGGGCCTCACAGTTTATTCACTTTCCAGCGGATGAGGCCGCCATTCAATCTCTGAAGGATGAATTCTGTGGACTGGCAGGGATGCCAGGAGTCATAGGGGTGGTTGACTGTATCCACGTAGCAATCAAGGCACCAAATGCTGAAGATCTCTCTTATGTGAACCGCAAGGGTCTGCATTCTTTGAACTGTCTGGTGGTGTGTGACATCAGAGGGGCACTAATGGCTGTGGAGACGCACTGGCCAGGTGGCCTCCAGGACTGTTCCGTGCTGCAGCAGTCTGCTCTAAGTACTCAGTTTGAAGCTGGGATGCATAAAGATAGCTGGCTTCTCGGTAAGTTTGTATGTGTAAATCTTCAGTTTATACCCAGAGAGAGGTTATGCCATAGAGTGGGGGGTCCAAGATTCTATTCTGTAGTCTTGCTCTTTGTCTTCATACTTCCTCTGTTCAGCCTCAGGAGAACTCTCTGAGCCTTCATGTTTTTCTTTTATTATTATTGCTAGCCCTGGCTAGCCTAGAAGTTGCTTTGTAGACAGGCTGGCCTTGAACTCAGACATTCACTTTCCTTTGTTTACCACAAGCTGGGGTAAAAGTGTATACCACCACACCCTCATAGTTATTTTTATTACTATTTATATACTAGGGATCAAACCCAAGGTTTGGGAATGTCAGGCAAGGCTTCTACCACTGAACCTTCCACCTTTGTACCTTGATTAAAAATAAATCAATATGGGGCTGGAGAGATGGCTCAGTGGTTAAGAGCATTGCCTGCTCTTCCAAAGGTCCTGAGTTCAATTCCCGGCAACCACATGGTGGCTCACAACCATCTGTAATGAGGTCTGGTGCCCTCTTCTGGCCTGCAGACATACACACAGACAGAATATTGTATGCATAATAAATAGATAAATAAATAAATAAATATTTTAAAAAAAAATAAATCAATATTTAAGGGATGGAGAGGTATGCTCAATGGTTAAGAGCACTTGTTCTTGCCGGGCAGTGGACGTGCACGCCTTTAATCCCACCACTTGGGAGGCAGAGGCAGGCATATCTCTGTGAGTATGAGGTCAGCCTGGTCTACAAGATCTAGTTCTAGGACAGGCTCCAAAGCTACAGAGAAACCCTGTCTCGAAAAGTAATAATAATAATAATAATAATAATAATAATAATGATAATAATAAGCACTTACTTTTGCAGAGGACCCGGATTTGGTTCCCAGCACGCGCATGAAGACTTTCAGCTACCCACTACTCCAGTTCTAAGGGAATCAGTGGCTTCTGACCTCTATAGCACAAGGCATGCACATGGTATTCAGACAAATACACTTGCAGACACAACACCCATACATATAAAATAAATGTTTAAAATTTTAAACAAAAACAATATTTAAGCTGGGTGTTGTATTTGCTTGTAATCCCAGGACTGGGGAGGCTGAGGCAAAAGGTTCTCAAGTTCTAGGCACAACTAGGGCACACCTCTCTGAGACCACTCCCCCCTCAACAAAACAACAAAAGAGGGTAGTGAGATGATTTATCCTGTGAAGGCACTTGCCACCAAGCCGGAAGACTTGAGTTCAGTCTTCCACATGGTGGAAGGAGAGAACTGGCTCTGGCAAATTGCCCTCTAACCTCTACACATTTGCCGGGCAATTTTGTCCCAGCCCCACATACTAAATAAATGTGATTTTAAAAATTTAACTGGGTGGTGGTGGTGCATGCCTTTGACCTCAGCATTTGGGAAGCAGAAGCAGGGGGATCTCTGTGAGTTCAAGGCCAGCCTGGTCTACAAAGCGAACTGCAGGACAGCCAGTGCTGTACAAAGAAACCCAGTGTCTCGGGGAAAACCATTTAAAAGTGTTAGATAGGCACAATGGCACTGAAGAAAGAGGCAAAAGGATCACTGTTTCCTCTAGGCCAGCCTGGGTTGGGTCTGAAGGTCACCAGTACTCTAACTATTGAGGTAGCACTCTAGCCCCTAAGCTTTACTCTTAGATAAGCAACAGCAGGACAAAGGACAAAATGCACAACGTGTTATTTGTTGTTTGTTTTGGTTTTTAGAGACAGAGTTTCTTCATGTAGCCCTGGTTGTTCAGGAACTTGATCTGTAGATCAGGCTGGCTTTAAATGCACAGAGATCCACATGCCTCTACCTCCTGAGGGCTGGGATTAAAGCCATATTCCATCATGCCCAGCACAATATATTATGTTTAAGAGTGGAATAATTTGGTAGCGTTGAGATTGAGGCAAGAGAAATCACTTGATCCCAGGAGTTCTAACCTAAATAAAAAGGAAAGAGCCAGGCACAGCAGTGCATAACCTGTAATACAGCACTTGGGAGATTAGGCAGGAAGATGAGTTCAGGACCATTTTCTGCTGTCTTACTAACTAAGGTCATGGCGAACCTGGGATTCGTATTTCTTTAGCTCTTAGGCTACTGCTGTTAAGCAGCTTTGGATTAGATCTCCCAGAACGTCTTATGGGTGACTGAGTGATCACATAAGCATTTCTAATCTGTTCCCTATCTGATCCTAATCCCCTCATGAATATCTGTTTTCCAACAGTGCTTGAACTATAACCAGCCAGTAAGTTATGTTGATGTTGTTATTGTGCATGTATGATGTGTAAGTGTTAGGTGCACACATTTCTTAGCATTTGTGTGAAGGTCAGAAAACTTTGTGGAATTGGTTCTCTCTTCACCTTTATGTGTGTTCCAGGGATTGAATTTAGGTTGTCAGGCTCATTTGGCAAAGTGTTTTACCCACTGAGCCATCTTGTCCAGTTCCTGGATTTTTAAAAATTTTTTTTTTAATTTTTATGATTTATTTATCTTTTTATTTTATGTACATTGGTGTGAAGGTGTCAGATCCCCTGGAACTGGATTTTCAGACAGCTGTGAGCTGCCATGTGGGTGCTGGGAATTGAACCCGGGTCCTCTGGAAGAGAAGTCAGTGCTTTTAACCACTGAGCCATTTCTCCAGCCCCTAAAAATTTTTTTTGAGAAAGGATCTTATTCTAAGCTCAAAAAGTGCTTCTCACCTATTACAGTCCCTACTACGTGATAGATGTCCATCATGTCACAGGTGTTATTGCTAAGTCTGTCACAAGTGTTGCTTCCATTGTTTATAATATCCTTTTAAAACAGTTTTATATTTATGTGGAGACCAGAGGACAATTTGTAGGAGTTGGCTCTCTGTTTCCACACGTGGGTTCCAGGAATCAAAGCTAGATCTTCAGGCTTTTTATTTGTATCAAGCACCTTTGTACTGAGCCATCTAGTGTCCAGCATCTTTCTCTCCAGCCCTCTCTTTTCTGCCCTGGCTGGCGTCAAGCTTGCCTCTTAAGTGCTGGATTACATGTGTATTCCATCATAGCCGATTCTACATCAATTTCTGTTTCTATTTCTCTGTCTGTCTGTCTATCTATCTATCTATCTATCATCTATCTTTTTGTTTTTTCCAGATAGAGTTTCTCTGTGTAACAGTCCTGACTGTCCCGGACTCACTCTGTAGAGCAGGCTGGCCTTGAACTCACTGAGAACTGCCTCCCTCACTCCCTGAGTGCTGGGATTAAAGACGTGTGCGCCACCACCGCCCGACTTCTACATTCATTCATTTTAAAGAATTTAGTGTTTAGAAAGAGTGAGTTCAGTTCAAAGAAGAGTAGAGTTGGTATACGCCTGTAATCCCACATGTGAGAGTCAGAGACAAGTATCAGAAGCTCAGGGACCTGACCTACACGAGACCCTGGATTCAAAACGAAACAAAAGTGGTTGGGGAGAGAGCCAGGTGTGGTAGCTCATGCTTATAATCCCATGCTTATAATCCCAACATTTAGGAGGCCAAGGCAGGAGGATTGCTGTGAATTTGAGGTCAGCTTGAGCTACATTGGGAGTTTAGGTCTACAGAATGAGACTGTCTCAAAAAAGAAAACTAACTAAATATAAACTTAAAATTTTTGTGAGACATCTCAGTTATTTTCAGCTAATCCAGTCTTAGAAACATAAGATCCTAAATAAAATGAGGTCTTTTTATTATTTTTAGAGCAGTGCCCATCTCTGTCTTAACCATCTGACTGTTTACTGAACTTGATGGTGGGGCAGGAGTACAGCACTTACTTTGGTATTCAGGGCCCGGTATCCGATAGGGATTTATAAAATGTTGCACCTAGCTGGGCATGGTGACTCACACCTTTAATCCTAGGACTCAGGTGGCAGAGGCAGGTGGATCTCTGTGAGTTAGAGGCCAGCATGGTCTACAGAGTGAGTTCCAGGACAGCCAGGACTATGTAGTGAGACCCAGTCTTGGGCAGGGAGTGGGGGGAGGGAGTCACACCTCTGTGTGAGCTGCTTTGTTTGTTTGAAGTCAGGACATTTAAACACTGTGCTTTGAACTAGGACTTTGCTTCCCATTTGTGTTTGCTTTTCTGAGGCCTTCCCAGGATCTTTTGATGAGGGTCATTTACAGGAAATGCCTTTTATATCACTCGTTCCACTTCTGGTTTTTCTCGTTGTCACTGTTCGCATCGTCATACTCGTGTTCCTCCAGCTCATGTGATCGCAGTATCCCAGAATGCGGCACCCCTGAGTTCTGCCGGCTACAGAGACACAGGTCTTAGTCTTCTCAGCACTGGGAGGAGAAATGGTTGTGCAGTGTATGGAATCCCTAGGTCATGCTTTCAGACATGAAAGGGAACAGTGATCTGGAGCTTTTCTTCATGAGTGTCTTAGATCTCACGTTAGAATTCTTTTTCTCTTGAACTCTTCGGAGATTGTAAAATTAGTATCTTGTTTGAATTTTGGGGGGAAGTCTCACCATATAGACGAGGCTGGCTTCAAACTCATAGAAATCTGCCTGACTATGCCTCGTGAGTGCTGGGATTAAAGATACGTGCTACCACATCTGACCCTTGATCATTTTTATTAAGCCTTTTTTAAAAAAATTTATTTATTATGTATACAATGTTCTGTCTGCATGTATGCCTGCCCACCAGAAGAGGGCACCAGATCTCATATATGGTTGTGAGCCACCATGTGGTTGCTGGGAATTGAAATCAGGACCTCTGGAAGAGCAACCAGTGCTCTTTACCTCTGAGCCATCTCTCCAGCCCCTTTATTAAGCCTTTTATAAAGAACAGTATCTTTCAATTTGAAAACTCACTGGGAATGGTGGCATACATACCTATAATTCCAGCACTTGGGAGGTAAAGGAAGGAGGATCAGGAATTAAAGGTTATCCTCAGCTGTCTGGCAAGGTCCAGGCTAGCCTGGGCTACATGAAACTATATCAAGAAAAAGAAAAGTAAATACAAAAACGTCAGAGTGGATTCTGAGGGCTACTGCTGTAGAGAGAGGCAGAGGGGATGCTGAGGGCCACTGCTGTAGAGAGAGGCAGAGGGGATGCTGAGGGCCACTGCTGTAGAGAGAGGCAGAGCCCTGCTCTGACATGTGCAAGGCCTTGAGTTCTCTCCCAGCATGGCAAAAAATAAAACACTAAGAAATAAAAAGCCAAGGGTTTGGTTCCTGTGTTTCTACTTCATTACTACATCTGTAGAAATCAGATTTGAATTTCATTAGCTGTCAGCTTTTTTCCCCATTGGTTTTAGTCAAAGATATTGTCAGATAACAGTGCCTTATGCTTCTCACAGTGGTATACTTTATTGTTTTTAAGATGGGCTTTTACTGTATAGACAAGGCTGGCCTCACTGGCCATCTTCCTGCTTTCGACTCCCAAGTATTACTGGTTTGTGCCAGCCTTGACACTCACCACCTACCATCACCTCCACCATGGAGAAAAGGGAGGGAGGGATGAAGAACTGTGGGTAGAGAACAAGCTTCAAGGACTAGGGGAAAGGAACCAATCAGTAGTAGTTCATGCCTTCATTTAAAATTGTTTGTTTGGGCTGCAGAGATGGCTCAGAGGTTAAGAGCACTGGCTGTGAGTTCAATTCCCAACAACCATGTGGTGGCTCACAACCATCTGTAATGAGATCTGGTGCCCTCATCTGGAGTGTGGGCATATGTGGAGGCAGAATGTTGTATACATAATAAGTAAATAAATCTTTAAAAAAAAATGAAATAAAGGCCAGGCGGTGGTGGGGCATGCCTTTAATCCCAGCACTCAGGAGGCAGAGGCAGGCTGATCTCTGTGAGTTTGAGTCCAGCCTGGTCTACAAGAGCTAGTTCCAGGACAGGCTCCAAAGCTACAGAGAAACCTGTCTTGAAAAAAAATTAAAAATAAAATAAAATTGTTTGTTTGTCTGTTTGTTATTTTTATGAGATAGAGTTTCTCTGTAGCTTTGGAGCCTGTCCTGGAACTTTCTCTGTAGACCAGGCTAGCCTTAATTTACAGAGATCCACCTCCTTTGCCTCCTGAGTACTGGGATTAAAGGAATGAACCACCACCGCCCGGCTAAAATTATTTTTATTTTGTGTATATGAGAGTTTGCCTACATATATGTACGTGTACTCTGTGTGTCTCTGGTATCCTTGGAGACCAAAATAGTGTTGATTTCCCCGAAGTGGCGTTGTAGATTGTTGGAAGCCACATGTAGGTGCTGGAGATGGAGTCCAGGTCCTCCGCAAGCACAGTTCATGCTCTTCACCGCTGAACTCTCGCTTTCTCTCGGTTATCATGGTGGGCTGTGCTTTGGCCCTAAAGGCTGTTGTATTTTCCTGTCCTTCCTTACTCACTGTATTTCCAAATTTCACTTTTTTTTCCTGAGAGACAAGGTCTTAAGCGTAGTTCCTGTCTCAACATCTTGAGCACTGAGCTTACAGTCCTGTGTCACCACGTCCTCCCTGAACTTCACGTCTTGTTTGTGATCCATCACAGTCACATGTTCTGTGTCCTTCCTTCAGGCGACAGTTCCTTCTTTCTCCACACCTGGCTCATGACTCCACTTCGTGTTGCTGAAACCCCAGCAGAGTATCGCTATAACAGGGCCCATTCTGCAACTCACAGTGTGATTGAGAAGACTTTGCGAGCCCTCTGCTCTAGGTTCCGATGCCTGGATGGATCGAAGGGAGCCCTGCAGTACTCGCCGGAGAAATCCAGCCACATCATCTTGGCTTGTTGTGTCCTTCATAACATTTCCCTGGAACACGGGATGGATGTTTGGTCCTCTCCAATGACTGGACCCATTGAACAGTCACCTGAGGGCGAGTATGAGCAAATGGAGTCCCTGGATTTAGAGGCTGACCGAATCCGGCAGGAACTAATGCTCACTCACTTCAGTTAGTGTGGAAGGTGGAAGAAGGAGACTTTCCAGAATGAACTATGAAAACTTTCTCCTTACCAGCCCATCACCAGGTTCTGTCATCCAGTGTGACTGAATGTGCACACTTGTCAGAAATTAACATTTAATGTTTCAGAAGGGCAGGAGGTGGGGGAAGGCATGCCAGCAAATGTGTCAGTCAACCAGACCGAAACAAGACATTGTCCCCTGATGTGCAGTGAAGCCCGTGCTGTTCACCACTCTTTACTGTTCTCTGGCCGCAACTGTACAACCGCAGTAAAGGAGAACAGCACATAACCACAGCATTTTGTTCTGGAGATCTCAAATGAAAACAACGTTTTTCCTGACTTCTTCGTTCCGTCCCTCCTTCTTTTCTCCCCTCCTTTCCTCCACCCTTCTTTTCTTGCTAGTTAGTTTGAGACTTTTTTTTCTCAAAAATGATAGCACAGACTGTCCTGGTGTTCACTACATTGCCCAGGTTGGCCTGGCCCTTATAACAGCCCACAGCCCTCCTCCTTCAGCCTCCCAGGTGCTGGGTGACGGTGTACGTCGTGATGCCTGGTACTGATTCTGCTGGGTGATGATGTACGTCGTGATACCTGGTACCCTGATGCTGCTGGTGACAGGTCGACAGGTGTACGACATCATGCCTGGTACTGATGCTGCTGGGTGACGGTGTATGTCGTCATGCCTGGTACCCTGGTGCTGCTGGGTGACGGTGTACGTCGTGATGCCTGGTACCCTAGTGCTGCTGGGTGACGGTGTACGTCGTGATGCCTGGTACCCTGGTGCTGCTGGGTGACGGTGTACGTCGTGATGCCTGGTACCCTGGTGCTGCTGGGTGACAGGTGGACAGGTGTACGACATCATGCCTGGTACTGATTCTGCTGGGTGACAGTGTACGTCGTCACACCTGGTACCCTGGTGCTGTGATTCTCACCTTTGTTGTCTACATAGGCAAATAGAGTGACTTAGTTGAGGAATGATCTAATATAAGTGAACACTTGCCTAGCAAGTGTGAAGTACTGATTTCTAGAACTGAGAAGAAATGAGGAGAAAGGAACTGTTAGTCTGCATTTGCAGGATTGTTTTGAAGAGGACATTAAAGACAGTGGGAAGCCACCATCCTGAGTGTGCCCACACTAATTGGACTATGATTTGGATCTAGTTCCTAGAGGGAACATCTGAACTCCAGTCTCCTAGTTCACTCTTGAGTCAGAGTTAGAGGTAAGGACTGAGTCAGCTTAAAGAAGGTAATTCAAATATAGGTAAAAACCACGTTTATACTTTACGGAGGATCTAAAGACTCTGGCAGTTCAACAACAGATTCCCACAAGTTTACAAAATTCAGAGCAGGCTTGGCAGCAAGTGACTTTATCTGCTGATGTTTCTTGCCAGCCTGACATCCTCCTTCCCCCCCCGCCCCCAAGACAGTGTTTTTCTGTGTAACAGCCTTGGCTGTCCTGGAACTAGGTCTGTAGACCAGGCTGGCCTCGAATTCACAAGAGACCTGCCTGCCTCTGCCTCCCGAGCGCTGGGATTAAGGCCTCCCACCTCTGCCTGGTCCTCCTTTTCCATTTTTAATGTGGCAGTAAGATTGAATTTAAGAGTCTGTTCTCTGCTCTACCTCTAAACTATACCCTTAGCTTACTTTTTATTTTATTACTTTGTTGCTCAAGCTGGCCTTGAACTCACTAGCCTAGACAGGCCTTAAACTCATAATCATCCTGCCTCGGCCTCCTGAGTAGCTGGGATTACAGATTATGCCACCAGACCAGCCTTGGTTATTTTTTTATAAGGCTATGGTGTGAGAATATGTAGTCTATTTTGGAATTCTTTGTACAGAGGACAGTTCCGGGGAGAAAGGGGCCATAGAGCCAGTCATAGTGGCTCATGCTTGCAATCCCAGTACTCAGGAGGCTGAGGTGGTTATATTGTGGTTTCAGAGCCAGCCTATACTACATAGTCCCAGGCCTGCCTGGGCCACTGTGGAAGCCCCGTCTTAAAAAGCAGAGATATAAAGCATGACTTGACATAAACTCTGGAGCTATTATATATTATAATATTATATGTGGAGCGATAGACAGCACTTCCCAGGAAGTGAATAACCTCTAACAAGTCTTGTTCTGAAACTTCACTGTTGTAAAAATAGCCTAATAGAGATAATAGAAGTGTGAATTAGGTTCACACCTCAGTGTCTTTGCTGGGACTGAAAAGATTTTCCTGAGGATTGTCTTCTTCCCAGATTCTCAGCCACTCATCATGTGACACCTTGGAATTGGCCTCTTGGATCATTTTCTACCTGCCTTTGGCAGTGTTAATCTGGGGGTTTTCAAGGTAAACAGCTGATGACAGAAGAAATCTGGAAATAAATTGAGGGTGACTCATCCTTAAGAGTAAAAACAATTATGGACTATTATCCGCTGTTTATTTCCATCCCAAATGCTATTTTTCATCCTTCCCGACCCCTCTGAAGAGCGAGTCTCGTGGTGGGAGAGTGCATTCAGTGTGTGAAGCAGGTCCTAGAGGCAGGCAGTGAATAGCTGCTGGAGACTAGGTTTGAGCATTACACAACAAAGACTTCGTTACATTTTCCTCTTCCTGCATTGTTTCTGTTTAGTTTAAGATAAGATCCTATGCAGCCAGGCTTGCCTGGTGTGACTGTCCAGCAGTTCTTCTTAACTGAACAAGAACCCCCCAAGCAAGGGGATGACAGACCTGTGCCGCTGCACTGCACCAGCTTTGATTTTGTTTTTGTTTATTTGTTTGTTTTGTCTGACTTTGTAATCTGACCTAGAACTCACTCTATAGACCAGACTGGGCTTGAACTCATAGAAATCCAGCTGCCTCTCGGCCTCTGGAGTTCTAGGATTGAAGATCATACCCAGCCTCTTGTTTCCTTTGTTTTGTTTTTTTGAGACAGGGTTTCTCTGTGTAGCCCTGGCTGTACTGAAACTCACTCTAAATCAGGCTGGCCTCAAACTCAGCGATCCACCTGTCTCCGCCTCTGCCCCCAAGGGCTGGGATTAAAGATATGTGCCACCATGCCTACCTTTGATTTATTTATTTATTTATTTATTTATTTATTTATTTATTTAATTGCTGGGAAATCAAACCCAGAACCTAGCATACACTAAGCAGACACTCTACTTTGAGATATAACTTCATGTTCTGCAAAACTTAACGAAAGCTTGTTTTGCCTCCCTCTTAAGGTCTATAAACTATGTTATCTTCAAAGTTGCCACCCACCTGCCTCAGTCTTCTAAGTGCTGGGAAAAGAAAAGAAACTGAAAGATACTCCCTGCTGTGTGTCCATCCTTGGGGCCTGTTTTATTTTCTAGATTCTTCTAAGATTTTACAGAATTGTATGTGTAAGAGATGACAGACTCAAAATTAACATTCTCCAGTTCAAATTCCCTTGTTTAGTCTGTCTAAATTCTTTCCATGTGATTGACAGTGATAAGTCTATTTTTAGGGGATGGACTATCCTGGTTTGCTCAGGGCTGTCACAATTTTAGCACTGAAAGTTCTGTGTCCAGTTGATGATTGTAACAGGAAGAAACTTGGGGGATCATTACCCTACTACTTACAGGGGAGTAGCTCCACAAGGAGAACCCACTGGAACAGCAACCAGCACGGCAGTGAGCTATCGAGTGTTCCTGCTATCATGCAAAAGGCCATCAGCACATCCCAGGTTGGTGTAGACTCTGCCCACAGCCTTCCTAGTTAGGAGCTCTCCAGCAGGAAAAGGATCCTAGGTGTTTGAGGATCTCGACTCTGATCTCTCTTGTTTGGTCTCATTAGACCAACGTCATCTCTGTCAGAACAAGCAGTCATTTATTGTAAGTTGAAGGTTAATTCCACACACAGAAAATCTTCCCAAAGGAAGTTGATGTAGTTGTGGGTGGATGAAGCCTTTTCTTTTTCTTTCTTTTTTTTTTTTTTGCTCTGAGCATAGAAGTTTATACATACCAGCCAAGCACTGTACCTCTAAGCAACATTTAGTTCACAAATCATGTTACCCATATTCTCACAAAGTAGTCTAACCTCAGCTTTTCAAGTATCTCCATTTGCAAATGATAACTTTATATGTATGGGTAAAACTACAACTTTTTTTTCTTCAAAATAAAATGTCTGCAGGGATGTAGCATGTTAACTCTGTTGATAGAGTGTTTGCCTTAGATGCACAAAACTCGGCTCAGTTCCTAGCACTCTAATAAACTGGACATGATCATGTAGTCCTTAGGAGGTAGAGAAGAGTCAGGAGTTCAGAGTCAGCCTTGGCTACATAGCTAATCTGAATTCACGAGGCCCAATCTCCAAAGTTTCCACATTTTAAAAAACTGAAAACTTCAGGCTGGGAGGTGGTGGCACATACCTTTAATTCCAGCACTCAGGAAGCAGAGGCAGGTAGATCTCTCTGAATTTGAGGCCTGCCTGGTCTACAGAGTGAGTTCCAAGGACCAGGCTCCATAACTGCTGAGAAACCCTGTCATGAAAAACCAAAAAATATAAATAAATAAATAAATAAATAAATCAAAATCATTAATTGTTATTTTATCTCCAGCGGAGCTCTGGGCTGTCTGCTGTCCTTGCACTGACTGTTGAAAAGGTTAGAGAGAGCTATCTCTATCTTCAGGGGGAGGTATACGCAGGATTTTTTGAAGAATTATTTTTCCAGGGAAAGCTTATTTTCCCCTTTATTGCTCTGCTATTCACCCCTTTAGTAAGTTGTTTTGGCTTTGAAACCTTCTGGAGACTCGGACTCACAACCACTGAATTTGTCAGTTTTTTTCCCCTACAAACTCTAGCTCTGTACAAATCTTGCCACATTTCTTTGTGGGTAGCCTCTTATTCTAGTTATGTTTCTATTGCTGTGATAAAACACCACAACCAAAAATAACTTGAGAAGGAAAAGGTTTATTTCAGCTTACACTTCCAAACACAGTCTTTTATCTAAGGTTCCTCAGGGCAGGAAACCTAGAGGCAAGAACCAAAATAGAGGTCATGAAGGCTAGCTGCTTTCTGGCTTTGCTGCTCAGCCAGCATGGTAGTTTAAATGTAATTGGCCCCCATAAGCTCATAGGGAGGGGCACTATTAGGAGATGTGGCTTTGTTGGAGTAGGTATGGCCTTGGAGGAAGTGTGTCACTAAAGAGGCGGGCTTTGAGGACTCATTTATGTTCAAGTTGCATCTAAGTCAAGAGACTTAGATCTCTTCCTGTTGCCTACTGATCAAGATGTAGGACTCTCAGCTTCAGCACCATGTCTGCCTGGACACCACCATGGCCTACCATCATGATAATGGATTGAACCTCTGACACTGTAATTAAATGTTTCCTTATAAGAGTTGCTGTGGTCATGGTGTCTCTTCACAGCAATAGAAACCCTAATTAAGACAACATGCTTTTTCTTCTTCTTCTTTTTTTTTTGTTTTGTTTTGGTTTTTGAGATAGGGTTTCTCTGTGTAACACAGTCCGGACTACCCTGGAACTCACATTGTAGACCAGGTTGGCCTTGAACCCACAAAGATCCAGTTGCCTCTGCCTCCTGAGTTCTGGGGTTAAAGGCATGTACTGCTTTCTTATATCACCCAGGATCAGTGCTACCCAGTGCTCAGGGGCAGCACTGCCTGCAATGGGCTGGATCCTCCTAAGCAGTCATTAAGTAAATGCTCTACAGACTTGTCTACATGCTAATTTTATGGCAGCATTTTCTCAATTGAAGATCCTCTTTCCAGATAATTCTAGCTTGTCTCAATTTGACAAAAAAACTAAGCAGAACACCTTTCTATCAGGTTTTTTTTTCTCTCAGCTTCTCTTGATTACTTCAGCACTTCATGAACATAATTTACGTTTCATTTTAAGCCATTTAGAGCCACTAGAGCATCTCCTACTCTATAAAGATCATGTCCTTGTGGATAAAGGCTCAGAAAAGCCATTGAAGCCCTATTCCCTGCTGAATTAGCCTCTCTTTCTCCCTCCTCTCTTTTTTCTTGGTGGCCTAGTGTGCTTTCTCTTTTCTATTGTTGTGATAAACAGCATGACCAAAAATTACCTGGGAGAGGATTCATTTCATCTTACACTTTACACCCTGTTATTGAGGGAAGTCAAGACAGAGACCATGGAGGACTGCCACTTACTGGCTTGTTCCTCTGGCTCAGTCAGATGTTCTACACAACTATATGTAATTCCATCTCCAGAGGATCTAACGCCTCTGCCTTCTTCATGTGCCTGCACTCATATGCACTTACCCGTACTTGGCACTCACATATACATAATTAAGAAAAAAATCAATCTTCCAAATAGAGGACCATAATTTCGTTCCCAGCATCCACACCAGGAGGCTCAGAGTCATTCATAACTACAGCTCCAGAGGATTCCAAACTGTTTTTCTGGCCTTCGCCTTCGTGGGCACCTACAACCATGAAGTATACACACATACTAAAATAAATCATTAACAAAGTCTTCCCCACTGGGCAGTGGGTAGCACATGCCTTTAATCCTAGCACTCTTTGTGAGTTCCTGATCTACAAAGTGAATTTCAGGACAGCCAGGATTACAGAGCGAAGAAACCCTGTTTGAAAAAATAAATCTTCCCCAATTTAGGCAGTTTAGATGTAGAGTTGTTCCTGATTACACTAGGCCACTATCTGCATGCTGAATCATACATTTCCCCCTCTGTATTAAATGTTCGACCACACAGGGATTTTTCTATTACTTCTACCACCCCCCAACCCACTCCTACACACCATCCAATTTTTCCTGGGTTCTAAGTTTTCAGATCCTGGAAGAGAGTCTTCAGCACAATCTAATTTGTATTCTTTCCCTTACAGAAGAAACAGAGAACTGTTATCTCATCGTTGTCTGCAGTGATATTTTATTTGTTATATATATATGCTATTTTTTTTTTGAGACAGAATTTCTCAGTAGCTATGAAGTCAGTCCTAGAACTCATTCTGTAGACCAGGCTGGCCTTGAACTCATAGAGATCCGCCTTTCTCCGTCTCCTGAGTGCTGGGATTAAAGGCCTGCACCACCACCTCCCAGTTTAATTGTATTTTAATAAATAAAACTTGCCTGAAGTTCAGAGAGTAAAACAGCTGCCCTGATCAGCCCTATAGATCAAGTAGTGGTGACACACACCTTTAATTCCAGCAGCCACACTAGTTTGCCATAGAAACTTGGCAATAGTAGTGCACACCTTTAATCCCAGCCATAGAGAGGAATAGAAGATGGGAGAAGACGGCTCTCACTCACAGTCTCTTTCTGAGATTCCTGGAGGCAAGATCGACTTTTTGGCCTGAGGTAGAGGTAAGAGCCAGTGGCTGCTGTTTTGCTTTTCTGACCTTCAGGTTGAACCCCAATTTCTGTCTCTGGGTTTTTATTAATCATGCTACAGTTGTTCTCAATCCCCTCCCCCAGAAACATTTTTTTAAAATAAGACTGCTATTCATTATGTAGCCCTGGCTGGTCTGGAACTCAATATATAGATTAAATCAGAGATCTGCCTGTCTGCCTCCCTGGTGCTAAGATCAAAGATGTGCACTGCCACATCTGACTTCCCTTTTCTGATAATTCAGCAGCTGGTAAAGTTCCTCCCTCATGTGGGCACCTCCTTTCTGAGAAGTTAGCTGCAGATCTTATGGCAAAGTCCACATAACTGATGCCACAATCAGTTTACAGTCCCATCCATGTGTTCTAGTTTCAGAGATTGTAATATATTCTCTATTTGGGCTGGAGAGATGGCTCAGAGGTTAAGAGCACTGACTTCTTCTAGAGGACCTGAGTTCAATTCCCAGCAACTACATGGTGGTTCACAGCTATCTATAATGAGATCTGGTGTACTCTTCTGGCATGCAGGTGTACATGCAGGTAGAACACTGTATACATAATAAATCATATATACATACATATATAAAGGATATATATGTATATGTACTTTATTTTGTCAGCCATTAGAGGGTGGTGCTCCCGTGCTAGGTCCCATTTATCTTTTTTTTTTTTTTTTTTTTTTTTTGAGAAAGGATTTCTCTGTGTAGCTCTGGTTGTCCTGGAACTAGCCCTGTAAACCAGGCAGGCCTTGAACTCAAGAGATCCATCTGCTTCTGCTTCCTAGGTGCTGGGATTAAAGGAATGTGCTGCCACCGTATCAAGGAGACATATACTCCGTATCATATAGGTCAGAAGTTCTCAACTTGTGGGTTGCAACCCTTTTGGGGGTTGAATGACCTTTTCACAGGAATCAAATAAGACTATTGTAAAACCCAGATATTTACATTATGATTCATAAGAATATCAAAATTAGCTATGAAGTAGCAACAAAAGTAATTTTGTGGTTGGGGTCACCATACAGGAGGATCTGTTGTAAAGTGTTGCAGCATTAGGAGGGTTTATATAAAGACAGTCACTGAGGTTTTCATCCACAAATACTCCACCTTCACAGGAGCAGCAGTGCAGTTACTGTCTTATCACCACAGCAGGGACAAAGCAATGGCACCTTGGTGAGAAGACATTTTATTCTATAACCCGTGAGGAAGGATGGCAATATCAGAACTGTCCTCAGGCCAGCCCCACCCTCAGGTGGCTTAATTTCAGTTGCAGGTCTTACACCCACAGAGGAACTGTACCATTTACTTCTCTCAAACTCATCTGGGGTTTTCTTTCTCAACTGTTGAGGTACCAAGTGTTGCCTGACTTTTCCTGGATAGATAGGAACAAAACACCTATTCATCCTAAATGAGGCATCAATGGCAGACTAAATAAATAATTCCATTCAAGTCTAGCTTGAGTCAATGAGTTTAACCTGAGGGTTGCTTACAGGAGCATGCGATTTACTGTAGCTACACCACTCGAGGACATATAAGTAGTTAACTGCTGGAGGGTAGGGGAGAAGAAGCCTCAGGAGTTAATGTACAACGTCTTTCCTCTACTTAAGGACATATAAGTAGTTAACTGCTAGAGGGCAGAGACTCTCGAGTGGTGTAGCAACAGTAAATCGCTGATGCTCACTTTGAACTCTGAATCCTTATGTTTTCTCCTCTTCCTAAAATGCCGGGATTACAGGCGTGCGCCCGTCTCAAAACTTTAGTTCTCTAAATTACTTAAACCACCAACAGAAAATGGAAGCAGCACACACAGTTTACTCTACGCTATAGTTTACGATCTGGATTTGTTTATTTATGCCTGGGACGGCAGCCGGACCTGCATCAAGACCTGAGCATTGTTCGGCACTCGGCTGCAGTTCCTTGAACGATTGCTGGGCGCTCTTCCTTTGATGTCTGGGCGTTCGTGTATTCTGTGATCTTTTGCGGCGTCTTCTTGGTTGATGTCTCTAGAGCGGTGGCGGCGGCGGCGGTAGCGGCAGCGGCAGCGACGGCGGCGGTGCCAGGTTCTGAACTGAGTTATTCCGGAGGCCCCGGGCTCTGGCCGCTTTCTCCCGCCGGGCGGTTGAGCGGATCCCTCGCTTCCTTCGGCCTCTTCCCGCCTTCCGTCCGTAGCCCGTTGCGCCTGCTGGCCTTCGGGCCGAGCTCTCACCAGTCTGGCAGGTAGGCCCGGGAGGAGCCTGGCAGGCCCGCTCCTGCATCCTTCCGCTGCGGGCAGGAGGAGACCTTGGCGCCGGCCGGTGGGCGAGCGCGCGGCCGACGGGCGGCTCGGCGTAAAGGTGGTTGCGCCCGGGGGCGCGGCCGGAGGGCGGCCCGGAACTCAGCAAGAAGCCGGAAGGAGGGAGAGAGATGCTGAGGCTGCCGGCTGGGTTCTGTAGAGAGGGGATGTTGTGTCCTGGACGGGTGTCGTCACACCTAGATTGTGGGAGCTTGGCACCCTTAGACCCTATTCCCTTTCTCATTTTTCCCTGCTCAGGGCTCCGGATGTCAGGCCTCGGTTGCTCTGGGGACCCCCCACCGAGTCCAGCCTCAGAGGGCCCCTTTGAGTCGCTGGAGTCTTGTGAAACAAGGCCCTCTGGTTCGTTGTAATGAAATGCCACGTTCTAGCCTATTTGGGGCAGGGAAACTGAGGCAGAGGTGTAGACGTGACTTTTCCCTATGATCCCGACAGACCATTAAATGCACTTTAAGTTTTTGTTGTTGTTGTTTGTTTGTTTTTTGTTTTTTTTTTGTCTTTAACGGTTAACTCTTCTCTTTTTCCTCTTTTTCCCCTTGTCAGTTTTTACATACAATGACTTTTCATTTGATTTTTGGAACTCCTCTTAGAAATATATATTCTGTCACCGTAGGCTTTAGAAGTTAAGGAAACAAGTGATATTTTTTTCTGAATTTGTTTTTTTCAAAGTTTGTATCACTTTAGCAAAAGTAGCAAGGAAATTTTGTTTGCTTCCACTTCTCTTCTGATTGATACTGATCCACTCTTTAGCCCTCTTTGGAACTTTCTGCTATGGTGTTAAGTCTTAATTAAGCCTGATGGAAGATTGTCAAGACTTTGAATTTAGGTTCTTGTCAGGGTCTTTTCTAGGAAGTATCCAAAGGGAAGCCAAGGAGTTTCTTGTGAAACAGTTTTTGCTTTTGCTTTTCATATTTGGTTAGTGGTTTAGTCTCTTTCTACTCAAGAGTTCAGAAGTGTGTGTGTGTGTAGAAATTATTCAAACAGATAATTAAATTGAAGATGAATCTTTTGTGAGTTTCATTATGTTTCTCTTTTCCAACTTGGAAACATTAAGGTCTAAGGGTTTTTGTTAATTTTGTTTTCATTGGTTCAAATGTCATGATCCTAATCTGTCATTCTTTGTTGAAAAAAAAAGGCTTGGATGTTATTCTGGGCTGGGTAAGTTTCCACAGAGTGTAGAATTTGTAGGTGTATGACTTTAAATACAGATTCTGAAAGTTTAATTCTACACAATTTTAGGATGCCTTTTATGAATTTTAGAGAGATAATAGAATTTTTTGTTTTTCTGATTTTTTAATGTGTGTGTGTAAGATCAGTGAGATTCACTATTCTTTTCCTTCTTTTGTAGTGCTGGGAATTTTGAACCCAAGGCCTCATGTATGTGCTTGCCATGGAGCTGCACCCCCTAACCCTGAGAGCAGCAAGATTTAAATAAAGGTTATCTATCTACCTACCTACCTATCTACTACCTACCTACTACCTACCTACCATCTATCCACGCATCTACGCTGCATGTCCGTCTCTCAGTCTGCACATGCGCATGCCATGCAAGGCATGTAAAGGAGAGTTTTCAGGAGTCAGTTTTTTCTTTCCACCACATGATTCCCAAGTGAGTTCAGGTCATCTGGCTTGACAGCAATCTTCTTTTATCTTCTGAGCTATTTCGCTGGTCCATGAAAATCAAATCCTTTGATAATGAGCTATTTCTTACTTTTTTATAAGGTATTAGTGAAGTAGACTCTAGTGGGTAACTAAGCTAAGATTATATATTTTTTGAAACAAACTTTTGGAAAAATGCAAAAGAATGTAGAGGCAGAAGTAACATAGTCCCCTGAACTTGATAGATCCTGCGTGGAATTTATTGTTTTAGGTGGTTCTTAGTGACTCCTAATGAATGCCAGATAAGAATTGGAGATTGCTGTGTGTGTCATGAAGAAAAAGGTTGGAAACATTTTATAATGTTGCTGCTTATTTCTGTTTATTTATGTTATGTATATGATGCTCTATCTGCATATATACCTGCATGCCAGAAGAGGGCATTAGACCCCATAGATGGTTGTGAGCCATTATGTGGGTGCTGGGAATTGAACTCAGGACCTCTGGAAAAGCTGCCAATGCTTTTAACTGCTGAGCTATCTCTCCAGCCCCATTATGTTTCTCTAAGAAATAGTTGGCAGAGGGTTATATTGAATTGAGGCATATAAAGAACTCGGTGGTGGGTGAGGCTACAGTAATTGAGACTCTTAAGTGTCTCTATTTTTTTCTACACTTTTTTAAGTATAATTTATTTTTATTTTATTTGTATTGGTGTTTTGCTACAGGTATGTCTGTGTGAGAATGACACATCTTGGAGTAAGTTGCCATGTGGGTGCTAGGACTTGAACCCAGGTCCTCTGGAAGAGTAGTCAGTGCTCTTAACCACTAAGCCATCTTTCCAGTCCTCTTTCTTACAAGTTTCACTTGATTTTTTTTCTAAGGATTTTTTAAAAATTTATTATGTATGTAGTGTTCTGTCTGTATGTATAACATGCACGCCAGAAGAGGGCACCAGATCTCATTATAAATGATTGTGAGCCACCATGTGGTTGCTGGGAATTGAACTCAGAATCTCTGGAAAGCAGTCAGTGCTCTTAACCTCTGAGCCACCTCTCCAGCCCCTACTTGATTAATTCTTGTGTGCTTTTTTTTTGTTTATTTTTTAAAATTTTTTTTGAGGCAGGGTCTCTCTCTTGTATCAAATTTACTGTGTAGCTGAGAATGATCTTGAATGCCTTGATCTCCCTGCTTCTGCCTCTCAAGTTCTGGGAGCACCAGTGTGAACCATAACTTGAAGCTAAATCCTGGGGTCCACCAAAGTCATTTTGGGTTGTCTCCTGACGTTTCAGAAATGTTCACATTATGACTGATTATTCTGTATTTTGGTAAGATGGTTCTTGGGGATAATTAAGAGATAGAGGCTTCAAACAGACGTGGTTGTACATACCTTAAATTCCAACTCTCGAGGGATTGAGGCAGTAGGATTGGGAATTGAGTTCTAGGTCAACCTGAGTTACATCCTAAGGCTGTCTTAAGAAGCAAGCAAACAAAAACGACAACAATAAAACAAATACAAAGCAAAAAAGATAAAAACCTATGACCACAGTTACTGAAATAAACTGCTTATTTTTACTAAAAGAGCAAAAGCTTATGTCTTTATACAGTATAGTTTGTAATGTATTCAGTGTATGTGAAGGAAATAAGACTTTCATTCTTTTGGTTATTTATCATTTATTAATTAATTTAATTATTCAATTTATCCCTTATTAAGCTTTATTAATGCTGAATCCAAATTTTTATGGACTTCATTCAGTATCATAATGAATGGCACAGTTTAATTCTATAATTTGTCTATCTATATCACTTTTAAAGAAATTAGAAAAAAAATCATATCAAGTTCTCTTTTTCTAAAGATAGGTCCCAACTTGATAAAGTTATTTTGGAATAAGATATAGATGTTTTTGTCCTGTGGTTTAACATACTCAGAACAAAGCCAATGCGAAGGTGCAACAAACTGAAGAGTCGTCCTCAAGCCCAGGGCTGTCAGCTCTTGTCATGGCCACCTCCTTGTCCAGAAGTATGCCCTAACTCTGGCTAACTTACAGGTGTTGGTTTGTTTGTTTTATTTTTTTCTTTTTTAGCCTTTCACTCCCAGGTTAATTAGAGCTTTTGAAATTTTTTCCTTTTTTTTAAAATTTTTTTGTAATTGAGCTACCTTAGGATGAGTGGAGGAATTCTTATTTTCCCAATGTGCATATAGAGAGGCATACGTGTTTGGAATTGGATGCTGCCTTTCTCTGAGGTTTAGATACTATTCCTTCATGGAATCCTTGTCTGAATCTGCAGTAGACAATTTTTAGGTGCCTCATTCACCTAGTCCTGAGAGTGTTTCTTCTATTACCCTTGTTTGGCCCTCTAGTCAGACATGCCTGACAAAATTGCTACATTTGATCAGTTGACTTCTGAAGGCTGTAGGCCTTAAAGCCACAATGTGTGTCTTCTTATGGTGACATCCAGTGATGTTCCCTTTGTTATTTTTCTTCTGCTCATGAAACCAGAGAGACCATGTCTTGGTTAGGGTTTCTTTTGTTGTGATAAAACACTATCACCAAAAACAATTTGGGGAGGAAAGGGTTTATTTCAGCTTAATTCTTCCACATCGAAGTCTGTCAGTCATTTAAGTAAATCAGGGATTTTTTTTTTTTTTGGTTGTCCTGGTACTAGCTCTTGTAGACCAGGCTGGCCTCAAACTCTCAGAGATCCGCCTGCCTCTGCCTCCCTAGTGCTGGGATTAAAGGCGTGCGCCACCACCGCCTGGCGAGGGGCTGAGGTCTTGAAGGAATGCTCCTTCTTGGCTTCTTATGGCTTGCTCAGTTTGCTGTTTTACACATCCCACACTGTACTGGGCCCTCTCAATCATTAATAAAGAAGATGCCTCCACAGGCTTCCCTACAAACCAGTCTGATGGAGGCATTTTCTCAAAGTTCCTCTTCCGAGATAACTAACTTGCATGAAGTTCACAAAACTAGAGAACACAGACCAAAATTATCTTTTTTCTTTTGAGAAGTTATGATTAGTGGCTGAGTGGATAAGGAAGGATCTGAGAGTTTGAATCCTTAGTATTCTTTTTGTTTGTGTGCCACCACTGCCAGATTTTCCTTAACATTCTTTTTTTTTTTAAAAAGATTTATTTATTTATTATGTACACAGTGTTCAGCTTCCATGCCTGCAGGCCAGAAGAGGGCACCAGATCTCTTTACAGATGATTGTGAGCCACCATGTGGTTGCTGGGTTGCTGGGAATTGAACTCAGGACCTCCGGAAGAGCAGTCAGTGCTCTTAACCTCTGAGCCATCTCTCCAGTCAGCCAGACAGAGCCAGGTAGTGGTGGTGGCAGAGGCAGAGTTGGGTACATGCCTTTAATTCCTGGGGAGGCAGAGGCAGTCTGGTATCTAGTTCAAGGCCAGTCTGGTCTACAGAGTAGTTCCCAGACAGCCAGGTCTATGCAGAGAAACTCTGTCTCAAACAAACAAACAAACAAAAAACCAGACATGGTCATATATGTCTGTTTGCTATTCTTACCCAAATGGTCTGGTACATATGGTTATAGTAGGGTTTTATGGGACGCCTTTTTTTTTTTTTTTAAACCCCCTGATTTGTTTATTTGGTGTGTATGTTTTGCCTGTCCATATGTATGTGCACCATGTCAGTGCCTGGTAAAGTGGGAGTTCAGAAAAGACTGTTGGGATCCTCTGGAGCTGGAGTTAAGGATGGATGTGAGTCATCATGTGTATGCCAGGAACTGGACTTGGGTCCTTTGCAAGAGCATCAAGTAATCTTAACTGCTGAGCCATCTCTCCAGCCCTGGACCCAGTTTTAGTAAAGCTTGAAACACTTTGGTAGGACCAAGGCTTCAGGCTATACCAGAGTGCAATAGTTGACTGTATTCTAATATTTCTTTATAGTGAAAGTGTATGTGTGTGAAATTGCTTTAAACAAGATAAACTGGGTGGGTGACACACACCTTTAATCCCAGTACTCAGTAGGCAGAGGCAGGCGGAACTCAGACTTGGGTCAGTCTGGTTTACAGAGCGAGTTCCAGGATAGCCAGGGCTACACAGAGAGACCATGTCTTGGAAAACAAACAAAATTAATAATAATAAAAAGGCATTGTGAAGGTACTTTCCACCAAACCTGATGATCAGAGTTCCATTCCAGGATCCACTGGGTATAATGGGAGAACCTTCTTTTGCAAGTTCTATTTTGATTCTCACATGTATGCTGTTGCATGCATTGTCTCATGTGTCATTTGTGGTTCCTTTCCTCTCCTGCCAATAATTAGATGTGGTGATGATGATGATGATGATAATAAAAACCCCAGCACGAAAAGTCATGAACTCGTCTTTCATTAAAAAAAAATAAAAAGAATTAAAAGAATTGTTCAGATGTTACTATAGATGTGCTATAGATAGCACATATAGATGTGCTATCGTAGAGCAGCAATCTTAGATGCCATTTGGGTTAGTCTTTCTACTTTCAAGGAAGACTTATGGCCGTCACGGAGGATAGAGGTGAGCGAACACAGGCCAATCCAGGATGATCTTCCCACTGCATGAAGAACATTGGTGGTTCACTGCTGCAGTTCTTGCCTTCCCAGTGTGAATGCAGACAGGCATCTGTGTTTGGAACAGCTATTTTGGATGCTGCAGACCTCCCCCTCCTTGTAGTTAGTCTTGGCTTTTGTGTTTGTAGGTAAGTGTTAAGTACTTTCTGGCTTGTTCTTAGAATTAATAAAATACTTCTCTAGATCAACTTTTTTTTTTTTTTTTTTTTGAGAAAAGGTTTCTCTGTGTAACAGTCCTAGCTGTCCTGGAACTTGCTTTGTAGACCAGGCTGGCCTCGAACGCATAGAGATCCACCTGCCTCTGCCTCCCGAGTGACATGCACCACCACCGACTGGCTCTTTTTGCATTTTGAGACAGGTATTATGTAGTCCACAATGTCCTCGAATTCCCGATTCTGTTACTTCTACCTTCCAAATACTGGGATTACAAGCATGAGCTAACTAACACACCTGGTCTTTGCAGTACCAGAGATCAAATCAGGACTTTGTGCTTGCCAGGCAAGAACTCTGTCAGCTGAGCTAATCCCCTCATCACACTATGTTTTGGTTGTAATTATCTTTCATCACTTACCTTTCAGACTTGCTTATTTTCTGTAACTATTTTTTGAAAGCTCATTAGCTACATTAGATCAATGATATGTTTATTCCAGGGCAAAGTGTAGTTGACTAGAAATCTGGTGAGGGCTGGAAGTTAGGCTGAAACAGTGCTGAGGAAAACAGGCTGCTAAAGAGAAGGAGTGAAGCAGGCCCTGGTGTTCCTTTCGTGGCAGCCATGGTATCATAATTCCTTATATTTTTTTTCTGCCATCTCAGTGAAAATCTGCCCCCCCCTTTTTCTGAGATAGGTCTTTGTTTTTTGTTTGTTTGTTTGTTTTTTAAGACAGTTTCTTTTGTAGCTTTAGAACTTGTTCTGGAACTCACTCTGTAGACCAGGCTAGCCTCAAACTCACAGAGGTCTGCCTGTCTCTCCTCCCTAGTGCTGGAATTAAAGGTGTGCACCACCACTGCCTGGTTCTGAGATAGGTCTTACTGTGTTGTCCAAGTTGAACTCCAGCTCATAATCCTCCCTCCTCAGCTTTCTAAGTGTTAGGATTACAGGCTGCTCCACTATGCCTGGCTACTGTAGAAATTTTCACCTAAGACTGGTGCATGTACTGTTTGTCTGAAGCTGTATGATGACATTGGTTTTGATACTGGCATTTTTTTTTTCAAGACAGGATTTCTGTGTAGCTTTGGAGCCTGTCCTGGAACTAGCTCTTGTAGACCAGGCCTTGAGCTCACAGAGATCTGCCTGCCTCTGTCTCCCATTGCTGGGATTAAAGGCGTGTGCCACCACCACCTGGCATGATACTAGCATTCTTGATTATGATTTTTGGCCCTTTTACTTGTAATGTAACTTGAATTTAATTCTCATTTATTAGTTTTTTTTACAATTACATATTCTGTAGAGGTTGAGTTTAGTTGGTGAATGTAGGTGCAGAATATTTGCCTATAGGTGCATTTGTGCCAGAGAATAAGTTGAAGCATGTAGCCTTATGTTAGGGAATACATTTAGAAGACTTCTGACATTGAGAGGAGACTTTAGGCTCTTGTTGAATGTGTATAAAATAATACCCACTATCTTGTTTGGGTTCTTTCTGCCAAAAAATTAGAAACCTTTTGCAAAGATTGTTTGACTGTTGCTTATTGAAATTATGCTTCTCTTTTTAAAACTTACTAAGGAAAATTTACTTTTTGTGATTTTGTTTTTTCTGCCCTGCTGAATAAAGTGTTCTCCCTGGCTGTGGGGGCACATGCACGTTTGATTCGAGAAGCAAACTGGGGAATTTTAGTTTAGTTGAGGATCAGGAATTCAAGGTCATCAATAAGTGAGTTCTAGGCTAGCGGAGGTTATATTCTAACAAAAGAAAACAATAGCCTTTTTTTTTGTCTCTCCTTCACTGGGTCATAGTTTCTTGTGTAGTCCAGACAAACTTTGAACTTGTGATTCTCCAGCCTCAGCCTCTCAGGTGTTAGCATGTACTACCACAGCCAGCCCAAACTCGTAGGATCAGCTGCTACTGTTTCTGTAAGTGGGTAGCTTAGTTATAAATCACAGGATCACTACTTATTAGCTCTTAAGACCAGTTACTTAACCTCCCAGTTTGATCTGTTAAAATATACAGTTGTGCTGGCCGGTGGTGGCCTATGTCTTTAATCCCAGAACTCTGTGAGTTCTAGGCTAGCCTGGTCTACAAGAGCTAGTTCCAGGACAGGCTCCAAAGCTACAGAGAAACCCTGTCTTGAAAAAACCAAAATAAATAAATAAATAAAACCAGTTTTATATTGAACACTGTGCCCAGTGGTACAGGAAAGATTCTGTGTCATTGATTCACTTTTTTGCATTATACTTTTATGATGTAGATACCCTATTTTTGTTCAAGATATGGTCATGCTATGTACTCTAGGCTGGTCTTAAAATCTTCCTGCCTCAGCCTTGTGAGTACTGGGATTAGAGGCCAGTTATAGGTTCTCTTACTCTCAGCATTTTATAGATATGGCATTCATTGGCACATAGATGTGAAGTAGTTTCCTCTAGGTATACTGCTAGTCAGTATTGGGGATTTGAGCAGCTTGGTGCCATCATCTCCTGCTCTTGACCCCCTAGATTATAGGATTCTTCTCCCCCTCTCCACCTCCCCAAGACAGGGTTTTTCTGTGTAGCCCTGGCTGTCCTGGAACTCACTTTGTAGACCACGCCTGCTTCTGTCTCCCGAGTGCTGGGACAGGCATGTACCACTAGGCCTGGCTTAGTTTTATACGCGCGCACACGTATGCGCGCGCACGCATACACACACACACACACACACACACACACACACTTGTTTGTATCTTTTTTTTGACGTGGGGTCTTGCAGTATGTTGTCTAGGTTTGTCAAAACTAGACTCAGTCAAGTGGGTTTTTTGTCTTTGTCTTTATACACTTGTATACACTACCATGACCTGCTTTTGAATGAATGTCATGACCTAATATATGCTTTTAAAACATTATGCTTTCTTCCATGTGAGGAATGGGTTTGGAAGGAAAGAAATGGGGGAAGCATAGTTGGGGAGCAATTTAGTAGCCCAGGCAAAAGCTAATGATAGTTTAGATTAGGCTGTAGGCAGTAAATATATAGATTCAGCATGTATTTTAGAATCAGTACAAACAAGACCTAATGATGGACTGGATGTGTGGGAGGAGGGAGGTGTCAAATATGAGCCCGGGTTTCTATAGTGAACATCTGGGTGGATGGAGGTGCCACTTTTCAAATGGAAACAGTAGGAAGAACAGTTTTTGTTGAATTGAGAAGTGGAATGAAGACGTTTGTTTTAGTCACACCAAACATGAGATGCTAGTGAAGCACACATGGAGACTTTGAGTAAACAGTCTTTGGACTGACTCAGAATGTGGTGCTGGAGGTAAGTCTGGATGGAATTGGTATTTGGAGGATATTTATAACCCAGGAAATGGATGAGCTCACCTAGGAAAAAGAATAGAGTAGGGTGAGGGGAGCTCAGGACTGAGTCCTAAGGATAAGGAAACCTAAGAGGCTGTCACTGTAGAAGCAGAGAACAGCCCATTTCAAGACACACATGGTCAGCTGTATTTTGTTGGATTTGGCAACCCAGATCATTGATGCTTATTGCAAAAACAAGGGTGGAGGATTGCAGGGTTAGGAGCTGGGTAGAAGTAGGTTAAAGGAATAGGGAGGGAAGAAGTGGAAATGCCCTCACGTTTTCATTGTAGCCAGTTTCCCTGCAGAAAGCTGTGTTTTTTTTTTGTTTTTTGTTTTTTTTTTTTTTTGTCTTTGATAGCTTACTAGGAGGTTGTAAAAGAGAAAGGGGGTAGGGTAGGCGGAACTTTTGTCATGGTTTGAGAAATGATCCTTATGATCTTTAAACATTGGCCTTGGAGTGTAAAGGTTTTTCTACTCTGTGTACTTTAAACCTGTGCTCTCTTTGACCTTTCTTTTTTCATCTTCCTGCCCAATATGACTTGAGCCTTCAAGTTCATTCTTTATCTTTATTTTTTCCTTACTGCTTTTGTTTCCCTTCTTTCTCATTTCTTTCTCTCTGTCTCTGTATCTCTTTTGAGTTTCACTGTATCTCGAGCCTGAGATTGTCCTGCCTCCTGAGTGCTAAGACTACAGGCTTTGTTTTGCCATGGTGCCTGGCTTCTAGTTCTAACATTCTTTTTTACTTACTGACTTAATTTTTTTTCTTTTGTTTTTTGAAAAAGAGTTTCTGTGTAGCTTTGGAGTCCTGGAACTTACTCTGTAGACCAGTCTGTGGTCTTGAACTCACAGAGATCCTCCTGTCTCTGCCTCCCTAGTGCTGAGAATAAAGGCGTGCACTGCCACCATCACCCATCTCTCTTTTTTTGAGGCAAGGTCTTGATATGTAGCCATGACTGGCCTCAAATTTGCTTTAGTCCTGCTTACCCTCTAAATTCTGAGATTAGGGGTACACTAGGTACACATCACTAGGTTTGTCTTTTTTTCGGGGGTGGGCTTGAGTTTTTGAGACAGTGTTTCTCTTTGTAGAGCTGTACTAGAAATCGCTCTGTAGACCAGGCTGGCTTTGAACTCAGAGATCTGCCTGCCTCTGACTTCTAACTGCTGGGATTAAAGTTGTGGGACACCATTGACCCACTTCTCCTCCTCCTTCTTTTAGTTCCTTCCTTCCTTCCTTCCTTCCTTCCTTCCTTCCTTCCTTCCTTCCTTCCTTCCTTCTTTTCTTCCTTCCTTTCTTTCTTTTTGAAGACAGAGTTTCTCTGTTTAGTCCTTGCTGTCCTGGAACTCACTTTGTAGACCAGGCTGGCCCTGAATTTACAGAGACCCATCTACTTCTGCCTCCTGAGTGTTAGGACTATAGGTGTGCCCTGTCACCACCCGTCTTTCTTTTAATTCTTTTTGAGATAGAGAGCCTATGCTGGTTTCAAGGTGATACAGAGCTAAGGATGACTCGAAATTTCTGACTCTTTTGCCCCTACCTCCCAAGTGCAGAGGTTACGGGTGTGCACTATCATTCTGGCTTATTCTGGATCTTTCATGTAAATAGTATGTAACATGTAACCTTTCTGTTTGGTGTCCTTTACTTAGCATAATGTTAGCCACAGGAGTACCATGTCAGTACTTTTATTCCTTTTAATGGCTGAATAATAATATTACTTATCATGACTGATCTATTTACCTCTTTATGAACAGTTGAACTTTTTCACTGTTACTTACTTTTGTGGAAACAGTAATGCTGTGAATATGCATGTGTATGAAATACTCTCAGTTATTCAGGTCTATCCCTAGAAGGAGTCTTACGGCAATGGATTAGTCATGTTTTCTTGTTAAAGATTCTTGCTGAATGTAATGGTGCATGCCTATGTTGGACCCTAGGGTCCAAACACTGAGGAATTGCCCCCAGAGACCACCTCACACACCACAGCCGATGCAAAAGCATGAGGATTTTATTAATTCTGTCATGACAGGGTCCCTCAGCATTCAGGAATCTGAGAGACCTCAAGTAGCTGGTACAGGCTACTTTTAAAGGAGAAGGCCACAGAAGCAAGGGAGGTTGTTCTTTGACCATTATGATTGGCTTATTCGAACGGGCTATTACCAATAATTGACTGGAGAGCTGTTGCCAGATCAGATGTGGTAAGAGGTCATTTTGACCCCATTTCCCAGGGGACTGAATCAAAACATACGTGTATGGGTAATTGTTCAGGAACTGAGTCAACATCTTAAAGGTTATCTTGCCTCAATTTCTGGAGAACATACGTGCATGTGCAGCTGTTAGGTCCTTGGTTCCCAGGGGAGAAGGGGAAGCACTAAGACACGGAGGCTGATAGGGTTCAGAATTGTCAGAAGTGGCTTCAGAATTGTCTTAAAGTCTTACACCTATAATCCCAATACTTGGGAGACTAAGGCAGGAGGATTGCCATGAATTTAATGCTGGCCGGTGCTATAGCAAGTACCAGATATGCTAGGGCAACATAGCAAGCACTGTCTCAAAAACAAAACGTTTCTTCCCAAGCCTGGCATGGTTGCTTAAGCCTGTAATCTAGGATTTGGGAGATGGAGGTAGGATTGCTATAAGTTGGAGGTCAACTTAGGCAACAAAAGGAGATCTTGTCTTAAAATACAAGATGATTCTTTTTTAAAGAAATATTTTTATTTTATGTGTTATGGGTGTCTTATCTGTATATACATCTGTGTACTACATTTGTGCCTAGTACCCACAATTGGCAGAAGAAGGTGTTGGATGGTTCTGAGCTGTCATTTGGGTGTTGGGAATTGAACCCAGGTCCTCTGGAAGAGTAGACAATATTCTTAACTGCTAAGCCATCTTTCCAGCCCAAAATGATTTTTTTAAAATTTTTATAATAAAATTTTCCAAGCCTCTTGTCAACCCTAGAATGGCTCCCTTAATTAAGATATCTTCTTTCCTGCTCCCATATCTGTCCTTCCTCCATCTCAACCATCCCACTCCCCCAAACTCTCCCCAACCCTTCCCTTCTCCCTTCTTTCTCCCCCTCTCGCCTTCCCCCCCCACCCCCATCCGCATGTTCCCAACTTTTGCCTGGGATCTTGTCTGCTTCCAATTTCCAGGAGGATCTATATATGTTTTCCTTTGGGTTCACCTTATTACTTAGCTTTTCTAGGATCACGAACTTTAGGCTCAGTGTCCTTTGTTTATGGCTAGAATCCACTAATGAGTGAGTACATACCATATTTATATTTTTGGGTCTGGGTTATCTTACTCAGGATAGTGTTTTCTATTTCCATCCATTTGCATGCAAAATTCAAGATGTCATTGTTTTTTACCGCTGAGTAGTATTCTAATGTGTAGATGTCCCACACTTTCTTTATCCATTCTTCCATTGAGGGGCATCTAGGTTGTTTCCAGGTTCTGGCTATTACAAATAATGCTGCTATGAACATAGTTGAACAAATGCTTTTGTAGTAGCAAGTATACACTCTTGCGTATATTCTGAAGAGTGGTATTGCTGGATCCCAAAGTGATTCTTCTTAAATCAGAGATCAAAATGAACATCTGTAGCTTCCATAGAATGTATGGATTTGAGAGTTGTTAGTGGGCCAAAATTGGGACTTGAAGTCAGTTTCTCTAAATTGTTTCAAAACTTTAGATAGTGTCTTATGTAGCCCAGGCTGGCCTTGGATTCTTTGTATAGAAGATGGCTTTGAATCTTCCTGTTATGCATCCCATAACAACCAAATTCTCTTGCATATATTGCTTTTTGAGGAAGTAGGTTTGGCAAGCAATCTGGTTTTAACTATTAGCATTTTACTGATGGGATAATTGAAGTTCAGCATCTGTGTGATTTTAACTTCCTGTCATCCTTAGAGTCAGTAAGTGACAGAATTAAGAATTTAAGATTCTTAATCATGTTCTTTGTCTAAGGTGACCCATATAAAGCCATATTGTGTTTACATGAAGCTGTGTGAAATGGACTTCCTCTGTTTTATAATCTCTTGAAGGGGTATCGTTCAAGTGGTATTAAGCAGATGTTCTCTTTCCACAGAGAACAGGACAAGAGGGAATGTATTTTAATTGGTGACAAAAGGGATATGGATTACATGTTACAACTTAATGACAACAGGATACTGGACAATTACCAAGAGTGATTGTGAAATATCCCTGAAGATTTAATAACCACCTTTTTTGGATGATGTAGGTACAGATTGTTTAGAAATGAGGGAGATGATGATGGATCACTAGTAACCTCAGGGCAGAACTACTTGATAGTTAACCAAAATAGTATCTTTACTATTTTTTTAATTTTAATTTTATTAATATTAATCAAATAATTTTTTTTTTGAGACAGGGTTTCTCTGTATAGTCCTGGCTGTCATGGAACTCACTCTGTAGACCAGGCTGGCCTCCCTTCTGCCTCTGAGTGCTTAGATTAAAGGCATGCACCACCACAGGTTGGCATCTTTAATGAGTATGTATTCTTCAGCTTTTTTTTCTTGAGACAGTTTCTCTGTGAGGCCTTGACTGTCTTGTAATTTGCAGTGTAGACCAGGCTGACTTTGAATTTACAGAGATTTGCCTGCCTTTGCCTGCTTAGTATTGAGTTTAAAGATGTGTACTACTACTGCCCAGCTTAATAAATACATTTTCATTTTTCTCTCGAAATAATCAATAGAGAGTACATGAATTAGGGCTGTGGAGATGGATCTGTTGGTGAATTGCTGCACGTGCACGAGGACCGAAGTTCAGAATCTCAACCCTCATAGATGCAGTGGCCTGTACCTGTAATATCAGTTCTGGGGTGGAGACCCGAGGGTCCCTGAAGCTTCCTGGTCTGCCAGTGAGGCCAAGTTGGGGCAGCACAGGTTCTGTGAGAGACCTTGTCTCACAAAAACTAAAATGAAGAGGTCCTAGAGCAATAGCTTAGTCCTTAAGTGTAGTATGAGGGGCCAGCTTGTTGGAGCTTCTGTCCCGCCCGGTACCCCACAGCCCGCAACCCCAAAGGAAATTACACACAGGACTCCATAAGATTATAAACTGATTGGCCCATTAGGTCAGGCTACTTATTAGCTCTTATAACTTATGTTACCCCATTATCCTTATCTACATTAGCCACATGGCTCCGTACCTTTCTCAGCTGGGCAAGTTACATGCTGCCTCTTCGGTGATCTGCGCAGGAATGGCTGAGGAAATTTCCTCCTCCCTAGCCTTCTCCTATTCTCATTGCCCTGCCTCCACTTCCTGTCTGGTTGACCCACCTATACTTCCTGCCTGGCCAATCAGAGTTTTATTAAAATACATGATTGACAGAATACAGACAATTCTCCCACACCACTTAAGAGTACTCACTGCTCTTGCAGAGGCCCTGAGTTTGGTTCCCAGCACTTACATTCAGCTCACAGCCATCTGTATCTACAGTGCCAGGATCTGATGCCTTCTTCTGATCTCCTTGGGCATCAGGCATACATGTTTTGCATATGTATGTATGTATGTAAAACATTCATACAAATAAAAAAATCTTTAAAAAGCCAAAATGATGAGCTGTTAGGAAGACATTGGCCTCCACATGCACGTGTGCCCTACTCACCCCCATTCACACACACACACACACACACACCTGAGAGTAGGTGACTTGAGCCAGGTGTGGTTGAGCATGTCTGTAATACAAACTGTTTGGAGATGGAGGCAGGAGAATCAGGAATTAAAAGCCAGCCTTGTCTTCATGGTGTGTTGAGGCTAGCCTGGTCTATGTGAGACTCTGTATTTTCAAAAAAAAAGAAGAAAGAAAGGAAAATAAAGGAGAGTGATAAGTCAATTGGTCAAGCCCAGTGAAATACAGTATTGGTGATCTGAATCTCCAGTATCCTTGATGAACCATGAACATTCATTCGTCCTTGTCTTAAATTTTTTTCTTTTTACATTTATTAATGTAGGCTGGGGGCTACGCATGAATGCCATGGTGAACTTGCGGAGGTTGGAGAACAACTTTCAGAGGTCAGTTCTACCGTATGGATTCTGGGGTTGATTCTGGGCTTGGAGCACAGGTTATCAGGCTTGGTGGCAGGTGCCTTGCTCGTTGAACTACCTTGCTAGCTTTTCCTTATCAGAGGAGACTATTTTTCTGCTATATATGAATTATTTTTCTTCCTAAAGAGCAGAGATCCAATCCACCACCAACATCTTCCATACAACGTGTTATTAGGAAGTTTTTTCGATCAAGTGATGAGATAATAAGCTTATTCCTCCTGTTTACTATAGTAGTATATTATTTGTTTTTCAATAAGTGAAAGCTTGCCTGAAGATCAGAGGACAAAGAAGTCACACTAGTCAGCCATACAGGCCCGGGAGTGGTGGCACACACCTTTAATCCCAGGACAGGCAGGTGGGTCTCTGTGAACTCAAGGCTACCCTGGGCTACACAAAATCAATCCAGGTAGTGGTAGTTCACATCTTTAATCCCAGGGTTTGGGAGTCACACACATTTAATCCCAGCACTAGGGAGCAATATTGGCTGGACTGAGAGAGGAAGATCAAGGGGAAGAGACAGGAACTCAGTGGAATGCAGAGTCTGATTCATGAAGACAGGATCTTGCCCTGTCGGTCTGAAGATTTGATAGAGGTAAAGGTCTCTCTAGTGGTTGGCTGCTTTGTCCTATGATCGTCAGGCAAGCTTTCATTTATTGAAACATAAATAATATACCACTATAGTTTACTTGGGATAGAGATACTCTTGTAAACATTGCTTGAGGGGTTGGTGAGGTGGCTCAGTTGGTATAAAGTGTCTGCTGTGGAAGCATGATGACCTGAGTTTGGGTTTCTTGCACTCATGTGAAGGGAGGTGCAGCTCTGTGTCTGTAAACCCCATCTTGGAGGGGCAGAGACACATGGACTTTGAAGCTTACTGGCCACCCCACCAGTTTAATTGTACAGTTCTGTCTTCAGTGAGACACTGTCTGGAAAAAAAAAAAAAAACAAGGTAGAGCACAATAGAAGAAGATACCTAGAGTTCACCTCTGTTACCTGCATGCACATGTGCACATGTATGAATAGGCCCATGCACCCATTATCTACACACAAATTAGTTGAGGGCCTGGCAGTGTAGCTCAGTTGATACAGTGATTCTCTAGTTTGCATGAAGCCCTGGGTTTGATCCCCAACCATTGTATAAACCAGTCAGGTGGCATATCCCTATAATCCTAGCACTCTGGAGATGGAGTCAGGCGGATCAGGGGTTTAAAGCCAACCTGGGCTATATGAGACTGTTTGGAAAAAAGTTATGTGGGCCTATACCTGTATGTGTAGAAATGGGAATACATTATTAGTAATAGACCAAAGTTATTTTGAGAAAGGATCTTCAGTTAAAGCCCAGGATTGCCTCTAGTTTGTGATCTTCCTGTGTCACCCTTCAGAGTTCTGGAATTATCAGTATGTGCCACGTTGTGTAGACCTTATATATTTTTCTTCCATGTAGTACTGGCACAAATCTATAAAATGGTAGTAACTCTATTGTAAAGAATATGATAGTCAGGCAGTGGTGGTGTACACCTTTAATCCCAGCACTCAGGAGGCAGAGGTAGGCAGATCTCTGTGAGTTCAAGGCCAGCCTGATCTACACAAGAGACCACTACACAGAGAAACTCTGTCTCGAAAAACCAAAAAAAAAAAAAAAATTCAAAACAAAACAATCTCAGACCACAGCTTGTTAATGGTGGAACTACAAATGAGAAGCAAAGCTTCTGCCTCGTGCTGGTGCTTTTCAGACCATTTCTGGTACATCCAAGAACTAGGAAGAGCTTCGGTTTTCTCAAGCTATTTCATCTGTTCTGTGTATAGCTTCATTTGGATAAAGGGCTTACCTAAATATCGAAAAGATTGTGAAATAACACAATTATTAGGCTAAATTTCACCCTAAAAATTGAAGATGTCTGGATTATGTTCAAGTTTGAGGTAACTTGAAGCCATAGCCATAGGTCTGTCCTCAGGGAATAAACTCTTGTAGCAAAAGAGCGTGAACTTCTAGTCTAACTCCTGAGTATTCTAAATACAGAGGGCACAGATGGACAGTGGATGACAATATCCACTTTTCTTTCTTCCTTCCTTCCTTCCTTCCTTCCTTCCTTCCTTCCTTCCTTCCTTCCTTCCTTTCTTTCTTTCTGTGTGTATTTCAAGATGGTATTTTTTGTTGGTTTGTTTTTGTTTGTTTGTTTGTTTGCTTTTTGAGACAGGGTTTCTCTGTGTTGCTTTGGAGCCTGTCCTGGAACCAGGCTGGCCTTGAACTCACAGAGAGCTGCCTTGCCTCTGCCTGAGTGCTGGGATTAAAGGCTTGTGCCACCACCGCCCAGCCCAGCCTTCAAGATGGTGTTTTTTTTCTGTGTTATCCCAACTATTCTGGAACTCACTCTGTAGACCAGGCTGACCTTGAACTCAACTCTGCCTGCCTTCTCCCAAGTGCTGGATCACTACTGCCTGGCCCAACAGTATCCACCTTTCAAGAGTAGTTGTAGAGATCTGAAATAATATAGAAGGCTCCTAAGTTAGAGCACTCACCTCACCCCAAGATAACAGCTGTTAGAAAAATGCTGGTGATGTTCTAATGGCAATTTTACTTATTTACTTCATCTTATACTCATTTATTTTGAATGTTAGTTACATTTATTTATGTATGTCATAAATATAGGTCAGGGCTCACAATTCACAGCATACAAATCAAGATCTGAGGCCAACTTTCTGGGGTCACATCTCTCCTTCCACCATGTTAGTTTCAGGGATCAAACTCAGGTCGTCAGGCTTGGTGGCAGAGAACTTTAGCAGCTGAGCCATCTCACTGGCTCTGTTATGTATTTTTATGTACTCCCCAGTTCAGTGTGAACAGCCACAGAGATGGAAAGTGCAGAGGTTATTTTCTTTTGCATACTAGTGCCTTTTACATTTCTGTATTGTGTGTGTGTGTGTGTGTGTGTGTGTATGATCTGTCCATGGTGCATGTATGAAGGTGAGAGAACAACTTGTGGGTTCTCTCCTTCCACTCTTTGTTCTGGGGATCAAGCTCAGGTTGTCAGGTCTCTATAGAATCTGAGTTATCTTTTCAGCCGTGTGTGTGTGTGTGTGTGTGTGTGTGTGTGTGTGTGTGTGTGTGACAGAGAGAGAGAGAGACTGTAGCTTCGGATGGCCTGGAGCTTACTTTGTAGGCCAGATAGACCAGATCACAGAGATCCACCTGCTTCTGCCTCCTGACTGCTGGGATTAAAGATGTGTTTCACCACACCTGGCACTTAATGACAGTTTTTAAGATTATTAATATTTTCCTTCCAGATGCTTAAAAGCTTCTTCGTACTTCTGCTATATCTAGACTAGGCAGTGTAAGTTGGGCAGTGGCATCTACCTGAAATCTCAGTATTAAAGCTGAAGTAATAGTAATATAAGTTCTAACCTAATATAACCTGGCTTAAATAGGAAATAAAACCCTGCCATAAATAAATAAATAAATAAATAAATAAATAAATAAATAAATAAATAATCTGGGTGATGGTGGTGCACGCCTTTGATCCCAACACTTGGAAGGCAGAAGAAGGTGGATTTCTGTGATTTTGAGGCCAGCTTGGTCTACTGAGCAAGTTCCAGGGCATCCAAGGCTACACAGAGAAACCTTGCCTCAAAGTGAAACCAAAATAAATAAATATAAAATAAAACCAGTCTTTTACCTTCCATATGTAACCTGTAGTAAATGTTTAGCGTGTTTTTGATGAAACTAGTCTTTAAACTGCTGTGTTCCCAGGAGAGGTAGTTCAGTGGTAGAATGCTTGTCTACACACACATCTGGTTTTAATCCCTAGCATTACAAAATAAACGACTGTGACAAAATAAAAAAGAAACAAAAACAGAAGAAAAGAAGCCCAAAGTCGCTATGATTATTTATTCATGAGAACACTTACTGTTGACGAAACGAGCAAGCTTGAATGCCATGCTGCTTGTTATTATTGAACTTGAAGCAGCAGTGCAAAGGAACCTGATATAAAGAGTTAAAAGAGCGTAGTTTGTGTTTCACAGCTGAGCACATGTAACTGTGGGTGATTTTGTGAGTGCCCAAGTCACACACAACTCTTAAACATCCATGATTTGAATAGTTGTACTCAGGAATTTCTATTGTCAGATGTCCCAGAATGTCAGCATTGTTTTGGAGAAGGAGCTTTCTGCTGACATGAGCCTGCAGGCTTGTTCATCTAATTGAACTTGTCAAGTTCAGTGTTTCAAATAGGACTTTGGGGATCAAGGAGAAAAATGTGTAGCCTTATAGAATTGAAACCGGGCCAGTTAGAAGGAAGGTAATGTGATAGATTGTCTTTTTACTTTGGGAGAGCAGCAGGAGTCTTCAAACCACAGCACTTTGTACTTCCTTAAAGGAAGTTGCTATTGTTCACTATGGCAGTTAAAAGATTCAGTGTACATAGCTGTGTACACTTCAGTCTTTAGACTGAAGACTCTTTGTTTTCAATTCTTTGTTTCCTGTCACCTGCAGTAGTGTTTCCTATGTAGTGATGCAGTCCTCCAAAAATATGATAAATGAAAGTAAGTTCAGTCAAAGTCAGCATATATCTGCCTCTCTATAAGCCTATATATATGCACACACCCTTACATAGGGTTGTGCTGAACAATATTTACTAACATCTTTTCTGTTGACATGTGATCAAATGGTAACAACGGCCTGAGAATGGAAAAAAATTGATTTTGCAGCTTTGAACTTCAACTTGAACATTAATTGGCTGTTTGATCATAGGCGAGTGATTCACATTGAGTCTGTAAATCAGAAATGTCTTGGGAGTAGATTTACAGAGATGGAGAGCACCAATTTTTTTTTTTTAAATTATTAAGACGGCCTCACTGTGTAACCCTAGCTAGCTTGGAACTTTTGATGTAGAGCAGGCTGACCTGGAACTCAAAAGAGATCCCCGACTTCTGTCTGGGAATAAAAAGTGCTGGTGCTGGGAATAAAAAGTGCTGAGATTGAAGGCATGTACCACTATGTCCAACACATTTCTTTCTTTATTGCTTGCCTGCTTGTTTGTTTGTTTGTTTGTTTATTTATTTATGGCAGGGTTTTACTTTGTAGCCTTGGCTGTCCTGAAACTCACTATGCAGACTAGTCTAGTTGTGAACTCACCTCGGTCTTCTGAGTGTTTAGAGGTGTGAGACACCATGCCCACTATGGTGGATTTTTAAAAAAATAATTTATTATATTTATTTTATGTTTATTGGTATTTTGCCTGTGTGTATGTCTGTGTGAGGGTGTCAGGTTCCCCTGAAACTGGAGTTACAGACAGGTGTGAGCAACCATGTGGGTGCTGGGAGTTGAACCCAGGTCCTCTGGAAAAGCAGTCAGTGCTCTTAACCACTGAGCCATCCCTCCAGCCTGTTTTTTTTTAGTTTTTATTATTTGATATGATGGACATTTTTCCTGCGTGCATGTCTGTGCATCACATGTGTGTTATGCTCAGAGAGGACAGAAGAGGGCATCAGATCTCTTGGAGTTAGTTACAAACTGTTGTAAGCTGCCACATGGGTGCTGGGAGTCAAACCCAGGTCCTTTGGAAGAACAATCCCGAGGCATCTCTTCAGTATGTTGTTATTTTTGTGACAGGGTCACACTGCATAGTTGACCCTGTGGTCTGGAACTCTGTATTATATCCCAAGTTGATCTTGATCTTGCAGTAATCCTCCCTCATTTGTTCCTGAGTGCTAGAATTATAGATATATACCACCACAACAGACCCTTGCAATTTTCTCCTGCTAAAAATAATGTGTATTTTTCCCCATTTTGGGTCAACAGGCTGTAAACGGACATTTCCTGTCCCTACTGCCTGATCCCAAATAACCGACTCAGAGACTGGATATGAATATAAATTCTCGGCTAGTAGCTCAGGCTTATTACTAACTAGCTCTTACATTTAAATCGACCCATTTCTCTCAATGTATGTATTGCCATGTAGTGTCGTGGCTTTACCTGTCCTCTAGCATCTTGCTTCCCTGTCAGCTGGCTGGCATCTCTCTGACTCGCCCTTCCTCATCTGAGTCCTCAGTTTGATTGTCCTGCCTAACTTTATCCTGCCTTGCTATAGGCCAATCAGCTTTATTATTAATCAATGAGAGTAATACAAATTCACAGAAGGATTATCCCACAGCGTCAGGCTAATTTTTTGAAGGAGGCATTGAGGGCTCTTCTTGAAGACCTTGCATTTTCAGAACTCTTGAAAATGCTACTTATAGACTGGCTGTGTTCTGTCCTTCATTGTCAGAATGGCTCACTCAGCTGTCCGACTTTTGCATGGTTAATATCTGCCAGCTTTGCTGTAGGCAGTAAGTGTCCTGTACCTGTCATCTTGCTTGGTGCTTTTTTTCCTTTTTATGATTTAATTATTAAAAAATGAAAAAGATAGGTTGCAGGGTAATAAATGATATATAATCACATTTTGTTACAATAAATCCCAAAACTTTATATGAATGCATATTGTGTTCTGATTTTTTTAAATATTTATTTATTATGTATACAATATTCTTTATGCATGTATGCCTGCAGGCCAGAAGAGGGCACTAGACCTCATTACAGATGCTTGTGAGCCACCATATGGTTGCTGGGAATTGAACTCAGGACCTTTGGAAGAGCAGGCAATGCTCTTAACCACTGAGCCATCTCTCCAGCCCCTTGTGTTCTGATTTTAGAAAAATAGTGTATTTTAAAAAATTTGTTACAATGAACAAATATTACTTTAAAAAGTTGGACTGTTTTGAAATCATTTTGTATGTTTACCTATAGTTGTAAAAAACAAGGTATTTTTATTTTTGTTATTATTCACTATGGTATTTAAAGAGGGCAGTGCAAAGGAACCCCATATAAAGAGTTAAAAGAGCTTAGTTTGTGTTTCACAGCTGAACACATGTAACAGTGGGTGATTGTCTGAGTGCCCTCGTCACACACAATAATTTTTTTGTTTTATTTTGTTTTTGTTTTTTGAGACAAGGTTTCCTGTTCTGTTAGCTCTCCTGGAGCTAGTTCTGTAGACCAGATTGGCCTTGAACTCAGAAAGATTCTCCTGCTTCTGCTTCCCAAGTGCTGGGATTAGAGGTGTGCACTACCACGACCACTGATTTGACCAGTTGTGCTCAAGAACTTCCATTGCCAGATGTTCCAGAATGACAGTATTATTAGTAACATAGTAAATAGAACTTTGCCTCAAACAAAAACAAACAAACAAAAATAAATAAATACATTAGTGGGGCAGTGGCGGAAGACTGATATCCATCCATCTGTCCTGTGTGGTATTTTCCCCAGTGAGAACATCCTGAGAAATCCTAGTACTTCCTTTTTTTTTCCCTTATTTTATTTTATTGATATTTATTTATTTTTTAAAATATTTTTATGGTTTATTTAACTTTCTTTTATGTTCATTGGTGTGAAGGTGTCAGATCCCCTGCAACTGGATCTTCAGACAATTGTGAGCTGCTATGTGGGTGCTGGGAATTGAACCTGGGTCCTTTGGAAGAACAGTCAGTGCTCTTAACCACTGAGCCATCTCCCCAGCCTCTTATTAATATTTATTGAGCTCTACATTTTTCTCTGCTCCCCTCTCTGCCTCTTCCCTTCCCCCTTCAACCCTCCCCCAAGGTCCCTATGCTCCCAATTTACTCAGGAGATCTTGTCTTTTTATATTTTCTACTTCCCATGTAGATTAGAACTATGTAAGTCTCTCTTAGTGTCCTCATAAGTTCTCTGGGATTGTGGTTTGTAGGCTGGCTTTCTTTGCTTTATGTTTAAAAACCATCTATGAGTGAGTACATGTGATAATTGTCTTTCTGTGTCTGGGTTACCTCACTCAAAATAATGCTTTATAGCTCTATCCATTTTCCTGCAAAATTCAAGATGTTGTTATTTTTTTCTGCTGTGTAGTACTCCATTGTGGTCGAGGGACATTTAGGTTGTTTCCAGGTTCTGGCTATGACAAACAAAGCTGCTATGAACGTAGTTGAGCACATGTCCTTGTGGCACGATTGAGCATCCTTTGGATATATACCCAAAAGTGGTATTACTGGGTCTTCAGGAAGGTTGTTTCCTAATTTTTTGAGAAATCACCACACTAACATTCAAAGGGGTTGTAACAGCTTGCATTCCCACCAGCAATGCAGGGGTGGTCCCTTTTCCCCACAACCTCTCCAGCATAAGTTGTCATCAGTGTTTTTGACCTTGGCCATTCTTATAGGTGTAGGATGGAATCTCAGAGGTGTTTTGATTTGCATTTCTCTGATGACTAAGGTTGTTGAACATTTCCTTAGGTGTCTTTCAGCCATTTTAGATTCCTCTGTTGAGAGTTCTCTGTTTAGGTGTGTAATCTGTTTGTTTTTTTTTTTAATTGAATTATGTGATCTTTTGGTGTCCAATTTCTTGAGTTCTTTGTATATTTTGGAGATCAGACCTCTGTCTGATGTGGGGTTAGTGAAGATCTTTTCCCATTCTGTAGGCTGTCGTTTTTTCTTGTTTACAGAAGCTTTTCAGTTTCAGGAGGTCCCATTTATTAATTGTTTCTCTCAGTGTCTATGCTGCTGGGGTTCTATTTAGGAAGTGGTTTCCTGTGCCAATGTGTTCAAGTGTACTTCCCACTTCTATGAGGTTCAGTGTGGCTGGCTTTATGTTGAGGTCTTTGATCCATTTGGACTTGAGTTTTGTGCATGGTGATAGATATGTCTCTATTTTGATTTTTCTACATGTTGATATCCAGCTATGCCAGCACCACTTGTTAAATGTGCTTTCTTTTTTCCACTTGATATTTTTTCCTTCTTTATCAAAGATCAGGTGTTCGAAGATGTGTGGATTGATATCCGGGTCTTCTGTTCGGTTCCATTGGTCCTCCTGTCTGTTCTTTTGCCAATACCAGACTGTTTTCAGTACTGTAGCTCTGTAGTAGAGTTTGAAGTCAGGGATTGTGATCCCTCCAGAAGTTCTTTTACTGTACAGGATTGTTTTGGCTATCCTGGGTTTTTTGCTTTTCCAAATGAAGTTGAGTGCCATTCTTTTGAGGTCTTTGAAGATTTTTTTTGGGATTTTGATGGGCATTGCATTGAATCTGTAGATTGCTTTCGGTAAGATTGCCATTTTTACTATATTAATTCTGCCTACCCAAGAGCATGAGAGGTCTTTCCACTTTCTGGAATTTCTTTATTCAATTTCACTCCTTCAATTTCTTTCTTCAAAGATTTAAAGTTCTTGTCATACAAGTCTTCCACTTGTTTGGTTAGAGTTACTCCTAGATATTTTATGCTATTTGTGGCTATTATGAAGGGTATTGACTCTCTGATTTCTTCCCCAGCCCTTTTTATCATCTGTGTACAGGAGGGCTACTGTTTTTTTGAGTTAATCTTGTGTTGCTGAAAGTGTTTATGAGTTGTAGAAGTTCCTTGGTAGAATTTTTTGGATCACTTATGTCAACCATCATATCATCGGCAAATCAGCAAACAGTGAGAGTTAGACTTCTTCTTTTTTAATTTGTATCCCCTTGATCTCCCTTTGGTGTCTTATTGCTCTAGCTAGGACCCCAAGAACCATATTGAATAGATATGGAAAGAGTGGACAACCTTGTCTTGTTCCTGATTTCAGTTGAATCACTGGGAGTTTCTCTCCATTTAGTTTGATGTTGGCTCTTTTCTTGCTGAATATTGCCTTTATTATGTTTAGGTATGTTCCTTGTATCCCTACGCTCTTCAAGACCTTTATCATGAAGGAATGTTGTATTTTGTCAAATGCTTTTTTGGCATCTAATGAGATGATCATGTGCTTTTTATTTTTCAGCTTGTTTATATGGTGGATTGCGTTGACAGATTTTTGTATGATGAACCATCCCTGCATCTGTGGGATGAAGCAGACTTGGTCATGGTGGATGATGGTTCTGATGTGCTCTTGGAATCGATTTACCAGTATTTTACTTAGTATTTTTACATCAATGTTCATGAGTGAAATTGGTCTGTAATTCTCTTTCTTAGCATTGTCTTTCTGTGGTTTGGGTATCAGGGTAATTGTAGCCTCATTAAAAGAGTTTGTCAATGTTTCCTCTGTTTCTATTGTGTGGAATAATTTTAGGAGTATTGGTATTAGTTCTTCATCGGAAGTCTTGTATAATTCTGAGCTGAAACCGTCTAGTCCTGGGCTTTTTTTTTATTTGGGAGACTTTTGATGACTGTTTTTATTTCTTCAGCAGTGATAGGTCTGTTTCATTTGCTTATCTGGTCTTGATTTAATTTTGGTAATTGATATTTATCCAGAAAGTTGTCTATTTCCTTTAAGTTTTCCAATTTTGTGGAGTACACGTTTTCAAAATATGACCTGATGATTCTCTGCATTTCCTCCATGTCTGTTGTTATGTCCCCCTTTTCATTTCTGATTTTGTTAATTTGGATATTCTCTCTCTGCCTTTTGGTTAGTTTGGATAAAGGTTTGTCTATTTTGTTGATTTTCTCAAAGAACCAGCTCTTTGCCTCATTGATTCTTTGTTTTGTTTTCTTTGTTTCTATTTTGTTGATTTCAGCTCTCAATTAGATTATTTCCTGCCATCTAGTTCTCTTAGGTGAGTTTACTTCTTTTTGTTCTAAAATTTTCAAATGTTCTGTTAATACACTAGTGTGGGATTTTTTCCTGCTTCTTTATGTAGGCATTTAGTGCTATGAACTTGCCTCTTAACACTGCTTTCATTATGTCCCATTGGGTATGTTGTGTGGTCATTTTCATTGAATTTTAGGAAGTCTTTAATTTCCCTCTTTATTTCATTGATGATTCAGGTGAGCATTGTTTAATTTCCATGTGTTTGTGTGTTTTCTGGAATTAGTATTGCTGTTGACTTCTAGTTTTAAAGCATGGTGATCTGATAAGGTACATTGGGTTATTCCAATATTTTTTTTTGTATTTGTTAAGGTTTGTTTTGTTACCGAGTATGTGATCAATTTTTGAGAAGGTTCCATGAGGTGCTGAGAAGAAGGTATATTCTTTTCTGTTTGGGTGGAATATTCTATAGATGTCTGTTAACTCCATTTGGGTCATAACATCTGTTAGTTCTCTTATTTCTCTGCTCATTTTTTGTCTGATTGTCATTTCCAGTGGTGAGAGTGTTGAAGTCTCCCACTATTAGTGAGTGGGTTTAATGTATGATTTAAACTTTAGAAGTGTTTCTTTGACATATGAGGGTGCCCTTGTATTTGGGGCATAGATGTTCAATATTGAAATTTCCTCTTGATGAATTTTTCCTGTGACTATAATGAAATGTCCTTTTTTGTCTCTTTTGACTGATTTTAGCTTGAAGTCTATTTTGTTAGATATTAGGATTGCTACACCTTCTTGTTTCTTGGATCCATTTGATTGGTATATTTTTTCCCAACCTTTAACTCTGAGATGATGTCTGTCTTTGATGTTGAGATGCGTTTGTTGTATGCAGAAGAGGGATGGATTCTGTTTTCATATCCAGTCTGTTAGCCTGTGCCTTTTTATAGGTGAGTTGAGTCCATTTACATTAAGGGATATTAATGACCAGTGGTTGCTATCTCTTGTTAATTTAATTTTCATCATTGATGATGTTAATTTGTGCATTTTTTTTCGTCTTCAGGATTTGCCATAATGAGGTCATCAATTGTGTTTTTGTTGGTGTAGCTAGCCATCTTTCTTGGGTTGGTGTTTTCCTTCTAGTATTTTTTGTAGGGCTGGGTTTGTGGCTAGGTATTGGTGAAATCTAGAATTGTCATGGAATATCTTGTTTTGTCCTTCTATGGTGATCGTCAATTTTGCTGGGTATAGTATTCTGGGCTGCCATCTCTGGTCTCTTAGTGTTGTGTAACGCTTGACCATGACCTTCTAGCTTTCATTGTTTCCAATGAGAAGTCAGGTATAATTTTGTTAGGTCTATCTTTATATGTTACTTGGTCTTTTTCCTTTGCAGCTCTTAATATTCTTTCTTTACTCTATATGTTTAATGTTTTGATTATTATTTTGTTTTCTTAACTTCTCTAAGTCCTACACTTTTTCTTTTTCTTTTTTTTTCTTTTTTGGTTTTTCAAGATGGGGTTTCTCTGTAGCTTTGGAGCCTGTCCTGGAACTACCGCTTGTAGACCAGGCTGGCCTCGAACTCACAAAGACCCGCCTGCCTCTGCCTCCGGAGTGCTGGGATTAAAGGCGTGCGCCACCACTGCCTGGCAGTCCTATATTTTTTCTTTCCTCTCTGTCTCTCTGTCTGTCTCTCTCTTCCTCTTCTTGTCCCTACCTTTCTGGGTGCAGGGATTAGAAGTGTATTCCACCATGTCTGTCTAAGGCTCAGTTTTCTTCTCTATGAACTGAAAATAATAATAATAATAATTATCTTTTTGTGTTTGTTTTTTTGAGGCAGGGTTTCTGGACTGGAACTAGCTTTGTAGACCAGGCTGACCTCAAACTCAAAGAGTTTTGCCTGCCTCTGCCTGCCTCTTTAGTGCTGGGATTAAAGGCGTGCATCACCTCCTCTGGTTCAATAGTAACTATATTAATACTATTTTGAAAAATGAATGCATTTGAAAAGCCCTGAGTAGTACCTCATGTATGGTAATGGTTTAAATGTGTTATATCCCATAATTTTATCAATTGGCAGAAAATTAGATAGATAGTGGGATTTTTCTGCTAGTATATGTAGAATGTTTTCATATTATTATTTTGTGTGAATGTATGTGTATACATATACATACATGTGTGCATGTCCATATGGAGGCTAGAAATCTGCCTTAAGTATTGTTCAGCTACCATGCTTTTTTAAAGACAGGGTCTCTCACTGGCTTGACCTTGCTGATTAACCTAGGCAGGTGTTCAGCAGCTCCCAGGGATCCAGCTGTCTCCCCTTTCCCAGCACCAGTATTATAAGCAGGTGCCCCCATGCCTTACTTTTTTACATAAATTCTGAGCATAGACCTTTGGCCATGCTTTTGTGGCTTGGGACTGAACTAACATCCCAGACTCATATTGACCCTATTTCTGAAGTAAGAATGCTTTAGTTTTTGTTTTAAAATAGCTTTTTATTCTAAAAAAAAAAAAATTGGTTTGTGGTATTGGATATTGGACCTCAGACCTAGCACATACTGACAAGCACTCTGTCACGACTACCACAGAACTGTATTCCCTACCCAGGATGCTTTCTTTATGGCTCTTTTAAATTTAGTGTTATGTAAAAGTCTCTTCTGGATTAATCAGGCTCACATTTTTAGGAAAATAGGAATCTTCCTAAACTATTATTTCTTCTTTAGTATTGCACGCCACCCACCCGTAAGGCTGAGATTCATCAGTAAATAGCTTCACTATGCTCTTGGGACTCAAACCACAAACGTCGGGATCACCTTTTAAAAATCTTCCTCCCTCAAGCCACCTGAGGCTATTAGTACCCATCACTGCACTTTTTTTTCTTTTTCCTCCACCCCCCCTCCTTTTTTTGGTGATTTTTTTTTTTCCCAGACAGGGCTGGTTTCTTTGTGTATTCCTGACCAGGCTGGCCTGGAACTCAGAGATCTTCCTGCCTCTGCCTCCCGAGTGCTAGGATTAAAGGCATGCGCCACCTTCTCCTGGCTCTAGGACTCACTCTTAATTTTTTTTAGTTATTTTCATTTTATTACTTTTAATTGTGTGTGTGGGTGTGTGCGTACGTGCCTGTCAGTGCGGGTGTCTGTGGAAGCCCGAGACTGCAGGTCCTCTGCAGCTGGGTTACTGGGGACTAAACTCACGTCTGCAGCATTTGCTCTTCACTAACCATTTTTTCAGTCCTTTGTTTTGCTTTTTTGAGACAGTATCTTATATTGCCTAGACTGGTCTTGAGCTCCTGATCTACCACTCCCTCCTCATGGGTGCTAGATCCCAGGTGTTTGCCATCATGCTCAGCTCCCCAGCTGTCTCTTCTGAACATTTTCTGAATTTATCTGTTTATCATGTCTTACATTGTATCTGTCCTTGTCCCAATTTCCATTATCATGTTATTTCTTTGGCTAAAATCCTCTAATAGTAAGTTATTACACTTAATAAAATCCAAATCTTGGAATGGTATTTTAGTACCCACTCGTGTATTTCTCTCTGTCGTCAGTGGTGCTCTAATCACATTCACATTGTCCCTCACACGTGAAAAGTTCAACTGTCAAGGATAGTTGGTGCTTGCTTTTTCTTCTTTGGTATATATTCATTCTTTTTTTTTAATATTTATTTTTTATTATGTATACAGTATTCTATCTGTGTGTATGCCTGCAGGCCAGAAGAGGGCACCATACCTCATTACAGATGGTTGTGAGCCACCATGTGGTTGCTGGGAATTGAACTCAGGACCTTTGGAAGAGCAGGCAATGCTCTTAAAACCACTGAGCCATCTCTCCAGCCCCTATATTTATTCTTTCATCTACCTTTTTATTCTTTTACTTCAAGATGTCCATCTAAATTCAGTTGTCATCGCAGAGGCCTCCTCCAGCTACCCTATATTGAAAGGCTATGAGTGACATTCCCCCCCCTGCGTTTTCCATATATTTTCTTCCTAAAATGTACTTGAAAGTGTTAATACTTAGTTCTATCAGTTGTTATAATGTTTTTCTTCCTGTTGTATCTTTGTTGCCTAGAACTGTGCTGAGCACATAGTCTGTGTTTAGTAAATAGTTACTGGCTACTGGCTTTTGTAAACTTCCCTCTCCTTGAGTATTCTTTTGTTATATTTATTTTTTTATTTTGGGTTCATGTGTATATATGCATGGGCAGAAAGAAGTCAGAGGACAGCTTGTGGGAGTCAGTTCTCTTCTTCTACCATGTGGTTTTGAGGGTCAAACTCAGGTCATCAGGCTTGACAGCAAGTGCCTTCACCCAATGAACCATCTTGTCTGCCCCAAATATTCTTAATTTGGAATGTTGGGCAAGAAGAATTTTGCTTCTAGTCAGAGCTAAAAATGACTAGGTTCTTAGTGCCTTATTTTGCCTGGCTGAGAAATTGATTGGCAAGGTAGAGGAGCGTTTGATTCTTTTAGCCTAAGAAACTTTATATTTTGACTTCTTTTCCTGAAGCCTTAAGGGAAAAAAAATTTTTTTCCCTCTATTCTGTGTAGCCAAGAACCTGACCTGGACTGACTCTAAGACTGAAGAACATTGAACTCAGTGTCCACTGAGCCAAGATTTGGAAGTCTGCCACTGATACTGTCTGAAGGCTAAGGCTGAATTCAAATCTTGTTCTGGCTCTTGACTCATATAATGAACCTAGATGAATTTCTTAACTTCTTCCAGGCTTTGCTTTTCTTACTTGCCTGTTTAGTAACCCCATCTGTTCTAGATGCTAAAGATTCCTGGGTTAATGTTATCAAAGCTTTTCACAATGCTATTGCTTTAGCTCCAGAGGTTTCTAAGAATTGGAGGTTGTACATTAAGGATAGACTTATTGTTTTTTTTCTTTTTCTATTTACTTATTTATTTTTGATTTTTTTGAAACTGGGTTTCTCTGTCTGGGAACTTGCTCATATACCAGGCTGGCCTTGAACTCACAGAATGCTGGGATTAAAGGTGTGCACCACCACCGCCCTGCGGTTAGAAGCATTCTTGCTGTGTTTTAAGTACAGAGATCCGCCTGCCTCTGCCTCCCAAGTGTTGGAATTAAAGGCATGCACCACCATTGCCCAGCTTTCTTTTAATTTCACATGCATTGGTGTTTTGGCATGGGTGTCAGTTCCCTGGAAATGAAGTTATAGATAGTTGCAAGCTGCCATGTGGATACTAGGAATTGAACCAAGGGCCTCGGGAAGAGCAATCAGTGCTCTGAACTGCTGAGCCATCTCTCCAGTCCCTTTATTTTACTTTTTGATAGCTTCTAGCTTCCAGAAAATTGAGCTTCAGTTTCTTCTCAATTCAGTGGCTTTATCTGCCCTTGCTCTGCCTTCAGTTTTTGGGAGTTCTGTTCTCAACATTATTTCCCCAGAATACTTTTAGATAAAATTCCAGGTTTTTTTTTTTTTCCTTTTTTCCTTCTTCTTCATTTTTCTGAGGTAAGTGGGAGTAAGGAAAATCGTCACTCTCCAATTTGGATCTTACGGCATTCTATTTCCAGTTTTGAGCACAAGCTTTTCTGTGTTTCAGAATTAGGAGCCATCACGGTGAGAAGCTCTAGTAAGCACAGCCCGAGTCAAATGGCAGTGTCATTTGTGTCTCCAGAGAACTTGTCCAAGGTTAGAGCACTTATAATATAACCCTGAGTAAACGCACATATGAAACACATTGGCTGAGGGCTGGGTAAGATAACAAAAAGAGGTTGTGCTTTCTTTGTCTCTTGGGTTTGGTTAGCAGCCTTTTTACTGGATGCTCCTCTTTTCCCTTTCCTTTCTTCTTCTCCATGCCCTTTCCCTCCCCCCTACTGTTGTCTCTTCATCCTCTCCCCTTCCTTTTCCTTCTTTCCTCCCTTAGCAATGCTGAGGATCTAGCCTCGCTCTGGGCATGACAGACAGACGCACCTGCAGCTTTTATCCCTCCTACCCTTTTGGAGACTAATGGAGTTTTATAGCTCAAGATAGCCTTAAATTTAGAATTCTTCTGTCTCAGACAACCAAGTTCTGAAGTTATAGGTCTGGGCCACATTACTTGGTTTGTGCCAAGTCCATCCTTCCCAACCTCCTTGGATGGAGCTCTGGGATGTGCACATGCGAGGAAACCACTCTACCCTGAGCTGCTACTGTAGCCCAACAGTAGGCTTGCTTTTTTTTTTTTTTTTTTTTGAGACATGGTCTCATTTTCTAGTCCTAGAACTCCATATGTTGACCAGAGTAGCCTTGACAAATTTGCAGAGATCTGATCTACCCATGTGACTCTCTTTCCCAAGTGCTGGAATTAAAGATGTACTCCAGCAGAGCTGGCCTTGTGCCAGGTTCTTTTTTTTTATTTTTTATTTTGTTTTTCAAGACAGGGTTTCTCTGTGTAGCCCTGATTGTCCCAAAATGCACTCTGTAGACCAGGCTGGCATCTGCCTTCTGAGTGCTGGAATTAAAGGCCTCCACACTTGGTTAAAGTTCTCTCTCTCTTTCTCCCTCCCTACGCCTCTTTAATCTCAGGCAGGCCTTGTACTCTATTCCACATCAAACTCATAGGCATTCTCATGCCACAACCTCTAAGGTGTCAGGATCGCAAACATGCTACCACACTTGAACCAAAAATGAATCTTAATAAGGCACTATTATCTGATGGAAGAATTAAATTTGTGCTAACTCTGGTTACTTCAACATATTTTCATATTTTTAGGAAAATTTCTTTTTAGAGTTTGAGTAGAAAGTTTCTGCAGAAAGCCCTTGTTATTTGTTAGCATTGGATGTGAGGTAGGTAGTGTTTAGTTTATCTTTTTACTCTGTAGAGAATGTTCTCAAATATATGACTTTAAAATAACAGTGATGTATTATTTCTCAAGTTACTGTGGGTTACAGATTGGGCAGGACTGGTCTGGTCTAGACAGTTCTCTGTCCTTTTGGTACCATTTGATAGTCAGACATTCCATCTGATGTCTGTCTCAGCCGTAACGTTCAAGAGGATTTCATGCCTTTTTGAAGCACAATTAATAAAAAACTCAGGGACAGGTATTGGGGTTCAACTTGAAGATCTGAAACCTCGACCTCAGTTCGGAAATGGTGATCCTGCCTTCAGGAATCTTAGAATGAGACTGTGACTGAGAGCTGTCTCCTCCCGTTTCTAAGGCCTGGGATTAAAGGCATGCACCAGCTGGTTTCCTTGGCAAACTATTGTGGCTGCTGGGATTAAAGGTGTGTGTTACCACTGCCTGGTCTGTAAGACTGACCAGTGGGGCTGTTTTACTGTCTGCTCTTCAGGCAAACTTTATTTATTAAAATACAGGTGAAATGCCACTATGACTTCTTTTTTTTTTTTCACTTTGATAGCCGTCTTCTCTTCCTCTTCCTTCCTTCCTTTATTTATTTATTTATTTTGTGTGTGCTGAGATTACAGACCCATGATTGATGGGCATAGAAGAGCTCAGTGGTAGACTCCCGGGGAAGAGATGGGGGACAGTAAGGAATTGTTGGCAACTGTCATTGAAGAGAGCCTTTCACAGGCAGAAAGAATGAGGATAGTTGTAGAGAATCTTTGAGTCCAGGTGGTGATGAGGGGCCACCAACATATTTACCTGTCATATTGATGAGAGGGGAATAGGATAAGAGTATATATAAAGCTTTACTTTTTTTTTTTCTTCTCAGGCATATTTATGTTGTTTGTGGTTGACAAAGATCTATACTGATTTGACAGTTTGGTCAATCATAGTCTGTTGAGTATATATGTTTGGGGTTTATTGTAGCAAGCTTTTTTAAATGTGGTTGGACTTTCCTTTATGGCACCACCAGCTCCCCAATAATGACACAGGGACTTAATATTAATTATGAAAGCTTAGCCTTTAGCTTAGGCTTGTTTCCAACTAGCTCTTATAACTTAAATTAACTCCTATTTTTTAATCCATGTTCTGCCACATGGCTGACTACCTCATCTCCATATTGCATGACTTGCTTCCCTGTGTCTTGCTGATGAATTACCCCCCCCGCCGTTTTACCCCAGAGTCCTCTCAGCCCAAAGTTCTGCCTAGCTATTGAGTGTTTAGCTCTTTATTACACCAGTCACAGCAATACATTTTCACACAATGTACAGATATCCCACTGTACTTACCCCTTTTTGTCTTAAATAAAAAGTTTTAACTCTAATACAATAAAACTATATAAAATAAGAGCAATTATAAAGTAAGAATTACATTTACAATGTCTAGCCTATTTGTATTTAGTAAATTTGGAGAAATTAGGCTGGAGAGATGGCTCAGCAGTTAAGTGCACTAGCTGCTCTTTCAAAGGTCCTGAGTTCAATTCGCAGCAACCACATGGTGGCTCACAACCCTCTGTAATAAGATCTGGTACCCCCCTCTGGCTTGGCATACATGCAGGAAGAACACTGTATATAAAATTTGGAGAAATTACTCCATTATTTATCTTATCTTGATGAGATCATGGCTTTATACCTAAGCCACTTTCTGTCATAAGTTGTATCACCGCCCTAAAAATACTTTTTTAGACCTTAAAGTATATTCTTAGATAAACAAATTAAGCTTTTTTGTGAATTTCTTTTCTGAATTTGGTAATAAGGAAAAAGTATAACTATAACTATCTAATTTTCAACCCCATCAAAGATTCAAGAAGGAAATAATATTATCTGAGTAAACAGGAAATGCAGAGCAAGTAACTTCCAAAACTATAAGAAATGACAGAAACATCTGGCTGTCTGGACAGTCACTCAAGATTCCTCTCCAGTGTTGGGACATCCATCTTCAGCCTACAAGCCTAGAATATCTGGCAGAAATTTTAGTATAACAGGAAGTTTGAAGGACTCTCCTACCTTGTCTTGGAAAAGTTCAGCAGTCACCTTTTATGTCCCGCTTGTCCAATTTGAACACCATACTGTCAGTAGTTGAGACAAGGACAGTTTCTTGCCCAGTGGCTAACTTTGAACATAAAAAAGCAAATTCCATATGAAGTTTTTTTTAATGCCCATCATCCTTTTTTGAAATAGATTAGTGCTGCTAGGAGCAGATGTGTCTCACTGTCATGAAAAGCCTTATTTTATTAAAAACAGCTTAAGTGCCATTTTTTTGTAGGCCTCTGAAGTTTTGGAGATCACCTATCTATCTAAAATTTATCTGTTTAACCTTGAAAGCATACCTAACATGAATATAAATTTGATTGTTAGATGACTAACTACTAACCTGTATTTTTGTTTTGTTTTCTTTTGTTTTTTGAGACAGGGTTTCTCTGTAGCTTTGGAGCCTGTCCTGGAACTAGCTCTTGTAGACCAGGCTGACCTCGAACTCACAGAGGTCCACCTGCCTCTGCCTCCCAAGTACTGGGATTAAAGTTGTGTGCCACCACCACCTGGCTAACCTGTATTTTTTAATTATCCTAAATAGTTTGTAATAATAACTTTCAAGGACTAGAAAGTTACATTGTATTTTTAAATGAGCTGTATAGGTACAAGATTAGAAACATATACAGTATAACAAATACCTTTAAAATTGTATTAATATACAAAAATACATATTTGAAACTAGTAGTTACTTTAAAAGTAGATTTAATAATCTACCTTTTTATCTTACTATTCTTATACTATACCCCCCTTTTTTCTTCAGAAAGATATTCCTAAATTTAATCCCCTTCGCTCAGCTTTTTCTCTGAACATGACCAGTAACAGCTTGCAACCAAACCCCTAAAACAATGACAAACATCCATAGCTCACTGAATGGCCAAAACCCATCCATCCCTCCTCTTGGGAATGTGGGTGACTTGTTCTCTAGACTGCTTCCTGTTGTCCAGGGGCAACGGCATCTTTAGGGGACTCAGAAAATTGGGGCAATGATCAAGTCCTGGGAGAGCTAGCCATATTATTTTTGTCCAGTCTCTGTGTGATGAGAAAGTGTAAAGCTTATTTGAAGTCTTAACTGCATAGTTTCTGAGGCTGGAGCGTCTCAGCTAGCAGCTTCGAAGTTGTTCTGGATGCAGAATTTTGAAGAAACTGTAACAGAGGCATTCAGCTGAGCTCCTTGTCTTTATTGGCATTTGGTCCTTTTTTTTTCTTTCCTGAAAACACATATACTTTTAAAGGTAACATATATCTGTATTGACACAAGTATAGAATTGTGGTGTGCACAAATCAGCTAAAGATATTTTTGTTCTGTTTGAGCAGGGAAAAGACATCTTTTGATTTTTTAAGTCTGTTTGAACTGTGTAACCAAACTGTAACATAAATCTCCATTCGGCCATATGAAAGGACAGCATGTAATAAGAAGTCATGGGGACTCTTTTGCTACCAAGATCTATCATGTCGCATGCAGTCTCAGAGCTGCTCCCATGTCAAGGGATCAACTTATACACCAGCTATCTTGTTTTTCTATTGTGTGTTGTTTTTTGCTCTTACTCTTTTGACTCTTTGGAGGGGCCCACCATCCTGCTCCTAAATAAATTACACACAGAGGCTTATTCTTCAGTATGAGTGCCTGGCCTTAACCTGGCTTGTTTCTTTCAGCTTTTCTAACCTAAATGATCTCTTGATTACCATTTGCCTCTGGGCTTTTTTTTTGGCATCTTTGCAAGTCCACCTTCTTACTCCCCATATCTCTGTTTGGATTTCCCACCTAGCTATATTCTGCCTGGGTGTTGGCCAAAATAACTTTATTCATCAACCAATGAGAACAACACATATTCATAGCATACAGAAGGACATCCAACATCATTTTTCTTGTGTTTTTCCTTCATGTCTTTAGCCAAGATTTTTAGGAGATCTCCACCAATCAATTATGTTTATTGATATTATGTTTGAAGAAATCCATATCTTTTGTTTTCTGTGGAAACAAAGGCATAACCTCTCCCTGAACACAACATATTTTTTGACTTCCATTCTGAAATTAAGGCATCTTTAAATTGTGTAGGGTAGTTTAGCAGTTTTTTTCCCACAATTCAGTATCGTTCAGTAACTGTCATTTTTTGTTTATTAGCATTTAAAATAAAGTTAACAAAGCAGTAAATATGATCCTCATACACTGTATTATTTTTAAACTATTTTTTTTAATGACTGAATATACCCATTTTCTTTTCTTTCTTCGTTATTAAGCACACTGTAGCCCGTTCAGAGGTTTTCTTCACCTGAGCCTGTGTATGTGTCTGTAGCCTTCTCTGATTACATGAGGCAGAGCTTCCTCTGCTTGGTCCTCTGGGCAGAGCTCTGCTGCAGTGATTGGCTTCCACCTTCCTGGTTCCTGAGAGCGGCTGGTATGCAGCCCAGAACTGACCTGTCCACTTCAGTTCTGGCAAGTTTCTGGGTTCATGCTGTGGTAGGCGTTTTTTACCCAGTTATCTGCCACTGAGTAGCACACTGCCATCTTTGCATAAACCCCTTTCAAGTGCCCTGTAGCAGGGCCTCTTAAAAGAGGTGTGTCTTTGTATGCTAGGAGCACCAAGCCTATTGGAATTTTTCCCCTCAGCTTTTTCAGGCTCTATGTAGATCTACATGCCTCCAATTGGGTACCAAATGTAGGAAACTTTTTTGTCAGTTATCTTTGGACTGCCAACCGACAAATAATGACACAGAGACTAACTAATTATGAAAACTCGGATACTTGCTAGCTTAGGCTGGTCCCACTAGTTCTTATAACCTGTTTCTATTAACCTATGTTCTGCCACGTGGGTGGGTTACCTCTGCTCTGTAGCTTTTGTCCACCGTCTTTACAGTCTCAGGGCGTAATCCACATGCCTAGATTCTTACTCCTCTTTCTCTCTCTGAATAGCCCATTTGTTGCCACGCTACTGGCCATTCAGCTCTTCAGTAAACCAATCACAGTGACATATTTTCCTACAGTGTAAACAAATATTCCGGAAGTTTGTGTTCTCTTCTCATTGTCAGGTGAAAGTAATTTACTGTGGTATTTATTTCTACTTTCCAATAGGCACTTATTCTCATTTTTATCAGGATGATAGTAGGATTTTATGGTAAATACATAGTAACAGACTTTCATGACTATCCCCTTATTGTACTGAAGAGATTCCAAAGTTAAAGGCTGATTACTTTTTGGTGAAATGTTCTTAACTTCTCTATTCTTTGTAAAAACTATTACCTGAATTTCTAAGAAAGAGCACAAGAATGATTTTAATTTTTATAATTTGTTTTATTTTCTGTTTTACTTTTTGAGACCAAGCCTTGTTTTGTTCATACGTATAGTATAGCTCAAGTTTGGCTTGTCATGATGACAGATGTGGACCATCTAGCATCATTCTTAATTTTTTTTTTTTCAACACAGGGTTTCACTATGGCTTTGGAGCCTGTCCTGGAACTCACTCTATAGACCAGGCTGGCTTCCAACTCACAGAGATCCACCTGCCTTTGCCTCCCGAGTGCTGGGATTAAAGGCGTGCACCCCTCCCGCCTGGCCTTCCCCTCCCCCCCACCCCGTTTTGATTTTGAAGACAGGGTTTTTTTTTTGTGTGTGTAGTTCTGACTGTTCTGATACTCACTTTACAGACCAGGCTGGCCTCAAGCTTAGAACTCTGAGGTCTGTCTGCCTCTGCCTCCCGAGTGCTGGATTAAAGGTGTCCCACCACCACCACCTGGCCATTCTTCAATTTTAATTGTCTGCTTTTCTTTTGCTGCTCTGTATATGTGTAGTGTTCATGTGGGTTTGTGCATGGAGACCAGAGATAAAGGTTGGGTGTCATCTTCCATCACTTTCTTGACACAGGGTTTCCCATTAAACCTGGAAGTCACCAATTGGTCTAGACAAGCTAGTAAGCCCCTGGAATTTTCCAGTCTTTGCCTCATCTCCACCTCTATCCTACCCCCAGTACTGGGAATACCAGTGTATACTACCATGCGCTTTTATAAATGGGTGCTGGGAGGGTCTAACTCAAGTCCTTATAGCTTGCATGGCAGGCACTTTGCAAACTGAGTCACTTACCCAGCTCCTTGTTTTCTTGACCTCTGAGGAAATGAACACTAAAAACAAAGTGCGTACAGATTAGCAGTTGATAAAGCATAAAGTGAGCGGAACATGGATAGTATAATCCTGTGCTAACTAGGTATGTAGACTTTGGTGTCAGAATTACTGGGGTCAATTTTTTTAAGATACAGGGTTTCTCTGTGTAGCCTTGGCAGTCCTGGAACTCACTATGTAGACCAGGTTTAAGGTTTTTTTTTTTTTTTGTTGTTGTTGTTTTTTTTAAGACAGTGACTCATCAGGCTTTCTGAGTTCAAATTATGAATCTTCTACTCTAGAAATGATTTTTTGCATTTCATGTTTGGGTGGGGCTATGAGATTAATAAGAAGTTCCTTTGTGAATTTACAAATGTGCTTACAATTGAAGCATATGAGACAGAGAGCCAGGAAGATTATAATCTGAAATTCAACCTCAGCTACACAATAAGGCCTTACTTCCAAAAATTGCTGTGCAAAGTGCTAAGGTCAGAGCCTGGCACAGAGTATTGTTAGCTGTTACTGCAGCTACTACCTCATATTATTTGAGGTAATATGTACTTGAGGCATGTAGACAGTAAATGTAGAATATTTTGGGTTAAGAATATGAAGAATACTCTTGCTGTTTGTTTTCATAGTACTTTATATAGCTGACACACTAACTTCGCATCAGATGTGTGTGCTGCTACTTATTGACCTTTAGTTACTGTTTAAGATTCTTTAAATTTGTGTAGCCATCTTCTTCAACAACTATTATCTACCTTTGTCAAACTGCACATTTTGTTTTATGAATTTTTTATTCTTTTTCATTATCAATCCTGTAGTAACCACATGGTTAGAAAGATAATCTTCTACTTTAAAGTTTTCATTTCTTTTTTCTTTTTGTGGTTTTTCGAGACAGGGGTTCCCTGTGTAGCTTTTGGAGCCTGTCCTGAAACTAGCTCTGTAGAACAAGTTGGTCTCGAACTCACAGAGATCCGCCTGCCTCTGCCTCCTGAGTGCTGGGATTAAAGGCATGTACCACCATTGCTCGACAAGTTTTCATTTCTTAATATATGGTAATATGAATTTTAATATGGTAATATGAATTTTAATATGTCAAAAGAGAAAAAAAGATGATACTGATAAAATGTTTCATCTGAAATGGTTTTGAGCATACTGCAGTAGATACTAGATACTTTTTTTGTAGAATTATGTTTAATTTATTTGATGCTTGAAAACCATTTAAAATTATTTTATGTGTATGAGGGTTTTTTGCCTATCTGTGTGAATATTATACCACGTTCATGCTTGAGGACCATTTAAAAGTTAATTTATGTGTATGAAGGATTTTGCCCATCTATATGTATGTGTTCCACATTCATGCATGGTGCTTGTGGTAATCAGAAGAGACTATTGGATCTCCTGGAATTAGAATTACAGATGGTTGTGAGCTGCCATGTGGGTGCTGGGAACTCAACCTTGTCCTCTAAAAGAATAGTCAGCATTCTTAGCCACCAAGCCATCTTTCCAGCCCTTTGAGGACTGTTTTATTAGTTTGATAACCCCTCAATCCCATCTAGGAACTTGATGTGGAGACTGGGTTGGTCCCAGATTCACAGAAATCTCCTCACCTCTGCCTTGTGAGTGAGTGCTGAGATTAGATAATATGCCACCACACCTAGAAAAATCCTACCCTGGGAGTTGAATTTACGCCTTCTGGTGAATCCAGGAGCCCTATTGCTAGACCATGTGGAAGATGTTTTATTAAGTGGGGAGACCAAGCTATAAGCCCCAGTAGCTTTCAAGAGGAGGCAAATAGAGAAGAAGAAAAGGAGGAGGAAGAATAAGAGGAAGAGGAGAAGGAGAGTCTTGCCTTTTGAGTTAGGATCCAGGGAAACTGGGCAGGAGAGGGCTGTAAGGAGCTGTATTGAGGGAGGGGTCTGCAGAGAAAGTGAGACTGTCCAGAGTTTCAGGGTAAGTCTGCTAACAATTTTGCATACAGATACAAATAAAGTAAATAAAAAAAATCTTAAAGGCAAGAAGAATTACTTCTTTTTTTTTTTTGATTTAGAACTCAGAGAAGCCTGTTGTGGTTTTTCTTTTCTTTTCTTTCTTTTTTTTTTTTTTTTTTTGAAACAGGGTCTCACTCTGTAGCCCTGGCTGTCCTGGAACTCACTATGTAAACAAGCTGGCCTCAAACTCACAGAGATCCACCTGCCTCTGCCCCTGAAATGTTTGTTTCGTTTTGAAACAGAATTACTCTACAACCCAGACTGGCCTGGAACCCTCTGTTGCTAGGCCATCCTCTAGCTGGTGGTCTCTGTCTCCTTAGTGCTAGGTTGACAGGTAGGAGAGACCATACCTATCTTAGAGTTTGTTTTAAATTTAATTTGCTTTACCGTACCTTGTGATCTAAAATTATTTTGTTACACACATTAAGATTTATGCTTTAGCTGGGCAGTGGTGGCGCACGCCTTTAATCTCAGTACTCAGGAGGCAGAGGCAGGTAGATCTCTGAGTTCGAGACTAGCCTGGTCAACAGAGTGAGTTCCAGGACTGGCTCATAGCTACTGAAAAGCCTTGTCTTGAAAAACCAAAAAACGATTTATGCTTTATTTTTCATTATGGAATGGGGCTGTTGCTCTACTGCAAACATTAGAAGTATACAATAGTGATCAGTTTTTACATGGTAAATCTTTAAACCCTGATGGTAACTCTATAATGTATACTATTGCTAATAGTTGCATTTTTATGAATGAGGAAACTAAGGTACAGGGAGGTTAAGTAATATTCTGAGAAATCAGGAAACTTTAGTATGCTAAGAAAATAATGGGATAGGCTGTGGTGGTACACATTGACACTTGAACGCTGATGAAACTGAGGCTGGAGGATTGCAAATCAGACTGGCTTGGGCTGCATAATGAAAGGAGGAAATAAATAATGGAGAAATGGAATTGTGCTAGTTTTTCTGAGGCAGGGTGTCCACAGGCTGATCTCAACCTCATTGTTGTAGCTGAGGATGACCTTAAACTCCCGATTCTTATGATCCTACTTCCCAAGTATCCTAGAATTTCTCTGTGTAACAACAGCTCTGACTGTCTTGGAATTCTTTGTAGACCAGGCTAGCTTCGCACTCACAGAGATCTGCCTGTGTCTGCCTTGCCTCCCAACTGCTGGGATTGAAGGGCTGCTTTTCTGCTTCTTTTTTCAGTGCTGACTTCCTGTGCAGCAGGAAAGTTTAATAGCATTGAGCTAACCACACGCCCAGCACTTAGAACTGGGATTTAATCAGCTACTGTGATCATGGCTGTTTTTATCTGTCTGTCTGTCTATATGGCTATACTATACTGTTTCTAGCTTAGAAATTATGACTAAAATGACATTGCATGTAACTTGTTCATTTAGATTCAATCACAGTTAGTACTTTGTCTCCTAAAATATCTTTCAATAGAAACACAGTTCATGATAATAGTTCTCCTACTTCTGGGTGAGTTTGCCTTCAGAATTGGCTACTTGTTTACTTGTTGATAGTTTTGAATTGTTTTGTTTCCCAAAATTCTGTTTCTCCCCTAAATTTAGTCTAGTGTAAAAGACTGACAAGAGACAGATATGGTAATGAGGGGTTTGGTGCTTTTTAGATTTTGGTTCTATATAGTGTTGTTTGAATTGTCCTATAGTGTGCCTTGTAGTAAGGTCCTGCTGAAGAAAACAAAGCTTCCAATTATAGAAAAACTTCTGTGTAGAAACTCCACCCACATGGTGTTTCTGTAAAGCACTAGGCCACTTTTAGGCCTCTAATTAAAGACTTGACATTTTGTAGTTAATTTTCTAGTTGTTGGGAGAACTTTAGTTATGCAAGTGATCTTAGAATTATTTAAAGAATTTTTTAAATTTATCTTTCTTTTGCTGCTACTGGACATCAACCCACTGCTTCATGAAGTCTATACAGTTATTGAACCACTGAGCTATCTAACCAGCTCAAGATTTAAAATAAAAAGATTTATGGCTATTTTATTATTATTTGTATGTTATCTCTGTGAGCATTTGCTTTGTGTGTGTGCGCACACACACACCAATGGAGCCAGAAGACATCAGAGTACCTGGAGCAAAAGTTCTCAACCTGTGAGTCTTGACCTTTGCAGGGGTGTTGAACAATGCTTTGTACAAGGGTTGCCTAAGACCCTGGAAAACATTACAGTTTATAACAGTAGCAAAGTTACAGTTATGAAGTAGCAACAAAAATAATCTTATGGTCTGGGGTCTCTACAACATGAGGGGTACCATCTTTAGGAAGGTTGAGAAGCAATGCCCTACAGTTTGAGTTATAAGCAGTTGTGAGAAGCCCCATGTGGGTGCTCAAAACTGAACATGGATTCTCTGGAAGTGCTCTTAGCTTCAGAGTCATCTCTTTACCCTTTTTAGTTTTCCTTCCTCCCTCCCTCCCTCCCTTCTTCCCTCTTCCCTCCCTCTCTCCCCCCTCCCTCCTTCCATCTTTCCCTCCCTCCCTCCTTTCCTTCTTTCTTTCTTTTATGGTCAGATCTTCTTTAGTCTTAAGGACTTTCAATCTGTCAGCCTCTGTCTCTTGAGTTCTGAAATTACAGATGTGTGCTATCCATCATGTCTGGCTCTAGGGTTTTTTGTTTTTGTTTTTCAACATGGGATTTCTCTGTATAGCTATGGCTGTCCTGAAACTTGCTCTGTAGACCAGGCTGGCCTTGAACTCAGAGATTCGCCTACCTCTGCCTCACAAGTGCTGGGATTAAAGGCATGGGCTGCCACTGGCCCGCTGGCTTTAGGGGTTTTAATTACTTATGTATATTAAAAAATTTAAATTTTATGTGTATGAAAATTTTGTTTTCATATATGTTTGAGCATCTTATGTATACCTTGTGCCTGAGGATATCGTATATTGGATCCCCTGGAACTGGAATTGCAGACAGTTGTGAACTGCCTTGTAGGTGCTAGTAATTGAACCCCGGTCCTCTGGAAGAGCAGCTGGTACTCTTGAGCACTGAACCATGTCTCCAGTCTAGATTTATAATTTTAATACATTTATTTTATGCATTGTGTATATACTCGCACATGCAGATGTTATATCACATATGTAGAGGCCAGAGGACAGCCTTTGTGAGTTGGTTCTAGGGATTGAACTCATGCTGTCAGACTTGACAGGAGCGCTACTACTTGCTGAACTGTGTCACCAGCCCCAGATTATAATTTTTTTCCCCAAGAGTTAAATATTAGATTAAAACCTATATATTACTGAATATGTGCCAGTATTTCATGGCTTATTTTATTCTTAGATTTTTGTCTTCATGTACACATTCAGGTGGCATACACATTAACAGTTAAATAAATGAGGAAATTGAACTCTATTAACAGCTAAGCAGGGGACTGGGGTGCCTGCAACTCAATTAGTAGAGTGATTGCCTAACATGTGTGAAACTCACCCTAGGTTTAATTTCTAGCACTGAAAACTGTGTGCTGATACATTGGGGAGGTGGAGGCAGGAGGATCAGAAGCTCATAGTCATTCTTGGCTACCTAGGGAGCTGGGGGGAGTTGTTCAAAAACAACTGAAGAAGTTTTAATTTTTGGAATCACAATCTCCAAATGCCATAAGAGAAGATCAGCTTGTCAGATGGCTCAGCAGTCATTCTGCTCTTGTATATGACCTGATATCAGTTCTGAGAACCTGCGTGCTCACAGGATGACCTCCTCCTTCAGCTCCAAGCAAACTCTACCCACAGAGGATTCAATGTCCTCTGCTGGACATCACTGGCAACTGCACTTACATTGTCCACGCTCCTGCAATGCACAAAGACATACTTTAAAATGTTAAAAAATACTAATTAATTTTCTAAAGACAGGGTCTCTTTTGAGACATGGTGTAGCCCTGCTTGGCCTAGAACTGTCTGCCTCTGCCTCCCACGTTCTGGTATTAAAGGGATCCACCACCACACCTAGCTTTTCCAAAGACAGATTTGTGTGTGTGTGCGCGCAAGTTTGTGTTTCAAGTATTAGTTAGTTTGTAGGTACAGTTGTTAATTGTTGCTTCTAGTGTTTGTTTTGTTTGCTGCTATGGATTGAGCCTGGTTCTTTTAGCGTGCTAAGCATATATTCTCTACTATTATGTTACACTCCTAATTTTAATTCTGTTTACCTTATTTTATGGATGTGGAAAACTCATTCTGGTTTTGATTCCTGTAGGAACTTTAATTATTTGGCCACACATACAGTTTTTTTTTTTTTTTGTATATGGTTTCTCTATGTAGCCCTGGCAGTTCTAGAATAAATTTAAGTCATTTTGTAGATTGCTGGCCTTTACCTCCCAAGTGCTGGAATTAAAGGTGGGTGCCACCATCACCTCGCTACTAAACAGTTACTTTATTTGTTCCCTGAGTATGTTTTGCTTTGTTGTTTGCTAACTACCTTTGAAATGTTTCTTAGAAATTTGCTACTTTGAGAAATTGTGGCACCTGTGGGTTTCCTTGGCCTTATTGTTGGGAACCGCAGTGAACTCAGGAGGATTCACTAATAATGACAACGGTAACAGCAGTGAACATCAGCACTTCCACATCTCTGTACTTAACTGGAACCTTACAACAAGTTTACAGAGAAGGAGGACCCTAAGTCTCAAAGGTTTTAAGTGACTTGCCCAAAGTCTTTTTTTTTTTCTTTCCCTACTCTGTATCTGTTGGTTGGTTTGAAATAGAGTCTTACAGAGTAGCTCTGGCTGGCTTGAAATTAGGTGTGGTGGCTAGGTTGACCTCTTGTTTCTTGTTTTTGTTTCATTTTGTTTTTGATTCTTTGTAGCCCTGACTATCCTGGAACTTGCTCTGTAGACCAGGTTGGCCTTGAATTCACAGAAATGTGCCAATCTCTGCTTCCTGAGAGCTAGAATTAAAGGCGTGCACCAAAAATATTAACTAGAATGCGGAAGTATTTCACTGGCTTAGATTGATCAAATTGCAAGAAGGACCTGTAACTTTTAGTTCCTAGTGAGTTGTGGCGTACTTTAGATGATTCTGTGTAGAGTAGTTAGATGACAGAGAAAATCTGTGAAGGTAATTCCCTACATTTTATCTTTTTTTTTTTCTCCGAGACAGGGTCTCTCTGCAGCTTTGGAGTCTGTCCTGGAACTAGCTCTTGTAGACCAAGCTGGCCTCAAACTCACAGAGATCCTCCTGCCTCTGCCTCCCAAGTGCTGGTATTAAAGGTGTGTGCCACCACCGCCCGGCCCTCTCACTTTATCTTTTTGAGTGATTAGTTTTATGTGTTTAGGTAAATGGGGTGGAATGTTGGCATTGATTTTTGTCATTTTCTCTTTCTTCTACTTGTGTACGGCTTTTTATGATTAAGCAATTATTTGGGGTACTTCACAATGGCACAGACACTGTTCTAGATGCCTCTTCACTTCTGCCCACTAGTCAGTCAGATTGTTGCTGGTTTGAACTCTTGAGTTTAGGTTCTCTGGGAATTGACAGACATGCTTTTTGGTAATTTTTTTGGCGGGGAGTGGGAGGGGTGAGACAGGGTGTCTCTGTGTAGTCTTTATTACCTTCCTCTCCTTTTAAGATATGGCCTTGCTCTGCAGCTCAGGATATTTTGGAACTTGTCTTGTAGCCTGGTCTGGCTTCAAAGCCTTGATCATCTTGCCTTATGGGCTTAGGAAATTGGGACTTGCCTTACTCTGGAATCTTTCTGACCTTATCCATTATTAGAGGAAGAAAACTCCTTCAGCACAAGCTGTAAATGTTTTTCCTTACGCCTGTGTTTGGATGGATCTGATTGTGTGCTCTTTAGATTGCAGCTTTTTGAGAAATGGAAGAAGTTATTGTTTGACTCTTATAATAAGCAGTTACTTCCTCCTTTGTTTTATTTTACTTTCAAAGTTTTTATTTTATGCATGTGTGTGTGTGTGTGTGTGTGTGTGTGTGTGTGTAAGTCAGAGAACAACTTTGTGAGGTGGTTTTTTTCTTCTACCTTTTACAATGGTTATGGGGATCAAACTCAGGACTCTGTGGCAAGTACCTTTACCTGCTGAGCTATCTTGCCACCTTTCTTTCCTTTTATTTTAAGACAAGGCTTTGCTCTGCAGCTCAGGATGTCTTGGAACTTTTCATGAAAGGTTCCTGATCTGGCTTCAAAGCCTTGGTCATCTTGTCTTGATCATCAGATTCTCAAGTGCTCTGATTATAGGTTTGTGCAACTATGACCCACTCTGAGAGTTACTACTTTTGAAATTTAAAAAGCAAAAAGAAGACAGGTATAGTGCCTAATGTCTGAAATCCCAGTATCAGTAGGAACAGGAGGCCAGTTTAGGCTGTATAAACTCTGTCTAAAAACTGAAGTAGAGCTGGGCATGGTGGCGCATGCCTTTAATTCCAGCACTCAGGAGGCAGAGACAGGCGTCTCTGAGTTTGAAGCCAGCCTGGTCTACAAAGTGAGTTCCAGGACAGCTCAGGCTGTTATGCAAAGAAACCATGTCTTAAAAAGCCGAACAACAGAAACTGAAGTAGACCACCTCTTAAAATTATCAAGCCACAGGTGTGGGGATATCACTTGGTTGGTAGAATGCTTGCCTAGGATGAAAGAAAGAAGCCCTGGGTTCAGTTCCCAGCACCACGTAAACTAGGCATGGTGACAGATTTGTAATCCCAGCCCTATGAAAGTGGAGGCAGGAGGATAATAAGTTTAAGCTGCATAGTTTGAGGGCAGCCTGAACTATATGAATTTTGTCTTTAAAAATGTTGTATTGTTACCACTCAGATAACCAATGTGTTTTTTAATCTGTCCCCCTCCCTCCCCTCTTCCTCTCTCTCCTTCCTCACCTTCAGTGCTAAAGACAAAATCAAGGGCTTTAGAAATGCTAGACCACCATTCTACTATTGAGCTGTAGTCTCCCATCCCTAGCCCTTCTGCAGAATTTTTGTCTAAGTTACTGTGCCGTGATTTTCCAAAGCATTTTAAAGTATTACTGATTTTTTTTTATAGTGCTAGAAATTGAATACAGGGTCTCATGCTAAACAGGAGCTCTACTACAGAGCTCCACGCCCAGCCTAATTACTTATGTTTGTTTATTGTGTATATGTGGTATGTGTATGTGTACACGTTTGTATTTATCTTAGTCTCTGTTCTATTGCTGTGAAGAGACACATGACCAAAGCAACTTATAAAAGAAAGCATTCAGTTGGGGACTTGCTTACAGTTTCAGAGCATGAGTCTATGACCATCATGGTGGGGAGCATGTCACCAGGCAGAGTTTACATCTGATTTACAAGCGTCAGACAGACAGACAGACAGACAGACAGACAAAGAGAGAGAGAGAGAGAGAGAGAGAGAGAGAGAGAGAGAGAGAGAGAGAGAGAGAAGCGCATGTACACCTGGGCCTAGACTTGGCTTTTGAGAACTCAGTGCTCACTATCAGTGACACTTCTGCTTCAACAAGGCTGCACCTCCTAATCCTTTTCAAAATAGTTTTACTGTCTAGGGACCATGCATTCAAATATATGAGTCTGTGGGGCCTACTCTCATTCAAACTAGTGATAGATACTAGGCATTGTTTTCAGTTGCTCTCCACCTAATTTTTTGAGACAGGACCTCTCATTGAATCTGGAGTTCAGGATTTTACTAGGCTAGCCAGCCAGTACATTCCAGGAATCTACTTGTCTCTACTGCTCAGCGCTGCAGGCTGTGTACTGCTGTGCCTTGCTTTTTACTTGGGTTCTAGGGATCTGAACTGATGCTTGGATGGTAAGTCCTTCAGCCATATCCCTAGCTCCCTAGGTGTTTATTTTCTGTTGTAATAGGGATTGAGCCATAACCATAGCCCTACATGTTGTTTTCAGTCAGAGTTCCTAGTCATTTTTATTAAGAGCAAAGTTTTTCTGACTAAGAACTGGGACTGGAGAGATGGCTCAGTTAAGAGCACTGACTGTTCTTCCAAAGGTCCTGAGTTCAATTCCCAGCAACCACATGGTGGCTCACAACCATCTGTAATGAGATCTGGTATCCTCTTCTGGCCTGCAGGCATAAATGCAGATAGAAAACTAGGTACATAATAAATAAATCTTAAAAAAAAGACTAAGAACTGAATAATTTTGATGGAAATATTCAGTTTTTCATATGTAAAGTAAGGCTATAGAAGGAATATTACAAGATGAAATATTTTTGAAAGAGACACTTCAAAAGTCCCTTTCTTGGTAGCCATAGTTAAATAGGAAAGGACACTTTCTCTTTTGAGCTAGACTTGTGTTTGCATGGAAATTGTAGGCATTATTTGGCATTGTTGTTCATTCCTTAGATTTCCATGAAGACAGCTGACAAGGACCTGAATGGCCTCATTTTAGCTGCTTCTGTGTGTGGAGCTATTATTTGCTCCTTCAGTTCTGATCCTTGGTGTGACAGTGGCTCCTGAGCACCATGAAGGTTGTCCCAGAGAAGAATGCTGTACGGATCCTCTGGGGCCGAGAACGGGGCACTCGTGCCATGGGTGCTCAGCGACTTCTGCAGGAGCTGGTGGAAGATAAGACGCGATGGATGAAATGGGAAGGCAAGGTAAGAAGACAGGGCTTTGACATAGGGTTTGTGGGGATGACAATAAGGTGGCACCTTAGAGTAGATTATGGCAGAGACTGAGAATGTAATTTATCCTCTTTATGAGATTTGATATAGCTAGTTTGGGGAATTTGTTTATAATGTGAAAGCTAAGACTAGAAATATTTTTTCCTGTAGAGAAGATATTTTTCCTGAATTTAGATTTATCTTGATTTATAACTTGGTCATTGTCTTTGTAGTTTTAGTCTGTACTAAATCTAGAATGGCTTCTCTCAGAGTAAGCCCTACTTTATAAATCATTCTATCTGCCTGTCTGTTTGTTTGTTTGTCTATTTATTTGTTTATTTTCTCCCAGAGAGTAGAACTGCCTGATAGTCCACGCTCGACCTTCTTACTGGCCTTCAGCCCAGACAGGTACCTAATATTTAGCTGTAGCTTAAGCTTTCTGTACTCTTGACTTAGCTTGATATCCAGATTAATTCCTAGAGATTCTCTGAAGCACTGGATGAATATATGAAGATGTGTATATATGCGTGTATTCATATATTTGTGTATGAACGGGGCACTCATGCCATGGGTGCTCAGCTGCTTATTTGCTATTGGATGTATATACATGTATATACACAGACATACACACACATGTGTGTATATATGAATATATGAATGAAATGGAAAGCAATCAAGAAAATGCCAATCAGAAGAATAATGAGAATTATAAAGAAAATGGTAGAAGTTAAGGTTCAAAACTTAGCCAGGTTCTCAGTAACATTGCTTTGTCTGTCTGATAGAGGCCAGCAGTGCTATGACAGATTTCTGAAATGGAAAAAATGCTCTCTGAAGGCTCTGTGTCATCTGGGAGCACTGTGTCAAAACTAGAAGACCTTAAAAATTATAATATTTCTGTTGTATAGCCAAATTGGCTAACAGGCATATTTTATTTGTAGTTAGGGAATAGCGTCAGTTTCTGTTGTCTAAAACTGGTAAAATGTTTCCCTGCTACATGTTTCTTAATTATGTCTACATTTTGACTCTCCAGGACTCTGTTGGCATCCACACATGTGAACCATAACATCTATATTACAGAGGTTAAGACTGGCAAGTGTGTTCACTCTCTGATTGGACACCGCCGTACTCCATGGTGTGTCACTTTTCATCCCACCATCTCAGGCCTTATTGCTTCTGGTTGCCTAGATGGGGAAGTTAGGATTTGGGATTTACATGTAAGTATTTTCTTAGGCTGCTTTTTTTTTTTTTTAATCTTTGGTATTTTAAACACAGAGACTTATTTGCCCTTGGATTCTTATTTCTGGTTGAGAAACTAACCACCCTCTTGGGACTTAATCTGAGTCTATGATAGTCACTGCTCACTTGATAGATGGACATTGCTAGTTCATACTTCTCCACTATAATGTAGACATACTAAAGTTTTCTTCTATCTGTTCTATTTAACATTGTTTGGAAGGAGGCTCTAAAATGAGTTCAGTATGGATTTCCACTATCTTAGATCACTCTGTTCATGCTCATCAAAGCAAGATGCTGCTTGTCTCAATGATTAGCTAGTGAGTTGCTCTGAACTGTTTGTACCAAGCTGGACTTTTCACAGGTGTCAGAAACAAGAACTGAGTGGAGGCCTTGTCATTGACTTGAAGACAGTAATTTTTTTCTTAAATTATTGGCACTGCTACATTGCTCTTCTTATACGTTATTTTATAGAGGATATGTTTAAAGTAAACCCTATGAAAACTATTTTGTCTTAAATGGTCTTGCTATTTATCCTTGACTGGTCTGAAACTTACTATGTAGACCAGGCCACCCTCAAACTGACCAAGATCCACATGCTTCTGCCTCCTGAGTGCGGGATTAAAGTCATGTACCACTGCACCACTGTGCTCTGATAAAGATAGTAGCTGCAAATGGACATAGACCCTAGGGAATCAAACCCAGGGGCTCATCCGTGTAAAGCATGTGATCTGCCACCAAGCTATGTAACTCCATATATGACTTTTTTCCTTTTTCTCTCCCTTCCTATTTTTTCCTTCCTTCCTTCCTTCCTTCCTTCCCCCCTCCCCCCTCCCTCCCTCCCTCCCTCCTCCCCCTCCCTCCCTCCCTCCCTCTCTCCCTCCCTCCCTTGCCTCTTTTTTTTTTTTTTTTTGAGACAAGGTGTCACTATATAGTCCACGCTGGCCTGGAACTCACTATGTAGAACAGGCTGGTCTCATAATTTGTGGCAGTCTTCTTGCCTTAGGTTCCCAAGAGCTGGGATTATAGCTGTGAGCCATCACACTTAACTCTTCAATGTAATTTTCTTGAAGTGGATTCTTCATCTATTGGCAGTTTATAATCTGAGAATATTTGGGATTGGTTCATTTGCAGGGTGGCAGTGAAAGCTGGTTCACAGATAGCAACAATGCCATAGCATCCTTGGCCTTCCATCCTACGGCTCAACTCCTACTGATTGCCACTGCCAATGAGATCCACTTCTGGGATTGGAGTCGGCGGGAGCCCTTTGCTGTAGTGAAGACAGCTAGTGAGATGGAGCGTGTCCGGTAAGTGCTGTGTTCTATCAACTATGTCAGGCACCAGACTGACATGATAGAACATTACAACTACTGTCATTTCAGAAGACAGGTTGTCTATCCTCACTTACGGAACTCATTAGGCCCTTTCAGGGTTTGTTATCACCACTCCCAGAAACAGTTCATTTTGTTTCTTGCCTGCCCTTTTTTGGCCTCATCTTGTGGTCTCTACAAGTCAGGGTTATTAGGTAGAATCTTACTTAGGTTCAGAGCTGTCTGCATTTGGGATTCCCTTTAGGGAAGACTTTCAGAATACATGGATGACTTCAGATAGCTTGATGGCTGTTTCTTACTATTGGCTGTTTATATTTATCAAATTGCAAAATAGAGAGATAAATGTATCAAATCTGTTAACTATACTTATTTAGCTTTTGAGATCAAAGCATACTTGGTGGCTGCGGGTATGATGGCACACGTCTGTAATCTCAGGATTCTGACATTTAAGATAGGCATATCTTGAGTTCATAGCCAACCTGGGCTATACAGTAGGGAGTCTCATGCCTTCCTGAATTAGGTTAGCAAGACCCTGTCTCTAAAAACAAAATACCAGTCTGGCTGTAGTGATGTACACTTTTAATCCCAGAACTTGGGCAGCAGAGGCAGGTGGTCTCTGTGAGTTCAAGGCCAGCCTAGTCTACATAGCAAGTTTCAGGATAGCCAAAGTTAGTTACATAGTGAGACCCTGTCTTGAAAAAATAGTAACAAACAAGCAAAAAAAAAAAATAAAAAAAAAATAAAACCCAAATACCAAAACCATAATTGAGCTTGGGATATAATGAGATTCTCAGCTCTTGCCTATTACATATATGACCTTGGATTCAATTCTCAGCGCTACAAAAACAAGACATGTATTGTCTAAATTAGACTGGATACATTGTTTTCTTTGGGTATTTTTTAAACAGTTTTATGGCTGGATATAGGCTTTTTCTGGATTCCAGCCATATCCCTTGATACTGATACTTTATTTTCTCTGGGTGCTAAATTTTTTTTGCCAGTGTGACAGGTGAGTGAAGGAAACCTGAATCTGTGTGACAGCATTCTGATCTACTACTTAATGGGCTCTTACCTGTTGAACAGATGCATATTTAATGTAACCGCTTACTGTGATGCAAACCTGGATGTTTTTCAAAACTGAAAACATGGCCTGAAGATGTAGTTCAGTTGGTATAGATTTGTATTGCACGAGTGAAGTTCAGAATTTGATCCCTAGTACCACATAAAGTGAGTGTGTTGGTGCACAACTGTAATTCCACTGGGTGGATAGAGGCAGGAGGATCAAAAGTTCAAGGTCATCTACGACTGTGTTGATTTGTAAGCTAGCCTGGGATATCTAAGATCCTGTCTCAAAAAAAAGAAAGAGCATGGGGGGCTGGAGAGATGACTCAGTGGTTAAGAGCACTCACTGCTCTTCCAGAGGACTCACAATCAATTCACAGCACCCACGTGGCAGCTCACAATTGTCTGTAACTCCAGTTCCAGGGGAGTTGACACCCTCACACATGCAGGCAAAACACCAATGCACATAAAATTAAACAGTAAATTAAAAAAGGAAAGTGAAATCTCTTTATTAATACGTATTTCTTTATATTAGAAAGCAATGTAAGCCTTATTTTATGTCTTTAAAACATGAATCTGAGGCAAGAACATTTGTGAGTTTGAATGTGAATTGGGCTACATAGACTATCTCCAGGAGAGAGAGACAGAGAGAGAGGGAAGAAAGTTTTAAATGCATGAAGTGGGTTGTCTGATGCCATTTCTCAGTTAACATGATCCTTGTTTTTCTCTGCTTTCCTGTTGTGATTTCAGTCTGGTTAGATTTGATCCACTTGGACACTACTTACTGACAGCAATCGTTAACCCTTCTAATCAGCAGGTAAGAATCCAGAAGTTCTGAGTTCAAAGCCAGCCTGGTCTACAAGAGCTAGTACCAGGACAGGCTCAAAAGCTACACAGAAACCCTGTCTCAAAAAACAAAAAGCAAAAACCAAAAAACCAAAAAAAAAAAAAAAAAAACCCAAAACAAAACAAAACAAAAGAATCCAGGAGTTCTGACTCTCTGACCTGGAAGTTATTTTCTGAGATAGAGCTATAATTCTGACATTGTTCTTTCTTTAGTATTGTATGTCTATTAGATATTATATTTATTTTTATTAAAATATAATCCTGGTTATAATTTAATTCTTAATACTTCAGTAGTTTTTTCCATTGAGATTTTAGTTATTTTCTAATGATATCATCCAAAGTTACCAACATAGTTTTGACAGGAGAATCAGTTTTCTAATCCTTGTGACTATATCATGAGAAGGAAACCTTGTCAGAATTGGAGAAATGGCGCGGTTGTTAAGAGCAGCATACTGCTATTGAAAATGACCTGAATTCCAGTCTCAATCCCCATGTTGGGCTGCTTACAACTGTCCATTACTTTAGCTCTGAGGGATCCAATGCCTTTTTCTGGCCTAGTCAGATGCGTTCAGAGACCTACATACACATAACAAGGCAAACCAACCAACCAACCAACCAATCAACCAACAAACAAACCATAATGTGTCTAAATATTTTGTGGGTAATTTGCTTGAATGTGTGTCTGTGTACTGTGTGTGTGCAGTGACCACAGAGACTAGAAGAGGACATTAGATCTCCTAGAACTGGAATTACAGCCAGTTGTAAACCACCATGTGGACACTGGGAACCAATCCTCTGTAAAAGCAACAATGTTCTTAACCTCTGAGCCATCTCTCCAGCTCCTAAAAGTAAATCTCAAAAACAAACAAACAAATAAAAAATGAAACAAAACAAAAGGTAAGGAGAGGCTGGAGAAGTGACTCTGTTTTTCAGGGCACCCTGGTTGGATTCCTAGCACTCCAGCATTAGTTCACAGCTGTCTGTGACACCAACTCTACACTTGCTGACTCTCTCATCTGATCTCTGGGGTGCCAGACATGTATGTGGTACGAGTGAATACGTGCAGGCAAAATTTCATAATAAAATAAAATAAAAATAAATCTTTAAAAAAAGAAGGAAAGAACTTGTCTTCGTCATGCTTGTCACTTATGTGCCTCTTGGCTGGTTGGTGTTTGTTTTTCCTCACTGCTTCTGTGCCACAGAGATGCCTTTTATAAAATAATTATTATGCCAATTGTATTCATTCAGATATGTTGCCAATTAGAAATGAATAATTTAATACCATATGATGGTTTTTAGTCTGAAGTCGATTAGTTTTCAGGACCTCATAGGGAGAGAGTTTTTGCTAATCAATGAAGGTGATTCTCCTTGAATGATTACCAGTCAGTTTTAAGCTTGTCTTGATTTGTTTGGAGGTTCTACCTAAATTGTTCTTCTCTACCCTCTCCTGCTGGTCCACATTCCAGGGTGATGATGAACCAGAAATTCCTATAGATGGAACAGAATTATCTCACTACCGCCAGCGCGCCCTCCTGCAATCACAGCCAGTTCGTCGGACACCGCTCCTTCACAACTTCCTGCATATGCTGTCCTCCCGCTCCTCTGGCATCCAGGTGGGAGAGCAAAGCACAGTACAAGATTCTGCTACCCCCTCACCCCCACCGCCTCCCCCTCAGCCCTCCACGGAGCGTCCCAGGACTTCCGCTTACATCAGGCTCCGACAGCGGGTCAGTTACCCCACCACAGTTGAGTGCTGCCAGCACCCTGGGATCCTGTGCCTTTGCAGTCGCTGTGCTGGCACTCGAGTTCCTTCCCTCTTGCCACACCAGGACAGTGTGCCCCCTGCTTCTGCCAGAGCTACTACCCCTTCCTTTTCTTTTGTACAGACCGAGCCCTTCCATCCCCCGGAGCAGGCTTCATCAACGCAGCAGGACCAGGGCCTCCTGAACCGGCCATCTGCCTTCAGTACAGTCCAGAGCAGCACTGCGGGCAACACGCTCCGCAACCTCAGTCTGGGTCCTACCCGTCGCTCTTTGGGGGGCCCTTTGTCTAGCCACCCTTCTAGGTATCACAGAGAACTAGCCCCTGGGCTGACAGGTTCTGAGTGGACCCGGACAGTACTCACTCTGAACTCACGCTCTGAGGTAGAATCTATGCCCCCGCCCAGGACCAGTGCCTCTTCAGTGAGTTTGCTGTCTGTGCTGAGACAGCAGGAAGGTGGCTCTCAGGCATCTGTGTACACTTCAGCCACAGAAGGAAGGGGTTTTCCATCATCAGGGCTGGCTACTGAGTCAGATGGAGGGAATGGTTCTAGCCAAAACAATGCCGGCAGCATTCGCCATGAGCTTCAATGTGATCTGAGACGCTTCTTTTTGGAGTATGACAGGCTGCAGGAATTGGATCAGAGCCTGAGTGGGGAAGCTCCCCAGACCCAACAGGCCCAGGAAATGCTCAATAATAACATTGAATCTGAGAGGCCAGGTCCTTCCCATCAGCCCACCCCACACAGCAGTGAGAACAACTCCAACCTGTCTCGGGGCCATCTTAATCGCTGCCGTGCCTGCCATAATCTTCTGACCTTCAACAATGATACCCTGCGCTGGGAAAGAACCACACCTAACTATTCATCTGGAGAGGCTAACTCTTCCTGGCACGTCTCTACAACCTTTGAGGGCATGCCACCAAGTGGCAACCAGTTGCCACCTCTTGAGCGGACTGAGGGCCAAACACCTAGCTCCAGCAGGCTGGAGTTGAGCAGCTCAGCTAGTCCACAAGAGGAGAGGACTGTGGGGGTGGCCTTTAACCAGGAGACAGGCCACTGGGAACGAATCTATACCCAGTCCAGCAGATCTGGAACTGTATCACAGGAGGCCTTACATCAAGATATGCCTGAAGAAAGCTCTGAGGAAGATTCCCTCAGGAGGTAAGCAGCTGCTGTCCTCTGTTCTACCTTCCTGCCTCCTCTTCTACTCATCGTCCTTCAGTCCTAGTGATGCTGTGCTTTTATCTGAAATATCTGGGACCCACATATTTGGTTCCTTGCATCATCTTGGGAGATCTTGCTCTGGTGGCAGAGATAGGATCAACCCTGGTGGTGTGAGTCAATTGCTGTACTGGTTTATTTTAGCCTTGAAAGGGGGTGTAGATTGGATTAGAGAGGCATAAGGATATAGAATTGTTGATTCTCTTCGCCTCGCCTTTTGACTGAAATATAGGTGTAGGACTGGTTGTTGAGATGAGAGAATGTCCCAGGGTACTAGTTACAGTGAAATTAAATAAAAGAGAGAGAGAAAGACCTAGAGTGGTGAGGGATGTTTTGTTTAGCTTATTGTGTGGCCTCTTCTTTGAATGTATTGTTTTGAACCAGCTCAATAAGAGACTGAAGAATTCCATGTATGAATAGATGTACATCAAGGAAAATATATTTTTTTTTAAATATTTATTTATTTATTATGTATACAATATCCTGTCTGTGTGTATGTCTGCAGGCCAGAAGAGGGCACCAGACCTCATTATAGATGGTTGTGAGCCACCATGTGGTTGCCAGGAATTGAACTCAGAACCTTTGGAAGAGCAGGCAATGCTCTTAACCACTGAGCCATCTCTCCAGCCCCCGGAAAATATATTTTTTAACCAGATTTATGTTTTTGTGCAACACCTTGGCTGCCCATTTACATTTTTTGGTTGTTTGGTTGATTGGTTTGGTTTTGATAGTGATTGAACTTCTACCTCCAAATTCTTTGAATGGGCATTCCAGATGGTCCTTTACATCAGGGTGGGGGAAATAAAAGTGCATGGAAGGAAGACCTCTCTATACATGGATTGGTATCCCAGTCAACACTCTTAAAAGAAACAGAGTAGGAGTACTAAACCACCCACCTCATCTTTCACGAATGACTATATGCACACCTATTTTGATTTATTAGGGACTTCTTTCTGTAATTATGTAAAGGGCAAATCTAGCATAATTACCAACTCCCAGAATATTGGATTCAAACAACTTACTGCTCTACATTATATCTTCTGCTGAAGCATCTGAAATTTCTCTAGCATAAGCTAAGAAGGGTAGGAATATGGATTGTGCACATTGTGTACTTGTTATTTTGGAGGATGCTTTAGTCAGTCATTTAGTCAATGACATTAGTGGAATGGTTACAATTTTTCCAGCATTGTGCTAGGCACTGTACCCATTGAAGTATACAGTAGTACTGTGGAGGCAAGGCATATTTATATGAAATCTGTCACAACTCTAAAAAATTACATCCTTATTTATTGTGTATGTGGCGATGGTATGTATGCCATGGCACATATGTAGAGGACAGAGGGCAGTTTTTGGTAATAGGCTTGTCTTTTTATACCATGTAGGTCTGAAGGTCATCAGGCATGGTGGCAAGCACCTTTAACCTACTTAACCTTCTCACTGTCTCCAGTCTGGTGCTTCTTTGTGTGCTATTGATACTAAATAGAGTCTAAGCAGAAAAAAACAACTAGTTTAATTTTAACAAAACGAAACTATTACCAAAACAAAGGTTATATAATGTCCAATAATGAAAAATTAGTAAGACTTGGAAAAGGAGAGACCATTTTCTTTTAGGGTAATGGCACATCCTCAAGGAGAAAATACATTATGTGATGCATGCAGAATAGTGGGAATAGGGAGTCTGGCTGGATGCCAGAAGTAGTAAAAATAACAAGGTTGTTTCTGTGCCTGAGTGAGACCAGCCTTTTGGGGAACATGTCTGGATTCCTAGCTTGGAATATTTACCTTTGCTTAAGGGTCCATATCAGGAGCCTGGAACTCTTCTTCTTGAGAAGCAAAAAGTCAGCCAGCACAATGCCTGACATGTTGTTGGAATTTATTAAAAGCAGTCAAGAAAGGACTGTCTTCAGCTACTGACACTAGAAGAACTGAACCTTGGTCAGTGTTTGTTCATCTTGCTTTAACAAGATGTGGTGTTCTACTGAATAATTCGCAAATGGCTTAAAACGAATCCCTACTGTATGCAGAGCATTAAAGATACCAGCTAAGGAGGGCCTACTATGTAAGGTACCACCATATTCTTGCTTTGAGGCAGTTGGGAGCAGAGGGTGGGGAATGCTGGGAGACTTAAGTTATGATCTCTACAACAGTTCTGTGCAAGGCAGGTATTAAATTTCTTTTATTTTTTTGAGACAGGGTTTCTCTGTAACTTTGAAGTCTATCCTGAAACTCACCCTGTGGACTAAACTGGCCTTGAACTCACAGAGATCAGCTCGCGTCCACCTCCCAAGTGCTGGGATTAAAGGCATGCACCACCACTGCCCGGTTTAAATTTCTTATTTTGCAGTTAAGAAAAGTGAGTCCCAGCTGGGCGATTTTGGCGCATGCCTTTAATCCCAGCACTCGAGAGGTTGAGGCAGGAGGATCTCTGTGAGTTTGATGCCAGCCTGGTCTACAAGAGCTAGTTCCAGGACAGTCGACAGTCTCCAAAGCTACAGAGAGACCCTGTCTCGAAAAACCAAAAAGAAAAAAAGGAAAGAAAGAAAGAAAGAAAAAAAGAAAGAAAGAAAAGTGAGTCCCTTAGAGAAGTCAAGAATTTCTTTTTGGTTTGTTTGTTTTATTTTGTTTTACTTTTCAAGCATCTATATTCCACTTCTCTTGTGGAATTGTATTTTTTGTAACTTTTTCTAAACATTTATTTATTTATTTATTATGTATACAATGTTCTGCCTTCATGTATGCCTGCAGGCCAGAAGAGGACACCAGATCTCATAGATGGTTGTGAGCCATCATGTGATTGATGGGAATTGAACTTAGGACCTCTGGAAGAGTAGGCAGTGCTCTTAACCTCTGAGTCATCTCTCCAACCCCCAGAATTTCTTGTTGAAGGTCTCTTAGCATGGGACCTTAGGAGATGGCTCAGTGGCTGAGAATACATATGTAAATATGAGGACTTGAGTTCAAATTCTCAATGCCCACATAAAAATGTAAGTGCTTATAGCCTCACCAATTTTTTTTAGAGGGCTTACTAACCAGTCTAGCTAAATTATGAGTTCTTGGTCCAGTGAGAAACTTGTTTCAAAGGAATACAGTGGAAAGTAGTAGAGTAGGACTTGGGACATGCTCTTCTGACTTCTGGATGTGGACACGTATGTACACATGCATGTACCACACACACTCTAGAAAAAGAAAAGAAGAAAATATCATTTAGTAGGTCAGAGTGAAGATTTAAACTCTGTTCTTCATTACTAAAGCTTTGTCCAGTTGTCAATACTTGGTGTGTTCCTTAATATAAGAATCCTATTATTATTATTATTTTAGGTTATTTATTTAATTTTATGTTTGCATATTTGTGTGTGTTCTGCCTGCTTGTGCACTAAGTATGTACCTGGTGCTCATGGACGCCAGAAGAGAATCTTAGAATTAGATCGCCTGCAACTGGATGGTGTTTTGAATCTGGGTTCTTGTCAAAAACAAGTGCTCTTAACTGCTGAGACATCTCCCCTTCTCCCAGGCTTCCCCCCTTTTTTGGTGTTGATTTTTCTTGCTTGTCTTGTCTTTTTTTTTTTTTTCTTCTTTGCTCCAGATAGGGTTTCTCTGTGTAGTCCTGACTGTCCTGGAACTCACTCTGCAGACCAGGCTGGCTTTGAACTTAGAGATTTGCTTGCTTCTGCCTCCTGAGTACTGGTATTAAAGGCATGCACTGTCACTGCCTGGCTCATTTTTAAATTTATGTGTGTGGTGTATGCATATATATGTTACCATGTGGATGTCAGAGGCAGAGGATATCTTCTATCTTGTGGGACCCAGGGAATCAAACTCAGGTCATCAGACTTTACCCATTGAGTTATCTTGCTGGTCATTGGCTAATCATTTTTTGAGTAGGCTTTTAAAGTCCTAGAAACTCTTAAGGATCTATCAGAAACTCTTGTGTTTTTTTTTAATATTTATTTATTTATTAGGTATACAATATTCTGTGTGTGCCTGAAGGCCAGAAGAGGGCACCAGACCTCATTACAGATGGTTGTGAGCCACCATGTGGTTGCTGGGAATTGAACTCAAGACCTTTGGAAGAGCAGGCAATGCTATTAACCTCTGAGCCATCTCTCCAGCCCCAGAAACTCTTGTTTTAATATATTTTCTTTTCTCATAGTGTTAAAAAGTAGTTCGTGCTGTTACTTAAATGGCGTGAAACTTTTTAAAAGATATGTTGTAGGGCTGAGAGTACAGTTAAGTAATAGCGAAGCTGCATATAGTATGCATGAAGGAAGCTCTGTCCCCAGCACTGGGACTTGTATATACATGCATGCACATTGTGTATAGTCTTGTCATCTTGTGATAAATTGTTTTTTTTTTCTTTTAAGATATACAAATAATGCGTAATTCTCATTTAATGTGGTATCGATACTACCTACATGAGCTAGCATATAGTATACTATAAGGAATGACAACTGGCTTAGAAATGAGGCATATTGTGAGATATTTTAAATGTATTTTGTCAAAGTAAAGCCATTAATTACAATTACTTACAAATTGCACTCTGGTGTAAATTACAAATACAAACAGGTACTAACTAAACCCTCACTTCAACTACCTTCTAAAGATGCCTTAGTGCCTGCCTGGTGAGCCAACTCATGCTCCTGGTTTCCAGCAGATGTCACTGTTGGGCAAGAAAAGGGTGTTCTCAGGGTCTGTGCAGGAGGTAGACAGGTAACTATTGTTGGTAAGTGCATGGACTTTATAAAAGGTTATACTTGAAGGTAGAGGGTTTTGTTTTTTGCTTTCTAGTAAGAAATGGGCTGTGGATATATGTTTTGCTCTTTTCGTGCTACAGGGATAATTGCTGTGTGTGCAAATGTATTACTAAGCACATCTGTATTCCAGTAGAGCTCTGTGCTGCTGAGTGGTACTAATCAGCTCATAGGGTGTCTCCTTTTCTTGTGGGCAGAGGACTAGCCATTTGTGTAATTTGATTCCACCTTACACCTTGGGTGGCAAGCCTTTTCTTTCACTATCAGAAACATCCATTTGATCTAGGAGAAGATCCTTTTGAAGATTTTTGACCTTTGAAATGCCATTTTTTTTTTTTTTTGAGACAAGATCTTACTATTTAGCTCTGACTGGCTTGGAACTTGCTAAGTAGACCAGGCCAGTCTGGAACTCATAGAGATCGCTATGTTTCTGCCTCCTGGAATTAAAGGCATATATCACCATGATTGCTTGAAATGTTATTTTGAAACTAGAATGAACCAGAGTTTTTAGTTCAACCTCTCCCATTTTTCTCCTTTCCTTCAATGCTAGGGATTCATCCTGGGGCCTCATACATACTAAGCAAAGAGGTACTGAGAGTAGAGGTGAGATCTGAACTCTTCAGGACTCCTTTTCTTCACTTGTTTGTTTATAGACAGGTTCTCGCATAGCCTAGGCTGACCTAGAATTCTTGATATATCATTGGGAGAATGATCTTGAATTTCTGATCTTCCTGTATCTACCTCTCTTAAGTGCTTATATTACATGTGTGTGCCACCAATCCCAGTTTACATGGTGCTGGGTTTAAACCCAGGATGGGTAAACACTATGCCTGAGCTGCATCCCTAGCCCTTGCACTTTATTTAAGACCCTGTCTTAAAAACAAAAGGTTGTGTTTTGAGAACTGATGCTTTTGATCTTTCCTTTTCTCTGATGATGAATAGAGACCAAGAAGTGTGGTGATGACCACAGCGTTAAAATTTAGTCCAAAACATCAAAGGTTAGAGTTAGATGCCCTCAATGGATTTTCAAGTTTCTTAGATTTTGTAAGAGGTTGCTTTGGAGTTTATAGGCTGAAACTCCAAACTTCAGCCCCTTGAGGTTCTGCAAGCTACTCAGTTTGTTAGTTACATGGGGTTTTTCCAGGGGCGTTCAACCAAAACACCATATCTGAAGGAAAATAAATGAATATGTGAACTAGTTAAAGGTCTACAAGAGGGTGAAAGCAACCTAGAAATTAGGCAAATACAAGTTTTGCCTTATTTAGAAAGGGGTCCAACTTTTTTTTTCCCTTGTGCATTGACCTAACTGGTCTTGACACTGTTGCCAAATGACTGACAGAAACAATTTAAAGGAGGAATACTTTATTTTGGCTCATAGTTTGGAGAACACAGTCCCTCATTGTGGGGGAAGACATAGCAGCAGGCTACACAGTATGGTAGTGTTAAGTATCCAGCCCTGGGAACCAACTATTCACATGCAAGGGCCCATTGAAAGTGTTTCACTTTCAGATTGTAACAGACAGACAGCTTCTTTAGATGGAGAATATGTTCAACTTGTTACTCAGGACATAGTACAAAGCTAAGAGTAGTAAAAGCCATGCAAAACTGATTGCCTGAGTTCAGTCCTCAGAAGGCACAGTGGAAGGGAAGAACTCTGAAGTTATCCACTACCCTCCACCACGTGTGTGCCACAGTACACAGGCTTCACCACTTACATACCTCTCCTGCAACTTCCCTTCCAGAAACCTTCCCTGACGACTCAGATAATCACTTCTTCCTGTTTGCTACTTGGCTACTAGATATTTCTTTATTCCATTGATGACAGGAAATTATCTTTACCTTTTTCTTTTTCGTGTGTGTGCTCATCTTTCTGTCTATCTGTCTGTCTATGTGTGTGCATGCAAATGCTAGAGGTCAACCTTATGTGAATTTTTCTATGACTCTCCACCATATTTATGTTTTTTGAGGTAAGGTCTCCCTATTCAGTTTGGCTTGGCATAGAACAAACACTATGTAGGCTGGGCCCACTCACCGAGATCCACCCACCTGCCTCTGTCTCATGGGTGCTGAGATTAAAGGCCTGTGTCACCATATCTAACTTTGGCCTTACTTTTTCATACAGGGTCTTACTAAAGCAGAATTCACTAATTGGCTAGAGTGGCTGGCTGGACAAGCTCCTAGAATCCTTCTCTCTTTCCTTCCAGTGCTAGAGTTAGAGGCACATCATTTAGGTTTGGGTTTGATTACCATTCTGTCATGAGCCCACTAAAAGTAGTAATTATGTGTAACTGTCTGCTATCTCTTGACTACTACCTGGTTCTCAGTATTTACATTGTAAATATTGGTTGAATTGAGTAAGTCGAATTAAAATTGTGTAACTTTTTTATATGAGTGATATTAGTGATATTAAACTGAGCTTCATCTCTAGCCTTTTTGTTAATTAATTTTAATTAAAATGATTTTTATGTTATTATTGTTTATACATGCATGCATGCTTTCTGGGAAGGGGGAGGTGCCGTAGTGAGCCTTTGGACGTCAGAAGACAAATTTGCAGTCTATTATTTCCTCTTCTGCATTTTACATGGGTTCCAAGGATTGAACTTGGGTCATTAGGCTTATTTAGAACGTGGTTAAGTTTTTAGTTGTTCTTGGTAATTTGTTTAGGCTGACCTTAATCTCACTGTAACCCATGTTGTTCTACTCTGTTGGCCTCCCTAGGATAGGAGTTCAATTACATACCTGTACCATGGTACCCAACTTGCATTCCTTATTTTGTTGTGAAATATTAATCTTGTTTTCCCTTTTTGGTAAGAAAAAAGATTAAAAAAAGATCCATAATATCATATTATTTTAATTGACTTTTTTTTTCTTTTTCATTTTGTTTTTTTTGAGACAGGGTTTCTCTGTGTAGTTCTGTCTGGCTTGGAACTCACTCTTTAGACCACTCGGACTTTGAACTCACAGATATCTACCTGCCTTTGCCTCCTGAGTGCTGGGTTTAAAGGCATGTGCCCCCACTGCCCTGCTATTATCATCATTTTTAAAATTTTATTTATTTATTTTTTATTTTATGTGCATTGGTGTTTTGCCTACAAGTATCAGGTCCCTTAGAACTGGAGCTGCTGACAGTTGGGAGCAACCGTGTGGGTGCTGAGAATTGAACCAGGTCCTCTGGAAGAGCAGTCAGTGCTCTTAACCTCTGAGCCATCTCTCCAGCCCCTCATTATAATTTTTTGAGACATAGTATTATGTGTTCCACTCTGGTCTCTAAATAGCTTAAGGCTGTCCCTGAATTCATGATTCGCCTTCCACCATCTCTCAAAGTGCTGTTATTAAAGATGTGTACCAGCATATTCAGCTCATATCTTTTCATCTTAGAGTGAATCATTGGTTCAGTAAATAACATGTTGAATAAATGAAGTGGCATTACTTACAGTAAAGATACCCTTTCTAGAATGCTCCCAGATGGCCTGAATTCCTTCTTCTGTTTCACTGTGGTGCTGGGTTCCTAATTATCAACTGGTTGTGCTGAAGCCTGTAAGAAGTCTCTGGCATCTGACCAGATGTCCTTCACATTGATTGCCCACTGATGACTGAGTGCATTCTTTGATCATGGTGTTTAGCATCTCAGTGATACTTTATCTCTGCTGGTCAATGTTGTTGGAAATTTTTTCTGTATTAAGATTGATACAGGTTAGTTGGTAGAATGCTTGCCTATATCCTAGCAAGCATGAAGTCCTGAATTGTATCCCCAGTACTGAATAAACCAGGTGTGGTGGTACATACCTGTAATTCCAACCCTTGGTAGATAGAAATAGGAAGATTATAAATTCAGGATCATCCTCTGATGGCTAGCTTGGACTGCATAAAACTCTCAGAACAGATAGATGATGTTAAATATGGCCAGAACCCAACTTTGCTTGGAGTAACCCATTGTGGGGGCTGTATTTGTGGTCTCAATATTTGATAAAGTTCAAAATTAAATGTATAAAGGTTCTGTTTCCTATTCATATTTTATTTTTCTTTTAGGTTTTGTGGAAGATACTGAATTTGCTCAGATGTAGATTGTTTTGAAAAGTGTGTACTTTATTTATTTTTTTTAGCAGAAAGAGGTTCTGAGCATCATTATAATGAATCTGTTTTGTTTTACTTTTTGTAGAAAGAACTGAGGATCTTTTCCTGTGTGCAGTGTAGTACTGGATTGTGCCTATACCCAATCTTTTTTTTTTTAATTATTTATTTATTTATTATGTATACAATATTCTGTCTGTGTGTATGCCTGAAGGCCAGAAGAGGGCACCAGATCTCATTACAGATGGTTGTGAGCCACCATATGGTTGCTGGGAATTGAACTCAGGGCCTTTGGAAGAACAGGCAATGCTCTTAACCACTGAGCCATCTCTCCAGCCCCCAATCTTTTTTTTTTTTTTGTAACAAATTTATTTGTTTATTTTGGGAAGGCATACACATGTTATCAGGTGCTCAGAAGTCAGGGATGACTTAGTGAGGTCTACCCTCTGCTTTATGGGTCTCAGGGATTGAACTTAATTCATCAGCTTTGGTAGAGGAGCCTTTTCTGACTGAGCTACTTTGCCAGTCCACCAGACTGCCTTTCAAATTTCGAGATGATTCTAGGTTTTGGTTGTTATTATTTGTTATTTTGGAATGCAGAACTCTTATATAATATTTTTGCTCAATAAGAATGCAGAGGTTGACTGGTTACCTCTATAAACAAGTGGTAATATTATGGTCTTTGTTACTTAAGGTACAATAAACTTTTGAATTGTTACTCTGAAGCTTGACAATTCAGGACAAAGAATAAAGAATGGTAAACCAAGAGACTTTTATCTTGGGAATGGACAAATGATGACTTGTTCATTCTGGGGGAAAAAAAATGAGAGCCAGGTCAGAGGAAATAGAAAAGGAACAAAATCTATGGTACAATAAGCAACATAGTTTGTGAGACACAAAGGGAAACTAAATCCAGGGCCTAGAGGACAGAACTGAGGAGTTTCTGATAAGACTGCTTCCCCTGAGTAACTCTGACTCTTATAACCTAGAATGACAGATGCCACATGCAAAGTATTCCCTCATGCATACATTCAGCTAATGGATGAGTCAGGTGTGCTGAGTGTGGTAAGGCCATTTATTCAGTTAACAGACGCTCATTAGACACTACTAATTACCAGGACTCTAAGCATCAACGAAACCTTCTCATTCTAATGAGAGAAGGACAATAAACCAAAGTACCTAGAATGCTAGATGATGACAAGTTCTATGGAGAAGAATATGTAGGGTGTGGGGGGTTGCAGTTTAAAAATAGGACAATTAGAGGAAGTTTGATAGGTAAAATTTGAGCAGTTCAGCAGAGAAATATAGAAACAAACTGCCAACATTGGGAGCAAGAGTATCACAAGGAAATGAACAAATTCATTAAACCTAAGATCTCTTCCCTATTCAGTAGGAAATGATATTGGAGATGTGACAGAGATATTATATAGGCTCTAAGCCTTTTAAAGAATTTTACCTATTTGTCTGATAAGAAGCCACCTGATTGGAATGATTGCATATATATATCAAAGATCTGACATTATTATTATTGTTATTTTTCATTGGTATTGGGGATTGAACATAAGGCTTCCCACATGTTAAGCAAATGTTTTATCATAGTTCTAAAGATTTTGTTTATAAAGATTATTTGGCTGCTGGTGGAATATAGACCAAAGAGTGAAGTAACTTAAATTATGCTAGCTCACACATCTATAGATTATTTTGTGTTTTAAGGCTGGTGAAAGTCAGTAGACAAGAGCCATCAACTGTCAAATAGAAAGACTTAAGGGCCAGGGATGTAGCACTGTTTGTTGTAGTGCACTTGCTTAGCATGTGCAAAGCCTTGACTTCAATCCCAATACTGGGGTGAGGAGAAGAAAAAAAGAAAAGGATAAAAAAGAAGGTTTTGATTGTGTGTAGGAAGGGCTGCTGAGTGGATGAATGAGAGAGTCAGTTATCCTCAACAGTGCTCCCTCACAGTCTTCAAATCAGAAGGTGTGTTATTAGAATTATGCAGAAGGGAGAACCTGAAAAGTTTATACAGAACAAAGCTTCATAAATGGAAATGGCCTAGGTTCTGTTGCTTAAATAACTAATATAGATTTATTTGTTGAAAATGAAACATTTCAAAAATTTGCAGTTATAGTTGTAGAAAGAAGCCAGTGCTAAAAGATAACCACTGTGAACAATTTGTGTGTAACTCCAGTTGTCCTCTGTGCAGACGAAAACAGTTCTTCCCTTGTTTTGTGAAAGTGAGATCATGCCTGGTCTGTTCTTCAATTTACTCACCTTTCATACTGTCTTGGGCATGTTTTCACATTTAATATGTTTAACAGTGACTCAGTGTTCTAGCCACAGTTAGTTGTCCCCTGGTGTTTCTGTATTGTACCTGCTGGAACATTTTTGTATATTCACGCATATGTTTCCAAAGATGAATTCTAGAAAAGTGGAATTGCCAGGGTCAATAAGTATGACTGTTAATGGCGAATGAAAATTATAGTGTGTTCATTATTACTAATTTAAGATGGCATAAAATACTCCTTATTTTCTGTTACTTTATTGAACTCAATTTCAAAGATCAGTACTCCTAATTGTTTTTGCCTCACAGTCTGAAGTTTTGTAGTAGTAAATTCTTTCATCATTGAATTTTCAGGAACTTCTTAAGTTGAGAAAGACTTACATTGATCTTAAATTTTACGGTTTTATAGACTTTCTTTATTTACATGTTTGTATGAGAAAAGCCTAGCACCTGACTTTCAAACCACATGGTCTTTGTTTCTTATGAAATAACTAGGACATCCAGACAGTTGTTAGCTAATTCTGAGACAGTGGATTTAGATACCTGAGGTGTCAGCCAGATTAAGTAGGTAATATGAGTGTATGAATAGGTAGAAGAGAGGTATAGTTTGATGTTACTCTTTCTCACCTTTTTGGTCATCTCCTTTTTGTTTGTTCAGTTTTTTGTTTTTTTTTGTTTTTTTTTTTTTAAAAAGCCTGGCCAGTTTGTTCTCCTGACTTACTTTCTCAAGTTTAACTTTACAGATTCATGCCAGTATGAACAGTTTACTTTTTGGGATAAATGCTAGCAGCTGTTTCCAGGGCCCTGTTTGCAAAACAGGTGCTCTACTATTAAACTATATCTCTACCTCCCAATCAGTCTGAGTTCGGAGTGTGATTTTTTTTTTTTTACCCCTTTTACATTAGGGGTTGGCAAGCTTTGTGTAAAAGATAAGATAAACATTGACAAGATAAATATTTTGGGTTTTATAGGTAGTAGATTTCTACCTTTTGTTAGAGTTTTTTTAATGCATGTGGGGTGTGTGTGTGTGTGTGTTATATAATAGGGTGTTTGTGTCTCCCAGACTAAAAGATCCTGCTTCAGCTTTCCAATACTTCTACCCATTGAACTATAACCCAAGTACCTCCTGTGAGACTTTTTTGATGGTTGAGAGCAGGTGTAAGGGGGGCTGGAGAGATGGCTCAGTGGTTAAGAGCACTGACTGCTCTTCCAGAGTCCTGAGTTCAATTCCCAGCAACCATATGGTGGCTCACAACCATCTGTAATAAGATCTGGCGCCCTCTTCTGGCCTGCAGGCATACATGGAGGCAGAATGTTGTATATATAATAAATAACTAAATCTTTTTTAAAAAAAAGGAGCAGGTGTAAGTGATTGTAAATTTCTTGTTTCTTATATTATCCGCCTTGAAGCACCCATTCAGCCTCACTAAATCTGTTTTGGGAATTTTGTGTCTTTGAGGCAACTTGGTAAAGTATGAGCCTCCATGTTCTAGGTAGTGGGCCTGACAGGCAACCCTTCCCTAATTATCGGCCAGATTAGAATCTGGTAGGGCTAAAATATCCCTCTTCCTTCTCTGAGGCTGAATGGTATAGAGCATGCAGGTCATGTGTTTTGTGTACACAAACTCAGAAAAGATGTAATCTTTATCAGCTCGGAAATGGAGTATCAGGAGACTGGTGAAATCTGTATGACAATGCACTGAGAGAAACTTCCCATATATTCATTTTCCCTCCTTTTGGTCCTCCTCTCTACTATCTATTCAGAGAAATATTCTAAAGAATACATTGGGGTGTGTTTCAAGACAATAGCACCAGGTGTAAGGGATTCTTTTGCATAATATATTTTGCTTATTGTGCTGGGTTTTAGCCCAGTAGAGCTATGCAATAGTTTCTCCTCTTGGTTGTAAGCCTCCTGATGTAGGTGGTGGGAGGGAACTGTACTCTAAGAGCAGTAATGCCCCAACCATCGAGCTATCTCTCTAGCCCTTTTGCTGATGATGTTTCTGTGAACAGATTCCTAGGATCTGTTCAGTGCTTCAGTGAGTGGGTCTGTTAAATTAATCTGGAGATGACATATAGTCCTCAAGGTAGGTTTGTTTGGCCATTAGGATGTTTCCAAAATTTTCAATTTCCCACATAAATCTAGATTTCTGGATTTTGTTGGGGGGGAGCATAAAATATAGTAATACTAATATCCATTCACATGTAATAATCAGCAGGAGTTGGGCTGGAGAGATGGCTCAGAGGTTAAGAGCACTGACTGCTCTTCCAGAGGTCCTGAGTTCAATTCCCAGCAACCACATGGTGGCTCACAACCATCTGTAATGAGATCTGGCACTCTCCTCTGGCATGTGGGCATACATGGAGGCAGAATGTTGTATACATAATTAATAAATAAATCTTTAAAAAAATAATCAGCAGGAGTTGAATAGTTATACCTCAAACCAAAACATAAATTCTTTCTTTGTTTTTTTGGGTCTTGTTTAGAATCAAGGCTGTCTTTGAACTCCCTATGTAGACTGGGAGGGCCTCAAAACTCTTGGTGATCCTATACCCTCTGTCTTGCCAGTGCTGGTATTTCAGGCATACTTGCCCTGGCCTTGAAGTTTCCATACTGCTGCCCCTTCCGCCCTCCCTAAATGTGGGATTACAGAGATGCTGGAGAAAAACATGACTTTGTTTTTCTTTTCTCCTTTTTTCCATTTTTTGTGTTGGTTTTATGAAACCCAGGCTAGCCTCAAACTCCTGTGTAGCTGAGGATGGCTTTGATTTTCTTCCCTGTGCCTCCTTATGCTGGATTAATGGGAACTACTATACCTGGTTTGGCATGAGCTTTCTTGCCTTAATCCACAGCAGGCTGACTTCATGATTCTTACCTGTCAAGTTTATGTGGAGATTGTTGCATCGTTTTGATGATTAAGGGTACAGTGGCATTTTTCTGTGTTCTGCCAAAGGGAGGTACTGGACGTCAGTACTCTCGCCCCTACCAGAGCTTTTCCTACCTAATTGAGCCACAGAGGCTTCCCTGCTGACTGTGGGTTGACGTGCTGACAACCCTCTCACCTAAGAAGCTGCTTGATTTTTTTAATAGCAACAATTAACAAATTCCTCCTGTTTCCAGAGGGGAAGGAAGGGAGGTTCCAAGCTGATTTGCTAGATGGGACTCACTGCGTGAGCAGCTCTCCATTTTGTGAAGTCACATGGAATGAGAGCTGCCCGCTTTTGGACTGCTTGAGCGGACTACATGAACTCTGTCCTTGTGAACAGATCACCCTTGACAGGGGATAGGCACATGATTTGGCTGTTACTTGCCAGGAAATTAAAATAAAGTGAGAGGAAAAAGTGGAAAATTGTATTAATAGAAGACTCCAAGGCTGAAATTATGACCTTGTTGTTGATAGTTGAGCTTATGACGCTATGCCCTTTTGCTTTGCTGCATCAGAAGGTGTGAGCATGAATCTTTCTGCCTCTTTCGTTTTTCTTCTCTACACGTTCACATAGGTTTCTGCAGTTGCCTTCTCTGTTGTCTTTTTTTATTCACTTTGCCTAGTAAGGTTGCTTATTATCATCTTTTCTTTGTTCTGATAGTAGATAGACACCCCCATCCATATGTGACATAGATTACACGCAACAAATTTTTAAGTATACAGTACAATATTAACTATATGCATATTGCTGTATAGTACGTCTTTGGTTGATTGAGATGGTACTGCAGATTGAAACTAATGCTTTGCCTATGCTCTGAACTCTTTATACTATATCCCTAATCCTTGTTTTGCTTTAAAAATATTTATTTTTATTTTATGTGTATGGATGTTTTGCCTCCATATATGTCTGTACATATATGTATGTTTTGACTGAGGAAGCTAGAATCCCCAGAAACTGGAGTTATACATAGTTGTTAGCCACCATGTAGGTACTTGGAATTGAACCTGAGTCTTTTGGATAAGCAGCCAATGCCTTATCTAACTATTGAGTCATCTTTCCGGCTCTTACTTTTCATTAAAATGATTGTTTTTCTCCATATAGCCCTGCTGTCCTTGAGCTCTGTAGACCAGACTCTCCCTTTGCCTTCCAAGTGCTGGGATTAAAGGCATGAGTCACCATCACCCAGCTATTAAATTTTTTAAGAACAACTCTTATTTATTTATTTATTTTTGTTTGGGGGTTTCACTGTGTAGCTTTGGCTGTCCTGGAACTTGTTTTGTAGACCAGGCTAGGCTCAAACTCAGATCATCTGCCCCTGCCTTCCGAGTTCTGGGAGTAAAAGTGTAAGTCACCACTGCCTGGCTGTTAAAATTTTTAAAGTTACATGTATTTATTTTGATAGGTGGGGCAAGAGTGCCATGGTGTCATACACTGTCTCTTGAAGTTCCCAGGCTGTCCTTGAACTTGTGGTCTTTCTTTACCCTCCTGAATAGCTCATACCACAAGCCTGAACCACCAGGCCTGACTTGTCCAATAATCTTGAAGTGTTTCATCTTGCATGATTGAAATTCTATATTCAGTGATCCTATAGCACTAGTATTCTCATTGTGTTTTGTGAGTCTCACTAGACTATACATGCACATACATTGTTTTTCAGTAGTGGAAGCTGAACCTAGAGAAGGAGTCGTATATGCTAGATAAGTATGTTATGCTAGATAAGTATGCTCTATCACTGAATTACATTCCCTCTCCAAGATGTTTGTTTTTAAGACAGGGTCTTACTTTGGTAGCCTAAACTGGCCTAGATCTCCTAATTCTCTTTCCTTAGCCTAGGCATGTATTTCTTTTTTTAGTTTGTTGAGACAGGGTTTCTCTGTGTAATATTCCTGCCTGTCCTGTAACTCGCTTTGTAGGCCAAGCTGACCTCGAACTCACTGATATCCACCTGCCTCTGCCTCCTGAATGCTAGGATTTAAGGCGTACGCCGCCACTGCCTAGCTCTAGTTTTTGATATAATTCTTGTAAGTGTAGTAATTGTCTTTTGTGCTTGACTTATTTCACTTAACATTGTATCCTCGGGGTTTATCTGTGTTTTGTTGTACCATGTGTAGAAAATGTTCTTAATTTCTATTTTTGTGTGTATGTCCATGTTTATGGAAGCCAGAAGCTAGACTGGGTAGCCATTGAACCCTAGGGCTCTTCTTGCCTTGACCATTCTAATTCAGGGATTACAGATGCACACCATCATGTACATACAGCTTTTTTTTTAATTTACTTTTTATGGTTTATTTAACTTTATTTTATGTGCAATGGTGTGAAGGTGTCAGATCCCCTGCAACTGGATCTTCAGACAGTTCTGAGCTGCCATGTGGGTGCTGGGAATTGAACCCGGGTCCTCTGGAAGAGCAGTCAGTGCTCTTAAAGACTGCGCCATCTCTCCAGCCCCCGCCTTTTTTTTTTTTTTAAGGACTCTAGTGGCTCAAACTCAGGTCCCTGTGCTTATGTGGCAAGTGTTTTACCCCTTGCACTGTCTCCCTAACCACTTCCCGTTTAACTTTTCTTAATTTTGAAAATTTGTTATATGAATTTGCCACATTTTTTTGAGATTGTAGTATAGTTATATTTCTCCCTTTCTTTCCTCCCTCCGAGCCTTTTCAGATACCCTTCCCACTCTCTTTTAAATTCATAGGCTCTTTTCAATAATTATTGGAGGTGTGTTTTCAGGGCTGATCATTTGGCACTGGACAACCAATTGGTGTGCTTTTCCTGAGGAAGATCACTTCTCCTCCCTACTGTCTTCAGTTGGTTATAGCTCTTTCTGTAGGGTTGTCAGGATCCCAAATACAGACTAGGGCGGGAGTTCTCAACCTTCCTAATGCTGACTCTTCATGTTCCTCATGCTTGGTGACCCTCAACCATGAAATTATTTTCTTTGCAACTTTGTAACTGTAATTTGGCTGTGTTATGAATTGTAATTTAAATATCTGTGGTTTCTGATGGTCTTAGGTGACCCCTATGAAAAGGTCATTAGACTCTTCTGCCCCCAAAGGGGTTGTGACAGTTTGAGTGGGTCACATCCACCGCTGGACTAGGGCGAGGATCACTGAACCTTATCTTTCCAAGGTGGGGATGTTGAATAAATCTCCTTTCCCTGCTTTTCGCTGTCATTTATTTACTGAAGATGGATGGCTGAAGCTGTTTTCTTTTTCTTTTTTTGCTGGGGGAGCGGTGGTTGCTGTTAGGGCACAGGCTTTGGCTTTTATTCTAATAACAATACCGTTTGTATATTTTTGTTTTTGTTTCTTATGCTTTTGATGTTGTACATAACAATTATCACTTCATAAAAATTTTCTTTTAGGAATTTAATAGTTTCAGTTGTTACATTTAGTCTAATTCATTTTGAGTTACTTGTGTAGGTGATTTGAAGCTCATTTGCATTTGGATGTGCAGTTTTTCTAGCACTATCCTGTAGTCATAGCACCTTTGTTAGGGCCGTTTTATTGTTTTACACCTAATCATTCATTTTTGTTATCTCCATTCTCTTCTGTTGGTCTATATGTGTTTTTACGTAAGTTCTGTACTGCCTTGATTATGGTAGCTTTGCAATATGTTTTAAAATCAGGAAATGTGAGACTCTAGCTTTGTTCTTCTTTCTCAATATTATTTTGACAATTTAGCATACTTTGAAATTCCATAGAATTTTAAGACTTTTCTCTGTTTCTAAAAAGAGAATATGCACTTGTGATTTTGATAGGATTGCACTGAATCTGGATTATTTGGAGCATTATTTATTAGCAGCTTTGGGGATTTGATTGGCACCTTTGAATGGGTTCCTCATTTACTGTCTCAGAACAAGGATTTGGATAGTGAACGAATAGTAGCAAAAAGAAAGCCAGTTATTAGAAAACAGTACACTTACCACTGGAACAGGAAGAAAGTTTGTAGCTCAAATAACCCGGCTATACAAAATCAGGGAGATCATGCCACAAGGAGGGCTTTCTCACACATGGCTTTCTTACATTTGTTCTGCAGACTGCTGTGTGTATCTCAAGTCTTCACCCAGCAGTTTGCACTTTAGACTGAGTCCCAGGTTGTTTGCAGACTGTTGGATAGACTGCTCTTACAAGAACTTGGTATTTATAGTGTGTATTATTGGTTGGATAGACTGCTCTTACAAAGTTTTATTTGAATATGATACACGTGGTTCTCAGGGTTCATATACCTATGTCTAAGCTTTTATAGTATTTATCTTTAAAGTACCTTTCTGACAAAACACGTTTTAGACATGATGGTTTAAATGGGCAGTGTCTTTTATATTTCTGGCGTATAGTAATTGTAATTAACGGAAGAAAAAAATGTAAATTTTGGACTACATAGTGACTGTTTTCTTAATATTATTTGTTTCTATCTTTGTGTTTAGAAATTAAACCCAGGTCCCCATTCATGCTAGTTCAGCTATACCCTATCACTAAACTACATTCTCAGCCTTACATGTGTTCTTAGTTCATCAAAAAAATAAAATAAAATAAATGTGGAAACTGAGAATAGACTCAAGGTCACATAGCATAAGAGATGGTGATATAGGATTCATCTTAAGATGCAGTCTGCGTGATTCTGAAACTCAGATACCAGATTGTGTCATTTTTGTTATATAGAGTTTCTTTTGCTTAGACTCAGACCATTAAATTACACCAGGGAGGTTTAGCAGCAGCGGCACTCTTGCCATTGGGTTAGATAATCCTTCATTGTGGGAGGCTGTCTCATGTCATGCCTTGAAGGGTGTTTAGTAGTATTCCTGCTGTTACATAAGTAACACTCCCTCAAACCAGTTGCAACTACCAAAATGTCTCCAGAAATTGTCAAGTGTCCCCTGGGGAAACCCTCCTCCAGAAAACACTGATAAAGTATTTCATGATTTGTTGTCTGTTGATCTGTCTGCTGTTTTAATGAGGCATCTTGAAAGGAACTGGCAGTGGCTTCAAAAGATCCTTGTTACAAAAGCCCTGGTTCTGGTGGTCTTGAATCATGCCTTTCATTGCTCCTCCTCCCTTTTTTGTCTTTTTTCTTTTGTTTGTGATTTTCTTAAATAAAATGCAGCTGGATAAAGTGGTATTTATAAGGATTTTTTTTTTACGCAGGTATCCATTCAGTAGACATTCAGATCACTTCAATTATAGCCATTAGTGCTAGTTAAGAAGAAAGCAATTTACATGTTCTAATTATAGTGGGGGCTACAGATTTTTCAGCAAGATAGAAATGAAATGGTTTCCAGGTTCCACAGAGTTAATCTTCATCAGGGTAGTATGATTGACATGCTGGAGGACGTTAATGTGCAGTTCTTTTGGGAAATGGAGGAGGAGAGTAGAAATTGCAGTTTCTCTGCTAATTGTACTTTAGATGTCACTTATGACAATTTTATGTTGTCTAGACAGAGGGAAATTGTAGAGAAATCATTCCAGTGGATTCTCAGATGCTGAGTCCAGAAAGACTCAAGAACAGGGTGGAAGGGCGAGTGATACATCCCCAGAGGCAAGTGAGTAAAGTCACATGTTCCCAGGAGAAGCAGTCAGAGCTAACCTCAGCTATAATGTATGAGCTCATGGGCTAACCATGGACTATTGAACCCAGCTTGAGCCTTGCCCTCTGAGTCTATTTCTATAGACCCAGAAACTCCTTGCATGAAGATCTGAGCTGGGAAAGCTGCCTATGTGACAGTTAATAAAGCCCAGCTCCCTCTGCTTCCTTTTTCTACATTTTCCCATGAAGTTCCATTGACTTCCTATCCTTGCCTTTTTGGTTTGGGCGCTAAGGTTTTTGTTCCTGTTAAAGTGTTTTTAGTATGTGAATGTTAAGTCGGAGCCTGTTACTTTAAAAAAAAGAAAGTTTTATCATTGTATTTTATGTATATAGGTGTTTTGCCTGCATGTATGTCTGTGCACCTTGAACATGCCTGGTGCTCATGGAGGCCAGAAGAGGATATTGGATATGGATCACCTGGAACTAAAGTTGCGGGTGGTTATAAGCTACCACGTGGGTGCTGGGAATGAAACCCAGGTCCTCTGGAAGAGCTTGAAATGCTCTTCACTGTTGAGCTACCTCTCCGGTCCTGGCTGTTAACCAGGAAATCAGTTAACCCAGTTATCAGAATTGTGGAATTCGGTTAATCAATTCATGATTTTAGGGAAATAAGTTAGGATACACTGACCCCTCCCTTCATGTATATGTTGCCTCGTAATTAGGTACACTCCAGTGACAGCTTGTGGGATATGCATGTAAGCTTCCAGTTTCAAAGGTTCAGTCCATTATGATCAGTTATGGGGAGTGTGGCATGCAGGCAGATGTGGTGCTGGAGCTGAGAGTGCTTTATCTTGACTCAGAGGCAACAGGACTGTCACACTGAGTGAAGCTTGAGAAAAAGACCTCAAAATCTGCCCCACAGTAACACACTTCTATCAGAGGTGTGGCCCAGGTTAAAGGTGTGCCTTCCAGCCTCCCCCAACAAGACTACACCTACTCCAACAAGGCTACATCTCCTAATAGTGCCACTCCTATGATCTTATGGGGGTCAAACACATTCAAACTACCACAGGTACCAGTTTGGTTTTCATTCTCTTTGATGCTAGATTACTTTGTACTCTGATGTTTCACTATCTTTTGCTCACTGCCCAGAAGTATTGGCGAATACACTAATGTTTGGTAAAGAGTTTTTGTACTTTTCTGGTGAAAGGCGTTGTTCTGAGTCTCCTGGGTTGCTTATGCTTGGCCACAGTAAAATAAAGCTGATCCGTACCATAGACATCATGAGCTCTTTCTCTAGGATGTCTGGTTGCCTCCCCACCCACCCATCCCCATTTCCTTTTAATTGTGAGCCTGTTTTGTTCCACCTTACAACAGGGACAAGAATTGTCTGTCAGGTTCTGTGGGCAACTGCACCGTGTAATCTGAGGGCACTCTTAGAAATATGGGCCACAGTGATCAGATGAATACCTATCGTTGGATAGCTTAAATGATAATTGCTAGTGTAGGAAATAGGGAGGCTTTGATGCCTCTGCTTTAAATCAGACGTGTCAATTTGGAAATCATAATAGAGGTGTCATTTTAGAACACACAATTTCTTTTCTTTTCTTTTTTTTTTTTTTTAACAAAGAATAAGGACTTGTCATCTCCCATCCTGGGCTTGCGCTAAGACAGAGATCTGGAGACTGCAGAGCAAGATTAAGAAATGAAACAAGCAGCATTACATCCAATTTTCTTTGACCTACTGCCCTTTTACCCCCTCCAAACATTGCCCTCTTTCCTTAAGAGTTCTCTTGGAAACATATAGTCTAGGAACATCAGTGGTTATTTCCTAGGCAAGAAGCCAACCTCTGACTCTTTGATTTAATGAACCTTTGAGGGACCAGGCTTATTTATTAGGACAACTATGTCAGCACTTCAACCTGAGTGGCTTAAGTGACCAAAAGGATGAAGGGTGATGTAAGCAGTTTCTGAAAGCCTTCTTCCTTCAGGAATTTTTTTAGTGTGTGTTTTCAACATCTCACATCTTGTTTGAGATTCACGGGGTCAGTAAAGAACAATCAGATACACTTCCTTTCTTATTCCTCCCAGTCTAGTTAGACTGCCTGCTGATTCATGGGCTTGGATATTTATTTGTCTCTTATTATATGTTAATTAGGATGTGAATTTTGATGGAGATTAAAAGATGATTTGGAATCAGTACTAGCTTTTATGTAGCTTGTAAGTCTAAAAGCAGGCACAGACATACTCATCAATAACTGCAGGAGGGTTTGTTTGTTTTTTTAAAGACAGTATGTCTGTGTAGCCCTGGCTGGCCTGAAGCTTACGATGTAGACCAGGCTGGTCTCGAATTCACAGAAATCTACCTGTCTCCACTTCTCTCTCCCTAGTGCTGGAATGAAAAGTGTGCACCACCATTGCCAGCTTCAGAAGATCTCGGTGTCTTGAGAGGTGCCACAATATTGGTGGAGTTTTGAAGGATTTTTTATGGGCAGCCTCAAGGGAGAAGAATGTTCTAGAGACACTAAATAGTCACCATAGAAGAATAACAAGGGTGTATATATAGTTTATCTAGAGCAGGGGTTCTCAAAGTATGATAGTGAACCCCAGAAGTCTGTGGTTCTTTTGAATATTGAGATGTCCTTTGTTTTTTCACTTGATTCTATCACAGTTTTTGTAAAGTGGAATTTCCTAGACCATGTGACATATGATATTATATAGCTGATCACTATTCAAGGATATTTCAAATTTGTAATTTGTAATTTCAAATAAGGTTTAGTATCAGTAGATCCCATATAAAGAACAGTTTAGCGGCTCCATGGTTTTGAAGAAGCTTTGATATCAAAAGTGTGAAAGCTTCTGAATAGACTATCTAAAAGGAAAGAGAAATTTCACTGCAAAAACATTTTATGTCAAGCTATGACACTTAAATTTGATTTTCTAGGCATAAAGAGACTGTTGGTTTGCATTTGGCTCCTGAATTTAAACAGTAGATATCACACAGATAAAATAAAGCAAGGGAATTATCCCTTAAGACTTGGGGCTCCAGTGGCACCTTAGCTCCTAATATGAGCTCTTCTATCTGCAGAGGCTGCACGGTTCTGACACCTGATGTTTGCATTGGTTAGAGAAAGTCTAGACATGTTTGCTGCTTTAGGATATTGGTTTTCTCTGTTATATGACAACAAGGATCCTTGGGGTAAAATTGTTTAGTAAAGAGGTGTTCTTACTGGTTTGTGTATTCTTACTAGACTATCACCTAGACTTTCTGCTCCCCAAATCCTGGTATCTAAAGTGAAAACTGGTTGCTGATTTATTCTTTTGTTTTTGAAATGGGGTCTCCTACAGGCTGGTTTCCAACTCATACTGAGCAGGTAGTCTCCTGCTTCCACTTCCTGGTTTTATAGGTGTGTGCCACCAGATCCTCCTAAAGGTTCTTTTTTTTTCCTTGGTGGTAATCTGTCGCATACTCCTTGATCTCATCCCCCCCCCCAGAGTTTTCTTCTACTGTTTTGTCTCCCTAGTTATCAAAACATACATATGAAACAGAGAACCTCTTGAAAATATTCGTTAGAGAGAACATTGATGCAAAATGTTAGAAATTTTACAGCTTGAATTTTGCACCTGTTGACATGTAATCTTTTCGGTGAGGTGCTAGAAATCAACCAAAGCCATGCTCCCTCCCATTCCCACGGACAGCATTATGACACCACCACCCAGTGAGCCATAGCCTCCAGTCATGGCTCTTCCCCCTCCCATCTTGCTGTGTTACCCAGACTGGTCTCTAACTTTTGATCTTCCTATAATAACCAAAGAGTAGCTAGAATTACCTTGCCAGGCTGTCTTTCAAGGAATTTTATGTAAGCAAATATTGTGAAACAGAAGCAGACAAGCCTTTTCTTCAAAGGGTTTGTAGTAAATCTTTTAGGCTTTGTTTTTCTCAGTATCATCTTCAACTCTACTTTGGTACTTACCTCCAAAACAGTCGCAGATTTTATATATATTGCACGCACACACATACACGATAAAACTTTGTTTTAAAAGCTCAACTCAAGGCCTAGTGATTATCATATGTGTTTTGGAACAGTAGGGCAAGTTGCTGTTTTAAAGCAATCTTTTTTTCTTTTTTTAATTGATTTTATTGAGCTATACATTTTTCTCTGTTCCCCTCCCTTTCTCTCCCCTCCTCTCTCCCATGGTCCCCATGTTCCCAGTTTACTCAGGAGATCTTGTTTTTTACTACTTCCCATGTAGATTAGATCCATGTGTGTTTCTCTCTTAGGGTCCTCACTGTTATCTAGGTTCTCTGGGGTTGTGATTTGTAGGCTGGTTTTCTTTCATGTCTAAAAGCAACTTATGAGTGAGTACATATGATTAAAGCAATCTTTTTTTTTCCAACTGTCTGAAATTTATTAAATTATAAAAGTTTCCATTTCCGCCCCTCCTTCCAACACCCTCCTACTCCCCCCACTCCCCCTCCTCCTCCCTCTCCATCCCTAAGAGCAGTCAGGGTTTCCTGCCCTGTGGGAAGTTCAAGTTCCTCCCCCCTCCCTCCAGGTCCAGGAAGGTGAGTATCCAAACAGACTGGATCCCAAAAATCCAGTATATGCAGAGGAAACAAGTCCCAGTGTCAATGGCTTTTCAGAAAGACTCCGGGCCAGCACATTCAGAGAATCCGGCCACATTCAGAGAATCTGGTTGGATCACGTGCTCGTTCAGTCCCAGTCCAACTGGCCTTGGTGAACTCTCATTTGATCAGTCCCCTTGTATCAGTGGGTGATCGGACCCCTTGCGGTCCTGATTTCCTTTTTCATGTTCTTCCTCCTTCTGCTCCTCATTTGGACCTTGGGGGGCTCAGTCCAGTGCTCCAATGTGGGTCTCTGTCTGTATCGCCATCCATCGTCGGATGAAGGTTCCCTCTGGTCTTGCCTTCTTTGCTCACATTCTCTTTCCTTCTGCTTCTCGTTTGGACCTAGGGAGTTAAGTCCAGTGTTCCAATGTGGGTCTCTGTCTCTATCTCCATCCATCGCCAGATGAAGGTTCTATGGTGATAAGCAAAATATTCATCAGTATGGTTATAGGCCAAGACCGGTTCAGGCACCCTCTCCTCTGTCCAGAGAACAATCTGGGGATCTCTCCTTGGACCTGGGATCCCATTTATAATCAAGTCTCTTGTAAACCCTAAAATGACTCCCTTAGTTGAGATATATTCTTCCCTGATCCCATATCCATCCTTCCTCCCTTCCCCCCATTCCTCCCCTACTCCTTTCTAACCCTCTTCCCTTCCAACAACCCTCCCATCCCCCCATGCACCCGAGGTTACCTGGGACTCTTGTCTATTTCCAATCTCCAGGAGGATAACTACATGATTTTCTTTAGGTTCACCTTCTTATTTAGCTTCTCTAGGATCACGAATAATAGGCTCAAAGACCTTTAATTATGGCTAGAATCCATTTATGAGTGAATACATACCATATTCCTCTTTTTGGGTCTGGCTTACCTCACTCAGTAAAGCGTTTTCTATGTCCATCCATTTGCATGCAAAATTCAAGATGTCATTGTTTTTTACTGCTGAGTAAAACTCTAATGTGTATATGTTTCACACCTTTTTAAGCGGAACTATGGCAGTGCCTTTAATCCTAGTGCTTGGGAAGCAGAGACAGATCTCTGTGAGTTAGAGGACAGCCATGGTTACATAACGAGACCTTGTCAAAAACCAAAATAACAACAACAACAAAATACCTTTTTCAGGGGATGGAGAGATGGTTAGAGCACATACTACTTTGACAGAGGCCCTAAATTCTGTTCTCAGTACCCACACTGAGCAGCTCATAAGCACCTAAATAGCCCAGTCCAGGGGATCAGATGTCCTCTATGGCTTCTGTGGGCATTTGCACTCATGTACACATACCTGACAATGATATATGTGCACATACATATTTAAAAAATAGAGATAGGGGCTGGAGAGATGGCTTAGCAGTTGAGAGCATTGGACACTCTTTCAGGAGGACCCTGTGGCTAACAACTGTCTGTAACTACTCTCGTTCAAGAAGATCTGATTTGGTCTTCTGGCAACACTCACATGATGCATAGAGTTACATGTAGACAAAGCACCCTTACACATAAAAAAGTAAAATCTTAAAAAAACAAAGTAAACCTTTAAAAAAATGTTTAAATGTTACTTATTTTGAAAATGACTACTTCTTTGAGTCTTTTCCTTTTTAGATTTTTCTAAAATTTCTAAAAAATCTAAAAGATTTTTCTATATTAAATTTAATTTTTAATTACATTTATTTGTGTGTCTGTACATACACATACATGTCACTTCATTTATGTGAAGGTCAGAGGACAACTTGTCAGTCAGTTTTCTTCATCCACCATGTGGGTCCTAGGGATTGAACTCAGGTCACCAGGCTTGACGGCAAATGCCTGTGCTCCTTGCTGTCTTGTCTGAACTGCATCTTCAGGCCCTTGAATATTGGGTATTTTAATTTGTTGATTTGGTTTTGAGACAGAGTTTCCTATAGCCCATGCTGGTCTTGGACTCATTATGTAGCCATGATGGGTCATATGACCCTGATCCTTCTAACTTTACCTTCTAAATGCTGATTCTTATGTGTACGCTACCATGCTTATATCTTTTTTTTTTTTAAGATTTATTTATTATGTACACAGTGTTCAGCTTCCATGTATGACTGCAGGCCAGAAGAGGGCACCAGATCTCATTACAGATGGCTGTGAGCCACCATGTGGTTGCTGGGAATTGAACTCAGGACCTCTGGAAGAGCAGTCAGTGTTCTTAACCTCTGAGCCATCTCTCCAGCCCCCCCACCCCCATGCTTATATCTTGTTAGGTTCTGTGTTTGTTGGGGTGGGTTTCTTTGTTTGGTTTTCTGAGACAGGGCCTCTTTCAAGTTCTGGCTATAGTTCTGGCTGTCTTGGAGCTACTTATGTAGACCAAGATAGCTTTAAATACACATAGATCCTCCTACCCCTGCCTCCTGAATGCTGGGATTAAAAGCATACACCACCTTGCCCAACTTTGTTTTTGTTGTTGTTGTTGCTTTTTGAGAAAAAGTCTCATTCTGAAGCCCAGGCTAGCCTTGAATTCAACAGCAATCCTCCTGCCTCAGCCTTCTATGTGCTGGGATCACTATATCCAACTTTTAGTTTAGTTCATTTAGTTGTTGGGGTCTCCCACACTGATGCCCAGGCTGCTCATGGCATTCTTCTTACCTCAGCCTCACTTGCAATGGCAGGGACTCACAGGTGCCAACCACCCTACCTGCCTTTTAGTTTAGTTTAAAATAATTTCAATTTGCAGAAGAGTTGCAAAAATAGTACAGAGAATTCTCAAATGCCCTTTACCCACATTCTCTAAATATTTGTATTTTGCCACATCTGCTTTGCTATTCTCTTTTGCTCTATCTGTATGTGAATATGATTATTCTTTTGGGTTGATTATAGTTGTTATGTTTATATTTTTATATATGTGATTAAATTGTTTTAAAAATATCGAATAATTCCAAGTTAATTTGATAGATCAGTGGCCTTGGGCTTTTAAAAACACGCTGTTATTGCTGAAAGACTTTTAAAAAGTCCTTGTATATCTAACACACATGGCTACACGTAAAGGATAAATTATAGTGTTTTCTTCTTGGTCTCCAGTGAGTCAAAGTAACATGGCTTTGTACTTCACCCAGATACTACTGGTATACAGAATTAAGTAGGCAAACTGTTAGAGAAAAGAGGGTTTATTTGTTCCTTTCTGTCAGAGTTTTGGTGGCTTTCTGAAGTATTTCTAGACTAAGATTATAGGTCAGAAAGAAAAGGCAACTTCAAGCCTGAACAAATTTGGCTGAACCTTCCTTCAGCTCTTCCTGATTTCACATTATCAAATTGCATGATAGGTCATTAAGTCAAGTCAGATTTGTGTGTGCAGAGCAGAAGGTGCCCAGCTGCTACCCTAGCCCATTTACTCAAGCCATTTCCCATTCCTCCTCCCTGCAAACAGTTGGTACTAGGAGGGAAAGTGCTTTGGGGAGCCTAGGCATGACAGTGATGGTGTCTGCTCATCTCATAACTCCAGTCCACTTTATTTCACACCAACTGGAGAGGCCTATTTTTATTCTTTGTAGAGAATTTCTGTTTCATCAGTGATTTGTGTATGTGGGGAAACATTGTTCATCTGGATTGGCTCTCTTAATTTCATGTATTAGCAGTTAAAATCTATCTCTCCTTATTCACACACAAGTATGTATGTATGTATGTATGTATGTGTGTTTGTAGTACACACACATATGTAGGAACATTGGTTGCCAGCCCCATTGCATTGTTTGAGGAACTGTGTGCACAAGGATTTTGGAGTGAGTAAGCATAAGGGGTGCATGTTCCAAGAGAACTCCGATCAAGGACTCCCCAGAGACAAAGCTTAACATTTTGATGCTATTCTGATTTCAAGAAGCCTTCCTGATTAAAATAGAAAGTTAGGGTGGGAGCTGGAGTATGCAAGATATCAAATGGAGTCACTAAAATTGAGGTTGTCTAATCCAGATTGTTCCAGTTCAGGAATCTTCTTTTAGCATCCCTGATAAGCCACTCATCTCTCTGTGAGGTCTGTCACTGCCATGATATAGTTTGTTGTTTGCAATATTTGTTTCCTAACTTAATCAGGCTCATTTTCTGAAGCAGGTCACTGAAGGCTGCCCTCACTAAAGGGCTTACTAAGCAGCTGATCAGAGAGTAACAGTCAGAGCTCAGGGGTACTCAGTACCTCCTGCAGAGCACTTTAGTATTGGGTTGAACAGTCTTCCAGGGTTTTGATTTCATTCTTCAGTTCTTACCCTGGTCTAAGAGAATGATATTAGTACTGTATAAGTGGCATAGGCTGATCAGTGTTTTAAGTAACAGTTCAGAATAAAACGTTTTTGCTGGGCTTTGTGAAACATGTCTGTAATCCCAGCATTTTGCAGCCAGAGGCAGAAAAATATCTCACTGTACACCAGCATGGACTATAGACCCTGTCTTAATAACAAAAATAAAAACTGTGCTGTTGCAGAGTAGAATGACTAAAGTAACAAATGCTGTACTGTGTTTTTTAAACCACTGAAAAGGATTCTAACAGATTTTCATGTGACAAATATTGTCAAATGACAAAATATTGAGGAAATAAACATGTTTTGCTTGATTTAAACATGACACAGTGTATATATGCATTGAGATACTGCATAGTACCCTGCTAATCTGTATGATTTTATGTATCACTTAAATAATGTTTTAAAAAGAGGAAATAAATTTACTGTATTAATAATTCACATTTTACCTACCTACCACAAACATTTTGTGGTTAAAAGATATAGACATGCCAGTATTTGTGTTGTGATGGTAGGAAAGACAAAAAGAAATATGCCAGTTAATCTGTCTTATAATATAAGATATATCCCAATTTATGTCATATTGGAATATGAAAAAAGTATGTTTTAGAATAATGATGTATAATATTCCTGCTGTTGCAAACAATGATATTGCCAGAGAGAAGAAATATTTTATTACTTCATTGGGTATATGGTATTCTTTCCATTTGGGTGCGGGAGTTGTTTGAAATGTCTCGGTCGAAAACATACATTAATGATTGGTTGTCCCAGGCAGGAAGGGTAAAGGATGGGGTGACAGTTGTTTCTGTCTTGGCTTTGACTGGAAATGCCATCATGGGCCAGTTGCTGGGATAGTGACTGCCCATGACTATACCTAAAGCCAGCTGGTTTTAATAATACTGAATTGTCTTAACTCAATTGGAAAAGAAGGGTAGCTGCTGTTCTTATTCTGCAGATCTGTTTAAGGAAGAATCTGGCAGGGAGCCTGAGACCTGTTCTGGGAGAGCCAGGCAAGATACTGCTGGGAGGAACAATATGCACTTTTTTTTTTTTTTCTGAGACCACTTCCTTTGAGATGTGTTCTCTGCTAGGAGTGTGACTGACTGCTGAGCGTATATGAGTTGGGAAGTAGTATGGTAGACCAGAAAGCCCCTGAAGCACACCTGTTAGCTGTGTGCCTTTGTTGTACATAAAGAGGGAAGTTCACTAAAGCTTAACCATGAAACTTCATTCAGAAGTCCAGATTTCTGGTTTTACAAAAACAGACAGACAGGGCAATAATACTGAGTCCAGCATGTGACTTAGTAATAATTGGCTGTAGCTTAGTGATAGGATCCTAATCTTCCTGTCTGCTGGTGGCCATTGCTCACCATGGCTACATGCAGTAGGCACTTGTTTCCTAGTTTGCCTCTGGAGGATTCAAAGCACTTGGAAATTGAGATAGGTCTTTATGGGAATCCTTAATAGTTGTGTGTCCTGGGCCTATGTATTTAAATCTCTAGTCTCAGTGTTCTTATATATGTAGTAATTCTTAACATCTTGTGGGTATGCTTGGGCCTGGTACCCAAAAAATTATAAAATGTGTGTTACTATCATCAGTTGAATTTATGATGGGGCTGGATGATAGAAGAAAAGAATTTTGCCAGTTATTAAGTGAGTCCTGGGTATACTCTTTCTCAAAAGAAGGGTGTGGTAGAGCAGGAGTGGAAAATGAGGGTATGTGGACTGACGGTGTGCAGAAGCCAGGATAAATGTGTGATGGTCTCTGTGCATGCCTCATTTTCCTCTTGTGTTGCTTCTAGCCTCCTGTTGTCTGCTGGAGGTACTGCAAAGAGATAGAAAATCATGTTTCTGATGCATTTGTGTGTGTCTTACCAGAGAACAGTATTCAGCATAACACAGTGGTCATATCCAGTATAGCAGCTATGTAGCTCTTCATTTATTAATATTTCCATATAGTTAGATTGTTGGAAGAGTAAGACCCTAGATAATAGGTGCTAGATGGCTGCAAAGGGGGATGTTATTTACCTCTCCCCCATTTCCCTTATGATTGACCTCTGAGTTGGTAATTGACAGGGATTATTGCCATTTTTTTAATCTCTGCTAGGAGGCTGCTGGAGTCTTCCCTCATTTCATTATCCCGTTATGATGGAGCAGGATCCAGAGAGCACCCAATTTACCCAGACCCAGCGAGGTAAGGCCAAAGTGAGAAATGGCACTAGGAGGGGGGAGGGGCGGCCCTTGGGGTTGCCAAGCTGGGGGAAGCCCCACTCGTGCCTCTCTGGTCCTGGTGCTCTTTTACTTTCCAGTTACAGTGTTAAGGCAGGTGTTTCAGGTGGTTGGGAATTGTTGCAGGTAAGTGCACAGCTTCTCTTGACAGAGGATTCTAACTGAGCTCTAGTCCTTTGGGACTCACCATCTGTCAGTAGGGTACTAAAGGGGAGTACCTGTGGAGGCCATAGGTGTTCTTTCCTGCTGCTTGAGAAGCTGTTGCCCATCAGATGGACAGCCAAAAAGAGAGCTAAAGTTTCAAACATTTTATTTATAGGGAAAATACTTAAATTTAGGATATCAAAAGGTTAAAAATCAAGTGTTTTGTTTGTTTGTTTGTTTTTCAAGACAGGGTTTTTCTGTGGCTTTAGAGCCTGTCCTGGAAGTAGCTCTTGTAGACCAGGCTGGCCTCGAACTCACAGAGATCCTCCTGCCTCTGCCTCCTGAGTGCTGGGATTAAGGGCGTGCACCACCAGTGTTTGGACACTATCCATAAGAAGAAATGAAGGAAGAATAATTGAATGAAATAAGTTGTCATTTTATTGAAATAATTGCTTTATACTGTTTTAGAAGACAATTGAAACATTATTGAAGACTGTGTGTGTAGGGGGAGTGTTATATGCACATGTGTATTTGTGGTGTGGGTACATGTAGAGTCCAAGGGAAGACTTCTTCTGTTGTTCTCCAAATTATTGTTGTTAAATTATTATTAATTTTTTGAGGTAGTATCTCTTACTGAATTAGAAGCTTGCCATTATATCTAGTCATATGTATCTGGAATCTACCTGTCTCCCCCCTGCAGTGCTGGGGTTGTAGGTACCTGGACCATGCCCAGCTTTTACATGGGTATTAGAGTGTTGAACTGAGAGATCCTTTTGCTTTTACAGCGAGCTCCCTCTCCAAATATTTTATTTCCCTGATCCTGAAATTTTTAGAAGTTGGGGTGGGAGAGGACATTTTTTTATATGAGTTTAAGGAACTGTCCTGAATTCCCTGGTGCTGGTGATGGTGTTAATAACAAAACTAAGGTTGTTGTTGTATTACATTTATCAGGAGAAAGGAGCCCTGTGTGGTTGTCATAGTTGGATTTGATGACTGTTAGAGATCTGAAAAGGGCTAACTTGACTATTATTTCTCCCAAGATACTAGTAGAAAATAAACTTTCTGTGGCCCTCTTACTTTGTTTTCCATATCCTAGAATTAGCAAATCCAAGGATCTAAACAGTAGAGAAGAGAACTTTAAAAATAGGCAGGCAATTCAGATAGGGACTGGAGCAAGGGCATTTACATCAGCCTCCAGTTATGTTGGAGAATGTCTATGCCCTTGGGAAGGGAAAGCAAACTCTCTCATTTCTCAGACACTCAGCACAGCTTCCTGCTATGAAGTAGTTTCTTCTCAGACTGACCATGGCAGTGCTCACCTCTAATCCCAGCAGTCGGGAAGCAGACACAGGGGGATCTCTGTGAGTTTGAGGCTGGCCTGGTTTGCATAGTGAGTTTCAGGAATACTAGGACTATATAGAGGGACTGTGTATGTAATGTATCTCAAAAAAAGAAAAGAAAAGGGAAAAACAAACAAACAAAAGTTTCTTTACAGACAGCAGTAGGAATCTTATCCTCAGAAATTTGAGACTGGGAAACTTCAATGATTGATTTCTCAACAAGCTGAGTGCACAGCCTGTGTTGACCTGTTAGTCCCTGCACAGCCAGTGAAGACTGCCCTCAGACTTGTACCTTCCTGCCTCCTCCTCGGAGTGCAGAGATCACAGCTGTTGTCCTTTCTTAGAAGCTCATATTTATTCCTACTCTAATTTCTTTACTAGCAAAGGGTCAAGAAGCAAGGCTTCCTAAACACTTAAGTTTTTCACTTGGAATACTTTGTGGGTGTTTTGAGAGTGCTCCAGCTCCTCAGCAGGAGGGTATTTGTTAACCTTCTCTTTACATATTACTTCATTTCTTTTCTTCTCTTAGTTATGTTCTTGTATTATGGATAGGTCAAGGCTTTTATGGGACATTTTCCAAAGTATGCAGAAACCTAGTTTCCCCCTAGATACATAAGAGGCAAAGTCTATGATGTCAGAAACCTCTCCTCCTCCTTTATTTATTTATTTGTAACCACTGATAATGTAGTTTTATAGTTTAGGAAATTCATATAGTAAAATTAAACAACTTGAGAGTTAATGCAATGCTGTACACACAGGGTAGTCTTTATTCATTATCACCAGTAACATTTCTACCACAGATATCAGTAACAATACATTTTTTACTATTATTTCTGGTTGTCCATAAATCTGAGAAATGGGTACACTTTGGCCTCGTCCAGATCAGTTCTCTTGAAAATTTTCCTCCTGTTACTATGTATTTTCTTTCCTGGTCTGATTCCTTTGAATTTAATCCAAGTTTGATTTCTGCTGGAAGATTTTGATATGTTAGCTAGCAATAAGAACAGCACAGAAACACTCACTTCTGTCCAAATTTTGGTGTTCAGTGATTGAATGCTTGGCAACAGGTGCCCAATGAGTAATGAAAATACCACGAGATGAGGCTTTGTGGAAATAGTTCGAGTTTTTCCATTATTTTGGTCCAGGCTTCTGTTTCTGTATATCTCATGCCCATCTACTGTACAAAGGTAATTTAGATTTTGCATGCTCAGTGTAGCATATTATTTTAATCTAGAAACTTTGAGTTCCAATGATTACCAACCACCTCCTTGGAAATTCCATTTGATGACTGCCCTGAAGGACAACTTTAATAGACCCCATTGAAGTTGACTACAAGACCTCTTTTGGCCTAGGAAGGTAGAATTCCTGAGAACAGTGTATCAAAGGTTCTGAAAGTCATACTGCAAGATGTTTGCAGTTTTGGAAATGACTCTCCTACTAATATAAATTGCTCAACTGGCCTCAAATTTGCAAGTCTCCCAGCCATAGTTTAAGCAATAAATATTTTTCTATGATTTAGATACAGTTATTCTCAGTCAGTTCTTTAATATTCTCAATAAAAACAAAACACTTCTCTTTTTAATATCCAAACTTCATTTAAAAAAAATCTCCCAGGTTTGTGGCTCTAGGTTTGTAACTTAAGGTTTATGTTTTTGTTTTTCCTTAAATACAGAAATATTTTTATATACATAATAATATGTATGTATATATATGTGTATATACACACACACATATTCTCTTTCTATAACCCTTTCTCTACCTTAAAACTTTCTTTTAGAAGAGTTTCCTTATGAGTAGATAGAGATGATTGTTGTACACACACACACTTTAAACTTTTGAGACAGGGTGTCATAGCTCAGGCTAGCCTCAGACTCATGTAGCTGGAACTGACCTTTAATTCCTGATCCATCTGCCTCTGGATTCCTAGTCTTGAGGTTATAGGCATGTGTCACTGTGCCCAGCCAATTATTCTTCTTAGTGGCCTCATAGTGTTCCTCTCTGTGGATGTAATTAATTTGATCTGCTGCTGGGCTTCTGGGTTGTTTCCCAGGTTTTCCCAAATGATGACAGCAATGCAAACAACCTTTCTTGTGTATACATCCGTATTCTTCTGTAATGTCCTAGACTTGGATCATTGTGTGTTCCTCAAATTTTAAGTCTTGCAATTGGCTTAGCAGTCACTTAACATTATCATATAAGAAATTTTTCTTCTGTTCTCACATGTTCTCAGTTTGTAGCCTCAAATTATAGAACAGTTTTGTAAGACAGAGGAAAACTTTAAGAAGGGGGAAATGTGGACAATCGTGTGATATATTAGAAATTGTTAGAGAGCTGGGCAATGGTGGCGCACACCTTTAATCCCAGCACCCAGGAGGCAGAGGCAGGTGGATCTCTGAGTTTGAGGCCAGCCTGGTCTACAAAGCAAATTCCAGGACAGGCTCCAAAGCTACAGAGAAACCCTATCTTGACCACCCCCCACCAAAAAAAATGTTAGCAAGCTTTAAGGCAGGTCCTTGGTTTTAGCTGGTGTCTAGACTGATGGTTCATTGAAACCCTAGCAAGGGAGATGTCGCCTCCATTGCTGTAGTTCTAGGGATAGGAAATTCTTTTCTCTATCAGGTTCTTCTGTTCTCCCAAATGCACAGTGACTCTCAATCCTTGTCCTGAATGCCTTTCTGTGCACAAATGCCTATGATATGTGAGGGAAGGAAATACCAGTTTCAAAGAGGTGATCATAAGGAACTAGGCGGAAGCTGGAACTGTGTGTTTGAAGAAGGAAGTACTGGTGAAGACCCATGAGTGTCTTTATTAATCATCTAAGTATTATCCTCTTCTGGCCTGTTTTCTTATCTGTAAATGACCAGACTTGATTACTAAGGTCTCTTTCATTTCTTAGATTTTGTGGATTGATAAGGAGCAAGGAAGAACTATTTAAGGACACCCTGGAAAGCTAAGCCAGGTTCCATAGAGGCTAAGATAGAAGAAAGGCCCAGTGCTAATCCTCTTGGGAAGGGGCCACACTTGATCAGGAGATGACTGATTACACTGCTATTGGCCTTGTCTTAGAACAGAAGCATTGGTGATAATCTGGTATACATTATTCAGCAGCACAAACCTCCTGGTCACTTAAACAGCCTGTTATTTTTGTGTATCCAGAGTTTGTCTCAGCAGGGAGATGCCATGGGAGAGCTGTCTTTACTGTCTTTCACAGTATTCCCCAAATTAGTGCTAGTTTGTGTTTGTCCATCTCTGTCTCTCTCAGATTATCTCCTGCTGCATACTACGCCCAGAGGATGATCCAGTATCTCTCACGGAGAGACAGTATTCGTCAGCGCTCCATGCGCTACCAACAGAATCGTCTTCGTTCTTCCACCTCTTCTTCCTCAGACAACCAGGGTCCATCAGTAGAGGGAACCGACTTGGAATTTGAGGACTTTGAGTAAGTATATTCTCAGTTTGCTTCCTTCCTCTTTTTCCCATTCTGAGAGTGCTTCCAAGTTGGCCACTGCTTTTGTAGCAGTGGTGAGCATTCTTGCTCCCAGTCCTTAAGTTATTGCTTATGAGTTGCAAGCTGAGATAAGGAGCAGAGAGAGAGGCCTCCTGACCCCAGAACACTCATGTTTCTGGCAGATGCATTGCTGAATCACCAGAGCCTTTGGGAAAAGACATCCCATTGGGCCCCCGGCCTGAGTGGGAAAGAATGACTGCTGCTCTCCTGGCCACACTTGTATCTCCTTGTGGCCTGCATGATGGAAATGCTTCTCTTGGGCTGTCTTCAGAGGACAAAGGAAGCAGGAGCCCTATTCTCCTAACTGGAGTAGATGTGAGGACTAAGTTTCATTTTAAATATTAGATTTCCTTAAAGTGAATCTTCTATCTCAGTAACCTCAATAAACTTAATTCCTTAAGGTCTAACTCTTTTGCCTCAACTTAATAGTCTTCTTGTTCCTAGCCCCACCAGTAATTCTTTGAATGTCACCTTTTAGACACTCAGAGGGATTACTGGGAGGACCAGGAACACGACAGTAGCGGGTGGAGGAGTGACCGCTTTATGCTGCTGCCACCCTTTTCCCCACTGCAACCTCAGCTGAAGCTGATGCCACTGCCTCTTCTTCCTTCTTGCTTGCTTGCTTCCTTTCTTTTGTTGGTGTTATTGTTCTTTAATGGGGTAGGGATGAGGCCAAATGAGCAGGATCAGCCCCAGACTTCAGAGTCCATGCTTTCCAACCTCACTGCAGAGTTTTGCCTTGGACATTCTATTCCTGACCTCCTAACCATTTGTCGTATTGCCAGCCTGAAACTGGGTTTTCCTGCCTTGTATTAAATTAGACATTTGGCTTTTGTTTTGATTTTTTGTGTTTTGCTGTTCTTTAATATGCAAAAGAAAAAGAAGCATTTCCTTCTCCTTTTTCTGATAGCATTATTCGAGTATTAGCACACCTTAGTAGGTCTGGGATCTTAGGAGTTCTTACCTCTTCCTCAACCACGTCCCTCTGGTCAACTGCATGGATATATCCCCATAAGCTATCTTGTAATAGAGCTCTATGGTATATCTGATCCCTTTGCAGAAAGGACTAGGATAAAGTGAAACAACCATTGTGCTGCTTGACTTCCTGAGGTTTTTGGTGAACACACTAACATTTGGGAAGCAAAAGGAAAAACATAGATTGGTCTGAAAAAGATTTAAATGTTCAATAAATGCAAGAGTAGCATGAAGCAGGTGTGTGGTGGTCCTGTATCAGCAATCACTGAAGAAGAACCCATCACCTCTCTGACCCTCAGCCTGTCCTCCTGGGCAAGACAACTGCATATAGCAGTGAAGTGAGCCAGACAGGTGCCTGTAATGACATATGTTGTCTTGGGGATGTAATAATTTTTCTAGCACCAGGTTCACTCAGGGAAGTGGTTTAAACATATATGCTAATGGACTTTGGATATAGTTCACCTGCTTAGCATGTGAGGTCCTGTGTTGGATTCCCTGGTACTGTAAACACATACACACAGTGAGGAGGGGGTTGTGGAGGAGGAAGAGAGAGGAAAGGGAGAAACGTATATACTGAGGTTACTGATGTTGCAGTGCTGCTGAAAAACTTGGGTGACTTTAGCTCATTTATCATATAGTGCTCTGGGAGTCAGGCTTCTGACTGCCTAGCTTCTTCCCATGCGTGCTTAGAAGTCTAAGTTATCTGTAACCAGTGGTGTAATGTGGGGATCATGCCTTTCAGCTGTACTCTGCCTCGTGACTTGTCCTTCATAATGGAGTTCTGGGTTAGTTTAAAATGTTCTGTTCTCATTTTACCTTCCCTTTCTTCTGATGCCACCTCCTCGCTCCCCCCTTCCTTCCCCCTCGATTTTCCTCTGTCAGACTGCCTTCTGTGTGTGCTTCCCCAGCCCACCTGTGCTCTCATCGTCTCCCTGGGCTTCAGCATGACCTCGTTTTACATTGTCTTCTTTATCTTTCCTTCATCAGCTTACCAGTGTTCCCCCGCCAGGTGCCTTTATTAGCCAGGGTTAATTTCCCCAATGCCCCACTCATAAGTCTTTCCCTAGATGCTTGCCTTTTGAAGGAATGTACTTCTGGTGCAAACCATAATCTACCTTAACATGAGTAGTCCAGGTCTTCTAGTGAAAAAGGTTGATACTGACCTGCCATTTGTTCCTTCTTTTTCTAGCTCCTCTGTCTTCCTCCTGGTCCTATAAGCTGGTCGAGTACTGGCTGTAGTTGCTCCTTTCAGTCTCTAGTTTTCAGAAGAGGGAAGAATGAGCCCAGGGAATGGAACACCTGTCCTAACTTATTTGCCATAATCCTTTCCTCAGCTTTGATATTGATAGTAAGGGTGTCAGTTTCTAAATTAATTTTTATCTTTCATGTGTGGGTGTTTTGCCTGCATTTATGTCTGTGTACCACTGTTTATCTGGTCTCCAAAGAGATCAGACAAGGGTGTCAGGTCTCCTGGAACTGGAGTTACAGACACTTGTGAGCTGCTATGTAGGTGCTCAGACTGAACCTGAGTCTCCTGGAAGAGCAACAAGTGCTCTTAACTGCTGAACTGTCTCTCTAGCCCTCAGAAAAAAATGTGGGTGTATGTGGGGGGTAGTGGTTATATAGTCATAGTTTATAGTTATTTTAGTACAGAGGAGCAGGTAAGGTTTATGTGATCTGAAATCTGCCTAATAGGACACCTTTGACAGATACTGTTCTATTGTGTTTCCATACCTTCTCAGCACATCACGGTCCTGCCTATGGGGCCTTACATAGGCCTCTCTACTCTCCCTTTTTCTAAGTCATAGATCCATTTTACTCTTCTTTTGAAATTTTCATTCAGATGTAAAAAGTCGCCAAAAACCAAATCATGTTTTCTTTGGTTCTCTTTTATCATCAATTGAATAAAAGGAATAAGCTACTATAGTATATTTTTTATATATATATAGTTGTTATCAACTTGTGTTTATAGTATGTCTGCCAAAGTGTCAACTTCATATCTATATATGTATATGTACTAATTTATGAAGTAGCCATACTTACATAAAATCTAGATTATTTACATATGCTTTTACTTAGAGATAATAGATTTAAATTTTTTTTAATCCTCATAATGACCAAACAACAGGGTTAATAACTCTATCTTATGTTCTCTGACTGAGGATATTGCCATATCAGAGATATCTTAGATTAGAGAACAGAAATCTGTATATTTATTATCTTCAGATATACTAAGCCCTTCAACAGTGATGCACAATCATATTTGGGCTCTTTCATACATTTTTTTGTGGAAGAAGACCTTTCCAACTTATCTTCAGGAAAGATAAGGAAAAGAAGGAAAGATAAGGAAAGTTGGTCAGGTTAAATTTTCTATTCTTTGTAGTCTGGATTGGTGGCCTTCTTCCTACGCAAGCATTTTCTCCTGCCATTCATCTCTGTCTGGGGTAAGGATTGAAATGGCAGGATCCCAGTGTTTATCAAAATATACAAACAGGACATCCAGAAACCTGCTGTCAGCAGGTCTATTCTAAAGTCCTCAGCCAGCTGTCTTCGCATAAAAATATTTACAAGCAGGGTGAAAGTGTGTCTGCCCATTGACATTACTGTCTGCTGTGTTAGAGCTTAGACCGCTTTCTTGAATGTAGATATTATATAAGCATAGCGAAGCTCTTACTTTAATTTTCACCTTCCCTTTAGATAAGCGGACAGGTGACTCTTACAGAAAGACCAAGAATAGTGCTTTGTTCCAGTAGTTACTAAGGTCTGCAGGAGAAATAGTGTGTGTATTTATTCTACTCTAGTTAGTCTTTAACTTTTAATTAAAAAAAATTATTAGAAAGAGAGTGGGTTCCGAAGCTACAGAGAAACTGTCTCGAAAAACCAAAAAGAAAGAAAGAGAAAAGAAAAGAAAAGAAAGGGTCTGGGCCTTGTTGGTGCACGCATGCCTTTAATCCCAGCACTTGGGAGGCAGAGGCAGAGGTGGATCTCTGTGAGTTCAAGGCCATCCTGAGATATATACCACATTTTAGGACAGTCAGGGCTACATAGAGACCTTGTCTCAAAAAAAAAATTGTTTAATAAAGAAATGGATCCAGGTGATGATGGTGCATGCTTTTAATCCTACACTCGGATCTCTGTGAGTTCAAGGCCAGCCTGGTCTACAAAGTGAGTTCCAGGACAGCCAGAGCTGTTACACAGAGAAATGTTGGAGAGACAGAAGCAGAAACAATGTTCTTCTTTATCTCCTTCCACTGTGGGATCTGGAATTCAAACTGAATATCTGGCTTTTGAGAAAAACACTTTTACATGCCAAACTATTTCAGTGACCCTGGATTCTAGTTAATTTTACACCTTTTTCTCTCCTCTCCCCCTCCCCTTTGTTGTTTTTGTTTTGTTTTTGTTGTTCAAGACAGGGTTTCTCTGTGTAGCTTTGGAGCCTATTTTGTAACTTGCTCTGTAGCCCAGGCTGACCTCAAACTCACAGAGATCCGAATGCGGGATTAAAAGCATGTACCATCATTATCTGGATCCTTTTCTTTATTAAACAAGTAGTCATAATCCTTGGTAAAGAAGTAGTATTCATATAGGTAGATATTTTATAAATATATTGAGGCTTGACAAGTATCAAATTGCACTTTGTGTGTAGTGGGGGACAGCTGTTATTCAGTGTTTCCACAGCCGACTCTTAACAGCCTTGGTTAAGGAAGCCTACTTTGACAAGTGTAATGATGTAGAAGAACAGGCTGGGGAACAAGTCCTGCTCTCCAGGGCTGACGTCTGATGGCAAAGGAAACTGTTTAATGCTGGCACTTCTTTTAGCCCTGAGGTTCTTGGGAACTCTCTTGGTGTTAACTGCCTTAGAATGTTTTCCTTCATACTCAGCAAAGAGAGAGTAATGAAAACTCTCAGGAAGTGAGGAGACCTCTATTGGAGAAGGCTAGTTGATACTTGTCAAGTCTCAATATGTTTATAAAATATCTACCTATATAAATACTACTTCTTTACCAAGGATTATGACTTGTTGCTTAGAAATGTGTAACAATGCCTGGTAGCTTTAGAAATCCCACTCTTCCTGAGCAAATAAAGTACATATGAATATTTAATTTGGGCAATGGAGAAGAAGAGGTGAAGAGGAGAAGAAGTAGAATATATCTAGATTGTGCCTGGGCTGAACATGGGGAAATACAGAAGAAATGAATTTAAACACCCAGGAGGTACAAGGAAGAAGATATTACCACTTAGATTTATGTTTGTTTTATCAGAAAATGCACAATAAGAATATAAATTTGCATAATGTAGGCAAATGAAATTAGGAGGTAGAAAAAGGGAGGACAAGAATTTGTAAATGAGAATTATCTTATATTAGTATTCATTCCTTGGAGAAAAAGGAATGCTGTTTTGGGGAGACCTGTACTGTTATTACAGGAAATATCAACTGGAACAAAAGTTCAAACCCTGTGTCAGTGCAGTCCCTGGAAATGCAGACTGGGCCTCGGTTTCCAATAGCAGCCTGGGAGAAAAGGACTTGACCAAGATCAGTGTGCATTCAGAGATAGGAATGCAGACTCTGCCTTTACTGTCTGCAGAGGAGTAGAAGCATAAGTAAAGGGAAACATGGTATTTGCTTTTAGACAAGGGTTTTTTTTTTTTTTTATCAACTGTACTGTCAGAAAGACAATGGCCTTTTGAGCTTTTTGATGCAAGAGATTTAGTTCCCAAGGCTCGGGTCAGAGCTGTTTGTCACTGAGGAACAATGACAACCTGTCTGTCTGGTCAGGGCTCAGACAACCGTCTGTAGGTGTATTTTTTCATTCCTTTAGATTATGGTTTTTCTTTGAGGCCATAAATCCTAGACATTTAACAGAATTGCCGCTGTGTCTCTCCATTTTTCTGGAGATTCATTGTCTTTTATTAACACTTGTCTTAGAAGCTTGTTTGTAGGATGTTTCTTTATAAAGTCATTTGTAACAAAATTTTATCCTCCCCCCCCCCCCCAGTTCTCCCAGATACCCCTTAGAGAGTTAATCAGAGATACACAGAGTTCAACAACTGGGAAAGCCATTAATAATGCAGACAGTTTCTTTCCTGCTGGCTTAAAGGCAGCTTCTGGCTGTTACAGTTGATGAAGATTTCTCGGGTGTTCCCTTAAAAAGTACTCCTCCTTGGTAGAGAGACAGCACTAACATTTGTGTACTCTTTTCTTCACTTTTTTCCCATTAAAGATTGTTAGTTATTTTATGGTAGAGCCCAGTACTTAGCAATCACCAATACTGCTAAGGTCAGCCTGCAGGGTCTGCTCATTTGGCACCATATTCAGTCTCTATGTGACGTCTTTCACTGCCTTCTAGCTCATGCAGATTGCTTTCTGTCGAGCTGTGTTAGCTCCTAGTCTTCTGAATATGTCATTATTTTAAGTGTTTCTAATTCCTTTGGTCTTTTACTGGAACTCTCTTACCATTATCTCGTTCTCCCAAATTTCCTATGCACTGAAATTTGTTTTCCCATCACCAGTCATCTCCAAACCCCCTTCTTTATAAGCAATAAAATCAGTTGTTCTTCCCACTTCAAGCTTACTTGAAACTGCCTTTCTCTGTGAATTTTGTATGCTGTACCGATTTTTTTCCCCCGTCTCATCACCCAATTTGGCTTTTGGTCATTCTGATCATTGCTATCTTGACACGTTCTTCTTTTCAAGGTTTTTCCTGGTTAGTAAGCGTTTGAGCTGCTTGTTTGTTGTGCTATTTTCTCTTAGAGGATTTTGCTTGTTTCTCCCTCAGACAGTATTCATTTGTATGTTTCCCACGTTTCGTATTTCCCTAATTGTTCTGGTTCTTGTCCTGTTGTTTTCCTGTTGCTAGGCTTATCTGCATGTTATTGAGATGCTGTTCAGGTCCTGCTTACCCATCCTTACCCAAGATGCTAAGATGCAGACCAACATAGACATCTCTACTCACTTGTATGTTATTCTTCTGTGGTGCCATCCATTTGAGAGTTTGCTTACATCTGAGCCAGCTTTGCCTATTGTCTGTCTCTGTTTGGTGATGGGGTCTCAGTGTGCAGCCCAGGCTGGCCTCAAACCTTTCAATCCTCATACTTCAGCCTCCTGAATGCTGGGATCACTATATGTGTGTCACTATACCTGACTTGAGGCTATTTTTATTCTCCTTTATATATCACATTTCAATAATCACCAGACATTTTAGAGCTATTACCCCTGTATTTTAGCCCCTTTCTCTTTAATTTGTATGTATGTTAGTGTTTCTACATTAAATTACTTACTATTTTAGCTCTCTGTCATTTAAAATGGAAAAATACAGTTTTTAGGTTTTAAAACAGCGCAAAGGGGTTTGTGCTGTGTATTGTAGGGTCAGGCTTCTCCCCACTCACTGTTGTCACTTGTCATCTCTCACAGCTTTATGTCATCTTAAAGCTTTGGCACCTCACTAGTACTGTGTAGTGCCCTGCCCTTTCCATCTGTTAGTCCCAGACTGTATTCCGTGTACCAGAAGGGGATGGATCTGTGGACGTGTAGAAGCATGTATCAGATCCCAGAGCTATGGGACAGAATCTGCCTGGTAGTGCTGCTTTTTAGCTTTGTTTTCAGTCTTCCTGAGGCCTGGGCCTCTCTCTGTTCTTTCCCCAGGACACCTTTAAACTTTAAAATGTTTCTAACTCCTTTCATGAGAATTTGTTACATTCAGTGATAAATGCAAAACAGTGAAAAGCTATCATGACTTTAGTTGTACTTTTAAATTGATTAATACTTTAACTGATCACAGCCACATATTTGAAAAATAACAATATGTTTAGTTTGAGAGCTATCTTGTTTGTTTAATAATCAGCTTCTTTGTGTGTATATGGGAAGAGCTCCGCAATCATTCCATTTTATTGGTTAGCCACTTCTAATGTATTTGTGTATGTCCATGCTTGTCCGTGGTGTATGTGTGTGTGGACTTGGCTTGAAGTTGATGCTGAGTATCTTTCTTGATTGCTCCTTCACTTAATTTATTAAGGCAGGGTCTCTTAATGAACCCAGAGCTCCCCGATTCTGGCTATCCTAACTAGATAGCCAGCTTTCTTTGGGGATCCCCTGTCTTCCTCCTAGAATTACAAACTGTTTCCATGACAGCCCAGCTTTTATATGAGTTCTGGGAATCAGAACATCAGTTTTGGTGCTTACATGGCAAACTTTATATACCGTGATCCATCTTTCCAGACCCCCATTCCTCTTATAAATTTTTACCCTACCTTCCTTTTTTCTGCCTCTGTAATCTTACATCTTTCTCCTTGTCTTTTCTTTTATCCCCAGAGTTTCAAGTCAACAAAATACAATATCTTAGGAAAACAGTAGCACACTTTTTTGTTTGTTTGTTTGGTTGGATTTTTTGAGACAATGGTTTCTCTGTGTAGCTTTAGGGCCTGTCCTGGAACTCACTTTGTAGACCAGGCTGGCCTCAAACTCACAGAGATCCACCTGCCTCTGCCTCTCGAGTGCTGGGATTAAAGGCATGTGCCATCAACGCCTGGTGGTGTACCTTTTCTTTAGGGGGAAAAAACACAAATACTGACTTCTAATGGATCAGCTTCCAAGTAGCCTTAATAATGATTGCTCTTAATGCTCAGAAGCCCATCCTACCTAACATAAAACCTTTAAAGACTTGTTTTTGGTTGGTACAACTTCCCAGTGGGCCACTTAAAAGCCAAAATGTTACTTTATCTTTGGTTCCAGGACTAGTTTGAAGATTATTTCATTGATATGAAGGTAATCCAAAGAGAGAATTCAGATGTCCCAAATCAGGCTCTCAAAGGTTCATTTATTTCCTGGAGTTGTTTAAGCAGCTCATTAGTTGCTCAGCCCAGCCCATGCCCTTTGGCTTATTGTTTCTTTGATGTGTTGGAAACTTAAGCCACGTAAAGTCCCTCCCCCCCCCCTTTTTTTTTTTGTAGAAAGCAGTGAAACACAGTGGAAAGAGCCCAAGGTTTAAGTCAGTTCTTCCTTAAATCCTCAGTCACATTCTTGCCTGTGACCTTGGATGTGCCTGTCTGATTCTTAGTTTCTCTGTGTAAAATCAGACTGGTAATACCTCATGGGATAGCTAGAGAGATTTAAGTAGAACAACATTAGCAACATTTGAACTAACTTAGCAGGTACTTCATTTTATTAGTGTTGTTTCAATAATCTATAGTTTTTTAAAAAACTCAAATGACTTGGTTTAGGAGTGTATTTACTAATATTTTTCATCACTGTCAACTTTTCAGTTTTTCAAAGAAAGAACTGAGGATTTTTTTCTTGTTCCTGTTTTTCTGCCTGCTTGCCCTTTTTGTAATACTAAAGAATGAGCCAGGTAGGCAAGGACTGTGCCACTGAACTGCGTCTCTGTCTCCCCAGCCTCAGTCTCTATCAGTCTCTCTTTCTGCCAAGGGAATCTGATGAAGAAAAAGACATTCTTGGACCAGATGTGGTGGTGCACACCTTTAGTTCCATACTCTGGAGCCAGGGACATGTGGTTCTCTATGAGTTTGAGATCAGCCTGCTCTACATAGTGAGTTGTGTGACAGCTAAGACGTAGAGTGACCCTGTCTGAAAAATTAAAGAAAACAAAAAGACATTTTTTGTTTGTTTTTTAAAAAAGGCATTCTTATATAACCTTTTCAGATCCCAAATAACTTTCAGATATTTCAGGGTTCAAAGAGTATATTGACTCAAGAAAATTCTTTAGAACTACTTGAGGGTACTAACTAGTTAGCCAACGGATGACTACTGTCTTTGAGCATCTCTCCTGAGTGTAGCAATTTAGTTTGCAGATGCTTATGTTGGATGGCAGGTGAGTGATTTTGCTTCAGTCATTGTCTAATGTGTAGTCTCTCTGTTTTCTCCAGGGACAGTGGTGACAGATCTAGGCACCGAGCTCCCCGCAATGCCAGAATGTCTGCACCTTCACTTGGACGCTTTGTCCCAAGGTAAGAACTGGGTTTTAAGCATAGAAGGATCCTTGATGAAAGCCTAGGATTTCATTTTTGTTTGGTTTAATTGGGCCTTGACACATGCTAGAAAAGTATTCGGTCACTGAGCCACACCACCCAGACCTTTAGAATTTAGCTTAACCTCTGACTTTTGGTTTTTCTATATATGAAGAGTCTGTATTCTAGTCTGCCACCTAAACATTTTATGGGAGATAGTTAATCACAGTACATAGAAATATGACACCAAGAGTATACTACTCAAATGTAGAAGTCTTGTACAGTCTCACTATGTAGCTCTAACTGGCCTGGAACTCATTAGACCACGTTGGCCTGGAAGTCATAGAAATCTGTCAGCCTCTTCTGTGAGTGCTGGGATTAGAGGCATGTGTGTGCCATCATACCTGGCTAGCTTTACTTTATAAAAAGGATGGTAACAAGTTACAGATTTACAAAAGGACAAATCCTGTGGACTTTTTTTTTTTTGTACCTTTTTTTTTTATAGGTTAGTGCATCCTTTAGGCTATATTGTGTTACAATTTATGTTCCTGAGCCCAGTCTGACCTTGAATTTATAATCCTCATGCCTTAGCCTCCCAAGTGTTAGGTTTCTAGTTGTACACTATTATACCCAGCCTTACTTAGCCAATGACTTTGAGACTCTGTGATCGTCTGTAGTTGACTTCTCACTTGTGATTCCCTTCTTACAGGCGTTTTTTGCTGCCTGAGTACTTGCCTTATGCTGGGATTTTTCATGAACGTGGGCAGCCTGGCTTGGCTACTCACTCTTCTGTTAACAGGGTCCTAGCAGGTAAGGAAACATTTCTTTGGATTTTAAAATTGTGAAAGGCAGGAAGCTAAAACTTCTTCCTCTTTCCCCTCTTTTAATATGGTAGTCTCTTAGCGTCTGTCTGAACATCTGTTGGGTCCTATATGCAGTTTTTTACTTCCAGGCAAGAATCAGTAGGGATGAGACACTGTTTCTCCTGTTTAGTTCCTTCAGGCCTTTTTGTAAAGAAAGAAAAAAAAAAGGAAGGAAAATTTTTAAACCTTCCATATCTTAATATATGTAACCAAATTCTGGCTGTCTATACTTTTTAATTGAATGATAAAGGTATCTTATTCATGTTTCAGTTGTTGAGATACTCATGACGAGATCCTGTGATTTTAATTAAGAGCTTAATACATACCTCTCTACCTCTTTGCTTTGCCAGCACATGAAGATTCCATTGCCTGGAATCTTATGAGGACGGAGGAGGGGAGAGACTTGTGGAGCCTGCTTAGAACTCCACATTGCAAAAAATAGGCTAGGCAGATGCTGCTGAGGTGGTTTATGATGAGTGAATTCCTCAAGTGACCCATGCTTTGGGGCTCTGAGGCACGATGGGACCAGGTTCTGGGACATGTATGCAGCTACTTCTAGACAGTATCCAGAAAAGGGAACAAAGCAGAAATCTTTTTTTTTTTTTTTTTTGTGGTGAAGGTTGTTTCCTCATTACATTTTTGCCCCCTTCCCATCACTTTCACTGCCAACTTATAAAAATTATGTCTGAAAATGTATAAAACTTCAGTTGTATTAGACATATCTTGAAAAGGTCTTTGATTAGAAAATTTTAAATAGCACTCTGTTTCCTTAAAACCTGGGTCATGTAATGATTAAAGGTAGAAAGGCAGCTGGTGGGGGCTGGAGAGATGGCTCATTGGTTAAGACCACTGGCTTTTCTTCTGAAGGACCTGGGTTCAATTTCCAGCACCCACATTGCAACTCACAACTGTCTGTAACTCCAGTTCCAGCGTACCTGACATCTTTATACAGATATACATGCAGACAAAACACCAATACACATTTAAGAAAAATAAAAGAAAAAAGGCAGCTGATGTGAAGATGACCCTGCAGGACCATGAAAATGTTGTATGCTATTTGCTTTGTTTTAGGCTTCTTTTTCTTTCTTTCTCTCTCTCTTTCTTTTGTTTTTCTTTTTCTCCCTTCCTTCCTTCCTTCCTTCCTTCCTTCCTTCCTTCCTTCCTTCCTTCCTTCCTTCCTTTTTTTATTTTTTATTTTTTGTGGGTATGGGGTGGGGGAGCAACACAGTCTTACAATGTACCCTAGCCCTGGAATTTGCTATGGAGACCAAGCCGACCTCTCCCTCCCAAGTGCTGACGTCACAGGTATAAAAGTGTGCAACCCCAAACCCTGATATTTTAGGGAACTTTGTTTTGAGACAAGGTTTCACTTGTATCCTTGACTGGCTTAGAATTTACCATGAAGACCAGGCTTGCCTTGAACTTAGAGATCTGCTTGCCTTTGCCCCCAGAGGCTGGGATTAAAGACCTGAGCCACTAGGCCTAGCTTTGTTTTAGTATTTTAAGAATACTGCTGTGGCAGCTGCCAGTCCATGGGAAATGGTCCTCCTCAAAGTAATGCCTTTGACTTAGCATCAAATTCCTTTTTTTAAAAGAAAAAAATCTATTTGTTTATTATGTATACAGTAGTCTCAGTATGTTTTCTCCATGTATGCCTGCAGGCCAGAAGAGGGCACCAGATCTCATTACAGATGGCTGTGAGCCACCATGTGGTTGCTGGAAACTGAACTCAGGACCTTTGTAAGGGTAGACAGTGCACTTAACCACTGAGCCATCTCTCCAGCCCCAAGCGTCGAATTTTCAAATGCCACAGCGCTCAGGCATTTCTCTGCCAGACACTGGAACTTCATAGACCTTATCTCCAGTCAGCAGTCAAAAGAGGGCTCGGGCTCTGGACCTAGTTGTTAAAGAGAGTGGATTTGTGCCCCTCTTTGCCTGACACTGCTGTGTGGCTTAGCCAAAGGCTTGGGAAAGATAACCACTTGCTGCTAGGCAGTGATGCCAAAGGGCTCCTCTGCCCCTTCTTTGTGCCAGACATCTGCCTCTAGCACTCAGCATGGCACAGCAAAATCTGTTTCCTGTGTGTGTGTGTGTGTGTGTGTACACAGCTGCATAGTTTATTTCCGTTCTGCCTTTGCTCTAGTAATTCTGTACCTTTGCTTTTCATTCCCTACTTTCTGACCAGTGTCTAGGGTGCTTGTTCTAGCATTTTATCGGTTGTGTATAGGTATGACATCTACTGAGAGAATTTATCTATCAAATGATTGTAAATACCACCAAGAGAAGGAAGTCTAGACTTCTAGAACCTCATGCCTGTGTTAGCAGTTGTTTCTATTCATCCTTAGTATTTGTTTCCTCAATAGCAATATGAATATGCCTATTGTGACTTCCTATGAAGCTGTCTTCATGAGTACATACTTGGATGTTCCTCCACATTCTGTTAACAGCTGTGTCACTTTTTTTCTTTATCTTTCCTTTAGAAAACTGCAGCACTATACTAGTAATAGCAACAAAAATCCAAGGGTGTATTACTTACTATGTTCTAGGAAGCGTTTTAAGTTCTTTAGGAAAGTTTTGTTTCAATCCTGCAGTAGTTCTGAGACAACTGGTATTATATAATGAGTGTTTGAGGGAATACTGGTGACTCTGGACAGGCCTTAGCCATAAAGCTGGAAAGTAAAGGAGACAGGACTGAGCCCAGGCAGTGGCCCCCCAATACTTACACTCCAAGCTACTTTCCTAGTCTGCCATCCCATAGTTATTTTAAAAAGACAAAGCAAGCCGGGTGGTGGTGGCACACGCCTTTAATCCCAGCACTTGGAGGCAGAGGCAGGTGGATCTCTATGAGTTCGAGGCCAACATGGTTTACAAGAGCTAGTTCCAGGACAGGCTTCAAAGCTTAAAAAAAAAAAGTAGAATTCCTTTTCCAAGAACTTTTTACACAGAAGACATTTCTGTGCCTTTCGGGCTCCCAAGGATCTTTCACTGACCTTCAGAGGTTTTTTGTTTGGTTGGTTTTGGGTTTTTTGTTTTGTTTTGTTTTGTTTTTCCCACTTTTTCTGTTTTAAATGATGGTTCCTAGGCATGACCCTTTATATCTGAGTGGTGCTTGCTGAGGGAAATCTTATAATTAATCTTATTAATAGCTTTTTATTTTGGAGCCTTCTTCTCCTGGATAGATGTTTTTGTTTTTTTTTCTCAAACTTGCTTGTGATCGTGTAATTAAGGTGCTATAATAATGGCTTTCAAGAGTGTAAGTGAAATTGTTTTTTTAATTTTCCTGGAAAAATACTTTCTCTTGTGATTGCAACAAGATTGTGGTGGTCTCAAAACAGTTACATTTGGAAATACTTATTCTGAAATTGTTCCAGTGCAAGCAATGTTCTGGGCTAGAAGGCTGAACAAATAGAATCCCTGCCCTCCCTAAGTCTTGGTGGTAGATCATGCCTTAAAGTGCTGCTCATTTTTTGGTTCCAAACATAAGTAGAACCTCTGTATGGGGAGTGACTTTTTGCAGAAAAATTTGGCAAATGTAGAAGGATAAAACGAGCACACAACTGCAGCTTTAGGATTTGTGACCAGTACTGTGGTGACAAGTGAGTCTCTATTCTATCAGTAAAAGTAAAAGTAGATTTGTGCAAAATTGAGATCCTTTTAATCTGCTTTCTCCCACCAAAGCCTGAAAGTGATTGTAGACAAATGAAGCCATTGCACGAGAGTGCTAGTAGGTTGTTAATCTTTATCTCTTCTCTTTTGTCTTGGTGCAGTCTCTACAATTCTGTAGGTTCCTACTGGTCTCCAACCACCTATTAATGCAATGTAGCACAGATTCTGGACCCATGCATACTTAAAGAAATATATATACCCTTAAGTGCTATTGCATCTCTAACGCATATCTTGTAGCATTCTAGAAAGCTCTCCCAGCTTACTTTTTAGCAAAGAATGAAATGAAGGTTGCCCCAGCCTCGGTGGAGTAGGTGTATTCCTTAGTACTTTCCCTTACACTATCTCTGTAAACCATTGTTCCGACCCTGTGTAATAGATATTAGTGTTAGCATTTTTACCTGGCAGAGGAGAAAACTGAAGCTCAGAGAAGTTAAGTCGTTTGCCCAGCATAATATTAGGAGAAGGAAGAGTTGGAAGATTAAAACTGATCTGCCTAACTCTCTGTTGTGTGAGCCACTTTGCTTGAGTTCAAGTGGGGAGTATCTACCAAAAAATTCTTAAGCTTGTAATAGTTTTTGACATGTTTGAGGCCTCAGAGAAGTGAAATGAGAAGTCTTGGCATAGGATAGCTTCCTGTTAATTACTTGAACAAAAATCTTCTGAAGATAAGGTCTGAGTAATGTAGGGTATGTTATCTGCCCTGCATAATCCTCTTGACTTTCATCCTAATGAGCATCTGTTCCTGGCAGATGTGAGCCTGATGTACTTAATTCACTATTTTGATTAAAATCAATGGGAAGTGTCAGTTTTTTCTTGCTCTTACCCACAGGTCATTGGAATCTCGTCAGATGTCCTCGATTAGAGATGGCCTTGTGCCAAGTCATCTTTGTTTCTCCTTTTACACTTTAGTCCTTTGGTTCTCAACCTGTGGGTTGTAACCCTTTTGGAGTTGTTGAATGACCCTTCACTGGGGTCACATAAGACCATTGGAAAACACAGATAATTACATTATGACTCATAATAGTAGCAAAATTACAGTTATGGGGTCGCCTTAACATAAGGAACTGTGTTAAAGAATTACAGCATTTGGAAGGTCAAGAACCACTGGTTTAGTTGTTTAGGAGTACAGTTTTCTATTTTTACATACTTTTGACTGTTTCCATTTTCCTTTTTTTAAAAAAAACTCTTATTTAACTTTGGTGTGGCTTAAAAACATATTTTTTTTCAGGACCACCTTAAAAACATATTTTGTATGATTTCAGTTATTTTAAATTTATTGTAACTTGTTTTTTGCCTTAGCATTTGGGCTAACTGAGCAACCGTGCTTGTCCAGAATATATACTCTGTGGTGGTAGTGAAGCGCAGATGCTTGATTAATAGTGTGTTTTTGACATTGTCATTAGATGTATACATGTTCATAATTTTTATGTCCTCATGATGAATTAAAATTAACTCTCCTAAAATGCTTTTACTTTTGTATTAGTACAGTTAGTCCAACTCTTTCATGGTTTCTGATCTCAAATCTTTTTCCACCTTTCATTTTCAACTTAGTTGTTTTTTTGTGTGTGTGTATCTGTTTGTTTGCCATAGTTTCACTGTGTGGTTCATGCTGTCCTGGAACCTACACTAGCCTTGTATGCACAGGGAGCCTCCTGCCTCAGTCTCCCATGAGTAAGCCACTGTGACTTTTATTTACACCTTTTAAAAAAAAAAGCAAAAGAAAGGAATATTTTTGTACTTTAGTATTTGTTACTTGTTTGTCTGTTTATTATATGTATTGTGAGTGTGGATGTGCCTGTGCCATTTTCCATGGCACTGTCTAATACAGCTAGTGCACTCTCTGTGTAAGAGGACAGCTTTAAGATCTTGTTCTTTCCTTCTACCATGGTTCTGGGGATCGAACTAGAATTGTTAGGTTCACATAGTGAGTGCTTGTACTTGCTGAGTCTTCTAGCTGGTCCACATCTTGTTTTTCCTTGAGTCAGATAGTCTCTGTTTTTGGATTATTAGTTAATTCACATTTAAAATTATTGTGGATTTTTGTCTATTGTGCCTTTTTGGTGTTTGTTTTCTGTATCTTTAGTTTTTGTTTGTTTGTTTTGGGTCTCATTTCTCCTATAGTGACTTTGTATTACATGAATCTCATCTACCATGCTTTTACTAATTTTCAAAAAATAGTTTATTAGAATTTATGTGATATTTATACTGACTTGAATCTGGTAAGATAGGTAAAACATTGTCCACCATAGCTCTGTTGTTCCTTTTCCCTCTGTTGTACAGTCATTAAATCCAGAGATGTCACAGATACAACTTAATTGCTTTATGTAATCTTATGTTCTAAGCATCCTACTGTTTGTTGACTAGTTTAGGTAAGACAGAGCTATCTCCTTACAATAATTTGTTTTTTCTTATTAGCATCTTGTCTCCTTCACACACCATTTCTCATTTGATTATTTTTGTTCATTGAAACAGGGTCTCAATGTGTTGCCCAGCCTGACTTTACACTTGTAGACCTGCCTCAAATTGTCCAAGTACTGGAATTATGGATCCTGTATTGCCAACACTGGCATTCTTATTTCCAATAAAATACTAATGATCTCTCTTACATGTCTTCCACTTGCCTGGTTTGTTAGGAAGTTCCTATCAGGGTCTTTCTAGCCTGGTTTGGCCAACCTCAGTGGACATCTGCAGCCTTGGGCTTTCTGATTTTTAGAAATCATCCTAATTTGACGACCTGATATCAGCACAATTGTCTGGTACAACAGATTGCTTTGCTAGTCATTGTATACCAGCTCTGTGCTTTAATTATCAAATCTGGGAAGATGAGTGATAAAAAATTTAGTTGGGTCATCTCGGTATTAAGTACAAATAGGAATAAATACTGATTTACATTCTTTCTCTCTCTGCTCTGTTCCTGCCTGCAACCCTGGAGCTAGGGAGGTAAAGTGAGTAGCACATTCCAACTCAACATCAATTAAGGTGACTGTTTATAAGCCCAGATAAATGGACAATTAGTGGTCGTGGTACTAACTAGTACTGCCTTAATAATTAACCCAATTACCTTTCCTTCTGCTCCAGTGATGAAAGTGAGGATGTTAAAGCACTGGTTTGGTTGCCTAGAAATAGTAAATGGAGCACTCCTGAGAACACAGTCCCAGCTGCTGGCCAACACTAAGTAAAGCTTTTTTGCTTATTTGGTATGCACAGCCTTTGGCACAGTTACGTACTCTCTCAGCCCATCTCCCCAGAATCTTCTTAGAACACCAATAAAAGGTGTGCTTATTGAGAACCTGACATCATTCCCCATACTTCTTCAGGACGGAAAATATTGGGCTTGTCAATAAACTTTGCTGTCCCTTTAATATTTGACGCTTGGTTTTTCTAAGTGTTTCTCCCACAGCCCCCGCTACTTTACCCTGAGTCGTTTTGAAATGCACAGCGCTTTATGAATGTTTGCTGCTTAGCTGTTTCCAGGGCACTTGGGACGTTAGGAGAAAATTAAATGCCCTCGGGGAGCTTACAGTCTAACCAGGGAGTGACCTGATTTTGGTTTTCTGTGTTATTTTTGAGGGGTTAGGTTTTTGTTTGTTTGTTTGTTTTTTGTTTTTGTTTGTTTGTTTGTTTGTTTGTTCATTTGTTTTGAGCCCTGCCACTAAGAATATTAATGATTCCCCTAGAAGTCTTGTTGCCAATCCAGATAGGTTAGCTAACTACAACTCAGAACTGGACTTGTATAAGTGCTGTGTGACTTCTAGCATATTTTGAAAAAGCATGGATTGTGTCCCCTTTATTGTTTAAATGGGGCCTCACAGAAGTACATCTGCTATTTGGAGAGTAAATCTGTTTACAGGCAGGTTTTGGGACCTGACTGTTTTTGATTAAATATTCATTCTGCTCTTTTTAGAAGTTTAATCTTAGATAATTTGTTTAACTTTGGGGCTCAGGTTTCTAAACCTGTATTATGAACCTAAGAATAGGGTTTAGCATATAGGATTAAGGGTCAAATGAATTAACAAGTGAATCATTTCTAATCTGAAATTTTGAAATGCTCAAAAATCCAAATTTTTGAGCATCAATACAGTGCAGGGGTAAAACACTACCTTATTTCATGTATAAAATTATTTAAGGTACTGTATTAATTACCTTTAGACCATGTGTACATGAAGCATAAGTTTTAAATTTTTACTTGAGTCCCAATAACCCATAATCAAGGGAGGAAAGTCTGACATCCAGAATACTTCTAGGTCCAGAATTTCAGGTAGGGATAATAAGTTCCTATGTGTGAAGTACATAGACTGATACTGTATGACTCAACAACATTCAATTGATGAGTGATGCTCACTATCTGAGGGTTTTTATTGTGGCTTTATTGTTTGCTGATCTGCTTAGGTGGTTGTTTTTTGAGGTGGGTGTTGCCCTGTAGGCCATGGTGGCCTAGAGCTCACAAGGTAGCTCAGATTCACCCTAGTGCTCCTGTTTCTGCCACCAGAGTGCTGGGATTAGAGGTGTATGCCACCATGCCTGGTCTACTCTGCAGTTTTTATTATAAAATTTGGGCCCTGTATAAATTAGTGTCCTCTTTACCACTGTTTTGCTCTCTGAATTTTTTTTCAATGTATGTTGCAGGACTATCAGTCCAGGCTATCCTCAAACCCACTAAGTAGCATAGGATTACCTAGAATTTATAATCATCCTACCTCAGCCTTGAGTACTAGATTACTCTAGGATACCAGTGTGTGGGTAAATGAAGGGCTTGACAGTTCTGTGTGTCCACACTGTTGTCTCTAGCTATATTACCCAAGTAAAGCAGAAACAGAGTTTGCACTTGAAAACATCTTTTGTGCTAATGAAGTAAATATCTGTTCAGCAGTCTAATTGTTTGCTGCTGTGTAGCAGAGTTTTCTCTCTCTCTGCTTTGTGTTTGAGGGTGTGATCTCTTGGCTTCCTGCTCCAGACACCACGCCTGCTGCTTTTACCATGTCTTCCCACCATTCTGGATTCTCCCTCTGAATCCATAAACCAAAATAAACTCTTTCTTCTATAAGTTTCTTCTGGTCATGCTGTTTTTAACTACGACAACAGAAAAGTAATTATTACAGACCTTTCTTCCAACTTTTAATCTTTCTTCCTACTTGTCTTATTTCTTCTTTTTTAAAAAAAATTAACTTCATCATGTCTGGATGAGACCCCACTGGTGACTTATATTTTGAGTTGTCTGTCTTCTGGAACTTCGTAGACCTAGCATGATCTAAATAAATGCTTAAATCCCATGGTTGTGTTCTGTGCTGGCTAGTTGTAATGTTAGTTTGACAAAAGCTAGAGTCATTTGGGAAATGGGAACCTCAGTTGAGAAAATGTCCCTACCAGATTGGCCTATGGGCAAGCCTTCAGGGCATTTTCTTAATCGGTGATTGCTATGAGAAGAAACAGTTCGTTGTGGGTGGTGCCACCCCTGGACTGGTTTGGTCCTGGGCACTATTATAAAGCAGTCTGAGCAAGTCAGTAAGCAATGTTCCTCCATTGCTTCTGAGTCAGTTTCTGTCTCTAGCTTTCTGCCCTAACTTCCTTTGGTAATGTTGGAAGTCTAAGCAGAACAAACCCTTTACTCCCTGAGAAGAAAATACTTAGGATGTTGGTGTTTTATCACAGCAATAGAAATCCTAAGATGTGTACTTCTTAGAATTACTGTTCATTTTCATTGTACTTGCTGAGGATGTCCAGTAACCTGAAACGACCCGCTTTAGTTCTAGAGTTCTTCACTTCTCTCTTTGTGATAAGATTTGTATGTGCTTTGGTATATTTGCATCTCCTGGATAGAAGGAAGGTAAAACCTCGGTACCAAGTCAAACTCCATATTTCTGATGGAGACAAGGGCATTCTTCATGTGTTTGTTTTCTTTTCTAATCTTCATAAACTCTCTTTGGGAGAAGAAATCTATTGTAAACCCAGGAAGGGCTTAGAATAGCATTGCTCTTTGTTGTCTTATTTCTCTATTTACTTTTCCCTAACTGATGAGTATGCATGCAGAAAGGTAATGATCCATGTAAACTATTCACCACTTCTTTTAAAAATGACTTATTGTTATTATTATTATTATTGTGTACATGATAGGGGTGGTGCGTGTGCCACAGCACATTTGTGGAGGTTAGAGAACTTTGTAGAGTTGGCTCTCTCCTTCTGCCTTTGCTTTGGTTCTGGGAATCAAACTCAGGTCATCTGGCCTGAATATTATCTTTACCTAATGAGCCCTCCCATCGGCTCCCTTCTGCTTCTTTTTAAAACCTCAGGGTCAAGTTACATTTTCCCTTTTCATGTCCCCAGAAGCCTTATTTATTCCAAGCTGGCTGGAAATGCCATGGGAACTGGCAGGCCTTATCTCTCACTCCGATGACCAAAGTAAAGACAACCTATGGAAGTTAATTTTCCTTTAATACCTGCTGATCCACAAGGTCTGCTCTTCCCCCTCGATCCCTGTTACCTGAACTGAAACAGCCAGCATGAATATTTTGGAACAAGCCTTAATGTGGAAAGAGATACCTGTAGGTAGGTGACTGAGTAATGTCTTTTGGAGTTTGTGGGTGTTTCTTTTGCTTCTCTATTATCACTTGAGAGCTAACTAGTTATATTCTATTCTGCATCCTCCATCCTGTAAAAAACATTCTTCTTTTAAAAAGTAGTATTTTTATTCTTTGAAAACATCATACAATATATTTTTTTGAAGTTTTTTATTTTTTATATAATGTATTTTGATCCTCCCTACCCACTTTACCTCCTTCCAACTCCCCCTTCTACACAAACCTGTCTCCTTCCTGTCCTCTTATTATTACCATCTCATTGAGTTCAGCTAATGCATACAATATAGGCAAGGTTGTGGAGCTATCCACTGGGGCATGAGCCATATTCCTAAAGAAAAATGACTCTTTTTCCTCAGCCAGGGATGGAGCCTTGTTTAAAAGTAGACTCAACAATGTACCCTTTTATCCCATCATTTCTATACTATGTTCCCCCCTTTTCCCTTCAGAAAGAGGTTTCTAAATCTAATCTCCTTTATTCAGCTTTTTTCCTTACCATGACCAATAACAACTTGGAACCACCCCACCCCAAATGATGACAGACATCTCTAACACCCTAAATGACCAAAACCCACCAATCCCACCTCTTGAGATTATGGGCGTCATGTTCTCTAGAGTGTTTCCTGTTGTCCGAGGGCGCTGGCATCTTTAGAGCACACTGAGAAAATTGGGGCAATGATTAAGTCCTGGGAGAGCTAGCCATATTATTTTTGTCCAGTCTCTGTGTGATGAAAAAGTGTAAAGCTTATATGAAGTCTTAACTGGATAGTCTGTGAGGCTGGACCGTCTGAACTAGCAGCTTTGAAGTCGTTCTGGATGCAGAATTTTGAAGAAACTGTAACAGAGGCATTCTGAGAGGCTGGGTCAGCTGGGTTCCTTGTTTGCTTTGGTGTCTGCTCATTTTTTTTTCTGAAAACACAAACTTTTAAAGGCTATACACACACACACATATACACATTGATACAAGTGTGGAATCTGTGGTGTATACAAGTCAGACGACTTTTTGTTCTATGTTTGAGCAGGTAAAAGGCATCTGTCACCTTTATAAGTCCATTTATACTATATAACCAAACTAGTATAAATCGTCATCTATGTTATATGAAAGGATGGCATGAAATAGTAAGTCATGAGGACTCTGTAACCAACAGCATTTATCATGTCTATCCAGTTTCAGAGCTGCAAACGGACCCTCCCTTCCCAGTTCCACAGCCACTTTTAAGTAATCCCTCAGAGACTTAATATTAATTGCAGAATGTTTGGCCAATAACTGAGGCTTATTACTAACCAGCTCTTACATTTAAATTAACCCTCTTTTGATCTGTGTATTGCCACATGGCCATGACTTTATTGGTCCTCTGACATCTTTCTTCTTGGGTAGTTGGCTTATATCTCTCAACTTTGCCCTTCTTTCTCTCTGTATCTCTGTTTGGCTTCCCTGACTTTATTCTTCCTTGCTATAGGCCAAAGCAGCTTCTGTTTTTTGTTTGTTGATGTTTTTGGTTTTCGAGGTAGGGTTTCTTTGTGTAGCTTTGGAGCCTGTCCTGGAACTTACTCTGTAGACCAGACTGGCCTCAAACTCACATATCTGCCTGCCTCTGCCTCCCAAGTGCTGGGATTAAAGGTGTGCACCACCGCCGCCCAGTAGAGCAGCTGCTTATTAACCAATGAGAGGAATACATATTTACAGTGTACAAAAGGATTATACTACAGCACAGAGCTGTTGCCATAGCAGCATGTATGTCATCTGTCCTGCCGTCTTTCTTGGCTTTCTGCCTCATGTCTGCAGCCAAGTTCCTCCCCGATAAAATCTAATATGTATTAACATTGAAGAAAATCATACTTTTTGTTTCCTTTGGAAACAAAGGCATAACCTCTCCCCCAACACAACATATTTTTTGACTTCCATTTTTAAGTGAAGACATTCTTAAATACACCATTTATTTTCACAAACAAAAATGGCTAGAATGAACTGTCTCTACAATCTGCCATAACCATGTATTGCCAGTGGTTGCTTTTTATAGTATTTGCTGACTTCTCCACAAAAAAGGTTTTGTAACACTGTGTTGGTAGTTTCTTTTGGACTAGTAACATTAAATAAATAAATAGTACAAAACTCTCACAGACTCAGCCAGAGTGAAATTTCACTCCAATAAGCAGGAGTGATTATGCATATCCCCACTTTTTTAATGTTACTTTGTATTAACATACAAAGAAACAAAGTAATTTCATAAACATTGCCCATCATGACAAAATGACAAAGGGATTGTGAAAATAGGGAACTTACTGACTCAGACATAGTCATGAGCTAGTATTAGATCATATTTGTAAATTTGCTGGCTGTGTAACATCATATTTCCAATTACTTTTTTCCTTTCTGACAGGGTCTCTTGTAGTGTAGTCTGTCCTCGTCTTCTTGCTATTTTCCCAAGTGTTGGAACTGTAAGTGTATGTCAGTACCTCTAGCTTTCAATATGCTGTTTTTTTAAAAAAAGAAATAATAATAATTGTCCTGGCTGTCCTGGAACTTACTCTGTAGACCAGGCTGTCCTCGAACTCACAGAGTTCCTCCAGCCTTTGCACCCCCCCACCAAGTGCTGGGATTAAAGGTGTGTGCCACTACTCCCCAGTTCAAATATGCTTTTTTAAAAAACAGTAGTTGGAGATGTTGTTCAATTGATAGAATGCTTGGCTAATCATGTATAAAGCCCTGGTTTTGATCTCCAGCGCCACATAAACCTGGGCATGGTGGCATACATTGGTAATTCCAGGACTTGAGTGGTAGAAGCAGGAGGTCTAGAAATTAAGGACCACTATCATTATACATTTGAGGCTGGCCTGGGCTACATGAGACCCTGTTTCAGACAAACAGATACATAAATCTTAAGACCAGTTTACTCTGTCAGATACTATTTTGAGTATTCCTGACATGCTAATCTTCACATTTCTATGATGTACTATTATTGTTGGTGTTTTTGCTGTTGTTTTGTTTTGTTTTTATAAAGAAAATGGGAGAAACAGAGATAGTTGACAGAGCTAGAATTGGAACTCAGGTGGTCACTTCTAGACTGGCACTTTTCAAGCAGAACTATACTGATCTGTAAAATTTTTTCATAGGTAGGAAAATAGGCTGAAATACATACTCAGATTTTAGGAAAACAATTATAACTTGCTGGAATCACAAGACTGCTACTGAGGAAAAGGGATACAGATTCTTACATTCTTGTAGCTAAAGATTGTTCTTGTAGCTCCTTCCCCTAGAAAGAAGGCCTGTTTGAGAATTACATTCCAAACAATGAATCCTGAAGAGGTAATTACACTGTTGCCATCCCATTGGGAAGAAGGCTGGGGCGGTGATTACATTCCAAAACAAAACAAAGCTATTCGGGTATAATTGCACTGTGCTGCTCTTATCAGTCTGGAGAAAGCAGGCCTCTGGTCTCCATCCTCATTTGTTTTTGAGATGGAATCTGAATAGCATTCAATTAATAGTCAAGACCCAGGCACAGGGAAGTCAGCCAAAAGAGCCAAGAAGACATTAGCTTGCTATTGGTGTTTTCCTGCCACTGAAGTTTTCCATACCTCTAAATATCAGCAAATTTGAGAAAGTACCTGCTTAGAAACATGTGTTTGACTAACTTAAGGTCAGAAAGCCCTGTTTCAATTCTACTCCCATGGGTCATTGTGCACAGGGGAGAGATGGTGGGTAGCAACAGATTTTTCCTCTTCCATTAGTAGCTTTAGGTCTGTTAAAAGATGCTTCTTCCTTTAATCTTTTTAAAGATGTGTTTTTAAATGCACAAGTGTGCTTTGCCTACGTATATATATATGCATACCATGTGTGCACATTGCCTGTGGAGGTCAGGAGAAGGTATCAGATTCCCTGGAACTGAAGCTACGGATGGTTGTGAGTCACTATGTGGACGCTAAGAACCAAACCCAGGTCTTCTGCAAAAGCAGTAAGTGCTTTTAACTGCCATCTCTCTAGCCCTGCTTTTAATCTTTTTATTAAGACTTCCAGCTTGTATATCTTTTTCATGTATATAGCTTCTAATTGTAGAACAGAAAGCCCCTCTCTGGTTCAGTTGAGATAATAAACAAAATTAATTTTAGACCTGGACTAGAGTGAATATAGTACCACCAGTTTGTTTTGTTTTCTGAACCAGAGAACAGAAGACTGAGTGGCCTCATAGTCACATTTGTTGAACTAGCAGAGTAGGGTAGATGTGTATTCTTGGTTTGAGGATTGTACAGCCTTCGGAGGTGGTCTGGCCTTAGGTATTGTATCAGTTTGCTGAGGAAATGGCTTAAAATTATTCACTGCCCCTAACAATTCTGTGTGTGCAATCCTTTTGATTGGTTTTGCCTCTTAGCAGTTCTTCATGGTCACTTAATAATGTGGCTAGGTAATCTTAGATTGTAATAATGATCTGCCAAATAATCCTGCCCTAGTCCCCCAAGGGTCATATACTACTCTATGTGGCAATAGGGAGTTTGCAGATAAGACGAAGTAATTTATAGAACTTCCAGGGTGTGGAGCAGTGTTATAGGTCTTTTGTGTGTGTGTGTGTGTGTGTGTTATAGGTCTTAAGTTGTGGGGTGTACAAGTTATTTGTATTGAGGCTCCAATAAAATACTGTACCAAAAAAAAAAATCAAAGACAGTTTAAGGGTTTATTTTGGATCACAGTTTGATCATAATTTGTCATGGTGGAGAATTGTGGTGGTGGGGTCTTGAGACAGCTAGTCATATTGCATCCATAGTAAAGAACCAGACAGCAATGGATGCTGTTTCTTAGTTCCTTTTCTTTCTTTAGTCAGTCTCGGACTCAAGCTTATCAAATGGTACTGCCTACATTATAGTGTGAGTCTCCCAACCTTAGCCTAGTCTAAAAATTTCCCCATAGGCCTGCCCAGAGGTTTCTTTCTATAGTGAATTTAAGTCCTGTGTAGTTGGCACTCAAAATTAACTATCCCAGGGCTTGTGTTATATTGTCCTTTTTTAGGTTTTGTGTTCTTGACTACAGGTTCTTGACTGTAGTGATATCTTTTTTTGTATTTAATAAATAAAGGTTTCCTGAAGTTCAGAGAGTAAAACAGCTGCCCTGATCAGCCCTATAGATCAAGTAGTGGTGACACACACCTTTAATCCCAGCAGCCACACTAGTTTGCCATAGAAACTTGGCGATAGTAGTGCACACCTTTAATCCCAGCCATAGGGAGGAATAGAAGATGGGAGAAGACGGCTCTCACTCACAGTCTCTTTCTGAGATTCCTGGAGGCAAGATCGACTTTTTGGCCTGAGGTAGAGGTAAGAGCCAGTGGCTGCTGTTTTGCTTTTCTGACCTTCAGCTTGAACCCCAATATTTCTGTCTCTGGGTTGTTTTTTTTTTTTTTTAATTAACTGTGCTACACTTGGCATAGCCCTGGCCATCCTGGTACTCACTAGGTAGTCTAAAATAGCCTAGAGTTTCTAAAACTCCTATTGCTTCACCCTCCCATGTGCTGGAATTACAAGCATATGCCAATGTACCTGGTTCCTTATGTTTCTGGTATACTGGAAGGGGTTCTATCTAGAGACAGATACCGGGAAACTTGTGTTGTGAGGGGTCATTGTTGTAATATTCTACCCCGAGAGGGTTTGGAGATGCCAAGTAGCCTGGCAGTTCATGCTCAACAATTTCTTTTATAATTTTCCTTATGCATACGGAGGGAAAGCTCTACATTTGGCAAAATATAGATGTGTAGATTTGAAACATGCATGAAAGACCTTTATTACATCATTTTTATTATTATTCAGAGAAAATCGAATTTAAAAATGACATTCCAATAAGAAGGTAGTTCTGGTTTTCTAGACATAGCATTTCAGAGAAACTACCTTTTCTTTTCCCCTGGGTATTTTCTAGGATATAGCCCTGTACTTTAGTATGCTTGAGGGTAAAAGATGTGCAAGAGCTCTGTGGGTGGTTGGGCCCATTGGGGCCACATGTCTTCCTGTGTAGGAGGAAGACTGACAGAATTAACTGGGAACACTTAATAAATTTTCTGTAAGTGAGCCTGCATTCGTGGTCTCATGTATAACGCACAGCTCCTTTATCAGAAGTAAGCCATAAGGAAAGCTGCTGGAGACTACGGCAGGGAGTCTTTGTGTGCCTCATCTCTGCAGTTTGTCATACTTCCTTGTGGGGAAGGGGTTGTCTCGGATTGAGATACAGTATGTACATACCTCTTGGCCACTCGAGTGCCACTGTTGTACACGCTGCTTTCCATGGCAGCAGTGGGAGCAGCTAGAACTCGGGCTTCCCTTGCGTAGGACTTAGTCTGCTTAGCTTTCTTGTTGGTGGTAGTTAGCTACTTTATGGGCTCCAAAATTGAATATGTGGTTTGGGTCTCAAGTCACATAGAGACAAATCAGTACTTACCAAGTAATCTATTTAGGACTTCCTTGGTGTTCATCTTCCTTGTCATTACTCTTGGTAAGCTCTGGAGTGTACACTTGCAGTTTCATTCTAAATAGTATAGCCAGTGTACCAGATTTAAGCTGGCTCTGACTGGAGCATCATGATGCTCTGCGGGACTCTGCATGGGCTAGTATGCCTCAAGGCTTAGCCAAGACTTACAGTGAAGCAGAAAGGGGCCGCTGCTGCAGCTTGAAGTGTGCTCCAGAAAGTGAGAGAAGCAGTATGTTCATCTTAGCCTAGATTGGGGGGAATGTAGATTCCATTCTCGAGACCGAGGACTGGTGGCAAAAATAGAAACATAGACTGTAATCTAAAGAAGCAGTCTCCCCACTAAGAAACCTTATCTCTTTTGCCTGATAAGAAGAAAGTCAACAGTGATGAGCTGCCTTTCTTCTCACAGTGTCCTGTCTCCTTTCTATCAAAGGTCTCAGTATTTAAACAATTTAAACTGGATCTTCATTAACGTAGAATTCATACATACATACAGCTGCCAGCAAAGCTAATGGAGAACTAATGAAAGGCATCAAATAGTTTCTGGTCAAAATATTTTCATTGATTTCACTAAAATAATTGGGTTGGAAATGGAAAAATGTTATATTGCTTATTAGGTAAATTAATTAAAATATGATTACAAAGCTGAAATAAATAAAACTAAGCTCAAACAGTTTCTTTACTTCCATGTAGAGGGACTGTAGGACAGTTTAGAAACATCTGCTGTGAGGAAGTTTTAAGCAGTTCTTGTTTTTGTCTTATCTAGGAAGAATTTTAAAGCCCTGGGATTAGGAAGAGACCCAAACCTAAGAGTTGGCATCTTCAGATAACTTCCCAGCAGTTTTATCTAACACCAAACCACACCCAGAAATATTTCATCTGAGTGAAGAATGGTGGACTTGCTCTACTGATGGGTTCATGCAAAGCACCTAACATCTCTTTATCCCTTCTATTCAGCTGCCAACCAAGATTCATTTATAAAATTTCCTGACCTGTCACTGGGTAAAAGTAACCAGCATTGACCATGGCACGTGGGTAATAGCTCAGAAGGAACGGCAGGCCTCCCTCGGCTTGCACTCTTCACTCACTCACTCACTCACTCATCATTCAACTCTCCACCATCATGTCTAGGTACTGCGTATTACAGATTTGGGCCGTGTTTTTAGTATGTTTTTCAGGCTCTAATTGGAGCTCCCCTACTCTATCCTTTGTATAGCAGTATTCCTATGATGAAAAGTTACTAATGACAACACAGGGGACAGGGATCATTTCTGGGCCTGGAGGAAAGTTGTAGAGTTTCAAAATCCTAATGAATAAAACAATAAAAACTAATTCTAGTTGAGAGTAGACTTTATTTTTCTTTAGTCTCTCATTGATATTTTTGAGGCAGGGTCTTTCTTATAAAGCTTAAATCAGCCTCATATTATAAATAATAAGACTGGCCTTGAACCACCTACTTCTATCTCTCCCAGGTACTAGAATTACAAGCCTGTGTCACGATATCTGGCTCCTTTTCGGGAGGAGGTGAGGGGATTGAACCTTGGGCCATATGTGTGGTAGACAAGCACTCTACTACTGAGCTATATTTCCAGCCCCATTTCTATTTTTTTGGATTTTCAAGACAGGGTTTCTCTATGGTTTTTGGTGCCTGTCCTGGAACTAGCTCTTGTAGATCAGGCTGGTCTCGAACTCACAGAGATCTGCCTGCCTCTTCCTCCCAAGTACTGAAATTAAAGGAGTGCACCACCATCGCCTGGCCCCATTTCTACTTTTTATCTTTGAGACTGGGTGTTGCTAAATTTTCTAGGCCAATCTTGAATTTGCGATCCTCTTATATGAACCTCCTTAGTAACTGAGGTTAGAGGCCTGCATCATTAGACCTGATTTGCGCTCCTTGTTTTGAATGCCATAATTCCTTATTCTTCCTTTCTTAGACCCTGAGACCTTAAACTGAAAAGTAAAATTATAAAGTAAAACATCCCAAAATTCTTGTATGAAGAGCTAAGTAGTATTGGTTCGATTGATTTTGTGGCATCTTAAAAAAATCTTTGAGAGTTAGAGTGCGTGTGGATCACAGCTAACAGTCAGATAGCAGTGGTCTTGGCAGCCTGCCACGGAAAGAGAGTGCTGGGTTTGACAAGTCCAGTTATCCTCAGGGCTTATATTAGATCTCTCTCTCTCTCTCTCTCTCTCTCTCTCTCTCTCTTTCCTTCATTGAGCAGTCTGTCATAGGATGGAATTTGTGTGAAGAACAATAGACTCAAAGAGTGTTGCTAGCTAATACAGGTGAAATTGAGGGCTATTTAACATCTTAAAGGCATTCAAATCTATTCTCTTTTCAAAGAAAGACCTGGACATTAAACTATTGAATATTTTGCTTGGGCTTTGATATGTTCTTTTTTTGGTGGGATGGTGTATGTGTGTTGAGCAGGGGGCCTTCATGTTTTTGTGCATGTGTGGAAGCAAAAGATTTTTTGGTGTGTATGTGTGTGTGTGTAGTCCTGGCTGCTGGCTGCCTTGGAACGCACTGTGTAGACCAATCTGTTCTCAAAGTCCCAGAGATGAGTCTCTATCTCAATGGTAAGCTTGGAACTCACCAATTTGGCTAGGCTAGCTGGCCAGTGAGCTCCAGAGATCTGTCTATAACCCTGGTAGGTTATAGACATAGATTACCATGTCCTCATGCGTGCATGCATAGCAAGTAATTTACTGAATGAGGTGTCCCCACCCTGCTCTCTTTGATGTTCTTAAATGGTGAACATTAGGAAATATCAAGAAAACACTCTGTAACTGCCTTCTTATAAGAAACCAAGCTCAAAATTTTCTCTTAATCATGATTAATGCCTTGTATTCCAAATTATTCATAAAACTGGGCTCTGACAGATAGACTGGCTAGAGTTTAAAGTTAACTTGTTTAATTCAGCTTTGTAAAAGGACCAGAAATCAACCCATCCTTCTTTTCTTTCCTCCCCTCTGCCACCCACCTTTCTTTTCTTTTTTTCCCTTAACCTAAAACAAGCAATTTATTCCAGCACCCAGGAGGCAGAGACATATAGATTTCTGTGAGTTCTAAGCCAGCCCAACCAGCTGCTGCTACATGGTGAGACCTTGTCTCAAAGTAAATGAAAGTATTTAATCTGCGCCATCAGTTTTCTCCTTGATCTGCTCTTTAAGAGCTCTGGTTGGTCCCGAGGGAATACAGTGCAGTTGTCTTCATCTTATTACAGACATCTATGGAGCTTCCCCAGCTACTTTTTGAATTTTCCATTTCTCCACCAGATACCTTGTTATTTCATTTTATGGAACTGATCCTATACTCTGGCTTTTGCAGATAAGTACTAGGTGTCTTCACTGAACAATGCAGTATTGCTTTCCTTGAGCCTTTATCTGTCAGCAAGAGGGTCAGCTGACAGAGAGTAGAGTGAGAACCAATGAATGCTTCCAGTCTGTACTCTTGGGAATTAGACAGCATGGTCTCCATTTCTATTTGAGATGTGCATAGCAATATATACCTTCAAGGAATTATTTGTTTACTTATTTCCGAAGCCATTAAAATTATTTTCAGCCTGGCAGTAGTGGTGCATGCCTAGTACTCAGGATGCAGAGGACAGCCTCGTCTACAGAGTGAGCTTCAGGACAGCCAGGCTGTACAGAGAGATCCTGTCTCAAACAAACAAACAAACAAAACAACTTTTTTTTCTTCCTTAGCTGTTAGTGGTGTATGCCTGTAATCCCAGGCCTTGAGAGATAGAGGCCGAAGGATCTGAAATTTAAGGTTAGCCTTAGCTACATAGCAAGTTTTAAGTCAACCTGGGCACATGAGAGCTTACCTCAGAGAAAACTAAAGCAAATAAAAAGACCTTGCTTCAGAAAAACTAATATAACAAACTACAACAGTAATGTTAATATAAACAATGAGGCAGGGTCACGTTCAGGTTGGCCTCTAAACTCCTGAGTTCAAATAATCTTCCTGCCATGGACTCTTGAGTAGCTGAGACTACAGGCATGCAGCATTTTATCCAGATGTGTGTATTTGTTTTTAATTTTTATTTAAGTGTGTGTCTGTGATAATGTTTGGGATGCAATTGTCCACATAGGCAAGAAGAGGGCATTGGACTCTCTGGTGCCAGAGTGAAAAACAGTTGTGAGTTGTCCCATATAGGTGCTGGGAACCAAATGCTGGTCCTTCAGCTCTTTATATATATTTTCAGAAAATTTCTGGGGGCCGGAGAGATGGTTCAGCAGTTAAGAACGCTGACTGCTCTTCCAGAAGACCCAGGTTCAATTCTCAGCACCCAGGCAGCAACCCCATTAACTGTCTGTACCTCCAGTTCCAGGGGTCTGACACCCTCACACAGACATACATACAGGCAAAACACCAATGTGCATAAAATAAAAAGAAAGAAAATTTCAAGGTTGAATTATTGTTTTCTTGCCTTTTCAGGAGCTTAATTACTATTGTTTTTCTGTACTAAGAGGTCCAGGAATTGTCTAATCCCCCCGTCATTTTATCACTCTCTCACAGTGTCCCCTATAAAAGATAATTAGCTGTGGGTTTTTTGGTTTTTCTGAGACAGGGTTTCTTTGTAGCTTTGGAGTCTGTCCTGGAACTAGCTCTTGTAGACCAGGCTGGTCTCGAACTCACAGAGATTCACCTGCCTCTGCCTCCTGAGTGCTGGGATGGATTAAAGGCATGTGCCACCACTGCCCGGCTAGCTGTGTTTTATGACAGGGTTTACTCAATATCAATGAAATGTTTGTACTATCAGAGAAATACAACTTATTACCTCTCTGGTTTGGCTTGGTTTTGATTTTTCTTCCCGCCTGCCTCTTTGCCTCATTCCCTTCTTTTCTCCCCTCTTCTTTATTTTTCAATATTTTGTTTCCCCTGAGATGAGCCCTTATTCTGTAGCTCACTCTGGCCTTGAAGAGTCCTCTTGCCTGAGTATCTTAAGTGCTGAAATTCTATGTGTAAATCTAAACCATCACTCAAGCCTCCCTGTGTCTTTTAACCACAGCTGAAATTTCTTCCATCCAGACCAGAGTTAAACAGCCTCCAGCTTTGGCTTCCTGAGATGAGGTCAGTGCCTTCCTGGCTCTCACAGAGGCTGTCTTTTTGACATGACACAGAAGGCCATAGTCTTTACTGAGTTCCCTTGGCACTCCTGGCAGTTGTTTATTTCCTCATGATGCTGTGTTAATTCACAAGTTAACCTCAATAGTTGAGGAGACTTTTCTTTCTTGAGGGCAAGGTGACATCTTGTATAACCTAGCACAATGTTTTTCCATCACATTAAAAAATAATTGGGGCTCAGTGGTTAAGAGCACTGACTGTTCTTCCAGAGGACCCAGGTTCAATTCTCAGCACCCACATGGCGGCTCACAGCTGTCTGTAGCTCCAGTTCCAGAGGATCCAGCATCCCCAGTGAATGTGCACCATGATGAATTTCAAGGGTGGGGTGAAACTCAGTGGTAAAGTGTGCACCTTCTTCCGTGAAGCCTTAGGTTCAGTTCTCAGTACTGTCACAATAAGGGGTTTCATCACGACACTTTTCATATCTCCTGCCACCAGCTTTGATCTCTGCAGTTTTACTAGAACTTAACTGAATGGCCCCCATAGGCTCATGTATTTGAACGCTTTGTCATCACTATTTGAGAAGGATTAGAGGATGTGCCTTTTTGGAGTAGGTGTGGCCTTGTTGGAGGAAGTGTGTTACTGGGGGTCAGTTTTGAGGTTCCAAAAGCCCATTCTAGGCCCAGTCCTTTTCTTGGCCTGTGGATCAGGATGCAGCTCTCAGCTCCTGATACAGTGGCACGAGTGCTGCCGTGCTCCCGCCATGATGATAGTGGACTAAACTTCTGAAACTGTAAGCAGGCCCTAATTAAATGTTTAGAGTTGCCTTGGTCATGGTGTCTTTTCACAGCGGCGGAACATTGACTAAAACGTGCAGTATTATACTGATTTTGAGGTTGAAGGAGTCACATAGTCTCTTTTAGAGTAGAACACAAAGTTGGAAGGCCTATGTGATAAGAGACTCCACAGAGCAAGCTTGTGTTTCCTAGAGCATAGAAGAAGTTTGCCTGGGAGTGATTGGCTGGTGCCAGGAAAGGGAAAACAGTTGCTCAGTAGCATGCTACCAGGTGACACCACATGGGGACTGTGGGGCCTTGCGTCAGTATAATGATGGTTGTGGTTTTTTCTATTGCTGACTTCATTGTTTTGTGTTTTTTCCTGTTTTTTGATAAATTTCCAAGAAATATAGTGACCAGTTATGTCATGAACACAAAGATTTAGAAGTACTGATCTTGTGTTTAATAAATTAGCTAAAAGTTGCCAGCCAGTTTGTTCTCATTCTGGGTCCTTCAGTGATTTACTGAATTATTTGAGTGAGTCATTTAGTCTGTCTACTTGACAGGTGAGAATATATGCTTCCTTCCATATTTCTTCCAGATATTAAGGACAACTGCTAAAGCTTCCTGCCTTCCTTTGGAAAGCTCTGTGTCTGAAGCCAAAAGGAACCCAAGTAGCTACCTACATATTCTAACCCAGAGTTGGTTGTTTTGGTGCCTGAGCTGCCCGAGACAAGCGAATGGGCTGTCAAGTTTAGAAGTTCCAGTCACAGGGACTTCTTGACCTCAAGAGACAACTTCAGGTGAATTTAATAAAGGAGCATCTAAACGGTGTTAGACACCCTTGGGGCATGAAACAACTCGGCCAGTCAGGTGTAATCCTGTCCTAGGATTACTCACGCCTGTAATCCTATCCTAGCCCCTAGGAGTCTAAGATAGGAGCATCACCTCAACTCCATCCTGACCAGTACTGCAGATGATTGGGCTGTGCAGCAAGAGTAAGACATCATGTCTAGAAAACAAAAGCAGGGCTCAGTTGGTAGAGTGCTGCCTAAGATGCCCAAGACCCGGAGCTCAGTCATTAAGCACCACATAAATGAGACCTTGGTACACACCTATATTCTTAGTACTTTGGAGGTGAGGGCAGGAGGTCCAGAAACTCAAGATCATCCCTGGCTACATAGTTGAGTAGAGGTCTGTCTCAATAACACACACACACACACACACACACACACACACCACCCAAAGTCCACAAGAACATGTTCACCTAAATAGAAGAGGTCACAACAACAGTGAGGAGGTAGAAATTGTCTAGGATTTGTACATAATCCTGCAGCCTTAGTGCTCATAGCATGGTTGTTCTTTGACCTCTTCCCAGCTTTTCCAAGAGTATATAGTGTTAACCATAGATCTTGGGTCACTCACAACTCCTTTGAAAAAGTTAATTTGAAAAAATTAATGTGTAGAGTAGAACATTAAATACTGACATTAAAAGTTACTTCTTAACCTTTCTGAGAGATTAAAGATAACAGCATAAACCAGACCTCCATTACTAAATTTATTACTGACTTAGAATAAGGGCATGTGGCTTAGTAGTAGTGACAGCTGAATTCAAATTTCTTTATCGTACCTCTTAGTTAAGGCAAGTTTAACTTGTCTAAATAAGATTTTCCTCTTAGCTGGGCAGTGGTGGTGCACGCCTTTAATCCCAGCACTCAGAAGGCAGAGGCAGGCAGATCTCTGTGAGTTTGAGGTAGTTCTAGGACAGGCCCCAAAGCTACAGAGAAACCGTGTCTCGAAAAACAAAACAAAACAAAACAAAAGGATTTTTCTCTTCTCTTGTAAGGTAGGAATTCAGCCAAACAGTTCAGAAAGTAACCCAACAAGTTGGATGTAGTGACTCATGGGAGGCAGAAGCAGGCTGGTCACAAGTTCCAGGCCAATCCAGACTGCACTGTGAGACCCTCTCTCAAGGCCTAGCTGAGGACAGCAGAGAGACTGTCTCATCTAAAGCTGGTCAGCCGTCCATTCTTGCGTCTTATATTCTTCATCTCTGTTCTTACGATGCTACATGGTGGATTTACTTATCCTTGCTTTCTTTCTCCCCCATAAATGCAGCTTCTATAAAGGCAGGAGATTTTGCCTGGTTTTAAATTTTAAATTTAGTTATTTAAATATATGGGTGTTTTGCTTGTATGTAAATATGCCACTTGTATGCAGTATCTGCAGAGGGCAGAAGAGGGTGAGTTGTCAGCCACCATGAGGGTACTGAGAAGTGAATCCAGGTTCTATGGAAGACCAGACAGTCAGTGCTGTAGTGCAAGCCATCTCTCTGACACCCCCGCCGTTCTGTGTATTGCCTGATCTGACCTGAGACTCACTGCAGTCCAGGATGGACTCATGTCAGTCCTGCCTCTGCCTGAAAGTACTGGTGTTACAGGCAGGAGCCTCTGTGTCTGGGTCTTCTTCCTTTGTAATTTTGGTGTTTATGTATTTATGTTCTCTCTCCTACTAGATTGTTATTCTTCTCAAGTCAAGAGCATTGTTTTAGCCAGGCGGTGGTGGCAAACACCTTTAATCCCTTCACTCAGAAGACAGCAGCAGGCGGATCTCTATGAGTTTCAGGATAGATGGGGCAATACAGTGAAACCCTGTCTCAAACAAACAAACAAACAAAAAAGAGTCTTGTCTTGGACTAAGGGTGTAGCTCAGTTGTTAGAATGGTTGCTTGACTAGGTTCAGGAGGCCACAGGTTCAGTCTCCAGAATCACATAAACTAGGTGTTGTGGCTCACACCTGTAACCTCAAAACTTAGCAGGAGGGTAGAAAGTTCAGAGTCATCCTCAGTAAAGAATTACTCATACTGGGGCTGGAGAGATGACTCAGATTAGGAGCACTGACTGCTCTTCCAGAGGTCCTGAGTTCAATTCCCAGCAACTACATGGTGGCTCACAGCCATCTATAATGAGATCTGGTGCCCTCTTCTGGCATGTAAGCATACATGGAAGAAATGTTGTATACATAATAAATAAATAAATCTTTAAAAAAAATTACTCATACTTGTTGTCTTAGGGTTTTTGTTGCTGCGGTGAAACATTTGGTTACACTACCACATTGTAGTCCCTCATTGGAGAAAGTGAGGGCAGGGACTCAAAAACAGTATAGTAACCTGGAGGCAGGAGCTGACTGTTGCAGAGGCTCACTGGCTTACTCCTCATAGCTTGCTCAGCCATCTTCTTATAGAACCCAGGACCAACAGCTCAGGGGTGGTGCACCCACAGTGGCCTGGACCCTCTCACATCAATCACTAATTAAGAAAACGCCCTACAGTGAGATCTTGTGGAGTCATTTTCTTAGTTGAGGTTCCCTCATTTCAGATGATTCTGGCTTGTGTCAAGTTGACATAAAATTAGCCAGGTTACTTACAGTCCCCAGATTTTCTATTTCAGCCTGTTACAGTGTAATGCAGTGATTATATTTCTAGGACATTCACAGAAATAAAAAAAAAAATTCTGTTGTAAAAATGATACCTGTTTAGAGGGAGGGTAAAGTTAGGAGCTAGAGAGTTCAGCAATGGGACGATTTCTATAAAAATGTTAGGCATTAGTTCAAAGCCCAAATTGACAAATCTAGTATGTGACTGGTTCTGTGTGCCGGCTGCCTTTGTATATGTGTGCTCGTCATCTTCAGCACTCCTTTGTAGAGCAGGTTGGTCTAGAACTCCTGGAGAGCCTCCGCAGTGCTGGAATTACAGACCTGCACCATCGTGCTCTACTCATCTGAGGTTCTTACAGTGCATAAAACTGCTCTGTGACCATTCTTTCAACAAATGTCAAATCAAATGGCTGGGCACAGTAGCACTCACTCATAGCTGCTGTGAAGACTGTAGCAGAGACATTACTTGAACCCAGGAATTCAAGATAGGCCGAAATAACATAGGGAGATCTTGTCCGTTAAAGTCAACCAAATGACTGAGAGTCACATGGCTATATTCCATATCACCTGTGCCCAAAGTAAGCAAATGATCTAGGATTATGATAAATTGCTGTTATAATTCAGGTTATAAAATTTGGCTTCTTAAACTGGGCGGTGGTGGCGCACACCTTTAATCCCAGCACTCAGGAGGCAGAGGCAGGTGGATCTCTGTGAGTTCAAGGCCAGCCTGGTATACAAGAGCTAGTTCCAGGACAGGCTCCAAAGCTACAAAGAAACCCTGTCTCGAAAGGGGAAAAAAAAAAAAAGATAGTTTGTTAAATGCCCATAGGCTTGCCTACAAACCAATCTTATTATGGAGGCATTTTCCTTGTTGTATTCTCCTCTTATCAGATAACTCTAGCTTTTGTCAAGTTGATAAAAAAGCAAAAACAAAACTCCAATCCTTTTAAGGAGATTTTATAAACTCGGCAGTGGTGGTACCCATCGCAGAGGCAGAGGCAGAGGCAGAGGCAGGTGGATCTCTGAGTTGGGAGCCAGCCTGGTCTACAGAGAGAGTTCTTGTACATCCAGGGCTACACAGAGAAGCTCTGTCTGAAAAAAAAGGGGGGGTGGGGAGTAGTATTTGAGACAAGAACTCAGTGACTGCCTTAAAACAACTGTGGCTCTGGTTGTCTGTCTCTTCATTAGAACACTCTTGCTGCCTTTCTTGTGTATAGTGTTTTTGATGGAAGTCGTATCTTCCTAACTAGGTTTTCATCTCCAACAAGTAAGAAGCACATCTTATTACCATTTTATAGACATCTTCCACAAATCTGTTTGATAAATATCTGTTTAATATTCAGTTCTCTCTCAGCTGTCCAAAAAATGCTTTGTTTTGTGATCACAAATACTTTATTCTGGGCATGTTTCAAGACTTTGTACTTTAGATTCCAAATCTCTGTCTTTGTTAGCCATAGTAAGGTTAAAGGCCAGGGCTTCATCTCTTTGCTAATGATACTGTCATTGGTTGGCTCAGTGTGTCAGTTGTTTTTATAGAACATAACTTAGGCAATTTCTATCTAGCGAAGTATGTATCCATTTCAGAAATAGTATTTCAGAGAAACACTATACTATGGCATCACTACTATAGAGAATTGTGAACGTGCTTCCTCTTTCCTACTTTGTTTTCATAATCCTCTGCTGCAGAGAACCAGGAAAAGTCAGCAAACGTCCCACTCCCCTGTCCTCTGTAGTTTCTATTGTTTTCCCCTTGCATTCTCTGAACAACCACATGGCTTTGTAGAGAGTATCCTTTGTGATGTGCCTTTGACTCCTGAGCTAGAGCCTCAAGGGTGACATTGGTATGTGTGTGAATGGCCATATTTTTATTTCTTTCAAGTATTGTAAGGAGATTCTTCCCACTAAAAAGATAGTTTATTACAGTTCCCAAGAGAGGGGTTTACAAGGGAAGGAAAAAGGGTGCCACACAGCACATACACAGGGCCACCTGGGAAAATACCAAGAGGCCAAAAGGAGGTAAGAGTGATGGAAGGGAGGAATGAGTGAGGTAGAGTAGATGGGCTGAGTAAAGTTTATAATCAGATTAGTTTCAGGAATTTTGGACTCTGAACTGTAGGAGGGGTTGCTGTTGTCCCTACCTTGCCCTGGGGTAAAGGCTGTCCATTGATTGGGTTGTGTATTAAAGGCATTCTCTTGACATTAGCACTGGGAGAATCTGTTATTTGTGTTTAAAATGCACAATCATTACATGTACAGGCGTAACGTGTTTGCTTGTGCAGTATTTTACTTGGACTTTTTGAAGTCCATTCATAAACCCACAACTCAAAACCTAACTTGGATCCTGGGGATTTCATGTCTTTGGATGTTGAATTTTAATTAAGTTTATCCCATTAAAAAAAAAGTTTAGTTAATTATCTGTTAAAGTGAAGAGAGCATAGCAGCAGCTCAACCTCATGGTAAAGCTTTTCCTTCTCTTCCTTGTGACTTTCAGAGAGACGCTTGTTTGCGAGTATTTGATGCCTACATCCCTAATTGCTGCACCAGTCTGTGCTCAAAGGGCCTCCTGATGACATTTTAAATACATGGAAATTTTTGAATGCATGAAAACATCTAGTACTGAGTCTCTGGGGCAGTTTTGCTCTGGCACCTGCTCCTCTCATCTTGGAGTTGATCCCATTGCCTAATTCTGTAGATCGTTTCCAAACCTTTCATTAACCATTGTTGAAATTTTACTTTTTAACCTCAGCATCCCTGCTTATCAGTAACAGAGCTATCTCTGACTAGTAGGAATCTCCTAGAATGAAAAGCTCCCCATCTTTCCTTTTCTGACTTTTCAGAGCATGAAATGGCAGTGCTAATCCTGTTGGCCTTGAGGCAAAAGTCACTGCAGAGGCTCAACAAAAGAGAAGGCCTGCTCTCAGCATGACTCCTCCACAGGTCATAGGAGGAAACTTCCACATTTTACCACCTTGCAGAGGAAAACCTGCCCACCCCAGCTTTGTTTTGCCTGCAGTTATGAAAGAAGTCAATTCTTGACATGTTTTCCCTGTATGAAACCATCAGTTTCTTCTCTTTCCTCTTCCTTCCTTCACACCCTTCTGCTGTCCTTCTTTCCAACCAGGTCTTATTTTTTGGAAAGTAACCTAGGCTTCAGCTCAAGCTGGCAGTCCTGCCTCAGCCTTTTTTTAGTGCTAGGATTACATTCATACACCATCACACCTAGCTTCCCTTTCCTTCCTTTTCTTTTTCTTGCATGTGCGAGCACGCACTCACACATGCACACACACATGTGTATGTGTGTAGAAACTAAACAAAAATAATCTATTTGCCATTGACAGTATGGAGTAAGGAGACTAGAAGATGATTTTACAGTGGAGAAACTCAATTACAAGATTTTTTTCATGGCCACGTTATCCAGGTTGTGTGCCCCCTGCCTCAGTTAAATCCATCAGCCTCTTACTGCTCAGAGAATCTCACTAGACACATTTGCAGGGGTTGAGTACTCTTCTGAAATGCAGAAGTCAACCCAAAACATTTTTAGGAAATCTTGTGTTTTCTTTCTGCTGATTGAATATGTTTCTCAAAGTCAATGGTAGCTTAAACTGACAGGGTCAACAAAATGGAGCTACATTTTGTTCTGCCTAAAGTGTTCTTTAGTCATGTATAAAGGCCTGTGGGTGTTCATTGGTCGTAGGACCCAGATGTGACAGGCTCAACAGAGGCCCCAGTCTCAGTAGTTACACCTGGTTCCAAGAAAGACCATGAACTGAGACCACCCAGGCACCACCCAGGAACAGACCATCTAAAGAAAATTCCTAATGTTTCAACCATTGTAGATAGGATCGCCTGCCAGCACACATTCACACCTAGACTAATGTCAGCCAATCAGGGGTCTGAGCTTTCGAAATCCCCCATCCCCACTTTTGCTACTATAAAAAAACCCAATCCTAATTGAGCTCAGGGACCCTCCAACCACTCCAATACTTTGGACACACAGAGAGTCCAAGTTTGGAAACTTGTATAGAATAAAGGCTCTTTGATTTTACATATAGAACTCGGTCTCCGAGTTGGTTTTGGGGGGACTGCATTATCTGGGCATAACTGTATTCACTGTATCTCTAAGAGTGATTTGAGACAGTTTCTATTCTTATGTCCTGACAAGTAGCAAGAATCTTGTTTCTGTCTTTAATATTTACTTACCACATACCTTGTATGGCATAACATCAAGATATTTCATGCCTATCCTCTCAGCACTAGGGAGATACCATCCAACCGTATCATGAAATAAGAAAGGGGTAGGGAGAGAACTCTATTAAGAATGTGCTATGGGATTCAGATTCAGAGACAACACAGAAGGGAAGCGGAACAAGTTTCCTTGATTTGTACATTCTGAGTTGACTTCTAGTGGACTGAAGTTTAGATCCATCCTCCAGAAGAATGAACGATAGTAGAACATCCTGCCTGGGCAGGGAGTGTTGAGCAGAAGGACAACGACAGAGTAAAAGACAGAAGCAAATGCTGTGGGGCTTCCAAAGAGAAGATGGTGTCAGAGTGGTGAGAGTAGAGAAGATTTCTTATCAGGAGCTAAGAGACCAGGGGATTTTACAAGGCATTTTACTACGGGGTAGAGGTGAGGTTATCCATAGAAGGATTAGAGTGAACAAAATATACATATAGAGATATGTTTAGAACAAAACTAAGTATGAGTGCCAGGAAGACAGGTTTCAGAGATATTGTTGATGATCCTGACAAGTAGCCTGCCTCATCTTAAGCAATACAGAGCCATTCGAAGGTTTTTGAATAGATAGATGAGTTGACACAGTTGAAATTTTCCTTTTAAAAATAATCCGTCTTGGGACTCAACAGTTAAGAGTGCTTATTGCTCTTCGAGAAAACCTGGGTTCAGCAACCAGTAATTTCCTTCTTGACCTCTGTGAATAACAGGCCACATACATGGTCCACATACATACACACAGACAAAACACTTATACACATAAAGTTAAGTAAGTAAGCCTAAAAAAAAATAACAAAATAAATCAATCTTGAAGTTGGATACAGTGTCACATGCCTATAACTCCCCCACATAAGAGGCAGAGGCAGGAAGATTATTACAAGTTTGAGGCAAGCTTGGTCTATCTACATAGCAAATTCCAGGCCATCCAGGGTTACATAGTGAAGATCCTGTCTTTACATTACATATTATAAGTATGAATAATACATCTGGCATTGAAAGATAAAATGACAGTACAGAGAAATAGTTTTTTAGAGGAGGGGCCCATAATTTAGAATTAGTAAGAGTCCTTTGTAGTGTTCCCTTTATTCTAAGAGAGGTTTGCATAGTTCCAACTTTCTTTGTAGTGGCTAATAACAGATGTGGTCTTGAAAATGCAGGTGAATGCTGTCCCACCATAATCCACAGGGATTCCTGACTTGGTAGCAGGTCATGTTTTCTGAGTGAGGTACTTTAACTGCTTTGGTAGGGAAAAAAAAAAAAGGCACCAAAAATACATCTCCTTTTGCCTTCTTTTGTACAGTGTCTCTTTTGAAAGATAGAAATTTGCCGTCAGCTTTTCTTCAACATTTATCTAACCTGACATCTAAAATAAGCTTTTCTTTTCTTCAAGGTAAGATGTTATATGGTGTCAAGATATCATCTGACCCGGCACGTGTATGATGTTTCATCTGGTCAGTCAGACAGACCTTTTCTAGTTTAAACCCTGAAACCCATGACCATGGACTCCCCACTCTTGAGCCATACAAACCCCGTGTGACAGTATGCCATTCGCAGTGTACCAAAGCAGTAGCTCAAGCTTCATGTGGTATCAACTTGATACTTCAAGACTAAAGATGTGTTTCAGTGGGTGTAATCTTTCTGTGAGGATTCCAAGTAAATAGGATGTAGTAGCCTTTATGCCTGCTTGGGGATTTAGTGAGACTTCATATCCTAAAATACTTCACTCTAGCTTATTACTACCTCCCCCACAGCTCACTGGGCAAAGCCAAAGGTTGTGGGAGACTGTATAGGTTCTTGTTTTTGTTCCCAGTTGTTTATTGCTTCTTTCCTTCTTATGAGAAATTCTAAAAATGTAAGAAATGTGTGCAAGTCTAGGGTTCAGCCCTATTGCTGCAGAATAACAGACAAAAATGAGCGCTTGTGCAGGTGCATATGTGGCGAGTGTCCGGAAACCCTCTTGTTATCAGCGTGTCCTACCTCCTCAACAAGTTGAGATTTTTATTTCTTATCATCATTGTAGCACATGCATGCACGTGTACACACAAACACACACAACTTTTCAGGGTCCTACTAGGTAGCCTAGGCTGACCTGGAACTCATGATCTGCTCCCTCAGTCTCACAAGTACTAAGATTACACAGGTTTGTACACCCAGACCTTACTCTCCAGGGCAAATTAAATAACTAAATTTCAGGTAAACTTGAAGTTCATTGAACTCCCTTAAATTTTCTCACTTCACAACAAGGCAACTTCTATCATTTATTTGAATGGTTGCAATCCATCTTTTATAACTTAAAATCTTAAGAAGGTAGTATTTTCTGTTTGGGAATTTTTTTGTTTGGTTGTTTTTTTTTTCTACAAAAGACAACCAAAGTATATTCATTTAATATGCAGTACATGCTCTTAATTTTAAAAATAGAAATGAAACAAAAGTAATACCACTGCCAAAAGTACATAGTCATTTATAGACATCAAGGAAATGATAATTTTAAGAAAATGCAATAAAAATGGCACATGGCTAAGCTGGACATCTTGGTGGGGGATTTTGGCTAGAGACCTGCTTTGAGTAAGCAAGGGCAATTGCTGCTGCTTCCTCCTCCTCTTCCTCTTCTCTCTATGTTTGTTTTTAGTGTGGAGAGGAGCACACATGCCATAGATCTTGTGTGAAGGTCAAAGGACAATCTGTGGGAATTGATTCTTTATCCTATGGGTCTCAGGGATTGAACTCAGGATCCTCAGACTTCGTGACAAATATCACCAAGCTGTTTCACTGCCCCCTCCCTTAATAGGTTTCTTACAGGAACTTCCTAAAAACTGTGGAATGTTTCCAGAGTTGGTCAGCTTATGTACAAAGAGCAATCAGTGTTTGGTTCTCCTAGCAGGAGGGAGAACACAAATGTATAGGTGGCCACGTATCCTTGAAGATGACAAGGTAGATCTTGCTCTGGAGTACACATTGGGGTAGAAAGTAGCAGGGTATGAGAAACTTCCCCGTAGATATAAGGATAGCTGCTAGAAATTGGGGGATGGACACACACACACACACACACACACACACACACTTTGTCTGCTATATATATATATATCCCACACGTTTGCCACATGAAGCCAGAAGAGAATGTCAGATCCCTTAGAACTGGAGTTACACATGGTTGTAAGCCACCATGTAGATGCTACGAACCAAGCCTGGCTCCTGTAGAATAATAGACAATATTGTTAATTTCCAGCTCCAATTTTTGTTTCTGTTTTTCTTTTGAAACAATCTCACCACGTAGCTGTAGCTGGCCTGGAACTTCCTATGTAGAACTGTCTGGCCTCCAGCTTACCTCTGCTTCTGCTTCCCTAAGTGCTGGGTTCAAAGGTTTATACCGTCACACCTGGCAATAAATTAACACTGACTGATCTTCTACAACTGTTCCCCTAATGGTCTTTACGTATTTGAAAAGATTGTCTGACTTCGGGAAAGCAGAGATTTTGTCAGCAGACATCACGTAGGCCAACAGCCCCTGTTGGTGCCTCTTGTCCCCAGGCACCACTGCTGCATCAGTTCCTTTGTGGGTAGTACTTGCTCATAGCTCTGGGAGGCTATCCTGGCAGCATTGGCAGGAGACAGAAATCTGAAGGGCACATTTCAGCTCCTGTGTTCTTCAAGATATAGTTATGTAAATCTGCACATGATGGCACATGCTGTAATGCCTGTCATCATCCTAGCACTTGGCAGGTGGTGGCAAGAAGATCATTTCAAGGTCATCTTCAGCTATGTGGAGAGTTTAAGGTCACCCTAGGCTACATTGCCCTTTTATTTCTTAGACATATGAAAGGCATCTCAGGGTACCATTCTGGTTCTACTTACCTAAAGAGCCTGAGATTCATGAGTTTCTTTCCAATTCTGGACCAAAGACTTTCTCTAGTCCTTCCACTCATAAGCTCCATGGAACATGCTCTAGTCTTCTAAGGCTGCAAGTACACCACCATACCCAGCTATGTGACATTTAAATTAGAAGGGGAACTGACCCTTTCCTCTCAGGTAGCTCTCCATTCCAAGAAAAAACAATTATTCAATGTCTACTGAAGAATTGATTACTTAAGTGCACACTAAGAATCACTTGAACTCAAATGATATGTTTGGTGATAGTCAGGAACTCAGATACATGGCAGGGGTTTCATGTGAAAGTAACAGTAGGGTTCAGGACACTTCTGAGAAGAGGGTTGTTTTTGTTTGTTTTTGTTTTTAGTCTTTTATTTTGGTTTTGAGTCTTGACTTTTTGGTGTACTTGGTGTGTGTAAAACTAGAAGTCAGTTTTATATCTCAAGAACTGTCTATGATGATGATGATGATGATGCCAGGGCCTTTCACTGAGCATGGAGTTTCCCATTTCATCTAGACTGGCAGGCCTTTGAGCACTCAGGATCTGTCTGTCTGTCTACACTGTGCTTACAGGCATGTTTGGAAGGGGGTATCTTATATATTTACTTATTTTTAAAAAATTACTTATTTTACATACAATCAGTTTCCTCTGCCTCCTCTCCTCCCGTTCCCTTCCCCCACCTCCTTTTACCCCCACCTCCTTTTACCCCCACCATCCTACTCCTTCTCCTTTTAGAAGGGGTAAGGCTTCCCATGGGAATCAACAAAGCGTGGTATATCAAGTTGAGGCAGGACCAAGCTCCTCCCCCTGCGTCAAGACTAGTCAAGGCATCCCACCATAGGGAATAGGTTCCAAAGAGCCAGCTCATGCATCAGGGACAGGTCCTGGTCCCACTGCTAGAGTCCCCACAAAAGACCAAGCTACACAACAACCCAGATCCAGAGGGCCTAGGTTGGTTCCATGCTGGCTCCCTAGCTGTCCATCCAGAGTCTGTGAGCTCCTACAAGCTCAGGTCAGCTGTTTCTGTGGGTTTCCCCTCATTATCTTAACTTGCCTTGCTCATATGATCCCTCCTCCCTGGCTTCAACTCCCAGAGCTTAGCCCAGTGCTTGTCTGTGGATCCCTGCATCTGCTTCATCACTTGCTGGATGAAGGTTCTATGATGATAATGAGGGTAGTCACCAATCTGATTACAGGGGAAGGTCAGTTTAGGCTCCATCTCCACTATTTTTGTTTGTTTGTTTTTGTTTTGTTTTAATTTTTATTGCTTTATAAGTAATACCATCCAAAATTTCCACTTCCTCCCCTCCTCCCATTTCCCTCCCGCTCCCCCATCCATCTCCACTATTGCTAGGAGTCTTTGCTGGGGTCATCCTTGTGGGTTCCTGGGAGTTTCCCTGATACCAGCTTTCTCCCTAACCCCATAATGGTCCCCTCTGTCCTGCCCCCAACCTAACCATCCTGATCCCTCATGTTCCCACCCTCTCACCTCTTCCCCTTTACCCCTACCCCTCTAACCCCAGCTTTCCAAGGGCATCTCATCTATTTCCCAGGGTGATCCATGGGTCCCTCTTAGGGTCCTCCTTGTTACCTAACTTTTCTGGGGCTGAGGATTATAGCCTGCATGCCTAGCTTTTTACAGTGCTGGATGAATGAACCTTAGGTTTGCACATTTGGCAGCAAGCACTTTACCCACCAAACCTCCCCAGACCCTTTTCGGTTTTATTGAGACAGGTTTTTGCTATGTAGTACTAGCTGCCCTGGTACTTAGTATGTATGCCAGACTGGTCTCAGACTCACAGTATCCTTCCCTGCCATCTAAGTGTTAGGTTTACAGTTCTGGGCCTAGCATTATCTGGGTTCTAAGACTGAAGAGCTTGATGGAGCCGGTTGACTTTCAGGGGACATCCTTTGGCTGTATCACAGAAATGACCCTCTTAACTTTTCCACTGTGTGCCTGGTATTGATGACTGAAGAGTGGCTTTTAATTAGAAACTATTTTAGAGCCAGGCAGTGGTGGCACTTGCCTTTAATTCCAGCATTCTGGAAGCAGAGGCAGGTGGATCTCGGTGAGTTCGAGGCAAACCTGGTCTACAGAAGAGTTCCAGGACAGGCACCAAAGCTACACAGAGAAACCCTGTCTCAGGAAATGAGAGAGAGAGAGAGAGAGAGAGAGAGAGAGAGAGAGAGAGAGAGAGAGAGAGAGAGAGAGAGAGAGGAAGAAAGGGGAGAGGGAGGGAGGAAGGAAGGAAGAAGGGAAGAAAGGCTTTTAAATCAAGTACTGTTCTCCCAACATCCTCAACAATCCACAACATCTGTGCGGATGTCTCAAGTGTGAGCAGTCTGTGGAGAAACCTACCCATTCACTTACCATGTTCTCTCTCACTTTTACTGCGGATTTTCGAATGGTTCTCTGCACTTGAGAACAACAGTCTGACGTCTTTTTTTCTTCCACTCTGGGATCTGAAGGAAAATACTGGCTTATGCAGTAGGCAGAGTATCTTCTTGGATGTCTGTAAAGCTCCTGGTCACTAGTATTTCTGTCAAGCCTACTCAGCAGAATCAGTATGTTGTTTTTGCAGAATCTGAAACCATCTTTGTTTTTTGTTGTTGTTGTTGTTCCTCTTTTTTTAAAGTAGTGGTCTTACAACCCACTCTGCTCTTGAACTTACTGTGTCCCTGAGATTGGCCTTAAACTCCTTGCTGGTCATTCTACCTCCACTTTCATAGTACTAGGATCCCAAGCATGAGTGGCTGGTCCTAGGCATCTTATTAAGCACATGCTAATTAGGAATTGCCAGCCTTTTGATTTTACTTAAAAAAAAAAAAAAGCCATTTGTCTTAGTCACTGTTTTATTGCTGTGAAGACACACCATGACCATGGCAACTCTTACAAAAGAAAGCATTTAATTAAGGGCTTGCTTAGTTTCAAAGACTTAGTCCATTATCATCATGGTGGGGAGCATGGGTGGAACGAATGGCACTGGAGCAGTATGGGAGCTACATCCTGATCTACAGGCAACTGGGATGGGGGACCTGGTGTGTGTGCTTTTAAAAACCTCAAAGCTAGTGACACTTTTACTCCTAATTCTTCTGATTCTATCAAAGAGTTCCACTCCCTAGTAACTAAGAATTCAAATATATGAACCTATGGGGGCGTTCTTTAAAACCACCACACCACTGGGGTCACATTTGTCTCAGTGTTACATGGCCCAGAATGATACTCCTTTTTGACCAAACTGTGAAACACTTGTAAGATCCTGTTAACATTTTCCTTCATCTCCATATGGATTGAGGAAGCAATACTGAGTATTGTATCTGGAGCCCATCTCTGACCTGACAGCATCTTTGGCTTCCAAGCTCCAAGAGGCTCTTTGTTGGCTCTGTTGCTGAGCCTTTTTCTCCCCTGGTACTGTGACAGTATAAAGTGACACCATGGAGACCCTAGGAGCAAGACTTTGAATTAGAGAGTTGGGAAGCTTAGACATTCTGGGTCCGTCCTATCTGGCCTCTTTTTGCATGCTGCTCTTGCTGTCTTGGCTGTGTGCAATATCCTGACATATACAGGTGCTCATTTGACAGGAGCTTTTCACCCTAGAAGCTGGGCCCCCTAATGAGAATGTAGGCTCATAGAGCAGTAATTCACGTGTAGGTGGCCTGTAAGGAAAGTTTGAACAAAGGAGTTGGTTAAGAAGCTGATTTATTTTTTTGCTTTAACTCTCTTGTCATGTGCTGAGTGGGGGCGGAAGAGGAGGGGGTGGGGCTGGTGCTGCTGAGAGCACTTGTCTTCATTGCTGCCGTCTCTCAGTGTTTATTACTCTGTGATCGACAGATGAGGGAAGCTGCCAGTCAAACCCACGTTCAGCACATTTCCATTTCCCTTCATTGCAAATTTTAGGCTTTTGAAATCTGCATCCTCTTTGCAGCAATGAAGCTTGTTTGCCTCCTCCTGCTGATAAGCCCAAGACCCTCTGGTCCAATTCCCCTCACTCATGCTTGCCCCAAATAATAAAAGCTTCAGGAGTCTCAAGAGTTGAAGACAAATGATTGGTGAGAGCTATCCAGTGAGTCAGCTAACATTCTTTATCTTTCTTTCCTCTTTCTCCCTCAGCCCCCTTTCTTAAGCCTCCCCTTTCTGTCCATCTTTGTGCTACTGAGGCGTGATGAGAGGATGATAGCTTTCCTGATCTTGTCCTTACCAGCCCCCAAGCCAGCATCCTTTGTCTCTGGGACCTAAATATAGGTGATGCCAGGCTGTAAATGTATTAAGTTAAAAAGAGAGGAGGGTGGTGGTGTGATTTTTTTTTTTTTTTACAGTTTTATCCTCCTGCGTATCTTCTGTCTAGAGGTAGAGGCTTTGAGGAAATTCCTACCTGGTGGGAGTGATTGCTAAGTGTTTTTGTTTGGGGATTTTTATGAGAATTCCCTTCCCCCTTTTTCCTTAAATGCTGTGAGTTCTCGAAATGCTGTTCCTAATAATGGTTCAGGAGCATGTGTTCTTGTTTTTGTCTTACTAATGCTTATGGATGGAAGAAAGGTAATGCTCCTCGTTTCTTTCAAAATGGATATTCTACTTTCATACTTACTTGCCCCAATTATATCATTAGTATAATGAAGCAAGCAGTTGCTTCATTAGGACACACATAACAAAGAAGATAGGACTACTAAGTGGTGATGAAAATGGACCTTAGTTTGACCTCAGACCTCAGAATCTAAGAACTGCCAGTTGCCCTGCCAATGGCCAAGATTTGCACTGGGTTTCACAGTTGGGAAGGAGTCAGGACCCGATAAGGAGTGCTCATTCTCTCTGTTTAGGGTGGAAGTACATAGCTGAACTCCAGGTGACATTAGTGCTTTCAGAGCAATGTGACTGAATCACAGTTCACATAGTTAGGAATCACAGTAGTCAGATGGCAGCCTCCTTACCTTCAGGCTTTCAGTAGATGACAAGTTATGATAGTATGAGCCCTCCTTTGTTTGACCTGTTTGCTGGGAAGAATGGTCATGGTAATCCTCTAGAGCTCTGATTTCCAATCAGACCTAACTACCTTGCTGCTTTTAGTAGACAGTTTCATGCCATGTCTGCAAATAGCTTTGTGCATGTTCTCTACTCATGTATCTCTTCTTTCATGGTGTGTTCTAAAAAGCCAGCTAAATAGAAACAGAAAGTCAAGTAATGGTTGTAAATGTTGATAAGGGACAATAAAGGGAGTGGTTTAGTAGGAGCAGAACTTCTTATGTACAATGAAAATGGTTTGGGTATTTTTTTTACAACACTGTGAATATTCTTTAACATAAAAACTATTTTATATTATGTTCTGTTTTGTGATTTTTTTTTCTTTTTAAAGCCAACACCAGATTTTTGGTACTGCTTACACTCTGAATTTGTTATATTTCTCATTGCTGGAATGAAACACTCTGACAAAAGCAACTTAACTTATTTCAGTTTATGGTTCAAGAAGGTGGCTGATAGCTAGAAAGCCACAGGAGCTGGAAGCAGCTGCTCCAATGCATCCACAGTCAGGAACTGGAATGATGCGTGTGGTGCTCAGCTAGATTCCTCTTGTATTCAGTCCAGGATCCTAAGCCATGCAGTGATGTCACCCATAGTTAAGGTTCATCTTCCCACCTCAGTTAACCTAACCTAGATAATAGAGATAATAGGTGTACTCAGAAACTAAACTAATGTGGATAATTCTTCCCATGTGTGCTTGGAGCCTGAGTAGCCATCACATACTGACTCTGGGAAAGCAGTACCTGCTGCTGTGAGACACGTTCATTTTTCTTTCTCCTGTTTGTTCCTCGTTAAGCCATAGAATCCGCACTTGAATTGTCTTGAAAATGAAGCTGTGGTACGTAGAAATACTCAGTAGCTCTTTCTTTTCCTGTCCTTGTAACTGATCATATTCCAGGCCTTACTTGTTTCCAGCATTGAGCCTTTACACTGTTGTTTGTTTTATTGGCTGTGTTTGATACCTTTGGCTTCAATAACATCTTCATTCTGTTCCTAAAGTCCATAGTCTGGATGTGGACTAGTGTGGCTCTTGTTCTTTAGAGGAGGAGCTTTGTTTTAAAGTATTCACAATAAATGTTGCTCTACTTAGGGAAAGGCATAATTGTTGCAAAGTACACATAAGTTAGTAAATATTTACAAAATATTTACCCTTTCAGTGTATATTGTGTGACGGTCTTGACACCGGAGAAGCAACTAGTTGAGTAGTTAGTTATTAAGGAGCCTAAATCCGATGTACAGATCAAAAACCTAACCTAGAACATTGTCTGTGCTAGAATTGTAGAAACTTATATGCTCTCTTTTTACTGAAAATGATGTCCTCTAACATTCCCCTTATTTTTATGGTGACCTCAGGGGGATAGAAACCAGACTCAGTTCTAACTATAGGTAATATTATCAGAATTGGTCTTTGAAAGTTGACTTTTTTCCTTCTAAAGGAAATTATTCTGTTTCCCCCAAGCACTTTTATGATTGTTGGGTTTCCATGCCATGTATTTTTCTCTAAAATAAAAAAAGCATTCTCTAACTCTGATATGAACCTGTGATTCACTTTTAAGCATACAATGGCATTTTATTTTAGCCATAAAAAATAATGTTCTGTTGGGGGGGGTGGCACACACCTTTAATCCCAGAACTGGGGAGGCAGAAACAGGCAAATCTCTGTGAGTGTAAGGCCAGCATGGTCTACAAATTGAGTTCTAGGACAACCAAGAACAGCTAAGACTGTCTCAGGAAAAAATTTTAAAAGGAAAAAAAAGAAATTCTAATACACACTATAGCTTGATTAAATCCTAAAACTGTCATGTCTATGAAACAAGCCAGATATAAAAGATGATCTCCTGTGTGCTTTCTACTATGTGAAATATCCTAGAGAATCATAAGTACAGGAAGGAGAAAACAGATTAGTGGTTTTGAGGGCTAGGACGGGATTGGGGCAGAATGAAGAGGTCTGGCTATTAATGAGTGCAGTTTGGAAGAGAAGATGAAAATATCTGTTTTAAAATTGATATTTATTGAGCTCTACATTTTTCTTTGCTCCCCTCCCTGCCTCTCCCCTTCCCCCATCAACCCTCCCCCAAGGCCCCCACGCTCCCAATTTACTCAGGAAATCTTATCTTTTTATACTTTCTACTTCCCATGTAGATTAGATCTGTGTAAGTCTCTCTTAGTGTCCGCATTGTTGTCTAAGTTCTCTGAAATTGTGGTTTGTAGGCTGGCTTTCTTTACTTTATATTTAAAAACCACCTATGAATGAGGACATGTGATAATTGTCTTCCTGGGTCTGGGTTACCTCACGCAAAATAATGTTTTCTAGCTCCATTCATTTTCCTGCAAAATTCAAGCTGTTGTTTTTTGGTTGCCTTTTTTTTTTTCTCCTGTGAGGTACTCCATGTGTAAATGTACCACATTTTCTTTATCCATTCTTTGGTTCTGTTGAGAGGCATTTAGGTTGTTTCCAGGTTCTGGCTATGACAAACAAAGCTGCTATGAACATAGTTGAGCACATGTCCTTGTGGCACAATAGAGCATCCTTGTACCCAAAAGTGGTATTACTGGGTCTTGAGGAAGGTTGTTTCCTATTTTTCTGAGAAATCACCACACTAACATCCAAAGGGGTTGTACCAGCTTGCATTCCCACCAGCAATGCAGAAGTGTTCCCTTTTCCCCACAACCTCTCCAGCATAAGTTGTCATCAGTGTTTTTGATCTTGGCCATTCTTACAGGTGTAAGATGGAATCTCAGAGTTGTTTTGATTTGCATTTCTCTGATGACTAAGGATGTTGAACATTTTCTTAAGTGTCTTTCAGCCATTTTAGATTCCTCTGTTGAGAATTCTCTGTTTAGGTCTGTACTCCATTTTTTTATTGGATTATGTGATCTTTTGGTGTCCAATTTCTTGAGTTCTTTGTATATTTTGGAGATCAGACCTCTGTCTGATGTGAGGTTAGTGAAGATCTTTTCCCATTCTGTAGGCTATCATTTTGTCTTGTTGACAGTGTCCTTTGCTTTACAAAAGCTTTTCAGTTTCAGGAGGTCCCATTTATTAATTATTTCTCTCAGGGTCTGTGCTGCTGGGGCTCTATTTAGAAAGTGGTTCCCTGGGGCTGGAGAGATGGCTCAGAGGTTAAGAGCACTTCCTGCTCTTCCAAAGGTCCTGAGTTCAATTCCCAGCAACCACATGGTTACTCACAACCATCTGTAATGAGGTCTAGTGCCCTCTTCTGGCCTGCAAGCATTCAAGCAGACAGAATACTGTAGACATAATAAATAAATAAATAAATAAATAAATATTTTTTTAAAAAAGAAAAGAAAGTGGTTCCCTGTGCCAATGAGTTCAAGTGTTTCTCTTCTATAAGGTTCAGTGTGGCCGGCTTTATGTTGAGGTCTTTGAACCATTTGAGCTTGAGTTTTGTGCATGGTGATAGATATGGCTCTATTTTCATTTTTCTACATGTTGATATCCAGTTATACCAACACTACTTGTTAAATATGCTTTCTTTTTTCCATTTGATATTTTTTGCTTCAAAAATATTTTAAAATAGAAATTGCAACAGTGGTTATGAAATTGATTTGATGCAGTGACTATATTAACAACCCTTGACTTATGTTATTTAAATAGTATGTAGTTATCTTCATAAAGCTACAATTTTAAACAAATGTGTATATACATGTTTGGCCATTTTCTTCATTGTCAGAACTATTAGTGGGAACTCAGGGAACTTGTGACATTTAGCACGGAAGAAGTTTTGTTTGTTGTTAGTAACTCTTTCAGATTTATAATACAAAAAAAAATATAACCAATTTTCAAGTACGTATTATAAAAGTTTTTATGTTAAAAGTATTTTCAAAGTGTTGTGAAACAGATCCCCAGAACACTTTCTTATTGTACATCTGAAATTATTATTCAGGTTTTGATCTTTGTTAAATGGTGACAGGGGTTGACTGAGTGCAGAGTGGTGTCCCGTTCTTGGACAGAGTTAAAGATGGTTGATATGAAGCTTTGTAAATTTAGACTGTTAGTCAGGTCCCCATAGCTGTGACATCAGAGCTAACAACTCAAAAGGGGAAAGATTCATTTTGACTCACAGTTTCAAAGGTTCCAACCCAAGGTTGGCTGGCTCCGCTGCTTTGTTTGATAGCACTGCAGAATATTATGGTGGTAAATGTGTGACAGACGAGGCTACCCTTGAATAGAGGCTGTCAGTGAGTAGAGAAAGAAAGAAGAGACACAGACAAACTATGCCCATCCAAATAGGCTCCCAGGGAGGCCCCCTTCCTAGTTTCTACCACCTCCCAATATGCTATCTAATTACGAACCCATCAATGGATTAATCCACTAATTAAATCAGAGTACTCATGATCCAATCAGTCTTTAAGGATTGGATCCACCAGCTGGGAATTCAACCTTCAGCATACAGCCTTCATGAGACCTTGTATCTCCAAACCATAAGTGTTCTTCCTCTGATATATTCAGGGTTTATTAGAGAGGAAGGCTGCTTTTTATGGCCAGTTTTCATTTCATAAACAGACAGCAGTTCTTTTTTTTAGTTTTTAAATTTTATTTTATATGCATTGGTATGAAGGTATCAGAGTCCTGGATACAGGATACAGACGCAGAGCCCTGTTACAGACAGTTGTGATCTGCCATGTCGGTGCTGGGAATTGAACCCGAGTCCTCTGGAAGAGCAGCCAATGCTCTTAACTACTGAGCCATCTTTCCAGACCCCAGACAGCAGTTCTTTTACTTACTACAAAGCACAGACAGTCCATACAAATTAGCAAGATATTTAAAAATGTATTTAACACCAGATACACTATACATAATAAAAGAAATATCAAGAGAAACAGACAGAGTATCAGGACATAAAGACCAGCCTTAGCTACATAGGCCAGCCCAGGCTGTTTCAAAAACAAAAATCAAACAAAGAGTATTAAGAAATTAATTCCATGGGTCTGGTGGTAGCATGCCTATAAATCTAACCCTTCTCACCTAACGTTGAGAGGATTGTGAGTTCAAAACCAGCTGACATGCCTGGTGGTGGCGGCACATGCCTTTATTCCCAGCACTTGGGAGACAGAGGCAGGTGGATCTCTGAGTAGCCAGCTTAGTCTATGGAGTGAGTTCCAGAACAACCAGGGCAACATATAGAAGTCATGTCTCAGAAAACAAAAACGAAAACAATAACCAGCTTAGACTATATAACAGAACTTTCCCCAAAAGTAAAATAATCACAAATATAAAATAATCTTAAAAGCTCAGTGGTTAAGGTCTTGAAGCATAGAGGACCCAAATTGAATTCCCAACGCCCATGCTGGGCATCTTAAACTGCCTGTAATTCCAGCTCCAGGGGGTCTCCTGCCTTTGACCTCCATGTCTCTAATTCTAAAGTGTACACACATGGCTTTCTCAGAAGTAAATTCGCTAAATTTGTTCACCCTGGACTTTCTAGACTCAGCTTTACTAACCTTATAGCAAGCTGAATCTAAACTCCTGTGTGACAAGATAGCCAGGCAGAAATAGTAATTTTGTGGTGTGCTTGCATCCCCATCCACATTTTTCCCCCTTTTTACTGCTGGGGGTGGGACCTAGGGCCTTGTTCTTGGTTCAGCTACTAAGTTATGCTGCTTAGCTGCACCCCAGCCCCGTTCCTATTCCATTTTCCAGCAGCAGCACATGGCCATTCTAAATTATGCAATCTCCAATGAAGCAGATATTGCAGGACTCAAATGTAATTTAAACGTTTCCTTCTTTGCAGCTTGCCCTTTTTTACCCTCCCCAAATTAGCTTTTCTGATAGATTTGCTAATGATTCCTATTGTTCAGTAGTCTTACTGAACTGTTGAATCATACTCTTCATTTTCCTGTTCCTAGAACAGGTTTTGAAAATAGACTAAGAAGCTGTTTTGGCAAAAAGATTCCAAATTCTCCTTTCTAAGCAACAGTAGACTTGAATATGAGACAAACAGAGGCAGAGATACATGCAGGCCCTCAGACTTCTAGGCCTGTCCAGTGACTGTTGTGACTGTGATGATTATACATATCTCTGAGTTAATGATGCTGGGTAAGCATCTTTAAATCTAAATATTCAAAATTTTTGTTCCAATAACTGACACTGTGCATCATTGTTTTGTTTTGGATTTTTTTTTAAGTGTGTGTGTCTGTGGAAGCCAAAGCAAGGGTGTTGAATTCCCTGAGCTGGAGTTCTATGGGACTATGAACCTACTGTGGGTGCTGGGATTGAACTCTTGTCCTCTTCAAGGACAGCCTTCTCTTTTAACTGCTTAGCCAACTCTCCAGCATCTGTGCTCCACAAGTCACAGATTTCAGAAAAAGAAAAGAACGAAAACTTTCAGATTTGGAGCTAAACATAGTTGCATACATGTGTAATTCTACCACTCTGGTTCTTGCAATTCAGATTAGGAATATTCTGTTTTTAGTTGGATTTAGTTGGAATCATGTGTTTTTAGCCTTTGAACTTTTTTCACTAACAACACACACAGTTGCTGTCTTTTCTCAGTATGTTAGTGATCACATCATATACCCCCTCCCCGCACAGGCTCACCGTGTCACTCAGACTGATATGGGTCTCACACTCTACAGCAGTCTGACCTTGAACTCAAAAGTGGGAGAGTTTTGTTTTGTTGTTTTGTTTTATTAGAGCATTCACTAATGCTTTCTTGTTAGTAGGTCCCACTGTGATTCACTCCCTTATTGAAGGACATCTTGGCTGGCCCAAGTTCTGGCAATTGTGAATAAAGTGTTGTACACATTAATGTGTAGGTTTTTGTGTGGAAATGAGTTTTCTGTTTATTTGGAATAGATACAAAAGAGCAGGAGTGCTGGATCTATTACAGGTAGCCCACCAGGAACGACCACTCAGACACAGTTTATAGTCAATTGAAAGTCTTTTTTCCAGCTGGCTGAGACTGTGCTCAGGTATAGGGGAGGGGAGTGTTTATTATTAAACCCTGAGCATTTAGGCCAAAGGGCTTTTAAAGCCAAAAAAACACATTCTGTTGTTTCACTTAGTAGCAGCAGGGGCACGTTGGCACAAGCAAGCAATTTATCAGAAGCTAAGTTAGTTAGGGCATCTTGACCTCTGGTGCCTAGAATAGAGTTGGGTCATTTTCCATAGGCTCTTCTATCAAGGAGATGAAATTCTAGCTAAACCTGAAGTGGCCTCAGCTAGAATACAAAATGGAGGAACCTCTACACACTCTAAGCCTGTCATAGATCATATGGTAAGAATATGTTCAGCTTTCTAGGAGACTGTTAAACTGTCTTTCTTTTTTTTTCCCCGGAGACAGGGTTTCTCTGTGTAGCTTAGAAGCCTGTCCTGGCTCTAGCTCTTGTAGACCAGGCTGGCCTAAAATTCACAGAAATCCTCCTGCCTCTGCCTCCTGAGTGATGGGATTAAAGGCATGCGCCACCACCATCCGGCAGTCAAACTGTCTTTTAGAGTAGATGTGTGTTTACATTCCCATCAGCAGAGAATGTTACTCTAGGTCTTGCCAGCATCTGGAGTTATCACTGCCTTAAAATTTTGCCGCACTGATACCTGGGGAATGATTTCTCCTTGTTATTTAAATTTGCTACTCTAATGACTGGCCTGAAACTTCTTTTCATGTGCATATTTACCATCTATATATCTTCTTCATCAACTTATTTGTTCAGGTCCTTTGCTTATTTTAAAAATCAGGTTGTTGGTTTTCTAATTGTTTGTTTTAAGAGGGTTTGTTCTTGCTTTTTTCTTTTTTTTTTTTTTATTTCCAGGCTAGCCTTAAATTCATGATCCTTCTGCTTCTACCTTCTGAATGTTATAGAAGAAACTCATAGGATAGGATTGATGTTATAAAGGCTTTGTTAATAGATTGACACAGAGACATGAAGTCACACAAGTACAATGTAGGTAAGGAGCATTGTCTCCAAAATACTCCAAAGATACAGTAGTATGCTAGCAGATCAGTGAAATTTAGGATAATAGGATGTAAATGTTTATTCACCAGGGCTGACCAGCCATTAGGCCTCTTTCCCTTCCCACAACAGAAGACATACTTCTAATGGGCAGTTCATGGGGGCAGTGCATGGTCATAGCAATCATGAGGTTCTGGTCTGCCATTAAGTTCCCTGTGCTTTTATCACGAAAAACATAATTCGGCTGGGGGAGACAAGATGACCCTGGGTAACTATTCAAAAAAGAACAACACTGATATAATTAAAATAATTCTAGCAATATGTAATATCTTTGCTCTGTAGATCTCCTATCTGCCTAACTGGCCAGACTTACAGTCTCCTGTCTCTGTTTAAATTGCTTGATGTGTGAGCTGGGACTGGCACTCAAAAGAATTTTAAGGATGATGGTGTTTGTGGAATACATAAGCCTAAAATGTATGTAGATAAATGAAATCTTGTAATGGGGGGTCTAACTCTTTTTGGACTTTACGCCACTGCCAGCCAGGTGCTGTAGTTAGTAAGAGCTTTCCTTCATTGCTAAGTGTCTTAGAGTGGCTTCTCACTGAGAAGGTATATTACTTCTGTAACACTCGTGCTGGGGTTATAGGCATGCGTCACTGTGCCAAGCTATTACATGCTTTTTTACAGATAAGGAAACCCAGATTCAAATGAATATTTTACAAAACGTCACACAAGTACATACATGCAGGAAATGTCAAAATCTGGTCCATTTGACTCACCTGTGTTTTCTGAAGCCATGATAATAACCAAGCACAAACTGTAAGATTCTACTTCAAGCCAGCTCCAGGCTGAGGCAGAAATAAAAAATCAAAGTTTGCTAAGAAGTATCTACATCATTCTGTGCCTTTTATTTATTTCTTCCTGTATAAACTGACATGGCCACTCCATAGTAAAGGGGAAGGTTTTTTTTCTATTGTAGATAGGAGAAAAAGAACACCCAGACACATTTGGTAGAGTCCAGAGCAGAGAGAGAGAAAAAAACTAAACTAAGCATGGCCAGCAGACTAGACATGGCCAAGACCATCTGCAAGAATGGAGAGTAGGGAATAGAGAAACATAATGAGAGAAACAGGAGCAAAGCGTAAAGAGAACATGCTGAGAATAGCAGGGCTTTAAGAGTGAGCAGCTGGAAAAGGGAGGCCTGTGAACTAGAGGGAGTTTAGGGGAGGGGGAAGAGGTGAGAAGGGCTAGGATTCTAGCATGGACTTTGAAATGTGTAACAGGTATTTGTGATTCTGAAGGAGCCTGGAGGCCAGCACACACTGTGATGTGCTGATAGGTGCCACAGGTAGCCATGCCTTCCTTCTGCCAGAGGAAAGGAAAATGACTCTTTTGGGTAGAGGGGAATTGGTACCACAAGTTTCTGAGAAATACTGGCTTTTATCTAACCCCCAGAAATCTTCCTATAGTACAGGTTGAGCCCAGTTCTGAATATTTTGACTGCCTTTGGAGGTTGAGGAATAGGAATTTCCTTTGGACCTGACACCTGACATGAATAATGTCACAGCCAGTTTGACTGCCTTTAACAGCAGATATTCTAATAGCAGTGCTTTTTTTGGTTTGGTTTGGTTTGGTTTGGTTAGTTGAGATGGTCTTTCTATATAGCCAGAGTAGCCTGGAATATGAATAATAATATACATTATATATATATATATATATATTAACCTCTCAACTGCTATAATTACAGATATATATGACCATGACCAGCTCAGATAGAGCTAAGATTACTTGTCTTGGAATTACAATATACCTGGCATAGAGCTTCCCTCCTAGGGGTGGTTTATGTCAATAGGAAACGTTTGGTGTTGTCTGGAGCAGTGTTCTGTCACAACTATGTAGAAGGGGGCTGGAGAGATGGCTCAACAGTTAAGAGCACTGACAGCTCGTCCAGAGGACTTGGGTTCAATTCCCAGCACCCACACAGCAACTCACAGCTGTCTGTAACTCCAAGATCTGGCACAGACATGCATGCAGGCAAAGCACCAATGCACATAAAATAAAAACAACTATGTAGAAGGGACAGTATTCATGGATGGAAGCCAGAGATGCTACCAAATATTCTCCAGTACACCAGCTTCTTTCCTGTTACCTAATAAATGACTTGGAATACCAGTAAGTGTGGAGGGTAGGAAATATTGAGTATAGGGCTAGAGAGATGACCCAGCAGTTATGAGTACTGGCCGCTCTTCCAGATGATTCAGTTCCTAGCACCTACATGACATCTCGGAACTCCATTTCCAAGGAGTCTGACAGTCTTTCTGTCCTCTGAAGGCATCAGGCAGGCATATGGTGCACATACATTCACCTAGACAATAAAGAAAAAAAAAAGATGCATTTTTGTGGGTTTTTTTTTTGTTTTGTTTTTTGTTGCTGGGTTGTGTGTGTGTGTGTGTGTGTTTTTTGAGTATGTATTCTTGGCTGTCTTGAAATTTGCTGTGTTTTCCAAGCTGGCCTTGAACTCACCGAAATCTGATAATCTCAGCATCCCAAATCCTAGGATTAAAAGCATGCACTCCTGGCAAAAATAATTTTTTAAAAAATAAAGCCAGGAATGGAGGTGCAAACCTTTAATCCCAGCACTTAGGAGGCAGAGGCACGTGAATCTTTGTGAGTTGGAGGACAGCCAGAGCTACATAGTGAGACCTTGCCTCCAAAAATAAATAAATAAATATTTAAGAAAGAGACACTGAGTCTATCTAGTTTATTACATGTGAAAACCTTTACACCTTAGAAGTCTTTTAGTCTCAGGATTGGTCTCTCAGGCATTCTGAGGACGAATGTCACCTCTGTAAATATCCCATGGCTCAGTCCATTAACTGGTGCTGGCACATTGCCTGCACCTTCAGCCAGAACTAAATGGTGGGTTGGATTTTGGGGGTTGTTTTTTTAAACAGGACAACACTTTTTCTTCCTGATGTTTCCAAGAGACAGGCTCAGTTGGCCAGCAGTTCTTGCAAAAGCAAACCTGGTGACAATCCTCTAATCTGTTGCTGGCATCTTTCACTCCCTAATCTGTGTTTACATGGCACTAAAAATTGACTCTCTGATGCCAAGCTCTGTTTCTGTGTAAGTGCTCTGGCACTGTTGGCTGAGAATCCCTCCCCCTAGTTGCTTCACCACCATACACGTGTATATATCACACAGCTGTTTTTCAGAAGCATGGGCTGTATAGGAGGCCTCTGAAATTGGGGGTAGAACTGAAATCATTGTGTCACCAGTTACAAAGCTGGATGTGGATTCCTGAACTGTTTTCCTGGTTGTAGATCTACTCCTCTCCCCCAGAATAGTTTGTTTTTCCAACCTCTCTTAGAAACTAGTGTTTAGTTCATAATACATGAAGAAAACCAATTTACTTTCTTCCATTTGTGGTTAGATATATGCTTTTCTAGTTAAGTTAGAAAAAAAATGGTAAGGAACTAAAGCAATTTGAGACTAGCTGTTAAAGGAGATATCCCTGATCTAGATAATAGATGTCCAAGCCTGGGGAACAATTTGGAAGTGCAGTGGAATGGAGTCTATATCAAAATGAAGAGTAATTCCTTCTAGGGAAATGGCAGACCTAACTAAAATGGTTTAAATGACTTGCATCATTAATGAAGCCAAGAAAATCTGAGCACAGTTCTTTTAAGAAAATCCTACAGAGTTCTTCTATTTTATGGGATTCTAGAGCCATAAAACCCACTGAAATCTTTCAGAAAGGAAAAGGAAAGGAGGATGGAAATACTACAGACATCCAAGCCTCCTTTGAGTGAGAGGTTTTGGGGGTTTGAGATAAGGTTTCTCTATATAGCTCTGGCTGTTCTGGAATGCACTCTGTAGACCAGGCTGTCTCAAACTCTGATATCACCTGCCTCTGCCTCCCAAATGCTGGGATTAAAGGTGTGCACCACAATACCTGGTAGCCAAGCCTTTTCTTGACCCAACAATCAGAAAAGTTTTTACATCAGTTTTGTTTTTTTAACTGAAAAGATAGATTTTTTTTCAGATGTGAAGGTCAGAGGACAATTTGTGGGAGTCAGTTCTCTCTTTCACTGTATGGGTCCAAGAGATGAAACTCAAGCCTTTGGCCTTAGCAGCAGGTGGTTTACCTGATGGAGCCATCAGTAGGTATTTGAGGTCAGTGGCCTCACTGATAACACCTGCAAATACTGTTTCTCCTGCTTTGGGGTAGATCACAACTGTTCGGAAGGATGTTTGATTTTGCAAGACTTTAAGTATTTTAGGACTATCAATTTATTTACAGTAGTATTTTTCAGCTTTGCTAAGTTTTGAGCACCCTTATTTTTTATTATTTATTTGTGTGTGGGAGGGTTGGAGAGAAAGAGAGCACACACATACTCCAGAGCACATGCCTGGGGATCAGAGGATGACCTTTAGTCATTTGGTTTTTCTCCCTACTTCTGCTGCTATGCTGTGTATAGGAGCTTCCACCCAGTTCTCTCTGCCTCCCTTGCTGCTGCAGAAGGGCTGGGATTAGAGGTGACACTACTATATCTGAGTTCTGAGGCTTGAGCTGAGCCCATCAGGGTCTTACGGTAAGCACTTTTGTCTGCTGAGCATCTTCTTGACCTAGAGGCTTTTATTTAGTTTTAGCCCCATAAGCCAGTTTTCCTCTCCAGGAAGGCAGTTTTGGCCATGTTGAAACCACATAACCTAAAAGTGTTACCATCTAGGAAATGAACTGTTATTTGTACCTTTTCTTACAATTTAAAACCAAGACAGGCACTGTTAATAAACTAATGCTGAAAAATATCTTCTGGTACAGTGACCTCCAGCCCCTGGATAAAAGGAAAAGGAGTAAGTTTCTTATACTTCGTGGTTGTGTAGAGGGAGTTTCTCTCTTGATCATCTGAGGAGAGCAGAGAAGTACGAGAAGCAGTAGAGTAATGAATGTAGCTCTGGAAAAGGAGCACATAGAGGTGTTCTCACAGTGACGCTCTTAGAGGGCACAGGCAAGGTGATGCTGGTGCATCTGGCAGAAAACTGTGCTGTCCCAGGGCTAGTTAGCACTAACAAGATCCGCAGCTGAGAATACCAGCTAGCCTGTCTTCCATGCAAGGATCTTCTATTCTCCTAAGATTTCATTCTGTCTGATCAAATGGGTGGTTGTGTATGAAATGCACCTCAGAAGGAGGAGGAGGAAATGACATGTTCATGTAAATGAAATACAACTGCAAATTAAAGTGTCACCCTGTTAAAAAAATCAATTTTTTATTTAATTGGTTACCAAGGAAAAAATGTCATACTGAAGTGTATATCTCAGGGAAAATTAAACTGAAATATTGCAAGTGAATCTGGAATTCAAGGAAGTTCTTGGAGGGGGGAATTATAAAAAAAATTGCCTTAATAAAAATATTCTCATGCTACAAAGTTAGGCTCATAATTTCTTCTGTGTTATATGCCAGCGTTTCAAAAGAGATTAACAAATATTACCTCATTTGTTCTTTACTGCCTCCTCCAGTCACCGTGTGTTGACTGCCTCTTTGCTGGAGGAAGCCTCCTTTTGAGATGTCTTATTAGGAAAAAGGTCATTTACAAAGGAGGAGCTGCTTCTCCCTAAGAGCACTGCATGCTACCAACACATCCAGAACTGAAATTCATCTGCTTTTTCTGTTTTGTTTTCAAACGTCTTTGCCGACATTTGTCTGCCTCTTCAGATGATGAACATCCTCTTCAGCAGTGCATATATTCAGGACCCGACACATTGAGTAATAATGGGAGGGACTTTGAATGGGGCTCCATTTCTACATAGAATTGTTTCTTGTGAAAGGTCGTGTCTAGTTTCTCTTCTTGGTGACTTGCCATCCATATCTCTCCAGCTTTCTTAAGCTTTTTCCCTCTACTAATTCCTGTGTTCCATTACGTTCTGCAGTGAAAGAGAAGAATGTAGTGTAGTCTAATGTGCTCTTTTTGTCTTCTCTATCATCAGGGGCAGTGATTGGAGACGGACAGTCTGCTGTGGCCAGTAACATTGCCAATACTACCTACCGGCTCCAGTGGTGGGACTTCACTAAGTTTGACCTTCCAGAAATCAGCAATGGTGAGTCAGTGTGAAGCTGGAGTGGTAATGGAAACTGAAGTAGCCCTGGATTGTCTCTCTCAGGGAGTTGTTGACGGCTACGCATGTTTCTAAGCTTCTATCCTCAGCTACCAGTTAAGCAATTCAGAAAATCGTTCAGAGAATGTCCATAGCAAATCCCCCCTGGGGAATTTGTGGAGAAGTTCATGGAGACTAAAAGATATATAGATGGAGCTAAGAGAAAGAATATAGGGTTTATGAGCTACACCTGTGACCCTTGAGAAAACGTCATAGTGATTTTAGTCTTGTTGACAAATCTAGGTCTCCGCAAACCAAATGAGCGGTATGGTTAATACCTGATATACAACGTTTCTGACTGGTAAAAGTTTCCTTTTAAAGAAATCCATGACCCCATTGTTGAGCACTGTAGACATTTCCTCTGCCTAATATAGTACTCGTGCATTTCTGAGAGGTGGTGGTTAACCCCTGCTTGATGGCTCTAGTGGCTGCTTCGCCATCACTGTTAGGGCTCTATTCTCATACCAAACCACCACCATTGATGTCACTTCATCTCATTGGTCCTGTTTCTGCTGCTGCATCTCTGTGTAATGGACAGTCCTCCAGCAGTCTAGAAGTGCACTGCCCTTTACCACTAGACTAGGTCTTGCCTTCAGACCAAACTTCTGTAGATTCCATTTTTCTTTTTCTTTTTTCTTTTTTCTTTTTTTTTTTTAGGAATTACTTATTTATTTTGTTTACAGTGTTCTGTCTGCGTGTGTGCCTGCAGGCCAGAAGAGGGCACCAGATCTCATTACAGATGGCTGGGAGCCACCCTGTGGTTGCTGGGAATTGAACTCAGGACCTCTGGAAGAACAGTCAGTGCTCTTAACCTCTTGAGCCATCTCTCCAGCCCCAAGATTCCATTTTTCTAATGTGGTTTTGTATGTTCTTCGTCCCCCTTTAACTTTGGCAATGGGGTGAAGTGAAACAGATCAGAAATTTCATGATGTGAGCTAATGCAGTGATTTTTGATACAGATTCTAGCAGCTTTTTAAAGTTACTGTTGCATGTACAATAACTTCAAATTCCTTGATAATTGATAGTAACCCAAAATTCATCAGTTTTGTACTCGTGTGTGGCTTGGATCTTTTGAGAATTAAGGCCAGTTTGTATTATCTTCCTGTCATTGTAATTCTGGTTCTTGCCTTGGAGCATCTTTATGAGCTTTGATCTGTCCTCTTTGAGTCTTAGGGATCATCTGCTAATTTGATAAACATCTTTTTTCAGTCTTCCTTCACATTACGAGCAAAAATAGCAAATCTGTCAGAAAATTGTAATAAGCCTTGTGGCTTGTTTTTGTGTTTTGCCTGCATCAGTTTGGGAACATGAATTATTAGTACTTGGGCTTCACATCTAAAGTTTTTCCCGGTTAAAGATAGTTTCTCAGGGGCTGGCAAGATGGCTCAGTGGTTAAGAGCACTGACTGTTCCTCCAGAGGACCCGGGTTCAATTCCCAGCACCCACATGGCAGCTCACAGCTGTCTATAACTCCAGATTCAAGAGAATCTGACATCATTATACCAATGTGCATGAAATAAAAAAGCTAAATAAAGTTTTTTTTAAAAAAAGAAAAAAAGATAGTTTCTCAGGATCTGGAGAGATAAATTGCTAATTTTCCAGAGGAATAAAGTTCAGTTTCAAGCACCAGGGGAAACTCAGAAGTGCCTGTAACTTCAGGGGATCTGATGCCCTCTTTTGGCCTCTGAGGGCACCCACACATACATGATATATATCCATTCAAAATGTACACATGCTAGGCATGGTGGCACACAGCTTTCAATCCCAGAACCTGGGAGGCAGAGGCAGGCAAATCTCTTGAGTTCAAATCCAGCCTGTTCTACAGAGCATGTCCAAGACAGTTAGGGCTACACAGAGAACTTGTCTCAAGAACTCCTCCCCCTCAAAAATATATACAGAAATATACATAAATAAAAAGTAAAATAATCTTCTAAATAAATAACAAAGACCGTATCCCTGTATAGAGCAGACTAACCTTGAACTGGCTGTCCTCCTGCCTCAGCCTCAAGTCTGCAGGCATGCAGACTATGACTGTTGGAAGCTCTTCTGTTTTCTCTCTCATGTAAAGTATTGTAAGAGTTTATAGGTACCTTTAAATAATTAAGATATTTTTATCTGTATCATCTTATGATATGCCAGTTTTAATATTCCTGTCAGACAAGGGAAATAAGGTGAGTTTTTCCTGCTTTGTTCTTAGCAAACCCTAAGTAGCAACCATCCATTTTATTCTAATTACCAATAAGCCACATGTCTAATAATCTCTTTTGTTTGTTTAATTTTTGTTTGATTTATTACTCGGTGGGTGGGTGGGTGCTTACACACACATACAGGTATGTATATGCCACGGCACATGCTTAGAGGTCAGAGGAAAACATTCAGGAATCAGTTCTATTCCACCATGAGTTCTGGGGGTTGGACACAAGTCATCATGTGTGTGAGCAAAGTGCTTTCCCCACTGTGTTACCTGACTGACTGGCTGGTGCACTAATCTTTCAGCTCTACTAAGAAACCAAAGCAGTCTGCCTTTTTTTTTCCCAAAAAAAAAAAAACCCAAAAAACAAAAAACTTTTTTTTAAAAAGATTGATTTTATTTATACCAGATCTCATTATAGATGGTTGTGAGCCACCATGTGGTTGCTGGAAATTGAACTCAGGACCTCTGGAAGAGCAGTCAGTGCTCTTAACCACTGAGCCATGTCTCCAGCCCTGCCCTTTTCTTATTAACAACTCATTTGCTTTTTCATCTGTAGATTTCTAACCCATGTCATCTTGGCCATAGTTTATTTACAGTTATTTTGATTTTTTACTTATTATTTAAATTAGATAACATAGTTGCCATTCAATACTTATTTAAAGGATATACAGTAATAAGTTTCCAGCCAGAGGTGGTGAATGCCTTTACTCTCAGTACTGGGAGGCAGAGGCAGGCAGATCTCTATGAGTTTAAGGCCAGCCTGGTCTTTATAAAGTAAATTCCAAGACAGCAAAAGTTGTTAACCCAGAGAAACCATGTCTCAAAAAAAAAAGTTTCAATAGATGAATAGATGACCACAATCAGTTTCAGTTTTGTTTGTTTCTTTGGTTTTGTTTTGTTTTTAGAGACAGATTTTCTCCGTGTAGCTTTGGAGCCTGTCCTCGAACTAGCTCTATAGATTAGGCTGACCTCGAACTCACAGAGATCTGCCTACCTCTCTCTCCCGAGTGCTGGGATTAAAGGCGTGCGCTACCTCTGCCCAGCCTAGTTTCGGTTCTTACATATCTCTTGAGAAATACTTTATGTATGTGTAAACAAATGCAGAATTGTGTTTTCTACCTTTTATGTGATCTAAATGACAACATGCTATATAACTTTTTTGCACTTCTGTACGGTATACCTCAGTGATCTTCCATATTACTGTAAAGAGTTTACTCCTTTGTGTGTGTGTGTGTGTGTTGCGGGAGCATGTGTGCGCACATGTGCGCGCATGTGTATGTCTGCATGTACATACATGCAGAGGCCTGAACAAAATGTCAGTAGTCTTCCTCTATTGCTTTCCCTCTTACTGCATTGGGCCGGGTCACCATTTCTGCCTAGTCAGAAGACTCTCAGGATCTGCCTGTCTCCACTTCTCTATGCTGTGGTTATAGCATGCCTTTCCATGACCAGCGTATTGCTTGGGTGCTAGTGATTTAAAGTTAGGTTATCAGTGTGTGTCCCCATCATGGCCTTGACCTCTTTGCTCATATTCTCACCCCTCCCACTCTTTACCTGGACTTTGGGAGCTCAGTCCAGTGCTCCCATGTGGGTCTCCGCCTCTGCCTCCATCAGTCGCTGGATGAAGGTTCATGTTCATCTTTCTGGGTGTGGGTTACCTCACTCTGGATGTTTTTTTCTAATTCTATCCATTCGTATGCGAATTTCAAGATATCATTGTTTTTTTTTAATGCTGAGTAGTGTAAGTATGTTTGTTACCTGTGCTACTAGAGCTCACCAACTCCAGCCAGGCAGGGAAGGAAACAGCATAGGTCCAAACTAGTCCCTCTGAATGTGGGTTGAATGTGACAGTTGTATGGCCGGGGCAGACTGCTGGGCCACTGGCAGTAGCACCAGGATTTAACCCTACTGCCTGTACTGGCTTTTCTGGAACCTATTCTCTTTGGATGGATACCTTGCTCAGCCTAGATATAGTAGGGAAGGCCTTGGACCTTCCCCAAAGCAATGTGCCTTACCCTCTCTGTGGAATGAATGGTGGGTGGGCTAAGGGGTTTAGGTGGAGAGAAGAGGATGAGGGGAGGGAGTGGGAATGAGATTGGTATGTAAAATGAAAAAAAGATTGTTGGAGTTTTTTCTTTAAAAATAAATAAATAAATAAATAAGTATTTAAAAAATGAAGTTAGGTTGTCATGCTTTCAGGGCAAGGGCTTTTGCCCACTGAGCTGTCTCTAGTTCCTCTTTTCTTGTTTAGAGATAGGGTCTTGGTATGTATCCCAGGTTAGCCTGGAGCTTGCAGCAGGCCTCATGCCTCTGCTTCCTGGAGTGCTGAGATTATAGGCATGAGCTATCACTCCCAGCACAGCTGCAGCTGCTATTGCTCTGCTGCCAGCAGCCCCCACAGCTGCCACTCCCCCTCCTTCCCTGCCCTGCACCCTCTTCTCTTTTGAAAAAATAACTACCTAGTAATTCATTGTAACCAGTGTCCTGTTTGTTGAAGGACTTTGAGTTTCCAGTCTTTCTATACAAACTGCTACAGATTGTCTTTTGCATATGCATGTCAATAAGATAGCTATTTAGAAATGCAACTGCGGGGAAGAAAAGTAAGGTGCATATGTAACTTTGATAGATATCACCCACCCTCTGTATAGATTGTGCCAAGTAATAATAATCTCATCTATAGGTTTTGTTTGTTCTTTTTTTTTTTCTCAAGCAATTTCTTACTCTAACCAAGATTGACTTTGAATTCAGAACAGTCCTCTTTCCTGCCTTGGCCTCTTTTTTTTTTTTTTTTTTTTAAAGTTACTGGTAGTACACACTTTTTTTTTTAAAGGATTTATTTATTATATATACAACATTCTGCCTCCATGTATACCCACACACCAGAAGAGGGCACCAGATCTCATTTCAGATGGTTGTGAGCCATCATGTGGTTGCTGGGAATTGAACTCATGACCTCTGGAAGAGCAGTCAGTGCTCTTAACCACTGAGCCATCTCTCCAGCCCCCTGCCTTGGCCTCTTTGAATACTTGGGATTACAGGTGTGAGCTGCCATGCTTGCCCCTCCTCCCCAAGCCCCATAATCTTTCAGAGTGCTTGATCTTGTAAACAGGTGCGTGTGCATGTGGATCCGGTAGGCTAAAGACTACCAGAAGAACATTTGTGTTTCTGTACATTCTCGATGGCTGCCCATGTGCTTTATCTCTTTCTCTGCATGGTACTGTTTTTCCCTTAGTAATTCTACAGACGTTCTTTATGAATTGGAAAATTAACGTATAATAGGAGTTTCTTGTCATTTTTCTTTTGACTTTGTTGAACATCATTTTTGTCATAGAACTTATTTTAAGTCAAAATTATACACCTTTCCTTTTATGGTTCTTAGGCTTTGTGTCATCAAGATCATTTCTTGCTTTCATATTTTAGTTTTATACATTTAAATCTTTGAATCACTAGGAAACTTAATTCTAGATGATCAACTTCTATGCTTTCAATATGGACAACATTAAAGCCAACTTTATTTGTGTGTATAGGGATATTGATATATACCCTAGCTGTCCTGAAACTCCCTGTATAGACCATGTTGACCTCGAACTCACAGAGATTGGCCTACCTCTTCCTCTCAAGTGCTGGAATTAAAGGAGTGAGCACTCTTTAACACCCAGCAGATTCCTAGTTTTTACTTTTAACTGTTTTAACTATACCAAACATGTATAATTATAGTCTTGATCTTTATTCTTGGTAGATTTAGTCAGTAAATTGGGACTCTGTGTTGCTGTAATACTCATTTTTCCATATTATCTCCCTCCTACTAGAGGGTAACTTTTGGTTTTGTTAGCTGTGCAATTGCCAGGAAGCCTCTGATCCTTAGTTTTATTTATAGGTTCAGCAGGTACCAAGTTGCTGCTCATATGATTTTTCTGCATCACATTTAACCCTTTTCTGGAATTAGGTTAATGAGTCTTGCTACTTGTTTCTCTCACTTCAGATTAAGGGATCTAATGAATTCTTACTTGCTAGATGCTAGAACTTAGTGAATAAAGCTTCACCTCATGTAGATTTTTATTTATGTGTGTGAGTGTCTATGTGTGTATATCTTCTATGTGTTCAGGTACCTGCAGAGGCCAGAAGAGGGTGCTGGATTCCCCAGAGCTAGAGTTCCAGGAAGTTGTGAGCTGAATGATCTATTCTAAGAACTGAATCCATAGCCCCCTGAGGAGCAGCAAGTGTTCTTAACCATTGAGCCATCTCTCTAACCCCTCATGTAGAGTTTTTATGCTACTTTTCTGAACAAAAAAGGGAGAGGGGAGGAGAAGAGAAAAACCAATTAAATTTCACTCTGGGGATTATGTTGTTTGTTTGCATTTTGAGACAAAATCTCTATATCCTATACTTGACTATCCTGGAACTCACTCTGTAGACCAGGCTAGTTTTGAACTGACAGAGATCCACCTGCCTCTGCCTCTCAAATCCTGGGATTAAAGGTGTGGTCTGTTATACCTGGCTCACTCTGAATTTTGAGAGTATACTCTTCCTTGGTGAATGACTTTGATCACTAAGGTACCCTGGAAGCAGAGGTCATAAGATCTAGTGGATGAGTCGTACAGGGAAAACTCTACAGGGGATGTAGTGACTGTCATGCATGTTTACAATGCCACCTGAAGCTCTGGTCTTCTGCTGTAAGTGGATGGACTCAGAGATGTAGCCAAGGGGAACTTTTGCTTCTGATTTAAACCCTCTTGGGTTTTCCAAGGCTGTGTGTGATGCTTTTGTAAAGTACTGCAGCTGCCAATCACTCCCATGACCTCATCTGGACAGTAGCAGGCTACGCATGGATCTTTGTGGGTGTTTGTTTATAATTTATGGATCTGATAGGAAGGCAGAGCCGTCTGCTTCTCCAGGCATCATTATTTCTAGCCCCTCCTGTTCCCTGCTAAGGTATTTTGGGCAGTATTGTATTGCAGAGTCTAAAGCATGGCTTCCTGCTGTTTCCTTCATCATTTTTTCCCCTTGGAGGTACCCCTGAACTTCTTGTTGTTTTTTTCTTTTTTGGTGGGTTTTGTGTTTATTTTTTAATCGTTCATTTGGTTGGTTGGATTTGAGAGCCTAATTGTAACCCTGGCTGACCTAGAATACACTATGTGGATCAGGACAGTCTCAGTCTTGCTTCAGTCCTTCTGCCTATGCACATCCTCACCCCTCAGTACCCTGATTATCCATGTACACTGCTGTGCTTGGCTTCCCCTGAACCTCTTAAGCAGTTTTGGTTTTGTTTATTTTGTTTCTGTACTAGGATTGAATTCAGAGCCTAACACATATAAACAATCTCCCATTCAGTTATGTCCCAAGTTCTTTTTTCTTTCTTTTCTTTTTTTTTAAATGTTTTCTTTATTATTTATTATGTGTACAGTGTTTTGTCTGCTTGTACACCTGCAGCCCAGAAGAGGGCATCAGATCTCATTACAGATGGTTGTGAGCTACCATGTGGTTGCTGGGAATTGAACCTTTGGAAGAGCAATCAGTGATCTTAACTTCTGAGCCATCTCTCCAGCCCCCCCCTTTTATTTTATTTATTTATTTATTTATTTATTTATTTATTTATTTATTTATTTATTTTGAGACAGGGTTTCTCTGTAGCTTTGAAGCCTGTCCTGGAACTAGTCTTGTAGACCAGGCTGGTCTCAAACTCACAGAGATCCGCCTGCCTCTGCCTCCCTAGTGCTGGGATTAAAGGCGTATACCACCACTGCCCAATTTGTCCCCAGTTCTTAAGCTAATGGTCCTAGCATCCTTACCTGTCTGTTTTACCACTAAGGGACAACCAGTTACTGAGTTGTCAACTGTGATCCAAGACTTTCAGCATCAGAGACAGCTATCACGTCTAGGTTTCCAAACTCTGCCTATCACTCTTTAGGTGTCAGTGTTCAAGTTTGCTGTAGTTGGTGAGCTGCTTGGCAGAGTGAGGTATGGAACATGAACACAGTTTCCAATGGCTCAGGCTGTATTTCGCTCACATCTTCTTCCTCCCTACGTACTTACCTTATTGCTGAATCCAAAAAGGGATAAGTTGTTCTTTGCCTTTAGAACCTTACTTTTCTCCGCCCAAGAAAAGGAGCAGAGGTCCAAGAACTGTTCGTGTACATGTTAACTCATTGAAATTTCAGCTTTGTGAGAGGAAGCTTCATGCAGGAATTAAAGTAGTGACCACTGACTATTTATTATAACTGACTATTTCTGTTTCTACACCAGAAATTATTAAGCAACAAACAACAAATGTAAACTGCTAATTGGAGCTTTGAAATAAAAATGAAATTGTAAAGGTACTTCCAGGTTCTGTTTATAATGAAGTTACCATATTCCTCTGTACCTGACACATGCCTTTATTAGGGTAGAAACACAAGCCCAGATAAATGGATCACTAGCTGGTTTTCTGAGCTTACTGCAGTCACCAGGAGCTGTAATGAAATTGGGTGGAGTTGGAAGAGGGAGCAAAATTTGAGAGGTGGCCATTGACTTTGAATTATCATAAGATAATGCAAATACAAGCATAGTGGCTTCAAATTGAGACTAACAGAATGCTTTTTGTCCATCTGCTCAGTTTTAACAGGCTTTGCACCAAAGCTTTCCAGAAGAAAAACCTTATTATCTTCCCCACCTCTCATCCTTGTAATCAGTTATATTCTTTTAAAAAGATGTTAGTAGTTTAAGGTCATTATGGTCCTTCCCCCACTTCTTGGTGGTAATGGGATTGTAACTGGGTATCATGCATACAGTCAGTGTTCTGCTACCACAGTATCCCCAGCCCTCTTCATTACTTTCTATACTTAGGTCTCACTAAGTTGTCCAGACTGGCCTTAAACTTCTATCCATCTGCCTCAGCCTTCTGAGTAGCTGGTAGTACAGGCCAGGGCCAGCAGGTTCAGCTCATTATAGACTTCTGTTTTACCCAAAATACATGTTAATATATGTTGTAGGATGGCTGCTGTTTTGTTCGTGTCTGCTCAAACTCGAAATAAGCACACAGAAACTATATTATTTAAATCACTGCTTGGCCTATTAGCTCTAACTTCTTATTGGCTAGCTTTTACACCTTAATTTAACACATTTCCATTATTTTATATTTTACCCAAAGGCTCATGGCCTGCTGACAAGGTTCTGGCATGTCTGTCTCGGGAGGCTCCCTGGCTTCTCTCTGACTCCACCTCCTTTCTCCCAGCATTCAGCTTAGTTTTCCCTACCTAGCTCTGCTCTACCCTATCAGGCCAAGCCAGTTTCTTTACTAACCAATGGTATTTACAACATACAGAGGGGAATTCCACATTAAATATGTACAAGCTAAATATCTACCAACAAGACAAATGAGCATGTTGGGAACCTTGAGTATAGGAACAGTGGTAACTGTTTAAAACAGTCTACAATGTCCTATATCGCCTTCCTATTCTCAAGTTCTACTTAATATTTTTACGTTTTATTTTTATTCATATGTATTTGTGCTTGTATATGTATGCTTATAAGCATGCAGGTGACCACAGGTTGTTGTGAGCCACCCCATATGATTTCTGGGAATGAAACTTAAGTCCTGTTGGAGTCTTCTGCGAGACCTCTAACTGCTGAGCCATTTCTCCAGCCTCAGTCCTTAATATTTCTTTTTTTTTTTTGTTTGTTTGTTTTTGTTTTGGAAACCAGAACATTTATTTTATGACAGATTGAAATCCTCAAGATGAACTGGATGCTGCAACAGCTGCCCTCTTGGGTTTAGGGGTTGTCCCTTTATGGAATCCATGTCTGAATCTTCGGTAGACAATTTTTAGGTGCCTCATCCACCCGGTTCCGGTAGTGTTTCGTCTCTTAGCCTTGGCACTCCAGTTATACTTTCTCTTGCGCTTGGCAGGGTAGCCGCATTTGCCACGGGTAGACTTCTGAAGGTGGTAGGCCTTAGAGCCACAGCGGCGGCACAACGTGAGGGTCTTGTTGCAACGCTTGCCGAAGGATGACGTTCCTTTCATCATCTTGCTTCTGCCGCCAAGGCCAAAGAGACCGGAAAAGAGCTCCTTAATATTTCTTATTACTTATTCTCCCTGCCTTTGGTGGTAAAGGTCCAAATTGTTCATTTTACTGAGGATTAGGTCTACATCAAGATTAGAAAAACAAACTAATAGCCAGGTAGTGGTGGCACACGCCTTTAATCCCAGCACTTTGGAGGCAGAGGTAGGTGGATCTTTGTTATTTTGAAGCCAACCTGGTCTACAGAGTAAGTTCCAGGACAGCCAAGGCTATACAGAGCCTGTCTTAAAGGAAGGGAGGGAGGGGAGGAGGGAGGAAGAAAGGAGAGAAAGGAGGGAGAGGGGAAGGAAAGAAAAGAAAGAATGAAAGAAGGGGGAGGGGAGGAGAAAAGGAAGGGAAGAATGAATGAATGAAAAAGAAAATGAACTCATTACTGAAGTTTCATGTAATTCCTTTGTGTCTTGTCCTCCCTGGACTCATGTAGTTCCAGAGAAAAAGACTGCCATATTTTGGGGGAAGGGCTTAGGACCCTGTGTCAGGAGCAGACGGTTCCATGCTAATGAGATAAATCCAGCCTTATAGGGTGAACAGATGGTTGGTTGGGAGCTGAGCAGCACAGAGGCCTAATGGTGATAGCAGTAGTATTTGGATGTCATTATTTTATTAGTTAGCAAACAGAACAAGCCTCAGTTTTATGTGCAGTGGTGCTGTAGGTGTCAGCCCCCAGGGACTGGCACAACAGCCAATCATTGTGTTCTGGTGTCATTTTTTTATCTACTCTGTTATCTCTGTAGCTTGGTTAGCAACACATAGGGAAAGGGGACAAAAACAATTTTACACATCATTCTCAATCTCCAGTCCCATAAGCCTTTAAAACCATCTTTCTGTTTTGTTTCCTTAGCTGGTTTCTCTTGCCATCTCACTCCTATAGTTTGAATAGAGTACATTATCTAGATCTGATGAGGGCAGCCTGATCTACAGAGCAAGTTCTAGAACAGCCAGAACTACACAGAGAAACCCTGTCTCAAAAAACAAACAAAGCAAAGCAAAACAAAAAAACCACACAGCAGTGGAGTTGCTCTCTAGGGCATTTGTTATTTACGTTTTCCTTACCTAATCAAGTGTGACTCCAGACTCAGCTGGTGGCTGTGGTGGTAATGGACTGTCCTATAGTTCCTACTAAGTGGTGGATGATCAGATCTTCCTGTCTCTTCTGTTTCCTGCTTCCCAACATTTTAGATTAAATAAGGCAGCTTGCCCCATTTCTAAAGAGGGCCCAACAACATCTTGGTCTCAGAATTTCTAGTAGCATGGTATTTAAGCTTCTCCCCTTTCCTTTGTTCACTGCAGCCTCCGTGAATGTCCTGGTACAGAACTGCAAGATCTACAATGATGCCAGCTGTGACATTTCTGCAGATGGCCAGCTCCTGGCAGCTTTCATCCCAAGCAGCCAAAGGGGCTTTCCTGATGAAGGCATCCTGGCAGTGTATTCCCTGGCCCCCCATAACCTGGGGGAAATGCTCTACACCAAGCGATTTGGTAAGGGATAGGAAGCCCAACCTAATGGCAGAGGTTGACGCTGATGCCTTGGCATAGGCATTCCTAGGTGAGGCACGGTGTGCATGGGTGAGAGTAACTGGTCATGTACTGCCTCTGCCTTCACTGAGGCACAGGCCAGAGAAAAATCGGTGTTTAGGAATCTAGTGTTACAGAAGAGTCTACAGTGAGAGTTCTCCCCGGCACAGGAAGTCACCAGTGTACTTCTGTTACAAAGGCAGTTAGACTTTGTGTTTTAAAAACCTTCCAGATATACATGTTCTTAATCCAAAAAATTAACCTGCATTTCTAAAGAAATAATCAGAAAACTACAAAGATTTACATACAAGGATGTTAGCACCGTATCATATAGGAAAACATCAAATTGTTACTTCAAGAGTTTTTTTAACAGTATTTTAAATAAATGACTGTGCAGTGATATCACTAAATACATTAGCTTTAAAAACTGTTCTTACAAAAGATTATTTAATGATAGAAAACATTTATAATGCCTAAGTGAGAAAAGACTTTAGACCGTGCTTAGAGTATGGTAGCAGTCTTCTCAGGTCATGGGGCCACAGCACTGGTGTCTGCACCGTCCTCTGCTCGGTGCGGGCGCGCTTGCCTCTTTCACTGCTCGCTGCAACCTAGACGATCACTTGAGCACAGCCAAACAATGTGAAAGTTGTTTCCATGGAATGGCAAGCATTCTGAGAAATGTGACTCTCTTCTGTTGGCCCCCAGGTCCCAATGCCATTTCTGTAAGCCTGTCTCCAATGGGCCGATACGTAATGGTGGGCTTGGCTTCCCGAAGGATCCTGCTGCACCCCTCCACAGAGCACATGGTTGCCCAGGTCTTCAGGCTGCAACAGGCCCATGGTGGTGAGACCTCCATGAGGGTGAGTGCCATTGCTTATATCTTTCCTGAATTTGGCAGGTTAATGAGGGACTATGATACAATCTTCCAATCAGGACCAACACCATCATGATCCTAAAGAAATGCTGTAGTTCCGATGACCTTTGAGCCGAGTAACTTTAAAAGATCAGAACTACTGAAAGTTAGGAATGCTTTTGCCCATGCTTGTTGACGCTGTTCTATAATCTCAACTACTCACCTGAGCTACTTATGAGACCTTGCCTTAAAATAAAAGCAGACAATGGGAAGTTATGTCTTGGTGGTATACTTGCTTAGTGTGCAAGAGACTCCCCAGCATCAACTAACTCCAGTCAGGAAATTTGTCACCCCCAAGGTTATGAACTGAGTACCCAGAGGATTTAGGCAGCTTCTCTTTTGTTTGCTTGTTCATTTGTTTTTGTTTTTCAAGACAGGGTTTCTCTATGTAGCGTTGGCTGTCCTGGAATTCACTCTGTAGCCCAGGCTGGCTTCGAACTCACAGAGATCCACCTGCCTCTGCCTCCCAAGTGCCGGGATTAAAGGCATGCGCCACCACTGCCTGGTTTAGGCAGTTTCTTTGCTCCGAATTGTCACACACCCATTTTACCAACAGAGCAGAAATCCCATTTAGGACCTACTCCTGTCTAAACCATTCCTCTCTTGTTTGGACATGAAAACCTTTTGGGTGGAGTGTAGTTAGCTGCTTTCTGGACTCAGCCTGACCTAGTGTGGCTGACTGAACGTCCCGCATCCTGTCGGAGCTTATTTGCCTAGGGTTTTGTCAAGGGAATAAAGCATTTGAACACTTCTCTAATTAAATAATATTTAAGAACCAATGAATTAATTCCTCAGTACTTTGTATAGTTTGTGCATTTGGCGGGCTTCTGTTGTTGTTGATGGTGGTGTTGTTTTGTTTGTGTTCCCTTGTGTGTCATGTGTGGTTAATCTAACCCAGCTGGGTTCAATGTAAGTTCTTTAAGAATATAGTCCCCGGGCCCTCAATTTAGTGCTGTACTTATTGAGACTGGTTGATGCTTGGGTTAGGAAGCATTTGTTGTCAAAAAAAAAAAAGGTTAGAGATAAGACCATAACATGCCAAGTGATGGAAGGGTATGCTTGGTAGGGTCTTTCCTTTGCTGGCCTCGTCACCCTCTGGTTTCTTAATTTATATATAGTATCTTTTGGCTGACTGTACTGAACTGCTTTTCAGTCTCTCGGAATCTGGTAAGGCTCTTTTGTGCCAGGACACCTTAAATCCTGGGATCTTTTCCTCTTCCACGTCTCCAGCTGCCCTCGAGTCTGTCTTCTCCTTTGGCAGATTTCTTTATAGATTTGACCGCTCCCACACCCCTGCCGATTCTCATCCCACCAGCCTGCACTTGTTTCTGTGCTGGACTCTAGCGCCTCCAGAGAGCAGAAACCATGTCTTTTCTTTTATAAAATCCTAGTACTTAATAGAGAACTTGATACACTATAGAAACTAAGTGAATAAAAGAGAATCTCAAGAAAACATCCTCACCCCTTATCATTTCCAGGTGGTAGCTGTCAGAAGCAGTGACATCCTTGAAAACCTCTGAAAGGTGCAACCGCAAGGCACTCTGCTTTTGCTGTCATTACAGGAGAGTTGTGGTGCTTGAGCTCTGAATGGGTAAAAAAGAGAAGACCGTGGTAGTTCACCAAGATTGTTTGAACTAGACATCTGAGGCAGAAGTGGAGCTTTAGTGTAGTGTTCTTTGGCTGGTCTTACACAGACAATAAAAGCACCTGGTGTCTGTTTTTCACCACCTACATCCTGGGCCCAACAGCTCTTTTAACTGACTGTAAAAAAATTTTTTGAAAATTCTTTATGGGTTTTACTTCGGTAATGCTAATAGACCTCTCCAGCTACTCCAGCTACTTTCAAAAGCCATACTCTTATCCAGGTCCTAGGCAAAGTTTATCGGCCCTCCGTCCTTCTCATGAAGAGTCAGAAACACCTGGATAAGGTCAGCTAGCTACAAGCAAAAGCTAAAGTGTCATTTATCATGTGAGGCAAAAGCTGAGGGAATTTGGTTGAAGGATTCTGCTGAGAAGATACAGTGATCCAGTTGGTCCGCTGCTGTCTTGCTAAGGACTCATAGCAGCTAGCCAGCTGTGTGCCTCATGCAAGCAGCTGTTTCTGAGCATGCCACCCCACCCCCAATGAGACTCTTTGATTCTCAGTAAGTACTGTCTGTCATTAGGTGAGAAAACAGACGTGACTGGAAAAATCTCATTGGAAAGCAATCCTCTTGCCATGAGGATTAGTTATCTCAACTAGATTTTGCTCACTCTCACATCCCACTGACTGTAATTTCCTGGGTTTTGAGTTCTTGGTTGCTCCTACATCAAAGAATGCAAAACATTCAGCAAATGTCCCTTAACTCACTCTTTAGTGGAAAGAAGGGCGTACATGTTGTGTACGCCTGTGTGTTGCTAGGCATTTAACTTAGGGCTTCACACGTGCTGGCAGCCTAGCATTCTTTTAGTTGAGCTATGTCACCTTTCAGCGTGTTGGAATTTTGTTGACTGGTACTGAAATCTCTGCCTCTCCCTCTGTGCATAGATTAGCTCTAAGTTAGCTTTGCCCTTGAAACATGTTTGTGTGGAGAAGCAGCCTAGAGTTTCTCTGCCCTGCATCCCCCATCTTTGGACTCACTTCTTAGATTCCCCATGATAATACTCAAAGAGTTGAATGTGTTGTAACATCAGGCATTCCCAGAGGAAAGTCCTCTAGGGCATTGATATATTTTATTTCTCACTAAATGATGTCTCTCCCAGGAGATGATCTCTTACAGGATCCCATATGAAATCTCTTCTGTAAATGGATTGCTAATTGCTAGGAGCCTTGGTGTGCTTATTCTAAGGTTCTTCAGACCTCTGGATTAGTGATTCTCAGCAGAGGTCCTTGGATATTAGAACCATGCTTCCTGGGTAACACAGATTCACTTTAGATTTACAGTCAGAGGAGGACTGGTTCTGATAATCCCAGCAACTCAGAGGCTGAATTAAGATTGAGTCTGAGGCCAGCCCGGCCTATTATAAGGCTTATTATGAGAAAAAGTATTTAAAAAGGTGTAGTAGTGGTGCAGTATCTGGGTTTGTTTTTCTTTTTGTTGTTTTGTTTTGTATTTTGGGTTTGTTTTTTGTTTGGTTGGTTTTTGTTTTATGCTTTTTTGTTTTTTTGAGGTAGGGTTTCTCTATACAGCCATGGCTGTCTTAGAACTTGCCCTGTAGACCAGGCTGGCCTCAAACACGTTAGAGATCCACCTGCCTCTGCCTCCTGAGTACTGGGACTAAAAGAATAGGCCACCACTACCTGGCATCTCCCTGCCTTTTTGCTTGAGACTTTAGAAGACAATTTTATTTCCATTATATCATCAGCTGTTTATACATGATTCTGGTGTAGCTTAGTAGGATAGAGCTGAAAGACCAGACTGCTCTTAACTTCATTGCCACCCGGTCTAGCCTGGCCTCAGAGCTGCCCTTTGTTCATCATGGTGGGAGGGCCTGATGGAGCAGAGCGGTTTACATCGTGTCCGGCATTCAGCTTCCTGCCTTTTTTCAGGTGTTGCTCTTCTCTGGCCTCTGTCTTAACTATCTATACCTCTTCAAGTCTTTGCTTCAGTCATTTTCAGTTTTGTCCTTATTTCTAGAAGGTAGGATCCTTTTAATGTTCCCCTCTCTACTTTCTGAGGCTCCTTATAATTCTAATAATTGGTAGAGCAGTACAAATGGGCCAGGCTTCTATTTGCTCTCTCCCTTTCTCTGTCCACCAGAGAGAGCCCCTAAGCTGGAGTTCCGCTCTCAGACTCCTGCTTTGCTATTTGGTCCCTCTCACTAGAGCAGTGAGGGCTTTCCGTTCATTTCTGCTGCGTTGTAAGTTAGACTTTAGAGATTGCTGAGCTGCTTTTGCTGAATTCCCAAAACACTAAACTGTGTTCCCTCTCAGCTTTCATTTTCTAATTGGAACAAGGCACAATATTGTAACAGAAAACTGCAATTAATTTTCTAAAATAGTGGCAACTTGCACATTATAATAACTTTGGTTGTAACCAAGTGAAAGCATAATAACAAAATTACTAATGAAGCCAGAAATAGTCATATACCAAACTGTTCTTCCAGTGTGTGTCGTAGAAGCCCTATCTTACTTAGGGAAAGAGCAAAAAGTCAGGGCTGGGGCAGGGGCCCAAGGAAAAGACATGTAATTGGCATTCTCAGCTGTAAGTTAGTGTCTTCCAAATGGAAGTTAGCATGCCATGTTCTTTTCCCCAAGGCGTGGACCATCCTTCCCCACCAGATGGTCCAGCACTGGAGCTCAGTGGTGGAGTGCTTTTCTAACACGTGCAAGGCCAGATTCCACCCCTGGCAGCACAAGGAGGAACTGGGAAATAATCCTCAGCACCTTAGAGGCTCTAGGAACTTGAAGCTCAGTGGTGCTGGCTCACACACAGTCTTCTTTACCGTCCTTTGACTTGGACGGTATTTATTGAGCTATTCCTTAATCTTGGAGAAAGCAGATCCAACCTTTAGCTGGGGCCGAGGGGAATACTGAAATCCCTGGCACTTTATTTTTGTATCTTAGAAGGGTATACCATTTCTTCAAGGGGAGAGTGGGACAGAAGCAGGACAGCTTTGTTGTCAGAAATTATTTACTCCTTCCCAAGATTCTGTCCTCATTAATTTCCTTAACGCTGCCTGTCAGTTGAAAAAAAAGCTGCTTCCGCTGCAATTATCTTAAAGTTGACTTCTACAATGTAGCACAAAGCATCTATCTTCAAAAAGTTCCTTTCTTCAGAACATTGTTGAAAAGGGGGAGGGACAAGTTAAAAGTCAGAGGTGTCTATGATGTGATTTGTCAGAGAAAGGGAGAACAAAATACAAAATTAAAAATAACATTAGAACTGCCGTCAACGCTGTTCGTTCAGGAGACTTTTTCCATGACACAGTTACACAGCTCTGATGAGCCCTCTCCCCGACCCTACCCCACCTTGTGTCTCTTATTTATTTGACTTTTCGAGACATGGTTTCTCTGTGTAGCTCTGGCTGTCCTGGAACTTGCTCCAAGGACTTGACTGTCCTGAATTCAGATCTGCACCTGCCTCCGCCTTCCAAGTGCTGGAATTAAAGTGCGCTGCTGTCTCCCCCCCTCCCTCCACCATCAGCACCACCCCACCTCTGTGTGTCTTAGAAGAATGGAGTCTTTACTACATTCTAGTCTTTTCACAAAATAAAATTGTGCTTGTGCCTCCTGTGGGTACTAACCTGAAACTCTCGGGATTCAGGGAGCTCTGAAGGAAGAGTCTATTTAGGCTGGTGACGTGGCTCAGTAGCAGAGTGTTTATCTAGCCTGTGAGTTGTCCTGGCTTCAGTCGCCAGAAGGAAAAGGGGAAGCAGGGTGTGTCTCCACCACCACCTATGGTGAAGTTAGATAGCAATTAAAAATGTCCCTAAAACAAAGATCTAGGAGTCTTTTATAACAAGAAATGAGAGAGAGAAAATGTCAGTTTACATTGGACCTACATTTAATAAATAAGAGGGGCAGAATTATGCTGTGAAACTAGAGGGTGGCTGTTACATTTGGATTGAAGGGCTCAGTAGCCAGGGATATTTCTACATAAATAGTCAGAATTGATAACCTTGGAGTTCACTGTGAGTAAGAACTGAGTCCAGGTTTTGATAGTTGCTTAGGAATGTGAAAGAAAGTCTTTCAATATGTCTGATTAATGTCTCTCATCACTTCCCTGCTCCACCCTCCACTCTTTGAATTAAATTTAGGACAACTCAGAATTTTTTTTGTCAAGGTCCAGGGAGGGACTTTGTTGGGTCTAAGACTACAGCAGTGCACAAAAACCCCGGTGCTTCTCAGCTGATGCTTTGCTGCTGCTGTTTCTGTTTGTTTAATGCAAGTGATTGTGCTTTAGACCATCTTGCTACATAGCCTAAGATGGCCTTGAACTCAGGATTTTCCTGTTTCAGCTTCCTAAGTTCTGGGATTTCAGGTGTGCCCCACCATGCCAGGCCAAGCCCTGCTTCTTGACTGGTCTTGTCACTTCCATCTCCAAAATCTTTATTGTGTGTGGCGCCCAGGAGGCATGAATTATTGACTTCATGAATGTGAGTTACATTGAGTTCTGAATGTTATGTGCTTCCCTGGCCCTACATGCACATACAGTCTGTTCACCACCATCAGTGTACACAGTAAATCACACTGAACAGAGACATTAATAAGGATCTTCCCTTTGAAAATAGGGGGTTTCTTGTTCATTTTCGTGATTCTGCTATTCTTGCCTTCACCAGATAAAAAGAGGAAATTAACTAACTTGATATTCTGATCATTGTTTTCAAATAAACACTTTATTAGTCTTTTTCTATTTCTGAGACAGTTATTCTCTATAGCCCATCAGATCGTGAATGGATTACAAGCATGTATCACCATACCAGACTTTAAAGAATTACTTTTAAAAATATAGACTTGGGGACTGGAGAGATGGCTCAGTGAGTGATTAAGAGTATTTACGGCTGCTGCAGAGGACCATTGTTCAGATCCCAGCACCATATTGGATGGGTCACAACCACCTGTGGCCCTAGTTCAAAAGGGATCTGATGTCTTCTTTTAGCCTTTTGGAGCGCGCGCGCACACACACACACAGACACACACACACACACACACTCACACTCAAATAAGTAATAAGATAAATTTTTAAGGGTTGGGAGGTCCTAGAGAGATGGCTTAGCAGTTAAGGGCATTTGCTGCTCTTTAGGAGGACCCTATTCAGTGCCCAGTCCCCATGTCAAGTGGCTCACAACTACCTGTGAATTCAGCTCCAATGGATCCATCACCCTCTTTTGGCCTCTGAGGCCATCTTAACACACATGGCATATTCACACACATACACATGTTTGCATAAAAGTATAAATAAATATTTTTATAAAAAAAAAAGATAGTCTTGAGCCAACAAGATGGTTTATTGAGTAGGCTTGGCACCAAACCTAATGACCTAAGTTCAATCTCTGGAAAACACATGATGGAAGAAGAGAGCTGACTCCCACAAATTGGCCTCTGACCTACACTTATGTGCCATGGCAGGTATGAATGTGCAGGTGTGTACACACAAACACATGCACATACAATGTTTAAAAGAATATTTTAATCTACACCAGGAGTGTCGGGGTATAGCTAAGTGATAGAGAGTTTGCCTAGTATTCACCCTGCCCTGAGTTTTATCTTTAGCACACAAACGTAAAGAAACAGGACTTGGAAATAGCCAATGGGATTCAGGTTTCTTAGAAAGTATTCTGGGCATGTAATCTGAGTGGTAGAACACTCACCTAGCATCTTCAGAACTCTACATTGGATCCTAGGACCACAAAAAGAAAACTAAAGTTAAGCATGGTGATACATTCCTATGATCCAGCATCTCAGAGGTTGAAACAGGGGATTTTAAATTTCAGGCCATGTTAGACTGCAGAGCAAGGTCAACTCTGCCTCAAAAATTAAAACAAAGATGGTGTGCCAACCCCTGGCCTACCCTGAAATATGTGTTTCTTGGCTGTTGATAAAGTGTGCCCATCTATTTTCAGTGGAATAGTCAACTGTTTCTTGCCATCTGCTTTACACTAATCTTTCCCATCTTCATTGGGAAAATTGGTTTTCTTCTAATCAGCTTCTCATTAAAACGGGTTTTCCATCCTTTAGCTTTCTCTTCCTCTAGGTACCATCGTGTACCTTTCATCTTCTATCCTCCATTTTTCCTTTTTTGAACCAGTTTCAGTTATCTTAAGGCAAAGCCTGGCTGCTAGCTGCACTAGACCTCCAGCCATCACTACAAGGTTCAAGTGTCACAGATGATGGCTGCTGGCTTCTTACCTGGCTTGCTCTGAGCAGTGCAGTTTATGACTGGGCCTGATGGTCTGGGTTTTATTGACATGCAGTAGAAAAAAGGGGATCTTGTTAAAGACTGTAGCATGTTTTTCATGTGTTGTGTTCTGTTGGGGACAGGCTTTTCCAGAGCTTGGGCTTCTCTAAAGCTCCTTGTGCAGCACAAGCCTCGGACTGGAAATCTTCTTCCCTCTACTTCTGTGATGCTAAGATTATAGTGCACACAGCCATACCCAGTTCTTTTTGAAATTTAAAGGTTTTCTACTTACCTTTCATTCTTTTCTAATACTCTTCCTTTAACAAGAAATAAGCCCTCAGCCATGCAGTGGTGGCACACACCTTTAATCCCAGCACTGGTAATGGCAGAAGCAGACTTTTTCTTTTGTTCCTACTGTCTTTTGTAGTTTGAGGAATGGATAAGCAGGTGATCCATGGGTTGTGTTGACCCCTAGAAGTGGAGGGAGGAATCATAGTCTTCCTCTACTCCCTTAGAACTATGAAGATTTGGTGACTTGGCCCATTCCCTATTGATGTACTGAGACTGTATGGTTGCTATAATCTATTCCTTCTAGCATATTCTCATTTTCTTTGTAGATGATAGACAAAATGAGAATGCTGTGCTTCCCAGGAGGGGAGATGTGCTGTTAGCACCTGTCATGTTCCAAAGCATAACGCAGGTGAAACCGAGACTTTGCAGACATGAGTCAGCGGTGTGGTTTTGTATGGTTTCTTGCACAGGACCCTCAGGTTCTCACAGTTCTCTTCCAGTGTCCTAGAATTAGTGTAGTTCATGGGATGTCATTCTGGGTCAGGAGGTTGGCAGATGACTGGCATGACCTTTCACACACCTAGGGACTTCAGGACACTTGAAAGGTGTTAAGGAAACCTTTCTTTTTTCTTTTTCTTTTTCTTTTTTTTTTTTTTTTTTGGTTTTTTTTGAGACAGGGTTCCTAGCTGTCCTGGAACTAGCTCTTGTAGACCAGGCTGGCCTCGAACTCACAGAGATCCGCCTGCTTCTGCCTCTCAAGTGCTAGGATTAAAGGCGTGCGCCACCACTGCCCAGCTGGAAACCTTTCTTTAACTTTATCTGTGGAACCTTAGCTGAGGCAAAGCTGTCTGCTACACTGAATCAGATTGTTGGTGCAGATGAACTTGATTCACAGAGCCCAACCCCATCACAGTCTTGCCTGGTTTAGACAGACTCATGACTGAAAAACCACACATGGTTCAGGAGTAACTGGAGCTACCTAACCTTCTGTCAGTTTGGGGAAAATTTTGCCCAGATAATTTTCTCATCTCCAGCGCTTGAGTACTTGTGAGACACATTTTCTCTCCATGAGGGACACTGAGAGCTGTCTAGCTCTGGCCAGGGAAAGGGGTAGAAAACTCTCCAACTCCTCAGATTGGGTCAGGCTCTCTCTGCTGAAGGGCCGTTAGGTTGCGTGAATGTCTGAAAGGACCTCAGAGTCAGGAATCTCGTGCTCCTCCATCTCCTAGGCGCTCCTCTGCCCTGGCAGTCTGTGCTCATCTCCTTCCGCTCACTCTCATGCTTCAGTGTGGTGGTCAGAAGCTAATGTCCATAGCACATTCTTCTAGCTTCCTGCCACAAATTAGGTTGTAGCCTGATCTCCAAATGCTGCTGGTGACAGATCATTGGAGTTGCCCCTTTAACTCTGCTTAAGGACTCGGGTTTGGGAAAGATAACATACAGCCAGGGGATGAATCCACATTCCATGACCCTTAGGGCACAGCAGGCACTCTTAACCACCAAGCCATGTCCTTAGCCCCACATCTTTATTTAAAGGAAAAGTCTTGCTTAGGAACAGAGAAAAAGGAATGCTGTTGCCACCTGTGTGAACCATCACCCAGATATACCAAGTGTTCATCAGTAGCTCTGAGTGTGTTCAAAGCTCCTGCCAAATATGTTTGTATGAGGAGATTAATCCACAGGCCAGGCAGCCATATTCTGGATGATTAGAACTCAAGTTCATAAATTCTCCAGGCCTTTTTTTCCCCCTCCTTAAGATAGAGCCTTATGTAGCCCAGGCTAGCCTCAGATTTGGAGAAGTTCTCCTGCTTCTCTCCCTTAAACACTAGTATTACAAAGATGTGTGTCACTGTACCTGATATCATTGGGCTGGATTTTAGTTAGAAAATTTGTGAGCCCTGGCTAATTCTTTTTAGTTGAGTCTCACAGGAAATATGTTTCTTTATTTACTTAATGTGTATGGGCATTTTGTCTACATATATATATGTGTGTGTGTGTGTGTGTGTGTGTGTGTGTGTGTACCACTTGCATGCCCAAGGAGACCAGGAGAGGATATTGAATCCCTGGGACTAGAGTACAGATGGCTGTGACCCACCTAGGTCACAGGTCAATGCTGGGAATTAAACCCTGGCCCTCTAGGAGAGCAGCCAGTGCTCTTAACTACTGGGTCATCTTAACAGCCCGGCATAGGAGGTCTTTATCGTTGTTTTGATTTGGCTTGGTGTTTTTTGTTTTTGTTTTTTAATTTGGTGCGTGTGTGTATGTAGGTGAACTTATGCCGCGGTGTATGAGTGCTCAGGAGTCACTTGTTTCTCACACCTTGTGGGATACAGAGGTCGCAGGCCTGTATGCAAGTTCCTCTGCCTGCTGAGCCATCTCTGTGGCCTTTGATTTTTTTTGTTTTGTTTTGTTTTGAGGTAGTCTCAAAATGGCCTTGAACTTCTGTTCCTCACACCTCAGCTTCCAAGTGCTGTGTGTTCCTCGATGTGTTCCATCTTAATACAGCAAGCATAGTTAGAGCTCAAGCCAAAGCCAGTTCTGTGTTGGTAAAGGCTCATTCAACCTGAGGACCGCAGCAGAGCCATTCTAGCACAGTACCAGCAGCTGCTAGACACCTTTCTCAGAGCCACACCTGAAAAGTTACTGATCTCAGGATTCTGGTTGTATGATAATATATGGGATGTGCATGCATTGTGGAGATTGTCTTGGTGAAGGCTTTTCTAGTTGGTATTCATATTCTCAAATCCAAGACTGCTTGCTTTGAGCAGATCAGGAAAGAGACTCTTCATTTGAGTTTTATTTCTTTGGAGTGGGGCATTGAGGCAGGGTCACACCATATAGCCTAGGCTGATCTCAAAACTAAGGTCCTCTTGCCCAGCCTCAAGGGTTAGGATTACAAGGCTGCACCACCATTCCCACTCCAGGTTTTAGCTTCAGTGCTTTTTTCTTTTAGTCTCTTTTTTAAATTTTTTTATTTTAAGTGTTCATACAAAATATTTTGAGCATATTTTCTCTCCCCCCCCCTTTTAGTCTCTTATTAGAGTAATCAGAAAATAATTATCAACTGGGTGTGATAACACACAGCTTTGATCTCAACATTCTGGAGGCCCAGGCAGTCATATCTCTGAGTCTGAGGCCAGCTTGGTCTACACAGCAAGTTCCAGAATAGCCAGGGCAACACACAGGGAAACCCTGTCTTGGGGAGGGAAGAAAAGAAAAGAAAAAAGAAAGAGAAAGAATTATTAAATTAGATATGGCTGAGGTGAAAGGATCATTTGAACCCAAAAATTAAAGGACAGGTTGGGCAAGACCCTGTCTCCAGTATAATAATAATTTTATTAACTTTAGTTATCAAAGTACCTTAAATTCAGTCTATATGCACGGCTCAACTACCCTGCCTCTGCCATCCCTAGAAGCAAATGAAGGCAGAGGAAATCCATCCTACCTGACAGTTTAAAGATCAGGGAGGCAGAAACAAAAGTGGGAAGAAATGAGGAGTCTCAACTCCTGCCCTTCCACGGCTCTCTAGGGATCTGAAGTGCAGGCTCCTTGCCACAGTATCCGCAGCTGCTATTTATAAGCTTATGCCATGCCAGGCAATTTTTATATCCCTCATTTCTTAAATTTTCCTACTTATTTGAATGCAAGTGTTTCTGTGGTGGGAGTGATTGGTTGGTCAGTTCCATCCCCGTCCCCTCTGTTGCCCTGCCGTTTGTGGTACATGGCACGGTACTTGGTGCTTCAGCATGCTAGGCAAGTGCACTGTTAAACATGCTGCATTTCAGCTCTCTTTTCACTTTTTTTTTAAAAAAATGTATTTATTTGTTTGTTTGTTTATTTATTTATCTTTGAGATAGAATGTCACATAGTCTAGACTGGTTTTTAACTTTCTGTAACCAAAGATGACTGGTCATCTTGTCTCCTCCTCCTGAGTGCTGGGGTTTCAGCTGTATATCACCACACACGTGGTGCTGGAGATCAAACACAGGACGTCGTGAATGCTTAGGCAAGCACTCTGTCAATTGAACTGTATCCTCAGACTTGAATGTGGGAGATTTTTAAGCTAAGATCTAGACAAGTTATTATGTAGTCACATCAGGGTTCAAAGTTAAGTTCAAGTAAAGGCCCCTGTCTTTTCATTTTTCTCTTCCATGCCCCAATCTCTGACCAAAGGTGCTTTTGAAATGACTTTCAGGTGAGCGTCAGAGATCTTGTCACTGGATTTCCCTTGAGCCCAAACTGTAGATGAAGCCAGGTGACCCTCAAGACAAAGTAGCTTTTGGAAAGATGACAGAAATCACTGAAATGGGAATTTCTGCCTTTGAGAAAGGAGATGGATCTAATGGTGGTTTATTAAGCCAGAAGGCAGTCATGGGCCTGCAAGTTGAAGATTCCCCCTACCCTGCTCCCCACATCTGAATTTACCTTTTGAATTTCCTCAACAATAGCAGCTTTAACAGTGCTTTTAATTAGATGAATTAAGAATGTTCTCTGATGTTATCACCCCCTCCCGCCCCCCTATCACCTCCAATTCCCCATTGCTGTGGGAGCTCTGGGTTTCCATAGTAACAATACTACCAGCCCAGTTTGCCTTTCACTGGTTCTATGCTGGTCACAGGAAAGTGATAGCCATTCCTTTCCAGTGTGGTGAGCTGTAGGTGAGGCCTTTCTGGCCCTTCTGTCAAAGCAGTGAGGTGAGGTGTGCTGAGATTGTTAAGTGTGCTCCTAGAAGAGACTTAGCTCTCTGGAAAGTAAGAGACTCCCACTCCTCCTTCCCCAGGGTCTCAGCCCATTCTCAGTCTAAAGTCTCCTCCTTTCCCTGTGATTAATTTGATCCTCCTTGGATTTCTTATTTTTGGTAACAAGTTGTTTCTCCTCCCATTCTTTTCTCTGTCTCCCACCCAGAGAGTTTTCAACGTCCTTTACCCCATGCCTGCTGACCAGCGGAGACATGTCAGCATCAACTCTGCCCGTTGGCTACCTGAGCCAGGGCTTGGTTTGGCCTATGGCACCAACAAAGGAGACCTGGTGATCTGCCGACCAGAGTGAGTTTCTCAAGGGGTGGGTATGGGAACATGAATCTGTAGTAGAGGCTAGCATATATAAGATCTTATGGTGAATCTTTGGCACTGCCCCCACCCCAAAAAACCACTTCAGATACTGTACTTTCCTGAGTCTAGACAGTGTTATATTTCCTTTGTTGTCTCTTACTGTCTGTTTTCCTAGTTATTGTACCCTCAGGCAAATAAATGGTTCTTTTTAAAAGCTTTTTTTGGAAAGTTTGACAAGTGGTCTCATTTTTATGTAAATGCAAAGGACATGAACCTAAGAAATAAAATTGGAAACAGTCTTGTTAAAACCCCAGTTTGGAGACCTGGAGAGATAGTTCAGCAATCAAGAGTACTGTTTTTCTCGTTGAGACCCAGGTTAGGTTCCCAGTACTCGCATGGTGGTTCACAACCATTTGTAACTATAGTTCAAGGGGATTTGATTCCCTCTTCTGATCTCCACAGGTGCCAGGATAAATGTGTTGCATATATATACATGTAGACAAACATACACATAAAATTATATTTTTATTGTTATAAAATTATAGATTATATATTATAAAATAGTATGCTTTATTATTTATATTATGCCTATAGTATATTATTACATGCTATAAAGAATAATAAAATAAAATAAACACACATAAAATAAATAAACCCATCAGTCAGGTGCTAATCTCTAATAGCATGTTTCTGTGTCCTGTCTCTGTTCCTTTTTACTTGAAGCCCTAGCTCATAATAGTGAAAGCAGATTCAAAAACTCAATTTAAAGTCGCAGTGATTATTACCTGGACGTGAAGTAAGAGAAGAGGAGCAAGAGCACTTCTGTCTTAGTGACACCCTTTTCCCTTTCTCTGGCTTTCTGAAGGCTAGAGGTCTCTCTAGGCGCTTACTCTAGATCCTGGAATCAGCCTGCTTTATTATCAGTTTCTAGACTCAGCCAGGCAGAGAGTGTGAAGCCCTGCTTCACTGCAGATCAGGCTGATTGCTGCGTGGGACACTGTGGGGAGCCAGCTGACTAAATGCTACTTCTGCCTCCAGGCTGCCCTAATTCTATTCTTCACTTGGTGCAGTTTTCTAGAGCGTTGTATAGACCAGACTGCATGTTATAGCTGGTTTTGCAAAGTCTTTGGTATTTGGCCTTTGGATGAACCCATGTTGTCATTATTTCTATTTATTTTATTTTTTTGGAGACACAAGATCTTATGTATCTCAGGCTAACCTCAGACTTTCTTTATCATCAGGGAGGATCTTCTGATCATCTTGCCTCTACCTTCCAGGTTCTGTGATTATAGCCTCTCCCTCAGAGCCAGGTTATGCTGTACTAGGATTTGAATCCAGAGCTTTGTATATTAATTTACCAGGCAAGCATTCTTCAACTGATCTGCATCCCCATCTTCCACATGCCTTTGTTTTGGGATTTGGTGGGGCCTTGGTGTTTTTCCTAAGAATGTATTTGGATCTGTTCTTATGGCCGGGTAGGTGACTGGGGATTGACCCTGTCGATCAGCTAAGTTAGAACAGTGGCACTTGGGAGAGAAAACCTAGTTTATTAGAACTAGTGGTACTTTCATTCCATCTTGAATATTATTCATCCTCCCAAAGAGGCTGCTGTTTACATTTGACCCAGTAAAGGTGGTCTTGGAGCAGGGAGTTCTGGCAGTTACTTGCTCCTAAGTTTCTGTGTCCACGAAGCCTTTCTCCGTACTTCCAGAGCAGAGCCTACCTCTTTGATGGCCCAGACACTGGACCTGTCACTTTCTGGCCTTTCTCTGTGCTGTCCCTAGTCTAGGGTCTGTGTGGGATCTCAGATACTTCTTCTCCCCAAACCACATGACTCTGGTTATCTTTCATCTCATTAGGAAGTCCTAAGAGAAATCTAGTAGACATCTTTTCCAAAATTGATACAGGATTCTTTTCACACTTACCAACACTATAGTTACAGCCTTTCTTTTCCTGTTTTTCAGAGACCTCATTCTTCCACCATCTTGTTTTATCTATGGCTTCTACCACTCACCTTTGTCCCTAGCAAACCCTCTCCTTTATAAAGTGAGAGCCTCCCAGAAGCTCTCTAACCCAGGCTGTTGTCACCCTCCCGATGTCGTGTCTGAACCCTATCCCACATATCTGCTGAGAGTCACAGACTCCTCAGTCAGACGTGAAGGGGACTTTGGCCTCTCTTCTCTCTCCTCCCCATGTGTCGTCTTCAGCATCCCAGAGTCTTATTGAGCCTAACCATCTTTAAAGAAAGAAACTCTAACCTAAGTAAAATGGACACTGGGCCATGCATGGGACAGTCCCGTCCCAGGCCAAGTAGAGGTAACTTAGCCTACCAGTTTTGGTTCTGCTATTTATTCCGATTTCTTGGGATCCCATATTCTTAAGATAAGAAATCTCAGCTCTGCTATAAAATTGGAATGAATGAGACAAAGTTTCCCCAGGTCTCCCTACGTAGCCAAGGTTGGCCTTGACACACACTGTAGCCTGGACTCCCTCACATTCCCCATCACAAGCTCTTCCCTTTATGCCGAGCTCAGCCACCTTCATAGTTGATTTTTACTTCAGACAAGGTAAGAAAATTATCAATTATCTAAGGCCTCCCCACAAATTGAGTCTCTGAATTTTCCAATCCAGATCTCTTTCCTATAACTGGTATTTAGCCCTTTTCCTATCCAAAAAAAAAAAAAAAAACCCTCTAAAGCAGGATATGGTGGTGTATGACTATAATCTCAGGAGCGGAGGAAAAACGACTGTTAGGAGTTTGAAGCTCCCTTGGGTTAGATAGTAAGACTCTCAAAAAAAAATGAAAAATAAAACAAGGCCTTTGAGGTGGCTCAAACAGTTAAAGGGCCTGAGTTTAATCCCCGGGACTCATATGGTAGAGGGAAATTATCAAAGCCCTGAACTCCTTTTGACTTCAGATGAGTGTCACACACAAGTACAAAAGATAAACGTGTTTTTAAAAGTTAGGTGTTTTTTTTGTTTGTTTGTTTTTTGTTTTTTTTTTTTTAGTTTCAAAGAAAGAAGCATATCACAGGAATGTGCACATGCTTTTGTGGCTTCCTGGGTCCTATTTAAGGGAATCAGACAATTGGTTCTTTGGAAAATGGGAGGGCAAGCTCTAGAGTGTTGACATCTGTGATAGGCCTCTTGCCTCGACTGAAAACAGAGAAGTAGGAGGTCAGGGTGCCTGTCTGTTTCATTGGCAGCTGCTTAAGCTTGCTGCCTGTCCCTGGGTGATGTAGTTCCCTGGCACACCCATTCCCAAGGGCACAGAATACAGCCCACCAGCTGGACCAAGATTGTAACCCTCCTCCAAAACAGGTGGCTGCCTGCCTTTGTCCAGACACAGGCAGCTGTGTTACATTTTGTTCTCTCAATGCTGGTCTTGATTCTCTTCCATTGTCTCAACCTCAGCACTCTTGCCAAGCACAAGGACTGGAAACAAGCTCCTTGGGTATCTCTTGGTGGTTGTAAATCCCCACTTGACAGTAGACAAAGGCTTTAGAGAATATCCCATCTCATGCTGGGAAAGAACTCTTAGGACAAGTGAAGGCTGTCCCTTGAGGGCCAGTACCAAGCTATCATGCCATTGTGGCCAATAGCCCAGCTTTCCCTTCCTAGTAATGTGATGTACCTCACTACTTCCAGGCTGCTGCTGCTGTACCTCTGGCTTAGCCACCACTACTGATCCTCACAGTGAGTGTGAAGGACCACTGGCTCCATGGGTTTTCCCTGTTAATGAAGGTGTGGGGAGGTGTTACTAGACCATTGCTTCCAGAGTCAGGTCAGAAGGCAGACGAGATGGGCAGAAGAAAAGTAGCCTGACCATGTAGCACAGGGAACCTTGGCCGAGGGTGGTGCTCCCCCCAAAGCCCCTGAAGGAGCTGCCACTATAGATGGTAATTATAATCAAGCGTTAACCAAGCAGGGACAAGGAGAGCCAGACTGCCACAGAGACTCCATCCTTCAGGAGAGCCAGGTGCCAACTCTCTCCCTCACCATAGAGATAGTGCAGATAAATGCCACTCTTCCTGGAAACAGTCCTCAGAGGCAGCCCTGAGACCAACAGATGAAGAGTGCTCTCAAGAAGCTAGGAAGCTCAGAGCCACAGATTGTGTGGATAGAATATTAGGACCACTGAGAAAGCAAAGCTGTCTCTTATTTCTATCAAGGAGCCCAGGAGGCTTCCAGCAGTGAGACTGATTGAGCCACACCCAGAAGCATAGCTTAGAGAGACTGTTGAAGAGAGTCAGGTGCTGTGTAGAAACCCCTTGATGACTTCCCAGTCTTTATCCCTTTGTATGTTTGTCTAGCTCCCAGGAAGGACCTAAAACAAACAGTGACTCAACCCTTTGTACCAAGAGCTGGCTGCAGATCATTCTTAGAACTTAAAGGGAGAGTCAGTGATGTTCAGTCCCCAAAGAGGGTATCTTCAACTCTGTATTCCTTCAGTACAATACAGTACCCAGATTTGAAATCAGACCCAAGCCTTGTCATTGTAAGACTCACTGGCCACAGAAACAGAATAGTGTAGGCAGGGCTCAGACTCAACGCCCTTCAGCTTTACCATACAGGTGTGTACCGATAGTCACATGCTCCCTGTGATCCCTGTTGGTTTGCAGTTGACCTCTTCAGCAAGGACTCAGCCCCCAGCTCTTAAGGGAGGGCACACGCTGCCTGATTTGTGTGTGTGTGTGTGTGTGTGTGTGTGTGTGTGTGTGTGTGTGTATGTTTAGGGGGGTCCTTGGCCTCTTGTGTCATGTTGATGGTTCACTGACTGGTTCTTCTAAAGGTTTCCTTCTCAGACAGAAAGAAGCTTCCTGGTTACACAGTACATGGTTTGTTGTAGGTTAGGCGTGAACAGTTTGTTGTTGTCACTAGCTAGCCCCGAGTAACAAGAACTACAGAGGCGGGATTTGGCAGAGGCCCACATGGAATTGCAACCTGTCAATAAATCTTGACAAGTTTGTAAATCAAAGGCTTCTTGGCAGCTGGCTTCACGTAGACATAATGCAGCCAGGATTTGCTCACCAGAAAGTGCTGTTTTGGGAAGGCTCTGCAGTTTGCTTCTGGACATTTGCCTTTCTCTAATGCAAGACTGTCTCTCGCCTTTGCCGTCCAGTAGCCTTTTGACCGCACAGAATTAACTATTAGAGGAAGGAACCTGTACTGGATAAGGAGGGATCTGAGTAAGAGTCCAGTGACCATGAGCTCTGCAGGCAGATATAAGAACAGTTGTAGAGGCAGAGATGCCAAGATCAAATACCATCAGGGGTTTCCTGAATGGACTGTCTTCCTTGTTTATAGATGCCTACCATCTCACCTTGCCATGGTTGTGTCTCTAGAGTCCTTGTAAGACCATAGTTCTAAGTTAAGGTCCATCTTGATGGTCTCCCTTAACCATGTTTACCTCCTAAATACTGGTGTTGGAACTTAAGAATATGAAGTTGGAAGAACAGAGCTCTTCAAGCCAAACTCTTGAAGAATGTGGATTTCTTGACTTGTTCTGGAGCACTGTGAGATGTTTTAGATACACTTAGGCTATCTACCAGATCTAATTAGTGAATTTAAAACTGTTATTTGGTTGGTTAGATGGATCGGTGGGTGAAGGTGCCTGACTCCATGCGTGATAGCATGAGTTTGATCTTAAGACCCATATGGTAAAAGGAGAGGACCAACTCCTACACATTGTCTTTAGACCTTCACATGCCTGCTGTACCATGTGTGACACACACAGTAAATAAATATTTAATAATATTTAGTAAATATAAAATGTCTTGTTTTAAGAGGTGTTAGAATGATAGCTTAGTGGTTAAGAGCATTTGCTATTCCTTTTTTCCCTTTTTAATTGAAAAAAAAATTTATATATTCTGATCACACTTTTCCTCTTCACCAATTCTTTCCAGATCCTCTCCATGCCTTTTTTTCTCTCTTAAAAAACAAAACAAAATAGGAAACACTTATAAAACTACATAAATGGAAACCAGAATATGTAAGCAAAGATCAGTAAAAACAAAATGATGCTCAAACAAAGCAATATGAGACAAAGGTCTACAGAAATGCCATTGAGTTTGTTTTGTATTGACCAACTAGTGGGCATGGGACCTACCCTGAAGTGTGACTAATACACTCAGTGAAATTTCATTGGAGAAAATGAATTTTTCCTTTGCAAGCAGGTATCAATTGCAGGTGGCTTCTTGGTTAGAAAGTGGTAACCCACGTTCACTTTCCACTCTTAGCCCTGGGACTCTCTCTGGCTGGAACCAGCGCAGACCCTGCGCATGCTACCGTCTGTGAATCAGTCCTGTGGGTTTGGAAAACAGCGTTTCCTTGCAGTCATCCACCACTTCTGACTCTTAGAATGTCTCTGCCTTCTCCTCTGCTGGCTCTCTGAGGCCTGAAGGGAGGGCTTTGATGAAGACATCCCATTTAAGATAGAGTTTTCCAAGTCTCTTATTCTCTGCACATTGTCCAGTGTGAGTCTCTGTGTTAATTACCATCTACTGTGCGAAGCTTCTCCGATGATGGCAGAGCAAAGCACTGATCTGTGGATACAGTGGAATGTCATTAGGAGTCTTTTTATTGCCATGCTCCTTTAACAGGACAATAGTGTTGGTTTTCCCCTAGGCTCATGACCTGTTCAATCTCAGTTTTTTGCTACCCTAGTAGTGTTAGATATGAATTACATCTCATGGAGTGGACTAACTCCAGAGAATGGTTGCACCAGCATGTCCTGATGGGTTGGTTCACTTGCTATTCTTGCAGAACCCAGGTTCAATTCCTAGCACTCAGTGACTTGACAGTATGTAACTCCAGTTCTAGAAGATCAGACATCCTTGTTTGGCTTTCACAGGCACCAAGCATACATGTGGTACACGTGCATGCATGCAAACACTCAAATATACACATAAAATAAAAATAAGTAAATCTTTAAAACAAACCTTCTCCCTTTCCCCACTTCCTGTTCTCACACTTCACCCTACTCTCAACCATAGTGTCTGCTACAAGGTAATACTTTATCAGAGAAAGACCTTTATTTAATTTTTTGCTTATTCGCTTGATGAGACAGAGTTTCACATAGCCTAACTAGCCTTCAATTCTTGATCCTTCTGCCTCTGCCTCCCAAGTTGCTAGCACTATTGTTATTTGCCATTCTGTGTAGATAGGGAGGGATCTTATCTTGTGTTTGTGGTGCTAGAGATTTTATCTAGGACCTTCTGCATGCTAGATAGGTACTGTATCACTACTGATCACCAGCAGCAGTTCTCTTTAGGGATCCACATTGCTATCCAGGATTGTAGCTTGTGACAAGTCAGTAAAGAGAGATGAGATGACCATTGCTTCCCTCTGGCATAGTGAGAAGCTGCCTGATAACAGTTGGCAGCCCAGGAAGCTCAGCAGATAGAACACTGCAGAAGATCTACCTGAACTACACCTTTTGCCTGTCTTGCTGAACCTGGCCAGGGAGACTCTAGGTCCAGAAAAGAAAACAGTATAGCCATTCAGCTCCGGGCAGATAAGATTGTTAAGGTACCTCCATTCTTCCTCTTAGCATCTTGGCAATAGGAAAGGGCTCAGGGCATGACCCTCTGCTCCTGAAGACCCAGTGGTCCCTTCTGACACCTGTCTATAGCACATGTCTTTCCAGGAAGTCTATCTCTTGTTCACCACTGTGTGTCTGAATAACACTTGGAACCTGCTGCATATCTGGTATTAGTGGGTTTTTTTTATTTTTGACTCTAAGGGAAGCCTACTGAAAGCATTTGGGATATTCAGAATATCTGAGACACTCTGTCTTAGGGTTTCCATTGCTGTGAAAAGACACTATGGCCAAGGCAGCTCTTATAAAGGGAAACATTTAATGGGGTGGCTTATGGTTTCAGAATTTAGTTCATTATCATGTGGCACGCAGGCAGACTTGGTGCTGGAGATAGAACTGGAGATCCCTGCATTTTGACCTGCATTTAACAGATGTAAACTGAGACCCGAGGCACTGCTGAAGCATATGGAGGAAGACTTCAAAGCCTGCCTCCAGTGACACACTTCGTTCAACAAGGCCATACCTACTCCAAAAAAGCCACACCTCCTAATAGTGCCACTCCCTATGAGCTTATGGGGGCCAATTACATTCAGATAGCACGTGCTCAGACACTGAGCACCCTAATGAGGGAGCATTTCTGTACCTGGTCTCCCATCCCAGAAGAGGGGCAGCATGAACCACCCCACTACATCCCCCAAGCCCAGGACTTGTCAAGAGTTCTTAAGCACCTTTTTAACACCTCTCCCAATGGATCTTTAGGGCCTTAAACTCTGGTGTTGAGTACTACTGGGACCAGCTAAATGAGACGGTCTTCACTGTCCACTCGAACAGCAGGAGCAGCGAGCGGCCTGGGTAAGCTGAAGTCAGAAGACTCCTGGGTTTGAGGGTCTCTGGGTCTTTCATCAACCAGAACAACTTTCCATTGATCTGTTACTTGTCTTAGACTTCTACATACAGTCAGAAGAAGACAGGGGCTAGAGCTATTGCTCAGTGGGTAAGAGTGCATACTGCTCTGAGGAAGACCTGAGTTTGGTTCCCAACACCTACATCAGGCAACTCAAAACCACCTGCAGGTCCAGCTCTAAGGAGTTGTGATGCTCTGGTCTCTGGATACTCATACCTTCACTCACATGCCCATACCCATACACAGATATACACATCACATAATTACCAAAGAAGACAGGACCCTTGCTCTTAGAGTCTCATCATAGAACACATGCCTTTCTCTCATCCTTGCCATGGTGTCTGAGCACACTTGGAGTAAGAATAAAGAGAAAAATACTACCCCATGAACTCTTGTCTGTTGCCCATAGAGAACTGCAGAGTGGGGTATCTTCAGATGACTAGGACCATAGGACTCAAGTTGCCAATGGCTGGTGCTCAGGGACCACTGAGAATAGGAATCTGGCTCTGATCTTCTTTTTCACTTAATCCACTGATGAGACCTAAAGCATTGTAAAAACAAAATATTGGTTCAACGTGAGACCTGAGGCAGGTCTTGCTTTCTGTAGGAATCACAGGGTACAGTTGGAGCAGTAATCCCAGAAGAAGCTAAAAGTGAGTAATTGGTCAGCCTCAGAAGTTGTGGACCCAGCTTTGCTGCCTGTCATAACTATCTGAAAAGTCTGTGTCTGGGGAATTACCCAAGAAAAGGAGCCTTGGGCCTTGGCCTTACTTGTGGATAGTTATCATAGCTGCATGAGGAGATACTTGTAGTGTATCTCCTTTTAAGGCTGTGGGCCTAGATGAACCACCCAACCATCAAAATATGATCCAAGACTTCTATAAGGGGTCTGTCCCAAATCCCTCCTGACTTCAGTCTGTCTTTTTTTTTTTTTTGCCTTAGAACCAGTAGAGCCACATGGCGGACAGACAGAGACATGGGCTTGATGAATGCAATTGGACTGCAACCTCGGAACCCTACCACCTCTGTGACATCTCAGGGCACTCAGACTCTGGCCCTCCAGTTGCAGAATGCTGAAACACAGACTGAGAGGGAGGAAGAGGAACCAGGGACAGCATCTTCAGGTCCTGGTGAAGGTAGGAGCCTTGAACTGCTGGCAGGGGACATCTGATTGGAAATCTGCCTTCTCGGGGCAAGTTAGACCTGTGCTCTTGGAGGATCCAGGCTGTTTACCAAAGAGCATGCATGGAAAGTGAGACTCCATAGGAAGTGCCCCTAATTTATCTCCCCTCAGCTAGCATGGCATATTGGGACTGCTACAAGCGAGGCTCTTGGTGCTCCTGTTGTGCCAGTGTTGTGATGCCATTGTGGCTGCAGCTGGACACACCAGCAGTCCCCCTTCTCACCTACTCCAGGGGACACTGCCTGCCTCAGCCCTGGCTCTCTGCTGGCCTCACACTTTAAAGAACCAATTAGCACTTCCCAGTGGTAGGGCTCAAGCCACTTTGGAACCCATCAGCAGCTGCGTTAAGCTGTTCTCACTCTCCTTACCTCCTACCTCCAGCCCCCATGCTGTTCCTAGCGCCAAACAAGTTAGCATCTAAACAGACTTTTTTGAGATCTGGTTGAGCCATTTGCCTGAAAGACCACGGAAGGAGAACATGGAAGGAGAAGCCCTGATGCACACCAGGCCAATAGTAGCAGATTTGCTTTGTTGCCTCCAGGAAATGACTTTCCTGACTAACTCTCCGTGGGGCACTTTCCTTCTCCCTGCCATGAACTGAAATGTTCAGAGTTAAATCCCTTTCTGTTGTGCAGCCCAGCCCATCTCCCACATGTAAGGCCCAAGGCTCTCTGTGTAGTAGAAACCCCTTGCTGGGGACATGAGCAGCTGGCGGTGTTAACTAACGTAGCTAGCTGTAGCTTTGAGTCTCATTCAGCCATCCAGGCCCATTTTTGCAGGGGTTTGTGAACTCTGAGCCAGTCTGGAGTCTATGAAGCTCTTTCAAGAAATCTGGGTCCTAAGTGCATGGGGAACCACTGCTTCTCCAGCAGAGCCAGAAAGTACTTCTCTTGGCAAGGGCGGTAGCCTCTAAGAGGACCCAGTGAGGCAAGTGTCCTGGGTGTTTACCCACAAGGAAGAGATTCTAAGAATGAGCCTTCCTCCTTCCTCTCAGGGCTTGGATTCAGTGAAGTTAAGCAGCTGACAACTTCAGTGTGATGGGGACTTTGGGAGGGCCAAGGAAGGGCTAGGGAAGCCTTCCAGAGAATGTGGCCCTAAGGTGAGTCCTCAGGCTGAGTTGTCGTTAGGATGGATTGGCAGCAGCATTTCAGCAACTGCTTTGAGTTAAGAACTGTGACGTGTGGACAGAGGCCCACTAGCATCAGTCTGTTTGAGGACAGAGGCTGGCTGCATGGGCGGGGTTGTCTATAGGATTCTATAGGTGGAGAGATGCCTCTGGCCGACCCAAAGGGGACGTACAGCAGTGGCTCTGTGAGTTGGATCTGCTGCTGAGGAGATGCATACCTTCTGGTGTCTTTCCTCCAAAGAGTCCTCTGTCTCTGCCTTGCTGCTTCTGGGCTGCAGTCTATTTCTTTGTTTGGGGGTTGGGGCTTAGGGTAGGCAGGAAGGTAGAAACTGTCTTTTTCTAACTGTAGGTCTAGAACCTCATTTATTTTCCCTCTTCCCTGGCTTTCTTAAAGCAAAGCAGGTAATGGTGGAGATGCTGGTCAAGAAGCCCAGCAGGCAGCAGTGTCAGAAGTCCTGGCAGAATGGTGAGGGACAACTCAAGTCCTCTGTACATGGCCTGCAGACTTCTCTCAGAGCTCTGCACCCCTCCAGCTTTCCCATGAATAGTGTTCCCTTTCAAAAATAAACCAAGATGGGAAGTATGGGCTGTGGGAGGGGATGAGGAATTGGTCACTAAGTGTCTCTTCTGGAGCCTCATGTCCAGGTGCCTATCCCATGACTCTGGTGCCAGATTCCTTACTGGAAAACCGGTTGTCAGTGTTTTCCTTGTCCACACTCCATCATCCAAGGCAAGCAGAACAAGGGGTTCCTGCCTCCTTGTGTTGACTAAACTGGTAGCCAGGTCTCCAGGAGCACGCACAGTAGAAGTCTAGGCGAGGTTAGCCCTTCTGGACTAATCACTGTCCAATCACTGTCACCAGGGCCTGGATTTGTTAGTTTGAGAAGTAGGTCTGGTTCATCGTCTGTCTAAACCCTTCCTTTGTATAAACCCAGCAGCGCCGGGCCACTTCTCCTTCAAAGATCTGAGGCTCTGACAGTGGAGCTCAGTGCTAGAGCATGTGCGTGAGGTCCTGGCTCTGTGGCCTGCGTGCCCATCTCTCCACACAGCTAACATGATAGCTGTTTCTAAGACTTTTTGAGAAGCTCTCCACAAGGGGGATTTGTTCATCTTTGTTTTTCTGCTTCTCAGGCTTCAGTCAAGAAGTTTGAGCTGCCTTAGGACTTGAGCGTGACTTTACCACAAGTTGCCCTGCTCTCTGTGCAGGAGGCAGCTCAGAAATAGAGAAGCCCACTGTTCCTCCTAGCACTGTTACAGTGCATGCCTGGCATGCGGCTGGCGTTTAAGAAGTACATAGAACCAAGGGAGCTCCCTGCCTCCCTGCGTCTAGGAGAACCATGTGGCTCTGCCCCTCAGCCTTTGGCCTCTTTCTAATCTGGTGAAGACAGAAGTTAGAGCAGCAGCCCCCATCCAGTTCCCAGGCCTGGGAAACAAGCACTGCTCTGAAAGGGCTGGAGCACAGCACACAGTGGGTGGCCGTGCCCACAATGCCCTTCAGCTGCCTTGAGTTTACATGGAAAATGATGGGGGTACAGTCTTTAGTTCTTGCTCTGCTCTTCTGGAGAATAAAGCCCCCAAAATTAAATACAGCTGAAGGGCATTGTGGGGAATTGCCAATTCCACCTGTCTTCTGCATTCAGAATGTACCTTAGAACTTGCCAAGGAAATAGTCTGCCAACAGCACTAAACCAGTCTCTTATGTTTTCTAACTAAAAGAAATACTTTAGTACAGGGGAAGAGGCAGCAGAGTTATCCACTGTGGTCACTATTGCTCCTGGATCCATATCCTTTGGGCTTCAGTATTTCTTTCCTCATGAGAATATGCCAGCTGCCTCCAGTGACTCTTAGCCTCCGCTTAGCATTCTAGGAGAGAAGCACAGCTCAGCTACAGAAGCCAGTCCTATGCACATCTCTGAATCTCCCATCCATTAATTTTCAGCATACACTGGGTCTCACATTGTATGAGGCACTGTGAACCCAAAGGCTTTAGAGAACCCCGTAAGGGAGCCACTGTGTCGTCCCTCAGAGAACTGGCCCATAAGGGACACAGACAGAGGTTTCTCCTGAGCCAGTCTTCAAAGTGACCTTGAATCTGGAGCCCCTGTGTGCAGTATCCAGCCCATTTTTAGTCCATAGGAGCCCATGGATATACATGTATTTGGCAAATAAACATTTCATCCCAGACCATGTGTTACACTACCCGGAGATGAATAAGACCTCCAGGAAGGTCCAGCAGCAAGAGATGTTGTATCCACTGGTAACTGAGCCAGAGAGAAGTATGTAGCGCTACTGAAGTTCCAGGTGCTACAGCCTCTATCCTGATTGAATGATGTGGAATTTGTAGTGGTTTCTGAGCCTGAGTTGACTTGAGACTAAAGGGATAAGTGAGAGCCTGTGTAATATGTCTCCAGTATGCACAGGCAGGGAGCAGAGCTAGCAAAGACTTTAGCAAAGACTGTTGGGTGCATTAGATAGGTCAAGGGCTATGGCCAAGAAAATGACTAGAGCCTACCTAGTCAGAAGGCCCTCAGCTGTCAAAGGGACTCTGAGCTCTCGGGAGCTGCTGAGCTTTGAGTAAGATGTGGGCTTGACCAGAGCTCAGTTAACTAAGAATTAGAACAGTGATGGCAACAGCATGAAGATAGGCTGGGAAGAGAGAAGAAAGTAAGTTAGGACATAACCAGATCAGAGGTGCAGGTAGAAGGGGGCATAGCTGTGGACAGGCATCTGAAGAAGACAGTCTCAGACTTGAGTGCGGGCCTTAGGGCACTCTGGGCCTGAGCTGTGTAGTGCCTTTGGTCTCTGCCCTGGAAACAACCACTGGGATGTTCTGGGAGTTGAGCAGGCACAGTTGACATGATGGGTTCAGTGCCCACAGGACCTAGGTAAGCCTACTGCAGATCCCCACAGAGCAGAAGAGGTCCCCAGAGAGCTCTTGGGAAGCAGTGGGGATTACCCAGAGCATAGGAAAGTCCCCAACAGCAGCTCACAGGATAGAGGCTTCAGTGGCACTGAGGTCCTAGGTTGGTCTTCGCTCTTCCCTTGCCCTATTTGAAGGTGTGGCCCTGGGGACTCAGCCCTTCAGGTTCTCTGTCTTCTGCGTGCAGAGCTGAGGCTTAGCTGTTCAGGGCAGAGTAGGTGAAGGCAGCCGTCATGGGGGCTAAGAGCACAGTTTCCCAGGGACCTCAGGAAAGCCAGCTGACTAAACGTCAAAGCCGAGATAGAACCCTTACTACTTAGTACTGAGAAAAAAATGGATCAAGACCTGAAGGAAGAATATGAGCAAGTACCTGCCAGGTCCCATGCAAAACAGATCTGATGGGACCTTAGATACAGCTAAGTCATAAAAGTGACTGTCATGGAAATCTGACTCAACAGGCAGAGAAAGGACCCAGGGAAGGGGACCAAGGAAGCCTTGTTAAAACAGCTATTGACAAGTAACCTTGAAATAAGTATCTCACCCATGGGCACACCAAAACCAAAGAATCCCAAACTGGGCAGGAGCTAACCAAAACAGATCAGCCCTTCAGTGGAACTGTGCCTGGTGACTGGGAGCCTTGACCAGAGCTGCTTAGATTGGTGAGGAGTGGGGAAGACTTGGGATAGAACTACCGCTGCTGCCCTGATATATGGGCTCTCATTTCCTCTCCAGTACTATGAAAACACTAAGAGCCTTGACCAAGCCCAGCCAGCCGCTGAATGAATGGCAGAACTGTGATTTGAGCCCAGATCTTGTCTGTTCTTTCAGGGAATACCCATGTTCCATGGGGGAACAGACTCATGCTCCCCCTACTTAGAGCTGCAGGGTGGAGTCACAGGCCCAGGCAGGCAGCTGGTTCTCAACTGTGGTGTCAAACATGTATCTCAGGAAGAGCAATGTCTAGGGAAGGTATGAAGACCTATGGGTAAAGGGAGAGGACAGGAGATAGGACTTCTAGGGAGCACTTAAACCCAGGCTTTTAGGAAATAAGAAAGACAACACAGCTGAAGGAAGATAGTGCTGAAATAAAGTATGACAGACATATCCCATTCCAGGACCAGATCTGAAAGTCATCCCAGATGGGGAGAGTATAGACAAAGCAAGCTTTTCAGTCCTCTGCCTCTTTTCAAAGCAGCCGACCCTCTGGATGGGGCTGAAAGGCTTAATTAAAGCCAAGCACTTGCCTTGGGTCCAGCTCTGCCTTGAAACAGATGAGTAGCCTTGGCCACTTCCTCCCAGGTAAAGCAGAGGAGGAACAATGGTACTTGGGACCCTTCTCCTGCTTTCAGGACTCCAATTTTCACAGTGGTGATATAGCATCTGCTAGCTTCTGCTGCCTGACTCAGAGGCTCAGACCACCAACTAACTCCTTCTTTTCTCTGCTTTGTACCTGCCAGGCGAGGGCTCAGACTATGGTGGCAGTGGGGAAGATGCCCTCAGCCGGATCCAGCGGCTAATGGCCGAGGGTGGCATGACAGCTGTGGTACAGCGAGAGCAGAGCACCACCATGGCCTCCATGGGTGGCTTTGGCAACAACATCATCGTCAGCCACCGCATTCACCGCAGCTCCCAGACAGGCACAGAGTCAGGGGCTGCTCGTACCTCCTCACCCCAGCCCTCCACCTCTCGGGGACTGCTCTCAGAACCTGGGCAACAGGCAGAACGAGGCCTAAGCCCCCGGACAGCCTCCTGGGACCAGCCTAGTACCTCTGGGAGAGAACCACTTCAGCCAGCCCTGCCGTCTTCCTCCCCTGTCCCCATTCCAGTCCCCCTTGCCAGTAATGAGGGACCAACCATACACTGCAATGTGACCAATAACAGTCACCTTCCTGAGGGTGATGGCAACAGCAGGGGGGAAGCTGCAGGCCCTAGTGGGGAGCCACGGAACCGGTAGAGTCCAAAACAGGCGCTGGTGCCTCCCCTTAAGCCGCTGAACAGAAGCTGGACCTCACAGCTGGCTGGGAACTGAACACACAGAAGAGCTGGTGCCTGCATTCGGGAACAGGAGGAATGAGAGGGTGGGACGTGGAGCCAGTGGGGAAGGGGCAGTCCAGAGGGCAAGACTGGCCTGGGGAATAGAGTCCTCCAGGATCTGGAGCCCAGAAGAGCCACATTGCTGGGCCTGGTATGAATGAAGAAGCAAGTGGGTGTCTCTTCCACAAACCCCCCTTTCTCCTAAGGTCACTGGCCTAGGGGACTCAGCCCTGGGCAGGAGCCCCAGAAGAATGAAGTCTTCCAAATCTAGACTACACCATCCTGGGTGGAACAGTGGGACAGTTCTTCCCTACTGACTCCTAGGGGCAGAACCACCAGGAGCAGAGGAACAGCCTACTTCATACCCCCAATTGCCTCTGACTCTAAACCTTGTAGAGTTCCAACTTCTCTGTCCAATCAGCCCACATAAAACATAAAAGTTGGACCCAGCTTCCATGTAGGGGACTTCCTATACTCACAAGTGGGGACACCTGTGAAGTGAAGAAAGCAGCCTGCTTGCCTGACACAGGATGGAGTCAATGCACAGTGGTGGATGGGCCCTCAGGAGTGGGGGGTGTAGGCTGGCCCACCCCCAGCTTGTCCACCAAGCTCCCCCCTCTCCCCAAAGCCCTCCATGCAGCACCTATAGGTGTCAGTATTACCTAAGCCTAGGCCAAAGCCAGCCCAAGGCTGGAGGGAGAGATTCGGGTCAGAATGTGAGGTGTTGGTCTGTGGTTTGAGGTGTTGCATGCGGAACCCTGAACTGTACGTGTAGTTGTAGTGGAGAAATCAAGGCTCTGATCATTTTGTTTTTAGTATGAAAATGTGATTTCCTTTCTGTTTATCACTCATCATAGAAACATTGTGGTGGGAGGAGAGGGGATAGTCTACTGCTAATGAGGGAGACACCAAAGATCTACATCATTAAAATGATGACATGCCCCTCGCAAGGCTCCTGCTTGTTTCCGTGGAGACAGGGGAGGGAGAAGGTTTGGGACTGGGGTGTGGAATGCACCAGACTGGGCAGCCTGACTTCCCTAGGTATCTCAGTGCCCTTTAGCCCAAGTCAGCTGCTTGAGGGTTGCTTCCTGGAACCTGTTCAGATTGGGGTAACCTCTCAGTGGAACGATGGAGGAAGTCATCCTAATTGTTCCCTGTCCAGGACTGTGGGCCTAAGTGATGGTTGTGGGATCAAAAGCTGCGCGCTCCAGTCCTGGTGGCCACTGCAGCAGGTTCTGGGAAGCTGGGAGGAGACTGTAAACTTGTCTACGAGTGTCTGAATGTGCCCTGTCCATGGCCTGTGCTTCTTCACACACCAAGCCACTTTAGAAAGTAAGAGAGGCCTCTTAATAGGAAATCTGAGTAACTCTGGGACATTGGCGAGCAACTTGGACTAGCACAGGTAGGACACTGTCGGGTCTTCTGGAAGGAGGTGGGGGTGGGAAATTGCAAGTTCTTTTCCAAATGAGACAGAACCAAAAGTAGGCAAGCAAGTAAAGCACAACTGTGAGGCTGCATGGGAGCACACACTTGTGAGCAGCATGGGAGCACACACTTGTGAGCAGCATGGGAGCACACACTTGCGAGCAGCGTGGGAGCTCTGCCTGTAGTCCACTGCAGAGTGCGTTCTCTGTCGGTGAGTTGTATGAAATGGCTAGCTGTGGCTTAGGACAGGTTTGCCTCTTCTAAACTCTGATTTCCCTTGCAGGAATGCACTATGGGACTGCTTCAAGTTACTTTTAGCCCTGTAATCTCAAACTGTTCCAACTCACAGAGCACAGATGTGAAACTGACCTTCCTTTAAGGGAGAGGAATTTGAGCTAAATATTGAAGGATGGAAGGACCCCACTGCAAAGCTCATTACCGCTGCCATGAGAATCAGCCTTCAGCTGCTCAGGGATTGAGGGGCCACGTAGCCATTGAACTAATCACTCGACTTCTCTGGGGAGCTTGAGCTCTGGGGCTGGCAAAAAAGGGAAACACACACACACACACACACACACACACACACCTACCTTTAAGGTCTATCATCTCTCCTATTTCTTTCCTTACCTCTATCCAGATGTTTCCCTTCTGTCTCTTCCTAATTTTCCCTCACAGCTTATATACTCCAGCAAAATCTTTCCAGCAGTGTAAAAATTATAATATGATTACATTCTATTTTTAAGTGAATGATTACAATGAATATAAGTTTTTTAAAAATTGTTTTCCATGTCCCTTCTGTGGCTAAACATTTTGTATGTTACAGGTGAAAAACAAATATCCCCAAGAACCCACATGCATTCATGCCCAAGCACTTGATATAGATTAACAGGGTGTAAGCAAGCAAGGTTTTTTTTTTTTCCTTTTTCTTTCTTTCTTTCTTTCTTCCTCTTTCTTTCTTCTTCTTTTCTTTTTTGTTTGTTTTTTTGTTTTTCAAGACAGGGTTTTTCTGTTTAGAACTTCCTGTCTTAGAACTCACTTTGTAGACCAGGCTGGCCTCGAATTCAGAGATAGGCCTGAGTCTGCCTCTCGAGTGCTGCGATTAAAGGCATGTGCCACCACTGCCCTACTTGTGAGGTATTTTTCTCAGCCAGTTCTTTTACTGGCAGACTGCATTTTGTGGTTACAAAGAATGGATCACTTTATCTCAAAAAGTAATCTTATGAAAAATCTTAAAAGAATCACAAATCCAAACTTGCATATATGAAAAACAATCATTTCTAAATCCTCAGGGTGCATATCCACTCACCAATGATTTCTTTTTATTAAATCAGATCAGGAAGCTGAGGGCAGACACTGGAACTAGGAATTAACCATCATCTTCGGTCACCAACTTGTCCTAGCAAGAAAGGCACATCAGCCAGCAATAGCCAGGCTGCCTTTGTTTTGTCCCCTGGCCTCAATGAGTCCCTCCCTCAGCTCTTAAAATTATGCCTTTCTAAACTTTAAATTGTTCCCCAAGATTTTCTACCTCAAAGCCACTAACGAAAATTTCTTAACCTTATTAACGTTTCTGCTTGTCTAAATTCTTTCTAAGAGTGGTGGTTGAATCATTAATCTGCTCCAGCAGCAAGACTCAGAAAAAGTCAATCACTGTATTTTTAAGCAGCAGTGAGGGACTAGACACCCCGGGAGTTTTCATCCAGCCATAGACTATGAACTATGAAAGGTGTGACAACAACCAGCATGAGGTCCTCAGGACAAGTAGTCTTCGGGGCTTTGCCTCTCCAAGGCTCTCTCAGCTACGACTTTGCCAGCTGCAGCCGTGTTCCTTGAGTTCCAGTGCTTCTTGTTGGTCCCCTCAATTGACCCCCAGCATATTCTTTCTCACCTACTACTACTACAAACAGGAAGAAGTATGCCTTGGTTTGACAATAGAGACTGAATTTGAGTGTAAACCATGTGCTAAGCGTTCATGATCTACCCCTCCAAAAACCATGAAGTGATTCCTTCAGTTACCTTGGACCACGTGACTAGGAGCCAAGGTATACTCATCTGCCACCATCATCAGCACAGAAGTCAAGGCATAGGGGAAACTGAATGGATGTGGACATGCTCTCTAACTGGTTGGGAAAGGATATGGAGAAGACTTGTGATAAAGCAGTTCAAATATTAAATGTGAGCCTGCATCGTCCACCTCTACTACCTGGCCAAGGATGCACACCCAGGGAGAGCCGCCTCAGCAGGAAGCCTTTGCAGGGCGCCTTACACAGATAACACAGATGTGTTATCAGCAGGCAAGGACTGGGAGTCCCTAAGAGATAAGGAAAATGTTCAGAGGCCATTAGGTCAAAGAAAGAACAGAAAGACTAAACTGGGTCCCCCTAGTTCCAGTTCAGCTTTCCTGGGTTCATCTGTGAGTGCTGAGATGTGGGTGGGTGAGGTAACAGCCCAAGCCTCACAGGCTGAATTAGCAGGTGACTGCCTGACAGTGGTTGGAGGCATTTCTGGTTTCTGGAACCTTCTGTCCTTAACAAACTCGGCTAGTTTCTTCATGTGACTGCTTACCATTCTGCCCTCTCCCATACACACAACACTTCCACTCTCCTGGAAGTGTGTCTTCCTGGGCCTCAGGGAGGGAGATATGACCAAGTGGAAGAAGTTGATTTCATGTGCCTCAGCTGAGCTGGCCCTCAAGAACAGCTTGGGGTCAAGAACAGTAGTACTTAATGAGAATCATGGGAGACCAAAGCGCCCATGGAGAGAAAGATGGCTTTCTCACACCGACCCACCCAGCCAGCTCTAGCCTTCAACTCTGATCAGAGCAGATCTCCACTTCTTCACCAGTAAATCCCTCTCACCGGCTTTAGCTCAGCACCTCACCTCTTATCTGTTGGAGAAAAAACACACACACAAACAACAACAACAATAAAAAACAAAAACCAAACAAACAAACAAAAAAACCCTAACTCTTGTTTCTCCAATGCTATTCCCACCATCGCCACTCACCCTCCCCCCAGGAGTCTCTACCGGTTCTTGTGGGAGGGTAAAAGAGAGGCGGGTCTCAGGTTGTTTTTCCAAGAAAAGGAATCAGCTGGCTTAGGGTTTACTGTTGACACTCAAAGAGCTTTGTGGGTGACGGGGCCCAGGCGCGGAGAGTTGCGTCCAACCCTGGCTGGCCCAGGAAGAAACGCTGCTGCGGACCGACCTGCACGCAAAGGCCAAGGTAGAGCTGTCCGAGGTGCTGAATCTGTCTACTTTAGGCCTTAGCCTAACACAGTTGCAGGAGGTCTGAAAGACCCGGGTCGCGGGGGTGGGTGGGGGGGGTGGGAGTCTTTTCTGTCCCGTGTGACCTTGGGCACTGCCTTCCCCCTCGTCGGCTGCGAGGAACTCATTCCTGGATAGGAGGCTCGTGTCATTTTTCGGTCTCACAACTGGTGCGCGCCCCTTTCCGGGCCTGGAGAGAGACAAGGTCTTCTGCCAGCATAGATGCTCGCCTGCTCTCTTGTTTTCTTCTTCAGTCCCCGACGGCTCCAATCTTTTGATTGCCCGGCGGCCAACAAGCAGCCCTCTGCCCCAACAGAACTATGTTGGCCGAATCCGCCCCGCCACACATCACTTGCTGCTAGGACCAAACCCTCAAGACCGCGGTTAAAACGCAAGCGGGACAATGGAGGGGCTGAAGCCATGGAGAGGCGCGAAAATACTTCGGGGTCCGGAGTGTGTGGTTAGGGCGGAGGCGGGGCGCATAGCCAGACTTAGCCGCCTTGTTCCTCCCCAGCCCGCGAGGGGGCGCCTTATCCCCATGACAACGCGGACAACTCCCCTCACCCCCTCCCCCGGAGGGCAGCTCCCGAGGCTAATCCGCCCTGGAGACTGTGGGCGGTGCCCACGGTGCTGGAGCCCCGAGTCGCGGGCGAATTCCCGGGAGGGGCGCGAGCATCAAGGGTGTCGACGCTCCAGGTGGTGACCCCCGCGCGTCGCCGCTGGGTGACCGGCCCCGAGCGGGCGGTGCGTCCCCACCACGATTGGCTGCTTCCCTGTGACATCACGCGGCTCGGGGAAAAGTGCGAGCGTGAGCGCGAGTCGGAGCCACAGCGCCAGGAGCTGCAGGCGAAGCAGGGGCCGCCCCTTGACACCCCGTCCCCGCCCCCGGTCTACGGCCCATTCGCCCACCTCGCCGACTCGCGAAGCCTCTACCCTGTCCCGCCGTCTGTCCGACGCCAGCGGACCAAGACAGAAGCAGCGGGTGAGTAACTCCGCGGGGGCGAGGGGCTCCTGTGCAAGACGACGATGTCGGGCCCCGGGACCCGCTGGGGTCTCCAGAGGTGGCTCCCAGACCCCCCGCCCAAGTGTCAGGCGCGGTGCAGAAGGACCAGGGAGCTCAGGGGTTGGGGAGCCCCTCTGAAAGAAGGGCCCTGGGTCTCTGAAAGGTTTCTCCAGGTGCGCCTCCAGAGATTGATGATCATCCAGGAGGCTAGGGGCAGAAGAGTTTCAGCCCACAGCCCCAGTCCTAAAGCCCGGCAGCCGTCGGGTCAGGACCCACACTCCCTCATTCCCTCCGGTTAGCTGCTCTATAGGGCGCCGCCGGAAGAAGAAGCCCCAAGGCGCCCTTTTCCCGCCCGTCCCTCCGCCCTCCCTTACCACCTTGGCCCACCCGGATCTGCCAACACATTCTAGCCAGTAGAGTCCTCTGTCCGCGACCTTGAGCCCCGACGGAAAACACCCCTGTTCTCTCCTGGCACCCTTCCTCCTCTCCAGGACTAAACCTTGCTTTTACCCACCCGGGGAGATAGTCTCCTGGTCCCCCACCCTCCCAGCTCTCAGAGGAAGTGTTGGGCACAATGACTTGGCCCAATATCCTGCGCCCCTCTCCCTTCCCCTTAAGTGCATAGGCTTCTCTCCGCTCCGGGTACAGATCTGGGGCCACAGCTTTCCTAAAGTGTTCGCTTAATAATCGAAAACCTACCCCACGAGCCACCCCACGGGCGCCGAAAGCACCCTTTCTCGTCTTGTCCTCAGCAGGGAAAGGGGCTCGAGGACCCACGGAAGCACAGCCCACGCCCAGAGACTACAGGAACTGCGTGCCTGAGGGGTTGATGGGAGGGCGGGGCATCCGAGAATCTTGGCCCTTTCGACCCTGACCCAGACGTGGAGAAGAGGCGAGGTGGGCAAAGGGTAACAAGCCCTGAGGTGGCCCTTTAGGTATACCTGAGCCCACGGCTTGTGAACTCGGTGCCTATTTGACTGATGGGACTAGACAGGGCCTTTCCAGCGGGTGCGGGTTGAAGAGTGAAGGAGAACAATCGTACACTCGACCTGAACCTCGGCTGGGCTCCCTATTTGGAAGTTCTGCCATGCCTTCAATGCGTGGGGTACTCTGAACTGAGCCCGGTGACCCTTACGGCTCGATTGGGCGACTATCGCAGAGGCTTCTCGTCAGAAGTCTACGACTGGGGCTGCGTGCTCTCTATTCTTGAGAATGCAGACAGGGCCAGGTGCCCGGGCCACTAAGATAGTGACTCCAAAGTAAGGGTTTCCTCGCAACCAAAATTTTGATCTTTTCTCGACCCTTTCCCCCACCCACAGGCCGGGCGCTTCCCGGCCGTTCCCGCCATAGGCTTTGGATGTGACTGGTCACTCGCTGATGGTCCAGCATTTGCTCTTCACACAAGTTCGCAGGTACACCGACCCAAGCCGTGAGCTTGGGCCAGACCATAGCACCCCAGGCACGCACACACATGCACACGCACGTGTCCACATGGCGCTGGCATGCTCACGCGCTCAAAGACACACCGGTATCCAGGCGTGGCGGTGCGCACACTGGCACATGCAGGAAGCTACGAGTGTCTACTCGCACTCTCGAATACTCACACACAAACAGAACTTGCACTCGTGTTCCCACCTACACGTTCCTTGATGGGTGCCTTGCAACATGCTGATGGAATCCCGACGCCCTAAAGTTTCTCATTCTCGAGCCCCTGGTCAAACCTAGGGAACCTTGTGGCAGCTTAGAGCTACGGAGTCTGTCGGTGTTCCCTTCCCTTTGGCCCCTTGTAGGAGAAGCCCTGCCCTGAGGTTTTTCTGTTTTCGCGTTTTGCACTGGGACTTGGGGACGTAGCGAACGCGGCCACTGACTCGGGGTCCGGATCTGGCACCCGGGGACCGACATTGCCATCTAGCGGTGCGCACAGGTCAGGGCGACGGCTGCGAGCCTTCCCAGATCCTAGTTGGGCCTAATTCTGGGAAAATTGTGTCCACGGGTGTGAACGTCTGAGAGAGAATCAGAGAGGTCCGGAAAGAAAACTGGGACCGAGTTGAAAAAACTGGATTTTACCCAGCCTGCATCTGGCAGGGCCCGGGAAAACCAAGCCACCCACCATTCATCTGGTCAGTTACTTATCGAGGCTGTGTCTGGTTCCAGGAGGACAAAAGGTCAAACCCAAGCTGGATGGAATATGAGGGTTCCACACCTGAGATGCATCTGGTGGGCTTCTCTCTGGTGTGGTTTGGGAGGTACCTTGGAGATAAGAAAGTGTCTTTGGGTGCTAATCCTGACCCAACTCTTCTTGCAAACTGGATGACTTTCATCAAGTTCATTAACACAAAGCTTTTCTGTAAGATGAGGCTAGCAATAGCGCACCGCCTTTGCGGGCTGCTCTAGGCATTAAATGTGACCATCTTTAGGGAAAGCTCCAAGAGGTTCCTGACTAACTAAACAAGACTTTTGCTGTATTTTCCTTTGTCACATCTTCCCCCACCCCACCCCTACCTGCTTCCTAACCTGCTGGCTGCTGCTTCTGTTCTGGCCCTGAGAGGGTAGTGAGGTTTTCCTTGGTGTGCACTAATGTGTGTCGCCCCCAACCTCCACCCCGGCTTCTGCCTGCCTCTGCCAGCAAGCATCCTGGGAAAGGTGGCCTCTGTGCTTGATGCTAGTCTACCATTCTAGCTCCTAAACTGATGCTTGGAACTCCATTTTGGGGGTTCTCGGTGCTGATGGGCGCTGTGGAGACTTTTAGAAGACCCTTGACTCCTTGGGTGACCTTGGAGGGAGCATTACCCCCTCTCCTCCTGTCCTTCTTTGACACAAGGATTTAGAGCAGGAGAATTTAATTTTGAAGTTAATGGCAGGGTCTTGTGTCTTCTGGGGTGGGGAGGCTGGAGGACTGGAGCCAAGCTTTGGCCGGTGTCTGCAGCCTGCGGTGCCATTTCCAGTTGGAGAGCAAACTGTGGCGCTGACAGGATCACCTGGCCATTCAAAGACTGTGATGGGACAAGGTCCTCTGTTTTGTAAATGAGGGAGTTAAGTCCGAGGAGCACAGATGGCTCTCCTCAGACAGTACAGCTAGGGCTTGCTGGCCTTCTACTGAACCCAGGCTGCAGACTTGGTGCATCTTCCTCCACAGCCGGCTGCTGTACCCTCTTTTCCTCTTTCACACACACAGACAGACGCACAGAATTGCGTATACAACCTGCGTGTGGCTGAGATGGGGCCTGTGTGCGTATGTGGAATGGTTGTGTGTTGGCGGGTGTGAAGGAGGCTGGGTTGAGCGGCTGCCCTGGCACAGTGTGCTGGGCGTGGGCCTCCCTCACATGTATGGAAGAGGAAGAGGAGGAAGAGAGCTGAAGGGAGCCTGGTGGGAGGGAAGCGGACTCAGGGGAGGGGCCTTGTTGGACCTCAGCAGGGTCATTCTCTGTGGGATGTGAACTCTGAGAGGCTGGCTGCAGGTTCCCTCTAGGATAATTCCCTTATCTTTTGGGTTCCCAGGGGAGGTTAGACTGGCCTTGGTTCTGAGGAAATCAGGAAGACCATTCCTCGGCTGCTGGGTCCTTTAAATTTCTGGTTTCTTGTGGTTGGAGCCCTGGGAAGCTGAGAGCCCACCACTGCCCCTGCAGTGCCCACTCGTCCCCTGGGGCTGGGCTGGGGAGGCAAAGCCCAACTTCTTGAATCATCTCACTGTTCCCACTCCTCTCCGGGCATCCCAGCTCGCACCTCACCTCCTGGTCTCTTGGATAACCCTCCTAATCGTGAGGGCCATCAGGTCCTGTGTCTTAGTTCTAGGACTATCTTCTTTGCTCCTCAAATGCACGCTACCAGCACCGGACATCAAGGAAACATGGAACCCCGTCTATTTAAATAACTGCAGAGGTTACTAACATGCCTGTGCCTGTTTCCTCAACATCTGCCCTGGGTTCGTCGTGATGATGCACTGTCACACAGTGTAGGAACTTAGGAGACTGCTGATGCCGGCCACTCACACCACTCCTGCATCGCTGCCTCCGTCTGCAGTGTAGATGTGGGGATCGAGAACAAGTCTCCAGAGCTTGGCGATATTTGGCTAAGACATGTCCAAGTGGCTGTATATGGTGGTACATGCCTTTAATTTCAGCACTCTAGAGACAGACAGGAAGATCAAACTCTGTGAGTTTGAGGTCAGCCTGTTAAGTAAAACCCTATCTCAAAAAAAAAAAAAAGAAAGAAAGAAAAGAAAAGAAAGAAAGAGAAAAATAAAGGAAGGAAGAATAAAGAAAAGAAATGGCCAAGCAGCCAAGCAGGGCTGACTATGTGGCCAAGAGGTGTGTGGTCTGTGCGTGTGTTGCACGTCTACCACGTGCGGTCTGTGCGTGTGGTGCAGGTCTACCACGTGTGGTCTGTGTGTGTGGTGCAGGTCTACCATGTGTGGCGCTGGGCACAATCTTTGGTACCCGAGAAGTGGGGCTTGAAATGACATGAGTGGGGGAGCAAATGATCGAACACTGTCTCCACCTTGCAGTCTCTGGGACCATTCCTCACACCGCCCTTTGCTTTCCTGGGCTCCATACATACTGGCCTGTCCCTGTCTCCTGGCAGGGAGCCACAGCTCTTCACATGACGGTCTCCTTGTTGTTGTTCCGTTATCTCCTGGGTGAGGCACATGATCACCTGCAGGAACAACCCCTCTCCTGTCTTCTGACTCCTGTTACCCTCACTCTGCCTTATTTTCCTTTTCTCACGTTTCTATCTCTCCCCAAGCTGGGTTGTCCATTCTGATGGGAACCATGAGTGTTTCATTCGCTTCTGATCTCAGCCCTGAGCTGACACCAGAGGCTCTCAGTTTTACCCATCTTATGAGTAACATCTTCCCGGATGATCTCTCTCCTGCCCTGCGGCTCCAGTTAACTCTCTTCAACAACTCACCCGTTCCTGTCTCCTCCCCCCAGCCACTGCCCACCTGTACCCAGCTGGGCTCAGCATGGCGAACTTCACACCTGGCAACGGCAGCTCAGCCAATCAGTCTGTGCGCCTGGTCACAGCCACCCATAACCACCTGGAAACAGTGGAGATGGTGTTCATTGCCACAGTGACAGGCTCACTGAGCCTGGTGACTGTCGTGGGTAACATCCTGGTGATGCTGTCCATCAAAGTCAACAGGCAGCTGCAGACGGTCAACAACTATTTCCTGTTCAGCCTGGCGTGTGCAGACCTCATCATAGGTGCGTTCTCCATGAACCTCTACACCGTGTACATCATCAAGGGCTACTGGCCCCTGGGCGCGGTGGTCTGTGACCTGTGGCTGGCCCTGGACTATGTAGTGAGCAATGCCTCCGTCATGAACCTTCTCATCATCAGCTTTGACCGCTACTTCTGCGTCACCAAACCCCTCACCTACCCTGCCCGCCGCACTACTAAAATGGCAGGCCTCATGATCGCAGCTGCCTGGGTCCTGTCCTTTGTGCTCTGGGCCCCCGCCATCTTGTTCTGGCAGTTTGTGGTGGGCAAGAGGACAGTGCCTGATAACCAGTGTTTCATCCAGTTCTTGTCCAACCCGGCAGTGACCTTTGGCACAGCCATTGCTGCCTTCTATCTGCCCGTGGTCATCATGACGGTGCTGTATATTCACATCTCACTGGCAAGTCGCAGTCGAGTCCACAAGCATCGACCTGAGGGCCCCAAGGAGAAGAAGGCCAAGACTCTGGCTTTCCTCAAAAGCCCCCTGATGAAGCCGAGTATCAAGAAACCTCCACCAGGGGGCGCTTCTCGAGAGGAACTGCGCAACGGGAAGCTAGAAGAGGCCCCTCCGCCAGCCCTGCCCCCGCCTCCACGCCCAGTGACCGACAAGGACACTTCCAATGAGTCTAGCTCGGGCAGTGCCACCCAGAACACCAAGGAACGGCCACCCACAGAGCTGTCCACCACAGAGGCCACCACACCAGCCCTGCCCGCCCCTACCCTGCAGCCACGAACCCTCAACCCAGCCTCTAAATGGTCCAAGATTCAGATTGTAACAAAGCAGACAGGCAATGAGTGTGTGACAGCCATCGAGATTGTACCGGCCACTCCAGTTGGCATGCGCCCAGCAGCTAATGTGGCCCGAAAGTTCGCCAGCATTGCTCGCAACCAGGTGCGGAAGAAGCGACAGATGGCGGCCCGCGAGCGCAAAGTGACTCGGACCATCTTTGCCATTCTGCTGGCCTTCATCCTCACCTGGACACCCTACAATGTCATGGTCCTGGTGAACACCTTTTGCCAGAGCTGTATCCCTGAGAGGGTGTGGTCCATTGGCTACTGGCTCTGCTACGTCAACAGCACCATCAACCCTGCCTGCTATGCACTTTGCAACGCCACTTTCAAAAAGACCTTCCGGCACCTCCTGCTATGCCAGTATCGGAACATCGGCACAGCCAGGTAGACAGGCAGGTGTCCTAGGAGGTGCTGGTGTCATGAGTGTGTACCGGGGAACCACATGGGCTCACCGGCTGTGGAGGAGCGAGTAGGCGGCCCCATTCTGAGTTGGCATCTGCTAAAGAGAACAGGTCTCTTTACAGTGAGGCACAAGAAGCTCTTCGCTGGGTTTGGAGGTAGATCTCAGCCCCGGAGGGTCTGAACTGGCACCACCTGGCCCCTATCTGTCACCCTGCCTCAGAAGGATGGGGGACAATGACTGGAGTGGGCAGCGGCTCTGTCGAGGCCAGCCATCAGCAGAGATGGAAGAACCAATCGGAGAGCAGAGGCCAGGAGCAAAGGAGCCAGGCTTGGAGGGGTGGGGTACCCCGTTCTGCTGTAATCGGTGCTTTCCGCCTCCCTGCACCCCCTCCCCCTGCATGTAGGCTCGGTCCTTCCCTGCCCCCAATTCCCTCTCCAGGGTGAGAGATTCAGCCAGGCTGAGGTGCCCTTCCCTGGCCAGCTGTCACATCTGGATGGGGCAACTGGGAAACCAAGCTAAGAAGCTGATACAGACTACAGGGGACCAAGACTGAGTCAAATAGTAGTGAATCTTACTCTAAAGAGCACCCCCCAGAGGTTTCAAATGAAGGGCAGTATTCTCCTCTACCTCTGCAGGAGGGAGGGCCCCAAAGAAAGAAAAGAATGTGTGGTGGTGGGGTGAACTTGGTGACAGTGATGGTGAGGCAAGCAAGCACCTTCATCTCTCCCCCGTGAGAACCTGGATCCAAGAACCTGGATCAAGACTCTTAACTAGGTGAGGCAGAGTTCATGTGAGGCATCTGGGTTCTCTTCCCTAACCCCAGTCCTGTGGTTCCTGGGAGAGATGACACCCAGGGGGCTCTGGACGACATTTTCATAAATGTTCTGCTCTTTCCTGAGCTGTTGGGAGCACTTCCTAGTAGGCCTCAACTCCCTTCAGCCCGTCTTTCCCCACCCCAACCCCAACAAAACTCTATGGCAAACTCCCTGGGAAGGGACTTTTATATATTAAAAAAGAAGCTTTTATTGGAGAAAAAAAATGTGAGTTTATTTTATTCATTTCTTAACATATCAGGGTGGGGAGAACAAAACGGGGTGCTGGGAATCAGATCCCTCTGGGGAGGTTCAAGCTTCCCAGAGTCCCTTGTGCTTGTCCCTCCCCACTTTGGGCACTTGGTGTGGGGTGATTGACAAAGTTGTGGCAGACAAAAGGCACTGGTGGGTTCTATTTTGGGCCTGTGGCAGAGAAGCCTCCTTCAGGGACCCAGGTAGGCCAGAGGCTCTCCAGCATCCTGAGATCAGTCTTTTCCTTTCCCTTTCTTGGCTGGAAAACAAGAAACGCTCTTGTTAGGTGACTGGGTGAGACCGGTGGGCCCACAATTAAGTACAAGGAGAGAAAATCCTGCCCCCTAGTGGTCTTTGATCGGTTAACCTGGAAGTGGATGAAAAGGGCAGCCATTGTGATGCCAACTAAGCCTTTTCTTATTCCCGCAACTTTTTACACCCCCCCCCTTTTTTTTTTAACAGAGTCTCACTCTGTAGCCTTGAAGTCACGGCTGTCTTACTGCTTCAGCCCTGAAATTACAGGATGAGCCACTATGCCTGGTTTTCAACTTTCTGTTTTCATCCAGGATCGGAGTATGTCTAAGTTTCTCACCTGGGAAGTGGGCAGACTGACCTCTGCCCTGTTGGCCTCAATGGTTGTGGGTCAAGCTGCAGCATGGCCCTTTGGAACATCTTTCCTATAGTTTTAAGGGCACAGTGAACTCCTCCTTGACCCTATCCAACCCTCCTCAGGTGACAAAGACAGGCCTTTTCCAGGACCCCAAATCGGATGATCCGACAGGAAGAGTAGTTCCTACTTGGGCAAAGACGGTTTAGTGCCTCCTGAGAGCTGCCTTCAAGCGCCGGCCCATTTCCAACTCTAAGACCGCTCTGAAAAGGTGGCGCGAAGTCCCTAACCAGATCCGCAGTCCCACTGTATTCACTGACCTTTGGTCTTCGACTTGGTCTTCGAGGTGCAGGGCTTGGTCACGCGGATGGTCTCCTGGCACTGGGCATTGTAGCGAGCCTTCTTCAGGGTCCCTTGGCGTGCTCTGGTGCCGGTGCTTCCATCACACGACCCCCAGCTCTCAAACTTGTATTTGCAGTCGGCTGATGAGAGAGTGGCCCCACGGGGTGAGAAACAGGAGGGTTGAGGCTGCCTCCTGCCTTCCTGCCCTCCTCCTGTGCCCCACCTCACCTCCAAATTCCTTCTTCCAGTTGCAGGGCACCTTGCAATGGATGCGCTGGGTCTGGGCTCCGCAGGTACCCTCGCGGAAACCCATGCCGCAGTCTTTGCTGCTGGGGATGCAGGGCCCCCACGTCCACTCCGAACACTCGCTGCCCTTCTTCACCTTTTCTATAAAGTGCAAGGAACAGAGTTAAGGCTTGGCGTGCACGGAAACTCCCCGGGAGACTAATCCCTAGGTCATGCGGCCTCACTTGCCATCCCGGCCTTTCCTTTACTCCTGAGCCCACCCTATCCCATCACCTTTCTTTTTGGCCACGGCGGACGTGAGCGCCAGGAGGGCAAGAAGGGCTAGAAGGAAGAAGCCTCGGTGCTGCATCCTAGAGGAAAAGTTTGGGTTAGAGTTTCTTGCCCATTCCCTTCCCCGATGGGGACAACACCTTCCACCCCAACTTGGCCCACTTTCCAGGCCCAAGGGGGTCCGGCCGACAAGGGGCCGACGGAGGGAGGACTTAAAGCCGCAATTCCGGGACTCAGCGTAGCCCCCCACCCCCGCCTCAGTCTCCTTGGTGGTGGCAGCCTGGAGGGACTGAGGCCACGGCTGCTGTGCGCGCTCACTCGCTCACTGTCGGTGCGATGCTTCGCTCCCTCCCGCTACAGCTACGGTCCCGCTAGGACTGCTGCGGCCCCTTTTGTCTCCAGAACCGGTCTGAGCCGGTCACATGGGCCCCCGCCCCTCCCCCCCACCCCGATGGAAGGACCCGCCCCGCCCCCTCCCCTCAAACCCGCACCTCCTCAGACCCCTTAGTCCCCGCCTCCACTCCCGCCCCTAGCCGCTCTCCCGCGCCTGCCCATCACCTCTGATCTCTGAGTCTCTGGCCCTGGAGTTCCCGTCTTGCCCATCCACTCCAGGCTCAAAGTCTTTTCACGGGCTCTGGAGCCCCAGCACTCTTCCTCCTCCCGCCTCCCCCTTCCCTGGTTTGGACTTGTCCCCTTTGCAGACAGCTCTCAGGGCACCGCTTCGCTTGCCCTCTGTGGGGCCCTGGAGTCTGCCTGGTGTCACAGGCCCAGGAAGGCCTCTGCATCCACGATGCTAACCTTCGAGGCCTGGCTCACCTCCTACTTGTTGGGGATCAGATCACTCAGAGGGCAAGGAGGGGCTTTGATGTGTAGGGGAGCTGAGGATCCGGGACCCCAGTTGGCGGGGGACGAGCAAAGCTCAAGATCCTTTTCCTAACGCAGGTTTGAAGGATGAGAGAAGGGGATGGGCGGGGGTGGGGTGGGGGAGCACGGGAGGGGCGCAGGCCTTAGATTGGTAAACCTTGTAGCTGACAGGGGCTGTCTGAGAAGTTCCAGACCGGGTTTCACTGGAGGTGATAACCGCCCACCCCTGACCCTGGGGCCTCAGGCACACCACCTCCCCCCCCCATTACAGGCCAGGGGGAGGGGGACTACGGGACTGCTCCAGGGCACCGGGCCAAGGGACCGAAGAACCCACACCCGGCCCCCGCCCCACCCCTTTTACTTTCATTGTTATTGCCCCAGCGGGAGCGGGAAGCAAAGGAAATCAGCTCCGCCTCTGGCCCTGGGAGCCTAGGCTGCTAGGCAGAGGTCAGGAGCCGGGCAGACCCATCCAAGCTAGGTACCCCTGTACCGGTCTGAGATACTGGTGACCATTCCCCAACTCTTAAGTTAACCAGGCACACGCCGCTGCTTATCAGAGATCCACACAAGGAAAAAGAAAACAAGAAAGGAAAAAAAATTCACTTTACTGAGTCATACCCAGCTGTAAACAAGTCACCGTGGGAGCCCCACCCCCCACCCCAGGCCATACAGTCTGAAATGAAATGACTGGGTACATGAGGATCACCAGGGGAGGTGCCAAGCAGGGCCGCGGGCAGGTGAATACAGCAGGCTCTTTAGTTTCTGGGAGGCCCTGGGTGGGTGGGTCAGAGCGAAGGGCTAGGCACCCCAAAGCCTCCCGGCAGTCCAAAGGACTAGGTGGCTAGCAAATGGCCTGCTGAGAACAGGCCTTCCTGTCGGTGCTGAGTCCTCTGTCCTGCCATTCGGTCTGCCATGGTGAGGGGAAGGCTACCCGAAGGGATCCACCAACCCATCTCCTGTTCCCCATGAACACAGAGACAGGTGAGAGTCCAGCTCCTCAGAGTCCAGCCCTAGATCTGAGCGGCTTCTCAGGGGTGGCACGGGGCTCCTTCCCTGGGGCAGGGTCCCCCCATGGCCATCCGACAGGAATGTGGCAGTGAGGTGGGCAAAGAGGTCCTCTGTAGTGTCCTCCACTACACAGCCGTCTCCTGGTCCTCACGCTGGATCATCTGGTAGTGCTGTCTGTTCTCCAGGTAGGCAGCCAGCTCTGTGTCCCGAGCCTTCTCAGCTCGCTGCCGGGGAGTGTCGCCCTGGAACAGGGTGGAAGGGCCCCAAGGCTTTAAGAGAGGGCCTATGGGGGAGGGGTAGCCTCACAGGTTACAAGGTTTCCCCTCCGGGCTCAGGTTTCTCCAGGCCTGGATTATGTTGGAAACAGCTTCAAGTTTCCTAGCCCTGCCCCCAATTTCTGGAAAAGGGCCGTTTGGGTTCTGCCAGGCTCACCTGCTGGTCTGTCTTCATGAGGGAGGCCCCGGCTTCCACAATGTAGTGGCAGATGGTGCGCTGGCCCAGGGCAGCTGCCTGGTGGAGACAGGTCTCCCCACTGGGGGGCAGGGGCTGCTTGTGGACACTTCCCAACAGCCAGCAGAAAGGGCAGGAGTTTGACGAGAGGGGGAGGGGTACCCCATGCTGGCCAGAAAGGGTTCTTGGGTTTTGGATGACCAAATGGTTAGGCCTGAAGGAAGTGGTTCTCAGGTGTCCCAGATACTCACTTCTCCTCGACAGCATCAAGGATCTCTGGCGGTGCTGCGGGAGGAAGGGTGCTCAGAGCCTGATAGCCCTTTCTTCCCACCCAGGCCCAGGAGCACAGCTTACCATGGTCCAGCAGATAGCGGACCACTTCCTTACTGCCAGTGCTGACTGCATGGTGCAAGAGTGTGCGGCTCTGCTGGTCCCGGTGCATGAGGTCACCTCCTGCTCGGTGCAGCTCCTGGAGCTGAGGACAATGGGCAGGGCAGAGCTGGGTCTCCCTCCCTCCACAAGCATGGACCCAGACATAGGCTCACACAGGTCACACTAGGAGCCTTTGGGGGGGGGGGTTGTTGTTTTGAGATAGGTTGTCTCTATGTAGTCCTGGCTGTGCTGGAACTAGTAGACCAGACTGGTCTTGAACTCACTGAGATCCCTCTGCCTCTGCCTCCTGAGAGCTGGGATTAAAGGTGTATGCCACCACAGCTGGCTTCTGAGGGTCTCTTGGGTGTCATTAGAGATACAAGTCTTCTCATCTGACATGTAAGGACTCCCCCAAAATGTACAGCCAACCAAGCTCTGGAGCCTGCAATTCCTTTAAGATTGACCCCGGTCCAAGCACCAGGGACAGGAAGACTGGGTGAGGCAGCCTCCTAGTAGCAAGTCACCTAGACAGGGCAATCCCACATGGAGGACCAGCTGATGACAAGTGCCGAATACCGCCCAGGGTGAGGGCTCCAGGGACAAGGCTAGGCTGACTGGTACCTTGCAGAAGTCATTCCTCTTGGCAGCTTCAATCAGCTCTTCCCCTGCACAGAACATCTGTCCATCAGACCCTGAGGTCAGTGGCCTGGGCATGACTTGATGTGTGAACAGTATGTGTGATGATGTACTACTGTCCGGGGCAGGAACCCGCTGGGGCTGACTCCCACTGACCCTCACACATAGACCAAGGAAAGGAGAGTGGCAGGACCCTAGGGGAAAGGCCTCACCTTGAGGTGGTGCAGCATCCCCCTGCAGTGACCTACAAACAAAACAGGGTGAGCTGTGACCCAGTGCAGCCCAGTTGGCCACCTTCTCTAGCCTCAACTATATTGGCCTTCATTTTTTCAAGTTTATTGAGTGCTTACTGCACATCACATACTGTGGAGAACAAGCAGGGAGCCATACAGCTCCCATCCTAGCTCAGAGACGTAAGCCAACCAGTAAATCAGGAATCTGGAAGTGCTACTGAACACAATGGGGCAGGGTGACCAAGCAGCTGGGAACTGGAGACTGGATCCTTCCCAACCTTCAGGAGGCATTCCTGGAAAAGATCCCCCTAAGAGGGAAAAGCCAAGCTGAGACTGAGGAGTGGGGTGCCTGAAAAGGGGCCAGTGGGAGGCAGCAAGTCAAAAGTCCAGAGGATGGCCTGGGACCTCCAGTAAGGGACGGAGAGGCCAGGAGGCCCAGGACTGAAGAGTTGCTGAGAAAGAGGGTTTCTGGGCTGCGGAGCGGCCTGTGTGGACCTGCACTTGTTCAGATGGTGGGGAGCATCCTAGCAGAGGGACAGAGCCTGCCCCTGAGTGCCCATGCTGTGCCTAAAGGCGGGAATTCCAGCAGACAGGGTTTAAAGCTGGGGAGTGGTGGTCAGGGGGGCTCTGGGACTCACCGGGGTATGGGGGAGCAGGGGGAGGTAGGGAGCGGGGAGGTAGGGGTGGGGAGGTCAGGCCGTGCTGATGCCCCCAGCAGCTCAGGGTCTAGGATATAAATCTCGTCCTGGGCAATCTCCGTCACATAGTTGAGGTGCTCCTGTGGGGGGAGGGGTTAGAACTAAAGGTCAGTGCCAGCATGTGTGGCCTTTAGTCCCCAGGGGTGGGGGTGGGGCTAGGGCAGCAAGCCAGGCAGCAGACCTAGAGAAGCCTCTCTCAGAGCAGGAACATCAGGGGAGGTGGCAGGGAGAGTGGGGTAGTCTTCCTGTTCAGCCTGCTCCCTCACCTCCATATGTGGCATTCACCAGCTCAACAACTACTTCCCACTGCTAAGCCAGGTGATCTAGCCCTGGCTATTTTCTTCTGCTTCCCTGGATAGCACTGTGCTTCGAGGCCCTCCCTTCCACCCACCCAGAAAGCCTTTTCTGGGTGTGCCAGCTTTTTCTGTTGGCACCATCCCTGTGCATTCCTGGAGGGTGGGGGCATGTGATCCACAGCCACAGGCATGTGAGAATATTATGGCCATGAGGCTGTGGTGAGCATGCTTGGCTTGTGGGGCTAACCCTGAAGCTGGCCTGCAGAGGTGTGAGTGTGTGGGGTACAGAAGCTGGCTGTGGGTGAGGAAGGCCTGCAGTGCTTACCTGGGCCCTGTCGATCCTGTAGAAGCGGCTGGCAGTGGTAGCTAGAGAAGAGATTCCCCGATGAGGCTGAGTAGGATGAATGTCCTTGGCCCAGCCCAGGTTCCCCCAAAGGAGCCCAGCACTGCCTAGAACTGACCCTTCAAGGCAGACTCACCATCCAAGAAACACCACTTAGAGGATAGTTGGTGACATGTCGGGGACTTGGCTCCAGCGCCATCGGGCTCCTGTGAGACAGAAGCAGAAGTCAGGGTGGGCCACGAATAGTCTGGGGAGGAAGCTCGGGTGCCCCCACCTCGTCCTGCTTACACGGCTTACCTGCTGGAGTCTCTCAATGTGGGCACGGCAGAGCTCTAGGTCACTGTCCCCAGGGACCACCACAGTGCCCAGAGGCACAGCTGGAAGACAGAAGGGCCTTTCAGCAGCGGGCTGCATGTCCCTGCTGCATGTCTGCAGGCAGCCCAGCAGCTGCTTATCCCTCCCTGCCCCAGCCCTGCTGCCACTCACAGGCCTCCTTGAGCTGCTCCTTGTCATAATGCAGAGCCTCATAGTCGTGCATGCTGACCCTGCTCACCTGGATCCTCAGCTGCTCGGGGACTGGCTGCTGACTGGAAGGTAGGACCAAGGACAACGAATTCAGCCAGGACCCTGCCCAGGATACCAGTCCTCAGCTGGGCATCCTGCCTCGCTTCCAAAGCCCTTTATTTTGGATGCCAGGGCAATCTATAGCCTCATGCATGCTAAGCAAGTGCTCTCTTATCACCAGATTACAAGTCCCCTTTGCCGGGCAGGAAACCAAAGCTCAAGTAAATCAGTGGTTGGCTCCAGGCCCCTCGGTACATGACGGCTAACATGACCTACTCGCTGTGCAGCGGGGCAGCACTCCGGCGCTTGGCCTTCTGCACCATTGTGGCCTGGTTGCGCAGGGCGATTCGAATACGTGATGCCGCAAGCTTGCAGGGCTCACCGTCCACCTGCACAGGGATGGCCTTGGCCGTGGTGAGCAGCACTTCTCGGCACTGAGTCAGCCGCTCTCCGTGCCCACCCACCTGCAGTGCTGCCTGTGGGCAAAGAACGCTCAGGTCAAGTGGTGGGTGGGGCAAGCCCTACTCTTTCCAGAGATGCTCTGGTGAAAGGATAAAAACACGAGGGAACCCCAGACAATGCAGATTAGAGGGATGAGACGGAGGCACTGAAGATGGGAAGATGTGCCCTCTGCTACATCAAGAGGAAGAAGGCCAAGATGCCCAGCTAGGGGACTTAGGCCAAGAAAGGAGCTGAGGTGACCACCCAACCCTGGCTAATGAAGAGAAAAGAAGAAACAGTTTAGGACAGGGACCACTCACCAAGGATGTCATGGTGAAGCCGATGACCTCGAGGTAGCCATCATCATGCCGCTGGGGCTCGAAGTCATGGTGCTCCCCAGGGTGGCCCCAGGGCATGGTGCCTGCACAGTACCTGAGGGGAGAGCAACAGATGGGCTCTGGCATGGACTCAGCAGGATGGGACAACAGGGTCCACAGGAGCCCCATTTCCTTACCTGGGGATGTTCAGAAAAACGATGCACTGGGGTTTCAGGTCCTGGATCTTGGGGGTTAGGTCTATTCCATCACACTGGACACAGGAACAGGGGAGTGTTGGAGAACACGTGTACCCTAGTGGCCTCCCTCCTACTGGGTTCCACTGTGTGTCCGCCAGCCCTCCTTACCACGACACGGATATGCTTGGCTAAGTCCTTGGAGCTGCCCATCAGGAAGTCAGAGAAAGCCGTCTGTTGGAGACAGAGGGTGTGATAAACCACTGTGTCTGTCACAGGGGTCCTGTGAGCTGCACACGGGGCTGGGGGCTGGCTAGCCCCAGACTTACCCCAGCATAGAACATCTTATTCCGAAAGCGGCTGTTGAACTTCTCTGGGTTGGCTTCTGTAGAGACAAGGGGTGGTGATGTCAGTCAACCTGCTGGAGCTTCCCAGGTTAGGGGAGGAAGGAAGACTGGGAGAGCAAGGTCTGGTCCTCCTTGGAACACTCTTGAACCTCCCATGCCTGCCCTGGCCCCCAGGTCCCCGCAGCAGGAGGATGCTAACCTCGGGACTCATGGAACTCCAGGGTGACGTGGGCATCAAAGCCCAGACTGAAGTAGTTGTTGAAGACATCCAGGGGCAGCTAGAAAAATGTCAAGGTGTAGAAACGAGGAGGTGACTCCCAGGTGTCAGCCATAGTCATTTCTACCCCACTCAGTCCATCTACTTCTGAAGGCCTTTGTGTCAAGTCAACAGTGTGCCAAACCTTCCTCGAGCTCCCCTGCAGCACTGCTTGGGAGGCCCTGCTCGTCTAGCTGGGAGAGGGGAGGGCAGCTCCTTGAACGACCTACTGGATCCTTATAGCACTGCATCCCTATATGCCATGTACTGCATCAACTCCAGGAACAGGGACCTAAGTCTTGCCATGGCTTAGAACAGAGGCTGGAGTACAGGAGCCCTAAGCATGTGCCAGGAGGCTGAGTAAGAAATCAGCTTGCAGTGGGTACCACTATGCTCCTGGGACAGAAAAAGGCCAGAACGTGTAGAACTGGAAACTCAGCTTTCCAGAACCAGATAGTAAATGTGCAGAGTCCAGCCAGATCCTTAAGAATCCCAGGCTCAGCAGGGCAGTGGTGGTGCACGCCTTTAATCCCAGCACTCAGGAGGCAGAGGCAGGCGGATCTCTGTGAGTTCGAGGCCAGCCTGGTCTACAAGAGCTAGTTCCAGGACAGGCTCCAAAGCTACAGAGAAACCCTGTCTTGAAAAAACAAAAAACAAAAAACAAACAAACAAAAATCCCAGGCTCACAAACCCCTGCCCAGTAGCCCTAGCTGACCTACCTGGTCAGTGGCTCCATCATCTCGCTCCTCAGGGCCTGCCTCAGGGTTGGGCTCTGCTCGGAGGTCCCAGCGGTCCAGCTGTACCACATTCCCCTCTTCTACATGGGAAAGGATCTTTGACACAGGCTCATCTGTGTAACCCTGGTGGAAAGAAGCTGAGACTGAGCTTTCCCTGTGGTCAATGGATAAACTTCCCCTCTGGCAACCCTGTTCTGAAGGGCACTTACCCCACCCCAGTTGAGGGTGCGGGCCAGGTCATTGCCAGTACCCAGGGGCAGGATGGCCACAGGGGGCGATGGTTTTAAGCGCAGCTGGTCCAGGGTGGACAGAATCCAGCCAACCTGGAGGAGGGCAGACCACGGTGGATCAGTCAGGTCTGCGACGGGGAGGAGTGCACCAGGCATGAGCCCTGCTTACAGAACTTACCGTGCCGTCACCCCCGCAAGCCAGAATCCTCAAATTATGCACTTTGCGGTACATTTCCAGCCTGGGCCAGGGGAGGTCAGGAATAGAGTCAGGAGACATGTGACATACCAAGAGCTAGCCAAGCCGCCACTGCCCTGGAGAACCTAGTAGAGTACTTACGCCTCCTTGGGTCCCCCCTGGCTCAGGTCAAAGACTTGTCGAGGATTCAGATACCACAGGAAAGACTGGATGATCTTAGCGCCCTGCAGGGACAGCCAGGGGACAATGAGAGGAGGGGAAAGAGGGAACAGCTGTCAGGGGCAGAGAGAGGGGACACAATTGTGAGAACCAGCTACAATAAATAGTGAGATGGGACAAGGTCCTCTCAGGGTTCCTGGAAAAGCAAGGCAGGAGCTAAAGCCCCAAATGGTTGCTGAGAACCACTATGGACAGGCAGGTAGAATACTGGCCCCGTAATCACTTATGGCTCGTAGGTGGAAAGCTTATGCCTACCTGGTTGCCCCCACTCTTAGGGTTCACAAACACCAGCAGGGGCTTCATGAGGGGGGACGGTGTAGGCCTGATGATGAAGGGTCTCCAGCGGCCTTCCTGGGAGACAGAGAACCTATAAGCACTTTCCTGTCCTGGAGGCCCTAGCCTACATCCCCCTCAGCATCCCCTGCCACAAGTGAGCACACCCAACCTCAATATCAGACCTTCCACGGGCCTGTCCACAAGAAACAAGGAAGCTGATCTCCCACCTCAGACCTCCAGGGCCAAACCTGAGCCAGGCTAAACTGGCCGTATGGTCCAAGGCCCTGAACTGATAAAGATTCCCTCTCCGGTTCCTGGTCCCAGCCACCCCAGCCCAGGCCTAACCTCGGGTCCTTTCTTGCTAGACCTCCTCTTGAAGGACGCTCTCTTTTTCTTCTTGCTGGCTTTGAGGGTATTCTGCAAAGGAATCAGGGGTGTGGATGAGCCGCGACTGCTAAGTCCCATGGGGGAAGAGATGCTAAGAACAAAGGAAGGACTCACCTGGGGCCTCCGGGCGCGTAGGATCCAGGTGGGCGGGATGACCACGGCCGCATGCACCCCCAGGGAGCAGGGCTCCTCAATCTGTTGCAGCATGAAGCAGGACACCTTGCTGTGGTACTGGAAGACAGCCGCCATTGGCAGGGCTGAGCTTGGCCAGGCTGAGACTGGGAACCCACCAGACGCTCAGCACAGGCTCAGAGGCCACTTACCGCTTGCTTGCACCAGGAGCAACTGATGGCTACGATCTCCTTGCTGTGGAAGGTAAACTTCTGCTGGAAGCCCTGTGTGGACAAGGTGGCCTAGTAGAGACCCAGCTGTACTGCTGCTGCCAGCCTCTCCTCACCCATCCTATCTGTGCCATGTCCACAAATCATTGTCAATGACGACTGTGTGTAAGGTATGGGGGAAAAATATGGAGGGGTGAGCCCATTCTTGAGAGTCTGTCTTACTGAGGGAGACAGACCAACAGTCAACAAGTGGGTGAGCAACAGTGCTGTGTAGGGAAGGCGTCCTGAGCACAAGCCACTGTCCTCAGGAGGCAGCGAGCCTGCTGCCTAACTCAAGACATCACACACGACACTTCCTAAGTAACCACTGAATTAATGAATGAAAAGTCAATATAGTTCTCAAAGGGTCCCTTGCTAGTTCAAAAGTCAAACACCCCCCATCAGAAGAAAATCATCTCCCTTCCCTCGCTTAATTCAAAGACCAAGGGGCTTGGGGGCTGACTGAGTGACAGCAAATCTGAGACTCCACTCTGGAGCTACTGTCAGTCTTCACACTGGACACACAGGGCCCTTACCTTTCCACAATGCCGACACTTGCCATCCTGGCGTCGCCTGTGTACCCAGTGGTGTCTTACGAAGGTTGGCTGGGGGAAGGGAGAAAGGTCATGGGAACAAGTGAGGGGGTGGACAGGTACAGTCCTGAATTCAGACCACAGGAAGCCCTCTACAGTCCCTTGTAGAAAGATGAAAGGGGCTGTAGACTTTTCTCCATGGCCTGGAGGGAAGGCTGAACCCCTTAATGCACATTCTGAACCCTATCCCTCTGCAGACAGGACAGCTGGCTTTCTCTCTGGGTGACCCCAGAACCTCAGCCTAGAAGCTGAACCCACCTCTCAGGAAACTGGGCATCCCTGCTCTTCACGGCTGCACACTTACCTCACGGACATTTCTGGAGCCTGATTCACGGAATGATGGCTTACAGCGAAAATTGATCTGTGAAATATTTCAATGAGCACCAAAATGTCAGAGCCTTCTTTTGGACAAGGTCTCCTAGAGTCAACCTCACAGGCAGATAGAGTCCCAAATCACCCCAAGAGCCCCTTGGAACAGGGCTATCCCCTCTCAGAAGCCCTCCTGACCACTGACCATAGGTCAGTTTTTTTAGTTAGGATACAAGGATGGAGAGGCTAGGGTGGAGATGGGGGTTCATGTCCCCCTCACACTGTAGTGAGTGGGAGCACTATTTGATCATCTATTTCTCTCTCCCCCTCCAGCATTCCCAGCCCAAGTGAAGGCAGGAACCAATCCCTCCTGTGACTGTGCAGACTGACCCCTGGAGACCCTTAGCCAATGTTGTAAGCCCAGGTTCATGGTCACCTTCTATAACAGGGCTGCATTTCCTTCTCTCTCTCTCTCCCTCCTATCTCTGTCTCTCTCGTATCTCTTTCTCACATACATACACACACACAGAGAGCCCTGGCTGTCCTGCAACTCTCTATATAAACCAGGTTGGCTTTGAACTTGAAGAGATTGTCTTGCCTTCCGAACGCTGGGATTACAGGCATGTCCCACTATGCCCAGCCAGGAACACGTGTCTACTTTTCTCCCTACCAATGCCTGCTTTGGTCTCAGAAGAACTATAGAAAAGCCTCACTGTACAATTCAGGGACTGGAGGAATCAGCCTAAACTAGCCTTGCTGGGGCATTTATGTTCTTAAAGACTTTGTCACATGACAGCCTGGACTTCAGCAAGCATGGGAGCTCTTATCTTCCACGCCAAGCTCATTCCCTGTCTTGACGGGCACCTGGTCTGGCATTCCCCTTTCCTCCCACAGACACGCTTGGAAAATGGTCCTTGGGAAGTATCCTCCAGCAGTACACATAGAAGGAACACAGATGGGCCCATGACAGCCGAACATCTGGAAGTTTGGCTGTTTTGTTTTGATTATCTGGAACTGGAGAGTGAAGCTAGGACACTGCACATATAAGACAGCTGCTGTAGCCCAAGCCCACAATGGCCCCTTTGAATGTTAGGCTGGACAGGGTAAAACGACACACTGGTCACCACCTGTTAACTCATGCTATTGGGCAATAGTCAATGAACCACACTTGTAAGCCATGCTCACTCTACAGTAAGGTACGACAGCTAACACATGGGGAGAGGCAGGGCTAAAAGCAGGCATCTGACTCAGGGGCTTTGCTACTGTGCTTGCTGGGTCATTCCTGGCACGCTATGTTTGTGTAACCTGTATACGGAGCTACAGGTGTGTATTTCAAGAATGCTTCAGCATCCCAAGGCGAGGACACAAAGGCTGAGCAGCTGCACGTACCTTCTCCAGCTGTTCAATGCATGGGGTATGCACCACAATCTTACAGGCTGCACACTTTCTTCTGGGCACTGACTTCTGCTGCAGGACAGAAAGAGGGGAGGCCCTGAGGCACCAGGTAACTCTACCTGAGATACCAGCTCAGGGCAAGCAAAGAACATGTTCAGTGTATGGGGATTCCACTCCCAGCACCTGTCATTAGACATGACTCCTTCCTCTCACCCTGGAGCAGCCCACAGCAAGTGCAAGCAGGTGAGAGCAGTGCCCACCAAGGGCTGCAGCTCTTGCCTTGAGGTCTAGACCCACTACACCACCAGGGGGCAGCAGGTCCCACTGAGCTCACTCACCAGCATCTTAGCTACGCAGTACTGCTCCCCGACATAGCAGAAGTCACCGGACACGTTGGTCTCAAACCAGATGTGCTCCCCATACGCTGCTGACTCCTAACCCACGGGATGAGCAGGCTCAGTGCTTATCTGTCGCCCCGATCCTACCCATCACCTCCCGAGAAAAGCCTGCTACAGCCACCACAGTCTGCTTTCCTCTCTTTAAGCCTGGCTCAAAGGCTGCTGCCTCCCCTTGGAAGTCTGCCCAGACATGGGGACTTCTCTCCCAGTGGCCCACAAGCCCTGGGTCCTGACTGCTCAGGAGGCTCAGAGCCAGCAGGACTGGAACTGAGGGGTGGCTCCCTCCCCCGCCTAGTACGCAGACACTCACACTCCAGTCCACAGTGCTCCGGATCTGCCGCTCAGATTCACCACACGGGGCCCCAGGCGTGGGAGGAGGGGGTGCCAGGTGCTGGAGGCCTGACTTGGCGATGGCTTTCCTACAGAAAGAAGGACAACTGAAGCCCCAGGGCCAGCTGGGAGCTTGCGGACTCTATTTCCCCACTACCCGGAAAAACTGCTTACAGTGACTTTCACAAAGTACAAGATAGAGAAGCCCACAGAGTTCTGAGGCTCTTCAGCTCCTTCCAGCACTGCCCCAAGCCGCTTTCAGGAGGGCCACCCCCGGACGAGGTAGAGCTTCAAAGCCCTTCCTCTGAGCTAGTCCCCAAGGAGGCTACACCACACGCCCTGCTGACCACTGCTATACCTACATAAGCAGGGTGTTCCAGGGCTGGGGTCCAGCTGACTTCCGCCTTAGAGCTACCTGGCGTCTGCGTGACAGTGGGCGCGCACGGGCAGGTATCATGAGGCCTGATGCAGTGCCCGAGGCTCTTTGGCTTCGGCTCCCAACACTCGGGTGTTGGCCTGAGGGCCACCTTTGGCTGAGGCGACGATAGTGCCCATGCAGGCCCCAAAGAGTATGGCCATACACCACATCAGCAGGGAGCAGGTGGGAGGAAGCTCTGCGCAGGCACCGGGGTATGGGAAGCAATGGCCAGGCGCCCTGGTGCGAAGAGGGCCTTGGTGTCCTGGTGCCCGGTTTGGCATCACTTGATGCCCCAGCTGTCTCATCTCCCTCCTGGGCCCCTTCCTCCTCCTTCATGCCCACAAGCCCAGCCAACAGGAGAGGTGCACTCAGAAGCTGGGCCCCGACACTGGCAGGCTGTAGGATGGGCACCATATCCACCATGAAGCGGGGATTGCAGGCAGGGGGTGCAGTGCTGGAGCGCCTGCGGCTGGCACCTTGGGTGCCCACCCCGCAGCTGGGGAAACAGCCCTGGAGCTGTGCACTGGAGCGGCGCCTCTGGGCCAGCGAGGAGGAGGCCTGCCCTGCAGGAGAGCGGCGGCGAGCCTTGCCTGTGGGCAGCCCCACACCATTGGACGGCTGCAGCCTCTGCCCAGGACCGGGTGCCTTCTGCTGGAAATGCCTCCTGAAGAAAGGCTCCATACCAGGGGCTGTTGGGCATCAGACTCGGAGCGTCAGGGGCTGGGCCAAGCTAAAGCCCACCTGTGCCCCACGAGCAAAGAAGGGACACTTAGGTGCTAGGGATGAGGACACTCTGGCCTCCATGAAAATGCTTACAGGTATCAGATGAGCAGGGAACCCAGGCTTACAGCTATGGGAGAGCAGACACTGTTCCCGGCTAGGATTCCCCAAATTCTACCCAGGAGTTTTCGGGAGATGCGCCTAAAGGGTCTTCATCTACCTTGCCAGAAATGAAAACAAAAGGCAATCTGGGACCCAGACCACGCCTCCATAGACCATAGGGCCCTGGAGTCTTTCCCTCTCATCTGACCTTCCTTCTGCCAACACGGAACAGGTTGGGCTCCTCTCCTAGGATACAGTGCAACTAAATGAATGAATGAAAGAACGGACAAATGAATAAACCAACAAACTCAGGCTATCTGCGAAGGTCTCGGTCCCGATAAAATCCCTATCCTCAGCGTCAACCTTGGGTTCAGACATTGGGAAACCAGGCTTCAGAGAGTTAGAAAGGCATGCCCCTCTCCATCCCCAGGAAAGAGTGCTCTTGTCTTAACTTGGTAGATGCAGTAAGAGGCTTAGGCTAAAAGAAGAGCCTTCTGAATCCCGGATGCCATGTGTATACATCTCTAAAAACTTCCTGGTACTGAGTGGCTCTGTCTCACCTTTCTAGAAAGCAGAGTGTGATGCCTGAAAACCCCTAAGTCTTCCTGCCAAGGGACCCAGTGTACCATTGTCCCCAGGCTTGAAGCCTGGGGCTAATAATTCTAAGCTTGAGATGACCCAGACTGCCTCCTACAGAAAGGCAGGGGCCTTGGTCTCCACCCATGCGAGCTCTCCAGAGACCCTCTCCTTTCACCTACTTCCCTGTTCTACCTTTCCTCCTTCCCAGGCCACTGGGATCAGCTTCTTCTACTCACACCTCTTCTACACTTGAGGATGGCAGGAAGCTTCCAGGCAGCTAAGGGTGATAGCTCCAAAGAACAGCCATGGAAGGCCAAGACACAGTCATGGAACAAATCACAGACATGAACGACTGGCAGACTGTTTCTGCTGAAGACCAGAGCAGGGGCAAAGTACCCTTAACCATTAATGGGCAAGTGGGGGAAGGACAGTCTGGGAGCATAGTCCCGCCTGATATATGTAGCACCTGATCTCCTCAATCCTCCATCCATCCTTGCCATGGGTCTTGGGCAAGTAGCTTCAAGGCAGGTACAGGGTGTAACAGAGAAGGAAGTGGGCCCAGGGGACAGAGCTCCTGCAATCAGTGAGCAGGAGGTGGCTGTGCTGGGAAAGCAGCATTAAGACTGGACAGGAGGTGAGTTCCAGAAATGAAAAAGCGGACACTAAAGGCTGCTTTCCTCCCAAACTCAGGGTCATCCAGCTAATACTGACTGAGTCCACTATGTACACACACACACACACACACACACACACACACACACACACACACACAGTGCCTGATGAAGAAACTAGGCCACAGAAGAGTAGCATACACAAAGCCCACAGGCAGATAGTATAGAGCAGATGTGGGACCCCAGGGATGGGTAGAATACAAGGTTCTCTTGGACCCTGGGACAGGGTGAGATGGGCTAGAGAAAGGGCCCACAATATTAGCACCCATCCTGCTTGCCCAGCATCTACTGTGACAGGCCTTGGGTAAGCCCTTTACCACCTCACTGATGCCACTCTGAGGGAGGCAGGACCACAGTATTATTATACAGGTAAGAACGAGGTTCACAGTGGTGAGAGCATGCCCGGAGTAGTCACACAGCCAGCCAGTGGCAAAGTCTGGGTCCTGTGACCACGGCTACTTGAGTTAGGGTCTACTTTCTGTCCCAGGAAGAGGAAACTGCAGGCCTCGGTGCCTGCGGCCGCCAGGGCCCTTGCCAGGTCTCCACTAGGGTGTCAGCTTTCCCCAGCACTCTGCAGGCCCCGCTGTGACAGCTGCCCAGCCTGGAGGAGATTAGTCACCCGGACACATCACACCGCCTGATGCTAGTGTCACCCAGAAAACAAAAGGCCACAGTTGGTGTGGGGGAGGTACTGCTATGCTCTCTGGGCAGTGGTAAAGGCTGGGCCCTCCCTGCTGTCCCAGACCTGCATGACAAGATAAGAAGGAAGCAGCTCATGTTAGGACACATGGCAGTTTACATGCATGACTTTAGAACCCACACGCTGCTAGGTGCTCCAAGACACACCTGTAACAAATGTTTCTTCAGCTGCCCCAGGGGTGCAGCCTCCCAGTGGAACACAAAGCCAAGCCAGTGCAAATGACCATATACCATGGACCTCAGTTTCCCTGTTTGTTTAAGACCGTTAAGACTGTTTGACATCTTAGGAGAAGCTCCCCTGCTGGGCACTACCACCCCCAAACACCACTGGGTGCCCACAGCCCCTCCTGCGGGTCCCATGTTTCCTGTTCATCTCATCTCTATAGAAACTTTGGTCTACTGGCCAGAGATTGCCTGACTCCTCACTTCCTATCTCTGAGAGGCTCCTTCAGTGGGCCTGGCAGCTCCTGCCTATTATCCCAGCACTTGGGAGGCTGAAACAGGAAGCTGTAAGTTTGAAGCCAACCTAGGCTACACAGTGAACCCACGTCAGCCTGGGCTCCAGTACATAGCTGTCTTAAAAAGAGATGATAATAACAATAAAGCTCAGCACAGTGGTGCACAGCACAGTGGTGCACAGCACAGTGGTGCACAGCACAGTGGTGCACAGCACAGTGGTGCACAGCACAGTGGTGCACAGCACAGTGGTGCACACCTTTAATCTCAGTGCTTCAGAAGCAGAGGAAGGTGGGCTTCTGTAAGCTAGAGCCACCCTGGTCAACAAAGAGTTCCAAGACAGCCAGGGCCATACAGTGTGACTCCATCTCAACTGATTAATTTAATTAGAAAACAAAACAAAGCAAATAAAAGAAGCCCTGCTTGGGCCTGAGTTCTCCCACAGTTCAGCTGTGAATGGCCACTTCTCACTTCATTCCGTGTCACCTCCACACACACGGTACATGCAAAGGTCTTGGGGGAGGCCCCGGAAGATTTTCACACCAACAACATAGCAAAATGGACCTCCCTGCCCCCCAGCCCTGCCCAGGCTGCCAGGTCTTGTCTGGAGCAGCCAGCCACACTCAAGGAGAACAACATAAAAATGGCTTAGAGGCCTCCATTAATCTCCACCTGACCCTGAGGACCCTGATGAGGACAGGGCCAATGCGAGAGTGGGGGATGCCGTGAGTGGGGAGTGGCGTGGCGGTGCCAGGCCATGTGCCCTTGATGAGCAGAGCTGCAGCAGAGCTAAGGCAGCCCCTGTGGAGTTAATGGAGCCCAGTTTGTCCTCAGTCACCAGCTAGGCCAGGGTGATGCCGCCTGCTCAGATTGTCTCACACTGACGCCAGCTACACTATGGAAAATCTGGTGTAGCTGTGCAACCTTGTCATCCCCAGCTCTTGGGAGGCAAGGTTGTCCTGGACTACACGGCAAGTTTACTGTCAGCCTGGCCTACACGAGACATGTCTGAAAATAAATAAATAAGCAAGCAACCACTTTAGAACCCAGCATCTACCACCAGATCAACGAGCCCCTCCAAATCTACATCCCCATGTACAGGATGGGGTCCTACCGCCCAACTTAAAGGCCAGCATAAGGGACATTCTGCTGCAGTGATGCACACAAAGCGCTTCATGCTACCTGGCAGACCTGGACCACGGTGGAACCCCCAGGGCCTGGGGAACCCAGAAAAGGAAGCAGGAGCACCCAGGGTGGCCACCATTACCACATGAGGAACAAAGCCCTGCCCCAGGCCACCTGGGCATCTGCTCCTCCAGAGGAACTGCATAGGACACCAATTGGGTCCTGCCACAGTGGCTATGGCATGCCATGGGAAGGATCCTACAGACCTCTGTTCCATGAAGGCTGGGCCTGGGGTAGGGCACCTGTACTCTGGAAGTCCCAGAATTGGAGTGGGGGGAGAGAGCTGGGAAGGGAGCCTGCTTCATCTAGGCTTGCCTAGGCTGGTTAGTCAGGGTGCCAACTTTATAAAGAGATTCTGCCCAAACAAAACAAGAACACACATGTGAACAGGTAGGCCAGTGCTGGAGGATATAGTGTGGCTAGATAGTCAATCAGCCATTTTAGATTCTGCCCAGGCTTGGTGGGTCCTCCAGGCCCTGTTCCTTTTCTATCAGATGCGGGGAGGGCTGGCAGGGGAGGCCCTCATCTAGAGATGGTGGTGCCTGGGCCCACCCTGATCTACCTTCCCCAAATGCACCCAGATAGTCGTAGGAGGGAGCAGAAGGTAAGTAAGAGAGGGGAGTCCCCTTTGACCTGATCTGGAAGGCAAGGCGGCAGGCAAGAGGCGGACAAGCAGGTTGGGGCTGGGGTCCTTGGCGCCTGGGCTCTCTCTCCAGTTTGCTCTGGCTGCCGGACCGGACTCTGCGGAGCAAGTCCTAGTTTGGAGAGCCAGCTGCAGTGGCTGCTCCTCTGCCCCCTCCCCCGCCCTACCCTCCTCCCCCAAGCCGGAGACAGCCGTTATGAAAATAGCCCAATTGGTAACCGACTGCACTTCCTCTCCCAGTGGTGGCTCCTGGCCCTGCAGCAGGCAGGCAGCAGGAGGTGGGTGGGTGGGTAGTGCACAGAACAGCACAGGAGCCTGCCCTCCTGGCACCTCTTCCCCAAGTCCCAAGCCAGGCTGAGTGACAGCATCAATACATTCTCCTCCAGTAAAAGGACAGCCCATACCGTGTCTGGTGAAGGCAGACAAGGTATGCAGAAGGGTACGCAGGAGTGGCAACCCTTTTAAGGAAAGGGGAACAATCACTCACTGTTCTCCTATGTCCATGGGACAGGCTTTTATGGGGTCTTGGGCAGCTAAACACACTGATTCCAGACAAAACAACCACAAAAATAATTATCTATGGAGTGCTTCACAACTTAGACAGCCTTTTCTCACCAGCATTATTAGCCAGGAGGCTGGTGATTCCCTGTGCGGGAGGCCTCCTGTCCCTGCTGAACAGATGGTGCAACCTGAGGCTCCCAGGAGCCTGACTCCTGTCTCAGGAGTAGCTGAGCTGGGCCTCCAGAGCCTGACTCTTCTGGCCCTGTCAAGGGGGCCAGCAGTCTTTCTGAGCGCCTGGGTCCATGCCAGCTAAAGAATATTTAGGAGAGATCAGTTGGTGTCACACACATCCCAGTATGCCAACACCCCGCTCCCTAACTCACGTTCCTGCCATGGCTCACTAGGGAACGGCAGCTATCAAGCTTCCTGATTCCAGAACCATTTCTACTCTTAACAAAATAATTACTGAAAAGAATTTTGAAAAGAATCCTAAAATAATTTTGTCTGGGGAACTGGTAATAGCTATTAACATTTAACCAAGCACATTCTACATTAAACCTGAGAGCACTAATCATTGAGGAGGCAGAGGCAGGAAAATCTCTGAGTTCAAGGTCAGCCAGGGCTACAGGCTGAGACCCTGTTTTGGGAAAAGGAAGAAGGGAGGAGGATGGGTGAGCAAGCTATAGCTCATAGAACAAAAATCAGTGAAAAGGCAGTTTAACTTGAAAAATAACATGTGTTCTGTGTGTGTTTGCAAGTTCCGCAGAGCAAGTGTGGCAGTCAAAGGACGACACTCGTCCCAGCCGCTGTCGCCTTCTCCATGTGAGTCCTAGGGTCAAGTTCTGTAGTCTAACTTGGAGGCAACGGCTCATTTATGTTTCTGGTTTGCTACAGCAGCTGGTTCTTGACGCACTCACCCTGCGCGAGTGCCAGGCCTGCGGGTTGTTCTGGTGGAGGAACATGGAGGGTGAGTCTCGCCTCATCGTGTGGAGTTAGGAAAGGGAGGGGCAGCACACCAAGCCTCCAGATGAGTGTGGCATCACCTGAAAATATGACAAGTAATATTTCTTTCTTTTCCTTTTTTTTTTTTTGGACACACAGTTCCTCTGTGTAGCTCTGGCTGTCTTGGAACTCACTCTGTAAAGCAGACTGGCCTCTAACTAAGAGGTCCACCTGCCTCTGCCTCCATGTGCTGAGATTAAGGGCATGCATCACCACTGCCCAGCTGAACCCAAAGTTGTTTTTTTGTTGGGTTTTTTGTTTGTTTGTTTTGTTTCTCAAGACAGAGTTTCTCTGTAGTTTTGGCTCCTGTCCTGAACTAGCTCTTGTAGACCAGGTTGGCCTCAAACTCACAGAGATCCTCCTGCCTCTGCTTCCTGAGCGCTGGGATTAAAGACATGCGCCACCACGGCCCAGCTCTGAACTCAAAGTTTTATCTTGCAAGGTTTTGGTTTTTTTTTCATGGTGAGGTGACCTCTTTAAGACAGGGTTCTCATTATTAAGTATCTCAGGCTGGCCTGGCGCCACACTTAGGGTAGGAGCACAGGCTTGCTCTGCCACCAGGCTGTATGGTATTTTGTGACAGCAAGTGTAGGACAGTGGAGAACACTGTGGTACTAAGTTATATTGATCTTCCAAAGGTTGACATAGTTCCTCAAAGAACATCACCTTTGCTGTCTTCATTGCTCTCAACAGTTTCCTGTCCTAGGAAGCCCCTCCCTCCACCAGAATATAGGTAACATTTCTAAAATTCTGAGTCCTGCTCAAAAGCCCTGCTAAAAACTTAGTTTCTTATTGAGAACAAATACTGGCACCGGGTTTTGAAGTGGCAGGCTCACTCATTCATACTTGGGGAAATGTCTGCAAGAAAGCAGGACTAGTTCTGTCAGTTGTTCAGGACAAAGGACACTGGCAGGCCAGATGTGGAGGCGCACACCTTTAATCCCAGCACTCAGGAGGCAGAAGCAAACTGATCTCTGAGAGTCTGAGGCCAGCCTGGTCTACGTAGTGACACAGGGCAGTCAGGGCTATGTAGAGAGAGACCCAGTCTCAAAAGGGAAAGAGAAGAAGGAGTGAGAGAGCCACTAGCAGACCATAGCGTGGACTGAGCAGCCACTAGCAGACCACAGCGTGGACTCAGCGGAGAGTTTCAGCACATTCTAGTTTAGAGGGCAGCAAAAATCTCAGGCAAACTTCATTTCATCACACAAATACTAAAAAGACATACATACACACAAGGGATCTTATTGCTTGCTGTTAGCTCAGGCTGGTCTTAAACACCATTCTCCGGTTTCAGACTCCTCAATGCTGTGATTACAACACCTAGCATTTCAAATCACGAATTTCCATCCTCTCTGTTCTGACAGTCTCACACAGCCCAGACTGTGCGCCCACCTTCTGAAGGCCCCCCACCGCGCTGTGCCGGAAAGCGCTTTAGGCATGTCAGGTAAGCACTCTGCCGCCTGAGCTAGCTCACAGTCCAAGTCTCTCTACTGTTTTCTAAAAAGGCATTGGCACACAGAAAAGGCTCTAGTGGCTGCTAACGCCCCGTCCCTGCCTCTGCTGACAGCAGCGCCATGAACAGGAACACGCCAGGGCCACTCAGAAACGATTCCTAGGAAACTGCTTTGTCCGCAGTCTGCGGTGCCACACTTACAGAACCACTGACTCGGTGGATTCTACACCATGGCACTAACTCCCTAGGTTACAAGGGAGCCAACCTCCAGTGCCATGTCCCTACACTGGCACACCTCCCTTCCCCTGCTCACTTAGCCAACCACCCCACTCCAGCCGACCATTCATCTGGCTCTTTACCCGCAGAAACCCTGGATGGCCCTTTTTTCTTAGGTTCCCAATGCCTTATTCTTCCATCAGGCAACCAGCTCCTGGGGGTGGGGCCTAGTAAATTTATCTGGGTGTGGTGTGTCCAGCACAGGGCTGGCAGGAGCTGTGTTTACTGTGGATCAGCTCAGGAGGAAGGAATAGGGAATTCTGTGGGGGGAGGTCAGAGCTTTCAGGGATTGGAAGCGCTTCCTCCTGGGTACCCCACCAAGGGCTGGCCACAGGCCCAGGCCACTTCTCTTTGTTTGGGCACAAGAGGATGGCAACAGCCTTTGTTTTGGTGGCCACCTACCTCTCCTCTTCAGGAGATCTGGTAAGTGACACCTGGAGGCCCCTTTCCAGGTTGGGAAGCCATTGCTTACCCCACAGACAGTAGGGGGAGGAGGGGATGCCGAGATGCTTGGGGGCTAGGCCAGGACCCTAAATGAATTCCTTGATGAAATGTTCGGGGAACACGTTAGAGTCTGAGAAGTAGGAGAAGTAGTAGTTTCCTCTTCAGTCCCCTGCTGTCCCCAGAGTCATCTGGGAGCATGCACTTCTGCATGACTGCTCCCCACTGACAACTGACAAGAACCTGGGCCTGGCAGCCAACAGCTTTCCCTCCTATTTTCCTTTGAAAAAAAAATTTAACATTAATTTTGTATGTGTGTGTGCATGCACAAGTCTTCACGTGAATGTGGGTGGGTACATATATGTCATCATGCCATAACATACAAGTAAAGGTCAGAGAACAACTTTCAGAAATTGGCTCTCCTACCATATGAGTTCTGGGATTGAACTCAGTTCATCAGCTTAGCAGTAAGTACCTTTAACCTCTGAGCCATCTCTCTAGCCCATTTTCCTATTTTTATATTTAACAAAAATATATTCTTCACTTGACCATTGATGATTTATTTACTTATTTGAGAAAGTGTCTCATGTAGCACAGGATGACCCTGAACTACCTCCCAAGGTAGGATCCTCCTACCTCTACCTCCCAAGTGCTGGGAATCACAGGCAATCACTACCATACCAGGTTAAGCAAATCTTATCCTATTAATGCTGGCTGAATTAATAGGTGGTACTATAGGTCCCCATTGTCTATCCTCACATTATAGATAGGGAGTGAGGCATAATGCAGGGCAGTGGCTAGCCCAAGGCCTGCAGCTGACAAGTGGCAGAGCGTCAGTGAAAACCCACTGGCAAGCCCTTATCTGTCGCTTCTGGTTCCTTCTGGCACACAGACACCTCTATGCTTGGCCTCTTTAAAATGGAGTCTCTCTAATGGAGACCAGGCCCCTCTCCTTACCAACCTCAAACTCTGTTTTCCTTCTCACCTTTTTAAAATAAATCTTTATTTATTTATTATGTATAGTGTCCTGTCTGTATGTATGCCTGCACACCAGAAGAGGGCACCAGATCTCATTATAAATGGTTGTGAACCACCATGTGGTTGCTGGGAATTGAACTGAGGTCCTCTGAAAGAGCAGCCAGTGCTCTTAACTCTGAGCCATTTCTCCAGCCCTCCTTCTCACCAGAGCTGGCTCAGACACTGGCTCTGCTAGAAAACTTTCCCTCGGACGCTCTCCCCTGGAAGAATGGGGATGAGCTGCTCAGACCCTCTCCTGGTTATTTTGGGCTAACAGTACTGACCTGCTAGACTGCATCCCCCAGGAGACCACAGGCCCTGAGACCTTCAAACCTTGTGTTTTATAGGCAGCTCTGAGACTGACCCCTTACGGGAATGCTAATGTGTCTTCTTCCAGCTCTCCCAACGGGAGGGACTCCTTTGTGGCACCTGTGTCTGGGTCCATTTCCTTCTCAAGTATCTGAAGCAAATTCCAATTCCCCACCTGCTAGGAGGAGATGGACCCACCACTTAAGTTCAAAATTTAACTTCTCACAACCTCTGAATCCTCTAGCCCAGTCCGAAAAATATCCAACACAGTCTCCTCTCCTCCCCGCAACCTCACTGACCACTGTCTCCTTGTGACTTTGTGGGTTCCAGCTCCGCTGTCTGGGTTTCATAAAGAAAATCAGAGAACACAGAGTGGGTGATGGCTCCTGGCCTAGAAAGAAGCCTCCGCTATCACGTTAAAGACTTCCTTAGAATAGCTCTCAGCTCCCCAGGCCACCATGCATGCTACCCAGGACTTTTCCTACTGCTAAAGCAAGAAGTCTGTCAGAACAAAGGTGGCTGGCCACCACATACTTGGAAATGTTTAGAGTTCTGCCTCTGACCAGCTCTACAACCTCAGGCAAAGGTGCTTCACCTTCCTGAGCCTCAGTCTCCCCATCTGATAACTGGGGCTCCAAGGGCTCTGTGGATTGCTAGAGAAAGAGAAAAGTTCATGGCTAGAAAGAGAAAGTTCACGGTAAATTTTTCCTCAGTTTAATGAGTGCTTCAAGAAAGGAAATACCTCCAAAGGGCCAAAAATTAGGGTAACTGTTTGGCAAGACAATTTGGTAACATCTATCTAAGTCAAGACACATGGGCCAGGGCCAGAACACTGGTGTAGAGGACACTCAGGGAGCCACGCATAGGAGTAATCTCTGGTGACCACAAGCAATGGTGAAAGATGAAAATGTTCAGCTCATACCAAGGCATTCGGGAGGCTAAGGGCAGAGGTTCAAGACTCTGACTCAAAAAACAAATCAAATCAACAAAACAAAATAAACCTACCCCCGCCCCCATGTTATCCTTTTTCTTTTCTTTTTTCCTTTATTTGCAACATGGTCTGGCTATATAGCCCAGAGTTCATTATTTAGCCCAGGTTGAACTCAAACTCAGTATCCTCCTGGCCCAGCCTCCAACGTGCTAAAATGACATTCATGTACCACTATGCCCAACTAGGGCATACCATTCAAATCACAGGGGAAAGCAGACAGGGTCTGCAGATGCCGAGCTCGGTACAGCGTGCGAGTACAAGGACCTGTCTACAAACCCTAGCACTGGCTCACAGGAGTCTCAGTCTCTTTAACAAATTTCCAGAAGAGCTGGGCATGGCAGCTCACGCTTCTAATCTCAACCCTTAAGAGGCTACAGCAGGAGAATTGCCACGGGTTCCAAGACAGGTCTAGGCTATTGAGTGTGAGACCTTGTCTCAACCCCCATCTTCACTCCCCAACCCCACTGAAACTAAAAAAGGCTGTGAGAGGGTGGCCAGCTGCCCAGTGTTGTCTTGGGTCTCCCCATATGGTTTCAACAATGTGTCACTCATATTGAGGCATAACAGGCCGACCTCAGCTCTATTTTCCCAGCAGGTCAGACAGCAGGGCTCTCCTACAGGATGCCGTCCAGAGCTAGGTGGGCAGCAGCAGGTTGTCTATGTGGGGTAGGGAGCAGGAACCAACTTGCCCCTTTCACAACCACCCCCGGCTCTCTGTAAAATGTCAGCAAGCTAGGGAAGGGGGGGCGGAGAGACAGGCAAGCTGTTAACCCGCAAGATGCTGGGGCGTGGGTGGTGCAGGCCCAGGCTCCCAGACAGCTATTTTGGCATGTGCTATGATGGTGTTCAGCCCTGGCAGGGGAGAGGCCTTTCTGTGGGAGCTTTGAACTGGCACTCTGCCAGAAGGGAGGAGAAGCAGATCTCTGCAAATAGAGGGAGAGAGTTCTGTGTAAAGTGGGGTCCACTCTCTTCCTCAGGCATTCACGGACCCCAGGCTATACAGGGTCCTCTGAACCCACTTTCTGAATATTCTTCCCTGGCACCTAATAAAAGGTCACAGATGTACCCCTCTTCTCCAGGTCCAGCCATCAAGCACCCTGATGGGTTTTTTTCTGGGCTCAGGCTGCCCACCCAGTATCTTTACAGCTAGCCTGATCCTGCTGAGGGACCTGAGGGGCACTTTCCAGGGGCAGAGCATCTCATGCATCATGGCAACTCCTTGTGAGGTACAAACCTCTCACTAAGCCCACAGAATACCTAAGGCCTCCTGAGGCTCTGCAAGAAAGGATGGATAGACACGAAGGGTTAGTAAGCACAGCAGTCAGGTTCCGTGCCAAGGCTTTTGGGCTGAGGTCCTGGGTGGACTTCACAACCTTTCTTAGCCTTGATCTTTTTCATCTATAAAATGGAAGCAAAAAGCCAGGTGGTGGTGGCGCACGCCTTTAATCCCAGCAGAGGCAGGCGGATCTCTGAGTTGAAGGCCAGCCTGGGTTACAAGAGCTAGTTCCAGAACAGACTTCAAAGCTACAGAGAAACCCTGTCTCGAAAAACAAAACACAAAACAAGCAAACAAAAAAATAAGAAAAAAACCACCCAGGCCACTACAGTGATGATTCTATGCCCCTGGAGGGCCTATAAGCCTGTAGCTGAGGCCAGGAGAAAGGTGATCTGGGTATGGCTCACCTGGACACAGTGGGCGGAGGGGCAGCACGAGGGCTCTTTTCAGTTCCCTCGTCCACCCTCCTCCCGCGGAGCGCAGCTCTAGGTGTACACACGGCTCTCACAGGCCCTTAGCGGTCCATGTTCTGGCCTAGACTTTCCCACCTGGACGTGAGGGCCAAGGGGATGGGAGACCACACGCTGGCACTCCAAGGACACCCAGGGCCCTCACATGAAACACAGAGGGAGCGGCTGAGACAAAGCACTGGGAATGGCTCCAGGAAGGAGGGGAGCTGTGAGCCTTCCCAACGCCGCGACCCTTTAATATAGTTCGCCATGTTGTGGAACCCCAACTATACAATGATTTTCATTGACACTTCCTGACTATAATTCTGCTACTGTGATAAATCAGATGTAAATATCTGTGTTTTCCTATGGTCTTAGTCGAGCCCTGTGAAAGGATCAGGACCCACAGGTTGAGAGCCTAAGATAACACAGGGCAGGAAGGAGGTGGGAGGCGGGTTGGGAGTACCAGGTGAGGATCTCAGAAGCAGGTAAGGCTCTGGGTGTCCTGATGTGGCACAAATGCACAGGACTCTGGCTGGCTGGGAGACCTTAGCTGAGTCAAGGTTGCTTCACTGGGCCTCAGCCTCCAGGGACCTGGAAGGGCGGAGCCAAGCCACATGAAAACACACACCCTTATTCCTGGTTTCCCTCAGCAGCCAGCGGAGTCTTCAGGTAGTTCCCCAAGTGAAGGTGTCTGGGTCCACACACAGCAGGGGCCAACGGCCTGGCAGAAGGAACTTTTCTGGCACTGCCCTTCCCCACAGTAGTCCTGGTCCCCTGCTGCTGCCAACAGTGATATTGCAGGGCAGGATCCTGGGTCAGCTCAAGGACCTTGAAGTCCTTTGGCCCACTATGGTAGATGAAGGGACCAGTACTTCTTTTAGGGAACCAGCTCAGCCCAAGTCTCAAAGCTAGCCAACCTGCCCATCAACCTCCTCCCCTCTGGGGGAACATGGAGAAGTCTGGAAAAGCTTCCAGGAAGACATGGGCAGGTCTGCTGCTCTCATGTCCAGCCCCAGGTCCCAAGCCTAGGCTTTCTCTGCCAGGGATCAGAGTCCTTCCTCTGTCCTTGACCGGAAGGATACCTTCTCTCATATTTTCTTTTTTTTTTTGGTTTTTCGAGACAGGGTTTCTCTGTGGCTTTGGAGCCTGTCCTGGAACTAGCTCTTGTAGACCAGGCTGGCCTCGAACTCACAGAGATCCGCCTGCCTCTGCCTCCCGAGTGCTGGGATTAAAGGCGTGCGCCACCACCGCCCGGCTTCTCTCATATTTTCTTGTAGTAAGTACAAATCCTGGTCAATCCACACACTGGGGTTTGATTTTCCACGGTGACAAAATGACAGGAACTGCCCATTCCCTCGCCTGGTCCATGTGGCAGTTGACAGGGACCAGGAGAATCCATCCTTCATTTCCCAACAGGAGCCAGCTCCATACCTGGGCACATGGTTGTATGAGGAGCAAAGGGAGCAGGGTGCACCCAGCTGAGGCACTGAGGTCCCTTCTTCTCCAAACTGGCAAGAATCCAAGGCTTCTACAGCCACCTGGGCTGTTCCCAGCAATAGCCTGAGCAAGACAATTGATTCACTCAGAGAGGTTCCTTTTGCCCCCAGACATCCTGGCGCCACAGACAGGGGTTCTCACCTCTGAAAGAGCAGCATCCCTCAACGTGTCCCTCCCCATTCATTGCAAAACCACCCCAAACAGGGGCTCTTTCTGCTCATGCTGCTTACCAGGCACCTCTGCCAGCCTTGTCTTCAGGCCCCAGGTGGCATGGCCTCTAAATGAGACCTATTGTGTCAAACTTGCTCCACAGGTGTGTCTCCTGCCCTCTGGGAGATGATGACTTTGAGACTAATGAAGGGCAGGAATGGCAGAACAGACGCTCCGGCTCCCAGGGGGTTGGACGGCCAAAGCTCCTTCTGTCGACATGTGAGTGGTGCCAGGCACTTTCTGACGCCCCTGGGGTGCAAAACCAGCTAATCCACAAACTGAGTGACCTGCCTAGGACCAAGCTGCTGGCAAAAGGCCAGAGGATGAGTCGGTCCCTCTCCTTAGACCCTGGACTGGTTCTGGGAAACCATCCTCCCACTGGAGACTGACCAACCCTTAGGTTCAGAGAGCCTGAGTGTAAAGATTCCACCAGCCTTACGCAGGGTAGAGGAGAACCAGATGACCCGGGGTCACAGCAGACCCGTCCCTCCTCCAGGAGGGAGCTGAGGGCTCCCTGTATGAAGCAGTAGAGTGAGATGGAGACAGAGCTGGGAAGACTCTGTATGCTGAGGAAGTTATAGCTCAGCTCTGTGTCTCACTGGACTAAGAAGAGGTAGATGGCAAAGTGTTCCCCAGATCCCAACCCAGTGATGCCAACTGTATAGGGCAGGGGTAGGATTGAAGGAAGACACCACAGATACTGTTCTTTCTGACTTGACCACAAGTGACACCCATGTGCCCCACCCCTACCCCTGCCAAGCCCACAGCAGACACTGCTAAGTAAGCCAAGGTCCAAATACAGCGCCCAACATGGCTTGAGCAGCCCACTCAGCTGGCTGTCACTTATGGACCTGTCTTCTGGCCCATTCACTTAGGAGGCCCCTCAGCCCCAAGGTGTAAGGTGTAAGTGGGGTGATAAAAGCAGTGTGGTAAAACACAAAATTGAATGTCCACGGAGAAACAAGAGCTGGGTTATAAATAAGCATGGAGCCTGGGAAAAGATGGAAGAATGGTTCCTTCTTGGGCACCGAGGACTTACCAGTGGCCTACAAAGGCAGCAGTATTCATTAAAAGGACAGAACCCAAAGCAGAGGCACTAATTCAAACATCTATTCCCATTGTCACCTGGCATCAAGTGAAGGGAACGGAGGCTAGCCTCCCCGGTCTGCCAGAGGACCCCTTTCCCCAGCAGCATCTCCGAGGGAACGGAAGCTAGCCTCCCCGGTCTGCCAGAGGACCCCTTCCCCAGCAGCATCTCAGAGGGAACTGAGGCTAGCCTCCCCGGTCTGCCAGAGGACCCCTTCCCCAGCAGCATCTCAGAGGGAACTGAGGCTAGCCTCCCCAGTCTGTCAGAGGACCCCTTCCCCAGCAGTATCTCCCAGTCTCCTCATTTTTTAAAAGCACCACTGCCCTGGCGCAGGGCTCCAGAGCTCAGGCCACTGCATCTATGTTTCTAGAAGTGTTCTGATTTTCTTCTCAATAAGCATCCTAGAAAATCACTTCCCATCCCAGGGTGGTGTGATCCTGTACTTCTCCAGTTGTGTGCTCTAGAGAAACGCCCAGGCTCACTTCTAGAGCTGAAGAGCCAGATACACCAATGGTAAGATCTAAGAATCTGACTTTCTTAAAGCTCCCCTGGGCCTCTATGATGTTGTGTTTGGGATCCCGGTACAGAGAAAGGGATGTGGATTTTGGAATCAGACCAACCTGAGTTCAAATGCTGTCTCGGCCTCTTATGTGCTGTGTGACTCTGGACAAATGGCTCCTTTCTGATACTGTGTTTATTTCATCTATAAAAATGGAAAAATAGAACCTATCCTGCTTATTTTAGAGATTATATAAAGGGACTCATCGTTCTGCTTGTTCTTCCTGCTGAAAGTGCCCAAATCTCATGGCTGCATCCACAAGCCTGTGACTCTTCCAAACGGGCACAGCCACAGGTCAGAAGCACTCAACACTTGGTGCCCCATGGGCAGCAACAGGAAGCCTTCAGGGGAGCCCCTCCCCCTCCCCAAGAGCCTGTGAACACTGAAGGCGACATCCTGCAGTGCTGGGTGTCAGCTGCTCTGATCTTGCAGGGCTGTGGGTGACGAAACAGAAGTATTGGAAGCTTCACTGCCTGCCCTGTCTGATGTGATTCTGAGCCTGCGTGGCTTCACAGACGTCTACCGAGCTCCATCTGCCAGTGCAAGGATCCAGATCTCTTGTGGTGTACGCTCAGCAACACACTGCAGGTGCAAAGAGCAGGGCCCTGGCTAGGGTAAGCCAAGCAGAGGGCATAGATCAGCACCACAGGCACACCACCCACACAGCAGAGGAAAACCACACAGGTTATTAGTAGGTAAATCTACCCTGGAAAGGGCCCAGGCAAAGCTCAGAAGGGGCCAAATACAGCAAAGCCTTAAACAGCCACAAAAAGTAAGAGGAGGCCCTGGGCAGAGTTCAAGGGGTCAGAGTCCAATCAGCTAAGGCTCTAGGGCTGCAAGCTCTTCAGTCATCAAAGAAATCAGAGGTCAGAAAGAAATCGATCTGAGAGCTAGGTAGGATACTCCTTGGTGGTCCCTTCTACCAGGGCTTTTCAGGTAGGCACACATGAGCATACATGCCATGAAATGCTGGCACTCAGTCTCTCCACACCCTCTCCCAGTCTCCCACCACAGCCGTGGTCAAAGCTCTGTCACAGGTACAATATGGTGATATTTGGAGTGCTTTGGAAGGGGACAAGATGAAGCCTGAACAGCCAACCTTGATTCAAAACTATAGCCCACTTCGTCCTTTTCCAAAGCAAGAATTGGAAGAAGGTGGGGGAAGAGAGGATGACTGTCTAGCTGAGGGAGAGGGGTATCTTCATGCTGTTTAAGAGTAAAGGAGAACAAAACGCTAGACACCCACTGTTCAAGAAGTTTATAAAACATTGTGTAATTTAATCAGTGACCTGGAGACAGCCATGTGCTCTGGCAAATCACAGTGACCACAATCAGCAGATGCCAAACAGTGGTAGTTGGCAGATAGGTTCCAGAGAACACGAAGGGGGGTGTGATCGCCCCCACCACGCTGGTAAAAAGGCTCAGGAAGACTGTCAAAAAGGAGTGGTGGCCAGTCGGAGGGTTCCTGACCGCTGGTGTCAAGGAGTTGGGGAGACTCTGTCTCCTTGCGGGAGGGTTAGGAGCTGACCCTACCACGGCACTAAGGACGAAGCGCACGACACAGCCGGTGCCAGCTCGCGCACCACCCGGACCGCCTGTGCCGAGCGCTTGGACACCCACGCCGGGACAGCCAGTCCCGCCGTCACCCCGCTCACCTGTGCCCAAAGAGCCGCAGCCCCGGGAAGCGCCGCTTGGTCAGGCGCCGCGGCGCCTTGTCCGGCTCGGGACCCGCGTCGCGCTCGGAGTCGCTGGACGAGGCGGAGGCCGACTCCGAGTCGCTGCTCCGGGCCTCGGGGCTGGGGTCCCGCGGCTCCATCCGGCCCTAGCCCCGGCCGGCGGTGGGCCCGCAGGAGACGCCCATGCCGGGCCGGCGGCCGGGGCTCAGCACGCCCGCTCCGCACCGCCCGCCGAGCTCATGGCGAGCGCGCGCTCCGCCCGCCCTGTGCTGCGCGTCCCCGCGCCCCGCTCCCAGGTGCCGGGGAAGCGGCCTCCGCTCCAGGAAGTGCCGACAGCCGCGGCCGCAGGACCCCGCATAGCTGGCCGGGCCTCTGCCTGCCCGCCCGCGCCGAGCACGCCCCCTCGGCCGTACAGCCGTGCCCGCCCTACGGCGCCCTCTGCCGGCCTCAGGCCGTGCCTCAGCCGGTCGAGGCGGCCTGGGGGCGGGACTTATGGAGGTACCACCCACACCCAGTTCGGCGACCCGCCGGCAGGCAGGGACTGACTTCCTGGCCCGAGCCGCTCAAGCTGTTCCCAGAGGTCTGATCTCCTCCCGCTCCACTCTGTCCTCCTCCATCAAGCAACCTACATGACCAAAGTATACACACTCGAGGGCGGCTGTCACCACCTCTCCTCCCGTACCCACAAGTTATATACTGCTCTCTCGCACCCACTCAGCCACTCGTGGTTCCCTCCACTCTAACCCCCTTGGCTCTTCGAAAGAACACCCACCAACAAAAGTCACACAAGGCTCTCCCTGCACGCAGCAGACACGCCCCTCACATTTAATAACCCGCAGTCATTACTGGACTCACACTTTCCTCTCGCATTCAAGACACCAAAGTCATTCAGTGACCTTCACACACTCACAAAGAACTTCAGTGTTCCTCAGACGATGTCATCCCTCCACAGCTGCTCACAATGGCTTCAGTCCCTTACCCATTCCTAATGTATGGAATTTTCCCCAGCACAATGTCCAACATGCCCTTGAGCTCTTATACCACTGGGACGGCCTATGTACTTCCTGCACATTCTAATACACATAAGGATAACAGGCACAACTTACACATTCCTTCCCATAAAGAACACCCATATAGAACAAAATATCTCCTACACACGGATATCTCTGAGGGCAACGATTACAGGACCTCAACTTTCCCTCATACACACACATCCAGAAATATTCTTCAGTTTTGACATACGTTCTCCTCCAGAAATGAGACCAATTGGAACCAGAAGTCACCAGGAGACACACCATCACACATGTTTGGGGATCCACAACTCAGTGGTCTCTAGATGCTGCAGAGCTATGGGAGGCCTGGCCTTGGTCCACCTCCTCCCCAAATCATGCCACCCTGATGCCTACAGTTTCAGTTTGCCCTCCCTTCTAGAAAGCCACATTCTGTCGCCTTCACTTTTACCTCTCTTCTGGGGTTCTGACAGCCTGTTTTCCAGGCTGAGCCTTCCACAAATAGAAAAAGCAAGGGGGCTGCGACCCGCAAACAAGCCAGTGATTTTGAGCAACAACCAACACCCAGAGGCCCAGAACTCTCTCTGATACAGTTTCCAGTAGGTCTGGAGAAGCGGACTCCAGATCTCCAGCCAACAATGGGGATTAGGATGGAAGACGGCCTGACCCTGGCTTCCTGGGGCACTTACATTTTCTTTGAGGAAGTCTTCGGGTGGTTATCACCAAACTCTATGGGAAAAACTGGAGGCAGCTGAAGATCTCATGGAGTTTACACAGGCCTTGCATTGGACTGGGAAAACTCCAGCAGCACCTCACACCGTGTACTACAGTCAGTGCTGGGAGGGCTTCTCTCCTCATAACCCTGCCTTTCTCTCTCAACTCCTATCTTGGAGTGGAGCCCTGTACCATGTTACCCCAAGCCTGGAAACATCAGCGTTGTCCTCAAACCTCTTTCATTTGTGCCTCCAAGGAACTGCTGTAAAATGGACGGGTGAGCCCACCTCTGCCATTCTTCCACACCATTTAGTAAGTGCATAGAGAGATAGAGGTCTTTGTGCCCATCCCAGGCCACCCTTGTACCTACTGTGTCTGGGGAACCTCAGCAGGGATCTGTGGCACATCCCAGGAGCGGGAGCGCCACATCTGCCTCAATGCCCCGGGCAGTTCGGCTTCTTTCGTCCCCAGCACCTTCGCGGGGCCCAGAGCTGCAGCCACATCGCAGCCTCCCCCGGCGCTGTGGCCAGCCCCCAATGCGCTCATCCTGCCCAGCGACTCTCTTCCTCTTTCTGCACTTCCTGACTGGGGGGGGGGGGGGGTGTGTGTGTGCAAGAGGCCGGCTGGAGGCTCAAGCCGAGGACCACAGGGCTTGTCGGCGCCTTCCGCTGACGGGGGCAGAAGACTGGCAGGGCACAGAGCTGCATGGGAGTCCAGGGGGCAGGTGGGGACAAGCCCAGCCTAGCAGTCAAGAGACATCCCCAAACAAGAGTCAAAAGCTGCCAGGCAGCCACTAGACCTGCCTGGGCTGGAATCTGCACCCCATCTCCAGTATGCCTTTCCTTTCCAAATTACTTCTCTAAATTTCATCTCTTGGTCCTGCTAATGTCTCTCACTTCATGACATTACCCTTGGCACACTGGCTCCAGGGTACCAAGTCTGTCTGTATCCAGCTTTCTTAGCATCTTGTTTGCAACATACCATCCAACAGAGCTAGGCATACAAAGTGGTAGTGTGTTGAAAAGGGCAGTGGATGAGCTGTAAGACACCAACTCATGTTCAGTTTCTCCCATCTAGCAGTGGAACCTGGACCAGGTCATAAATTTCCTAAAGCCACTTTTCATTTTTTCCTAAAGGAAACAAGACTATAAACAGTTAACCTGTGGATATGTTTTTCAGAGTTTTGGGAAGCCTGTTTTCCCATCTGTAGAATGGACTATAATTTTGACTCATTAGGCTGTAAGTGGATTAAATAAGAGGTGAAAGGGTTTATAGACTATTTAGAAAATATTTATTGGTTCATTGTATACATGAGTCGATGTATTAGAGCAGGGAGCTAAGAAGCAAGTTATACCTTCATGGATCTTAGAGCCCAGTAGGGGAAGACAGTCAGGAAACAAGCAATCATTTATCAGACAATGAGATATACTATTAAAGAGAGAGGGGGAGGGAGGGGAGGCAAGATGAAGGGGGAAGAGGATGATAATCAGGGGGACTGGGTAAGGAGGTGACATCTGAGAGTAGACCCAAATGAATCAAGAGAGTGGACCGTGTGACCTTTTGGAGAACAGCATTGTAGATAGAACAGAAAGGGAAGAGGCATTGCGGCTGAGGAACTGGCAGGCAGGAGAATGCGGGAAGGTCTGGAAAAATCCTGAGGCTAGACTGGCCTGGAGGCTGAGGCTACCGTGAAGGCCTAGCAAACAGTAAAAGGGGCCAAGGCTCACTCTATTCTTCAGGCTGCCAAGGGAGGAAACTGAGCCTTTCTCGAGCATCCTTTAATCATGCTGTTTTGTAATTAGTTCCTTAGTTGTGTATGTGACTGTGGATTTCTGGAGGGCAGAAACAGTGTTAATTCCACAAAGCATGCATGCTGCAGAGTCCACTGACAGTCTATCTGACCTCTATGCGCTCTGTACCGTGTGCCCCTGTGACTAGAACAGAGCAGCTTTCAGTCACTTACCTGACGAACAGACACCTCGGATAATTAATGCTCAGTCTAATAAGCACTTCTGTGCCAGAAATCTTACTAATATATAATTATCTCATTGAATTCTTTAATGACCCTATGAGATATAGCTTTTTATTTTCCTCTTTTTTAATTAAAAAAAAAAGAAAGAAAAGAAACTGGGCATGGTGGTGCATGCTTTTAGTTTTATCACTTGGGAAGCTGAGGCAGGCAGATTTCTATGAGGGCCAGCCTTCTCTATAGAGCAAGTTTCACACCAGCCAGAGCTACATAATAAGACCTGATCTTAAAAACAACGCTGGTCGGTGGTGGCACACCATTAATCCCAGCATCGGAGAAGCAAAGGCTGGCAGATCTCTGTGAGTTTGAGGCCAGCCTGGTCTACAGAGTGAGTTCCAAGACAGTCAGTGCTGTTACACAGAGAAACCCTGTCTCAAAAAAAATCAATCAATCAAACAAGCAAACAAAAAACAAAAAACCACCACCAACAACAAAACACACACAAATTACCTTTATTTATGTGTGTTTGTATATGTTCATGTGTGTACTTGTGCCACACGTATGGAGGGCAGAGGACTATTTGTGAGAGTTGGCTCTCTCCTTCCAGCATGTGGGTCCTGAAAATCAAACTCATGGCATTAGGCTTAAAGCAAGCACCTTCACTCTCTGAACCATCTTGTCAGACCTGTTCTCCTCCTTTTACATGGGAAAACAGAGGCACTGACCTGCCAATCTTGGTAGTCTAAGATCTTCTTGTATTGAGATTAAGAATCTAAACCTCTCAAGAAAAAAAAAAAAGTAAAATCAAAACAAACCCACAGACAAAAAATAATCTAGCCAGTGGTAGTGGTGCACATCTTTAATCCCAGCACTCGGGAGGTAGAGGCAGGTGGATCTTTGAGTTTGAGGCCAACCTGGTCTACAGAGCGAGTTCCAGGACAGCCAGGACTATACAGAGAAACCCTGTTTCAAAAAACTGAAAAACAAACAAACAAACAAACAAAACCAACAACAACAACAACAAAAAAAACCAACTCTAACCCCAGGTCTATGATCTTACTGCTTTCCTAAGGTTCTAACCCCAGGTCTATGATCTTACTGCTTTCCTAAGGTTTGAATGCACCTCAGGCTCTGCACCTGTTCTTCCAATTGCTGTCCCTTGAACAGGAACATGTCACCTCTGAGTCCTTCAAGATGAACTCTTTGTGGTGAGGTCTATCGGAGATTTTACCCACCAGGCCAAGATCTATTCTAAAAGAAGGCTGTGGCAGGGCCCAGCCTTCCTCTCCCAGGCATTCTGCAAGAAGCTGCAGCAGTTAAACAGAGGAAATGGGGCTGGGCTTGTTTTCCATCTGGACAGCAGAGGCAGGAAATGGAGCTCCTGGAGGGGAAGTCAGGCTTTGAGCTGCAGGGTAACTATGACTGTTCAGCCAGGGCCACTCTGGGCTCATGCCCTAGGAAGCTGAGGCTGCTGCTGCCAACTCCGCTATCCATGGTGGGGAGGACAAGGCTGGGAGGGACAGGTGCACAGGGCTGGGGAAGATGCTCTTGGTAGTTCACAGGACCTGTGCCAGCACTGGGGAGCTGGGGACCCCTCAGAATCCACCCAGGTACACACAGGAAGAGAAATCTGGGTAAGGAAATTATTCTGGGCTTTGCTGAAGCCCCTGAGGGTGAGGTGTTCTACTTTCTGTGGCCTGGATAAGCAAGTGGGAGCTGGGGAAATAAATGTACCAGGCCACCAAATACTCAACCCATGACCTGGACATCCTCTGCCCTCAAAACCTGCCTCCTTGGTCTGACCTTCAGGCTCTTTGTGTCCCGATTGTTCTTGCTTTCTTGCCTCCTGGCCCAGGCTTTCCCTGTGGAGGTATTCTTTCAGCTTACATCATGTAAGGTATGCTTTTTGTAGTAGATGCTCAGTAAACAAAATTTCCCTCTTTTTTCCTGCTTTCTCAGTTGTGGACCTAACCCCTGAATTCATTCTGTCTATGCTGCTGGAGGCTTGTCTTGCTGGCATGGTGGTCCTTGCCATTTTGTCAACTGGAGTCTTCATCCTTCATACCCCAACGCAAGCAACAGACCTGAGGAAGTGGAAAGAACCCAGGACAGAGTCACTTAGCTCTCATCCAGCCCTTGCTGTGTGACTCTGCCTTACCCATTAACCTTAAGTTGGATTTGAGTTAATTAATTGGGTTAATAGATTCCTTTCTATTTTATTTTATAGTTATGTATTTATTTTTGCAGTTCCAGGGATGGGGATTGAACCTAGGTCCTCTTACTTGCCAGTGCTCTACCACACTAAACTATACCCTCAGCTCTGTGACAAGGTCTTAGTCTGCAGCCCATGACAGCCTCAAAATGACTATGTACCCCAGTGCTGCTGGTGACAGAGGCTCCCCCAGAAGCTCCTCCTGGGTGGCTTCCTGAAAGCTATGAACAGAAGGAGTCTGACACGAAAGAGGTCGGTCTCTAGCCACGGGGGGCAAGGCAGACAGCCCCAGCATGGGCAGCTTAGCAGAAAAAGGCAGTTCTTCAGACCATCACCATTTGGAAGTCAGGCTGTGACTCTGTCCCAGAGGGGAGTTCGGATGGTTCTCTCTTCGGTTCAGCAGGATCTGCCTCTAGACACAAACTCCCTTTTGTCCCCAGTTTGGATTCTACAAACCCCTAGAGCAGGACAGGCAGATACATGATGATCCTCCTATAACCTGGTAGAGTCACAAGCTTGGAATGCAGAGAAAACCTTCAGCGCCCACTCCCCTCACTACCCTTCCCAGATGCCAGCACTCAGTATGGAGTCCAAAGAGAAAATGAAAGGCGGGTCCTGGGGAGTCCACAAGGTTGGGGGCTTTGGAATGAGACAGATCAGATTAAGTTTCCCATTGTGTGGTCTTAAGAAATTGCTTGATTTCTCTGAAGCTTCATAGATTGAGTCAGTGATCTTGAGGGAACTCCAAGCCTGCTGTGCACACCCCATTCCCCAATTATCTGTAGCCTGAAAGCCTAGAATCTATTCCCAGTTTTTCCCCAAACTCCCTTTCATGCCACTGGAGAGGTTTCCCAGCCTGCACTGACCCTTGTCCTTGGGCCCTGGCCCTTAAGGCTCTTCTGAATGTCCTGTTGTAAAAATGGACCAACTCAGAAAAAAATTAGAGACTTTCTAGTGCCCTCACGTCTTCGCAGCACCCCTGGGAACCTCCTCAAAACCGCAGCGACCTCTTAGCCACCTTGGACATACCCAATGGTATGTGCTATGTGGCGTTTGAGCTGCTGGGAACACATCCCAAAGTCTTCATGCCAAAACGAAGTCTGATGAAACCCTCTCTGAACAGCCAACTGCTACTCAAAGGCCTTAGAATGAGTCTATTCCCGCCTCTGGACTCTGCGGGCCCTGGCCTTTCACTCCCTCTTCTGCGCAAACCCCCAACTGGAGGAAGGAGTTCCTGTCAGGGCCTGGGCTCTGACAAAGGAAGGAAAATGGACGGACCCCCGGCTTCCGGCTTCCTCTGCCAGCGGTCCCCTCCCTCCCCCTGCTCCAGCTCAGCTCTCTGCCCCCGGTTTTTGCATTTTTAATTCGGGACAGAATGTGATCTCTAGCAAGCTTCTTGCTTTATCCTGTTGCTATTTAAATTACAAATCGGCCCCATCTCCCTGTCACTCTAGGGCTATTTTTAGCTTCTGGTAAATAGCAGCAGGGAGAGTAGGATCGGGTGCCCCTCCCTCGAGGAGCTGTGTCCCCGAGGCTGTGTGCTCGTCACAGGGGGCACCCTCCCTGCCAGCTGGTCCACTTGTGCCCTGGGAGGGTGGAGGGATAAAGGGGCAATGGGGACTGGGAAATGCTCAGTTCCTGCTCTTAGCGTCGGCTGGCTTTGCTGTCCTCAGTTCCCACCACCTAGCATTGCTCCGGGTCCGCTTCCACCATCCTTCCGGGACCACCCTAACCCGTCCAGCCCTACGGAAGATCTAGCTGGCGTTTTTACTACTTCACCTAGAGTCAGGGACTGTATGCCCGCAGTCTGTGTCATCATCCTTCAAGCCGCACTATAAAGTGGGTATCATTGTTCCCATTTTCCATCTGAGGAAACAGGGTTAGAGGTGAAAGCTTCACAACTCAGAAAGGTCAGAGCTGGCTTCCCTTGGGACTCGCAGCCCCTAAGCCAGTGTGCATATCTCTCTTGGAATGCAGAAGCCATACCTTATGTCTCTGTGCTCAGGTGAATGGATGCAGCAGAGTGTCACCCTGTGCTTGCGGGGTCCCATCTACTGGATCAGGAGTAACAAGTCCATAGCTCCTGGGATTCATCTGGCCCAGTGCCTGATTGTATAGGGTCCTACAGAGCTACAAATGGTTTTCCATTTCTCGAAACAGGAAGAAACCAAAGAATAATATTTTGTGACTGCGAGATGATATTTAGTGTAAAGTTCAGGGTCTATAAGCAAAGCTTTAGAGGAAACCAGGCACGCTTACTCGTTCACACATTGTCTACGCTGCCTTTGCCCCACGTCAGGGCTGAGTAGCCATGACAGGGAACTCAGGACTTGCAAAGCCTAAAATATTTACTGTCTGGCCTTGTACAAGATCCTGCTTCTGTTGAGGAAAAAGACTGAGCAGGGCCGGAAGTCCAGGGCCATGACAGCATGTACAGGGACTCCTCTTGCCTGTCACACCCAGCAAATAATCTCCGCTTCACTCTTTTAGCCATAATCTTTCTCTTTGACTTCTCCATAGGTAAGGCCAGTGATTTTCAAACTGGCTGAACTATCAGAATTACAGGAGAGGTTTACAGATTGAGACTCTAACCCCAGTTGACCTGGGGGAAGATGCCCAAGGGTAGGGTTTAAGAAACCATTCTTTTGGGAAAAGATCTTCACTAACCCCACATCAGACAGAGGTCTGATCTCCAAAATATACAAAAAACTCAAGAAATTGGACACCAAAAGATCACATAATCAAATTTTAAAAAAATGGAGTATAGACCTAAACAGAGAACTCTCAACAGAGGAAGCTAAAATGGCTAAAAGACACTTAAGAAAATGTTCAACATCCTTAGTCATCAGAGAAATGCAAATCAAAACAACTCTATCTTATACCTGTAAGAATGGCTAAGATCCAAAATACTGATGACAACTTATGCTGGAGAGGTTGTGGGGAAAAGGGAACACTTATGCATTGCTGGTGGGAGTGCAAGCTGGTACAGCCCCTTTGGATGTCAGTATGGTGATTTCTCAGAAAATTAGGAAACAACCTTCCTCAAGATCCAGCGATACCACTTTTGGGTATATATCCAAAGGATGCTCAATTGTGCCACAAGGACATGTGCTCAACTATGTTCATAGCAGCATTGTTTGTCATAGCCCGAACCTGGAAATAACCTAAATGCCCCTCGACCGAACCAAAGAATGGATAAGGAAAATGTGGTACATTTACACAATGGAGTACTACACAGCAGAAAAAAATAACGACATCTTGAATTTTGCAGGAAAATGGATGGAGCTAGAAAACATTATTTTGAGTGAGGTAACCCAGACACAGAAAGACAATTATCACATGTACTCACTCATAGGTGGTTTTTAAACAAAAAGCAAAGAAAGCCAGCCTACAAACCACAATCCCAGAGAACTTAGACAACAATGAGGACACTAAGAGAGACTTACATAGATATAATCTACATGGGAAGTAGAAAGTAGAAAAAGACAAGATCTCCTGAGTAAATTTGGAGCATGGGGACCTTGGGAGAGGGTTGAAGGGGGAAGGGGAGAGGCAGGGAGGGGAGCAGAGAAAAATGTAGAGCTCAATAAATATCAATTAAAAAAGAAGAAATCATTCTTTATTTTTATTTTATTTGTTTGCGACAGGGCTTCTCTGTGTAGCTTTAGAACCTGTCCTGGCACTTGTTCTGTAGACCAGGCTGGCCTCAAACTCACAGAAATCCACCTGCCTCTGCCTCCCCGAGTCCTGGGACTAAAGGCGTGTGCCACCACCACCCAGCTAAGAAACCATTCTATTGTTTTATTTTTTCCTGATGTCTTACCAGAATTGAACCTAGGTTCCCACACATGCTCGGGAAGCACTCTGTCATTGAGCTACAACTTCAGCCTTAAAAATATTTTTTCGGGAACTGGAGAAATGGTTCAGTAGTTAAGAGCGTGTACTGGTCTTGTACAGGAGGCAGGTTTAGTTCCCAATGCACGTGTGGCAGCTCGCAACCACCTGTAAATCCAGTTCCAGGACATCTGACCCCCTTTTCTGGCCTCTTTAGGATCCTCTACACAACTGGAGTATAGGTTCACACATGTGCACATAAATTTAAAAAAAATATATTAAAAAAAATTCATTTAAAAAGACATACCAGGTAATTGGTTTGGTAACTACTGGGCATGACACTAGAGGTGGGAGTAACATTAGAGATGGCCCGCAAACAACAAACCCAGCATCCCTCACACCTTTCTGCTTCCTCAGTTGGAGTCACCACTCCAAGTCTCTCCAGCCCAACCCTAACCGGTGTTGGGGATATCTTCTCTCCTGTCCAGATGTGGATGGGAGATGTGAGACTCTACATTTGGGCCTGCTCCTTTTGATGGGGATTTGTTGAAAACCAGGTCACTTTTAACCCAAACAAGGGCCTACCCCACTCCAATTCTAATGGGCTCTGTTTTCCAGCCTGTGGCAACTGTGAGAACTACTTCTCAGCAGGCCCCTCCTCCCTAGAAGCCTGCTGAAAGCCCCTGTGGTCCTCTCTTGCGTCAGAAGCAGCCAGGCCTCTGTCCTGCTTCCGCTTGCACCCCGTCTCTTGCCCTCGTATTTTTATGTCCCCGCATTTCTGCCTGAAAGCCTTTTCTCTCGGTGAAGGGCTTTCAACCGCTTTTCTTAGCAACTCCTCACAGCAGGACTGGAGGTTTAGCTGTGAGCCAGAGTTTTTTGGAACTGTGGCCGGCAGAGAATGTGAAAAGGGCCACCACAGTGGGCCCCAGCTCCTGAGAACCCTGGAACAGCAGCCTGGGTTAGCTGGCCTCTCAAGACTTCCCACATGGCTGTTCCTCTGCTGCCTCTGCCTCCTCTTTGTAGTCTCCTCTGAAGACTTAAAGGGCCCCGAAGCTGCTTCCTCCTTCCAGACCTCTACCCAGGGGCCGTCCTTGCCTTAATGCCTTGCTCAGCTCTAGTGCTAAGATTAGACCCCTGGCTGACCTCGGCATGTAATGATCTGTCCTGCCCTGGTATGAGCTACAGAATAAGAGACTTAACTTGGTTCTATGTATCCTTGATGGCCAGGGACCTCCATGCTGGCCTGTGGAAGAGTGTCTACATGGGGGAGTTTTGGTCCTTACAGCTGCCTCACCACCCCCTATGTGTGTTCATGGGCACACAGCGTCTTCTATGTCAACCCTTTAAGGATGTTCTGTTCACTATTCTCCAAGCTTCTACCTGACCCTGGCCTCCTTTCTAGTAGGGATGCTACATTTCCCTGACTTGGATCTAGAGAAAATCCTGATGTGGTGCTTTTTGTACAGAGCTAAGACAGTCAAGCTTGTATGTCTTTGACCAGATCTCCTGACTCCCAAATCAGTATTTTTTCCAGGATTCCACACACTCTGCTCTTCCTGCAGGGGTACTTTCAGGAACTCCTCTATCTTAGCCAGAAGCCCTGGCAGATACTTTCTTCTTAGCAGGGCTCTGGAAGACCTTGGTAACGGAGTCAAGCATGCTCATGATTCTCAGAGTGAAGGTAGGGCCCTTGGGAATCCAACTTTTTTCCATTTTCTCTGAGTATCCATCCCATTGCAGGATGGTGGTTAAGTTCCCTCTCCATCCTTTAGGTGATGGAGGCCTAATGGCTTCATAGCCATTAAGGCCCTTTCAGCTCTCAGGGCTGAACCAATTTTATGCTCTTTCTTCCCAGAAGGTTTGAAGAGAACCAGGTCACTGTCAGACATGCCCAAGCCCCTTGCCGTTGCCAGTAGACTTGTCTTCTCCCATCAGGCTAATGGCTTTAAGGGATGCAAATACACATTGGGATATCTCTACTGGGCTCTCCAAAGAATGCCACTCTGTGCCAAGGGCTTGATGGGGGAAGCATCCATGAGGTGAAGTGGAAATTGAAGACTGTCCATCTCCTCCCTCCACTTGGGCCCCACCCTTGTTGTGAAGAATAGCCCTCTCTCACACAGACATCTCACCCCAGGGCATTATAACGGCCTCCAGCTGTTTCTGCCAGGGGACCCTTTGAACAGAGGTGGCAGGATCAAAGAAGTGGGCAGTTGATAGCATAATTAAGATGCTAAATGGACAATGGGGGTGGGTTCTGCTACTGCAGATGCTAGTGTTAGATATGCTGTGTTAGAGGGACTCGGTGGCAATGCTCTTCTCCATTTCTGGGCAGTAGGTTTCCAGCTGTTATGGCAGGAGGCACCTCCTGCCCACCAGCTTGTGCTTAGCACAGGGGCAGCCCACAGGAGGGCACAGAGGAGGAGGCTGCTGTGCCTGATTCTCCTGGAAGAAAGGCCAGAAGACATCTCACTCCTCTGCCCAGCACACACAGGTCTGTAAGGACCACATCTCTGTGGGCTTTCAGAGACACACAACTGTCACTCAACAAATAGATGCTGAATGAATAGAGCTTTCACATTTCACAGCCCGGGAAAGCAAGGCATTCTTACTGCTTTTCTGAATCCCAGCCCCTACCGCAGGACCAGGCAAGCGGCAGGTGGGCGCGTCGTGAACGCTGATAGCGCAGTGAGGGGTGGTCCCCGCGCAGTGTCCCCTCGGTCCCCATCCTCCTTACCTGTAAGACACTTGCTTTCGGAGGTGCATCTGGCGAAATCGCTCTTCCACCAGGGTTCCTGCAGCCACACTTCGGGTACCCTCGGGCCAGGGTTGAAAGACCTCGGCCTCCTCACCGCGCCGGCAGCGCCGCCTCACCACCTCCTCCTCCATAGCACGGCTGCCGGCGGCCCTGTCCCCGCGCGGTCCTCCTCCCCCTGGCCCCTCGGCCATCCTTCGGCTGTCCGCGCCCGTGCTCCCGAGGCCTGGCGGGAATCCCACCAAAGTTCAGAGTCTCGAGCGCTCCCCTTACGGGGGCTCCAGGCAGGGAGCAAGGCAAAGAGGAGCCGAATCTTGCACGTCCGTCGCAACGCTGAGCCCAGACGACAGGGTCCCGGAGCTGCAGGACGCAGCGCCTGAGAAAGGCCGGCGGAGATGGTTCTGAGACCGGGGGAGATTGTGTCCTTGGAAGGGTCGCGATGCTGCTGCGTGGGGTGCTGCCGGAGCGAACCCCGTACGACCGGACCCCTAGGACGAGCCCAGCCGGAGCCTTGTAGCTGCCGCTGCCTGCACCAGAGTTTCACCTTAGTGACACCCTGTAAGCCGTGGGGTCCGAGGGGAGGGCGTCGCCTAGAGCTGCTTAACCGGCCCGGGACCCCGGGAAAGCGAGCCCATTTCAGCGGGCCGCGGCCACCAACCTCACTGGGGTCTCGAGACCAGAGTGTGGGACGCTGCCCTGGCCCACCTCTGCGCCCCTACCCTGGCACTGGTACCACCTGCCAATCATCGCTCCACCTGTCACTCAGCCGCAGTGATGCACACCGCTCCTTCTGTCCCGCGTTTTCCGGCCTTGGCATTCGTTGCTGCTGTAGGCAGGTTGGGGGGGGGGGGGGAGCTGGGGGCGGACAGAGGCGGTGACACGAAGCAGCTTTAACCCTGTCCACGCTGTGGGAGTTTAGGGTTCAAGTTAGATTTGAGGAAGGGGCACGGGAAACATATGGCTTACATCAATCTATAGGTACATCTTGCAAATGTGGGAACACCATCTCCAGGCCTAGAGCTCTCAGGACCAGGGCTTATTTAAGCTGGACCAAGCTGGGTTGTGAATAAAGCCATAACTCCCAACCCTGGGATGCTGGACCTTCTGGAAGTCCTCTACGTTCTGGATTTGGGGTATCCCAGGAAGCTAAATCAGCATCTTCTAGGATAGAAGCTGTTAGGAGAGAGGAGGAGACAGGGAACCAAAAAGAAACTAGAGACTTCCATGGAGTCCCTCTTAGGTTGCCTTGACATCTTAACTTCATGTCTGTCTTTACACCATCTTCTCTTGGGCTTGGGGGTGTTCGCCAACTGTACCATTGCAGGAAGCTGGATGAGTCCTCAGATCTAATGTCTATTTGTGACCCAGACTTTATCTTTCTGAAGTTGACCTATGACCACAGATCCCTTCTCTATGCAGTGTTTAATGACAGTCTTTTGCCTATACTCCAGCCTGGCATTCAAGGTCCATATCCCACCATCCAATCCCATCCATCCATTTCCTCTGATGCATCTTATTCTGTAACTGTTATTAGTTCTTCAGAGCATCATTTTAGACGGTCCCATCCACCTGGAGTTCCTTCTCATTACAGATTTTAAATTCTGAGGCTCCATTAAAAGCTTTTCTTTCCAAGACAGCTCCTCAACTGGTCCAGCTGAATGGCTCCCTCCTAGCCTTCCTTGTCCTCTGTGAAGATGTCTAGTGTAGTCTGCCATTCTTTCCCATTGCCCATGAGTGTGGGAAAGTGGGAGAGACCTGACTTACAGAGGTCGAAAATGGACTGCTTTGGGCTCCTCTGATACTCTCCGTCCTATCTGTGGCTGTACTGTCCTATGCCTTTGCTTAGGTTATCCATTGCTCAGGGTGTGTTCTCTTCTCTGTTTCTCATAAGGAAAGCACATTTCCAGAGCCGTGCCCCCATGCATTCCTTCTTGGTGCTCTACTGAAGATGTTGTCTTTCTGGCCCAAGCAGATTGCATCGGGCAAACCCTGCACACCCTCACAGTAGCAACCGCCTTTGTCCCTAAGCACATCCCTGAGCGGCAGGTATTATCGCTTCCTTCACGCTGTAGAGAAGGATTCAGAAATGACATTCAGTGATTTAGTTGCTCAAAATAGCTCATGGTGAGTGGCAGGGCATTTGAAGTCCAGGCCTCTGGTACCAGCTTTCGTGCTCCCCCCCTCCCGCCCCCGCTGTGCTGCTGTGGCAACCCTCCCTTCCCTTAGTAAATTTCCAAAGGCCTGCTGTCATTTTGCTCCCCACATCTTAGTGGCACAGCAAGCCCCCTTTGGATCAAACTTCCTTGGCCACAAAGGAGCTTTTTCCCCCAAAGCCGAGTTACAAAGAAATCCTGCTGCTGGGGGATGGGAGCCCCAACCCACACCCCAGCTGCCCTCCAGTCCACCCTTCTAGGACTCTGACCTTTGATTTTAAAGCAACCTGGCCCAGAGTAGCCTCCTACACCGTGAATTACGGTAGTGCTGGCTGGGTCTGCTCTTCACTCACCAACTGCCTAGCTGCTGGCTTCCCAGGTGGGGTTTTGTTTGGCTCTTTCCTGCAGAGCTCTCCCCCACTTAGCACTTTTAAAGTGGGTTTCATTCCATCATCCACACACACCTCACTTCTCAAGGCTAGCTGCTGGCTGCCTTATCTTTAAGCTAGGTCTTGACTTCCTTCCCAAGAGGAGAAAAATGAAGCCCTCCTCCTGACAGCCTCACCACCTTCTGCAGCCTTTTGCCGTGGCATCTTACTCCTCTGGCCCCAGCCCACCCATTACCGCCGTACTTAGAAAACAGTTACTGATGTCTGCAGCATAATGGCTGTGTCACTAAGCATTTTCCCGGACTTCTCAAACAGCTTTCGGAGGGTGGGTACCATTTTATAGATGAGCTCACTGGGGTGGAGACATTAAGTAGAATAGGGAGAGAGCACACTCTGATGACCAAGCTTCTTGGACTCATTTGGAACCAAGTGTCTTGGCCTATCTCCTCCACTCCCAGAGAGACACAGAGTATTTGCTACTTACATCAGACAGGTGTTCATTTTGGTCAGATGGTTCCTGAGCTGGTCTAGCCTCCTGGGTCTGGACTCTTGCTTGGCTCATCTCTGCTCATGGCTTCACCCTCGGCTACTTACTTGTTTTCAGAGTTTTGGTTTCTAGCTATAACAAAGGGTTTGTTGTGGCCACTGAGGCAGGATAACTGGCACTGTCAAAACTGTCACAGGCTGTGTCAAAGCAGGCTGCCAGGACTGACAACAAAACATGAAACTATTGCTCTATTGCTGGGGATACACTCCCTTATGGACAGGGACATGCTCCCCCCTCCCCCGCCAGGAGGCACAGTCTATGGTGACCCTACATCCTAACACAGGCTGGGGAAACATTTTGGATAGACCTGCATGAGAAGCTACTTGAGAGCCATGGGCCTCAGGAAACCCTGGGAGTCAAGTTTCTTGTATGGTCATAGAGGAGGAAGGGGGGCGGGAAGGGGCTCAGGGGCTGTGGTGGAGCTAGAAGACCTGTGTTCACAAAGCAGCTTTGGTGTGCAAATGGCTCTGAAATGGTTTCATCTCTTTGAACCTTGGTGTTCTCTCTCTGTCTCTGTCTCTGTCTCTCTCTCTCTCTGTGTGTATGTAAACCAAACTTGGGGCACACTCTTTAATGTTGAACCCCTCTCCAGCCTAGAACACTGGTTTGCGGTTGCTGCTGTTCTCATCTGTAAAATGCCCTTTTTGGCCAAGTGCGGTGACACACACTCTAATCTGGCACTCAGGAGGCAGAGACAGACAACTATTGGTGAGTTTGAGGCCAACCTGGCTTTTGCAGCAAGTAAGACTCCATCTCAAAACAACAAACAAACACAGAACCAAAAACTTTCTTTCGGGGGTGTAGGTCACTTTCCTTCTCCCTTCAATTCTATAGAACACTTGCCCCTTCTTACTCAGGTCCTCTTGGTACAAGTGAACCCCTCCCCTGACTTCCCTGGCTCCCTGACTCCCCTCTGCCACTGCTGTTACCCTAATGTCACCCTCAGTCTTCTTTCTCTGTGTGTCTTCTAGAAAGAATTAAGGTCATTCTCCTTTGGTGTGAAAAACAGCCCAGACCTTGCCTGGGTAGCCCCCTAGGGATATGCCGATCACTTCCAACCCGCCCATTCTCACCTCCACCTCACTCCTCCCAGAGATCCTCCCAAGGGTGCTGGGACCTCCTCACTTCTGTTTCGCACCTCTGTGAGTTAACAATCTAGCCATCCACCCTGTCTTAAAGTTCTCTCTCTCTCTCTCTCTCTCTCTCTCCTCTCTCTCAGGCAGGGTTTCTCTGTGTAGCCCTGTTTATCCTGGAGCTCACTCTGTAGACTACTCTGGCCTTGAGTTTAGTTATCTGCCTGTCTCTACCTCTGTCTGGGATTGAGGGCCTGCTTCGCCACTGGTAAAGGTTTCTTCTGTTGTTTCTGTCCCTTTTCCTCATTCTGTCTCAATCTCTTTCTTCACTCTTCCTCCTCCTTACTATGGTCTTACCTGGTGTTTCACTGTCTGTAGATTGATGCTGAAGCCTCTAGCATCACCTGGATGCTGGGAGCCCTTTTTCTTCAGCCTTAGGTTTACAGATTTACATGTTCTACCTCCCTGCTTCCTCCTCCTTCTTCTCCTGCTTCCTTTTCTTCTCTTTCTTCTTTTTCTCCTTTTGTTGCATGTGCTTGTGTGCTTGCACTCATGTTGTACACGTGGAGGTCATAGGACAACTTTTAGAGTGTTCCTGCCTTCTGACTTTTTCTTTTCTTTTTTAAGACAGTCTCCAACTGGCGGTGGTGGTGCACACCTTTAATCCCAGCACTCGGGAGGCAGAGACAGGTGGATCTCTGTGAGTTCAAGGACAATCTAGTCTACAGAGAGAGTTCCAGGACAGGCACCAAAAGTACAGAGAAACCCTGTCTTGAAAAACCAAAAACCAAAACAAAAGATAGAGTCTCACTATGTAGCCTTGAACTTTGAACTCACTACAGACTAGTCTGGCCTTGAACTCAGAGGTCCACCTGCCTCTGCCTCCACAGTGCTGGCATTAAAAGCCTGCACCACCATGCCCTTTGCCTTTTGTATTTTGAGGTAGGATCTCTCTTGTCTCTGTTGACCTGTGAGCTGAGTTTCCAAGAGGTTCTCCTGTCTGTTGAGATTACAGGTGTACAATACTACATCGACTTTTTTTTTTTTTTTTGACAGGGTTTCTCTTTGTAACAACAGTCCTGGTTGTCTTGGAACTGGATTTGCAGACTAGGCTTGCCTCGGATTCACAGAGAAACACTTGCCTCTACTTCCCAAGTGCCGGGATTAAAGGCCTGAGCCACCACTGCCTGGCTTTTTTTTAAAATGTAGTTTTTGGTATTGGATTTGAGTTATCCAGTCCAAATTCATTGACTGGCTGGACTGTCTTCAGACAGACAGGTCTTTCCCCAGGCACCCTTCCCCCCACTGCACAGAAATAGAAAATAAGCTTCTTCTTCTCACTCCCGGGCCCTCACAAAGAACGCGCGAAGTCGGGATTGATGCTGAATCTTTTTTTTTTTTTTAATTTTGCTTTCTTAAAGCATGTGCTGAGCTGGTGGGGGGAGCAGTTTGGCAATTCAAAAGGCCCAGCAACTTGGGCAGCGGCATGGGGAAACCAGGAGAGGGTGGGGTGTCCCTCTGTCCCAGGCCAAGGGGAAGCAAAGCCCGCGCTAACTTCATAAAATACAAAATAAGGGAGAGGTGACAGGAGGGAGATTTGTAAAATACAATATCTTAGGGGATTGGCAATAATAAAAAATAAGGTTCATTATTTACAAACAATTTCTGTTCTTGGTCTCTGTACAGTAGGAGGTGGGGGTGTGATTGTGTGTGCATGTGTTCATGTGTTTGTGTGTGTGTGTGTGTGTGTGTGTGTGTGTATGAGGGGCCAGAAACAGTGGTCGTGTTTGTCACTATGGGAAAGGAAGCAAGAGTGGCCCAGTGAGTGGTTTTTTGGAGAAGAACAGATGGGAAGAAGAGGAAGAGAGTGGCCAGGGGAGCTGTCCAAATGTCCGGGGACATAGAGGGACCCCAGTCACAACAGGGACTGGATGGCTAGGGAGAAGAAAGACCCTCTCTCCTAGGGCAGAGGGCCCCAGGGCAGGGGTGGGAGCTGGATCTGGGTCAGTGAGCAAGAGAACGCCTCTTCTGGGTGCCAGTGTGTCCGTCCTGTGTCCTGGGTCTCGGAGAGGCCTAGGAGACTTTGATGGTGGTGTTGGGGCCCAGATCCCTGAGGAGAGAAGGATCCATGTATGAATCTACTCTGAGATGCCCATCACCCAGATTTGAACTCGGTCTAGACCAGGGAACTCTCCCCCAGAGGACGACCCTCCCCTGGGAAAATGCCCCGCCCCCAGGAAGATGCCCCTCCCCTGTTCTGGGAAGACGAGTCTCCCGAGTCTCCAGGTGGGGTGGTGCAGCCTGGGACCCTGTCCTGCTCACCTGTCATGGAACCACTCCTTGGGGTGGGAGAAGTTGGGGCTGGTGCCATTGTCATTAGCGTCCTCTGGCCAGGTCTCGCTCAAATACTTGGTGGTCTCATGGGTGCTGTCCACAGAGTCATGTCGGAGGTGGTCCTGGGGCCTCGGTTCTACTGGCCCCCCGGGTTTGAGCTCCCAGCCTTCTGGGGGCTCCACAGGCAGTAGGGCACCTCGGCCATCTTCCCATGAACCTGTCCCATCATCATAGAACAGTAGGCTTCGAGAGGGCACTGGGAAAATGGACAAGGTGAGTCACGGGTGCTCCTCAAACATGCAGAGCACAGGCTCTGAATCTTACAGGCTAACTCTGAATTCTGGTCCTAAGGATCCCCGGCTGTGTGAGCTCAGGCTAGTCACACACACTCCCCTCTGATCTTACTGAGCATCAGTTTGTTGATCTGTAAAATGGGGATAATAGAATCATGCTCATGGAGATTCAAGGATTCAATGAGCAATACAGAGTAAGGGATTGAAACTGTGCTTAGTAAAATCACGAGCTCAAAAAAAGTCGCACTCTGAGAAAGACAGTACTGATTGGCTTACTGAAAACTGAGATTCCCCCCCCCCCACTTGTGGTACTAAGGATCAAACCCAGAGCTTCATGCATGCTAGGGCCGTTGATACTCTACCTCCAGGATATAGAACCGGCTTGCCCATCCTCCCACACTAGCCTCTCTTTCTCTCAACTTCATATTGGGACAGGGTCTCACTGAGTTGTTCAGGCTGGCCATTAATTCATTTTGTAGCCGGAGTGATCTTTAAGCTTGCACTCTCTGAGATCACAGGCCTACAACTTAAGGATCCTCTGAGAACTGGGTTCTAATTCTACTATGCCACTTACTTCTTGGGAGACTTAGGGAAAACTTTTCTTTTTAGTTCTAGGCAAGTTCACTCTTCGGAGAAGTCAAGGGGAGGAAAATGGCTGTTTGTTGGACACCTGTGCCAGGCATTATACAGCTCACAGCAAATTAAGTCTTATACAAAACCTTGAAAGTGAGGTGTTTTAAGGCCGGCCGCCGAGCCCAGGGCTCACCATCAAGTGCCCCTGCAAGTCTGATTTCTGGCTCCAGGGTCTGCTGGCTGCCTCACGGCTTCCCTTGAAGGGACTAATCTGTGGGAGTCTGTGGAAGAGGCGGCCCCTGGCATTGTGTGAAGCTGCAGTCCGGAAACCAGTCTGCTCAAAGAGCCACCTCCTTCCTCAGACGCGCCCTCTGCCCTGCCCTGCGCGGCACTCCTTCAGAGGATCATCCATGCCTGCCTTCCCCTCCCTGGTTATATCTTTCAGCCCCGCTCCTGTTCCCTTCTCTACTGTGACTTCTACAGCCTAGAGACCCTCACCCCCAGTCTCAGCCTTCCCAGAGTGGCTTCCAATCCCTCTTCACTTAGTCCTCCTTCCAGCTCCCTCCCTCCTCCCAGGCCCTCAGTGTTTTGCTCTCCCCTCTCTCTGACCTCTTATCTGCTTCCTCTTTCTTCTCTGTTGGTCAGATTCCTGCTTCTGGCCTGCCTGAAGTGGCCTGAAGTGGTTCTTTGTCTGTACTGACTCTCGCCTTGCTTTTCTGGACCTGTCTTTCCCCATTTCAGGAGCTCGGCCAGAAGGCATGGCGCATGCTCACTTAGTATACATGTACATGTAAGGGCAGCAGCTTCTGGGGTCCAGAAATCACCATCTAAAGGATCTAAGATACACACCCTGGGTCACACAACTAGCAAATAGCAGTGCCCGCTGCGCCGGGCCACGTACTACCCCACTGGGGTGGAGCTCAGCACAACTGCGGCTCTCACCAGGGGAGGCGTTCTGCGGAGTCCCAACACCTCGCTGTGGGTTCTGTGTGCCTCAGAATCTTTCTTTTTTGTCTTTTGTCTTTTCGAGACAGGGTTTCTCTGTGTAGCAGTCCTGGAACTCTGTAGACCAGGCTGGCCTTGAATTCACTGAGATCTACCTGTCTCTGCCTCCCAAGTGCTGGGATCAGAATCTTTCTTAACTCTGTGTGTCTGGCAGTTTCTATCACATTAGAAATGACTGAAGATGGACACTTATTTGCTGTCCCAGTGCTAAAATACAAAAGGTGCTTTGCCAATCTGTCATAACCACTGCCATCCTCATACACAGAGGGTGGACCTACAACACTCCACTGTTCTTGAAGGCTGCCTCCTCCAAGTCACACCAAAGAATCTCAGAGAGGTAGATTTAGAGTCTAGTCCCAAATCTACCACTGACATTAAACGTCATAGACCCTCACTGTGGGTCAGTATTATATCTGCAAAATTAAAGTGTGAAGTGAGATAATGCCAACCCCAATATTATTTATTTGTTGGTTTGTTTGGAGACAGGATTTCTCTGTGTAGCCTTGGCTGACCTAGAGCTTGGTCTGTTGTTCAGGCTGGCCTTGAACTCAGAGATCCACCTACCTCTGCCTCCCAAGTGCTAGGATTAAAGGTGTGCACCACTACTGCCTGGCTTCCAACCTCAATCTTTGAAAAATATTTATTCTTAATTTTTAAAAATGTATATGAATATTTTGCCTGTTTGTGTATCTGTGCATGGCTTGTGTGCTTGGTGCCTTCAAAGGCCAGAAGAGGTACTGGGTTCCCAGGGACTGGAGTTAGGAATCAAACCACTGAGCCTTCTCTCCAGGGCTCCAAACTTTTTTAAGACAGGGTTTCACTATGCTGCCCTGGATGACCTGGAATTCCCCAAGTAGACCAGGCTAGCCTTGAACTCAGACAGATCCTCCTGCCTCTGCCTCCTGACCGCTGGGATATTAAAGTGCACATGGCATGGCTTTTCTCTTGTACCTGACTCCACCCAGAATTTGAGAGGTACTCACTCTGACTGACTGTGTAGACGCTGTCAGCTGCAATGGGGTCTTCCTTCACAGTCTTGGGGATGGAAGAGAATGCAGGAAGGCAGGGCCCGAGGGAGCCCAGCACCAGAACGAAGCACAAGGCTGCCACCTAGTAGTAGGCAGAGCAGTCATCAGATCTGAGGCAGGGCGGGCCTACAAGACTGCTCCTCCCCCAACCACTGGCTGCAAAAGGCTTAGCACTTTCCCAAGAAAGCTCTCTAGAGCCCGCTGCTTCCTCCAAGTGAAGTCTCTTGCCCATATTACCCTAGACTGAACCCAGGGAACATGAAAGGCAGTGCCGGAGAGAGGAGGGAGGGTTCTATGTGATTCTCACCCACAGGGAGAGAAGTCAGGAAAGGAAGAAATGGGAAGGGGAAAGGGTGGGTTGCAGATGTGACTAGGGTAGGGGACATCTCCTCTCACCACATGCTCAGTTTGAGCCCCAGAAAGTTGAAAAGAAGGAGCTAAGGGTCCCTGGGAGCTCCAGTGAGGCCCTGCCCTTGGGATTTCAGAGGCAACCTGTGATGTGTTCATTGGCAGGAGTCAGACTGATGGAAGAGGGCCAAACAGAGGCTGGGCCTGTCCTAGGTGTCCACTGGGGGCTCTCAGAGACTCCCTGTCACCACACTCCCTGCGGCTGTGGAAGCCCTCCACTAGATTCAGGGGCATCAATGGCCCCTTGAGACTCTCCTAGAGAGCAGGCCTCCAGAGGAGCTACCCACTGTGACCTGGTGCTAGGGAGTAGCACCTACCATGAGGCAAGTGCCCGTCTGGGTGGCCGCCATCTTACAAGGTCTGGAGATCTTGCTGGTGACCAGAGTCTGTAGTTTCTGCAGCTGCTGGAGCAGAGTCCTGAGGAAGGCACGGTAGTTACCAGGGGGGTCAGGCACAGAGCCATGTCTACACCCTGGCCTCTCCTAAGGGAGCCTGCCCTGTTCCTGACTGGGCCTCCATGCTTAGGTGACCATTTTAGTCAAGACACAAAAGGTCACCTCCTGCTTGGCTCCTCTGCAGGTACCAGGGACCTGCTCCATGGTGCAAAGCTTAGGGGCCCTGAACTGCTCCTGACTCTTCTCAAGAAAGGCTCTATTTCTTTTCTCACTCAGCACCAGTCACAGACACATCAGCTTTCCTCCTTTGCAGCCTACAGCACCCTGATTTGACAAGACAGATGCTTGGCACAGTGTGTAGTGCCGTCAGTAAATGACAGCATTGTTTATATGTTTATATGAATTTTATTGTTGTTTTTACTGCTATCACAACACCTGTAACACTTTGGTTTTATTTGTGGATTCCATGTAAATCTCCGATGCTAAGTGAGGGCAAGAACTGTGCATGGAATCCTTTGTTAAAGAGTTAATATTATACATTTCCACTCTGTTGAGTTCATGCAGTTCCTGAGGTGAACAGCAGGTGGCAAAATAGCCCTAAAGCTCTTCGGTCTTTAGGGGCAGAGATAGCTAGATGAAGTTTGAAGGCTCCGCCCCCATCCGGATGGGGTGTGGGGGTGGAGTCGCGAATTCTTTAAGCCAATCAGGGCAGTGATTGGGTTTCGCCTGAGAAGCTGGAAGGAGAAATAGTAGCAAGGGTCTCCCTGAGGCGGGAACAGGAGGGTGCCTCTTCCTAGGTACATGGAAGTTCAGGTTGAGCTACAACACAGAAAGACCCTGTAAGTTGTCCTCTGACCTGCACACACACACACACACACACACACACTAACTAAATAAACATAACTTAAAACTTAAAAAATGTAAACAGGCAAAAACAAAACAAGGGAGCTTAGCATAGTGGTAAAGCATTTGCCTAGCGTGCACAAGTCAGTGGATTTGTAGCTCAGGGCACTATCCAGAATTCAGAAAGTGTTTTTCTAGACAGGGTTCCTCTGTTTAACCTTGGATGACCTAGAACTTGCTGTGTAGACCCAAGTTGGCCCTGAACTCAGAGAGATTCATCTGTCTCTGCTTTCTGAGAGCTGGGATTAAAGGCATGCACCGCTGTTGTCTGGCCAGGTGAGCATTCTTTAATGCCACACGCCTTGTTGGTTTTAGTGATTGTGTCTTACAGAACCTTCGCGCAGTCCCGCCAATCAGGGCTGCTGTCATATCCTTGGTGCCAAGAACACGGAGGCCCAGAGAGGTTCACAAGAAACAGCAGCGTGGAGCAGGAACCTAGAGCCCAGGACTGTGATTTCCTGCTACATTCCAGGTGCCATGTGGGTTCCCTGGCAAAAACGTTCCTCAAACTAAGTCACCCAGGGTGCTTGTTAAAGTGCAGTTGCGGAGCTGAAGAAAGGGTTTAGTAGATAAAGTGCTCACCCAAATATGAGGATCTGAATCTGGATCCTCAGCACCCACGTGAAAAGACCAGGCATGAGCCAGACATGTTGGTGCACACCTTTAGTCCCAGAACTTAGGAGGCAGAGGCAGGAGGATCTCTGTGAGTCAAGGCCAGCCTGGTCTACAGAGTGAGTTTCAGGACAGCCAGAGCTATATGTATATGATAGGGACCCTGTCCAAAAAAAAACCAAAAAAACAAAAACCTAGGTGTGTCAGGGAAGGGGAAGGGGAGACAGTGACACAGGACACAAAACCAGCCAGTTCAGCCAACCAGTGAGTGTCAGACTCAGTGAAAGACCCTGCTTCAGATGATAAAGTGAAGATAAAGTGAAGAACAGCCAAGAAAGACACCAGATGTTGACCTCTGGACAACACACACACACACATACACACAAAGGTAACACACAAATACACACAGAGATAACACACAAAGATGACTGGTGTGGGAGAATTGTCTGTATTCTGTCAATCATATTTTAATAAAATGCTGATTGGTCAGGCAGGCAGTATAGGCGGGAAAGCCAGACAGGAAGTAGGGGTGGAACAAAGAGACTGGGAGTATTCTGGAAGTAGAAACTCTCTCACCACTCCTGCACAGAACACCGAAGAGGCAACATGTAAGCTGTCACATTGAGAAAGGTACTGAGCCCATGTGGCTAACATAGATCAGAATAATGGGTTAAGATAAGTTATAAGAACTAATAAGTAGCCTGACCTAATGGGCCAATCAGTTTATAACCTTATGGAGTCCTGTGTGTAATTTCTCTTTGGGATTTGCCGGCTGTTGGGGTACCGGGTGGGACGGAAACCCCAACAAGCCGGCCCTCATGTTACATATGGCGCCCAGACGTGGATATCTGAATCCACAGAAAGCCTGAGAAAGCTTGGAAAAGAATAGAGTAAAGCATGTTTTCTTGGTATGGTAGCAGCAATTTCTCAGGTCTGCTCTGCTTGCTAGAGGCAAGCAAGGCTGTCAGTTAAGAGAGGCTTCCTGACTCAGCTTTAGCTGCAAAACCCTGCAGCTCATTAAGAGGTCCTGCCACGAAACACTTAAACAGTGTTGATCAAAGGCTGAACGCATGCTTTTCGGTTTTCAGCCATAGCAGGAAAAAAGCTGCGGTGTTTTAAAATGCCGGCTTTCTGGGCTGTCCTGCCAGGGCAATCCCTGACTCTTTCAGGCAGTCAGTCTGACTGAGTATGGTCTGTGAGCAGAATGCTCCAGCTTGCATGCTGGCAGGGACCTTGAAACGCCATAGAGTTGTGGCAGTAAAAGGCTCCAGTGGTACCTCTACCATGAGTCTGGAAAGCTAAGAAATGGACTGGATCCAGCCATTAAAGCCACGGCTTTCCGTATTGCTTTGTAAATTAAAGGCTCATGTGGTCAGAAAAAGAGAGATATACAGTAAAGAGAGATTCAAAGACGAAGAAAACCTCTAAATGGTTTATAGTGTGTTAAAAATATATGCAGGATAAAAGTTAAAGTTCTTAAAGTAAAAAGAAAGAGAGTAGTTGGGTGTGGTAGAACACACCTTTAATCCCAATGCCTGGGAGGCAGAGGTACGTTGACCTCTGAGACTTTAAGGGGCAGAGGTAGTTGACCTCTGTGACTTCAAGGTGTGGTAGTACACACCTTTAATCCCAATGCCTGGGAGGCAGAGACAGACAGATATCTGAGTTCAAGGTGTGGTAGCACACACCTTTAATCCTAGCACTGGGGAAGCAGAGACACGTGGATCTCTGTGAGTTCAAGGTGTGGTAGCAAACACCTTTGAGCCCAGTACTGGGGAGGCAGAGACAGTAGGATCTCTGTGAGTTCAAGGACAGCCTGGTCTACAGAGTTATTCCAGGACAAAGATATACAGAGAACCGGTCTCAAAAAGTAAAAGTAAAAATAAAAGAAATAGAAGTTAAAATAAAGATGGAAAATACACAGAGAATCTTGATACCGTATGTTATTATGCTCTCTTTGAATTGTTTGAATGCCGAGGAAGGAGCAACAGCTGCTAAAAGACTTTTGTTTATAAATGCTGCTGAATTAATCCAATATAGATATTTTGAAAATACCTTGGCTTCAAAACTGAAGTCAAAAGGTATGTTACTTTGGAGAAGAGATTCTGCTTTTGTTTCCACAGAAAATGAGAGGCTATGGATTTATTCAGAGTTAAGAAAAATCATCTTTGACCAAGGGAGGCCACCTGAGAAATCGACAGGAACAGATGGCCCAGATGACAGAGTTCTACATCCAGAACTGATTCAAGACTGCTGCCTGAGATGATCAAGACTCACAGGATACTCCAGTCAGGACTTGATTATAACTCTAAATTTTCTTTAAGTCCCCATAAGATTATCAGTGCCCCCAACCAGCAGGAAGTAGCCTGAAATACTACGCCCACATTCCCAACAAAGGGACTATGGGTATTTTCATATATTTAAAAAAAAAGAGGGAAATGGTGTGGGAGAATTGTCTGTATTCTGTCAATCATATTTTAATAAAATGCTGATTGGTCAGGCAGGCAGTATAGGCGGGAAAGCCAGACAGGAAGTAGGGGTGGAACAAAGAGACTGGGAGTATTCTGGAAGTAGAAACTCTCTCACCACTCCTGCACAGAACACCGAAGAGGCAACATGTAAGCTGTCACATTGAGAAAGGTACTGAGCCCATGTGGCTAACATAGATCAGAATAATGGGTTAAGATAAGTTATAAGAACTAATAAGTAGCCTGACCTAATGGGCCAATCAGTTTATAACCTTATGGAGTCCTGTGTGTAATTTCTCTTTGGGATTTGCCGGCTGTTGGGGTACCGGGTGGGACGGAAACCCCAACAAGCCGGCCCTCATGTTACAGATGACACACATATTCACAGAGATAACAAGCACACAGATAACACAGAAATAACTTACATACACAGATAGCATGCACACATACAAAGATAACACACACAGAGATAACATCCAAACACAGAGATAACACAAACACATTCTTGCGGGCACACACACACAAACATAACACACATACAGAGATAACACATACAAAGATAACAGACACACAGATAACATCCACACACTCACAGAGATAACACACATTCTTGAGAGCACACACACATACATGCACACACGTGCACGCAAGTTATGCAGATTCTGACCCAGCAATCTTAGAAAAGTCCTGAAATTTTTATCTTTTACAAGTTCTCAGGCCATAGTGGGGAGCTGGCTTTAAGTAGAAGGGTCTAGGCCAGCAGACTAACAGCCATGGGGACTGCTGGAAGGTACAGTGAACTCTGCAGCAGAGAGACGGCTCCATGGTGGAGAGCATGGGTGCTTTCCCAAGGGACCTGGGCTTGGCTCCCACATCAACATGGCAGCTCATATCCATCTGGAACTTTAGTTCCAGGAGATCCAATACCCTCTTCTGGCCGCCATGGGCACTTGCGCGCACGTGCTGCTCAGACATCTATAGCACTCATCACACAGAACAAAGAACAGCAGCACTGACTGCAGTCAGGCACAGCGGCACACTTGGTACCCAGTACTTAGCAGGTAGAGGCAGAGGGATCAGTTCAAGGCTGGCCTCAGCTGCTTAGCGAGTCTGAAGCTAGCCGACGCTTTATGAGACTTGGTCTCAAAACAAAATAAAACAGATTGCTGGTCCCTCCTCCCACAGTGAGTGATTCAGCAAACCTAACTCTGCGTCTGAGAATAAGCATTTCTTTGTTTTTGTTTGTTTCTTTGAGACAGGGTCTCTCTATGTAACCCTGGCTGTCCTGGAGCTCCCTGTATAGACCAGGCTGGCCTTGCACTCACAGAGATCCTCCTGCCTCTGCCTCTCAAGTACAGGGATTAAAGGCATGCGCCATCATGCCCTGCAAGAGAAAATAAGCATTTTTTTTTAATTTTTAAACATTCTTTTGGTTTTTAGAGACAGAGTTTCTCAGTAGCTATGAAGCTAGTCCCAGAACTTGCTCTGTAGGTCTTGAACTCACAGAGATCCACCTGCCTCTGCCTCCTGTGTGCTGAGATTAAAGGTGTGTGCCACAACCGCCTGGTGAGAATAAGAATTTCTAACAAGTTGAGGAGCAGTGCTGATCCTGACACTGGGGGGGGCAGTGCTGACCCTGACACTGGGAGGAAGGGCAGTGCTGACCTTGACACTGGGGGAAGTGCTGACCCTGACACTGTGGGGGTGGGGGGAGCAGTGCTGACCTTGACACTGGGAGGGAGGGCAGTGCCGACCCTGACACTGCGGGGGGGGGGGGGGGGGGGGGGAGTTCACACCTGGAGAGCGTCTGTCATGGATGGGCATCTTACCAGCCTGTCAGTGTCTAGCAGTTAAGGACAGCTGGGAAACAGAGACTGGCGAGACAACAGAGCTCCCAGTTCCTGGGGTGCACTTTGGGGTATCATCCTGACCTAGTTATTCCAGAGCCAGCCACCACCTTTAGTGAGGTAGGTGGGACACAGGGGTACCACTTACCTGTTGGCAGTCTCTAGGGTCTCCACCTTCTTCCATAGCTCATTGTTCTCTGATGTGTATGTCTCCACCCTGGAAGGGTCGAGCAGGCATGGGCTGGAAGCACCCCCACAGGCTCACCTGCCCCACAGCCCCTGCCCCCCACCATCCCACTGCCTGAAGCTGGGCTCTGACTGAGGCTGGCACACCAGGCTGATGTCCCGGCCCACAGAAGCCTTACTTCTTTTCTAGACATTCCACGTACTCCTTCTTCTTGCGGCGGCTCTCCTGGGCGGAGATCTAAAGGAGGAAGTTCCAAAGCAAGGGTTACCGTAGCCGTGTGTTCACTTCCTAGGTAGTCCCCAATTTCAGAACTGACATCACCAGGGGACAGAGCCCTCTTCAGTGGAAAGTTCCCCATAGTCTTAGGGTAGGGATGGTTCCAGCCTTACTTTGTTCTTAATTTTCCTGCGTACCCTCTTCAAGGCCTTCTCCTCAGCCTTGGTGAGGGGGGAGTTTGGTGGGGATGGGGTAACCCTCGGCGATCAAGGTCCGCTTCTCCTCTTCTGTCAAGAGCAGTGGCCCTGATGTCCCCTGTAGTTTCTGAAGAAAACAGATAATCCCAGGTTCAAATTTGTGTACTCAGCACTCTGAATCTCAATTTTCTCCTTGGAAAAGGGGAAGCATCTGAGTTAAGTCCAGTAACATGCATCGAATGTCAGAATGGCTTTAGGGGCTCCTTCCCCTGTCCTACCCAAGAACCCAGTCTCAAAGCTCATTATCCAAGAGACCCCTAAACAGCACCTCCTCAGGTCACTCCCCACAATCTCATCTTAGAAGGATCCATGCCCTCCCTAGGGTTCAGGATCTCTTTCCATGTTGCCCCCAAACAGTTGTCCTTGGAGACAGCCTGGGTCACTGCCAGGTTCATAAATGTGAGGTTCTCAGCTCCATCTCAGCGAGACTTCTAGGCCTTCCTGGACATGGTCTCGCTACCTCTGATTTCCATGCATCTTGAGGCAGAACTGAGAAATCCCCCCTCTTCCTTGTCAGATGGGCCCCTCCCTGGAACTGATGGGATAGGAACTATATGTGGGACTGCCTGACCCCTTCACCGGTCAGGCACCGGGAAAACCTACTTACTGCCTCGCCTCCAGGACCAGCCCACCCTGAGTTGCTTACGTGAGGGGCAGTGAGGAGCGGAGAAGTGGAGATGGCTGTGGAGGAGCGGGCCATGGGCCGGACAGGGCTGGAAGGGGGCAGAGAGCGGGGACTCTGGGAACCGTCACTGTCACTGCCGTGGCTGCTGGGGGGTGTTGGAGGCATCTGCACGAGGTCCTCTGCAAAAAGTAGAGGGCTAGGTTAGTAGGGTTGCACCCCATGCCTTCTCTGACATCATGAGTTCAGCTGAACATGGGCCATGCCAGCCCTGTCACTAAAGAAAATGTGCCTGCCAATAGGTCTTTAGCCTCCGTCGGAATATAGGAAGCCCCTTGACGGTCCCAGGAAGACATGTGGCTCCCAAAAAGATGACTGCTGAGTGCTGCCTATCTCTGACAGTGCAGTGGAAGCCCCCTGTAACTTTGGTGAGGAGCCCCTGGGCTATATGCTCCCCTACCTGTGGCTCTTGCAGGATTTGGGTTCTTTAGAGCCCCAGCTCTATAGTTCAGAGGGGACTAAGCTCTCCAATCAGATCCAGGGTGGTGCAGGCTGACCAGTGTCCTCCCATTTTCTTTTTCCAACTCTAAAATGCTGATTCAATATCAAGGACAGGATGGCAGGTGTTGGGATTGCAGCCAAGGGTGAGGAGTGAGTTTCTCCTCCACACTGTGCCCTTCCTGGGCAGAGCAGCAGGAAGGCCAACACTCAGCAGGCATCAGAAAGAGATGTCTCAGAGGCTCAGCAGCTAGCAGAGATGCCGGGAAAGCACTGGGATGGCACAGAACCCCTGGGAAGCTCTAGGAGTGGAAACCTGGGCTCTGTGACCATGCAGTGTAGGGTCTGGCATGGGTTGGCCCCACAGCAAGCCTCCCTCTTTCCTCTGACACATTCTTGTCTCTTACAGGTCACATTCTGAAAAGACTGCTGGGCTTGGAACCCATAGACCTGAGATCAAGTCCTGACTGTGTGTCTCCAATACATGTGGTCTTAGTGAGATTCCCCAGCCTCGAGTTCCTTCTCTATTGAATAAGGTTGAAATGACTCTGCTCCAAGTCACAAGGATGCAGCGAGCTAGTGAGGGAAATGCTTTAGGAACTCTACTGTGCAAGGTGTTTTAGCACAAACCTTCTCCACACCTTGTCAGGTTTCCCTTCAACACCTATGGTACCTTATTCCTATTTCCAGTTCAGGGCTCGACATATGTATAGTAGATGTTGACTCAGTGTTGACAAGCTGGTAAGGTGGGGTTGGAACAATTGAGCTACCTTTTCTCATTCCAGTAACTCACGGAAGCTGACTGTGCCCCCTTGACCCAGTGAGCTGTACAGGATCCCTGTGGATTTGCCATCTGCATGCCCATATCACAACCTTAGGGTACAGAATTGTCTTCTCATTTTGCTTTGGCAATACCTGAGACAATTAAGATGGTACCTAGTAAACCTTGGTTGGATGCATGGATAGATGGATGGTGTTTGGGTAGATGGTTAGAGGCTTAAATGGACAAATTGATGGATGTTTGGTGAATGTGTTGATGGATAAATGGGCATATGAATGGTTTGTTAGTTGGATGGATGGATGAGTGTGGAGATGGATGAATGAATGGATGGGTGGGTGATAGAGTGATAGATTCACAGATGAATGGATAGCTGGATAGACAGATGTGTGGATGGATGGACAGATGTTTGGGTGGAAAAATGGGTAGATGGGTGGATGGATGGATGTGTGGATGGATGGTTGGGTGGATGGATGGATGGATGGATGGATGGATGAATAGATGGGTGGGCAGGTGGACAAATGGGTGGAAGTTGACTGATGATTATAGGGTGGCCTTCAGTTAGTGAATGGATGGAAGGAGTATCAGCAAATGAAATGAAGTTGGTAGAATTGTGACAGTTGAAGATTGGGTAAAGAAGGAATGGAAGAAATAAGGGAGCAAGACAGAAAAAGAGCAAGAGATTAGAAAGGTGGGAACATTTGGGGGAGAAGTGGGAGTTTTGAGGGAGATTGGAAAGGTGGGAACATTTGGGGGAGCAGGGGGAGTTTTGAGGGAGATTGGAAAGGTGGGAACATTTGGGGGAGCAGGGGGAGTTTTGAGGGAGATTGGAAAGGTGGGAACATTTGGAGGAGCAGGGGGAGTTTTGAGGGAGATTGGAAAGGTGGGAACATTTGGGGGAGCAGGGGGAGTTTTGAGGGAGATTGGAAAGGTGGGAACATTTCGGGGAGCAGGGAGAGTTTTGAGGGAGATTGGAAAGGTGGGAACATTTGGAGGAGCAGGGGGAGTTTTGAGGGAGATTGGAAAGGTGGGAACATTTGGGGGAGCAGGGGGAATTTTGAGAGGCAGGGGTGCTCTAGATGCTGCCTATTGTAAGCAGAAGGAGTTTTTCTTGTGCTTGCTTACCTGGCATCACCTTGAGAAACTGGCTCACTTCTGGGGCTTCTGCTTTGACTACTGGCAGCTGAGTCATTTCTCCTGGGGCCTGAGAAGGAAACAGGTTCAGTTCCATCACCTGCCCCTGGGACAATCCTCACTATGCTATTCACCCTCCTCCCTCCCTCAGGTTGGAGATCTACCCTGCATAGCTGGAAGAATGGCTGGCCTCAAGAGTCCTAGGTTCAGCCTGGAGAGAACAGAGAGGCAAGTTCTCACGTTTGGAAAAGTCACAGTACATCTATGAGCAGAGAGAGGTGGTTACACAGTGAAGGTCAGAGCTGAATCTCAAGAAGCAGGGTTCCTGTGGCGTCTGGGGCTATGCCACCTTCCAGGTAGATACTGACTGACCCTTCATGAACTATGAAAGCCATGTAGGCCTTGGTATGTGGTTGCCATGAGGACAAGAGGTCATACTAGTTCCAAGGTAGCCGTTGAGAGAACAATAGTTCAGGAGGGATTACTTGGTCAAGGCTCAGAGAAAGCTGAAACATGACATGGATCCTGGGATACAAAGGGGAGTCTGGTCCATACCCAGAAGCTTGCAGCAGTGAGAGCCCTCGTGGGGCTTCACGCAAGGCACGATGAAACCAGATGAACATTCTTAACGAGTATGCATTCCTATTTGTTTACATCCCAAAGGGCTGTTCTAGAAAGGGCTTCAGGAACATGTGTAGTTTTATACGTGTGAACTTCACCAACATGCATGTAAGTGGTGATCTTGGTGAGGAGGGTGTGACTCTTGGGATTGGCTCTCCCCACTGAGTCTGCTGGCAGCGGAGGTCACAACACTGTGTAGGGACAGAGTGCTGAACACAAGACAATGAGGAAGAATCAGGGCGAGTGCAGGGAATCCAGGAGCTTGGCCAGTCCCTGGTCTACACGCAGCTCAGTGTCAGGACTACAGATGAGGGGACACGCAGAGACCATGTAGAGTGGCGGAGCACTTTCGTGGCTCAGATGGTTCTTTACAGACTGGCTCTGTGCCCTGCACCGGTTACAGAGGGAACCTAACAGGAAAAGCTTTGAAATTTCTTACTTGGCGGATTTGAGGCCGAACTCCTGGGAACTTTCATCTGTTTCCTTCTTTGCTGTGGTCCCTTCCTCCTTCTGATCTTGGCTGACTAGTTCTGGTCACTAAGGATCTAACTGGCTGTCAATCAGTCCTTAAATGTTGAAAGTAGGAAGGGTGACCTTTGTTGCTTATGACTGCTTACTTTGAACCTGGGTGGCCAGCAGGAGGCAACCCCCTGCGTAGGGATTAATGTTTGTTTGTTTGTTTGTTTTTTAAACTGTATAATTTTAGGTCTTGTGGCTTGCACCTGTTTTACTGGGAAGGAAGCTGAAGAGAAAAGAGAGGAGACAATGTGTCCAGAGCACAAGCAGGAACAAGCCTGATCTCACAAAGCCTCTCTCAGAAGCCAGGGGTCTGGGCCTCACTCCCTGAAGGGTCTTGGGGTCACAGTTGTTGCCTAGACATGTTAGGAGTGGAGGTAGGGTTGGGTATGAGCGTGGCTTATTAATCTAAATATAAACTAAAATACAATACCATCATTTTTTTTTTTTGCATTAACATGTTGATCTTTTTCTAAATCCTGAAACCTAAAAGAAAAGGAAGTACCCTGGGGTACACCCGTTTCAGATGTCCTTGACTTTGAAACTAACCTCAGCCCTGACTGGTGCCCTGAAAGCTTTCTCTGCTTGTGCTCCCTGGAGGATGGGGGAGAGGTGGTCAGTGTGGGAGGCAGAGGACCCTCAGCTCCCAAGGTTCCCAGTTCATGGAGCCCTGCTGGAGGGGGGGAGTCCAAGATATCGGGTGTCACTCCCCTCTGTCTCCCTCCCTCGGCCCCTGTCAATGTCTCTAGGCTCACCTGGTGAGGGATGGGCAGTCTGGAGATGGGACTGAGGCCCAGCAGTGGTGGGGTGGCCATGGCAGCAGCAGCCATGGCGGAGGAGACAGCCAGAGGGTCAACAGGTAGCTCCGGGCTCTGCTCCTGCTTCACCATAATGGAGCACAGTTTGTGTCCGAGTGCCCAAGCTCCACATTCCACATCTGCAGGGGAAGGTGAAGTAGGAAGGGACTCAGCTTCAGGGGCTCCCGGAGCAGAGAGCGCTGACAGACTTCTGGGCTTCTGCCTACTGCTGAGTACCCTGGACTGAGTACACCCTGGACTGATATCAGAGTGCCCGTCTGGGTATGGGCAGGAAAGCTGGCACACTCTGGTGAAGTTGATGTGTGGGCTGGAGCCAGAAGCTGTGAGAGCATCTTGTATCTACACACCCGCAGAACAGACTTGACCACAGCGTCTAGACCTCCCCTGACCTGCTATGTGACCTTACGCAAGCTGTTTATCTTCTCTGAGTCTCAGTTTCCTCATCTTTAAAATGAGGAAAGTGGGGTTAAGGAGATGGCTTGGCCTGGAAAGGGCTTGCTGTGAAAGAATGAGGACCTTAGGGCTGGAGAGATGGCTCAGAGGTTAAAGAGCACTTTCTGCTTAACCTCTGATTTTTTAAAATTTATTTATTATATATAGTGTTCTGCCTGCATGTACGCCTGCAGGCCAGAAGAGGGCATCAGATCTCATTACAGATGATTGTGAGACACCATGCGGTGTGGGAATGGAACTCAGAACCTCTCTGGGAGAACAGTCAGTGTTCTTTTTGTTGTTTTGTTATTTTTTGAGACAGGGTTTCCTGGCTGTCCTGGACCAGGCAGGCTTCGAACTCACAGAGATCCACCTGCCTGTGCCTCCTGCATCCTAGGATTAAAAGTATGTGCCCCACCACACCCTGTGCAGCCAGTGCTCTTAACCACTGAGCCATCTTTCCAGCTCAATCCTTGGATTATTAATTTAAAAGGAATAATGCTGGCTCTTTTGACTACTTCCCAGCCACCATGATGTGAACCACTCCCTCCCACCCTCTCTGCCAAGATGGACTGAAGGTTGATTAAGAGGAGCTCCTGTTCTGATGAATAAGATCCAGAGATTTTTATAAAGGCAATAACATCCGTGTACACCCTCAGATTATCAGTTTCATACATGTGGCCTCCTTAAAAGATGCTCAGTTGCTTGTCACTTTTAGATTTTAATGTGAAAGCCCAATTATGTAAAAGAAGAGCAGGCAGACTGACTTTACCTCTGGGTACAGGGGGATGACAGGGCAGGGAGGTATATGGGGGTGACAGGATGGGGCAGGGAGGTATATGGGGGTGACAGGATGGGGCAGGGAGCTAGACATGGGACTGCTGTTGAACTAAATGGTCCAGGAGAGAGAAGATGAAGCCTGGACAAAGGCAGGCAGGGGGAAAAGAGAGGAAAGATTTGTTTGTCTTTTTACATTTAATATACATTGGCATTTTCCCTGCATGTATGTATGTCTGTATGAGGGTGTCTGACCCCTGGAATTAGAGTTACAGACAGTGTGATCTGTCATGATCTGTCATGTGGGTGCTGGGAATTGAATCTGGGTCCTCTGGAAGAGTAGCCAGTGCTCTTAACCAATAAGCCATCTTTGTAGCCCCTTTGTTTGTTTGTTTGTTTGTGACAAGGTCTCAAATAGTCCAGGCTGGCTCTGAACTTGCTATGTAGCTAAGGATGAACTTCATGACCTTTGTCCTCCTGCCTCCACCTCCCAAGCATCAGGTTTACAGGTGTGTGCCACTGTACCCAGTTTAAGCTGGTGCTGGGGGTGCAACCCAAGGCTTTCTCCATAAGGGGCCACCGCACGTGACGTTAGAAACCAAGTCGAAGGGTGAGTCCACAGGACTCAGCGATGGGGACCAGTGGAGGCGGGAGAATGCTTAGCTTTTCCCAGGGTAGAGTCCGTCTCCTAACACGCAGTCACAGAGGGGATCTTTGCAGAACTGGCAGGCCTCCGCTTTCTCCTGGTGGGCAGTGGGTGTCTCCCACTCCCAGGGAATACTGCAGCAGCAGCAGCGGCAATGCAGGACCAGGTCAGCTAGCACAGGGTGGGATGGAGGGGGACTCTGAGGCCCACTGTGCATGGAGAGAGGTCAGAGGCTGCCTGGTACCACATCAGATGGCAGGTTCCTCCCTGCTGGGAGCCTGAGAACCCAACCCTGGGCCACAGGCAGCCATAGAGTCCAGAACACCAACAGCCTTTCCAAATTACAGGGCTAAGCTGTGGGCGTCCGGGAAGCTGTCCCCGCAAAGGGCCACAGACAAATTGCTTTAAAAATAGACCTGGGTGGCTGAGGAGTTGCTGAGCCAGCCGGCAGGGTGGATGGAGACACTGTCATGGAATAAGAGGGGTTCGCAACATATCCTGGCTCTGCCCAGGCTAGAGTTTGAGACCTCACAGACGTCCAGGAACTTGGCAGCTGCTGAGGTATGGTGAAAAACTGGGATCTCAGCAGTCACAAGCCAGGGAACCTCTTGAAACTCCAGAAGGTGTCCCTGCCTTCTTGGCAGGGAGGACAAAGACCTGTTGCTCTTGGAGAGACTCTGCAGCACAATACAGCCTAAGACCCCAATACTCATGAGCATTTAATAGATGGGACAATTAAGAACTCACACCCAAGGCCATTGTCCTCTGGAAAAGAAGATGAAAAAATTCCATTCATTTTTCTAGCCAATTGTAGAATTAATAGGACTTTAATGTGCCCCCAAACCGAGGTGGCTAGTTGGTATATATCCCAAGCTGGGCCTGGAGCTGGGAACTTTATGGATATATTTCTTTTTCATTTCTGTCCAGAATTCTCAGGTATATGTTATTTTCATCTTTATAAAAAGACTTTCAGGGCTAGAGAGATGGCTCAGGGGTTAAAAGCACTGGCTGCTCTTCCAGAGGTCCTGAGTTCGATCCCCAGCAACTGTTTACATGGTGACTCACAGCCATCTATTGTGGGATCTGATGTGGGATTTCTCTCTGTAGGCTGTGAATATGTTTTACTGCCATTGGTTAATAAAGAAGCAGTTTTCGGCCAATGGCTTAACAGAGTAAAGCTAGGTGGAAAATCCAAACAGAAATATAGAGAGAAAGAAGGCGGAGTCAGAGAGACACTATGTAGCTTCTGAAGGAGACAGATGCCTGGAAACCTTACCGGTAAACCACGAGCCTCATGGTAAAATGTAAAATATAAAATAATGGAAATGGGTTAATCTAAGATAAGAGCTAGTTAGCAATACGCTTAAATGATTGGCCAAGCAGTGTTGTAATTAATATAGTTTGTATGTGATTATTTCAGGTCTGGGTGGCCAGGAACGAGTGGCCTCCATCTGGCATAAAGGCATACAAGCAGATAGAACATTCATACACATAAAATAAAAAAATCTTTAAAAAAGATGAAAAAATGAAAAAAAATTTCCTCCTAGATTTAAAAAATACTTTAAATTATGTCTTTGTGCATGTCTGTGTGTGAGTGAGTACAGGTACCCTCAAGGTCAGGGTACTGGAGGTGCTGGGGACTGAACTCAGGTCCTCTGCAAGAGCAGGATGTACTCTTAACTGGAGCCATCTACCTAGCCCCTGTAATCAAAGAGACAGAAGTCCAGAAAGGTCAAAGACTTTAACCAAGATCATCCATAAGCTAACGGGGATACCAGGACACAATGGAACCTTGTTAAGTTCTCGACCCCGCAGCCTTTGCTGCCCCCAAAGCTGGAAGATGAGTAGAAGCAGGGCGTTGGCTCTGGTACTCTCTACGGTTCCTATCTGCTAGTGTGAACCAGACAGTTCTGCTGCCATGAGGTCTTTCCTTATGGGTCAAATGTGTGGTAGAAATGAGACAGGGGACCCGCAGACACCGAGATACGAGGCTTCTAGAGGTTAAGAAACAGATGACTCAGTGAACACGGGTTCAACTCCCAGCACCCACATGGCAGCTCACAACTGTCTGTAACTCTAGTTCCGGAAAATTTATCATCCTGTTTTGCTTGTATGTGATTGACATACATACATGTAAACAAAACAAGCATAGATAGAAAATAAAAATAAATTAATTTTAAAACAGACAGATTTGTGATCACTCAGCCAAAAATGGCAGGACTAGGCCGACCTGTCTTCGAGGAAATGACGAAATAGGCAGTATTTTGAGGTGGGGCTCTTGTGATTACCTTGGAGCAGCAATTTGGAGGCAGAAGGTTGTTTGCTCTGCAGATAGGAGTTGGAAGAGTGGGTTTCTACACTGAACCCCACGTTGGGAGCAAACATCGGAATAGGGCTCCTCAGCAGTGTTTTGAAAATGTCAGTGTGAAGAGCTGGGAGGCTCTAGACCTCTCACCTGTCCATATGTAGGATGATGAGCTTCGCACTTACATATTGAGGTGATATGTTGTGATCCAAGGCTGACCTGAAACGTGCTAGGTAGTCAGTCCTGGCCTCAGACTCACGACCTCCTTGCCTCGGCTTCTCAAGTGCTGGGATCACAGTATGCACCATCAGGCCCAGCTTCATCTATTACGTAACTACCCCAGCTATTTGCTCTGAATTAGTGATTCTCAGCACCCTTTGATATGCTGGGTCCTATCTACAGGATTTCAGACTCAGCGGGGCTGAGTGGGTATGGCAGTCCGGAATTTTCTTTGTTTAGAATCGAGCCTAGTGTGATCTACAGTGTGGGAAGTCATAGACCAAGGCTGCTCTGAACTCTAGTCTTTTTCCTTTAGTAAATTTTTGAGATAGGATCTACTAAGTTATCCAGGTAGACTCTGAACTTTCTATCCTGTTTCAGTCTCCTGTGTAACTGAATTTCACTTAAAAATATTTATTTTTGAGTGCTCTGCCTGCATGTTTGCTCAACAGAGGCGGCATTGGATCTGATGACATGGTGAGCCACCATGTGGGTGTTGGGAATTGAACCCAGGACCTCTGGAAAAGCAGCCAGTGCTCTTAAAGAGGAAGAGTGGCTGAACCATCTCTTCAGCTCTTGTTTGTTGTTTGTAGTTTGTGTGTCTGTAGACAAGGCCTCACCATGTAGCCCAGACTGGCCTCAGACTTCCCTGAGTGCTAGGTTACCAACACACACTGCTATACTGGGCTGGCTTCAGTTTATTATTATTATCATTTATTTATTTATTTATTTTAAAACAGGTAGCTCTATGTAGCTCTAGCTTCCTAGAACTTACTATGTAGCCCAGGTTGGCCTCGAATTCACAGAGATCTGACACGCGAATGTCAAGCAAATGGGAGGGCATGCAGGTGCGTGTTGATATGTGTGGATGTGAATGGGAGGGCACGCAGGTGCGTATTCCTGTGTGTGTGTGTGTGTGTGTGTGTGTGTGTGTGTGTGTGTGCCTGTGAAGGGCAGAGGTAGGTGGATGTTAGATGTCCTCCTCTATTGCTCTCCGAATTCTTGTTTGAGACAAGGTCTCTCACTGAGCCTGAAGTTCTGTTTCACCTGTCTCCTAGTCTATTCTCCTCCGTGCACGTGCCCTATGGTTACAGGACCCACCATCACCCAGTTCTTATGGGCCCTCTTGCCCATGTGGCAGGCACCTCCAGCAGCCCCCAGGCTCTGCACTTGTGAGAAGCCATCAGTGACACCTGCTGCCTAAGGACCATTCTGTGTGAGCTGCTTGTTGACCGCAGTCAGGGCGAGCCAGAAGGCCAGGAGCTGCGCCCTGCTGGAAGGGTTTTGTGGGCAGGTGCCCGACTCCGCTTGTCCCCTCAGAAGCTTCCTCCCTCCTGGGCCCTGGCACATCTTACCTTGAGTGGTGTCCTCCATCTTAATGGGCACAAGGGGACTCTGGGGTGCAGAATCCCCACTCAGGGAGTAGCTGTGCTCAGCCTGGATGCCTGGAGCAGGGGAGTCCAGTTCCATGTCCAGCAGAGGGCTCTTCTCATCCAGCACAGGGTCATCAAAGAAGCTGCTGAACAGGTCATTGGAGAAGTCCTCCATGTTCTCCACAAAGTGGTCCAGCTGCTCTGGAAAGTGCTGGGGAGGGAGGAGGAGCCTCAGTTTGTCTCGGAGAGGGAGTACAGGTACTTGGGTGAAGTCACTTCTTCCCTCCCGACCACTGACCATCATGACGCCACCACCCACCCTATGACCAGCTTCACCAACCCCAACTCTCATTGTTTCTTCTTCTCTTTAATTTTTTTGTTGCTGGGCATGATGACACACCCTTTCATCCCAGCACTCAGGAAGCAGAGGCAGGTAGATCTCCGTGAGTTTGAGGCCACATTGGTCTACATAGAGAGTTCCGAAAGAGAGAGAGAGAGAGAGAGAGAGAGAGAGAGAGAGAACCTGTCAAAAATATTTTTTTGTTATCATCATCATCATTATAGTGTGTGTGTGTGTGTGTGTGTTGTACAGCCATGCCACAGCATATGTGTGGATGTCAGAGGATTACTTTGTGGGGTTGTTTCTGTCCTCCCATCTTTATGTGGGATTGGAGGAGTCAGTTCTGGCATGGGAGACAAGTGTGCCTTCACTCACTGAACAATCTCACCAACTCCCTCACTTTTAAAATTTGTGCTCATTTATTTAAAAAATTAGGGTCTGGAGAGATGGTTGAGCAATTAAAAGCACTGGCTGCTCTCGCAGAGGACCCAGGTTTAGTTCCCAGCACCCACATTTATACAGGCCTGGGAACTCGTTAAGTGGGCGAGGCTAGCTAGCCCTGCTGGAACTCTCCTGTCTTTGTCCCCCCAATTCTGAAATTATAGGCAAGAGCTACCATGCCCCCTTTAAGCACATTGAAGGGACCTAACTCAGGTCCTCATGAATTTTACTGACTGAGGGAGGGGACAGAGAGAGCCCCGAGTGAGTGAAATCCTGAGTGAACGTGTATTTTGGCATGGGCATACCCATGTTAAGGACTTCAAGACTTAAGACCCACGGAACAATTGACAAAAGCTCAAGAGAAATGACAAAGCTTTTCTTGGGAGTCCAAGTATGAGAGTTTATTGATCAGTGTGTGCAAAGACTAGCAACTGTAGCTTCCTCCTCCTGACGTGTACAGCCTGAGACTGCTCCCCACAGAGACCCACACAGTTCTCCTACCCAGGCTAGCCAGCCCCATCCCATGCTGTGCATCATAAACACACTGAGATTTCAGCTTATGGCAGTGGGCAGTCGTGGGCACAGAACCCCATCTGATCCCTCCCAGAGTCACTCTCTGTCACGCTCCGTGTGACTGTCATCTCTTCATCCTCTCAACAGCCCTAGCCAGGGTTTCGGGACCCAAGTCTTTCTGGTTGAGGCAACTGAGCTATTACTCTCCAGCACACTACCTGGCTGCCTCTTATTTTTATGTAAGTTAGTTTATGTCTATGAATATATGAAATGCTTTGCCTGCATTTATGCATATGCAGTCTGTGCATGGCTGGTGCCCTTGAAGAGGCTGCCAGAAGAGGGCTTTGGATCCCCTAAAACTGGAATTGCTAGCTAACTTCAGCTAGCTGTTAGCTCCCACGTGGGTACTGAGAATCAAACCTGGGTCCTCTGCAAGAGCAACTGGTGCTCTTGACTGCTGGTGCTCTCTCCAGCCCTGTGTCTGCTTTTCTGAGGCAAGGTCTTGTTATATAGAACAGGCTGGCTTCAAATTCATGATCTCAAGAGTCGCAGGCACCTACCATGCCTTCCCAAGCTGTTCTTTAGTCCAAGGAGCCACCCACTGAGGTTCGAGTCCTGGCCTTGACCCTGCCAGCTGTTTACTCAATCTGTGTAAGCTGCAAGTACTGACTCACTAATGGGTTATGAGATTAATCTAGTGGCTCATGACCAAAATTTAAAAAATATACTTGGAAAAATTTTCCTTGACACACAATAATCGTACATATCTAAGGGCAGACTTTGACATCCATCACATGTGCCAATGCGCAGTGTGCAGACTGGGTTCATGGGACATATCCATCAGCTTAAACATGTAATCTTTGTGTGGAGCACTGAAGATGCTGTCTGCTAGCTATTTTATGTATATATCCCTGCCAGCCCCAGCCCCTGGCAACTACTGTTCTACCTTCTGCTTCCCCCAGGCAACTCCTTAAGCTTCTACATAGAGATGAAAGCATGACTTTTATTTTCATCCGGGGTCTTGTGTATGCTAAGAAAGGGCTTTATAACATTCAAATTATATAAGCCGGCCCCTGTCCATGTGGGCATTTATGAGCAGAATTTAAGTAAAATAGAATAAAATACAAAATAAGTAGAAAATATCAGAATGCATCACACATACCGAAGTAAAAAACCTGGTGAAATATTAATCTCAGCTATGTTTATACTTGATAAAGATGCCAAGTCCCTTTCTCAGAAATAAAAGGACAAAACCTCCGATAGTGATGGTGGGAAAGCCAATTAACCCAAGTTTTAACCTCCTCTGTATATAGTGGGGCTGTTAATTCTTTCCACTTGCTATGCTTACTGTGGGGATTAAACCACATATGGGTAACGGTTTATAATGACCCCTTAAACTGCCACAAAGTCAACAAATGTCATCTCATTAATAGACACTCCAGAGCCAACATATACTAGGTGCCCCCCCCAGGAGCTGTAGATGAGCACACAGTGTGACTATTGTTCATGAGTGCTGTTGCTGGTCGCTGAATGAGATTGAGTGGGGTTGCTTCAGGCTCTGTATTGTCGCCTGGTCAACGCAAAGGGCTGGCACTGTGGAACTGGCTCCATGTCCAGAGTTGTTAACTTGCTGTGTCCCGAACTGTTAGGATCCTGTCCCCAGGAGGCAGGGATGAGCAATGCCTTCCCTTCATGATAAGGCTCAGCACCTTATGAAGAGCAAGGAACGAGCAGGGGCTGCAACCGTGTAGACTAGTTTCCATTATTTGCGGATTTTCTTTTTAACTTTTCTGTGCCTCAGTTTCCTTATCCAGACCCCATATCATTGCCATGGGGAGCAAGTGTTGGTCATGTGCTTCGTACTCACCTCATACAATTAGGAGACTAAAATAAGTGAGGCTACAGGAAGCGCTCAGAGCAGCACTTGGTGAGTAGTAAATGCTCCGTACTTTGTAGTTATTACTATGAAAATAGCAGCCGGTAAACTCTGGGCATGAGCTTGGAGTCTGCAGAGGGAGGTGATTTGAGTTTCCCCTCTCACCAAGTGTGATGAGAAATGCCAGGACAAAATGAGCTCAGAGCCGCCATTGGTTTGTCCTGGGGTCCTGCTTCTGTTCTCCCAGGAACCATCATCATTATTTTATATTTTTGTTTTATTTAAGTCTTCCAAAGCGCTTTCGTATATCCCCCACCTTCTCTTTAACCTACGATGGCCTTGAACGTCTGATCCTCTCGCCTCCACGAGGTAATGGGGATGGAAGCCAAGGCCTTAGGAATTCTAGACAGCCATCCTTACCAACTGAGCCACGCACGCCCCAGGCCCCGCACCGTTTCTTTTAAGCAGCGCCTTCCCCAAGGAGCAAAGGTATTGCTTTGTATTTGACCGATAGGGAATCTGGGGCCCTGGAGCCAGACACAACCAGGAAGAGTCCAAGGTCCCTCACTGTTCAGACCTTCTCTGGTCACCACACACCGCTCCCTAAACAGGGAAACAGCCTGACTGCTGCCAGACTGAGTATGCCCACCCGGAGGCAGGTTTACCTGCTAGACACTCGCTCACTAGGGGCGCAGGGGCAGAGCAAGGCCACTAGTGCGCTAACTGTTCAGGAGCGCCTGGGGGGTGCGGTACAAAGAGCTCGGGAGCTGAACAAGTCTCTGCAACAATGAGAATCTAGACAGAAACGCTTTAGAGGTGTATGCTCCTCACCAACAACCGTCTTCGGCAACCAGCACTGAGCGGTCCACATTCACAGCAGAACCAGGCCAACCCAGCTGGGGGCGCTTCCTTCCAGTCGAACTCTGTGGGGAGGCCTCTCTCCAAGACTGTGGTGGGGCCCAGGGGAGGGGGTTGCGCAGAGCTGGAAGAGCCGTGAGTCAGCGGCTACAGTATTTCTCCAGCAGCTGCTCTGCAGGCGATAAGGGTTTGCCAAGCCCCTTCCCGGGGGCCTGGGAGAGGAGAGAAGGGGGCGTCCCTGAAGTTTCCAATTTCAGGAAGATGAACAAGAATGACCCCTTTTGAGGATGGCTAAAGGAACGTGCTAAGGGGCCTCAGTTGGCCGTGTGTTGTGAGGCGCCCTCACCCCACCTGCTAGAAACAACAGCCAAAGCTCAGCAGGCTGGAGCTTCCCGAGTGGTGGGAGCCAAGTGGAAGAGGAGGGCGGCCAAGGGGCAAGGAGGGTGGGGTGGAGGACGCTCCACGCTCGGTCTTCCTTGCCCAGGGTTCCTGGAGTGCTGGGTGGATGGTGGTCGTGTCATATCGCACCTAGATTTATCTGCCTCTCCTGGGAGCATTGCTACCAGTAGCTGCTCACTGAATACCTCTTTCTATCTGATGTCTGGCCTCTCGGACATGCAGATCAGCTATGCTTTGAGACAGCAGGAAACTGAGAAAGTTACTGGTCTATGGCCCCTCAACCCATTTTACTACTGAGAAAGCTAAGATCCAGGGAGTGCAAGTCCTTTACCCACAGTCACACAGTGAGCAGTCTCTATTTCGGGCGGGGTTCTTCGCAATTCTAGGATTGCCCTGAGGGGAAGGAGTTCCTCTTGTGTTCTCTCTCAACCCACCTCCCTCCATCCCCGGAAAGCTCTCTCTAGAGACTTCAGACCTCCCCAGCTCTGGCTCTGGTCGCTGTCTCCTGCGATCCAGCCCCCTCCCCGCATCTTGCTCACACAGACACACAAAAAATCAGATTTAGGCTGTCTGATGGAAATTGGGGGTGGAGCTGGGGAAGAAAGGCCAGTGGTGAGGAGTTCATACAGGATCTCACGCCAGCGTTTGATGAGGGCAGTGTTCTGTTAGGGTGGGCAGCCTTCGGGGGTGCCTTTTCATAGAGGCTACGGGGGAAGCCAGAGAAAGAGACATTTCCCTCCTCCTTAAAGACTTTTTCCTACACTTGTGCCAATATCAGCTCCTTCGCCGCCGCCACGAGCAGACGGCGCCGGCTCCACTCTCTGGAAGGAGAGGTCCCCAGCCCTCCGGCTCTCAGGCCGGCACCCCGCCTCCCCGGCTGCTGCGCCTCCCCTTGGCGCCGCAACTCAGCCGCCCACCCTTTAAATTTTAGGGGTGGCTAAGGGTCCAGCTTGCCCGAGTCGCAGTTACGTGGCTAAACTGGTCTATTGGGTCCCGCCCCTCGTAGGAGTCTCGCTTGTTCATTGGTGAGAGAAGAGAAGCTCCTCGCCAATGAGAGGAGACTGCGAGCCACCGCCCGCCTGGCCCGGAGCGCGACTGCGCAGAGCCGGGTTCTAGACAGGGAAGCCTGCCGGGCGGTGTTCAAGTACAGCGTGTTCTTGATATGTGATGCGTCTGAGCTGAGATGGCAATTTCGCGGTATCCGGAGACCCTAATAGTCGTTTGGCCACCCGTGATGAGAGAGAGAGAGAGAGAGAGAGAGAGAGAGAGAGAGAGAGAGAGAGAGAGAGAGAGAGAGAGAGAGAGAGAGAGCAATTCACTTCCAGCTCTTCTCCACCCCATCTTCCAGTAATCTTACCATAGGGTGGCACGGAGGTAACACAAGGTACCAGCCCCTGGTGTGAGAGGGGACGTTCCCAGGATCGTAGAGAATAAACTCTTGCTCTTTTCCGCGACTTTTTCCTTAACCTTTCCATAGGGGTCAGTGCAGACAGGAAATATCTGGGGTTCAGCAACTGACTGGAGTACGGGTGCTGTCACTTGTGCACCCTTCTCCCACACCCCTAGTTCTCTGCCGCTTGCACCCACCCCTGTCCTGGTTTCTGCCCCAACCCCTAGCCCAGACAGGTTCGGTCTGTGCTGGGTGGGGGAGACCTAAATTGGTCCAGACTGAGCTATGGGATGAGGGGTGGGGGAAATCCCCAGCGAACATTCCTTCTGAGAGAGCAAGCTCTGGGAAGAGATGGGAGGAGCATTTGCTCACATTTCCCTCTCTCTAGTCCCTGGGAGGGCTGCAGCAGATGCCTCTCGTCCCCTAACACACTGACCCATGCATTCCCGGACGGTTACTTGCCTAGTGACCACGAGATAATTGCCTCCATTTCAAGCCCAAGGGCCACCACTGTGAGTCACTGCTGTGTCTAGAGTGTGAGTTGGGTGAGGGGGCATATGACTAAGACTGCAGAGAGGGGAAGTGGACTCCTGGGTGCCCAGCGGTCAGCAGATCGCTTTGTCCTTAAGCATCACCACCCAAGCTTTGGGGGCCCTAAAATACTAAGAACTTGTCTTCCAGAGCTAGGCTCTTGGCTGCCTGGCCAAAGGGAACAGACATCAGGCCCAAAGTCAGGAGGCCCAGATGGAAACCTCTCTTCTTGGCTCTGCTCTGAGGCCTAGGCAGGTTAAGGTGGAACGGCCGGGTTTCTACTGGCTACGGTTTGTGTTCCTCCTGAGGAAGGTGTTAAGGGCAGAAGAGAGAGCCAGCGTGTCTTTGTCTAGCCTCTCGGGCCTAGAAGGCTACCACTTCCCCAGAGCTCTCCTGGCAGTGTGGGAGCTATAGGGAGTCTGGTGTTCTAACCACCCTTACTATCAACCTTTCTTCTACAAGACAAGGAAGGAGCGTGCTGAGTTGTTCTGGTTTTCCCTTCTTGAACTATTAACCATATAGCCTAAGTCCAAATGAACAAGAATGCTTCTGTGAGTGCATGTGTACATGTGTGTACACCTGCACACAAGGGCAGACCTTCCACCCAGGGAATCCCCATTTCTCTGACATGACACACAGAGAGACACAGACCCCCGCCCCACAACTGATACATTGAGGTCTGTCTTACACGGTCTATCATATGTGCTGCCACCCGCACCCCAGATTTCATAGCTGTACACTCTCAGGCAGTATAAGAAGCTTAGGGGACATTTATCAGATGGGATCAGATGGACAGCAAGTCAAAGGGCTGGGGATGTGACTCACAGATAGAGCATTTAAGTATGCATGAGGCCCTTGGCTCAATCCCCAGTACCACAAAACCACCAAAGATCAGGTGTGGAGTACATGCCTTTAATCCCAGCACTTGGGAGGCAGAGACAGGTGGATCTCTGTGAGTTTGGGGTAGCTGGGGTTACATAGGGAGACCTAGCTCAAAAACCAAACAAACAAAACCACAACACAAGAAATACACACATGTGAAGTCATCCCATACAGGCTCACATATACTCATGACCATGTGCAACATCTCATATGCTCCCAGGCCTAAACACACTAACCCATGGCCTGAGAGGACTGAATCATGGCAACCCAAGCAGAAGAAGATTTGGGAGTCCTCGCCTTGTTTGAGGCTGGGACAGTGACAGCTGGGACTGGAGGAGTGACTGCGTGCAGACCAGAGCTTTGTTTTTGTGCCAGTGATGGAGAGTAACCCTGGCCACAGGTCCTTCAGGTTCACAGTCAACCCCCTGCCATCTGACAAGGTAGCACTTTGCTGTGGCCCAACTCTGAGGCAGTGCCAGGCACTGTCTGGGCAGGAGGAAACCACGGCAGTGAGGGACACTGCCCAAGGCCCAGATTAGCTGTGACTGGCACCACTGAGGATGGCAGCTCATGGTCTGGCTTCTGGAGAGGCTGGTCCATATGCATTAGCCAGAGGATGCCTTCAGGACAGCTCAGGACACTGAAAACCAAGTGCCAGCTGGCACCGGGGACCTCTGGAGAATAAAGGCAAGCAGTCACCCTCATTATCCATCACACACGCATTCATCCAGCCTTACTGAACTCTTAATATGTTAAACCCTGCAGACTGAGAGATGAACAAGCTGGCTTACTTCCCAATCTAGAAAGACTTTCTACCATCGTGTGACTACCCTTGTATGAAGGTAGGTCCATATTTGGAAATGTGATCATTTTCTAGAGTTGTGATCTCCTAAACCCTAAAACAACTATGTCATCCCCCTGTTCAGTACCCATCCTTAACCCCAAGGAGTAGACTCTAAATTCCACAGGGTAGCAGGAACGATCCATTCATGTTGCATCTCACTAGCTATGGCTAATCCTTTCCCCCACCCTCTTTTCAGACCAAATCTTCCTCTGAAGCCCAGGATGCCCTCAAACTTGTGATCCCCCTGTCTTGCCTCCCAAGTGCTGGGATTATAGGCATTGGGAGCTGTGGACTCAGTTCTTTCAGATGTACCTTGCATGCTCAGGTAGAACCCAGATGTTTGGAGACTTGCCGAGTGGGTGAATGTGTCAATGAGCTAATGGACTGAGGCCCCTTCCTCTGCAGCAGAGCATCCAGGAATGGGTGTCCTGCATCCTGCATCCTGCTCTGCTGCCAGCCCACTCCTGCTCCAGGCAGAGTCGTGTCTGCCCCAGCCCCCCCCCCCCCCCCCCCCCCGCCGGCCAGGACTTCCTCCTTGCAACCCTCCCTAGGGGGATGGGAGTGGGGGAGGGCTACACTCATTTTTTTCCCATGTTGTCTGGTCTAAGGCCTTTTTGTGTTTAAGCTATTACAGACCAGTTATATAGGGTGCACGGACCCCCCACTCGGTGCTGGAGAGGTAGGTTCCCAGCTGCAGGTCAGGTCTATGAATATAGATGGGGCCTGTTGGTCAGCCAGCTGGATCTGCTCTTCTTGGGTCCTGACCAGCTGGAAGATCCTCTGGCTGGAGCCTAGCACTTGGCTCTGGCTGAATTCTCCTGGCCTCGTCCCCTCCTCAGCACAGTTACTCTTCAGCTTCTGGCTTCCTCAAGGTCCAGCCTGTCTGAGTTGTCCTCAGATTTTATTTTTGGAACAAGTGACATTTTCTCTCCTTATGTCCTCCCTCCCTTCTGGGAAGGTGTGGGACCCTTGGGTTCCCCTGGGGATCAGGCTATGGCTTCAGTGTCAAGGTTCTGGACCTCTCTAGGCCTCCTAACCCAGCAGATGTGCCCGAGCCAGCTGCCCTGCCTTCTTTCCCCACCCAGTGTGTGACTAATGCCTACCCTTGTCCTTCTTGAAGAGCACTGCTCTAGCCAAAAAATCATAATTTGAAGCGCCATAAGGCCCACCTCCTATTATTGTGGGGGTGATATAGCTCAGGGGTTATAAACAGGGAGATAGACAGACCTTATCTGCTATGTGCTGTGTAGCCTATACCAGGTTCTTAGCCTCTCTAGCCTAGGCCTCAGCTGTGAAGCAGGGGTGCTTCTATCGACAGTACCAGGTTGCTAGGAGAAGTAAAGGAGAAAACATTTGTAAAGCGCTGTCAACAGTGCAGGGCATTCAGAAGGTGCTCCCTCAATGGAGTCATGGCAGGCGAAGGAAACGGAGGGCAGGGTGGAGTAGATTTGCTCAGGGACACACAGCCCAAGGAAGCCACTGTGCAGCACGACACATCTCTCTCATTTTCCCCCCAAGGAGAAGGGAGGGACTGACAGGAGCCCTAGTCAGATGAACAAGCCCTAGGCCTTCCATGGTGGCCCCTAGCACCCTAGTCAGGCCTTCTCTTTCCTCTATTGCCTCAGGGAACTTCCTTGCTTTCTGAGTGCTGGGACTCAGGGGCCTGGAACTCAGTCCCATGGACTCCAGTCCAGTAGGACTCTGTGAGCAGGGGTGGGTGGGGACTGCTGGGTCCTGCCTGACTCTAGAGTAGAGAAACTGGAGCAACGCTCGGGCCAGCTGGGGTTCTTCCAGCTCAGCCAGATGTCTCAGGAATGTGCTGAGCTGGGAACTACCTCTCAGCTTCCCTCACCACCCCCACCCCTTACCCTGCATCTGCTTGCTGGGGCTAGGCCCCACCCCCTGCCCTTTCTCATCCTTTTCTGGGGAGCCTGGCTTCCCTCTGATCCCCTCACCACAGCCCAGCCCACCAGTTTTCTGCAGGAGTTGTCAAAGGCAAGGGTTATTTTCTTTGCAGACCCCCGTGGATTGGCTGACCTTGTGGGCACCCAGGCTGTCTAGGAGGGGGGAGTTCTGAGTGGATACAGCATGCCAGACCCCAAATGTGGAACTGATTTGCAGTGCTGGAGAGAAAGGGGTGAAGGCAGAGGTAGGGCTGGGCGTCCTCTCTGGAGACGATCTCTGGGCATCTTGTCCCAGCTGAGGGCTGGGAGAGCCAATGGGATGGTGTGCCAGACTGGGCCTGGCTCAAGAATGGGATACAGATTCTTCCAGTCCCCCTCCCCTGGGCTTCACAGGGACATGCTTTGTCTAACATTGGAGAGGTTTTAGGTATTGGATAGGACAGGGGAACACCATTAGAGTCCTGAGTGACAAGTGACAGGGCACGGCTTGGGAGAGACCCCAGCACTAAAGGGAGCTAGCTGGCTAACCCCCTGCAAGGGTGGAGCTGTCTTGGGTCCTGGTGTTGTGATGAAAGGGCCAAAGGAACTAGGGACTGGTAGTCCTGCTCCAGGGGGAGAGTCACATCAGGTCACGGGGTTGGGATGGGGTGTGATTACTGGAGAGGTGAAGGACCCAACTCATCGCTGCCTCATGCTGTCCTGGGCTTGGGAAAAGCCCACTGCTCTGCCCCCTCGAGGAAAATCGCCAATCATTCAGACCGGCTGATAGCTGTGATACCCTAATGGTATCAAAGTTGCCTTGTCCAGGCCAGAACTATCGCTGGCTCCCTGCATCCTGCTGAAACACAGGAACCAACAAACTGGCAGCTCCCTAGCAGGGTATCAAAGGTCAAAGACAATGGATCCCACAGAAGATGTAGCCCGTTTTCTCCTCTCTCAAGCTAGTAAGATTGTCACTTCCTTTGCTTATGGCTGGAATGTCTTTTTATCTTCTCATTCCCACTCCTCCCATCCTCTCAGACCCAACCTACATGCGGCTTCCTCCAGGAAACCTGCCTGGGTCATTTAGTGCCAAGAATTCTCTTTCGGCTGTGCTACCATAGCATGAGACGGCTGGCTGATGCCATGCCTTGAACTCCGCGCATGACACGAGTCAAGGCTCCTTCTAATGGGAGCCCTGAGCATGGCACCAGGTGGAATTCCTCATGGTACAGTGGACAGTAGTAATGAGGAACATGTATGTGCCAGGAACATGTATGTGCCAGCCTGCTCTGCTCCTTTGCCTTCAGGGTCTCACTTAAGCTTCAGGAAATAAAGTAGACACCAAGGCACACACAGAGAGAAACATTTCCCAGCTTCATACTGCTTGTGGTGGACCAAGTCACATTTGAACTCAGCCCTGCCTCCGGAGCGTGTTCCATGACATCACTGGCTGCTGATAGAATGGAGGGAGGGTTCCCGCTATCCCTGCATACCCCTGTATGCAGCTAGTACAGGCTGGGTGTAAAACATGGGCCCCAGCTCCAGGCATGGAGTCTCCACCAGGGCTCCAGCTTTGTCCTTCCCTGGCTATGAATGTCCTGATACCTAGAGACATAGAGCTCTAGGGGCTGGGAAGTTTTGGGGCTTAACACAAAGGAAAGGCCTTCTATCCAGGTCTGGTATTGCAGACCTCCTGTAATCCTAATTATGCAGGAGGCTGAGGCAGCAGGATCACAAGTTCAAGGCCTGCCTGAACTGTAGAGTGAGTTCAAGCCAGCCTGAACTTAGAGAGACCTTGTCTTAAAATTTTAAAAGGAAAGAAGAGGTTCAATGATATGGCTGAATGTAGAGCGCTTGTCTAGCACAAGGAAGACCCTGGGTTCAGTCCTTAGTACATAAAAAAAAAAAGTTGCCAGACTGTGGTGGCACAATTGGGTGGTGGTAGCACACACCTTTAATCCCAACATTCGGGACGTAGAGGCAGGAGGATCTCTGTAGGATCGAGGCTGGCCTGGTCTACAGAGTGACCCATGGCAGCGCCAAGTGCTACAACATCTTTCTTTTCAAACAATGACAGCATCAGTGAAAGCAGCAGTGTTCAGCCCTAGGCTCTGTGCTACCTCCTCTTCAAGTATTCCTAGCTGAGGGCCAGGAAGACGGCTGAGCTGGTAAGGATGCTGTTGCCAAGCCTTACAGCTAAAGTTGGATCCTTGGACTCCACATGGTACAAAGAGGGAACGGAAACCAACCCTTTGTAGATCTTCACATGTACCCCATAGCATGCACACACATACTGGGGCAGGGGGAGAAGGGAGAAAGAGGAGAGAGAGGGGAGGGAGAGAGAGAGTGGGGAGAGAGAGAAAGAGGACAGAGAGGGGAGAAAGGAGGGAGAAAGAGGAAAGAGAGAGGGAGAGAAGAGAGAGAAAGAGGAGAGAGAGAGGAGAGAGAGGAGAGAGAGAGGGAGAGAGAGGAAAAAGAGGGGAGAGAGAAGGGGAGAAAAGGGGAGAGAGAGAAGAGAGAAAAAGGAGAGAGGAGAGAGAAGAGAGAGAGGAAGAGAAAGGAGAGGGGGAGGGAGTTTTTATTGAGTTCTTGTGAGAACCCTACTTTTGAGCATCTTCCTGACTTTGGGCAGGAAGAAAAGAAGTCTGAATGAGTCAGGAACCTGTCCTGGCATCTGAGGACAGCCAAGGCTGTCCCTAGAGATAGTAGTGCTGACGCTGACCCTGGATGGTCACTCCACCCTCTCTTTAGGCATAGTCCAGCTGCCCAGGGCCTGCCCAGCTCTCTGCCACCTGATTTTGGACCTGCTGTTTATATAGATTGGGCCTCATCTCCAGCCCAGGGCTGTTGGGGTTTGAATCTTCTGTCCAAATGAATAGGTTTGACAGTTCTGCTTGCTTCTTACCCAAACTCATGCAGTTTTGGAGACCAAGATATCCAGAGTACGGTCTGTTTCTAAAGGTGGCTGGTGGGTTCCCAGATAGCAATTTTTATTATACTATAGAGTTCACAGATAGTTAAATACTTATATTCTAATATTTCACATTCGAAAAAGTCATCTAGGGGCCGGGAGATGGCTCAGTGGATAAAACACTTGCTGTCCAAGCATGAAGACCAGAGCTGAGATCCCTCACTTTCACATTCACAGAACAGGCAGGCAGGCAGGCACTCTGGCCAGCCTGTAATACCAGCATTCCAGAGATGAAGACAAACTCGCTAGCTAGTCTAGGTGGACTGGTAAACTCTGAGTTTAGTAAAAGACCCTGCCTTAGTAACTAAAGTGGAGAAGGTTGAGGAAGACACTCCATGTCAACATTTGATCTCTACATGCACATGTGTACATACATGCCCATACCTGTGTGCTCATTCAAATGTGAACATGGATACTTACAGGAGTGTAGTGTGCACACACTCAGCAAAGGCCATCATGACAAAGTGATAAGCTGAGGTGAGATATAGAATTAATACTCGAATGCATCATAAATGATGAATAAAAATATATTAAAAAGAAGGCTCGTTAAAACTGGGAGTTTCCCGATGTTTCCCCTCATTGCCCATCTACCTGCTTGCCCTCCCACGGCTGCCCACTCAGCCTGCTTTGCACTGATTCTCCTCCCACCCCCACTCATTCATTCCCTCTCCTCTCTATCTTCTCCTTATCCACTTCCCATCCCCCGTCCATCTGTCCGTCCATCCTTCCACCCATTCTTCTCCCCACTCATCCATCTGTCAACCTACAGTGTAAATAAATAAATATCTTCTGAGCACGGCAGGTGTAACTAGAGAATAGCCAAAATTAAGGAAGTGACCCTCTGCCTTCAGGAGCATTCGTCTAGTTTAGTAACAAGGAAGCCAAGTCCAGAAAGGGAAAAGGCTTTGCCTAAGATCACACGGTAAATTGAGAAATGAGGGGACTGAAGGGTGAGGATGGCTCAGGCAGAACAGAACCCACAGGAGCAGGCTGAGCGTGACTTTCTTCTGGTTGAGCCCTGAGAACCAGTTGCTGCCTGAGAACCAACTCCCGGCTCTCCAGGAGGGCCTTCAGGGCCTGCCTCATGTCTCTGTTGCTTTCATTTTTGCTATCCTTTCGGAAGGGGAGGAGGGAGTGGCTGCTGCTGTCCAGCTGTTGCATTGGACTCACATCCCTGCTCAGATGTGTCAGCCTCTTTGTGAAGGGTGAAATGGTTTCTGGGCCAACAGCCAAGGACTAAGGAAGCATCATTGAGTGCTCTGTCCCTGGAGACCCGGGGGAGAAGCAGACTGAGCCTGGCAACAGGGAAATCCACTCACAACACAAAGTCAAGTTAACCTCATTGATGATATGGTGTGTCCAGTTCTAGCGAATCAGGACTTTGCAAGAAAACCAATACTCCCGATTTACTTCTTTTGCCAGTCAAGGTTCTGGGCTGTGTTCTGCTCCTCCCAGCTTCTGAACCAGATGTTCCAACCTTTCCTTTTTTCCTGCTCCTGGCCCAAGGTCCTGCCACTGACTGTGGCTTCACTGGGTCTGCTCAAGGGGGTTGCACAGACTTCTAGTCAAAGCAATGCTCATAGTCTTGACTCTACTCCACCCAAATCTTCCTCCTCCATCATGCCCCCCTGGAGTCCTGACACTTCCAGAAGAACAGCCTGTTCTTCAACATCTGGAACTGGTTTCTTGAGAGAGATTCAAGGGCAAGCCAGGTCCCTGAGAGAGATGCTCCAGGAGGCCCCGGGTACAAGGATTGTAGGAGGTACATAAATGGAGGGGGAGAGGACACAACGTGTGAGGTGTCCTCTATGGGTCCTCTAGAGAACAAAGGTGCAAGTTCCCCAGAGGATTATGGAGCATCACCCAGCATGGACATTAGGAGAGGGGACGAGCTGTGTCTCTAAAACTCCAGGTATCCATGGTGCTCTACGGATGACAGCTAGGGAGAATGTAGGGAGGACCCTTTGGATACATAGGAATGTCTAAATTAGAACAACAGCACATACAAGGGGCTAGCTAGTCTCCAGCTATTCCTCTCTGTCCTCAGATTCTCTGGAGAGTCTAAGTTGCCTCTCTAAGTCTCTCTTTCTTGTCTGCACAAAGGATGGAGATGCTGATGGGATGCTCAGGCTAGAGAAGACAGCTGTGTTGCCAGCTGAAATGCTTCTCAATAGCATCTTCACCACCAGGGGTGGAAGACATTGGGTAGGCATGCAAGGTTACCTTGGAGAAACCTTGCAGAACCTTTAACTTGTTCCAAAGCTCTTACAAGGGTCTGCTCCATTATGGTGTCAACCAGTGTCCATGTGTAGGACGCAAGTGAAGTCCTGGGTGAATGTGTATTGTGTATGGCCATGTCAAGGACTCAAATGCCTCAGCCCCATGGGAGTGGCAAAGCCTTCCTTCCCCAGGCAAGTCTCAGATGGCAAAGTCTTCCTCGGGTAGGAGTACGAACGTGAAAAGTGAGTGCAGAAAATGTCCACCATAGCTTACTCTACCTAGCTGTTTACAGACTGAAGACTGACTCCCTACAAGATTAGCTAAGTCTGCCTCCTTGTCCAGCTGTATGTAATAACCCCGCCTCCTTGTCCGGCTGTATGTAATAACCCCGCCTCCTTGCCCGGCTGTATGTAATAACCCCGCCTCCTTGTTCTGCTGTATGTAATAACCCCGCCTCCTTGTTCAGCTGTGTATAATAACCCCGCCTCCTTGTTCGGCTGTATGTAATAACCCCGCCTCCTTGTTCAGCTGTATGTAATAACCCCGCCTCCTTGTCCAGCTGTATGTAATAACCCGCCTCCTTGTTCAACTGTATGTAATAACCCCGCCTCCTTGTTCGGCTGTGTATAATAACCCCACCTCCTTGTTCAGCTGTATGTAATAACCCCGCCTCCTTGTCCAGCTGTATGTAATAACCCCGCCTCCTTGTTCGGCTGTGTATAATAACCCCACCTCCTTGTTCAGCTGTATGTAATAACCCCGCCTCCTTGTCCAGCTGTATGTAATAACCCGCCTCCTTGTTCAACTGTATGTAATAACCCCGCCTCCTTGTCCAGCTGTGTATAATAACCCCACCTCCTTGTTCAGCTGTATGTAATAACCTCGCCTCCTTGTTCAGCTGTATGTAATACTCTGCTTCCCTGTTCAACTGTATATAATAAACATGCTGAAGGGTACCACAGCTTCTCACAGAGAGCCAGTCCATCCAATCCCAGCTTTTCTGTGTCCATGTAGTATCATTCCTTCACTGGCCCACTTAGATCAATACGGGGAGGCACGCAGAACATGGCATCTCTACTACCTATTTCCCCATTTCTCAGGGAGCCGGAGACCTGGGTGGGTCTACAATGTGCCTTTCCAGTACCAATTCATTGAAAGAACAGGCATGTATATTAGTGAATAAGAAAAAGAATGCCCGGTAGACACAGGGAGGCTTGGGGGTGGGTGAGGCTTCTGTGGACATCCCCACCACACTCGGACTGGCCAGGGCAGGACCCCGAGGCTCCAGGGCCCCTTCTGGAATTTCCTGCATACCTCGTGAATACTCAGGTCTGGTTTGCTCTCACTGATTTTAACAGCTTTCCTTTCCTTTGAAGGAATTTTCTCTACAAATACAATAAATTCTCTACTACAGCAAAGTCCTGTGTAGTATGAAGAAACTTGTGCTTCTGCCTCACGTTCAGGCTCCAGCTCAAGTAAAATGGGCAGATCTCTGTCTGTGGGGGCTGGCTCAGCAACAGGACCCGTCTCTTGTGGGGCGCTCTGTTTGATGTATGGTCTTTACTCTTTTGCTGTTCGTGACAGGTCTACCCACTAGAAACAGATCACTTTTCATTGACAATACAGACACATAACTCCATATTTTACATAATTTGGAAATAGTAGGTTGACTATTGCATTATTGTAGAATTTTACTATCGAAAGTGCCTCTTTTGCGTCACAATATTATGCTAGGTTTATGGCAATGTGTAAAATATGGTCTCTGTTTTTATGGAGCTTTTTCATGGAGGAAATTCATAAAAAGTCAATAAAATATCTGCAAACTGGGATCCAGGCCGTAAAGAAGCCAAAGGAAGGACAGGGGCCTCAGGCATCTGAGCTGAGAGTAGGGAGCTGGGTGGAAGGACTTGGAGCAGAGCATTTCAGAGTGTAGGACTAGCATGTGCCAAGGCCTGCCGCGGCAGTGCAAAGGTGACTGAGTGAGGGCTAAGGGACCCAGAAAAACCTGAAAAAGAAGAAACAGGATAACCCAGGCTCTAGAGCCAGAGATTCAAATTCCCTACAGATCAGCTAACTCTAGACAGTCTTAGACTATGGCCTGCAGGGGCCTTGGGAAGAGTATGCAATGGCTCAAAGTAACGACTATTCTTTGGAAACCATGGTGATGCTCTCTCTAAAGCCCAGAGACAATGTGGGCTGCAGGACTCTGAAGGCTGGGAACAGGTGAGTTTAGCATCCTATACTTTTCTTCCTGTAATATATAGCATCTAGGGAGCTGAGAAGAAGATCAGTAAAGTCCTTACCACACAAGCATGAGGACCTGAGTTCGACCCCCAGAACCCATGTGAAAAGGTAGGTCCAATGGTGCACACTTTTAAACACAGTGCTGGGGAGGTGGGGACAGGCTAGCCTAATCAGTGAGCTACGGGCCAGTGAAAGAAAGATGGTGTTTCCGAGGAGACAGTCTTCTCACCTCCACACACCCGAGTACACACCTGCACACCCCACCACACACAAAACACACACACACACATTTAAAAAAAATGGTGTCTGACCTGGACCTCTTTCATTCATTCATTCATTCATGCAGCTGCCAATGGTTGAACCACACCCTGTACGGATCAAGGAGACAGATGTCCCTCCAGCTCTCAAGAGCTGGTTTCCTCAGAAGTGGGGGAGGGTAGAAAACAAAAACAAGCAAACTCTGGACTCCAAATTCAGTGTTTTGGTGGAGTGTTTGGGGAGCTCTGCTGAGATTTTGGTTTTCCAATGAATTTTTCTTTATTTATTCTTTTCTGATGGGTTCCACTCTTAGGCCACAGTACCTTGGCCCTTCTTGTTGGTCGGAATTAACACACACACACACACGTGCACGCACGTGCACACACGCAAGGAACACACACGTGCACAGGCACACACACAGGCACATACACGCACAGGCACACACACACACACATGCACAGGCACACACACGCACACACATGCACACACACGCACAGGCACACACACGCACCACACACACATACACACACACACACACACACACACACACACACGCTCTATGGATCCTGCAGAAAGCCCACCCACACAGGCACACACACACACACACACACACACACACATACTTCTCTAATCTCCCAAACCCTCCACAGGCTGGGGGTGGGGCCTCTTGACTTTCCCCTTTAGCATCGGTGCAGAAGTCAGGTCGGGGATCTGGGGAGCAGTGAGCAGCTTTACCTCCTTCCCAAGCTCCTCCTCTGGGCTTGTCCTGGGGTCCCCTCATCCTCACACCTGGCTTTCTCAGCTGCTGAGAGGTACATGGGTGTGTTGAACAAATATCCTTACAACTTCCTGCTGCTCCCCTCTGAGACAACAGAACCCCCCCTTCCTGCTACCCCTCTTCCTCCTCCTCACCCTTCCCAGCTGGGGTTTCTCTGGAATTCTGAGTCAGTTCCCTGGAGAGAAACCAGAGAGATCCCTGTAAGGGACACGACAGAGACCCTCTCTCTTCCACCTCTCCCACCTCTGTTATCTGTGTGCACGCACAGGGCTGATGACCACAGGGTGCAAATGCTCAAGGAGCTGGGGAAGACACAGAGGCTGGCGGAGGAAAAGCCCTGCACCTCTGGGAGGAAGGACAGTTGCTGTGTTCTAAGGGGGGCTCTAGAGTGGCAGAGGCAGCACCACAGTACCCGGAGGAGGGTCTCAGAGGCCATGCAGACACCCAGCCACCTGCAGGCTTGCCTGCTAGACTGCATGTTCTGCTCCTCTAGCAGAGGGGCAGGGTCTCAGCTGCAGGCAGGAGGAGCTAGCTTTCTCTTTTCGCTTTAGTGCGGAGGAGGCACACAGGGTCCCCTCGCAGCTTTAAGGCCTCACAATGGGGTTTTAAGGACAGTGAAAACACAGCTTTCCGTCTTCCAGATAGACGCATCCCTCCCATCCTCATCCCCAGAACCCTCTCTCATCCTCCTGCAGAGAGTGAGGAGGGAGTTGGGGTGTGCTTTGGTAAGGAACTTAGGCAGGGAAACAGAAGAACCAGAGAAGGTCATACAGCAGCTCCCGCCTCCCCTGCCCAGTGCCTGGAAGATGTCAGCTGCAGCCCCTAACTTGCCCGGGCCTTAAGTTGCATTCACCTTCTCACCAAATCCTTACAACAGGGCTGCTGGCAAAGATGTTCTCCTGTTACAGATAAGAAAATCAGGGCTCTGAGAAAATAAGTCACAGGGCCGAACCACCTCACTAGCTGAGGCAGAATCATAGCCAGCTCCAGAATTTCCCAGTTCCCAGCCAGGGGAGGGCCTCTGTCCTCTTAGGAACTGCTTCCCCAGACCTATCTGACCCTGGACCAGATGAGGGCAGGAGGGCCCCAGCTGGGTTTTCCCTCCGGTGCCCCACTGCCTATCAGGGCTTCTTTCCTGCATTGGAGCAGGTCCCGGAAGAGCAGCTGCAGAGGGGTTGGCTGTGGGTTTCATTGAGAAGAAAGCCCAGCTCAGCGGCCCCAGCTGTGTGAAGTCTGCAGGGCTGCCCTGTGCTCTTAGACTTCGGGGAGCCTTCAACAAGCTGCTTTCCCTCTAGGCAGAACCTTTTACCTGTGCCAAGAGAGCTATATGAAACCTCCAAAACTCTGTTGCTTAACTCCTGGGAAACATCTAGGAACCTTGGAAAGCATTGATCCAGCTTTTCCCCATTATAGATCAAGAAATAGAGCGGTGGCTCATGCTCACAGGGGAAGCAAAGGCAGGATGAGGCCACTGCTGCTAATACAGAACATCTCTCCTAGTTCCCTTGATCTGAAGTGGGAGACTAAGATTTGAACAACCTTGCTCCGACAGCAAGCCCTCCAGAGGGATATTGCTTGAGTAAGGCCTAGAAGTCCTGACACCTTTGCCTTGCCCACTGATGACGACATTAGTCAAGCTGCTTGGGAGACTCTAGCAAAGTGCAGGGCACCTAAATCCTTCAAGGATTTGCCCTTTGCTTGCTGAAGTTTTTGTTAGCGTAGGAGGTAGGTGTGAACAGGTGGGGACCCCCGTGTGCTTGGCCTTCTGGGGAGTGTGGGTGGAGGGGCGTACAACTATGGTTCATTCCGAGGTGTTGGAGGGTTCCCATATGATTCTCCAATCAGCCCTCATTTCTTTAGGATGGGACTTACTCGCCCCTCTCCCCAAGACCTGCCCCTCCCCATCAAGTCTCTAGGGCTGAGCTCTAGTGAACGAGAGGAAGGAAAGAAGAAGGAGGGGAAAGGAACTTCACAGCCCGCGGCAGTCATGAAGCCACAGGGAGAGACAAGTTCAGCAGAAGCACAGGGAACTAAGGGACAGGAAGCACAGTGGCCGAGAGTCTCCTGAAACGTCACCCGGTGCTACCCTGACCCACTACCCTCAGTTCTCTTCCAGGGAGGTCCTGAGCCTGATTTCATGGGGAGGTCAGGGCAGTGTTCCTCAGTTTCTGGATCTGGTGTGGTATCTGGGTCTGGCTCCGATCCCCTAAAAGCTTCGGGCCTCTGGCCTGAGAAAGCGCCACTGTGCGCCCCCAAGCGGAGATACAGCCTCAGAACCACCGAGGCCCTATAGAAGGAGCAGGAAAGGGCTCCTCCACTCTGCGCCCAATCTGGTCCCTGAACCCTGGGGTGGGTGGAAGGGGGGATGGAAGACTATGGCAGGGTGGCGCGCGCGGGGAGGGGGGTGAGGATTGGTGTCTCTTGAGTTTATGTCCGAGGTTCGTGTGGCTCCGACACCTACATGTCCCCTTCCCGTAGAAGCCAGAGGCCAACGTGTGCTCTGATTGAGTCCTCAGAAGTGGCGTGGGGCGCTAGCTGCGAGCCTACACTCTAGGTTCCTGGTCTGAGAGGGAGTCCAGGGACCTAGTGCCCATCTTAAAGTCCTATGCACGTGTCCGTCCAGGAGACTCTGAGACGAGCCTCCTCCTTGGTTCTTACTGATCTTTGCGGGGTTCTAAGGCACGCCGCGGAGAGGGGTGAGAGTTGTGTGCAAAGGGGAACCGAGACCCTCTCGTTCTTACCGCATTGTTGAGGAAATCCGACTCGTTCAGGTCTCCCAAGTCCAGGAAGCTGGATCCCGGGAACAGCCTGTCGGCCGGGAAGGGTTCCAAGACGGCGTCCATCGCGCCGGGTTCCAGGAGACCCCCCTTCGGGCTGCGCTTCCCTCACTCCAGGGCGGCGGCGATCCCCGCACAGAGCTGCGGCTGGGCCGGGCAAACAGCCCGGGGGGCAGGTCCCGGCGAGCCCCGGGGGAGGAGCGGCGGGGGTGGCGCGGGTTGGGGGCGCTGGGGGACCTTAAGGCAGCAGCGCCGAACGCACCGTGGGCATTCAGCCGACTCCTCCTCCAGCTCCTCCCGGGGCGCAGCTGGCTTCCATGGGGACCCCGGGGGTGGGGCCGATGCTGGAGGAGCCCCCCGGGCCGGGTGGGAACCGGGGGTGGGGGAGCTCAATGCTCCCCCGAGACTAGATGGGTGCCGGATCTCTCTGGGTCTCGTCCTAGGCACGGCTTCTGTCACTTTCCCGGGTCTGAAACCTGGAACCCTGGGCTGGTTAGCCCAGCTGGCCCGGGTGCCACGCCCCCACATCAATATTCACGATAACTCAATATTAATGAGTGGGGGCGTGGCTGGGGCGTCGGCTCCCCTCTTTTAAAGAGACATGTTTCAGTTCGGCTTTCTTGGAAGGCTCATCTTTCTGAATGCTCAAATAATGTGATGAAGGCAAAACTCTTCTGGAAATTGTAAGTTTCGTGAAACCTGGGCGACTTGTGAAGGCTTTACCAGCCACGGTTCCGTTACCTGAAGACCGACTAGGAAGCCAAGCTTTTCCTCTTCTTTTTCCTTCTCCTGCTCTTCCTTCTCTTCCTCCTTTTTTCTTTTTGAAATAGAATCTCTCTATATAGCCCTGACTGGTCTGGAAAACTCTGTGTAGACGTTGGCCTTGAACTTATAGAGATCCCCTATGTTGTGCATTGCCATGCTGCGCTTTTTCCAGTTTGGTGTTAAACCTTGAACTAAACCAAAGTCAGTAAACTGTCAAACTGTCATCCCTGGGGCTGGAGAACTGAGTTTCCTGTTCTTCCACAGGGCTCACGTTCCATTCCCAGGGCTCACAAAATATCTTCCCACAATGAGGATTTCTCTCTCTTTCTCTCTCTCTCTCTCTCTCTCTCTCTCTCTCTCTCTCTCTCTCTCACACACACACACACACACACACACACACTTCTTTCTTTTGGGGGGTGCCGGATCTCATGTATCCCCACCTGGGATTATTCATTAACATGGACCACCACACCCAGGTTTTTTTTTTGTTTTTTTTTTTTTACTTTTGTTGGTTGGTTTGGTTTGTATTTTGAGACAAGGTTTCTTTGTGTGTGGTTCTGGCTGTCTTGGAACTCATTCTGTAGACCCTACTGGCCTTGAACTCAGAGATCCACCTGCTTCTGTAGAGGTTAAAGGTGTGCACCACCAGCGCCCAGTAACACATAACACACCCAATTTTACATAGTGCGGGGAAATTACATCTGGGACCTTCTGCCTCCCTACCACCTGAGCCACGTCTCAATTCCCAACTTGTAGCTTCTTTATTCTTCATCACCAGGCCCTCACCTTCCATGTTTCCTAACCCAGGAAGCCTTCCTCGAAGCCCAGATGGAAGCAGTAAGCACCCCTGTACACACGCAGGCACGCATTGCATCCTCCACACAGCCCTATTTGCCCACGTGACTGGGACCCTGCAGCACTCCCAAACCCCTCAAACCAACAGGAAAGCCAGCTGTCCTGCAGGCTGAGGGGCTGCCTGAACAGTGAGCAATGAGTGGAGCCCCCTCCTCTCATCCACCATGAAGCCTCTAGATTTCTTCAGTGCCGATGTTGGAGAATGTGGGAGTCTGGTGAGCCAAAGTGCCATCCAGTCACCTGATACGCGGGCCCCTTGGTCGCTTTACTTGAGTAGCCTGCTGCTTCGACAACTTAATCTCTTAAAAGGGCTGATAAACAATCTTTCAGCACCTGAATAGGGAAAATAGCTCAGAAAGGCACTCCCTTGAGGGCTGGGTCCACTGTTTCCTGCCCAGAGTCCTGCCTGGGATTACATGTGTCCTCCTTGCTTGAGTGTTTAGCTCAGCACCTAAAAGGCCTTTAAGAAACAGAGGTATCTTCACGGCTCAGCCATAGTTACTGGTGAAAGTCACCGACTGAGACCAAAGCTGTTTGCTAGCCGAGAACTGGGAAGCAGGCAAATGGCTTTCCTAGGCTCCCATCTCATGGCCCAGATGACATAGTTTAGGACAGTGAAGTTATGACCTAGTCTATCCCGTGACTGTTGGCTCCAAGGCGTCCTCCAGAGTCTGCTCCCGAGAAGCTGGCGTCTGAGCCTATGTTCTAGGGTCTTGTTCACCAGCGACGCCATCCTGGAAAGTTAGGTTGAACACAAAAGAAATCAGTTCTACCCACAGTGGTGGACAAGAGTTAAGTGGGGTCATGGGTCAACTGAGGATTATTAAAGCAGAGTGACTGACCCTTTTCAGGAAACGGGGAGTGGTCCCTGTGTGGGTAGACAGAACTGTCTCTCATGGGTGAGTCTGTGGCAACAGGTGTCTGGAGTCCTGGCTCCTAAGCCAGAATCCCTGTGGGCTCCCAGGAGGGGCAGAAGTGTCCCTTTGCCTGAGGTTGGCTGGAAATCGTGACAGTGTTCCCCCCAGCCTGCTCTGTAATTAGGGACATAGGTACCATTTAAGTGATTGGGGAAGATTATATAGTTTAGATAAGTAGGATTAAAGCGCCCTGTCTCTCCTTATTCTTATCCAGGTGAACACCCCAGGAAACCACTGAAAACAATCCTGGGGAGGCTTTCTGGTTCCGGTACCTCCTGTGGAGTCCGAGAAGTAAGATCTCCCAAGGGAAATCCTAGAGGCACAGCTGGGAAGGAAGTTAGAAGACCAGGGAGCAGAGTCTGGTACAAAGGATGGGCTTAGTGTCCTGGAGTGCACGGGATGGCAGAGTCGGCAGAAGTAAGGGGGCCTGGCTGTTCACACATCCTACAGGTGAAACTGAGGACCTGTCAGTAACACCTGAGAGCCATGACTGTGTGGGTGAGGAGGGTCTCTCTGAGCGGTGAAAACTGCAAGCCGAATCTTGAATTTAGGTCATTCAGGGCCAAAATGAAGGAAAAATATTCCAGGCAGTGGGAAAAGGGTGCAGCAGAGAAAGGAAGGCTTGATGGGGTGGAGGCAGGCAGGGGGATAGGATTGATGAATGTGGAGCCCCATGTTGGACCAAACCCCTTCTGCTCATTACATTGCCACAGGGACTCTGGTCTGTGAAAACCCTCGTAAGGATCATGACTGCAAGATCAGCCCTTTCCTCCCTAACTCCACTCCGAGAGGGTGTTCAGAAACACATCTCTTCTATCCAGGGTGGACCTAGCCTGTGAGTGCTAGGTGAGCTCTTCACCCCTGAGCTCAGCTCCTCCCTGACACACATGGCTGCTGCTCTGTGGCAGTGGTTGCTCCAGCTGTGAAGCAAAGGAAAGGCCTCCTGCATAATGATATCTCTACACAGCTGGTGGCAGTGACGCACAGGAGGAAAAGGGCAAAGATGAGCCTCCCATCTGTCCCGGACACTGAAGGTCAGGTGGAGAGTGAGGCTCTTCCAGACGTCAGTGTGTGTGGTGACACTACCCTTCACTGCGTCTCAGGTTCTACCTGTGTAAGATGGGGGACGAAGCCCTGATACCTCCTAAGGTCTTCCAATTGGGGCTCTGGGAACCCAGACTGTGAAGCCAAGCCTGTCCCTCAGATGGCTAGGTACTCTGGCTTTCTAGACTCCTACCAGGAGCTACCTGGAGGGTGGAAAGCAGGTGTTTGCTCGAGGCTGGCAGGCCTTGGGTGGCGGTGAGAAGGTCACCCAAAGTAAACCTGCCTTGTTTGCCTGGATCGTAAAGGAAAAACGTTTTGGCACACTTAAGCAGGAACTTCTGGGGAATGAAAACATATTCATCCTGGAGATTAGGCTGACTTCCGGGGTGCAGATGGGGACCCTTTGTTCTCTGTGGCTCCCCAGAATGGATTGCATGACTGTTCTTCCTCTACCCCCTATTGAGGCTTGAACTGGAGCTTTGGAGTGGCACTCTGCCAGGAAGGGAGGGTGGCTTCTAACCCTAGGTGTCATTCATCTTAGCATGCCCTTCTCCACTCCCTCAGCCTGTGTCCTGCTCTCTCTCCATCTCAATCTACCCTTTCCCCTAACATTTGCTGAGGGCTTGCTCTGTGCCAGGTACTAAGTATATTAGCTGTGTTATTTGGTTTAATTCTTGAGACAACCTTGTAAGACGAGTTCTGGGGTTTTCTGATTCTGACTTACCTGTTTCTTTGCACACGTTAACACCTCTGAAGTCAAGTGTGTCTGATGACGTAACTTTGGTGGGTGGAAGACTCCCCTGGTAATGTATTAAAGATAATGGCATTTCATAACACTGATGCCACCTTAGATTCAGGGAAACAAGATATTGTCACCATGCCTAGTGTGTAGATGAGGAAAGCAAGCCCCAGGGAGTTTATTTTCCTTCTTTTCTAGGTCACTGGGGCCTAGGGCCATGACTGGCTTGCCCAGCCTCAAGAGACAGAGCTAGAACTGTCAGCCTGTGGCCCTTACACTCATCCCAGAACTACTGCATTGCCCCTGGGGAAAGGCATGGAAGCTGAGAGGAGCAGAGGAGAGCCTTCTAGCATCTTGGGCAACCAGTGAGTCACAGGTTACTGTGAAGTAGAGAATGACCTTAAAGATAGATAGATTTCCTTCCCCTCTTTTTAAGTCTCTCAAGACTGAAGGTCTTTAAAGGGGAAGAAAATCTTTCCTGGTAACTGGTTTCAGCTTTTTCTCCTTGATTTCTGCTCTATTGTCCCATCTTAGACTGGAGGCAAGTCCACCCCTGGCCCTCTGTCTGCCTGCTGCCTGGGGAACCACTCAGCCTGCTTCCTCTTTGGTCTCCAGCTCTGAATTCACTCTCTGCCGCACCTCTGGGGATCACCTGCACCAACTCTTTTTCTAGATAACTAGTATAGTCTAGACTGCTTCGTTCCTTTCCTCATAGTTATCCACTCAGATCTCCTGGTCCTTCCAGTCCCCTTACTCTCTAAGTCTAAACTGTTGGAGAAAAACATCAACAGAACTAGTTATTTCTTCCTGTCCAGTAAGGGACACGCCCCTAAAATCCTGCCCCACCTAGGGCTCGCAGAACAGTAACTGTGGGTCTAAGAGGAAGGTCAAGAGTATGGGAAGTTGGAGGCCTGCCTCTGCCTATGATCTCTAGCACTGACCAGGTCACAGTTTCCCCAACCTCTGGGGAGACTGAAGTGGCTTTAACCGTTACTAGGAAACTGAGGGGCAATCTCAGGCTCTCAGATCAAAGAATTCACCAAAATCCTGTCCAGAATCAGCTCAGCAGGGACTGAGAAGCGAAGGTGAAACCTGCAAAATGAGTGTATAAGACAGGATGATCCTGTCTTCCTCAACGGGAGACAATGCTGATTCGGGCTCTCCCTCTTTAGAACACAGATCTGATGTGTACACGGGTCCTATTATGCTGTGATTAGCTGGAAGCTAAGCATGTAACCCATGGTGTACTTCCACGTGCACATATTGCTGACAGACAGCCATGATCAGAAAGGTGTGGCCCTAAAGCTAAGCAAGGGGTTTCTGCCATTTTCATGCATATGCGTGTGCATGCGTGTGTGAGTGAGTGTGCTGTGTGTGCATGCGTGCATGAGTGAGAGTGTGTGCGTGCACGTGCATTTGTGCAATACCTGTGAGGGAGAGAGCACCAGCTCTTACCTCTGTATGTGTGCTCTTGTCAGTGTGAGCAGGTACAGATCTAGTTTCTATCTTCTCCCAACATGCAGCAGGGCTGGGGAGACTGAGCGGAATATTAATTGTGCTTTTGCACGTGGCTGAGCTTCATGAATGTGGTGGTCGGAGGAAGCAGCCTGGAGCTATGTGGGGAATGAGAGGAAGCCACAGCTTCAGAGCTCCCGGGATTTATGTCTGTGCTGAGATGGAGGCTGAACCCAGGTGGCTGGTGGGTGGGTGGGGGGTTCTTGAGACCTAAGATCAGGGTACAGCCAAGTTTACAGGGATTCCCACATATAGTCACAGATCCTAACATGGAACCAGTCCTGAAGAGACACGCTGCTGAACAATGAGTAGTAAAACCCTCATTTGTCTGTTAGGCCTAACAGTGACCCTTCTAGGGAGAAGATAGAGTCAGTAGAAGAAAGGAGGGAGGGGAAGGAAGAAACAAACGGACATAAAGCCCTTAGTGAGTGCCAGCCACTTTGACGGTCACCGTCAAGCATTTTAATTTGTTGTAAACTCCCAAGAATGTAGACGATAACATGAGAGTATCCCGTGGAGGGTATCTCCTCCACTCCTACAGCATCCATCCTAACCTTGCACCTTACCCAGACAAGACTGTTTTCTTTGTTTTCTCCTGAGTCCTGGGTCTGTGTTTAATCAAATGGTTTGTGAAGCCCCTAATGTCTCTTTCCTTGTTGACTTGACTGCATGGAAGTCTGGAGCTGAATTTACTGAGGTCCACCTTGTGCAGCAGAATCTCATAGCAAGTTTGCACACTGACTATGCTCTGCCTTTATCTTACACTGTTATCTTCTCTTTCCCATATCATTTTCTCCCTATTAAAAACCATTTGAGGCTGGAGATATTACTCTTGTTATGTTTTGGTTTTTCAAGACAAGTCTTCTCAGTAGCTGTGGAGCCTGGCCTGGAACTCACCCTGTAGACCAGCCTGGCCTGGAACTCACCCTGTGGACCAGCCTGGCCTGGAACTCACCCTGTGGACCAGCCTGGCCTGGAACTCACCCTGTGGACCAGCCTGGCCTGGAACTCACCCTGTGGACCAGCCTGGCCTGGAACTCACCCTGTGGACCAGCCTGGCCTGGAACTCACCCTGTGGACCAGCCTGGCCTGGAACTCACCCTGTGGACCAGCCTGGCCTGGAACTCACCCTGTAGACCAGCCTGGCCTGGAACTCACCCTGTAGACCAGCCTGGCCTGGAACTCACCCTGTAGACCAGCCTGGCCTGGAACTCACCCTGTAGACCAGCCTGGCCTGGAACTCACAGAGATCTTCCTCCCTCTGCCTCCCGAGTGCTGGGATTAAAGGTGTGCGCCACCACCTCCAGGCTAGCATGTCTTATTTATACAGAGGACCCATAGTGGGCAGCTCAAATCTGCCTGTAATTTCAGCTCCACAAACTCCAGTGGTCCCTTCAGTTCTCCCTGGGCCACCTGCACACACAGACACAGACGCAAACCCTACATATGAATAATTAAAAATAATATAAATAAATCTTTTAAACAATAACAAAGCCCATCGGATTCCATTGTCTGCAGCACGGCCCCAACATCTTTAACAGTGAGATGGAAAGACACAAGTATTTTTACTTTCATGGATGACGAAGGTGGGGTTATGTTTGTCCAAGGCCACCCAGATATTAAACAGGAGAGTTGGAAATATGATCTTAACATTATTTTTCTGCTTCATTAGCCTATGGGATTGAACAAGTTACAGGTAATCAGGGGTCTTCCTGGAGGGTTGAGAGGGGCCCAAATCTTTGGTAGATGCAGCCTTTACCTCCCTTTGGTGTTTGCTTAGACTTTACCCTTAAAGAACAACCATGGAGCCAGGTGGTGGTGGCGCCCACCTTTAATCCCAGCACTTGGGAGGAAGAGGCAGGTGGATCTCTGTGAGTTCGAGGCCAGCCTGGTCTACAAGAGCTAGTTCCAGGACAGGCACCAAAAACTACAGAGAAACCCTGTCTTGAAAATAAAAAAAAAAAAAGAAAAAGAGAAAAAGAATAACCATGGATGTCCTGTGCATCAATGGGACCCAAGAAGCCTTGGGCATACCCCATGTTTAGAGATTAGCCCTAACCTCTACTGCTGAGTAGAGCCAACAGAAACCCAACAGGCTTAGCCTTGGCAATCATCATAAAAAGGAAATATGTAGTCCAAAGTCAGGTGTGGTGGCACATGCCTGTGATCTTAGTACTCAGGGAGCAGAGGCAGGAGGAGCAGGAGTCCAAGGCCAGCCTTGGCTATGTAGTGAATTTGAGATCAACCTAGGCTACATGGGGCCCTTTCTTCAAAATATCGAACCAACCAATCAACCAACAACAATAACATCTAAAGAGTGAAATATATTCTTCAGATGTTCTGAGTAAAGTCTATGGAAACCCAGAACTAAGGGCCAAGTTCTTAGGGAATAATGGATGGATTGGACACATTCATCTGAGACAATATGGCAAGAGAGCAGCATGTGTTCTAAGATCTAAGTATGTGCCCATACCCTCTGTGCACATTCTGTGACTCAGTCTTGTGCTGCCCTGTTAGGCTACCCACCTGGATCTTTCTCGCCACAAGAGGACTCGGGGTTTCCTAGGGAGGCCTTCCACATGCTTACGAAATGGGAATGCCCCTTCCTTCTTCCTTCCTTCCTTCCTTCCTTTCTTCCTTCCTTCCTTCCTTCCCTCCCTCCCTCCCTCCCTCCCTCCTTCCTTCCTTCCTTTCTCTTTTCTTTCCTCCTTCCCTCCCTCCCTCCCTCCCTCCCTCCCTCCCTCCCTCCCTCCCTTCCTTCTTTCCTTCCTTCCTTGTTCCCTTCTTCCCTCCCTTTCTGTCTGCTTATTTAAAAAATATAGCTGTGAGTCAGGCATGGTGGAACACACCTTTAACCCCAGCACTCAGGAGGCAGAGGCAGGCAGATCTCTGTGATTCAAAGCCAGCCTGGTCCATATAGCGAGTTCTAGGACAGCCACGGGCTACATTAGTGAGTTCGTCTTAAAAAAAAAAAGATAAAAATCCAGTGTATATAGATATAGGTATAGATAGATATCTATGTAGCTTAAGTTGGCCTCAAATCACCATTCTCGTGCCTCAGCCTCTTTAGCACTCGGATCATTTGCATATACTACCGGATCATTTGCATATACTACCATGCCCAATGAACTCCTCCTCTTAGTGACTGGCTCCCTGCAGGTGGCCCACAGCCTGGGGAAAAGGACGGGAGTGGCAGCCATCTGAAGCATCTTGATATGCCTCAGAGAACAACAGTCTCTGATAGCCCAGGGGATAATGCAGAGGAGATTCAGCACAAGTGGGCCATGACTTTCTGGGGAGCTGTCTAGACGAGCCCCAGTCTTCAACATGGAATACCTCAGACATCAGCATGCTCAGTGCAGAACAGCAGTTTAGTGTGACTCCCTGCATTGTGGGCCAGCTGCCTTCCAGTGCTATACCAGCATACGATGTGTACCTCAATCTTCTCAGTCTATAAGGAGCTTCTATAATCAACACAGCAAGCACCAGCAAACCAATAACAACAGAGCAAAGAATGTGAGTTGGGTACTCTCTCAGTATAGAGTCATCTTGTCCCAGGGGACGGGTAAGCAGTCTGGTAAGAATTCTCATTTGTGCTTGACTGCAGCCTGTAGAGGCGGATCCTGGGATAACACTGTTGTCTCGAGGCTCAGAGGTACATCATCGTGCAGAAAGTCACCCAGCATCGTTAGTCTGATTTCCTAGTCTGTGTTCTTGAGGCATGTGTTGAAACAATAGTAACATTTGCTATAATCCAGGGTCTCCAGAAAACTTAACAGGAACAACGGAGGGAAAATCACACACAGGCAACCGAAAGAGATGGAGCAGACAAGCCCCAGTCCTGGACAGAGGTATTTTCATTTGTTTTATTGTTTTTTTTTTAAAATGTTGGTTTTTTTTTTTTTTTTTTTTTGAAACAGAGTTCCATTATATATTTCCAGCTGTCCTGGAACTTGGTACATAAGCCAGGCTGGCCTCAAACTTTTAGAGATCTGCCTGCCTTTCCTACTAGGTGCAAGGATTAAAGATGTGTTCCACACCTTACATTTTGTTGAGTAGATAAACGAGCTGAGATAACTCAGTGGTAGAAAGGGAATATAATGAGAAATTACGTGCTGCACGTTTGCCGTTCCCCTCAGTCTGTCCTGGAGATCGTCCTGTATCAGCACACAGAGAACCTTCTCGTTCTTCCCCTCGCTTGCTGCACAGTCACCCACTGTGTGAACGGACCATAACGCATTTCCCTGTCCCTGGACGTTTGCATGGTTTCCAGTTTTTCACTCTAAGAAACAATGCTATAGTGATAGACTTGTTCGAATCCTGCGTGTTCATAGGATAGGTTCCCAGAAGCCAAAGGGCTGAGTCAGAGAGAGCCTGCCGCATTTATACTGTTTATCCTGGACCACTGTTTCTACCACCAGTGGCGGCAGAGGGAGTGACTGGTTTTCCTCGCCTCTCAGACAGAAGGCCATCAGAGTTCCACATTCATCCAGGTTAGAAAGCTCCTTCCAAGTGGTTTGAACTCACAGAGTTCCACCTGCATCTGCTTCCTGAAAGCTGAATAAAGAGGCATTTGCCACTACATCTGGCTCCAATGTGGTTTTTAAAAAAGTTTTATTTTGGGGTTAGAGAGATAGATTAGTGTTTCAAAGGACCTGGATTCAATTCCCAGCACCCATGTGGTGGCTCACGACCCTTTGTCTACAGTTCCAGGGGATCCCAATCCATCTTCTCCTCTCTGTGGGAATCAGCCAGGCACATGTTTCACAGACATACATGCAGGAAAAACACCCAAACACATAAGCAATTGAATAATACTTTAAAAAATTTTAAGTTTCATTTGTGTGTGTGTGTGTGTGTGTGTGTGTGTCTATGTGTGTGTGAATGTGGGTTCAAGAGTTCCGTGACACACACAGAGGTCAAAGGACAACCCTCAGGAGTTGGTTCTCTTTCTCCTTTGTAGGATCTGGGGGTTGAAATCAGGCTATCAGTTCTGCTTGGCAAAGAGCTTTTACTCACCGAGTGTCTCACCTGTCTTATTCAGCATTTTTTTCTTTTTCTTTTTTTTTTTTAGGCGAGGTTTCTTCACGTAGCTCTGGCTGTCCTGGAACTCACTCTGTAGACCAGGCTGGATTTAACTCAGAAATCGACCTGCCTCCTGAGTGCTGGGATTAAAGGCTCATGCCACCACCATGATAGGCTACGTCCAGCATACTTTAAATTTGAATTTCTCTTGAGTAGAGTTGAGTAAAGCACCTTTTAGATGTCTCAAATAATTTGTTCTCTGTCTGCAGGCTCGATTCATAATATATATAGTGATTAGTCTTGTCTTATCTGATTTCTAAGACCTCTTTATCTGTCAGGCAGATTTTGATATGTTTTTCAAGTTCTGGTACCACACTCTAAATCTTTCTGGGAAAGGTTGTAGAAATACATTCTTTTATTCAAACTTGATTTTATTTAATTAATACTGTTTTTAATGGCAGGGCTTCAAACTGGCTATGTAACCAAGGATGACCTTTTGATCCTCCTGTCCCTATCTCCTGAGTGCATAGATTATAGGTGTGTGCCACCTGGTTTATGTGGTGTTGAGACTGCCAGGGCTTTGTATGTGACAGGTAAGTACTGTACCCACTGAGTGACAGCCTCAGCTCCAATGAGCACATACCGAGTACTTTTAGTATACCATCCTAATAAAGATTCTCCCAAGAGCAGCAATGGAGAGACACCACAGCTCACACGTAGTGGGGACCAGACAGGTGGTAGTCTATAGCAAACTGCAGTACCGGGACCCAGAGTAAGTGCCTCGGGTGTGTGTGTGTGTGTGTGTGTGTGTGATGAGTTCTTCTCACCACAGTTCTTCTTGTCACAGTTGCTCTCCTATCTGTCTCCACCTAGGGTCGACTTCTCTCACCTCTCCTCTCCCTGCAATTTCAGCTTCCTGCCCAGATGAGTGCTTGCCATTCCTATACACTGGGCTACATGTTGCTGTCTTCCTTGCCTGTACTGGTCCTCACAGTTAACCAATAAGAAGCTAGAGCTAATGGGCCAAGCAGTGATTTGATTAATACAGATTCTGTGTGGTTATTTCACGACTGAGCAGCCAGGAACTAACTAGCAGCCTCATACAACAGATCAGTGCCCAACATGGAGCTAACTAAATCTACATAAAACTTGAGAGGGCTTGGAAAGGAATTCTAGACACTGAAAAACAGTTTTGTTGCATTTTTTTTTATCAGATGGGCTTTGCTTGCAGGCTGCATGCTGCAGCTCCTTTAAGAGAAGTCTTCCTGATTCAGCAGTAGAAAAAAAAAAAGCCACGTGGTTTGAAACAGTGGCTTTCTGGGCCATGCTGCCAGCACGAACTCTGGCTCTTTCTGGAGACCAAGCCCTTAAATGGGGTTTGTGGGCAGTGTGCTGCAAGTTACTTAGTGGCAGCAAGGACCAGCTGGTTACCAGAGCTGAGGTGGTGAGGAAGGCTCCCATCCAGCTGTCCCACAGCCTGAGGTGAACTTCCTCCACAATATTTAAAGCCTGAGAGAGGCAGAGCCAGCACCCAGGGCGGCTGAGATCAAGCTGCTTAGCATTTTAAAAAGTGACCTTGAACAGAAAAGGATTTCAGATACACAATAGGACAGATTCAGACATAAAAGACCTCTTAACGAGATACAGTGTGTTTAAAAAATGTATGTAGGCTTGGGACAGAGAAAAAAAAACAGTATAGAGAGTTATAAAAGGAAGTAAATGGTTTATAAAGTTTTTATAGAGACAGAGTACAGACAATCATAGATTAAAGGAGTAAAGATAATAAAATAAATATTAAACTTGTAGAAAAAGTAATAGAGTAAGAAAAATAAGCCATGTAAAGATAAAATACACACAGAGTCCGGATTATGTATATTATTGTGTGTTTTTTAATTTTTTGACTGTGAAGAAGCTAAGTACAGAGAGACATAAGCTAAACCAACATATATGTTTTAAAGGTATCAATCTGGGTCTAAGGATCTGTTGCTTTGGAAAAGAGGTTCTGCTTTTGTTTTCACACAAGTTGAGAACCTATGGATTCATTCCAGACTAATGTGGTTTGATGGACCAAGACCCTCCGAAATGTTGCTGTAAACACCCCTAAAATTACCTCTCATCCAACAAAAACCAGGAAACAGTTTGGAGAGAACTACACCCATATTCCCAAGTATTGTTTATAAATGTCTGTTTATGTTTAAAGGGGGATATGCTATAGAGCTTTGCATTGGTATGGATCTTGGTCTACTGATATAAATTTAAGATCAATTTTGTTATACTGCATATATGTATTTCTGCTCTTGATTAAGGTATGGTGTTTGTGTAGCTCATTTAAAAATACAATGTAAAATTATGAAATATAGGTTAATAGAGAGTCATCTATAATAGTCAAGCTTGTAGTCAATTTAGTTAAGTTTTTAGATATATAGAGATTTATTTCAGTTAGATAGGTATTCTTCAAATCTTTCAGAGACCTTCAGAATATGGCATTTAAAATATTTTAATAACTTAGGATTTTTCATGACAATGAGACTCATCTGCTCCTGGCAGCACCAATCTACTTCGAAGAAGATGGGCATCAAAGAGGCTCTTTATAGAGTTTGTTAGGCATTTGGTTAAGAAACTGCTCTTGCCTGGACTGCTTGATGTTATGCTATATGAGCTGGACATGCAGGACCCACAGAAAAATGACTGCTGATGTTGCCTAAAGAAGGTGAGATGATCCTTCAGGATTCCTGCTTCATGAGAGTCTGCAAGACATTCTGCAGGATACAGAAAAAAGTGACCAACAAGCGGTCTCATACAACACTCACTAGCTGTGATTTTTCTTATCCTGCACTGGATCATGACAATAATGGTTTCTAACATGCATCCTCTACCTCTCAGGATTGGACTTTCCTTTCTAGCGGGGAGACTTATCTTTGGCTCAGTGAAGACTTGTAAGATTGATTGGTGGATGTTTGCAAAGTCCCCACTGAAGTGTAGGGTTATCAAGGGTTGCACAGACTAAGAGTAGATGGTATGCCAAGCTGAAATCTCAGCACCAAGTCCCAACCAGGAAAGGGTTAAGCTTGCCAGAGTTTTGTATATGAAATGGCACCAGGAAAAAAAGTGGAGACTAGCAATTGAGCCCTGTCTCATCCTGGTTCAAATGACATTGTCTGAACTTCCCCAGCCTGGCCTCCTGCACTAATTACAGACCTTCCCTGGGGAGGAAGGCTGGGGCCAGGAGTTCCTCATTACAGGCTCCCATGCTGGAGGGCACAAACCCCAATGACCAAACTCAATGGCCAAACAAGATCTCTGTAAGACCCAGAGTCTGGCTATTGAGCTTCCTGACTGCCGCTTGTCTGGGAAACGGTTAAGGGGTAGCTGTGGGCTGGAAGCAAAGGCTGACAAAATCATAAGATTACACACCCATGCAAGTCACCTCTCCTTGAGTCCCCATTCCTGGGTCTGGATACCTCAATCTTGCCCTCCGAAATGGGTACAGCCAGCTGTCAGGGCCTCCCCTCTGTGGCCACTTGTGGGCTGCCTCTCCCTGTGGCCTGGAGACCAAGTCTTCTTTAATCTTTCATTTATCTTGAGGCCTCGCCCCTCTGAGAGTAGCTTTGATGTGGGGCCTGCTCTAGGGGGTAATCACTGGGTTTCTGAGGCCTTGTCTGGACTCTGCCCACAGCCCCTTGCCCAAGCCCGGACTGGAGGTCTCCTGACCATCAGAGACAGACCCTGAGGGTAACCTAGGCAGACAGGACAGCTTGTCACTTAGCTCATGGGGACATGGAAGGATTGCTGCTTGAACCCCAAAGTGGAGTAGAGAGCTAGAGAGTAGGAACTTGAGGATCATCCATTATTATCCACCCACCCACCCACCCACCCATCCACCCACCCACCCACCCATCCATCCATCCATCCATCCATCCACCCACCCACCCACCCACCCATCCATCCATCCATCCATCCATCCACCCAGCCATCCATCCACCTACCCATCCATCCATCCATCCATCCATCCATCCATCCATCCATCCATCCATCCACCCAGCCACCCACCCATCCACCCACCCACCCATCCACCCATCCATCCATCCATCCAGCCAGCCAGCCACCCACCCCCCCACCCACCTACCCACCCAACCACCCATCCATCCATCCATCCATCCATCCATCCATCCATCCATCCATCCACCCACCCACCCACCCATCCATCCATCCATCCATTCACCCAGCCAGCCAGCCACCCACCCACCCACCCAGCCACCCAGCCAGCCACAGTGAAGAGAACTGAGCCAAGGCCTTGGGTTTGTCAGGCAAGCGCTCTAACACTAAGCTGTATTCATAACCCAGTCGTTTGCTTTTAGAATTATCTTTTCATGAGACAATGAGCACAAAGTAAAGCCAATCATAGCAATGGTGGTGGCGGCTCTCAGTGTGTAGAAGAGAGGATAGCTTTGAGAGTGCTGACTCTCTGCTTTTCCCCCATGGAGGCAGGGTCATGGGGCGGGACACTGGAGACCTGAGAGGCAGGAGGGAGACAGCTGTGTACTTTTAAAACAGTGTTCAGGAAACAGAAGACAAGGGAAAGGGCAAGCTGAAGAACTTTACCATCACCCAGGCCCAGCTAGAGGCCTGAACCTGGAGGGCAGGATGGGGATGAATGTAGAGAAGAAATGGGCTGATCAAGGGAGCAGGGGATAGGCTGGATGAGGCTAAGGAGTTGGGTTTGATTGGGCTGATGGGAAGTTTTGGAAAATCTGAGAAGGAGCCTGGCTTGATCCAGCTGATGTATAAGAAAGACTTCATACTCCTAACAGAAGGGGCAGAGCTTACAATCAAGTTCAGGCCCCCATTGCTCATCTGTGGGAAGCGAGAGGCAAGCAAAGAAACTGCTGCTGACATTAGGTTAGGGACAAGAAACAATGTCCAGCATGTCTGCAGGGCCCGGAGAGGTTCTGGTGAGATCTGAGAGGAGGAGACATGCCGTGTGCAGTGTCAGGTGACACCAGCTTCATGGCCCTGTTCTATGCATGGCTCCTGGCCTGACTGCTCGAAGGCTCAGACACTTCCCGTGTTCACCTGTGCTAACCTGTGGAGCTACGTCATTTGTCTTGTATGTGTGCTGTTTTGACAACACAGCTGTCTCAGCCTGGGAATTAGCTTTAGGAAACTGGGAGAGGGAATGGAGACGTGGAAACCATCCATTTGTGCTGTGGAACAAAACACCAGACAAAGGCTGTGTAGCTTCTAAACAAAAGTTTTTTTCCAGAGCTGAACCTCCAAGATAGGAACCCAGTTGATTCAAATGTCTGTTTTCTGGCTCATAGATGGTTTGTTTGTTTGTTTCTTTATTTATTTACTGTGCCTGTAAGGGGCAAGGGATTCCTCTCAAAACTCCCACTAACACACAAACCCCACCCATAAGGGCTCATCCTGCCACTAGTATGACCTTACCACGTCCCAGTCACCTCTTAATACCATCCTGAAGATTCAGTATACAAGCTTTTGCAGAGCATTGTGTCTCATTAGCTGAGGCTGGCCTAAAACTTGCTATGAGCCAGAAGATGTACTCCTGAGCCTCTTGCCTCTACCTCTCAGGTTCTGGGATTCTGGATGCATGGCATGTGACTGACTCAATATATGCATTTTAATGGGTAGTAGGACGAGATCCAAAGGTTTAGAGCACAGCCAATGCGTTTCCTCCACTCTTGTTTGGTTGGGAGCTCTGGAGTCCCTACGGCTCCTTCGACAGCTTGTGGTGAAAGGTGTGGGGGTGATCTTCATGCTTTCTTCCTGGATCCTTGAGGTTTGGAACTCGTCTATGCTCCAGGACACAGCACAGTGCTTGGATCTGATATGTATACGCACTGATTTGTGTGTAGATGGTTCACAATGCCTGGAACGAGAGACTTAGGGGACCCTTCTCCAACCACATCGCCTGTTCTTATCTGGCCTTCATCTTCTGCATCTGTAAACGGAGTTCTTGACTTTGCACACACTTCTAGTCACGCCAACTCTGACAGGGTGGAGGCTTGGCAGCACTAGCTTTAAGAAACTCACTCAGGAGCCGGGTGGTGGTGGTGCATACCCTTAATCCCAGCACTGAGGAGGCAGAGACAGGAGGATTCCTGCAGCTCACTGGGCAAACAGTCTAGCCTAATTGGTTGAACCTCAAGCCTGTGAGAGATAGTGGGGGAATGGTACCTGAGGTTGTCCTCTGGCCTCCTTGCATGTACACATGCAAACATACACTTGTGCGCATGCAAATACCCACATGCATAAAAAAGAAAAACACAATACAACAAAGCAAAACCTAAGAAGCTGGGAAGGGTTCCCAACATGGACTGCAGCATGGGGAGGCCCGGGTAGTCCAGAGCAGGCTATGCTTTGCCCTGCACTTGGGCTGCACAGTTTCAGAGGGTTGAGGTCCTTAAAAAAAATTGGAAAATGTATTTATGTGTAGGGGTATTTGGTCTGCATGTGTGTCTGTGTACCATGTGCATGCCTGCTGCCCATGGAGGCCAGAAAAAGTCAGATCCCATGCGACTAGTTACAGACAGTTGGGAATCACCATGTAAGTCCTGGGGATCTAACCCAGGTCCTCTGAAAGAACAACATGTGCTTTTAACTATTGAACCATTTCTCCAGCTGGTTGGGGTTCTTGATGCTGTCTTAAAGGATAAGCAAGTGGGCCAGGTGGAGTGGTGGTCACGCACACCTTTAATCCTGGCACTCATGAGGCAGAGACAGGCGGATCTCTGAGTTGGAAAGCCAGTCTAATCTACAAGAGCTAGTTCTAGGACAGGTTCCAGAGCTACAAGAAGAAGGAGAAGGAGAAGGAGAAGGAGGAGGAGGAGGAGGAGGAGGCGGAGGAGAAAGAAAAAGCAAGTGTTCTGTCCATTAAATTGATAAAAAGAGAAAAGTAATCAGAACGAAAGGAAGCACATACACACACACACAGACACAGACACACATGATGTGGGAAACAAAGGAATAGTCTCTGCGTACACACACACAGACACACACACACACACACACACACACCAAAACTAGACAAAAACAGTCCCCTCCTCTGAAGTTAAAACTGATATTTAATCAGGTAGAGAGGGTGGGGAGATACAGGGCTGTAGTGGGCAGCCAAAGAATAGCTCTTGTGGAACCTGGTAGGTCACTCTGAGGAAACTGTGCTGGCTAGTTTTATGTCAACTTGAAACAAACCAAAGTCATCTAAGAGGAGGGAACCCCAGTTGAGAAGAAAGCACCTCCATAGAATCTGTCTACAGGCAAGCCTTTGGGCATTTTCTTAATTAGTGATTGGTGGGGAGGGCCCAGCTCTTTGTGTGTGTGGGGGTCATTCCCGGACTGGAGGTCCTGGGTTCTTTAAGAAAGCAGGCAGAGCAAGCCAGTAAGCAGCACCCATCCATGGCCTCTGTAGCAGTTCCTGCCTCCAGATTCCGCTTTGTTTGAACATGGGTCCTGACTTCCTTTGATGATGAACAGTGGACGCGTAAGTCAAATAAACCCTTTCCTTCCCGAATGAAGGCTTTCATCATGATGTTCCGTCACAGCAATAGAAACCCCAGTCAGAAAAGGAACCCACACACCATCCCGAATGAAGGCAAATGGGACAACATTACACAACAGCCTGCCTTTTGAGACAAGGTCTTACTCTGTATCTCTGACTGGTCAAAAAAATACATAAAGATCTTCCTTCAATACCTGGGCAGAAATCAAGCTTAAACCGAATGGTCCTGTCTTCAGCACTCAAGGGCTTAATCTCTGTGTTTGCCTCCAGTTGTGAAGGCAGTGGTGGAGTCCAGGCTGGTTTAGGAGGGAAGCCCACACCAACATCAGGGGGAGAGGAAGAAATAAAATTTTCCTACTCAGTCTCTGGGATCAACAGTGAGTCCAGACAAGTGAGCAGGTTTTCTGTCTCTCCTACTACAGGTTCAGGATTCTGGGACTGGTGCCAATTCAAGAAGAGGGTCCCTGTGTCACTGTTACTGTTATAATGGTCCTTCCAGGAGGTGAAGAGCAAGGCGAAGCTCATACGAAGTGCCTGTGGAAGCTGAAGTCCTCATTGCCTATCCTTCCTGGGCAGGAGCTCTGGGGCATGGGCACATTCCAAACAGGAAGGAGGGTATCTGAATTCTGTCCCTCTCAGAAGAATCTTTGGGTTCAACCTGGACCGGGAGGACACTCCCATTGTGTCTCACGTGGGTGGTCCGGCTCAGTTTGGCCATCTCTGGGGCAAGTCTGGGCTTCACTTGTGTAAGGCTGGCCTGTGACAGTCTCCTTGAGGGCTTCTATATCTGAGAAAGTTAGCGTCCCCATGGGCCAGAGCTGGGAAGACAGACCTGTTCCCTGGTACACAATTTCCACTCAGCAGTGTGATTCCTGTTTGTGTTTCCCATGGTCCAACATTTGCACTGCTGCTGCACCATCTACATTTTTTTCTGAATGTTTCTAGGGACTAGCTGACGTCAGGAGACCCCGGAACTGCGTAACACAGTTGATTCATCTCCCCAGGCAGCGGACATCTCGACCTTCCCCTGGAGCTTCGCTTTGTCTTCTGTAGGTCAGATTGCTGGTTTTATTTTTTTAATAAATAAAATAGAACCTGACTCACGACTCAAGAGAGGCTACATCTTGCTCAGTACCTTCAGTGTCTCCATGGCAACAGAGCCACCCGTGAGCACCTGAAAATGGTATCATCAACAGAGACCTCGCATTTTCCTCCTCACCTCACAGCAACAGCCTTGGAGCCTCCACAGCTTTCTGACCCTTGAGGTGGGAGGCGCCTGGGGCACACCCTCCCCAAAGCAGAAAGGTGAAACTTGTCCAACCTGCCTACCTTGGAATGTCCTGGAAGGGGTTGGGGCTCAGCGATCTCTTTCGTGCTGGGGTAAGCTCTAAGTGGGTCTGAAGCCCACACTCTGGAGCCCCAGAGTTTATGGATGTCATTCCTAAAGATGTATGGTGGGTGGACCCCATCGCTCCTGAGACCTAGGGTTCAAATGACATAGGAGACGCAAGAGATGGTGAAATGTCGGTGACGACTGAATACCTCCAGCATCAGAGAGAATGTGGTGTACTACACATCTGATTTTCAGGTCCTCACTGTCACTACTTACCTAGTGACAGCGTAAATGAGTGGCTGGCTTTCAGTTCATTTAGAGACAATGGTGTGTAGTACACAAGACTTGTCAGACACTCTATCAAGCACATTAATGTTTAATTGCTTAAACATTAAAAGCAGAGCACGTGTGGTTACCCTTGTTTTACAGATGAGCAGACTGGGGTTAATAGAGGTGAAGCAATTGCCCAAGGTCACTTATTGAAGTGTGAAGTTGAGCTTCAGGCTCAGGACTGAGCGGGACCTGGATCTCTGTTGTTTTGTGGCTGCTGAGGGCTCAGTAGAGAGGGCTTCCAGGACTGCCTGCTCTAAGTGTTCTCCAGGAGCCTAGGCTGACATTTCCCCCTGAAATGGCCCCTGGTGGCCCTCATCAGGGAAACCCGAGGAGACGGAATGATTCTAGTCCAGTAGCATCTATGGTTTCAGATTTAGAGGTCTAGGCTACAGGACTGCAGGCTAAAGAGCTCTAACGTTCGAGAACGTACAGCTAACTGAACTCCTGAGGCTGGGAATCATGTCTTCTATGAGACACGCTTAGGGTTTAGCAGCGGTGAGGCCCAAGGTAGAGCTTGACAGCGTTTGTAGAACTTGAATGTAGAGAGGAAAAGTGTAACATGAGGGGGCCGTCTTGTTGGGGTTTCCGTCCCGCCCGGTACCCCACAACCGGCAAACCCCAAAGAGAAATCACACACAGGACTCCATAAGATTGTAAACTGATTGGCCCATTAGATCAGGCTACTTATTAGTTCTTATGACTTATCTTAACCCACTATTCTGATCTTTGTTAGCCATATGTCTTGGTACCTTTTTCAGCTGTCAGCTTACATGTTGCCTCTTCAGTGGTCTACGCAGGAATGGCAGAGGAACCTCCCTGCTTCCCAGAATTCTTCTGTTCTCATTGCATCACCTCTACTTCCTGTCTGGTTTTCCTGCCTACACTGCCTGCCTGGCCAATCAGCGTTTTATTAAAATATGATTGACAGAATACAGACAATTCTCCCACACCAGGATGGCACATCCGAGACCTTCACACTTCACACTCCTCTGCTGCCTCACCTTGGTGGCACTGTCTGCCAGGTCCTGTCCCGTAACTTCCCCTGCAATGGGCGAAGCCGGGCGCTTGTTGTAAAGGAGTGAATTCTGACAGCAGGAGGAACTCAGTCCCTAAGCAGGCTGTCCAGGGTGTGAAACATGACACTCCGGAGGCTGAGGAAGGAGGATTGAGAGTTCAAAGCCATCCCGAGGTGTGCAGCAAGACCCTGCCAACGTTAAAATAGAAAAAAGAAAAAGAAAGCATGCTTGTGAGAGAAAAGGAAGAGGTGGTGTCCCGATTTCCAGGTCAAGATCTTAGGTGAGAGCCCACAGTGCATGGGACAGATTGGAATCTCTTTAGATTTCTTCTGCTGAGAAGTGTCCATCCTCTGATAACAGTAGTAGCAATCATAAATTGTCTTTCATTTTTTGAGACAAGTTCTCACAGTGTAGTCTTGACTGGCCTTGCATTCACAGAAGCTCACCTGCCTCTATCTCCCGAGTGCAGGGATTAAAGTTGTGCACCACCACACTTGGCAATTTTAATTTTATTATTATTACTGTGTGTATGTGTGCATGATCTCCGTATATACGTGGGTGTGCTGCAGCCCATATATAAAGGTCAGAGGACAACTTTTTGGAGTTAGTTGTCTCGGCCTCAGATCAACAGGTTCACACGCCAGGCTCTTTACCTGCTGAGCCATCTTGATGGTCCCCAATTGTGTTTTAAAATGAATATAACAAGTAGACAGAAATGCTGAAAGCAAAAATATCAGCCAACACTATTTCCTGGCTATAGGAGTGTATATCTTCTTCTTTTTATCTCTATTTTCTGGTTTTTTCAGGAACAAATATAGACTGTGTTACTTTCTACATAAGAAAAAAATAAAACAATTCACAGTCCATGTTGTGATTTTCCTGTGTTCCCCCTGAATCGCAGTCATACAAACACTTTATCAGCAGGGCTGGAGAGGTGGCTCCCATGGTAAAGTGCTGGTTACCCAAGTGTGAGGACCTGAGCTCTATCTCCATCTCCCACATAAAAAGTCAGACATGGTGGCACAGGCTTGAAATCAGCCGGGTCACTGGGGCTTGCTGGTCGACCTCAACCTAATTGACAGCCACAGATTCTAGTGAGAATCTCTGTCTCAGAAAAGTAATGTAGATGGCACCTGAGGATGACACTTGAGTCTGATTTCCTGCTTCCACACACATGTGCTCATACAGTGCTCTTACAGTACTATACGTGCATAGTGCACATACTCTCATGTATGACCATGTACACACCCTCTTCAGAAGATGCATTTAAAAAAAATTGTAAGTTGGTCATCACAGTAATTGGGAAGAACATGAAGGAGAATGGAGTTTGAGGCCAGTTTGGGCTATGTAGTGAGACCCTATTTTGTTTTGTTTTTTTCTAAATGGAATTAGAACTTTAGGATTACACCAGGAAAAATTCCTTAGAAGATGCATATTTAAGTAAATAAGGGCACAAGAAACTGTCCTAAATATATTGTGAAGGGGAAACAGTTTTGCAGTCATGAATACTTTTTAGGGTGTACTTACTTATTCTGTGTTTATGTGTATGTATGTATGCCTGTGAGAGTTTATGTGTGCCGTGTTCATGCAGAAGCCCAAAGAAGTCAGAAAAGGACATCAGATCCCCTGGGAATGGAGTTGTGAGCCAAATGTGCATGCTGGGAGCCAAACTCAGATCCTCTGCAAGACCCCTGTGTGTTCTTAACTGCAGACACCTCTCCAGCTCCATGATTTCCTTCCTTACACAAAAAGAATAACATGGCATAAACATACACTGGGGAAAACATGCTAATACACACTGGTCTGGCTCTAGAGGAGAGGTCCTAGTGTGTTTCTCCTTATACGCTTCAATTTTTCTGACTCTTACCCCCAATGAAACCATGATGGTCTTAGTTCACATTAATGTGGAGGAACTCAGTTCTCACATGTCCAGACTTGTGCTTCATCACTCAGACCCACATCCCAAACCCGCTCCTCCAGCCCACACCCCCAAGCCCGCACCCCAAACCTGCACCCTCAAACCCACACCCCCAACCTATACCCGCAACCCACACCCCAAACCCCCAATTCACACCCCCAAACCTGCTCCTCTAACCCAGATCCCCAAGCCTGCACCCCAAACCTGCACCCCAAACCCACACCCCAAACCCTCACCCTAACCCACATCCCAAGCCTGTACCCCAAACCTGCACCCCCAAACCCACACCTCCAACCCACAACCCCAAGCCTGCACCTCAAGCCTGTACCCCCAAACCCACACCCCAAACCCCTTCTTTTATTTATTTAGAAACATTTTCACTTAAAGACATGTTTAAAAGCACTTCTCAAATAATAATAAAACACATTCTAGCTGGGTAGTGGTGTGCACACCTTTAATCCGAACATTTATGAGGCAGAGGCAGGCGGATCTTTGTGAGTTCGAGGCCAGCCTGGTCTACAGGGTAAGTTCCAGGACAGGCTCCAAAGCTGCACAGAGAAACTCTGTCTTGAAAAACAAAAACAAAAGCAAAACAAGACCCAACAACAATAATAAAAACCCCATATAGTCTCCCCCCAACATTAAAACTACTAATATTTTACTATATGTAATGACAGTTTGTGTTTTAAAGAAACAAGCAAATTCCATTTATGAAGGGAAAGTATGATCATTGAAACTATTTCAATTAGAGAGACCTGATTCATGGGAACAGTCCAGCACGGGTGCTCCTGACCAGGCCTGGCAAGCCATGGTTAGGAATTTTTAACTTCCATCCACCTTTAGCTAGAGGCTTGGCTCTGAGTGACTGTTTCCAGGACGGAGGCAGCCTGGGGCCAGGGCGCCAGCTTAGCCTGGCAATTTCTTTGGAACCTCAGTGGCAGGCCGGGAGAGGCAGGAGCAGCCGGCACTTCCCTCCTGAGGTCAGTTGGTGCCCAACTAGTGTTTACACACAGGGTGGGGCCTGAGCCTCCAGCTCTGAGCCCTTTGCTCTCAGGGGAGCTGGTCCTGAGCAGGTCACAAGCAGAGAATGGGGAAACCACTGTCTCCTGCAGACCCAGAGATCACAGTGTGGGGAGGATTCTGGGAAAGAGTACCCCACCTCCAAAAGTGGTCAAATGGTCAGGGAAGGCTGTGGCCTGGGATGAAGAAGTTTAGGACTCAGTCAGTTTTATTAGACGCCTGCCCACAGGAAGGTCACTGGACAGATGAGGACCCAGAACCTCAGAAGGACAAATGAAAGCACTTGCTCATGGCCTCCTCCAGTTATCCAGGTTGATAACTGATACTGACTCCAAGGCTGGAGCTCCTGATGTCTCCCCAGGTCGTGACATCCTGTGGTGCTGTCATTAGAGAGACTCAGCCTGCAGCAAGGCTGGGGACATTTGGAGATGGCTTTCCAGGAGGTGGGTATCTGGGGTGTCTGTTTTTCCCTGAGTTTTCAGAGAACAAGACTTTCATGGTCCACAGCCTGCTCTCCTGGAAGCTGTCTCCCCAGGACTAAGAAGGGATGAAAGCAGCAGACCCGACCCTGGTCCTGCAAGATCTACCAAGTCCTCAGCCCTTCTAACACCTGGCCTCACTGAGGCAGACTGGGTCTCACCTCCTGTCTCAAATGCCAACACCCATGAATCTTCCCTGCAAAGCCTCTAGCAGAGAGTCACAGTAAGCCTCCTGGGCAGCCTGCGTTTTTTTTTTTTTTTTTGGCAGGATTTCTCTGTATAGCTCTGGCTGTCCTGGAATTTGCTCCGTAGACCAGGCTGGCCTTGAACTCAGGGGTCTATCTGCCTCTGCCACAGGCCTGCTGGGATTAAAGGTGTGCGCCACCACACAGCTTACTTGCAACTTTTATCATAGTAGATTGGTTAAAATTCTGTCTCTACCACCTTCAGGCTGTGTGACCTTAGGGAGGTTCCTTAATGTCCCCAAAACTTGATGCCTTTGTACAACTGGGTTGTGCCAGGTGGTGTGGAGACAATCAGGTGAGTCTCTGAGTTCAAGGCCAGCCTGGCCTGCAAAATGAGTTCTAGGACAGCTAGGACTGTTAAGACAGAAACCTTGTCTCAGAAAAATAAAACAAAACAAAAACCAAAAAAACAGCAAACAAACAAACTGGGATGCCGCTAGAGAGAATAACGGCAGAGAATAACGGCAGAGAATCACGTCTCGCCGGGTGTCTGGAGGGAAAACATGGAAGTGTGCCAGAAGTGAAGATGTATTTTGCACTCACCAGGTGAAAGCAATGTGAGGGAAAGGCACCTGAAGCTGGTGTCTCCGCAGGCCTCTCCTGCCTTGGATCCAGTGCAGTCCCCTGATGGAAATGTGGCAGCAGCTGAGGAGCAACAGAAGGGAGAGGACAGCGGAGTCTGCGATGCCAGGGAAATGGTGCCCGTCCTTGGGGGCTCACAGACCCCAAATCTTAGCACTTACACTAGATAGCCACATACTGGGCTCCCTCTCCGCCATTGTCCCTGCTTCCTGGATGTTCTCATAGGTAGACTGAAGCTGCCTCTCGTGCTGCCCGGGCTGTTGTCATAGTTACCATCATCAGTCATGCTGGCTGGTCCCTTTGACTGTTTATTTTGTGCCGGGCAATGTGCTTAGTGCTGTCCGGAGTCACCATCGTGGCGAGCTTCTCCGCAGTTTGATCAGGACACTGAAGTACCGAGAGGCTATGTTGTTTTCTGAGGTCACAGCTAGGAAGCGGCCTTGCTGGGATTCTCACTAAAGCTAGGAGAATATGAGCAGCACTAAAAGTAAACAGGAAGGCACCCTGGACTCTCCGATTGCCAAGACTCCTGTGTGGAACACCGTGGAGTCTGGCAGCCACCAGCATGACCACCTGAAGTGGCACCCATGGGTACTGTGGTGGCCTAGTGGCAGGATGCGGGCCTAGCCGTCCTCATATGTGGTGTTTATCTAACACTTTGTCCCGTGAGGTTCTACACAGATTCAGCAGGGGTAAGAGGCAACCCCCACAACTATCTCTTTCCAATCTGGGCCAGGCAGGGTACAGTTAGGGTACCAGAGTCCAGGCTCAGTGAAAGAAATGGTTGGCAAGGTAAAAGGAAGTGAAGGGATGAGGGGAGAGGGCAGGCCTGTGACCAGCTGTGAACCACCTCTACCCCTCAGGCTGCACACAAAGAATGGTTGTCTCCAGAGACGCCAGGGATTGGGAAATATCAGACAACTTCCCTTCCTGCTTCCATCTTCCTCTCGCATCTTCTGTGGAGTAATTCCAGTCAGAAACCAGTGGGCAAGGAGTTCTGAGGCGTGAAATTTGCTTCCCAGGCAGTGAGTAGAGGAAGGCAGGGGAAGAATGTGACCGACAAGCGTGTGACTAGGACCCAGCCCTCTTTATGGCTACCTCCTGTTCCCATAGTCATGCCCATCTGCCAAGAGCAGACTCCCACTGCCCATGACTGTATCTCCTCTAGGGAAAGAAGCTCTGCCCATCTCTATACTGTGCCTTCAGTTTCTGCCTTCCTCGGCATGTAGTTCTGTCCGCTACATGCGGGAGCTGTTTCCAGGCTCAGCAGTGTCTGGAGGGAGAGAGAAGGGTGTTCCTGAAGCTCTCTCATAAACACCAGAACGCTCTTCCTAGAAGCCCTCATCTCATTTTCCTGTTGTTTACTAGTCCTAACTAGTTGTTTACTAGTCCTAACTAGTTGTTTACTAGTCCTAACTAGCTCACAGGCTTGGTCCCGAGCCCATTCCTCAGAGCTGGAGGGCCAGGTGTTTAAAGAGTATTGGAAATTTTGCCTCTGAATACAGAAGTGCAAGCAAAACAGAAAAAGATGTCTGTCTCATGTCAGAGTTTAGATAAAAACAGTCCAAGATTGTTGAGAGGCTTGGCCATCATCTACACAAAGTTTCCTTTTTAGTTCTGAGGAGATCGATTCAGTGTCTGTGACTTCCTACTCAGGGAGAAGAACAAGGGTAGGGCCCAGGAGGCAGCATGCACTCCCCGTGAGAACAGTTAGAAAATACACTCGCTTCCCCACTCACTGTGAGAACTTAGACTCACGACCATGTTCAGCTGCAAGGGAAGCTGACAAGCATGGTCTTCACCAAAACAGCCATCTGTTAAGTCAAAAATCTGTTTTATTCTTTTTTAAATTTAATTTTATGTGCCTTGTACCAAAGAAGGTCAGAAGAGGTTGTCAAATTCCCTAGAATTGGAGTCATAGACAGTTGCAAGCTGCCACAAGTGTGCTGGAAAGTGAACCAAGAGCCTCTGGAAGAGTAGTCAGTGCTCTAACTACTGGGAGGTAGCTTTAGTCCCCAGTCTTTTTCTTTTCTTTTTTTCCTAAAGATTTATTTATTTATTATGTATACAGTGTTCTGTATACATGCCAGAAGAAGGCACCAGATCTCATTATAGATGGCTGTGAGCCACCATGTGTGTTGCTGGGAATTGAACTCAGGACCTCTGGAAGAGCAGTCAGTGCTCTTAACCTCTGAGCCATCTCGCCAACCTGGCCCCACCATGCCCCAGTTTTGTTCTTAAAGAAGGGGAGAATAGATATTTGTGGATCAAGGAAGTCTTTGTTGTGTACTAATTCAAACCTGAGTTTCCCGCTCAGCCCTTTGCAAGGGTTGTGAGCTCAAGCTTGAGTTGCATAAAGGGTGGTTGCTATGGAGGCTCAGGGATCTGCTGGTTACCACAGCTTAACTGATATTTGAAGTTATACACCGAGCTTTGTATTTCCTCGGCTCTCTGAGGAAGCGGAAAGGAGGAATGTGATGGGACCGTTTACTTCATTACCTGCTGAGGAGTCCTCAGACCCTGCAGGAAGGGACAAATTTAGACAGCTAATTATGGGCCCACATGACAAATGGTCACACAGCAGCGGTAGAAGAGCCCTCTGAGGCCCAGCGAAAACAGACAGGGGAAGGAAGAGCAGCCCCTCCAGGGAGGGAGGAGAACATGGAGAGTATGTTTCAGCTGGGTCTTAAGAGGTTTGTGAGGACTTCACAGATGCCTGTTGGGAAGGGCACTGAGACAAAGAGCAGAAAACTGGAGGTGTGGGGGCGCTCAGCATGTGACCAGTGGTCTTGTGTAGCAGCAAGCTAGAGGCCTGTGGGATAGGTAAGGAAGAGCATCTGAAAGTCCCAGGAAGAAGACAAACTCTGTGACAGGACTTTGGCAGTCAAGAGGGCCAAGACGGCGAGATGTGATCAGATTCACGTCTTTCTCTGGGGGAAGGACTGGAGACTGACTCGTGAGGAAGCTATTTCGTGAGTCTGAGTGAGCAGGAAGACGGTTGACATCACACCAGGGCTTTGGTGGGAGTGGAGGCTGCGAGACTGACAGCTTGCATTCTGTCCCGGGGTAGAATGACACAGCTTGGTAACCAGTTGACTGGAAAGGGTTGACTAAGGACGAGGGGGTGGTGGTTGAAAGATGGTTAAATATGATCCGGAGTTTACATGCCTGTGCTAGGAACACAGAAAGACGAGCACAGGAAATGCAAGCTTGAGGGAGGAGACAAGATGCCTGCCCACTGTCCCAAGCCCAGTCCGTGCAGACTTCTCTGGGTTCCTGAAGTGCACAGAGTCTCTGGAGATATCTGAGCACTGTCTGTTCTGCAGACCCTCTTTCCCCCGATCTCCAGAAGGCTAAGGCCTCATTTTCTCTACGAGCCTCATTCGGTTCCCATAATCTGGGTCAGAACTCTTTTCTAGATCCTTGTCTTCCTTTTCCATAGGTCTCACTGAGAGTGACAGCTGCCCCAGAACGCCTGTCATCTCCCCAGGCCAGCACCCGTATCTGCCTTGTTTCCTGCTCTAGTAGCAGAACAGAGGACAGAGCCCAGCACACAGTAGGTGCTCACACTGGGTGTGGGATATCCGCAACTGCACCTGGAAATAAGAGTTCACTAACAGTTTAGATCCAGGCCCACCAGATGCCTGGTTTTGAACCAGTGGCACGCTGGCCATCTTTGACGGTCATGACTGAATGTGTGCATACCACTGGCATCGAGGGAGGAGTGACCATGGATGCTGCTGAACATCCTTCCTGGCCAGGGCAGTTCCCCACAAAGAGTTATCCAACCCAACGTGTCAATGGTGTTGAAGCTGAGAAGCCTGGCTGGAGAGACAGATGAGTCAGCTGGCACAGTCAGGTTCCAGTGTGGCCTACTGGCTGCGATGGCCCAAGTGAGTAAGAGCAGCAGCGTAGTGGCTGTCACAAGAAATCTGGACTTGTGATGTGCAGCCAGGAACCGCCTCGGATTGAGCCTCAGTCAAAGGGCCCACCTTGGGCGGTTTCCCCTTAACTGAACTCTAGGCCCGCAGCCCAGCCGGCCCAGCGCTGCGCTTGCCTCTCTCTGACTCACCCCGTTTGGATTTCTCCCACTCTTTAGTGGAAGGGTACCACTTTCTTCCCGCCCCATCTGCCTCGCTGATTATTTTCAGCTTGGCTTGCAGAGGTCCAACACTGCAATTACTCACCAACCTCAGAGGCTCCTTCTGAAAATAACATTTGGGTGGAAGAAAACCTCAGTCTGGTGGGCTGGATTTTATATGAAATGGTTAAAGCCTGGGTGTGGGTATGGGGTGGGGAAGAGGACAAGGGAGTGGCTCGGTGGTACAATTAAGAAGACTCTGTAAGAAAGAAAGGGAAGAGAGGGAAGAGCTGGTGCAGGAGAAAACAGGCCTTCTGGACAGGGGTCCTGCCTCCTCTTCCAGAAGCTGCATGCCAAATCTTCTTGCATGCTTCTAATTGAAGGGTCTGTTTGCTGTGATAACTTATCCCCTCCCCGATCTCTGAGGCCTGGGAAATTCATGTCTGCCTGGGGCCAGAAGAATTAAGTCTATGGGCATACCAATCTTTATCCAAGCTAGTGACCAAATTTTCCGACCCCAAAATAGGAGACACATGGTTGACATAGGATTTTTGGTCTCTTTCCAGGAGAGAATGGCATTCTGGGAAATGTAGTTTCCTGACTGGTAAGTGGCATTTCTGGGTGATTACATGGCCAGAAAGGAGAGTAGAGAAGTGCTGGAAGATGGCTCCCTGAGTAAAGAACTTTCTGTGCAGGCATGAGGACCTGAGTTTGGCTATCCAAACACCAGTAAAAGTCTGGGTGCAGTGGAAGGCATTTTTGACACAAGATCTAGTGGTAGAAACAGGTAGATCCTGGGGGCTTGCTGGTCAGCCACTCTAGTCAAAATGGCAAGCTCCAGGTTCAAATCAATGAAAAAAAGAAAGAAAGAAAGAAAGAAAGAAAGAAAGAAAGAAGAAAGAAAGAAAGAAAGAAAAAAGAAAGAAAGAAAGAGAAAGGAAGAAAGAAAGAAGGGAGGGAGGGAGGGAGGAAGAGAGAAAAAAAGTGGAGAGTGATTAAGCAACTGAGGCAGACACCTAATGCTAATCTCTGGCTTCCACATTCACAACCAGGTACACACAGCATCTCATGAGTGTGCACACACACACACACACACACAAACACAGACACACACAGGATTCTTGGGAGGAAATTATAGATTTATGAGGTACTTTGGTTCAGAGAGGAAAATGAAGAAGCAAGGATAGAAAATCTTATCCTAACCCTTCTAGGTAGAGGGGGTATTTGTAGGGATGAGGTGGAGGGGGTATTTGTAGGGATGAGGTGGAGGGGGTATTTGTAGGGATGAGGTGGAGGGGGTATTTGTAGGGATGAGATAGAGGGGGTATTTGTAGGAATAGGTGGGGATTAACTGGAAGCCCCTAAGGAATTTCCAAGGAGGCAGAGGTGGGAGAGAAGGCTGTGTGAGGTGAATTTTGGAAAAAGAGGTGGGAATAACTCTACATATGTGTTAAACACTTATTTTTGAAGTTTAATTCCAGACCGTCTAAATCCCTGGGTGGACTTCCCATGGCAGCTTAGCATTGCTGGTCCTCCATCTCTTCATTTGCTGAGGTGGGTAGAGCAGGGCTGAGGGGATGAGCAGCAGATGCTCCAGGAGAGCCGGGAGCAAGAGCACCTACCCTGAGAGGTCCCAGTGTTTGGATCATTTCTGCCTGTGGAGATTTCAGAGCTAACCCGCTGGTTTTCTGGAGCCATAATACCTGGGGAAGGAACCTCAGACAGGCCAGAGGGTCCTTCTGTGTTCTATGGGGGTGTTTCCATCCTTCTGGGACTGGGAAGGAAGGGCTTTTTCGATTCTGGCCTCACTCTGCTCGCTGGTTCAGCATCGTTTCTCCTGTCCCTGGTTCTGAGAGAGAGAGGCGCTGCACACATAGTGGCAAGCCGGGCACAGTCTGTGTGCTCAAGGAGACTTTGGTTCAGTGAGGAAGCAGGTCTTTGCAGTGCAGTGGCATAATTCACATAGGCGCCAAAGCCAGCACACACTAAGGGTGGAGTCCTGAGACCCACCTCACTTTAGAAGAAAGGAAGCCCATTGAAGAAGAGTCTTCTAGGCTGGGAAATGAGGATCGAATTGATCACACCCAAAGTGTGGGAGGAACACTGGGTGGCGGTGGTGGTACGCGTTGTCAGGAAACAGAGGCAGGTGAATCTTTGTGAGTTCCAGGCCAGCCTTGTCTGCAGAGTAAGTTCCAGGATGGTTGGGGGCTAGACAAAGAAACCCTGTCTCAAAAACACATCAAAACAAAACAAAACAACAGCAACAAAAGTGGAAACTATCACTGGGGCTGGAGAGAAGGCTCAGCAGTTAAGAGCATTGGCTGATCTTCCAGAGGACCCAGGTTTGATTCCCAGCACTCACAGAGCAGTTTGCAACCATCTGCAGCTCTTGTTCTAGGGAATAAGATGCCTTCTTCTGGCCTCAGGGCACACAAGTGGCACACAGATATGCATATTTCATATGCATAAAATAAAAACAAATAAAACTGTTTGGAGATACGATGAAGTAGATTAAGCAATCTTTAAAAAGAAGGAAAGAAGCTATTGCTATGGCCATTCTGCAGTTAAGGCAACGAAAGGCTCAAGTCATAGCTATCAACAGCAAAGCTAGTACAGAGCCCTGGTTGAGGTGAGCCTCCTTCCTCCTGTGCCTGTTTCTCCCCCACACCCTAGAGGCCTTCATCCAGACCCTGACGTTTGAACTTGGCTTGGAAAGATGGGTGGGATTTGGAGAAATCCTTGGGTCATTCTTTTTTTTTTAATATTTATTTATTAATTATGTATACAATGTTCTGTGTGTGTACCTGAAGGTCAGAAGAGGGCACCAGACCTCATTACAGATGGTTGTGAGCCACCATGTGGTTGCTGGGAATTGAACTCAGGACCTTTGGAAGAGCAGGCAATGCTCTTAACCACTGAGCCATCTCTCCAGCCCCTTGGGTCATTCTTGTATTGGGCTTTTGAAGGGAACCGTTGGAATCAGGCTAATGGAGTTTGACTCCTGGTTCTGTGATCTCAAGCAAATTGCTTAACTTCTCTGGGTCTTTCTTTTCTTCTCTGTAAAGATGTAGAAAACAACCACTTCCTAGGGTGTCCTGAGGCAAGAGAATGTGTACAGTGCTTAGCATAGTGCTGAAAACGTTGACCAACCCTTAGTACAACGGTTATTATTACCTCCAGACACCTGCAATGTGGTAGGTAAGCCGATTTTAGCTAACACAAAACCATTTTTTATTTGAATAGTTCTGAGTTTATTTTCAGGCTGTGGCTTCTCTAATGTTATCGCTTAGGGCAAGAATACATAAAAAATGGAATCGATTTAAAGTTAATTTAGAGAAACAGGATATGGGAGACAATCATGATATCTGCAGTTTTTGTGAATATATTGACGTGACATGTTTCCTCCCGCAAATAAAACGTTCAAGATAGGCGGTACAGTATCAGATATCCGGAGACTCGGAAGGAGGCCGACTCAAAACCCAGCTTTTCTCTCCAGGCACGTTTGGGGCGATTTCGGTCTATCTGATTTTTTTTTTTTTTTTGGATCACTGGGTCAGTCAGCCAATGCCTCGGGAGAAGTCTAATTCAGCCCAGATCGCAGGCGCAAACTGCCAAAGGTCGTCTCGCCTCTGGCTCCGCCCCCATCCCCGCCCGGCACATCTGGAGAAAAGCTTCCCGCCGCGGGGGCGGGGCACAGTGCGCCCCGCGCATGCGCGTCGGCCGGCCTAGTGTGCGGCATTCGAGCCTCCACTCCCAGAACCGCGTTGCAAACTGTTGCATCAGACAGCAAGCAGCGCCCCACGCCGCCAAGGTTTCTAGGAAGATAGCGAGGTTTTGAGCTCTTCCTCGGTGGCTTAGGCGCGTTGGCTGCCCCTCCCTGTGTATACAGGCCAGCAACATAAGCCCCTGAAATCTCAAGCTTGTGGGTCAGGATGATATCCGAGGGACACTTGCTCCCCCCAACCCAGGGCCGGCCGCAGGCAGGCAGAACCAACTGAACTGTATTGGGTTTACTTTCTTAACGGCAAGGATCTTGAAGGAAAGAGCAGGTTTTGATTTCTTTTTCTGAGTACAAGAATGCCCCTGAGGAATTTCACACTCTGAAAGTGCAAAACTCATTTCCCCAGATTAGGCGCCGCAGACGGTTCCCCAAAGGGCTTGGCAAGCTCCCAGCACAACGCGCTGGGAGAGTTTCCAGCTGGGCAGAGTTGGAAACTGGACCGCGCAGACGACCCTGAGCTAGGAAGAAGATCCCCGATCACTCAGAGTCTCTGTAGGAAGACACAGTCCTTCCTAGATAGGTCTGCCTTTGGCTTATCACAGGCTCCTGTGTGATGGAGATTTGGGACCTCCGACAGAGAATGCAGAACCACACACTCACGCATAGGCGGCGCCTATATAGTTTCCTTGGCTCCAAAGACTCGAGCGTGCCTGACTGCAGAAAATTTTGCCTCTCACTTTTCTAGGTTCTGGTCCTGCTGCCTTCCTCAGAGGAAATGATGCTGCATCTAGAAGGCTTGGGGAAGTCTTGTAATATTAAGAACATTAAGGGGTCTGGGGATGTGGCTCAGTAGGTGAGCGCTTGCCTGGCAGGCACATCGCTGGCTGCCAATCCCACCACACAGTTTGAGCACCAATTAGGAATCAACCCATTTTCAGAGACGGTTTGAATCTTACCTCCAATTCTTTCCATTTTTAAAAATAGGTCAAGGCCAAGATCATTAAGTGTTAATAGATTTTCCAGAAAAAAAAAGTCTACTGGCATTTTACCTTAAGTATTCTTTCTGTCTTTTTTAGGGTGTGGACGGTGAAAGTCTATTTTGATTGAATAATCGTGAGAGTTAACAAAAGCACAGTGTTCTTCCTTCCCCTGATTATTGTGACTCACTTAATTCCAAGATGCAATTTTAAAAATGACTGAGTGCCTGGTATGCTTTACCCCATGTGTCCCAACAGTCGATACGGTTTAAATAGCATTTTCCTGTCAGCAGTGAAATACTATGTCAGTTTGAGATTTTCATTGTAATACGCGCTTCATAAATATGGCCCGATCTGTTTCGGTCTGAGAAGCACTCTTATGAGCCAAAGGAATGAGAATCACAAGCCAGCAGGAGAAGCTAGCTCTTAATATCCTGGAGCCAGGCAGGAAAGTTGGAGTCATGAGCCTTGAACTCACGGTGGGATCTTTGCTACAGCCCTAGGGTCAGAGTGTTGCAGGCTGTCTTCACACACCTATGGAGTGAATGATCTGAAAGAAGGAAACCCTGAACCCGGAAGAACAAAGACGCCCACTATTTTGTAGGAGGCAATTGAGGACAGTCTGACACCTCTTGTGTTGGGTGAAGAGGGCTAACTCTTCTGGCTTAAAGACAGCGCAACAGAGACAGCTACTAAGTGACAAATCTCATGAGCTCCTTTCTACAGGACTCCCTGTCTGGAAAAGCCACCAGCTGGTCATTCTACATAACCACACCTAGTGATGTGATCATTGGTAACCTCTTACCTGGACTGAATTTCCAAAACAAACTTCTGGAAAAGTAAGGGGCCTGAGTTACAGATCCAGGGGCAGGAAAAAAATCCCCCTGAAAACCGGATCTCTCACCCCGATGGCCGGAGATGTGGGCTTACTAAAGAAGGATGATTCAGTCTCTTCAAAGGAGCAACTCTCAGCAGTAGCCCAAACCCAGACAAAGCCCCTGTTCTAAAAGCCATGATTGAAATTCCTCGTGGAAAGTCTGTCTTTGAGACACTCAAGACACTTCATTTAATTCCCATTTCCTTTTAAAGTCAGGCCCCTCCTTCTTGAGAACCATATTTAAAGTCGCTAGCTGGCTTTTCTGTTTTTGCTATTTGTGTGCCAGCTTCAAGGGTGGGGAGAGCCACGTTAATTTAAAAATATAGCACAAATAGCAAAAGTAGACTCGATTTAAAGTAAAAACCACAGAAAGGGTTTCCCCTTCCCTCCTGTGTTTTTCAGACTTTCCTCAGAGCCCAGACACCGCAAGTGAACGAGGTTCACTGGATGCTATTCCAGACAAAAGCAAAAAGTCTCCGGTGTCTGTCACGGCACCTCTAGATTTTATTTTTCTGTTTTAGAGATTTGAGTCCCAACGAGGGCTCCAGAAAGATGGCCAACCTCCATTCCTGGTAGGGTCGTTCCAAGCTCCCTAGATTTAGGGTTATAACCTACTTCTTGGCTCAGTTGTGTCCACCTGTGCATTTTGGGTCTCATTATTTATTAATTTTTCTGATTTACATCAAATGGGAATCATGATTCACAATGTTCAGGCCATAGTGAGTCAAGGTCTAAAAAAGACCTGGAGCAAAAGGAGCGACCTATAAGGCGGTGGCTATTATGAAAATAGACTGTTCCATCTGTTGGCTGCCTCTTTAGTTTTCCTCTTCCGTTTTGGAATGGAAAGAAAATTTGTTATCTATTTCAAGTGGAGGATCTACCTCCATTTTAAATCACTCAAGAGGGGGGGCAGACTGTGCTGAATTTGCAAATACCTAGGCCTTTTAACTGAATGGAAGCCCCATCCTTGCCCCTTAACAGAACAAGAGCGAACCGGTTGGGACTTGAGAAGCCTTGAAGGGACGGCAAGGTGTCTGTCTGTAGGCAGAGCTTACGCTCTTGAAAATTCCTTGCACGTGCGGCAGCGCCCTCTGCCGGCAGCAGGGGGACAAATCTGAAGCCTGGCCCCGCGGCTGGTCAAATGGGACTCAGGATCCCTTCTGCTGCCTCCGCCCCCGCTCCATCCCTTCTCGTGCTCGCGCAGCCGGGTCTGGGACTGAATTCCAGAAGAGGCGTCCTCATCCTACGCCTGAAGGCAGAGCAAGGACGCTGCTCTAAAACACCCGGTTCATCAGCAGAGCGGAGGCTGCAGGAACGTACCCAAACCCACCTGGGGCTGCTTTTGCCTCCCGGAAACCTGGGCGGAAGCCTGCGGTGCTGCCGGAGGTGGTTTGGAAGTGGCATCGCCTATGGCCAAGACCGAGGGTTCTGCGGACAGAGAGGAGCCCTGGGGTCGCTTTCTGCCTCATCCAGCTAGGTGACCTTGGGCAAGGTACTTAAATTTCCACGTGCCTTGTTTTCCTCATCTTTAAGATGGAGAGAACGCTCCCAACCTAAACGGGTTGGTTTGAGATTTACACAAGATCAGACAGTCTAGGTGGTATTCTGGCATTGACATCAGCTAGCTACGTGCCCTGGGGCAGGTTACTTAATCTCTCTGCCCTGGTTTCCTGCAAAATTGGGATCATAACGGTACTTACCTCTGAGGGTTATTGCCTGCAAAGCGCTTAACACTGCCTTGGCAGAGTAAGCGCTCAATAAACTGTGGCTATTATGGCTGTTGTCGTCATTATTGTCCTTAAGAGCGCTGAGCACAGGAGCTCTAGCTGGCTGGTTATTATTAGTCTGTTTCTCGGGTTTGGCTATTTCTTTCCCGGCATTGTTAAAAAATCTTTATTTTTCTTATTCTATACATAAACTATTAGTTCACGTCCTTATCAGTAGCTGAACTAAGAGCCTTCCCGAATTAGCAAAATCTAGGTTCCCTGGGAGGAGGGCCAAGGATGCGGCAGCGGGCTTCAAGGACTCGGACCTGCTGGGAGGAATCCCGCGCCGGGGTTAGCGCTCAGAGCCGCGGTGACGTCGCCAGACCCTCGGCCCAGGGCCCCGGAGGCGCGGCCTGCGTTCGCCAGGCGCCTGCGGTGGTGGGGATGGCCAGGCGGTACCCTGAGCCGAACTCCAGCTGCTCCGGTGCCCTACTCTCGGAGGTGGCAGGGAAGAAACTGCTTGGGTCAGCAGCCTCGCGCCTGCCACTGCGGGCCGCACCCGGGGCTCTGACTCAATCTCACTGGGAGGCTGGAGGTGACCACCTCTGCTAGGGTGTCCAGGCCCCGCCCAGCCTGGCGCACCGCTAGCTTCCTGGAGGCTGCCCTGCCTCTTCTTGATCCTCCCTATCCTGATCCTCCATCCTCCTGAAACCCTTTCCTCATCATGCCGCAGGGCCCAGTTCAGTTTCTGCTTCCTCTGCTCTCCTCGTGACCGACTCCTCCTGGTCTCGGTCTCTGGCACCTCCCACTCGCCCGCAGCGCCGGGAGCACGCCCCGCAGGTCCACTTAGCTTGCTGTGCACGCTTCCTCAACTCGCCGCATCTTGTCCCCCGTTAGTCTCCATCGCAGTGAAGGTGACACTACCCACCCGATCTCTCGAAATGGGTCCTGGATGTCGTCCCCCCCCGCCCCCCAAGTGGCTACTCCAGCCTAAGTCACTCTGTCTCTGACCTTGTAAAGTAGCCACACTCCGTCGGCTTTTAATACGTTTTTCTCCAAGATCTCTCGTGTCTGTCCTGCCTCGTTCAGATCCTATTTTTCCTTTAGGCCGCGAGCTCCCTAAACCCCAGCCAGTCTTACAGCTTCTGCAGGGAGGCCGGGCGCTCCAGGCCCTCCTTATCTTCCTGGGCACGCAAGTCTGCCATTTTCTGCCGCCTCATGATCTAGTCCCGGTTTAGACCATGACTGGATTGCACTATTTCTAGTGTTCAGCACTTAACCTTCGATAACCTTCCTCTTACTTTCCTGAACTCAAAGAGTGTCCCCTTCAAGGATGTCCCCTCCTCTTTTTCTATTACCTGGCTATGTGAAATGTTTCTGGGCCTCGATTTTGTCAAGCTCATACAAGACTCATGACCTTTTTCAGTGGCCAAATGTCTGTGCCCCGCCCCCACTCCACTTCCTTCTTTCCAAAGCTGGGTTATTTGACCGGTACCTTTCCACCGGCTCTGTTTTCTTCAAACCCTCCCCTACCCTAAGGACCCCCCCCCACACACACACTAGCCTTCTCCCTACCCCACCCCAACTTCCACTCAGTCAAATACTCCTTTGGTAGGTCAAAGGCCAAATTAAAAAACCTAAAGCTTACAAAAACTATATTTATAAAAAACTTACAAAAACTACCTCTTTTCTTTGTTGAAACTTAACATTTACCCTATTCAATCCAGAGGGTTATGTGTGTTTGTTTTTGGTTTTTTGTTTTGTTTTGTTTTGTTTTTGTTTTTCAAGACAGGGCTTCTCTGTAACTTTGGAGCCTGTCCTGGAACTCGCTCTGTAGATCAGGCTGGCCCAGAACTCACAGAAATCTGCCTGTCTTTGCGCCACCACCGCCACACTCAATTCAGAGTTTCTTAAAAGGACACAAACCCTTTGGATCTGGATGGAGGCCTCTGAACCAACTCTGTCCTGTCCCAACAGAATCACCTTAGCACTTTGGTGCTGCATTCCCACACATGCTTTTGGGTTTTTCTCCGTATCTTGGTGCCTGTAGGCACTTGGAAGGAGCCATCTGAAATGATGTTCAATGTTGAAGAGATACCATGAGACTGATCTCATAGATAATTGTGTAACTTGCTTGCTTTGACTAGGCAGCGTGAACCCATATTAATGTATGGATTTCTAGATCTTACTTTTTCACTGCTGACAAGGGACCCATTTTATAAATTCAGCAGAGTTTATTTTCCAGCCTCTTTCTGGAAGATATTCAGCTCATATTTCTTTTGTTTTTCTGTTAGAAACAATGCTATAATAGTTTTTAAAAAATCCAATTTCCTGGAAAGAAAACAGACTTGGGTAAATACTTGGGTGTGGAATTGCTAGGCTCAGGACATAGAAACTGGCAGCATTGTTGGGCATGGCTCAATGGGTTTTCAAAGTGGCTCTACTAATTCACAGCTCCATGCGTTATGTGAGAGTTCCCCCATGTTCCACATCGTCGACACTTGCTAATGTCAAACTTTAAAGTTATTGCCAAGCCGATGGGTGTGAAGTGGCATTTCAATGTTTTAATTTGCAATTCTCTGTTTACAAGTGAGAGAGACAGGAGCAGATTTGCTGTTTATTGGCCATTTGCCTTTCTTCTTTTTTTTAAAAATTGGCTATTGGTTTATTTGACAGTGCATGTATTGGTCATTTTTATTATGTGTAGGAATTCTTTATATAGTCTGGGTACTAATCCTTTGTCAGTCTGTGGCCCATCTGGTGTCTTTTATTCCATTCGATTGCAATCTTAAATTGATGAGATTATTTGATGAATACCTGATTTTCCTGTTAGACAATAAATTTATGAGAAGAGAGACTGTCCCTTGTAATAAGCATGATATTAATACTTATCAGGAAGTCTATAAATACTTCTGACTGAAACGTGTTGATAATTGCTGTTATTATTATTATTTATGTGTTTTCTCTCCTCCCTCTAGCTGTTCCTCTCAGCTGCTCAAGAGTATGAATCTGGGCACGTTATTCCTCTGTGTCCCCAGTGCCCTCGGAAGCACGGTGCTTTGATCACAGAGAACACACCCAACCGTGATTAAGTTCCTTTCTATCCTCATTCTTCTCAGGTCGTCTTCTATCTCTGAGCTCAGTTATAGCTCTGCCAAAGGAATAAATTATAGACATCGCCCATGTATTTGTGATAATTATATGAAATATGCAAAATGAAATACTTAACACAGCTGTCAATAAACAGTGACTTTCAGTGACCCCACAACAATCATTTTGGTCACTAAAGATACACTGTCATTAATTTTAACAGAAAGTTCTTTTAGAGACAGAATAAAAGCGATCCTCCTAAAGATGTGGTGACCGAGTTTTTTTTTTTTTTTTCTTTTCCTTTTTTCTTTTTCTTTCCTTTTATTGGCATTTGACCCACAATGAAGGCTTGGCTCCAATGTGAACTCTGAAAAGCATCAAATATCATTCTTCTGCCTTTCTTTTCTAAATTCCAGCTATATCAAAGCTTGCGAACTGTACATAGAATTCTGGCCTTAAGAGAAAACATAAAGGCCAGTCCTACATCTTTGGTCAGAAGTCAGGGAGCAGAAAGGAGGTCTGTCAGCAATGTCAGGGCCAGTTTTAGGTGGCTGCAGCTTGGGCAAAAGCAGAATTCTTACATCTGTTTCCCACATCTGCATTGATTGTATGACCTTTGATCTATTTATAAAATGAAGATAATCACTCTTGCTTTTTATGGATCAAGGCTTTTAAGGTTAAAATTCACTGACTACTCCTTGAAAAGTCTTTGAGATCCTTGGCATGAAAGGCAGTTCGCATTTATTTAAGTAGAGCTTCCCAAAGGTGACTGACCTTGCAGCAGCCCCTGTCCCTATGGACGTAGCATGTGCACTGCATTGCCATAGCATGCTTTGCCAGGAGAGTGGCTCTCCCCACAACACCACCACCAGCCGTAAGCCCCTACAGACCAGGCACGCTCCAGCAGTTAGCTGCCTCCCTTTGCCTAAAGGCCTGAAGTTTGCATGAATGACCAGTTTTGGACAGTCATACTTGAACATGATGAACTTACTAGAAGGCCTGTTATCCCCAGGGCTTTGTCCCTACAGGACAAAGGACATACTGAGTTCATTGTGATATGAGCCCTCCAGAGTGAACAGTTAGCCATGAGAACTCCTGGCATAGGTACTTTCCAGAAAGGCCTGGGAGATGTGTCAGGAGAAGGTGGACTGGACCCAAAAGCCCCCACGAAAGCTGAACTTTTCTTCACACAGACATCTGGGGAAGGGACTCACAGAGCACAGACACACTGCAGGGCCATGCAGCAGCAAGTAGGCTTTGCCCCTCCTGTGCTGGAGTGGGCAGTAACCAAAGAGCATGGGCAGAGTGAGGAGAGAGCCACCGAGTCAGAACTCACTGATAACCCCCATCACTAAATGTCTCTGGGCCTTGGGGCCTCAGCTGTGGGTCAGGATAATCGACACCAATCTGCCAGGGTTGCCAGACCTCACCGGCTATGTTTGTAAACTTGAAACACCAGAGCTCCATTTCAGACTGAGCATATTTTGCTTCCTTCAAACTAAAATGTTTTTTTGTGGTACTGGGGTTTGACCCAGGACCTTGAACTTCGTCGAGGAGCATTGTACTGCTAAGTTCCACCACCAGCCCTCTTTTTCCTTTTTATTATATTTTTTTAAATACTCTTCTGGTTTCCAACATGTACACACAGAGGCAAGCACACATACATACACACACGTGCGCTAAAGAGAGAGCGAGAAATGGAAAGAAAAAGAAAAAAAGAAAATCAACTCTTAAATTTTATTTATTTGTTTGTTTGTTTATCTTTTGGTTTTTTGAGTTTCTCTGTGTAGCTTTGGAGCCTGTCCTGGAACTCACTCTGTAGACCAGGCTGGCCTCAACCTCAAGGAGATCTGCCTGTTTCTGCCTCTCGAGTGCTGGGATTAAAATCATGTACCCCTACTGCCAGACCAGATCTAATTTTTTTTTTTAAAGAATTGGAATCACTATGAATACGATGTTTGGTGGAAACAGACGTCTTTCTGGCAGTACCACCATCCTGTTGAAAAATCGGGCTACACCTCACCCTAATGCAGACTGCTCTACCAGTGTGTGAGGGTCAAGTGGTAGCCTTCCTGAACACTTAGCACATGGGCAGAGGGTCAAGTGGTAGCCTTCCTGGACACTTAGCACATGGGCAATGCTCATCTATTGTGCTGTTCACAGAGATGGGTATTGCAGAATATTTGTTTACTAGGCAAAGATGTGTTGCACCTGTTTAACTATGTAAAGACGTGTTGCTGTTTTACCTTGCCTGCCTAAGGCACCTGATTGGTCTAATAGAAAGCTGAACAGCCATAGTGAGGGAGGAAGTATAGGCAGGCAGTAAGTAGGAGGAGCCAGGGGCCAGACAGACAGACACAAAGGAAGCAGGAAAATAAGGCATACAGAATAAAAAAAAAGATAAAAGCCCTGAGGCAAAATGTAGATGACTAGAAATGGGTTAAATTAAGTTGAAAAGCTAGTGGGACAAGCCTAAGCCAAGGCTGGGCATTTGTGATTAATAATAAGTCTTTGTGTCTTTACTTGGGAGCTGGTTGGTGGCCCAAAGAACACCTCAATTACAGATGGGACTTATATCTGGTACCTAATTGCATAGAAAAAAGATACTTTTTTTGTATGCCATCTTAGTTTATTGATAATTGATATTGAATTATTTTACCCATCACTTCTCAGCTAATCATCTTGAGTTAGTCTATAGTCATAGCATCCATGATAATTCGGCCTTCCTCTTTCCTATTTACATGCTTTTTGTTTGTTTGTTTCATTTGAGAGAGGGTCCCACCCTATAGCCCAGGCTGACCTGGAAGTCACAAACCAGAGGCAATCTCCTGCCTCTGCCTCCTGAGTACCACAATTACAGATGTGAGTCCCCATCTCCCCTTCCATTCTGTTTCTGCAGTGTCACCAAGAGGTGGTGATGGTGTTAGTGGCCGCCTGTGGTCTGTTTGGGTCTCTCAGTCATGCTCTCAGCATTTAGGCTTGGCAGAGGAGCAGCTTCCAGGGTCCCTCAGAGTGTGTTGGGTTCACTCTCCCTCTGGTCTCCTGTAGTGTCACGCTGGCAGACAAAAGAGCCTAAAGTTTCTCTGCATTTTCTCTGCAGGCACAATTCACCCAAGAAGCATCTTCTCTGATATTTTCTTTCGAGTGTAGGGCTTCTAATGCTTTCTCAATTCAGTCTACTGAATTGCTGTTTCCCCCATGTGCAGGAAAAAAAAAACCCAAAAAACAAAAAAGAGTCTTCTAGAATTAATTGCAATTAAATTTTTTTTTTCCTGGAAAGCTGTCACTTCAGTGGTATTTAAAACTAAATAGTGGTTAACTATTTTTGCCTCTCTTGACAAAGGTACAGAGGCTGTGTCTCTCCTAAAGAGATCTGTGGTAACTTCTCAGCTTTTATTCCTTATGCCATATATCTGTTGTATTTTATTTTTGCATTTTTAATTAAAATTTTTTTTGAGACAGAGTCTAACTATGTTGTCCAGGCTAGCCTTGAGCTCACAGAGTTCTACCTTCCTCTTCCTCCTAACGCTGGACTTGAAGATGTGCACCACCATCCTTGGCTGTGTTTGATCTTTGGCTTTGTTTTCTGAGTCTGGGTCTCTCTGTAGACGTGGCTGGCCTGGAACTGTGGTTGGTCTTCTAACGCGGTGTTGGGCTCTCTGAGAGGACGGCCTTACTGTCCCCAGCGGCTTCTGCTGTGCTCACTCACCTCCTGTGAACGCCATTTTCTGATTTCATTCCCACAAGATCTTTGCCAAGGGCTCAGTCACTAAAGTGACTCACTGGAGCCCACGCGGCCAATGGCTGGCACAGCTGGCAGACTTGACCTGTCTGCCCCCTCAGGTCTTTTCTAGGCGCATGGCTCCCTACCTGCCAGCTCCGCATTCGCCACGTCCCCTGCTGGTAAAGCAGCCTTGGCGTCCACAGTTGGCAGGCTTTTTTTTTTCCAGTTTTTTTATTGAATTTTATTAAATTCTACATTTTTCTCTGCTTCCCTCCCTGCCTCTCCCCTCAACCCTCCCACAAGGATCCCATGCCCCCAATTTACTCAGGAGATCTTGTCTTTTTCTACTTCCCATGTAGATTAGATCTATGGAAGTCTCTCTTAATGTCCTCATTGTTGCCTAGGTTCTCTGGGATTGTGGTTTGTAGGATGGCTTCCTTTGCTTTATGTTTAAAAACCACCTATGAGTGAGTACGTGTGATAATTGTCTTTCTGTGTCTGCGTTACCTCACTCAAAACAATGTTTTCTAGTTCCATCCATTTTCCTGCAAAATTCAAGATGTCGTTATTTTTTTCTGCCATGTAGTACTCCATTGTGTAAATGTACCACATTTTCCTTATTCCTTCTTTGGTTCGGTCGAGGAGCATTTAGGTTGTTTCCAGGTTGTGGCTATGACAAACAATGCTGCTATGAACATAGTTGAGCATATGTCCTTGTGGCACAATTGAGCATCCTTTGGATATACACCCAAAAGTGGTATTACTGGGTCTTCAAGAAGATTGTTTCCTAATTTTCTGAGAAATTGCCACACTGACATCCAAAGGGGCTATACCAGCTTGCATTCCCACCAGCAATACAGGAGTGTTTCCTTTACCCCACAACCTCTCCAGCATAAGTTGTCATCAGTGTTTTTGATCTTGGCCATTCTTACAGGTGTAAAATGGAATCTCAGAGGTGTTTTGATTTGCATTTCTCTGATGACTAAGGATGTTGAACATTTCCTTAAGTGTCTTTCAGCCATTTTAGATTCCTCTGTTAAGAGTTCTCGGTTTAGGTCTGTACTCCATTTTTTAAAAATTGGATTATTTGTTCTTTTAGTGACCAAATTCTTGAGTTCTTTGTATATTTTGGAGATCAGACCTCTGTCTGATGTGGGGTTGGTGAAGATCAAAATTTCCCATTTTGTAGGCTATCGTTTTGTCTTGTTGACTGTGTCCTTTGCTTTACAGAAGCTTTCAGTTTCAGAAGGTCCCATTTATTAATTATTTCTCTCAGCATCTGTTCTACTGGGGTTATATTTAGGAAGTAATCTCCTGTGCCAATGCATTCAAGTGTACTTCCCACTTTCTTTTCTATAAGGTTCAGTGTGGCTGGCTTTATGTTGAGGTCTTTGATCCATTTGGACTTGAGTTTTGTTCATGGTGATAGATGTGGATCTATTTTCATTCTTCTACATGTTGATATTCAGTTATGCCTGCACCATTTGTTAAATATGCTTTCTTTTTTCCATTTGATATTTTTTGCTTCTTTGTCAAAGTGTGGATTGGTATCCAGGTCTTCTATTCGCTTCCATTGGTCCTCCTTCCATTGTTTTTATAGTTGGCAGGTTTTTAACTCAGCCGGCTTCCTGAGGTATCCACAGGGTGATCTATCCCTCCACCTTCCATCACTACTAGCTATTTTTTTTGAGGCTTCCTGTGTACCTAACACAGCACTGGGCACCACTGAGAAAACAACTGTGGCTCTGAGCCTGCTGGGTGCAGTGTGGCGGTGTCTATAATCCAGCCGGGAAGATTTAGCCTGCTGGGTGCAGTATAGCTGCGAAGATTCAGCTGTGTAACCAGCTACATTAAGATTCTCATTTAAGCCGGGCGGTGGTGGCAACCACATTTAATCCCGAAGGCAGAGGCAGTGGATCACTGAGTTTGAGGTCACCTGTCTACAGAGTGAGTTCTACAGCCAGAACTGCACAGGCAAACCCCATCACAATGTCTCCCCCTCATTCTCATTTAAGGGCTTTTTTTTTTTTTTTTTGGAGACACAATTTAGAGTTGGAGTGCCAGATCAGCGTTCATAAGACCCCAAATTCAGTCTCCAGGACACACATCCACAGAAAGAAAGGGTAGGAAACAGAGAGAGAGAGAGAGAGAGAGAGAGAGAGAGAGAGAGAGAGAGAGAGAGAGAGGAGAGAGAGAGAGAGAGAGAGAGCGAGAGAGAGTGCGCAGATGGGGTAGGGGTGGAGGAGAGACTCTCATTGAGATATCAGAGCAATTGACAAAAGCAAAAAGCACACAGACAAACCCATGATAGTGCCTTGAGGTAGAGTTGTAGAGATGGCTCACGACTGGTTTCAGTCACCCGTGCCCTGCTCTGGACAGCCTCAGAACTAAGACACACATCTGCAAAATCTCGACCTTATCGCACACTTTATTCCAGGACTGTGGGTGCATTTTACGTTTGATGGTGTCTGAGAAGCACACTAGCCAGTCACCAGGGAGTGTTTGTCTCTCTTGCTGCTGTGTGTCATGGTCTTGGGTTTGACGGCATATAAACACTGATTGTTAGGGGCATAGAATGGGAAGAGCTAAGGTGAACCAGGTACAGATTCGGGATTGAGATCTAGAGACTGTCTTCACTCCCTTGTCCCCAAAGACACCACCACCGCACCACGGGAAGCACCATCATTAGCGAACACCTACTGTGCCTGTGATCCTGGATGTGGCACCCTGTGAGCTGGAAACGGGTGGGGGGCGTTGTGTCAGGAGCATGAACTGCTCACAGGTATTTGCTGACTGCAGAGTCTGTTCTAGATGCAGGGCCTGTGTTTGGAAAAGCCGAATGATAGAGAAACAATCTCGAGCTAGCTAGTTCTGCTTCTTTTTGTAGTGACTTGATCCAATGACATAACATTTCTGAACCTCAAGAGTCCTATGACTCTTGAGAAAAATGATGACTCAGATTTTTAAAAATTTTTCATTATTTATTTATTTATTTGAGACAAGGTCTCACTGTGTAGCTCTAGCTGACCTAGAACTTTGTAGACCAGGTTTGAATGCACAGCACCCACCTACCTCTGCCTCAAGTCCTGCCTCAAGGTGCGCTCCACCACACCTGGCTTTTCTGTTTTGAGTGCTGAGTAAGATCTGAATGAGATGCGGGACAGAAAACCCTTAGCTTGGTGCAGAGTCTGAATGGGTCCCTTCCTCTCCCCCTTCAACTCCCTTTGCTCTCGCTCCCTCCTCTTCCTTTTCTGCCTCTCCATCTCTTCCCCTCCTTCCCCTCAGCTTTGCTTCCACTTAAGAACTTCTCAGGTAAGGGATGTCCTGTGCTGCTTGTGCACATTCTGATTTGAGCTTGGCCCAGATAAACTCACTGTACTGAATACATTGGTTCCCCCTTTCTCTGGAAGTTTCTGGTCTTCTGCTAACCTTGCCAAAGGCCTGAAGAAGGTTACCTCCCTCTTGGAGGAACCTGGAGAAACAGAATTTGGGGCTTTGTGCTTTCTCAGTGAGGGCTGGAAAAGTAACTGATCCAAAACATAGAAAGAAAATATTTAAAGCTAGAAATGTTTGATTAAAAATCTTACACAAGTTGATATGCCATGTTTAATTGATATCCCTGGGAGGCCTCCCCTTTTCCTGTGGGAAAGAAGCAGTGAAGGTGGAGGTGCTGGGGGCAGGGCAGGGGGGGAAGTGGGGTGGGGCTGCTGTTCGGGTGCAATCTATAAGAGAAGAATGAATAAGACAGATGTTTACAGACATGACATTGTGTTAACTATCTTAGTTGTTTATTATTATTTTTTTTTAAACCTGGGACCCAGGCTAGCCTTGAATGTATGGCAATCCTCCTGCCCCCTTTTCCTTCTTTGGAGTGCTGGAATTTCAAGTATGTGCTCTTAATGCTATTTATTTATTATTTATTTATTTTGAACAGGGTCTCACTATATAAGGCTGCCCTGGAACTCACTATGTAGACCAGGCTGGTCTTGAACTCACAGAGATCCCTTGCCTCTGCCTCCTGAATTCTGGGATTAAAACTGTGAACCACCATGCCAGTTCCTTAATGTTTTCTCTAGATTTGAAAACAACCTGTAGATTGGATTCTTCTCAGTTTTTAAGAGTCCCCAGATATGCACGATAATTACTGAGAAATTTATCGCCGATTGTAAACAAAGAGACTTGTTTGCCAGTTGTGAACTAAATGAGTGTGCTTAGTCAAAGACAGTAGCAAAATTAGAAAAGGCTTCTCAAATTTTTACAGTTAAAATTGTTAATATGGAATGTTTTAAATTGTTTCATGAGCTTCTATAGGGCATAGAGAAGTCTCTAAAATATTTTGTGTTTTGGTTGGAGGCCATTAACTTTTTAGTGCTTCCATGGTTTTCTGCCTTGTGACAGCTGATTTTCCCGTTCATCGTGAGCTATGTAATATTTAGAATTTGAAAGTAACTTTGGAAAATATTCACAATGTAAAAAAATTGTGAAATATTAAATAATAGTTCAATTTGATCTCTAGTAGTTTAAAAATTCATGCATGTATTAAAAAAGACACTAGAAAGAATTTTACCAAAATGTTAGCAGACTCTCTAGGTAGACCAAGATGCATAATTATCTTATTTTTTATACTTTTGAGGCTTTTTGAATTTTCTACAACGAAAATGCATTACAATCAGAAAAACAATTTTGGTAGTTACAATTTTTTCCTTACTACAAAAGTAATTTATACTCATTATAGAAAAATCACAAAATACATATAAAGTACAAGGAGCGAAAAGAAGCATGCAAATTCCACCCACCCAGAAACAGACACTGGATCCTTCCAGATCTTTCTCTGCATACATAAACATTTATATTTTTATCACAAAACAGGATCATTCTGTGCATAGTACTGTTTTGAAACCCGCTTCTTCCCTCCCAGTGTATATTGAGAACGCTGGAAAGTGTCAACAGCAAATTTCTAGGAGATGATTTTTAATGGCAGCACGTTGCTATGCTTTGAGGATAAACCATCATCTACTTAACGCTAATCTTAGACATTTATGTTGCCTCCAGGCTTCCTTCCTTCCTTCCTTCCTTCCTTCCTTCCTTCCTTCCTTCCTTCCTTCCTTCCTTCCTTCCCTCCCTCCCTTCCTCCCTCCTTCCCTCTCTCCCTCCTTCCTTCCTCCCTCTCCTTTCTTTTTTCTTCCTTCCCCCCTTTTGTTTCTTTTGAGACAGGGTTTCTCTGTGTAGTCCTAGCCATCCTGGAATTCACTTCGGTAGCATTTGTCAGGGGAATAACACTGTGTAATGATTCCTTAGTAAACACGGAGCTCCTGAGAGGATAGCAAGGCCTCAGCTCGCAGGCAAATCCCACCTTTTACCATTGTGGCACAGCACTGTTAACCACAAAGTTCATGATCAAGAACTGAATAGTCATAAAAAAATAACTGAGTTATTTTTTAAAAAGGTATAAAAACCTCCTAATATTTTAGGAGTTCATGTTAGGTTGCCTTTCTTAGCTATCATTGCCTGTACAGGTTGGAAAGGCCAGGGGAAGAGCGGTGTTAGAGACAATAAATTACAGACTGAATATAAGAGCATCTGAAATTTGGGGTCATTAGATGCTGTTCTAAGCATTTAAAACCACCTTAACTGGGGCTGGAGAGATGGCTCAGCAGTTGAGAGCACCGGCTGCTCCAGAGGTCCTGAGTTCAGTTCCCAGCACTCACATGGCAGCTCACAACCACCCGTAGTGGAATCTGATGCCCTCTTCTGGTGTGCAAACATACATATCAACAAACTCCCCTATACATACATAAATGAATCTTTAAAAAGGTCTTCACTGTCATCAATTCTACAGGGTTTCCAGGAGGGAAAAGGGAAGCACGGAGAAGTGAACTAACTCCTCCAAGATCATGCAGTACTTGGAGAAAAGACATCGAGATTTAGACAAAGGTTCTGCTGAAGTTTTCAAGGCTGAAGGAAGCAGTTAAAGGCCCATGGATGTGCTTAACCCTGACAACTCTGTGCAAAGCTGGCTTCTGGAGGCACTGTCTAGGGATACTGGATTAATGAGTGAATTTGAAGGATGCACTTGGCCTCACAGGGAAGGAAGTTGGGAGGGACGAAATGTTACTGACTGAGACTAGAAGGTCTTGGACAGAGATTGTGAGGGTGAAAGGTTGGACGGAGAGGATTCGGGGGGATGGGGCCCGGGGAATGAGGCTAGTGGAGCAGGTGGGAGTCTGCGAGTCTTTGCCTCAGCGGCCTGTGAGCTCAGCCCGGGCTCCCCACGTGAGAGTCATACAGTACTTGTTCTTAGGATTTGGATAGTGAAGCGAACAGGCTTGCAAGCTTCTCACATGCTAATTAAGAAACTAATTAAAACCCATGAGTTCTTAAGGACATATGGTTTATTTAAGGTTGATCCAAGATTGATGTTGAGTTAAACAATATTCTAATAAATCATAAAATAAGTTGGCTTTACTAATACTGTCATGGTGTCCCAGTGTGCAGGATCAGCTCACAGGGAGGCATTATTTACTTGAGATTGAGAGAAATGAAGTGTAGACGGAAGGGGCTCAGCCTCAGGATCTTCTAAGGCAGCTGCCTCCTTCTTGAACCCCACAGCAACCCTGTTGGATATACGCACTCAGAATGCCTATTTTACAGAACAGGAAGCAAATCATCTAAAGAGGTTAAGGAGCTGTGCAAGGTAGCACACGCCTTTAATCCCAGCACTTCGGAGGCAGAGGCAGGTGGGTCTCTGTGAGTTCGAGGCTAACCTGAGTTACAGAGTGAGTTCCAGAAGAGTCAAGAGAAACTCTGTCTAAAACAAACAATAAACAAACAACATGAAAGGAGAAGGGATTCAGTGGATGTGAAGGCACTCAGAACCTTGGGGGTTGGGATAAAGTACTTGCTATATAAGTATAAGGATCTGAGCCTTGATCCCAGAACCCACATAAAAAAGCTGGGCCTGAGCCAGGTGTGGTGGCACATTCAGGAGGCAGAGACAGGAAAATCCCTGAGAGCTCGAGGCCAGTCTGGCCTACACAGTGAGTGCCAGGACAGCCAGGACTATGTAGAAAGAGACCTTGTCTCAAAACAAAACAACAAAAAGCTGACTATGCTGGCGTGTTAATCCTAGCATCGGAGAGGCAGATCCTCCTTGGCCACTGAAAGACCCTGCCTCATTGAGCACCAGCACATTAACGCCGCTCCCCCGCCACACACACATGCGATGTCATGGGGGTGGAGGGAAGAGGGTTTGAGATGGAAGTGAGAGGAGAAAGAATATTTAAAAATGTACTGGGCAGTGATGGCGCACACCTTTAATCCCAGGACTTGGCAGGCAGAGGCAGGCGATCTCTGTGAGTCTGAGGACAGTCTGGTCTACAAAGTGAGTTCCAGGACAGGCAGGGCTACACAGAGAAACACTGTCTCAAAAAACAACCAAAGTAAAGTTAAAATTAAAAGCTTAAAATGCAATCTCTGTATCATCTATTCTGGTAAGCAACATTCCATCAGTTTTTCTGTGTTCTGCTCATTAGAAGAGAGTCATTAGGTCTGCCTTTCCACTCAGTGAGAGGGGACCTCACAAGACTGTGCAGGCCAGGTGGCAGGGCTCCTTGGGGACCATTTTAGGGTTTCCCCATGGGTACTTTTTCTTCTGGATCATCCACATCTTCTTTGCCTCTTGTTTGTCTCTCTTCACTTCCTCACCCTCCAAATAGGATTACTTTATGAACTTGGTAAGTTGCAATGTGGCCAGTTTGGGGCGATTTATGTCTCCTATAGACAGAGGCATTGAACTACTTAGGAAACCAAGAAGTGGAAAATGGTTATAAAGGGATCCAATTACTTTCATTGCCAGAGCAATGTAAAAATGTAACATGAAAAAAATGGACTTAATTGGTGAAAAATTAATTAGACAATTAAACTTATTTCTGCTTAAATACATTTGGGTGTTAATTGGTAATCTGCTTAAGGTTTATTTGATGGTGGATTTGTTGTTTTGACTCTGTCCTAAGAGAATGGTCTCTGTCTAGTTTGCTATGAACACTGCAAGTCTTGCTGAGAAACAATGGCCAGTTCATTGCCACGGTTCCTCTCCACAAAGGACGAATGGGGTCAGACTGTCCCAGAGGGCAGAGAAGCATTTGTCTGGGAAGCCCAAGAAGGAACTTCTGCTCTTGTCTCAGGTCTTTTCTAGGAAGGACGGCAAACTTCAGGAGGTCACAGGATTCTAAGTGGGAGGCAGAGGGACCCAAACTCTGCCACTTTGGGCAAGAAACTAAAAAAAAAAAAAAAAGTTAAAAAAAATATTGTGTGTGTGTGTATGTATGTTTTGGTAAATTATTCCATATCTGTGTTGGGGAATGTTCTGGTAAATAGTGTGTGTGTGTGTGTGTGTGTGTGTGTGTGTGTGTGTGTGTGTGTAGAAGGTGTTTCTAGTTTTCTTGCAAATTTACTGAGTTCCTTAACCTCTCTTCATTATTTTTTCCTCTTCTATAAGATGGGGTACTGAACATCTGCCACAGGCTGTGGAGGTCCGAGAATGACTTGTTTGTGTGAGTTCTCATTCCATCGTATGCTCAGGAGACCTAACCTATGTTGTCTACTCAGCAGGAAACACATTTACCCCCTGAGTCATCTTGCCCCCCCCCACTTGACTTGGGCCACGTTGTTGGGGGTGGAGAGAAAGAAACTGCAGACCGGAAATGAGTTCTGCACTCTAGAATGAAACAAGTGTGCCTTAACTGGATATTAGAAGGGCCTGGGAACTTTAGGAAATCACTGACAGCCGGGTGAGGGCAGCTGAACCGAAGTCTGAATGAATGAATGAATGAATGTATGCATTGTGGTGTCCCCCTCCCACCAGACTCCCCTCTGCTCCCTGGCGGGAGACCGGAAGCTTCTTCTGCTGAGGCGATATCTGGCAAACACTGAGGATGAGATTCTTCAGTGAAAACGCCAACATCCCTTCCAGCTGTGTCACCTCCGAGCATAGAGAGGGACCAAGGTGGCAAGTCGTCCACTTCACCCAGACCCAGGAGCATCCCACCAGCTTCTAGGTCACGGATCACCCTCTCCTTGATGTCCCAGCCAGGACTCATAACCACGGGAGGAAAACTGTGTTCAGACAAAAGAGGGCTGGGGTGCAGCCCAGTGGGTAGAGAGCCTGTCTAGCACGCCTAAGGCTCTGAGTCTGATCTCAGTGCCGGCGGGAGTGGTGATACATGCCACAAAGCTAGATGGAGGCAGAGGCTCAGACCTTTAAGGTCATCCTTGGTTACATATTGAGTTAAGGCCAGCCTGGAATACACGAGATGAGAATCTATCTAAAATAAAAATGGACAATAAGAAAAGATACCATTCAAGGAACAAAAGAAAAATATCAATTTTCCTCAGAGACGAGAATATATATATATACATGTATGTGTATATCTATACATACATACATCTACCCATCTACAGATACACACACACACACACACACACACACACACACACACACACACACAATTCTGCTCAGATGCCATTTCATCAGAAAGACTTCTGGACACTCACTCTAAAATGCTATGTCTTATTACTCTGCCTTATTTCAGTAGGGGAGAACAGCGTCAGAGAGTTGAGAATAAATTGAAATAAGTAATGCAGAAACTTTCTCTAGAACTGAAGAGCCCTTGGCGTTCCAAGCACAATGGAGGAGAACAGGCACCATCAAGCCAGTTGAGAAGTTTCAGAACTCAAGGACAAGAATCCTAAAAGTTTCCCCAGAAATAAAATAGTGATTTTTTTCCCCCTAAAAGATCAGCTATCAGAATGGCCTCAGACTGCTCCACAAAAGCATCTAGGCAAGAAGTGTGAAGTCCCGGAACCCTGTGTGTGTGTAGAAGGCCTGGAGCTCACTGGGCAGCAGAAGCTGACCTTCTCTGCTCAGTTACTAAGGAAGTACTTCAAGGAAATGGGGGGATTTCAGGCATGCAGTTTCTCAAAGACTTGTTCTCTCCTCTCATAGGATAAATCAAGAAAGAGGGTGACAGGAGACCCCAAATCAGACAAATAGCAAAAGAAAGTCTTAGGACTTGGGAAAGTGAATCAGCCAGTCCAGACTGAAGGGGACAGAGGAAGACAGGAGATCTCCGAGAAAAAGTGAGCCGGGGAAATGATCCAAATTCTGTAGTGGGTGGAAATCCTGAGGCTGTTGCAAAGTCTAAGACAATTGTTTGACATCCAGAATATCAAGCAAACAACTCACAACAAAACCAAGCCATCGTCAACCAACAACAGCCCAGGGTTTGGAGAAGCCGGCTCAGAAGCTAAGAAGACCCCTTTTGCAGAGGTCTGGAGTTCCGAGCCCAGCATCCCGGGACATCAGGTGGCTCAAATCCACCTGTAACTCCAGTGAGGGGGTCCGATGCTCTCTTCTGGCCTCTGTGGGTTCCTGCAGCCACAGGGATACAAATCCACAACACATATATGCAAAATTACAAAGAAAATAAATCTTAAACAACAACAACAACAAAAAACAACTAACACAGTTACAACAGGAAAGTATTCAGGCCTGGACTTGTGGTTGAGTGGTGGAGTTCTTGCCTAGCATGCTTGAAGCGTCAGGCCCTGGGTTGGAGAGTGGGGACAGGGAGGGACAGAGAGCGTCACTGTGGAAAGCACTAGCTGTTAATTTATGCAAGATTCATAACCATATTGAGTCGAGAAGAAAATCTACTTACCATTGGTCCATGACAAGAGAAGACAGGGTTCAGGCCTGTCTTTAGACATATGGAGGCAAACACCAGAAACCATGTTCACAGGATGATCTGGGTCACTCTGTGGTCAATGGAAAGTAGACTAAAGCGTCTTCAGTGCTCTTTGGCATTTTTGGTGTTTTCTGATAGGTCCTCATATGGCCCAGGCTGATCTGGAACTCACTAAGTTGCAGAGGCTGGCCTTGAACTGCCTCCCAAGTGCTAGGCTTACAGGAACACATTCCATACCAGCTCAGTTTCCAAGGGCTGCCCTTGGGGGCCAGAACAGAATTGCTCCCCAAGTCTGGTCAATCCGGGAAGCCTGGGTGACGATGTAAACTCTACTGTTCAGGGGTGGTGGGCAATGAACTAGAGTTAAAAGAGATAGTTTTAGATCTCACTTAAACACTTCTTGTGTCAGAAAGCTTTGTTATTATTTTTAAATTTCATCTTTGTGTTTGTGCATGTATGTGTACTGGTGTGCGTGTATGTATGCCTGTGTATGTGCGCTTGCACAGGTATGGGTACACGTGTGGGCATGCCCATAAAGGCCAGGCCAAAGCCTCTCCTGTTGTTCTTCAGGTGCTGTGCCCCTTGGACTTTTTTTGCGATAAGCTCTCTCAGCAGCCTGAGGCTCACCAAGCGGGTGAGCTGCAGGGACTCGCCAGTTTCTTCCTCAGCAGCACCAGGATTGCAGCTAGGCCTCCACACCTGCATCTTCTTCTCTTTCTTTTTCTTTTTTTAACATAGATTCTAGGGGATTGAACTTAGGCCCTTACCCACAAGGCAAACCCTTTACCAGCTGACACTATCATCCCAGCCCAGCCAATTGTCTGTGATAGCACTGGGTCTCAAACTCACTGGGTTCCCCCTCCGCCCGCGCTCCCTGAGGCACGAGGAGCACTGGTGTGCGGGTATACCCCCATGCCTGGCTACTGAAAATAACACATCTTCAAGTCCCCACACACTGGCCACCAGGGCTAACAATAGACACCACGACCACCATCCTGCCCTTAAGGGCTGAGGAGGGACGTGAGTCAGTGGGAACTCGGTTATTTAACAGCTATTTGCTGAGTACCTACTGTGTGCAGGAGCCTGATATTGAGCTGGGGAAATGCTGGATTGGTCTATTGCTGGGCTCCAAGTGGCCAGATGGACAGAGCAGATGGAGGAGGGGGGATGGGGAGGCGGGAACTCATTGGCATGTGGCAAAGGCCCAAACTCAAGCCTTGTGTGCTGTGTTCTGGTGGGGGAGGGGTCCCTGGTGTCTTTTTCACCAGCAGGGATGGGACTCCTGAGGATGATCTTCAGAGGACTGGAGTTTAGGTTCTGGAGGAGGGGACCTTGATAGAGACTGATTGGTATGTGTCCCAGAGGCTTCTGAGGCTAGTTTAGAGGCTGAGGGAACTTTAGGAAGTGATACCTACCTGGAGGAAGCAGGTCACGGGGAGGGAGCGGATCACCGGGAGCAGGCCCTTTGTGGGAGCATCAGCCCTGGTTCCTACCTGAGGACTTTCTGCTGCCTGGTGGACTGGTTGATCATGAGGTGAACAGTACTCCCTCACCACCTTGTACCCGAGCACACAGGGTCATGTGACCATGGACTGACCCATTCAAATCTGAGAGCCAGACTCAATCTTTCTTCCCTAAATTCAGGTAATCTGGTCACAGTGACAGAAGAATAATTAATTTGAGCTCTAAACAATGTCCAGGCCATTCATAGCCGCTCCTTTGCAGTTCATGAATCAGTGACATTCCTGAACAAATTCTGTAAACCTAAGCAGCCGTTTACTCACCGTGAAGACACAGAAAAGAAATCTCTGGGTGGGGGACCCTCAACTCACACCTACAATTATGTCACATACACAGATACGACAAAAGCAAGAATTAAAATCTCAAATAGAAGACAGTCATTAAAAGATTCTTAAGAATGGTGTGTGCGGTGTGTGTGTGCGTGTGTGTGTGTGTGTGCGTGTGTGTGCGTGTGTGTGCGTGTGTGTGTGCATGTGTGTGTGTGCGTGTGTGCGTGTGTGTGTGTGTGCGTGTGTAATGTCACAGTATGCACGAGGAGGTCAGAGGACTTCTGGCGGGGTCAGTGCTCTTCTCTCACCTCCGTGTGAACTCAGACCAGGCTTGCCCTGCTTAGCCATCTCAGCAGCCCCACAGCAGAGTCTTAAATTGCAGACATCTAACGTCTCTTATGAAGGAAAACCAAAACAAAACACTGTTTCTTCTCTTCTGCTTGTCACTCACTGTAGTTACCTCCGCTCTGGAGTAGACTCACACCTAAGCACTAATTGGTTTGAAGGCCTTCCCTGTGCCTGACTCCTGCTCAGGGCAGCCCCGATCTTTCCTTCAGGTTTTGTTTCTGCACCAGGATGGGCTCAGGTAAGCAGGGAACAGAATTTAGACCAGCTCTTGCCATGATGAAAGCAAGAGTTGAGTCCTCTTTCTTTACACCCTCAACTTAGTTTCCTTCCCAGCTGGGGCCCAGGAGTCCCGGCCCAGGGTCCTCCCTCAGGTTCTGCTCCGCCTGGCCTTCACCTCCTTCAGTTCTGGAGGTCCTGGGCTTGCTCACATCCCACTTCTTTCTTTTTCCCCCTTAAATCCTTTTGTTCGTTTATTTTGTTTCACGTGTATGATTGTTTTGCTTTCGTGTAAGTCTGCGCACGGTGTGCAAGCCTGGTATTCCGAGGTCAGAAGGCACTTGGGGCCCCTTGGAGTCAGCTCAGGACACACCCAGACAACAAATTCTCAGCCCGAAGGGAAAAGGAGGGGGACTGTCCCTGGGTTGAACAAAAGCAGACAGCAGCAGCAGGTGTCTCTGCAGAGTGGTTTTTAAGGGGAAAAGGGAAGTCTAGGCTAAGGTAGTAGGTAAGTCCCGATTGCACAGGTTAACCAACGTAGCCAAATAGTGCATTTTGATGGCTGGACCTTGGTGTTTTGTCTCAGGAATGAGTGAATAGTGGCCAAATAAGGGAATGGGCCTTGGGGGCTAGCTTTAGGACCGTAGTCTAAAGGTTTAGCAAGGGAGGGAAGGAGAAAGGGCAAAACCTGTTAGCACCATCTAAAGGTTTAGCAAGGGAGGGAAGGAGAAAGGGCAAAACCTGTTAGCACCAGTACAGAGCCCTTCAGGCACTGGATCCCTGGAACTGGATTTATGGGTGGTTGTGAGCTGCTGCGTGGGTGCTGGCAACTGAGGCCGGTCCTCTACAGGAACAGCTGCTCAGCCATCTCTCTAGCCCCATGTTCCTGTTTCCCCAGCTTCTTGGCTTGGACACCAGGACCTGTGGGTCCCTGGGTGCCCACAAAGCAGCTTTCCCACACTCTTCTTTCTGCTGTGAGGACGCGAACCAGTCTTCCCCAGTCTCCCAGACCTCCCAGGATCTCATTCATGACTGCCCCAGTTTCTGTCCCTAGCAGGCTCTTCCATGCTTCAGCCTGGGACCAGCATTCCTAGTCCTCTCTTGCACTTCCCTAGGCTCCTGAAGTGAACAGGCTGCCAGCAGGGCACCCTTCTTCCCCTAATCTTGATCTACCCTGTGCCTGCAGAGGCAACCTTGACACTTTCCCATCTTCCCTGCCCTGCTTGCTTCAGTCAAAACTCCATTGTTTCTTAGAAATGTTTGAGCAAGGTGTGGTGTCACTCACCTTCAATCCCAGAAGGAGGCAGGGGCAGGCAGGTAGATCTCTGTGAGTTCCAGGACAACCAGAGCTGTATAGAGAGACCCTGCTTCAAAAAGCCCAACACACACATACAGACACACTCACGCGCACACCCACACAGCGTCTGTTAGCTCCGATTGTATAACCCCACTGCCAATGTCTCTGCCTGGTGCTGGGCTCTCCTCACAAACACAGCATCTCTCTCCCTGAAGTCTCTCCCTTCCTGGCTCATGAAACTTCTGTTAGAGTGGAAGGAAAGACAGGCATGGGGTCACACCTTAATCCCAGCACTCAGGAGCCTGAGGCAGGAGCATTGTCACAAGTGGTAGAAGAGTCTCAGCAGCATAATGAGACTTGTCTCCAAAATCAAAACAAAAACAAGCAACCGCAAAAGAGTCACAATAAAAATAACAAGGAGTTTGAAAGAAAATACTTCTCGGTGCTGGTGAGGCTGCTGCTGGGTGGACACTGACTGGCTCAGAAGCTGGACTTAGCAAATCCCTCTAGAATACAGCTTGGGAATCATGCGAAGAACTTCAATGTATTCAGTCTTTGACCCAATAGTTTCATTTCTGAGAAGCTAAGGAAATAACCCATCTATGAAAATGTTTCGTGCTTTTATAAAAGCTTATTTATTACATCATTATTTACATAAGAAAAAATTAGAAATCACCTAACTACATTACAATAGAAGTAATTTGATGCTGTGTGCCTATTGTACAGCTACTGAAAAGGGCACTCGCAGGAAGAAAGGCAAAGTCAGTGGCGGTAAAATGCTCACAGTGGTTACTTCCAGCTAGTGAGATTATGGATGATTTTAATTTTCTTTGTAATTTCCTATATTTTCCAAATTTTCTACAATAAATCACTACTATAATTAGATGAGAAGGTTATCTTTAAATGATGTTCAGAATAAGTTTGTGGTAAAAGAGGGGGGAAAACCCAGTTGTATACCAAATTGTAAATAAGATACAGTCTGAGCACACACAAACAAGAGTGTAAAGAGATGGGCTGAGCTGTGTGTGATGGCATCCCAGGTCTCTGTGTTGATTTCACCATCATGAGTGCTTAGACACTCCCACTGTCTTCAGGACTTCATCCACACCCCTCAGCAGCTCACAGCGACCCCCAATGACTTTTTAAAATCTGAGCTATAAGAGGCTGGGGAGGTGGCTCAGCGGGTAAGGACACTTGAGGACCTAAGTTCAAGTCCACAGCACCCAAGCGATGCAAAGCTTGGCATGGTTGCGTGCACCTGTGACTCTGGTTAAGGGGACAAGAGCCAAGTGGTCTGAAGAGCTCGCTGAGCACCAGCCCAGCTGAAATGGTGGAGTTCTGGTTCAGTGAGACGTCATGCTTCCAGGAAACGCTGCAGAGAGTAGTGTAAGACTCTCGACTCCTGCTCTGGCCTCTACACGCATGAGTGCTGGCTTGCACACCTGCACGCTCACATGTGTGCACATTCTTGTGTACTCAAACATATCACAACACCCCCCATAGTACACCTATCACCACATCCACACACCCCAACACACACACCAAACACACTGCCCACACACCACACCACAATCCCATACAACACCACCTCTGATTGAGATATAATTCCCAACCATAACATCCATCCTTTCAGTACCTGAGAAATGGCTCAGAAATTAAGAGCACGGCTGCTCTTCATGAGGACCCAAGTTTAATTCCCAGCACCCACATGACAGCTCACATCTGTCTGTAAGTTCAGCTCTAGGGAATCTGACACCCTCACACAGACATACAGTCAGGCAGAACACCAATGCGCATTTTAAAAAAATCTGTCCTTTCATATGTACAACTGAGTGGTGCTTAACATCTTCTCAAAGTAGTACTTGCTACCAGTTAGCGGTCACTCCCCATTCCTCCCTGTCCACAGCTTCGCCAGCTGCCGCTAGTGGTACATTTCCCTATGCTGGACTTTTTGAGGGATCAAGGGATATGTGGCCCTTTGTCTGGCTTCTTTCAGGTAGCAGAATGTTTTCCAGGTTCATGCACGTGATGGCACGCACCAGTTCTTTCCTGTTGCTGAGCAGTGAGCATCCTGGTGAATGAATATACCACACCTGTTTTAACTGTGTGCCTGGACACACGGCACAGCCTGCATGTCATGTGGGGGTCAGAGTACTTTTGTGACGCTGGTTCTCCTTTTATGTGGGTTTGAGGTCAAATTCAGGTTGGTAGTTCTGCAAGCAATAGTTGCAGATTCCTCCTTTCTTTCCTCCTTTCTTTCCTCCTTTTTAAAAACAAGGTCTTGCTACAAAGCCCAGGCTGACCTGGAACTCCCAGGGAGCTTCGGGCTGCTGCCTCTAGGATTACAGCTCTGTGCCACAACACACGGAGCTCAGAGACAACGTCTGAGAGTTGGTTCTCACCCTTCTGTCTTGATTCCGAAGCAGGGTCTCTGTTTCTGTACTAGGTACTCTAAGCTTGGTGGCTTCTGGCCAGTTTTCCTTCTCCGTCTCCCATCGGCCCACGGAGTTCAGGGATTAGAGATGCAGCACCTTCGGCTACTGACAGGAGTTCTGGGACCCTTAGGCTTGCAGAGTGAGCACCTGCTGAGCTGTATCTCTCTGGCCCTACCTGTCTCATTTGAAAATCAGGTTACTTGTCTTACTATCTTACTATATTGTTGATGAGCTGTGTTTTTCCCATATTCTAGATGCCTGTTGGTTATCAGGCTAATAAAAACATAATCGTGTGCTCATTTTTCCTTCTCTGCTTCTTTCTTTCTTTCTTCTTCTTTTTTTTTTTGAGAGTATTTCATGTAGCCCAAGCTGGCTACCAACCTACTATGTAGACAACCTTATTTTTGTTCTGCCAATCTTCCCACCTCCATCTCCCAAGTGTCGGGATTCTAAGTGTGTACCACCACAGTGGGATCACTTCTTTGGTCTGTTAGAAACAGAAGCTTCAAATCTGATGAAGTCCAGCGCTCGCACTTTTAGTATATGCTCTTGGTGTCGTATTTAACAGGCGTTTACCTAATCCAGGGCCATAAGGATATGTATCTATGCTGTCTTCTGAGAAGTGTGTAGTCTTAGCATGCACAGGCAGATCTTTAATTAATCTGAATTAATTGTTGTACATGATGTGAGATAGGTGTCCGTGTCCACCTTTCTTCTTTCCCAGGGACCAAACCCTGTAAAAAGACCATTCCTTCTCCTCCCCATACTGAATTATCCACATCCTTATCACAAACCAATAGAGGCCAGATGGCATCTTACATTTTTATTTTATAAGTGTCTGCAGACATGTTTGCACACGTCCATGCAGTGCCCTCAGTGGCCAGGAAAGGGTATTAGGTCCCCTGCTCCAGTGACAGGTGGTTGTGAGTACCCCAGTGTGCTGGGACTCGAACTCTGGACTCCTGTAACAGTGGCTGCTGCTCTGAACCACAGAGCCATCTCTCCAGCCTGACATTTTGTTGTAGCTTCAGGCTCCCCTTCAGCTGGCCTATTCTCTCCACATTTGTGCAGGCTGCCCTTTTGCCTGACTTCTGGTCTTGGTGGCTGACATCCTCACCGTTTGGTCCCTACCTACGCGCACAGCCCTTCTCCCCTCCAGGCAGGCTGACCCCTGCCTACTCTGCTTCCATGGTGTTCTTGTTATTCACAAGTCTTCTTACTTTACGAAATCCCTAGGTTGCCTTCACAGTTCACACCTTTGCACAGGGATCCTCGTGCTGAAATCAGAGGTCAACGGCAGTGCTCATGGGCTCCCATCCCTCATATTCTCACCGTTCTCTTGGATTCTATTTTATTTTTAATTTTTGTTTGTGTGTGTAAGCCAAAGCATGATATCTTGTGTCTTTTCCCCAAAAAAGATTTATTTTATTTATTTAGGTGTATGTGTGTGTGGATATCCATGGAGGCCAGAAGACATCAGATCTGGATCTGGAATTACAGGCAGTTGTGAGCTGCTCAATGTGGGTGCTGGGCCCTGGGGTCTCTGAGAGTCGCGGTACTTTTAACTGCTAAGGTTTTCTCCAGCCTCCACATCTGTAGTCTCCACTGATGTTCTCCACATTATTTTTATTATTCTCGTATTTATTTGTTGATTTATTTTTAGTTTTTCGAGATAGAGTTTTTCTGCATAACAGCCCTGGCTGTCTTGGGATTTGCTTTGTAGATCAGGCTGGCCTCAAACTCACAGAGATCCACCTGCCTCTGCCTCCCGAGTGCTCATTATAGATGGTTGTGAGTCACCATGTGGTTGCTGGGAATTGAATTCAAGACCTCTGGAAGAATAGGCAATGCTCCTAACCTCTGAGCCATCTTTCCAGTCCACTTTAATTTTTTTAATTAATTGATTTTATTTTATTTGTATAAGTGTTTGCATATATATATAGCACCATGCATTCTGCTCCCACAGAGGCAGAAGAGAGGTAATAAGATCTCTAGGAACTCTAATTACAGACAATTGCAAGCCACCATGTGGGTACTAGGGACTGAACTCAGGTCCTCTGTAAGAATAGCAAGTGCTAGCCAGATGGTGGTGCATGCCTTAAACCCAGCACTTGAGAGGCAGGCGGATCTCTGTGAGTTCGAGGCCAGCCTGGTCTACAAGAGCTAGTTACAGGACAGGCTCCAAAGCTACAGAGAAACCTTGTTTCGAAAAGCAAAAACAAAAACAACAACAAAAGAATAGCGAGTGTTTTTAATCTCTCTGCGCCCCACCCCCACATTCTTACTTTTGAGACAGTGTCTCTCACTATTGATTAAGCAGGCTGCCTGGCCAGCACACTCTGGAGGTGTACTTGTGTCTGCCTCACTCCACACTGGCGTCACAGACACCGGCCACTATGCATGGACCTTATATTGGTGCTGGGGATCCAGATTCAAGTCCCCTTGCTTTACAGGTCCTTTACCGACTAGGTTGTTTCTCCAGCACCTCAGTAGAGTTTTGATTTGTATTCCTTGACTAAAGATGATCACTATTTTTTTCCGTGTACTATTTGAGAAGTATCTGCTCATTTTATTTTGTACTTTTGTACCTTGTTAGTTAGTTAGTTAGTTTGTTTGTTTTGAGACAGGGTCTCTGTGTGTATCCCCAGCTGGCATGGAGGTTGCTATGTGGACCAGGCTGTCCTTGAACTCACAGAGATCCGTCTGTCTCTGCCTCCTACATGCTGAGATTTAAGGTATATGCTACCATGCCTGGATCATTTTGTTATTTTCATGTTTAATTGTTTCAGGGGTGGGGTTAAGACAAGATTTAATGTACTCCAACCTGGCCTTAAACTCACAATTTAGCTGAGGCTGACCTTGAACTTCTGATCCTCCTGCCTCAACTATCCAGGTCCTAGGACTACAAGTGTGTCTCTATGACCAATCTTGTGTTTAAATTTTGTTGTTATTTATGTATTCTAGACATTAATTCCCATTGGAGGGAGAATTGGCATGGATCGTGGAAGTGCTCGCTCCACTCTGCTGATTGTCTCCTTTGCTGTGTAAAAGCTTTTAACTTTGATGTGATCCCATTTGTCAATCCTGCTATTCTTTCCTGTGTTATTTGAATCCTGATAAGAACATCTCCTATGCCTACATCCTTTAAAGAAGGCTTATTAGTGTGTGTGTGTGGGGGGGGCAGGTGTCAAGGAGGTGGGGGATGGTCAGAGGACAGAGTCAGCTCCTGGGAATTGAACTTGGGTTGTCAGGTTTTGCAGCAAGCACCTTTACCCACTGAGCCAGCTCATTGGCCCCTACTATGTTGAGATCTTGAAGTAGTTTTTCCTAGATGTTTCAGATTTCCAGGTCATATATGAAGGTCTTTGGTCTGCTTTCAGTTGACTTTTGCACAGAGTAAGAGATAGGAAGTTAGTTTCTGTCTTCTGCTTCTGAAAGCTCATTTTCTCAGTACAGGATACCTGCTGCCTTTTGATTCACAACACCTACCATGTCCTACATTCTTTGCACATGTGTGTGTATTTCTTTGTTTACTGCCTCTTCTTTAGTTAGAATAGAAGCTCTCCGGGGGTGGGGTTTTCTTTGTTGTTTTATGTTTCCAGGCTCTGGAATCCTGTTTGCATGTAGAAGGGACTTGGTATATATAAATTGATGATGCAATCCTGTTTGCATGTAGTAGGGCTCAGAACATATGAATTAACGATTCCATGAGAACGTACAAGGATGGAAAGGTGTTTGAAAAGTCCTCAAGCTTACGATGCGGGGGCAGGTGTTCCAGACTGCCCTAGTTGGGGGCCTATGGCTGTGGTTCGGGTACCAAAGCCAAGAGCAACTTGGGGAGACAGGAGTTTATTTCCTCTTGCAGGTTATAGTCTATCAGCAAGGAAAGTCAAGGAAGGAATGCAGGAAACTCATGACAGGAACTGTCTTAGGATCTCTATTGCTGTGAAGAGACACCATTCCCATGGCAACATTTCATTGGAGACTTACAGAATTCAGAGGTTCAGACATCCATCACGGCAGGGAGCATGTGGTGTGCAGGCCAACATGGTGCTGACAACACCTTGATCAGAAGGCTACAGGAAGTGGATTGTGACTCTGAGAGTAGCTTCAGCAAAGGAGACCTCAGAACCTGCCCCACAGTGACACACTTCCTCCAACAAGGCCACACCTACTCCAACAGAGCCACACCTCCTAGAGGCAGAAACTGATTGGTGTGGGAGAATTGTCTGTATTCTGTCAATCATATTTTAATAAAACGCTGATTGGCCAGGCAGGCAGTATAGGCGGGAAAGCCAGACAGGAAGTAGGGGTGGAGCAAAGAGACTGGGAGTATTCTGGGAAGCAGGAAGCTCCCTCCACCATTCCTGCGGAGACCACCGAAGAGGCATCATGTAACCTGCCCAGCTGAGAAAGGTACTGAGCTGTGTGGCTAACGTAGATAAGGATAATGGGGTAACATAAGTTATAAGAGCTAATAAGTAGCCTGACCTAATGGGCCAATCAGTTTATAATCTTATGGAGTCCTGTGTGTGATTTTTCCTTGGGAATTGTCGGCTGTGGGGTGCCGGGCAGGACAGATACCCCAACAAGCCGGCCCTCCTGTTACAACTAATGATACGGTGGAGGGGTGCTGCTTACTGGCTTCCTTCTCGTGGCTTGCTCAACCTTGATGTGGGATCCTCCCATATGCTGTGAATACCTTTGGTTAATAAAGAAGCTGCCTTGGGTCTATTGCAGTACAGAATATGGCAAGGCGGGAATTCCAAGCAGATAGAGGAGAGAGAATAGGTAGAGTGGGTGAGATGCCATGTAGTTGCTGCAGGAGACTGACATGCCAGAACCTTGCTGGTAAAACACAAATAATAGAAATGGGTTAATTTAAGATGTAAGAGCTAGTTAAAGATATGCTTAAGCTATTGGTCAAACAGTGTTGAAATTAATATAGTTTCTGTGAAATTATTTCAGATCTGGGCAGACAGGAAATGAAAGAGCAGCCTCCAACTACAAAACAGTGCTCAAAGTGGGGCAAGAATTTCCACATAAAGTCTAAGAAAGCTTTAAAAAAAGGTTTCTAGACCCACAGAAACAGGGGTCAAGTGCAGCTTTTTGGTAACAGCATTTTTTTTTAAAAGATAGGATAGGCTCTGCTTTCTGTCAGCAAGCAGGGGTGCCATGGTTCCTTTAAGAAATCTGGTTGCATGAACAGCTCTGGCTCTTTCAGGAGACTGAGCTTTAAATGGGGTTTATAAACAGACTGCTATAACGTGCATAATGACAACATAGACCCGCTGTGTGCCTGGCAATGGCTCGCTCTGGACAGACCTCCGCCACATTGGACTGGGCAGAGTCAAAAGGCAAAGCAGCCTTAGTTCTAGCCACACTGCTTAACATTTTAAGAAGTGGTTCTGGTTAGAAAAAGATTACAGATACACAATAAAGACATATTGAGATGGAAAAGACCTCTAAATGGCACAGTTTGGATAAATGTACATAGGCTTGGGAAAAAGAAGAAATAGTTATTTTTTATATATATATATATATATATATATATATATATATATATATGTAAATGGTTTGAAAAACTAAAACAAAGTCTTTAAAGAGAAAGAGTTCAGACAGTCATAAATTAAAGGAGTAAAGAAAAATAAGCCACGTAAAGATGGAAAATACACAGAGAGTCTGGATTATGAATATTATTGTGTTTTCTTTGAATTTTTTGACTGTGAATGAGCTAAGAACAGAGAAGCATTTCATTGTATGAGCTGCCAAGCTAAACCAACATATATACTCTAAAGGTATCTTGACTTCAAAATTTGGGTCTAAGGATATGTTGCTTTGGAAAAGAGGTTCTGTTTTGTTTCCACAAAGGATGAGAACCTGTGAATTCCTCCAAACTAATGTGGTCTGATGAACCAAGATCCTCTGAAAGGTCTCTGTGAACTCCCAAATACTTTGCCCAACAAGAAGTAGGAAGCAGTTTGGAGAGAACTTTGCCCAAATTCCCAAATATTGTTTATAAATTTAAAGGGGGATATACTATAAAGATGAATACTTTGTATTGGTATGGATCTTGGTTTATTGATATAAATTTAAAGTCAATTTTGTTATATGTATATTTCTGCTTTTGATTAAGGTATTGTCTTTGTGCAGTCCATTTAAAAATGTAATATATAATTAAGAAATAGTGGTTAATAGATAGTCATCTATAATAGTTAAGCCTGTAGTCATGTTAGTTAGGTTATATATATATATATATATATATACAATATACATACATATATATGCATATATGTATGTATATATATATATTTCAGTTAGATAGATAATCTTCAAACATTTCAAAGACCTACAGAATATGGCATTTAAAATGTTTTAAAAATTTAGGACTTTTCATGACAGTAAGACAGGTCTACTCCTGGCAGCACCAATAACTTCAAAGAAAGATGGGCATTGAAGAGGCTCCTTATGGAGCTTGTTAGCCATTTGGGCAAAAAACTGCTCTTGCCTGGACTGCTTGATGTTGTGCTGTATGAACTGGACATGCAAGACCCACAGAAAAATAACTGAGGTTGCTTAAAGAAGGTGAGACAATCCTTCAGGGTTCCTGCTTCATGGAAAAGTCTGCCAGACGTTCTGCAGGACACAGAAAAAAGTGACTGACAAATTACCAATATAGTTGGAACTCTCTTTAAAATTTCTTGCTTCATGGAAAAGTCTGTTGGATACTATGGGCCTGTAGGCTGAAGATGGGTGCCCTAATATTACAGAAGAACTTTGGGTGACTGTCTAGGCAACAAGATGTCTCTGTCAATTCTAAAGTTTTGGAAGTTGTTTACAATGCACTTCCTGTTTACTTAGGTAATATTATATCCTTCTGGAGTCTTTGATGGAGTTGAAGAATAGATAATTATAATTAATTTTCCTTAGTTATGATAAAAGATAAAGTAGATATAAATATTGTAACTATAATTCTTGCTTGATAACTTTTGTCATGTATAATTTTACTATGTTAAAGTTAAAACCTTCCTTTTTATTTAGATAGAAAAGGGGAGGTGATGTGGGATTCCCCTCTGTATGCTGTGAATTCCATTGGTTAATAAAGAAGAAGTTTTGGGCCTATTGCAGCACAGAATAGGGCAAGGTAGGAATTCCACGCTGATAGAGGAGAGAGAGAGAGTAGGCTGCGTGAATGAGACGCCATGTAACCACCGCAGGAGACAGTCATGCTGGAACCTTGCCGGTAAACCACGAGCCTCATGGTGAATTATAAAATAATAGAAATGGGTTAATTTAAGATGTAAGAGCTAGCTAAAGATATGCTTAAGCTATTAGCCAAACAGTGTGGCAATTAATATAGTTTCTGTGTGATTATTTCAGGTCTGTGCAGACAGGAAATGAAAGAACAGCCTCTGACTACACAACCTGCCTTCTTATAGCACCCAGACTATCAGCCCAAGAGCGGCACCACCCACAGTGAGCTAAGTCAGTCATCCACCAGGAAAATGCACCATCGGTTTGCCCACATGCCAATCTGGTAGGGGTATTTTCTCACTTGAGGCTCCTTCTTCCAAAATGACTCTAACTTATGCATGAAACAGACCAAAGACATGTGCAAAGGTCTTGAGACTAGAAGGTAGTGTTGAACTTGCTAAGCTGAGAGAAGACCAGTGTTGGAGCACAGACATGAGAGGAACCTGGTGCAAGGTGGGCAGGAACCAGGCCTTGCAGAGTCTGAGGGAGCACAGTCAGGCTCTGTCCTTGGTTGTAAGAGCAGAGGAAATCCTTGGCCACAAGGCAAGACATTATTAAACTGACATTTGGAAAGCCCCCCCCCCATTCAATTATCATTGCTAATGATGATGGGGGAAATGCTTGCATCTGTACAGCACAAAACATGCTTTCCTGTCCTCCATGCTAGCCTGTGTATTGAATTTGTCAGCAAAGTCTGCCAGACATGAAGACAAAGTACTCTCTTCATGGAGGATCTGTCCCCTGAATCCCAATCAGGTCACATGGCCAGACAAAGGATATTTAAAAAATACACACAAAGATACATATTCTAATCGCATTTAATTATGCATTTCACAAATGGCCTCAATTAAGACACCGTCAAGACTGCTGCAGATAGTTAGAGAAAAGGTGTTTCTGGAAGGGAGCCCCCTTCCCAGGCCCTGTCACTCTTTAGAGAGTTGTGTGTGCTAACATTCTGAGGCTGGAGATCCAGTCTGTCAGGACACTAATCTAAAAGTCAACCAAAGTTATCTCTTAGAAAGACGATGAGACCGTCCTGTGATTCCAGGGATGACTCATATGGTGGGGTGGGCAGGAAGGTCTGAGACCATTATCCAAGAGGGGCCCAGGGCTCAGGGTTCGTTCTCTCTGAGTGAGTGTTCCTTCAATGAGCTATCAACTGTAAACTGGAACTCAGGTATGGACACAGATTTTTATGTTTGGGAAAGATACTGGGGAGATGTAGCTCAGCTAGTAAAGCGCTTGCCTAGCATGCTCAAAGCCTTGGCTTTAATCTCTAGCATCACACAAAACCAGGTGTGTTGGCGCATGTCCATAATCATAGCACTGAGGTCATGGAGGCCAGTTTGGAATACACGTGATTCCATTTCTAAAACAAAACTAATTCTAAGAAAGGAATACATGACACTCATGAAGATGCTAAACTGCATCCATTTTGGAGACTAGCAGGCCTGGATGCAGGGACTAGGTGTGGCCTTGCCAATTGACTGATGCGCTTGAGAATTCTTCTAGAACTCTCCTGGGGAAAAGTGAGAAGAGAGGGAGGCTTTTGGGAGAAGGGTTAGAAAGAAGTGGGGCAGCCTCTGGGGCCTGGAGTATGTGTGGCAACTAGCTGTCAGAACTGGGAACATCAGTGAGTCATGCTCCCCTCTGAGGTGTTAGGAGTCACGGAAGGACTGGGAAGCAAAAGTTTGAGACTAATTTCTGAACTGCCTTCAGGTGGGAGAAGGCTGTTTTCTGAAGCCGAGAGCTGCTTGTCCCTTCCACAGGGAGGAAACTCTTTCCCACACCGGAAGTGGATTTTAAGAGCTTTTCAGTTTAAATGTGAGAATCACCAGATTCTGAGGCTGGCTTTCCTATTGTCCCAGGAAGACCCAGATCTCTGAGCAGGAGGCCTTAGAGCTGGGTAATCCTATCTGAGATATGCTATCCTGATCCACCATGCTCCTTTCTCCACACCTTGGGCAACAGTGGACTACCAGCATGACCCTTGGATGGAGAGTTGGGAAGAGAGGTCGGCCAGTAGTACTGCCATGACCAGAGTACAAGGACCTGAGCCTGATGCCAGAGATCAGGTGAGAAAGGCGGTCATGATGGCGTCAGTTATAAACCCAGTGTTGGGACTCACTGGCCAGTCTCTCCAGCATAATTGGCAGATAGCAGGCCACTGAAGAGACCCTGCCTCAAAAATAAGGTAGCTGGCACCCAAGGAACAATACCCAAGGCTAACCTTTGGTGGACACACATGCATGCATGTAGGTGTGCACTTCCCTCCAAACATACACACATAGAACACACGCATCGATCAATGAATTAATTGGATTCTCATCTGGTGTGGTGGTGCACATCTTTAATCTTAGCATTCATCAGGCAGAGACACACAGATCTCTGAGTTCAAGGCCAGCCTGGTCTATATAGTAAGTTCTACACCAGCCAGGTCTACATTCAGACCTTACTTCAAACAACCAAAAGAATCTTCAGATGGTGAATAGTGACCATGACCTCCCTCCCAAAGGGTGGGTCTGGGCTTCCTTTTAGTTGCTTACTCTGCCCTCTTTTTCTTAATGAAGGTTAGGTTCCAGAAATTTCTCCGTTTTCCAAACAGTCCTCCAATAATCCAAAAGGGATGTTTGAGCTTTCATGGCCTCCTTCCTGTCTTCTGAGTCTAGTGAGCTCCAGCATTGCTTCATTCATAGTGGAATTCCTGGGCACCCACCCTCTGCCAGACCTAGAGGCAGACAAAACTGCCAGGCATGAGCGCCATTTTGGCTGTAGTCTTGTGCCAGGATGGAGAATAATTCCTGAGTTTTGTGAGGCCCGAGGCTTAAAGGGTATGGGAAGACATACTTTAAGGAGATTACAGAGTCACGAAGGAAAGGCCTGTGTCCTATCCAGTGACATTTGGCAGGAGGAAATGGATGGCTGAAGGGAGACCATTGTACAAAGGACAGCAGCTTAGCTGATTGCTCTTGGTGTATTTTGCAAGAAGACGTGACTGTGTAAGCCTATCACCGGAGACACCGTGAGAGCGTTGGGAAGGGCTCATGTACCTGGGTCTCTGTCTCTTTGGTCCTCTTCTCCCCAGGGAGGAATAGGAGCGATGGATGGTTCCTAGAACGCCCTTGACTTCAGGGAGGACCTTCTTTTGATACCCAACACTGCATGCCATCGAGTCTCCCTCACAGCACTATGAAGTTAATAGTGTCTTAACTTCATTTTCCTGAGGAAGAGATTGAAACCCTAAGAAGTTGGGCACTTGTCATGCAGAGAAAGTGTGGCAAGCAAGGCTTTAAGCCAGGTTATTCCGAGCCCAAAGTACACCTCTAGCCTGTTCTTGGCCCCAAGTACCTTGAGGTTCTTCAGAGGAGAGAAACACACACAAATGTTCCTTCAGTCCATCCAGTCTCTGGAATGCTTCTTCCTCATGTGCAGAACAGTCCTCTCCACTCTCATAAACAGCACTACACCGTTGTTTTATTTTTAGCTATCTGTGTGTCTCTTGGTGTATGTGCATATGAATAAGACTGTCCACACAGGTCAGAGGAGCCAGACCCCCTGGAGCTGGAGTTACAGTTGGTTGTGAGCTGCCTGATGTGGGTGCTGAGAACCAAACTCTGTTCTTTGTTCTTAAGCTATCTCTCCAGCTCCTCTCCAGCCTTTTCATCTTTTGACATATGTATTTATTTTCTGTCCCCGCTGATGTAGGATGTCCTTCTGTATGTGCGTTGCTTTATTGGTTGATGAATAAAGCTGTTTTGGCCAATGGCTTGGCAGAGGGAAGCCAGGTGGGAAATCTGAACAGAGATAAAGAGAGAGAGTGGACATAATCAGGGAGATGCCATGTAGCTGCCAACGGACACATCAGAACCTTAGGAACCTTACAGGTAGGCCACTGCCCCGTGACAATACACTGATTGATAGAAATGGGTTAATTTGAGATGTAAGAGCTAGCTAGGACTACACTAGAGTCATTGGCCAAACAGTGTTGTAATTAATATAGTTTCTGCATGATTATTCAGGCCTTGGCGTCTGGGAAATGAACAAACAATCTCCTACAACACCCCACCTCTCTTGCAAAGGTGTGGGTCTTGTGGGGAGAGGGACCTGTGTGTTTTGTAGCTGTCATATGCCCTGTATCTAGGATACTGGTGATGCAGAAAGCATTTTGTATGTAGGTCTTGAAGTAACTAATGAATTAACTCAGCAGTTATGGTACAAAGCTGGTGTTGGCAAATACCTGAAAAAAGTCACACTTGACAGGTATTCAAGTGGTTAGAAGATTGAAAAGCTTCCAGACCAGGGAACTGGAGGCTGCTGGAGAAGGATGGCTAAGCATGCGTGTGTGTGTGTGTGTGTGTGTGTGTGTGTGTGTGTGTGTGTGTGTATGTGGCGGGGGAAGGCACAGGATGGTGGCGGTCCAGCAGGCGGCTTGGCATGCCTCCCAGCCTTGTCAGCCTCCTTGGATGTGGGCCTCTGTGCTATATTCACACATCATCTAAGTGGGCTCTTAAACTCAGGCACCAGCTACCCAGGGATGCTATGGTCTCCTTCCTTGGAGATCTTTAAAAACAGTCAGAAGCGTCTAACTGTCCCATATTGTTTAGGAAGGGAAGTGCTGGCAATGTTGCTTTTACAGTGTGTCAGAAACTTTGACTGTCCTCCCATGCAGTGATGTTGGGGATTCTGTGAGATTGCCTGTCTTCCTTTGACGCCCTTTTTGCAGCTGGGGAAAGGTCAGGGATCCTCTGGTCTCCGACTACAGAGCCTGTAGTCTTCTTGGTACTCTGGAGGCTCTGGCAAATTTTTCTTGTAATCCATCCTGTTTTCAAATGCAAGACTTTCTAGATTAGAGTAGTACGTGGTACTCTAAGAGACTGACGTTAGGTACCAGACTTGTAATAACAATGGTGGCAGGGGCTGGAGAGATGGCTCAGCAGTTAAGGGCCCTGGCTGTTCTTCCAAAGGACCTGGGTTCGAGTCCCAGGATTCACAGCATAGTATGAGCTGTAAAATTAATTCTAGGGGATTTGACACTTTCTCTAGCCACCATGGGCCCAGCACACGTGGCACACAGACACACATAAATCTTACTAAAAGAGCAGAGATGGAAAAGGTGACTGTAGTCATGTGACTGAGTCATTGACTTTAGAGCAGTGTTTTAAAGGCAGGGGTTTAGATTGGGCCCATGCTCCCCTTCAGGATCACTTCATTCTTATTTGTGTGTCTGTGCGGGTATGTGTGTGCGCACACACCTGTGCCTGTGTATGTGACGACCGCAGGTAGATGGCGGTTTTTTCCCCACTCTCCTCCTTAGTTCCCATCATTATTTTATTATTCTGTATATGTGTGTACATATGTGTGTATGTGAGTGAATGTGGGTGCGCACATGCTACAGCCTGTGTTGAAAGGTCAGAGGGCAACTTCTGAGAATCGTTCTTTCCTTCCACCATGGAAAGATTTTCAGCTCAAGTTGTCATGCTTGAATGGCAAATTCATATCTAGTGAGCTGCTTCAATGGTCCTTAACCTTATTTGATTGAGACAGGGTCTGTCGCTGAACCCAGAGCTTGTTGATTCATTGAGGCTAGCTGGCCCGAGTACCTCAGAGATTGACCTCTGTCTTCTCAGTGTTGGGGTTACAGATGTGAGCCACCACCATGGCCTTTTATTAAGTTTGAATACTGGGGATCCAGCCTCAGGAACTCATGCTTGTAGGGCAAGCACTTTTCTGACGGCCTGACTTAGTGTTTTTCTGTTTACAGAGAAGTCGTGTGAGTGGCTGTAAACTGTGTCCCTTACAGTTTGTAAGTCTGGGAGTGAGCATTACAGAGGTCACCTGAGGTCACTGCGGTCCCAGTGCAGGTGCTGTTCCATGATCGCAGGAATGACTTGGCACACTCCCTGGGCAGAGAGACACAGACAAGGAAGACGGCAGGGAGGGAGGCTGCCTCAACTTGACCTCTTGTTCCTTGTAGTAGAGAAGCAGTGTGGGGTTGACACCAGACACCCTGGGTTCACAGCCAATCCCTTGCTGGCTGTGAGAAGGAGTCCCTTTCTATCTTTCCTTCTCTCTCTCTCTCTCTCTCTCTCTCTCTCTCTTTCTTTCCTTCCTTCTTTCTTTTTTCTGCTCAACAGTCATGAATCACATAAACAGAAAGCAGCTGTAGCCTGAGCTGAGTGAGCTCAGACCCCTGAGCAGAGCTGAGCTCTGCAGAGCTCCTGCCACTCCCTCTTTCCCACCCTCTGGACAGGGTGCTTTAGTGGTCACTTTCATTGTGGCACTAGCCCTTGAGGCAGGAGTCTTTCTGAAGCAGATATCCAGAAACGCAGGATAGTCACGGCTAACTCTGCGTCTCGGCTCATGAGTCTGTAAAATGAGCTGATGATACCTCCTCACAGAGGCTTGTGTGTAGGGAACAGCGCAAGGCCCGAGTGAGTGCGTATTGTTGACATAGGCATCGCCATGTTGAGCACGCCAGGGCCTCAGTTCCATGGGAGTGGAAAAGCTTTGGGATGGCAAAGCTTCCCTTGGGAGTCCAAGTGGGAGGGAGTGACCAGTGTGTGCAAAACCTAGGAACAGCAGCTTCCTCCTCCCAGATGGTTAGAACCCGAACTGCTCACCTACAGAGATCTACTGAGATCTAAAACCCTCCCCCGCGCTGTGCACAATAAACATGTTGAGGTTCGGTAGGGTAGTAGCACACCCTACCTGACCCCAGCTTTATTGTACCTGGGTCTGTGTACCTGACCTTTCTTCATTCCCTTACCACCCATTCTCAGGGTTCCAGGACCCAAACCTAGTGGATCTTAGCACTTGCTATAATGTACAAGCTGACCCATCTAAGCTGGTGTGTGCCCAAAGGCTTCAGTCTCTAGTCAAATGTTCAATATTCCTTTTTCAGTTGGTTCATGTTAACTTTTATTTACCCAATTATTAATTCCAGCGTACTACTTTAAAAGGAAGAGAAGAGAGAAAAGTCCAAGCATAGTAGGGCATGCCCATATTCCAGCACTTGGCAGGCTGCGGCAGGGTGAGTCTGAGCTCTTGGTCTAGGTTACATAACTAGGTCTTAACTCTAAATAAATAAATACAGCTATAGCAATGTCACTAGCCCCCTTAATTTCCTTCCTTCCTCCCTTCTCATATATGGCATGTGCTTGTAATCCCAGCCCTGGGGAGGTGGAGACAGGAGCATCCCTGGGGCTTGCTGGCCAATCAGTTCAGCCAAATTAGTGAACTCCAGGTTCAGTGAGAGACCCTGTCTCAAAAACCAAGGTGAAGAGGAAGAAACCCTCTTTGCCTTGAATGAACACGAACATACACACACTACTTATTAAACAAAAATAATAAACTCTTCTCTGCAAGCATGGCTGCAGTAAGAGAAAGCCTGGGAAGTGGTCACACCTTTGATCCCAGCACTTGAGGCGCAGAAGCAGGGGCATCATTGTGAGTGTGAAGGCAGCTTGCTCTATATATTTGAGTTTCACGAGAGCCAGAACATCATAGAGAAACCCTGTGTCAAATAAAGGGAGGAGTGGAGGGAGCGGACACAGTGCTTTTCTTCTGTAAGAAGACGAGGATTCTCCCTTTGAGATACATGACCAACAAATAATAATTTTTTTGATATCTTTTTAATACATCCTATTAGCTTAGTCACTTTCCTATTGTGAGCATGACCAAGGCAACTGACAGACGGAAGAATTTGTTTGAGGCTCCCAGTTCTGAAGTGACAGGAGCCCGTCACCACCATGGGGAGTACAGCGGGCAAGTCACGGTTCAGGAACAGCCAAGCAGAGGTCTTTTTGAGGAGGGCAGGAAGCTTTTGAAACCTTAAGCCTGCCCCAGGGGCACACCTCCTCCAACAAGGTCACACCTCCTAATTCTTCCCAAATAGCAACCATCTGGGGACTAAGTAGTTAAGTGCCTGAGACTTATAGGGACCACTCACTCAAACCACTGCGCATCTTACTGGATAAGACAAGATCTTACTGGATAGACCAGACTGACTTCAAACTCAAAAATTCCTTAACTGCCACCTCCTGAGAGCTGAGATTAGGGGTGCAACCCCACATCCAACTCCTTAACGACTTTTAAGTCTCATCAGGAAACTGGGTTGCCCAGCACACCCTCTTCATGGGCTCATGGAGGATGAACTTCCTGCAGTATTTGCCTAAGCCAAACAAAACTGCAAAGGTTACATCTCTTGCAGGGAAAACCATTAGACTGTATTTCAAGACTTCATCGAGTACATTTGGAGTTCCCTGTTCTGGTGTACTCAGGTCGCCCTCCCCTCGTTAGGGCCTACTGTATCTAACACTGCCACAGTTAATGAAAATTTCTGCAGTTAAACACGCACGTGGCTTCCCCCTCTCCTCCGGGGTGTGTCCTGATCCTGCAGCATGGTTTGACAAATATTTGTTAAGTGCCTCTTATGTGCAGGTTTCTCCTTACAAACTTCATTGTTGAGAACTCATGTTGAACTGCAGAGTTTTGTATCCCCCCTTTCGGCAAATCTGATTTGATTGTCTGAAGAGGGAGGGAAGGAACCACGGCTGAAGGGGAGCTTCCAGTGGCTTTGCGCATAAACATTTTACAATTTAAACATGAAAATCAGCAAAAGTGCTTCCCCACCCCCCCTTTTTCTTTTTTAAACTGTCTGTGATGGCTTTTCTAGCAGAGCAAAGAGATTGTCAAAGAAAGGTCTTAGGGGTGGAGCGGTGGCTCGATGGGTGAGGGTACGTGTCACCAAGGCTGGTGGAGGACGAGAACTGGCTCCCACAGGTGGCCTCTTATTCTACATGTGTGCCATGTTATGCTCTCCCAAATTGCCACAAAAATAAATTAATCCTTAGATCTCTCTCTCCCTCAAAAAGTTCTTAGGTTCCAAGCAGTAGAGGCACATGACTTTAATCCCAGCACGTGGGAGGCAGAGGCAGAGATAGACACGTCTCTGTGAGCTCAAGGCCAGCCTGATATACAGAGTTAGTTCCAGGACAGTCAAGGCTACACAGACACACCCTGTGTTGAAAACAAACAGACAAAAAAAAAAAAAGTTCTCAGGGTAAGTCTGGGCAACTTAGCTTTCAGGGTTTGTGTTGAGGAGGAAAAGCCATAGTCCCAGCCTGGGCCTAGATGTCAGAGAAGGCACTACCTTCAAGACAGCAAGAAGAGAAAGAAAAGCTTCTAGTCAGCATAAGAAAGGCACAACACAGGAGCTGAGGAGAGGACTCGGTGCTCTAGAGTGCTGGCTGCACCTCCAGAGGATCCACATTAGCCCCAAGCACCACACAGTGACTCACAAGCATCCAGGACTCCAGTTCTGGAAGCACCACAGAAGACAAAAGACACACATAAAATAATGAAATACATTAATTAAAAGAAAACACCACAATCAAAAGTCTTAAAAATGACCATACTCTTGGAATTGATCCCAAGGAAATAAACTGGGCAAAAATAAAGATTTATCCATAGGAGTAGTAAACTCAACATTGTTTATAGCAATGAAAACCAGACCAGGAAATAATCTAAAAGTCCAATCAGAATGGATTGATTAAGGCTGGCCTGAGACCTGTTCCGCGTCCTGCTATGATGGAATACCATGCAGACATTAAAAACAGTATTGTGATGTTAGGGCTGTCAGCCAGGGTTCATGGTTCAGGGAATTTCTGAGCTCCCGTGCATAACTGTTGGGGATGGAAGGAAGATTCTTAGGGACTCTCAACTAGAGAAATGACCCAAGAAAGCAAAGCAGTAACTGTTGCAGGAGGTAATCCAAGCACAAAGGTGTTGGCAATGTATTACTAATGGAGAGGGTGGGAGGGAGAGGTGGAAAGTGAGTATAATATGACCCTATTTTTATTAACAGCACACACATGGACACGTATGTATAGGAAGCACACACATGGACACGTATGTATAGGAAGCACACACATGGACACGTATGTATAGAAAGCAACACCAAAGTGTCACTCACCAAAGCAGTAATCGTGGTGTGTTGGCTACTTCCCACACGACTGTGACAAAGCACCTGACGGCACAAGCTTTAAGGAGAGATTTTTGGTTCCCATTTTCAGTGGTGTAGTCTGTCCCTGGTAGGGGGAGGTATGGTGTCTGGGGAGGGTATGGTAGGGGGAGGTATGGCATCTGGGGAGGACATGGTGGAGGAGGCATGGTGTCTGGGAGGCCATGTTAGGAGAGGCACGGCATCTGGGGTGGCTCAGTGATGGGAACTTGCGGAAATGTTTAGTCACGTCTTGGTGAGTCAGGAGGCAGAGAAACAGCCTAGAAGCAGAGGCCAGGCTACAGCCCTTGGTGGTAGCCCATCCTCAGGCCAGCTGGACTGGTTTTAGACTCACTTAGGAGACACGCCTGTAGGTGTGTCTGTGAAGGTGTTTCCAGAGAGGATTAGCTGAGGAGCGAAGACCCACACTGACTGTGGGCTGCTCCCTGGCCCAGCAGTGCAGAGAAGGAAGAAGAGGAGCACAGGGGGACCGGCTGCCTCACTTCCTAGCTGCCACCATGCCTTTAGCACCACGATGACCTGTAGCCTCAGAGTGTGTTCTCAAGAGAGTCCTTCCTCTCTGCAGTTGCTTCTTGTCAGGAATCTTTCCACACGGAACAAGAAAGCAACTAATATGACCTGGAAGGCCCATATGACACACTGTGCCCTCCATCCCAAAGGTTTCACAACCCCTCCAAAGCAGAACCAGTTGGGGATCAAGATTCAACTCACATGGGCCTTTGGGGGAAACGTCCAACGTAAACCACGGCAAGTGGTGGTGTCTGGAAAAAAGGGTTATGAAACGTTATCATTATTTTTCTTTGTCACAGGATCTCACTATTGCAGTCCACACTGGCTTTGAAGTCATGTAGTTCAGGGTCTCCCCGAATTCCTGACCTTTCTCAGATTCCTAAATCTGGGATGATGGATGTACACTACAATGGTGGAGATTCGCCTCTGCCGTTTTCCCCTTGGCTTCAGAGCTAGGATCTTAGGCTGGCCTCCAACTTACTGTGGAGCTGAGTCTGACCTTGGACTTCTGACCCTCCAACCTCCAGTTTCTGGGATTTGCAGGTGTGTGTGCTGCATCCGATTTCGTCAGTGCTAGGGATTGAACCCATGGCAAGTGTATGCTGGGTAACTGAGCTACAGCCTCAGAGCCTCAGGTAAAGTTTCTGGAATTATTGCTAGGAATACATGCTGCTGTTGGATCAAGGGACCTGAGACCACATGGCTTATACTTTAACTTACGGCCTAAGGGATCCCTAGTGACTTTCTTTCGTTTTCGAGGCCTTTATTTCCTTGTTTGTAAAGTAGGTTTAACAGTTCTGATGGGTAGTTGTGAAATGCCAGGGCTTGGCATGGGGAGGAGCTCATGGAAGGCCGACTGTCATTAGCAATGTGGCATAACAGACATGCGTGGGCAAAGACGCACTCAGTTTTAAGACTCATTCCCTAATGTTTCCCTTCTCTAAACTTTATTTTTCTTATTTGTAAAATGGATACAGTAATACCAACTTTGCTTTAGCAAAGGAGAGAAAATAGAGACGTTTCAGAGTGTACATCCCGGGTATAGCAGTGGCTTAAGGAGTAGCTAGAGAGATGGCTCAGCAGTTAAGCACTTGTCACTCTTAGTTCAGAAGACCCAGCAGCAATAGAAGGCAGCTCACAAGTGTCCATAACCCCAGCTCCAGAGTCCAGCACCTTTTCCTGGCCCCTCAGGCACCAGCATGCATATGGTGTACATAAATTCATACAGACACATGCACATATGTATGCATAAAACAAATATTAACTAACTGATAACGCTTCAGCCAGAGACTGGCAGCATCCACTGAGCCTCAGGTAACCAGCGCTGCAGGAAGGAAGCTGGCCTAGCTCGTCTCTGAGATTATAGAGTGTTACCTATGGCTTTATTATTTTGTACTCGTCCTAGGATGAGTCATTCTTGTTTTTCTCTGTACCAAACAGTTTATCTGCTCTTTCCAGAACTGAAATGCTGACAAGAAAGTACAGCATATGGAAGAGGGCTTTTAGGAGCTGCCATAACTTAGCCAGGCTCTCCTGGTTCCCTGGTTCCTGCACACAGTACTCACCCTTATTAGCATATGACCCTGAGGAAGCTATCTTCTCTTCAGAAGTTTTATGTGATATGTATCTATATGGATTGGGTATAATGGCACAATACACACTTGTGACCCCAGTGCTCAGGAGGCTGAGGCAGGAGGATCTAGAGTTGGAGGTCAACCCCTGAGGATCCACTAACAAATCACACAGAACATTTTTAATAAATATTCTTTTTAAAAATTGATTTATTGCTGGGCGGTTGTGGCACACACCTATAATCCCAGCAACTGGGAGGCAGAGGCAGACAGTTCGAGGCCAGCCTGGTCTACAGAATGAGTTCCAAAACAGTCAGGGCTGTTAGACAGAGAGACCCTGTCTCAAAAAACAAACAAACAAATAAATTAAAAAATGAAAAGAAAGATTTACTTATTTTTATTACACGAGTACGCAATATCTATGTATGTATACATGAATGTAGCACACGCATGCCTGGTGTCCTCAGAGGCCATAAGAGGGAGACAGAACTGCTGTGGCTGGAGTTACCAGAGACCGAAGCTACCATGGTAGTGGAGGGAACAAGCCTGGGTCCTCTGTAGAAGTCGCCCCCACTCTTAACTCATGGGTCATAGCTCCAACACCAACCTGAAATGGTTATCTATTATGTGCTTGGCACTGTGTGTTGCTTTGTGTTGCTAACTAGGCATGCACTTTACTCACCCCCCACCCTAAGACTTGTCTTCCTATTGCCTTATGTAGCTTCCTGAAACTTCCATTTCCCTCACAGTCAACATCCAATAAACCGGCAACTCCTCTGGACTCTTCTTTGAAAATATATCCAAAATGAAATCATCCCCCTGACTTCACAGTTACGATGCTTGTTCAAGCAACCATCATCTCTCACCTGGATTTTTTTAATTAAATAAACTATTTTTAAAGCAACTTTAGCCTCATAGCAAGTTTTAAAAATTTTACAAATTTATTCCTGTACGTGTGATGTGTGACTGTGAGCATGCGTGCATCGCAGCACGAATGTGGAGGTCCAAGGACGATTTCGTGAGATGTTTGCTTTGTATGTCTTTATGTAGCTTCCAATGATTGAGTCAGGTCCCGGCCTGCCCAGCGAGAATTTTACCTGCTCCACTAAGGCATACCGCGAGCTCTGTTTTTTGAGACAGGATGTTACTGTGCTATTATGTAGTCATTGGCTAACCTGGTACTTGTTAGGAAGTCAACACTGATTTCAAACTAATGAAGATGTTCCTGCCTCACCTTTCCAAATGCTGGGATTACAGGTCTGAGTTTTTGTTGGTTTTGTTTGTTTTGGGGTTTGTCATAGGATCTCACTGTATTACGTCAGCTGCCTTGACCTTCTGGCTTCGATGGCTCCTTCTGCCCCAGCCTCCCAGCTAATTCAGCAAGAGGAGCAGAGATTGCCTATAAGCCCTGCCTCTACAGAAGCGCCTCCCTCATCAGCACCTCCCCAGAAGGATGTATTCACTGTAATCAATGACCCTGCCTACTCTCAGTTATCTTGCAGACTGTGGGCGGGGCAAACATACTTACATGTATCTATCTGCGAATCAATCCCACACCAGTTATGTTTTAAGGGGTTATTTATTTTGGGGGGTAAAACTTACATACACCATAAACCGTCAGGAAGGGAGCCTAGTCGCTGGAGCAGGAGCCGGGAGCAGGAGCCGGGAGCAAGCACCGGAACCAAGAGCCGGAACCAAGAGGGCCTGATCCGGATCTGCTTCTCTTTTTAAAAGAGAAATATACCATGCCCCAGTGGGCTGGTATTTCAGCAGCTATTGGCTGACGGAGCGGAAGTCGCTCCCCGCTGCACTGTGGGCTCGTATTTCAGCGACTATTGGTTGAGGCAGCAGAAGTTACTCCCACAACACCTCCCCCTTTTGTTTAAGTAAGAGAGTTCTAAGCCTACTACGAAATTATATACAGTAAGTACAAACCTACACAATTATATACAATAAATACAAATATCCTATTCTAACTAGCTTAAGTCTTGTATAAGAAATAACTTGGCCACGTCATGAAAGGAAAGTAACTACGTTTATATAATCTTCAATCCCATCAAAGATCTGAGAAGGGAAATAATGTTACCTAAGTAATTAGGAAGTGCAATCAAACTTCCAGAGCATGTAACAAATCACAGAGACAACTGGCTACCTGGGCAAACACCCAAAATCACGTTTGCAGCGTTGAAGCAACCAACTTTGGCTAAGGCCTAACGTAACTGACATACCATTTTCAAAGGCAAGGAACTTTTCAAAACTATCTTATCCTGTCTTGGCAGGATATGGCAGTCCTGTTTTATCCATTTACGGATACTCTGTAACTCTGTCAGTAGTTGAGGTATGGGCATTTCTTTACCCAAAGGCCAGTTCTGCCAAGAAGAAAGGCTCCAGGTGGAGTGTCTTTGGTGCTCAACATTCTCTCGGGAATAGATCAGTGTTGCCAGGAGCGATTGTGTCTCCCTACTACAGAACTCTGAGTTAGATTAAAGGCCATTTTCTATAGCTCTTTGAAGAGGTTGAAGATTATCTATCTATACTGAATATAATCTCTATGTATCTAAAGAACCTGATTAGTCTAATTATAAATGACAAACTTAGATGACTATTGATCTATATTATTCTCAATATCTATCTAACTTAAAGACTGAAATAGTAAACAACTGTGCAATAAATGGGGACAATATGACCTCCAAATATAAGCAATGTGCAAGTATACATTGCAATATGGTAAATATATATATATCAATACATAAACAATATATAAGTATCTTAATCAGAGGTAGAAGTGTACAATGCAATATGGTAAAATATACATATATCAATACAATATATATATGTCAATACATAAAAATGTTTTAAACAGAGGTAGAAGCATGCATGCATAAAATAGTCAACATAATTTAACTTTGTATCAATATATAAGAATCATACCAATATATTTGTCTAAAGACAATAACTCACAAGTACAAAGCTATTATCCCATAATCCAATTATCCCTCTTTTTTTTTTAAGATTCCTGCACTTATAAAATTCCTCCCCCAACCCTCAACTCTATACTAATTATAACCAACCCCTAAATGATGTCCCTAAACCCAAGGACAAACTTTACTGGGAGAGGGGACGTCGTTCTCTAGAATTACTTCCAGCTGTCATGGGGGCGACGTTCTTTCTGGGGGATCCTGTGAAAGCAAAATGATGGTTAAATTTCAAGATCAATGTCTTTTAAAATTGCAAATAGTCTCTGAGTATTTTGTGGAGGACTGGCCAGAATGTTGTACAAGATGTGCATCATTTCAGCTAACCACGTTGGAATCGTCTTGTGCAGCTGGTACCCAAAACAGGTCTTGTAGTAGCGCTATCAGTATCATGATGTCATATCAACCAGGTGGAATTGTTGTTATGGGGCCCCATCTTCTTCCTGGAAACTTCAAATGTCACTGCAGGAAAAACTTACTGTTCATTGTGGAAAACTTAAACATTAATCATATATATTAATCATATATTAATCATATATTAATATCATATATTATATGATTATAATAACATATAATCATATATTAATCATATAGACATATACAGACATACATATATTCAATAAAAGACATGATAGATAAATTTAATGAAAGGTATGATAGATATGAAGAAAAGTAAAGATGTTTTCTAAACTCATATTCCTTTCTGTCCCATATCATGGCTCTTGACATGAGACAGAAACTCCAGAAACTCTGGGTTTTTCTTTTAACAACAGGCTTGGAATTAGAGAGGGACTGAGCCAGAGTCCAACTCTAAAACCAGCTCTATAAATTTAGAAATATGATTTAGTATATTTTACTTACAGAACCTATTCAGTTTTCTTGATAGTCCTTATTGGGCCATTATTTTCCATCTGTCAGTATTCAGATATCCAGGGTCCCTTGAACTTTTAAAAAATCAGTGTTTTCCTGTGGAGATAAGAACAGAACCCTGCCCCCATTCTATATGTTTTTTTTTTACCAATTGTATGAATATCATCATTGCGGATGAGCTGTCATTTCTCCTTTCCAAGAGGTTTCTCCTCTTCAAATCGAACCTTTATTAATTTTGATGGTATCCACAATTTTTCTTCTCCTGTGGAAACAAGAGCAAAACCCCTTTCCCAACGTAGCACATCTCCTGGCCTCCATTGAGAGGTCAGCACGTCTTTGAAATAAACAGGTTGGTTTAGTTCAGAAGTTTTTTCCATTATCCAATGCCTCTCTGCTGCTGTTGTTCCTTTCTCATTAGCATTAAGAAAATTCAAGGTTAATAAAGCATTATGCAATCTATTTCTGGGGGTATCTTTCGTCCCTTTCTGTTTGTTTAGCATATCCTTTATAGTACGATTTGATCTTTCTATAACTGCTTGACCTGTAGGATTGTATGGTATACCTGTAACATGCTTAATATTATAATAAGCAAAAAATCGTTTCATTTTCCTAGATACATAAGCTGGACCATTATCTGTTTTTATTTGTGCAGGTATACCCATAATGGCCATAACTTCTAATAAATGTGTGATTACTGAGTCAGCTTTTTCTGAGCTTAAAGCAGTTGCCCACTGAAAGCCTGAATAAGTGTCAATGGTGTGATGTACATATTTTAATTTGCCAAATTCTAGAAAGTGAAACACATCCATCTGCCAAATTTCATTCCTTTAAATACCCTTTGGATTAGTCCCTGCAGGCAATGGTGTTTGGTTATAAAAAGAGCAAGTAGGGCATTTCTTTACAATCTCCTTAGCTTGTTGCCATGTAATAGAAAACTCTTTTTTCAAGCCTTTGCTATTGACATGATGTTTTTTATGAAATTCAGATGCCTCCAGCACACTACCAATCAATAATTGATCAATATCTGCATTACCTTGTGCTAGAGGACCTGGCAGACCCGTATGGGATCGGATATGCGTTATATACATAGGACAGAGCCTGTTTCTGATCATGTCTTGTACCTGGATAAACAATGAGGTCAGTTCTGTATCATCAGGTATAAATTCAGCAGTTTCAATATGCAAAATAACTCTTTCTGCATATTGTGAGTCAGTAATTATATTAAGAGGTTCTTTAAAATCCCTAAGCACCATAAGGATGGCATATAATTCTGCCTTCTGGACAGAATCATAAGGACTTTGTTCCACTTTACTCAATTCTTCTGATTTGTAACCTGCTTTCCCTGATTTATTAGCATCGGTATAAAATGTATGGGCTCCGGTTATTGGAGCATCACGGACAATTTGAGGGAGGATCCAAGAAGTTCTCTTTATAAAGTTAAATCTCTTGCTTTTTGGGTAATTGTTATTAATTTCTCCCAAAAAATTAGCACAAGTTCTTTGCCATGGTTCATTGTCTTCCCACAACTTTTTTATCTCATCAGCAGTGAAAGGCACTATAATTTCTGCTGGGTCTATATCTGCTAATTGATGAAGTCTCAATTTTCCTTTTATAATCAATTCAGAGACTTTTTCCACATAAGTTTTTAATTTTTTACTTGGTTTGTGTGGTAAAAAGATCCATTCTAAAATAATATCTTCCCTCTGCATTAAAATTCCCGTAGGAGAAATTCTGGAAGGTAATATAACTAGAATGCAACTAAGATTTAGATCCACCCTATCTACATGTGCCTCCTGTAATTTTTCCTCAACCATCATCAGTTCCTTTTCTGTTTCAGCTGTTAACTCTCTGGGACTATTCAAATCTTTGTCACCATCTAAGGTTTTGTTTAAATGAATTATTAGATCAGGTGTTATCCCAACAGCTGGTCGTAGACTGGAAATGTCTCCTAATAATCTTTGAAAGTCATTAAGAGTTCGTAACCGGTCTCTCCTGATTTGTGCCTTTTGAGTCTTAATTCTTTGTAAGCCTATTTTATAACCTAAATAATTAACAGAATCTCCTCTCTGAATTTTTTCAGGAGCAATTTGCAATCCCCATTTAGGTAATACTAGTTTTACTTCTTCAAACAGCCTTTCTAAGGTATCTTTGTTTTGATCAGATATCAGGATATCATCCATATAGTGGTATATTATGGACTTAGGAAATTGTTTGCGTATAATTTTCAATGGTTGGCTTACAAAATATTGGCACAGGGTGGGAGAGTTCAACATTCCCTGTGGGAGGACGGTCCACTGGTACCTCCTTGCAGGCTGAGAGTTATTATAGGTAGGCACTGTGAAGGTAAACTTTTCTCTATCTTTTTCTTGTAATGGTATAGTGAAGAAACAATCTTTCAGATCAATAACTATAAGAGGCCATCCCTTTGGTAACAGGGAGGGCAGAGGAATTCCAGATTGCAGAGGCCCTCAGTCGGTAGAGCATGAGACTCTTAATCTCAGGGTCGTGGGTTCGAGCCCCACGTTGGGCGCCAATTATCGGCGAATCAATCCCACACCAGTTATGTTTTAAGGGGTTATTTATTTTGGGGGGGTAAAACTTACATACACCATAAACCGTCAGGAAGGGAGCCTAGTCACTGGAGCAGGAGCCGGGAGCAAGCACCGGAACCAAGAGCCGGAACCAAGAGGGCCTGATCCGGATCTGCTTCTCTTTTTAAAAGAGAAATATACCACGCCCCAGTGGGCTGGTATTTCAGCAGCTATTGGCTGACGGAGCGGAAGTCGCTCCCCGCTGCACTGTGGGCTCGTATTTCAGTGACTATTGGTTGAGGCAGCAGAAGTTACTCCCACAACATATATCTGCTGTCATAGCACCACCAGCACATTTCCACTGCCAACAAATGTTCCTAAAAATTCTCTGCCTGTCCATTGCTCTCTCCCTTCTAATTCTAGCAGCCACTAAGTTGTCTAGCTAGCTCACTAGTTTTGATTTTTTCCAGAAAGTTATGTAGTTGGAATAATTAGTCAAGTAGACTCATCAGGTTGACTTCCTTCACTTAATAGTGGTCTTAGGGTTACTATTACTGTAACCCTATTGCTTAGGGATATATGCTGATGAAATACCACAACCAAAAGCAATCTGGAGAGGGAAGAATTTGGTTGATTTACACTTCCACATCATAGTCCACCACTGAAGGACAGGAACTCCAAGGCAGAAACCTGGAGGCAGGAGCTGATGCGGAGGCCATGGAGATGCTTACTGGCTTGCTCATCATGGCTTGCTCAGCCTGCTTTCATATAGAACACCCTACAGACTTGCCTACAGTCTTCTCTTCTAGAGACATTTTCTCAGCTTAGTTCCTTCCTCTTGGGTGACCACAGGTTATGTCACATTGATAGAAAACTACCCAGCAAAGTAATATACAATTGCTCCCTCTGAGTCTTTTCATGATTTGATAGCTCATTTTTTAAAAATATAATTTAAATATTATTTACTTATTTTATGTGCCTGGGAGTTTTGTTTCTATGTCTGTGTACCACGTATATTCCTGAACCCTTGGAGGTCAGAAGAGGGTGCCGGGTCCCTGGTTCTCATTTCTTTCCAACTCTGACTATTCCAATGTCACAACTTATTTATCAGGTCACATAATCAAGGACATCCTGGTTGCTGCATAATTTGGATGAGTAATAATGCTGCCCCAGCTATCTCTGCAGATTTCCTGCTGTGTATAAGCATGAGTGTGCATGTGAAGGCATGTTCATGTGTCTGTGTGGTGGAGGGTGGCTGGGAGGTGCTGGAGACCAAAGCCAGCACCTGTATGTGCCAGGCAGATGCTCTACACTGAGTGTCTCTCCACCCTTTCCTGCAGGCTTTCTGTGTAAGCACAGTTCATATTCCTTTAAGTAAGCAGAGCGCATGTGTGATTCCAAGATTGTGTGAATGGTAAGAGTCCGTATATTTGAAAAAAACTTGTGTTCCAGTCTGGCTCTGCTATTTGGGGTTCCTCTCAGGACTAAGTGGAGCCCCATAGTTTTACATCCTTATCAGCTTTTGGTGTTGCCAGTATTCTGGACTCTGGCCATTCTCATAAGTGTGTAGTGGTACATGGTATGCTGGCTGCTTTTATTTGTGTTTCCCTAAGGGCAATCAGGAGTAAAGGTGGTTGTTTGCTATTAGTTTATATTCTTTGGTGAGACGTCTTTTAAGACCTTTAGTCCACACCCTGTGTGTGTGTGTGTCTGTGTGTGTAGTAAATGCACACTTGCGTGCATGTCCACATACATGCATGTATATGCACTTGTGTGGGGGCCAGAGGGGTTGTGTACAGGTTGGAGGAGGAGGTTGGGTGTCTTGCTCCATCTCTGCATTTGAGACAGGGTCTCTCACTGAATCTGCAACTAAGATGGTGGCCAGCAAGCTCTGACAATTCTCTTGTCTCTGCCTACCGGAGACATGTAAACATGCCTGACTTTTACCATGGGTACTGGGGATTTGAACTCAGGTCCTCATGTTTGTATAGCATGTGTTCTTACCCACTCAGCCATATATCCACAGCCTCCATAACAGTAGGACTATTTTCCTTTTAAAAATATTTATTTTTGAGAAAGTCATGCTTGCATATTGTAGCTATTCTTGTTATCATCTGGAATTAACTAAACCCACGTGGCTGGGTACACCTGTGAGGGATTTTTCCATAATTAAATCATTTGAAATGGGAAGACCCACTTTTAAACCAGATCTTTTGAAGTGGGGAGATACAACTTTAATCCAGATACTTTGAGGAGGGAAGAGTTACCTTTTGTTGGGCCTCTTGAGGCGTGGGCATGAGCCAGTATAACTTCCTGAGCCTGGCTCAAATTTGGAGACCCGTCTCCGGCTATGACTTCCACACAGGAAGTGACTCAGCACAACCCGACCTAGGCCCGCCTCAGCCCAGCCACCGCTAACGTGGCAGAATATTATTGACCATTGTTCCTTACTCCGCCTCGGCCCATCCCAGGCTTCCCACCCCCATTACAACCTTTATTAGTTCTTGCCTAAAAGAATTAAATGAGACCCTGCTTTGCCAGACTCCTGAGTCAGTGTGTGTCGCTCTCCATTCCGCTCAGACCCAGGGAAGGTCCTGCAGGTCGGGCTCTGCCGCGCCCTTTCTGCCAGAGAACCGGACAACCTTCAAACTGGACAACACCTTCTGCTGGCAGCCTATAGAAAGGACATGGAAGAAGGAAGCTTGCTCTCTGCCTGCTTGCCCTCACTCTTGCTGGCAAGTCCATTCTTTCACTGGCATTAGAGCCGCCTTCTTCAGGACTCTGGTGTATACTGAAGAACAGCTGAGATATCAGCTCAAGGGGCTGAGTCTTCTGTAGGTAGACAGCCATTGTTGGACTAGCTGAACTGCAGCCTAAAAGCCGATCTAATAAGTCCAATATATGTGTATGTGTGTGTTCATTCTACAAGTTTTGTTCCTTAGAGAACCCTGACTAATACACATATAATGAGATATATTTACCCAAAATTCCTACTTCAATTCCCCCATATTACTCAATATCCCTCCCTCCTAACTTTATGTTTTTAATAACCCACTACGTCCTCTTAGTGATGCCCATATTTTCAAAGGTATAGGGTTGTTCACCTGTTTGTGGGAAACCGACTATTCTCATCAATAAAGAATGATTCTCTCATTGCCTAGCATGGTTGTCCATGTTTTTAATTCCAGCACTCAGGAAACAGAGGTTGGTAGAGTTCTGTGAGTTCCGGGCCAGCCTGGTCTTCATTGTAAGTTCTAGGACAGCCAGGGCTGTGTAGAGAGACCTTGTCTTAATAAAACAAACAAACAGTTGATTTTGTATCCCAGCAACCATGCGTTGCCATTAGTTCCTCAGTAAGTGGTGGAGCCAGGAGGTCTATGCCCCATCTAGGCTGGGATGTTGACTGGCTTCGTCTTGTATCGGTCTTGAGAAGTAACCACAGATGCTATGAAATCATGGTTATTATAACGATGTCAAGCCCAGAAGACAGCATTTCACAGGACGCCACCCACCCCGTCTTTTGGCTCTTATATGCTTTCCATCTCCTCTTCCACAGTGTGAGCCCTGGTAGTGGTGGGGTCACTGTCACCCTCAGCGCTGGCTGCTCCCTGCTGCCAAGAGAAGCTTCGCTGACCAAGGTCCAGAGGAGCCATGTTTCACGTGTTTCCCAGATTATTTAAATTTCTTTTTAAATTTTGTCTTTATTTTAAAATGATGCATGTGTGTCTGCGTCTATGAGTGCAAGTGCACACGGAGTCCAGAAGAAGGTGTCAGAGCCCCTGAAGATGGAGTTATAGGCAGTTGCCAGCCTCTAACTACAGGGCATTGGTCCTATGCAACAACAGAACACACTCGTAACTGCTGGGCCATCTCTCCAGCCCCATGGACATTCTTTATTCATTACTTACAGCAACTCTTCATTAGATACACTTGCAAATAATTCCTCCAAGCCATCTTTCTCTTGACAATGCATTTTGAAATCTTTCGTTTTAATGAAGTCTAGCTTATCTTTTATTTTTTTATGGACTATGCCTTTAGAATTATGTCTCAAAGATCATTGTTAAAACCAAAGCTATCTTTCATGGTACCAGAAGGCACCACACAGCCTTCTAAAGGAAGTCCTACCGAGCTATGACACCAATGAACTACAGCAACACCAGGATGACGCCATAGCCCTAAGGGTACAGAAGAGGCAAGCACACCTTGGTGGTAACAACACCTCTCTAATTGGACCTAACACCTACTCAACAAGAGGAAGACTGTGCTTGGTGCTGGAAACCTGGTTAACTACTTAGTGCTAGTTAGTCATGGTTATTAGAGGGGACTCTACAACCACTAGTTTACTAAACCAGCGTATCCCCCAGCAATGAGCTATAAACATTTATCCTTACACCCACAGATAAGCGTAGTCTTCACCACTCACCAAGAAATTCCTTTTTTGCCACTGATAGTGACCACTGCAGAAAGCCACAACCAATTAAAATCCAGAGTTGTAGAGCCCAGTCCCAATGGATACATTCCCAAAACTCCCACACCTAAGGCTCAGAGAATATTGTGGTTAAAGGGCAGAAAGACTATAAGAACCAGGAGATCAGGGAGTTTTCTGTGAGACTGTCTCTCCTAGGAATATAAGAAGCCACACCTATAGAGTTTCACCAACAGGATTGCCCAAATGTGAGCTGAACAAGGGCCAAGGTCCGTCAGCTCTGCTCTGCTTTAGTATTGTATTGCCTGTTTGAAACCTTTTGCCCCAAACTCATCTGTTTTTTATTTGGCATAGATATATTAACTTGTCTTTTTATGGGTGCTGAGTTGAAAGCACAGGTTAGGCAGGGAAGGACCAACAGCCTGACAATGGCGAACCTCCCACTTCACGAACATAGACTCTCGCTATTCACTGGCTTCTGCTTCTGCTTCTTCCAGAGAGTCTGTATTGTTCCTCGAGGAAGTTTGCTATACATTCCACTAGATCTAGCTCTACATATTTTATTTTGGGGCTGTTGGTATAATTGTTATTGCTTTTCTAATATTGAATCTCACTAGTGTTGCTGGTTAAGAGCTCAGTTGACTTTTGCGTCCTGCCCCTTGACTGCTCTTTATTGACTATGGGAGTCTTTTGTTGGTTCTTTCTGATTGTCTCATAATGGCTGGGACATCTCTCCAGCCCCTGATATCACTGTTTCTACAAGTTGTCTCTCCAGTCTCTAATAATAAACACTCTTTATCAGCCGTGTTTCCAGTTCTCTTCAAGAGTTTGTGTGTCTGTGTGTGTACACATATGCACATGTGCCATGTGGTGCACATGTGGAGGTCAGAGGTCAAGTAGTGGGATTTGGCGCTCTCCTTTCAACCACGTGGCTTCTAAGGATGAATTAATGCTGTCACCCTTTCAACAAGTGTCCGTGTCCCTTGACCCATCTGGCTGGTCCATTCCTTCAGTTTCCTCTGGATTTAAACTCTTCTGTTTTTCTTTGCTTCCTCGGGTGGAATATTAGCTGTCTGGTTTCAGATCCTCCCTTTCTTCTCTTCTATACATGCTCTGATATAAATATTCCTGGAGTAATACTTTCACTGTATCCCACAAATTTAATAGATGGTATTTTCATTATAATTTAGTTCAAAAGATTTTTAGAATTTCTTTTGGGTTTTTTATTCCCTTTGATCCATGTAATACCAAGTATGTTATTTAATTCCCACTTGTTTAAGGATCTTTTCCAATAACTTTTCTCTTCTTAAAAAAAAAATCCTGAGTCAACTTTATTTGATTCTGAGAGTGGATATATATTCACAAACGCATACTTAAATTTAAATTTGTTGAGATATGTTTTGCTGCCCAGAGTGTGGTTAAACTTAATGAATGTTCCTTATGAACTTGAAATGAATTTATGTGGTTGTGGTTACTGGATAAAATTGTTGATGTTATAAATTATAGCCATTGAATTGATGGTGGTGTTGAGTCCAATGACATCTTCGTGGATGGACTGCCTGCTCATTCTGTCCCATGTAGGTCTACCCATTTTCGCTTTATGTGTTTTGATGTTCAGTTGGTAGGCACTTACACATTGAAGACTGATATTTTCTTAAAAAATTGACCCTTTACATATTATGAAACACCTCTCTGTTTGCTTGATATCTATTATCCTTGGCAACTGTTCTTGCTTTGAAACTGTCTGGAATGTGGCCTTCTTCTGGGCAGTGTTAGGGTGAGATGTATATCCTGCCCATTCTGTGTAAATCATGTGGGTCCTTGAGTTGAAATAGGTCTCATATAGACTATATTTGCACCATGTTTTTGATCCACTTTCATAAAATTTGTCTTTTAAGAAGAGATTTGATTTTTAAAAGCGTGTGTGTGTGTGTGTGTGTGTGTGTGTGTGTGTGTGTGTGTACATATAGGCACATAGGTATCCTTGGAGGCCAGAAGTGGGCATTGCATCCCCTAGAGCTGGAGTTACCGGTGGTTGCAGGCTACCCAAGGTGAGTGATGGGTACCAAACTTGGTTCCTCTGTAAGAGCAAGAGGCACTCTTAACCACAGAGCCAACTCTTCAGCCCCAGAATTTTTTGTTTATTAATTAATTAATTAATTTTTTATAGTGCTGAAGATCAAACCAAGAGCCCTGTGCTTCCTACGCAAGTACTCTATCTTTGAGCTCCACCCCAGCTCTAAAATTTTTGTCTTTTAATTGGTGAATTTTGACCATTAATGCTTCAAGCACTCATTGGGTCCTGACAGCTATGCAACTGAAGACCACAGGTGCCCTTCCATTAGAACCCATCAGTAGGCAATGGTTTGGGGCGAGGGAGGCACAGGAGCCTGTGAGAGGCCCTCTCCAATCCATGACTGGCCTTTCACAGGTCCAGTCTAGTACATGCTCAGGATAGGCAGCCACAGATTCTGTGAGATCATGATTGCCTAGAAGAGAGCATTTCACAACCCTTCTCCCTGACTTCTGGGTCTTACATCTTTTATGTCTCCTCTTCTTCAGTGCTTCTTGCACCTTAAAGGGGTGGACCACTATCGACGTCCTTCTTAGGGGTGAGCACTCAACAGTCTCTCTCAGCTCCCTGAACGATCACGGGTCCCTGTGGTCACTGCTGTTCACTGCAAAGAGAAGTTTCTCTGATTAAGGTCAAAAGTAATGTTTGTCTACAGTTGCAATGACATCATGCCAAATTACCAAAATAACAGGAAAAGCTTCTTCCTAGGGTCGATGACCTCCCAAGCCATGAGTTTTTGACCAGGTTTTACAGTAGCATGCATGAATTCCTTCTTGTGGGGCAGCCTTCAAATCTAATCAGAGAAGTTATGGTTACCTCCATAACAGGTGGCACTATTTACGGCTTGCCCATCCTGTATGGCAGGTTAGTGCTGTGGCTTCACTGGCTCACAGCTGTGGGAGGCCATTGAGGACATTTCCCCTCTAGCAGCCCACACAGCACCTTCCAGCACTGTGTGTAGTCAGCCAATGCAGCCTGACTGGCTACCAGTGAGCCCCGGGATCTGCCTCTCTACCTCCACAGGGCTGGGATTCCTGCCATGCTGCTATACATGGCTTTTTTATGTAGGTTCTAGAGGATTGACCTCAGTTTCTCACGCTCGTGTGGCAAGCACCTTGCCAACAGAGTCATCTCCCTAGTCCAATCCTTAACTTTTGAAAGAGAATTTTTCAGAGTCTACCATTCTAGGTCAGTGAGGTTTTTTTTTTTTTTTCCACGCAACACTAAATGTGTTACCCCAACTTTTCTGGCTTCTACAGTTCTGAAGGGAGTTGGATATAATTCTTAACTTTGTTTCTCTTGAAGTTAAGATGCATTCATCTTCTGTTTGCCTTCAAGGTTTTTAGTATTTTTCCCCTTAGATACTAAGATTTTTATTTCTTTGTTGTTGTTTTTGCTTGGGTTTTTGTTTGTTTTTCTGGTTTTTTTTTTTGTTGTTTTTATACACCCCAGTAGCACAGGCTGGTCTTGAGTTTGTGGTGATCCCCTTGCCTCTGCCCCCTAAGTGCTGACAGTGAAACACCTTGTTGAATTACTTTTTTTTTTTTTTTTTGGACATTTGTCCTCTGAACATCCTGGATCTGTGGTCTGGTGTTTGACAACTGTGAAGAAATCCTCAGTTAAATTTCTTGTATTCTTTTCTACCTTTCTTCTGGCGTTTCCTTCGTCGTAGGTTCCCACCCTTCAAAGCTGTCCCATAATTCTTAGGCATTCTGCTCTGTTTCAGTCTGCTTTTTTTTTTTGTTTGTTTGATTTTTGTTTTTACTTTTCAATTTGCAAGTTCTATGGCAACGCCCTTAAGCTTGACTCCTCCCTTATCCACACTGGTCTCTTAACGAACCTGCCAACTTTACCCTTCACTTCCGTTGCAGCGTTCTGGACCTCCACTGCGCGCAGCGTGCATCTTCTGCTCCTTGTAGAAGTCCTCTCCGCTTACATTGCCTGCTTTCACATGCTGTTTATCTGTCAGAGTTCTTAGAATCTTTTTTTTTTTAATAAAAAAAACTCAATTATTTTATGTGTATGAGTGTTTTGCCTGCATGTATGGATGTGCATCATATATGTTCCCGGTACCTTGGAGTCTAGAATAGGGTGTCCCTAGAACTGAAGATGTAGACAGCTCTGAGCCACTTTGTGAGTGCTGGGAACTGAATCCCAGTCCTTTGCGACAGAAGCAACTGCTCTGAGCTGCAGCCTGATCCGATGTCTTGGGTGGAAGGGCCTTTGGCAAAGTGTCACTTAGCAATGTGCAGGTAAGGTCGGACGGAAGTGGGAGTTCTAGTGAGCCCGTGTGCCAAGCACTGAAATTCTCAAGTGTTTCTTAGTCCCCTGTCCTCTTATGTAAGAAACAAATGACCAGAGTGAGCTGCAATTGGATATTTCCTTCCCTAAACCCAGTTCTGGGAAACAGCTTACCCAGAGGGTAGACCTCGCTAAGATCAGGGTACCTGAGTCTATTTCAGAATGTCTAATTTCCAGGCCAGAAGCAATGGGTGTTTTTAGTTTTCTTTTGTGTGCATGTGTGTGTAAACACATGTGTGTTTGCACATGTATGTGGGTACATGTGCATGAATTCAAAGGCCAGAAGGATATGTGTTGTGTCTTCCTTTATAGCTCTCCGCCTTAATGCCATGAGACATGATCCCTCCCTGAAGCTCATCCTCGAAGGGAGGCCCACTTGCCAGCAAGCTGCTGTTTATCCTCCTGTCTCCATGACAAGAGGCTGGGGTTACAGAAACATGCAGTCGGGCCTAGATTTTTCACGTGGGTGCTGGGGATTTGAACTCAGCTCCTCATGCTTGTTCAGCAAGTGCTCTTACCCACTGAGCCACCTCTCTAGCCCCAGCAACAGGGGTTTAAACTCTAGTGCTCACCGTGGAAACCTGGTTGAGTTCCTGGAAGTAAACCTCACAGGAACACAGGGACCTCTTCTGGGCTTGGGCTTCCCCAGGCTTTTAATTTAGCCTGCTCCACATGAGCCTCCAGCACTTACTATCCTGGTTTTCCGGTCCTGGTGCTGGTTTCTGCAGAGGACAGCCCCGTCCTTCCTGATTCCGGCTGCTGCACCTCTCCCAGTCTTGGGGATGGCGGTTTGCCCCGTGACCTCTTTTCTGAGAAGAGTACTTGACTTTCTGGTTTGCTCAGCTCCTGACTTGCTCTGAGGACAGAGTGGCAGCTTCCAAACACTTCGCAGCCTACAGCAGAAGTCAGAAGTCTCACCGACTTTCTGCTATAACTTTCTTATCTGTCTTTGCTCACAACCCAGGAGCTCAAATAAACCTTGGAACAACCAAACTGTATTACTTTCTGGGTCAAACTCCTCCAGCGCTGCATGTCACTCCAAGTAAAAGCTAAGATAGGAAGCTCTATCTCTATCTGCCCCATCTCCAGCGTTGTGTGTGTGTGTGTGTGTGTGTGTGTGTGTGTGTGTGTGTGTATTTGTGTCCAGGTGGCCATAGTAGAGATCAGAAGAGTGTGTCAGATCCCTTTGGAGCTGAAATTGCAGGTGGTTGTGAACTGCCTGGTGTAGGTGCTAGGAACCAAAGCTTATTTTATGAGCACTGGTGTTTGGCTTGCATGTATACCTGTGTGAAGGTGTCCCCTGGAACTGGAGTTACAGACAATTGTGAGTTGCCACATGAGTGCTGGGAATTGAACCTGGGTCGTCTGGAAGAGCAGTCAGTGCTCTTATCCACTGAGCCATCTCTCCAGCCCCCAAACTTGGTTCTTTTGCAAAGGCAGAAAGCACTCTTAACCGCTGATCCATGTCATCAGTCCCTTCACCTTATTTTTTTGAGAAAAAGGTCTGTGTGAACCTGGAGCACGCCAGTTTGGCTCGACGCACTGGCTAGTGAGCCCCAGGGGCCCTCTGGGCTCTGCCTCCCCTGCACTGCGATCACTATGCATGCTGCCGTGCCCAGCTGTTTGTTTGTTTGTTTGTTGTTTTATTTTTTGAGTCTTGCTTTGTGCCCCTGACTGGCTTGAAGCCCAAGTTGGTCACAAACCCAGAGAACTGCCCGCTTCTGCCTCCTGGCTGCTGGGATTAAAGGTGTGCACCACCAGAACCAGAATCCGGGAATTGAGGCTGGCCCTTTGCTGACAGCCAACCCTAGTTCCTGTGCCCAGTCCTGACTGGTGTTAGAACCTCTTCCTGCGGTGTCTTGCCTTTACTGCTTCCTGAATGTCCTAAGTGCCTCTCACCTCCAGGTCTCTGCACTTGCCATTCTCAGCGCCTGAAACAGCCTTTCCCCTGTTTAATTCAGCCTTTCCCTTCCTCTAGCACTAGGTTCAACGAGACTTTCTTTAACCCCAGTATAGAGAACAGTAACTCCCTGACCATCACACTGGTTCTCTTCCCCATAGCACTGTCTGATATGCCGTACATTTTACCTCTAAAAGTCGTATCTTCCTTCTCCATGGGAGCGGGAAGCCCAGGAGGACAGGGGCTTCAGAGCTGTGCGGCTCACGCGGTGGCAGCAGTGTGCCAGTCTATGCACAGCGTTTGGTGGATGGACCACTACCATACTTACTTAGATGAGGCCAGAGACACAGTTACAGTTCAAACCAGGTCTCGCTGATGCAAAGCTGTGTGCTGAGCGACCATGCGACACTGACACTCAATTCCATGTTGCATTTTGAATATCTGGTGTGTTCTTTCAAACAGCTATTTCCTACACTCTGGCAGCTTTCCATTTCTTGGCTCTCGCTGGAGTTGATTTCCCTGAGTTAGGAAGAACTCTCTATGAACTGTAGCCTAATCGTTCCTCACGATCATTGCTTTGTGAAAAGGAGCGGAAAGGAGGCGGCCCATTGCATCATCCGCGGGGGCCACTGGCTCCACTGCAGTCTCTCTCCTGCTAAGTCAGAGTGACACCGCCTCTGGCCAAATCTAGTCTCAGGTTAAGTAGTCCACATGATACGATCTTTAAAAATATTACAAAGCCCCAAAGGGCCAATTCTATTCCTCCAGTCTGCATGCTTTATAACCTTCCAAGTGCTTCGAGGACATTATCTATTTCAATGCTTTATTGATATATACTAACTGTACAAAATAATGAGTTTCTTTGTGACATTTTCATATATGCATATTATTTTTTGTCATTTCCCCCTCTCCAATTTCTACATCCTCTGATCCTCATCCTCCTTCCTAACAGTCCCTTTCTGCTTTCATGCCCTGCCCCTGTCAAGTAGCTTCCACATTCAACAGCTGTCTTACTGACTCTGGTTCATTCCATGTAATACAGTCACCTCTCATTTTCCTGCAAATGACGTGATTTCCATTCTTCTTCCTGGCTGAGTAGTAGTACTCCTTTTGTGTGTGTGTGTGTCTGTGAATGTGTGTGTGTGATATGTGTGTATGTGTGTGGTTGTCACACTTTCCTCATAATAGATACCGAGGTTGATTTCATAGTTTTATAACTTGGCTATTGTGAATGGTTCCATTCTGATGCTCACAATAACCTGCTAGTCAGGACACTGATTACTGCAGAGCTCAGACTACGACACAGACTTCGCAGTTATTAGTACTACGAGAAGAGCTGCTGGTCAAATAATGTCTCAGCCCAGCCAAGTGCTGTGTGCAACAGTTTAAGTACAGTTCCACAGACCCCAATCTTGACTGCTAGTGCGCGTTGTGTACGTGGGGAGAGATGGGGTGTTTGAGCTTCATGCAGGTCCACCTACCTAGAGTCCACCTTCCTAGTTTGAGTGACAGTCTGAGTTTCCCTTATTGATTGGAGCCTTAGCTTAGCTGTCAGTCAAGGGGACAAAGAAGAGGGCCAGCTGGTGTTTCGTTCAAGCCAAACTAATATGGCTCAAGGATGATGAATCTCAGCTGCAATGACAGAGGATAAACAATGGCTGTCAAACGTGAGTGTCCTAGCAGGGCTCGGCGGACGGACCTGTAATCCCAGCCCTGGTGAGGTGGAGGCAGGAGGATCAAGACTTCAGAGGCCATGCTCTGTTCTAAAATGAGTTTGAGGCCAGCCTGTGATAGACGAAATTCTGTCAAAGAAGAGGAGGAGGAGGAGTGGGGGGAAGAGGAGGAGAAGGAGGAGGAAGGGGAAGAAGAGGAAGGAGCCTATAAAATGGCAGACTATTCCCTATTCCAGGTTCTCTAACTTGTTTATGGTTCTGCCGACTCCACTCTCAGTGTCTCCTGACTCTGTGAGCTGACCTATCTTTTCCTCATCAAATCAGGCAAGGTTTGTTTCTGTTGCTTGAGAACAAGGAACACTGCCTGGAGCGGGGGAGAGTTATAGGAAGCTGATCTCCTGTAAGTCTAGGACCCTCTTCTGTCAGGAAGCTCTGTGCATAGTAGGTCTACTGGCTTCTCGGGGGGGGGGCTGCACACAGTAGACTCACTGGCTTCTCCTGGGAGCCTTGCACAGTAGGTCTACTGGCTTCTCCCAGAAGCATGCGCACAGTAGGTCTACTGGCTTCTCCTGGGGGGGTGTCCTGCACACAGTAGGTCTACTGGATTCTCCTGGGAGCCTCAGCTTATAAAGTCCTAGAGTCAATGAGCATCAGGCTGAGGCTGAGAAGGTTGTGAGAGAAATGGGGCTTTGTGGGTCCACTTATGAGAGAAAAGAAATTCCAGGACAGGTAGTCCAGGGAGAAACAATGTGACCCAAACTGAAAGAAGAGTTTCCTGCTTTGCAGAGAACATTCTGATGAAAGGAGATGTTTGTGCTTGCTTAGTGATGTTTGCACGGTCAGGGGAAGGAAAAGACACAACCCTCACGATACCATGTTAGTGACTCCCACGATCCTAAAGTATTTTAGGTTGATGAATGTTATGGTTCCTTAATTTAAACACCTTGAACTCACGAGTAAACATCCTTTTCTTCTAGTTAGATCTGTTTTCTACACTATCCAAATCTGTCTCCATGAGTCCATTGACTGAACTGCCAAAGAATCCCCTTCTAGCCTAGACAGCCTCAGCGTAACTGTTCTCTGTTGCGGTATAGCTGACCACGCCAGGAAGCAAAGAGTCACTTCTCACGGTGCAGCATGCACATGATAGCTGGGGTCATCCTGTGCCTGAATTCAGCTGGGGTGCTGCTCTCTGCGAAGTAGCTCCAGTAATTCTCATGCAGTCTCTTTCTCCAGCAGGGTGTCCTGGGTAGTCTACTACATGGTGGCTTGGATTTGAGCGGGAGCATTAAGAAGACAAGGCCTGGTATGCAGACTTACTAAGCCTCTGCCTGTGTCACACTTCAGTCCAGGACTGAAGATGTGTGAAGTCAGCATGATAAGGTATTCCTCTGGATCTTAGACAGCAGGAAGCTGGCTTCGTTCACCAGATGCCTGCAATACAGCAGTCCATCATGGTTGCCAGGTATAAGGATTTTCAGGATCTCTTACACACACACACACACTCACACACCCCTCAAGTGTGTACTGACGTATTAGGGGCTGAATCCTGAGAGGTTGAAGACAGGATGTGGATGTGTGATGTTTCCAGCTCAGTGGATAACAGTGAACACGTCCTGAAAGAACAGACTGAGTGACCCCTCCTAGCACTGGCTTTTGTTGTCCACAATTTTACTGTGGATTCATTTATTTTAATATTTGTAAGATTATTTATTTATTTATAAGTAGGTTTATTTATTTATCTATTTATTTATTTGTAGGGTCTCACTATGTAGCTCTGGATGTCCTGGAACTCACTATGTATACTAGGCTAGTCTCAGACTTTCTGAGATCCACCTGCCCTTGCCTCTGAGTGCTGGGATTAAGAGTGTGAGTCACTATGCCAGGTCTAAGATTTGTTTATTTAGTTAGCTTTTTTCAAGGCAGGGTTTCTCTGTGCAGCCTTGGCTGTCCTGGAACTCGCTCTGTAGACCAGGATGGCCTTGAACTCAGAGATCCACCTGCCTCTGTGTCCCAAGAGCTGGGATTAAAGTCGTGAACTACTACCACCGAACTCTAATAAGAATTATTTTTAATCTTTAATTATATCTATATGTGGGGGATAAATGCATGTGAGTGTAGGTGCTCATGGAGGCCAGAAGAGGGTGCTGGATCTCTTGAAACTAAAGTTATAGGTCATTGTGAGTCATCCAACATGGGTACTGGGAAGTGAACTCCTTTGCAAGCGCAGTACGCATTCTGACCACTGGCCCATCTCACAAGCCCCCCTTCCCCCCCAAAAAAAGTTTTCTTTGTTTTTTTTTACATAAATAAAATGGCCAGCCCATAAAAATTCTGCTTAATCCATAACACAAATGGGAGGACTTCCAAAAACTCACATATTAAGGCATTAAATCATGACTTTTTATTCCTGCGGAGACACTAGAACTGTCACTTGTTTAATATTCTCCATCCAGTCTACTTACTATTAACACTTATATAATTTTATTTTCAAATAAAATTTCATGTCAGTGCTGAAAAAGTGAAACAGGTGTTATTTACCTTAAGTTTCTGATAGCCGTGCAAGCGAATTAGGATAAAATGAAAACAGGGAAAATTAGATGGTGGGAAGGATGCTGAGAAACATGTTCTAATGAACCCATGGCTAATGAGAATGTAATGTGGTATCCATTCTTGGAAATGGTGTGACAATTCATTTCCAAAGCTAAAAACAGGTTCAACATAAAGCCTCAGTTGCTTGCCTGGGCATTTATTACAAGAAAAGAGGCTTCTTTTTTATACATGAATATTCATATCAGTATTATATATAATACTCAACAAGCTGGAAGCTTGCCAATGTTGCCAAAGACATGAATGGTTACGCTGGTTATGTTACAGCCTCACCACGCACTAGTACTCAGAGGTAGGATGCAATGAATGGCTGGTAACACACACCAACTTGGGTGAACCCAAGTGAAACGAGACGATGGGAAAGAAACGAATACTGAAGGTAGCACATGATTCGAACACTTAGAAAAGCCAAAGTTCTAATCGCAGAAAGAATTCAGGGTCAAGGGAGAGAGGAGGAGCGCATCCGAATTTGAGCGACAGCTGAGTCCTGAGGTGACGGTGCAGCAAAGAACCTTGGTGGCAGTGACAGCTTGGCATGGCTCCCTTATTGGTAGCCTGGACACACACATACATGCACACACGCACATAACCACACACATACACACACATACACACGTGTGTGCATGTAGAACCACCGAGCCTGAATACCTGAGTTGAACCCACATGGTGGAAGGAAAGAAATGACTCCCCACAAACTGTCCTTTGGTCTCCACGTGTGAGATACCATACATGCAGACACATACACACACTAATAAGACAGAGAACCCTGTGGAATGTGGCCGAGCAGTCTCTTGGTTTTGATTCAGTGCCGCTGTGAGGTAGGATCATGAGGAGCCCGGGCAGCGGGCGCGTGAGAACCTCCCTGCAACTTCCCGTGATTCAAAACTGATTCAAAACTAGATGTTTAATAAAAAATAGAACAACTGGGCTCTGGGGAAACGGTTCAGTGGGTACAGTGTTCGCTGTGCGAATGTAAAGGGTTGAGTTTGGAGCCCAGTACCCAGGTCAAAGCTAGAAGCCAGGTGTGGCAGCTCATTGCTACGTGTCTCGGTTCAGCTTTCTATTGCTGCGATAAAACACAAAGCAATTCGGGGTGGAGTTATTTCTGCATATAGTTCCACAGCACAGTCTGTCATCACAGGAGGTCAGGGCAGGGACCCACGGCAGGAGTCGAAGCAGAAGCCGAGGAGGAATACCGCTAACTGGCTCGCTTTGCATGACGTCCTCAGCCTGCTTCCCATAGAACCCAGGACCCCCTTCCCCGGTGAGGACACACACGGTGGGCTGGGCCTTTCCACATCAATCATTAATCAAGGAAATTCTCTGCAGATTTGCCTATTGCCTAATCGTATGAAGCCGTTTTCTCAGTTAAGAGTCCTTCTTCCTTTGAAGAGGACACCAGAAAGTGGAAAGATCTCCCATGCTCTTGGGTGGTAGAATTAACACAGTAAAAATGGCAATCCTACCAAAAGCAATCTACAGATTCAACGCAATGCCCATCAAAATCCCCGTAAAATTCTTCACAGACCTTGAAAGAACGGTACTCAACTTCATATGGAAAAGGAAAAACCCAGGATAGCCAAAACAATCCTGTAAGATAAAAGAACTTCTGGAGGCATCACAATCCCTGACTTCAAACTCTACTACAGAGCTACAGTACTGAAAACAGCCTGGTACTGGCATAAGAACAGACAGGAGGAGCAATGGAACTGAATAGAAGACTCGGATATCAATCCACACATCTTCGAACACCTGATTTTTGACAAAGAAGCAAAAATATCAAATGGAAAAAAGAAAGCATATTTAACAAATGGTGCTGGCATAACTGAATATCTACATGTTGAAGAATGAAAATAGACCCATATCTATCACCATGCACAAAACTCAAGTCCAAATGGCTCAAAGACCTCAACATAAAGCCAGCCACACTGAACCTTATAGAAGAGAAAGTGGGAAGTACAGTTGAACACATTGGCACAGGAGACCACTTCCTAAATAGAACCCCAGCAGCATAGACACTGAGAGAAACAATTAATAAATGGGACCTCCTGAAACTGAAAAGCTTCTGTAAAGCAAAGAACATGATCAACAAGACAAAACGACAGCCTACAGAATGGGAAAAGATCTTCACTAACCCCACATCAGACAGAGGTCTGATCTCCAAAATATACAAAGAATTCAAGAAACTGGTCATCAAAAGAACAAATAATCTAATTTTAAAAATGTAGTACAGATCTGAACAGAGAACTCTCAACAGAGGAATCTAAAATGGCTGAAAGACACTTAAGGAAATGTTCAACATCCTTAGTCATCAGAGAAATACAAATCAAAACAACTCTGAGATTCCATTTTACACCTGTAAGAATGGTCAAGATCAAAAATACTGATGACAATTTATGCTGGAGAGGTTGTGGGGAAAAGGGAACACTTCTGCATTGCTGGTGGGAATGCAAGCTGGTATAGCCCCTTTGGATGTCAGTGTGGCAATTTCTCAGAAAACTAGGAAACAACCTTCCTCAAGACCCAGTAATACCAGTTTTGGGTACAAAGATGCTCAATCGTGCCACAAGGACATGTGCTCAACTATGTTCATAGCACGTTGTTTGTCATAGTCAGAACCTGGAAACAACCTAAATGCCTCTCGACCGAAGAATGGATAAGAAAAATGTGGTACATTTACATAATGAAGTACTACACAGCGGGGGAAAAAAATAACGACATCTTGAATTTTGCAGGAAAATGGACGGAGCTAGAAAACATTATTTTGCGTGAGGTAACCCAGACCCAGAAAGACAATTATCACATGTACTCACTCATAGATGGTTTTCAAACATAAAGCAAAGAAAACCAGCCTACAAACCACAATCCCAGAGAATTTAGAGTACAATGAGGACACTAAGAGAGACATACATAGATCTAACCTACATGGGAAGTAGAAAAAGACAAGATCTCCTGAGTAAATTGGGAGCATAGGGACCTTGGGGGAGGGTTGATGTGGGGAGGGGAGAGGCAGGGAGGGGAGCAGAAAAAATGTAGAGCTCAGTAAAAATCAATTTAAAAAAAATTAAAAAATAAAATTTAAGTGGAAAAAAAAGAGTCCTTCTTCCCAAATGACTCTAGCTTGCATTAAATTGATAGAAAACTAACTCGCCCATGGGGTGGAGGTAGGTGGACCCCAGGCACTTGTTGGCCAGCCAGTCTAGTTGAAATAGACTTCCTGGTTCAGTTAGGGACCTGTCTCAAACAACAGGGAGAAGAGAGACAGAGGGAGACACCTGATGTTGCTCCCTAGCCTCTGTCAATGAATGCATAGACACACCTGCATTCAATAGACACCTGCACCCGCATTCAATGGGCACACACGCGTGCAACAGGCACACATATCTGCACACAAAGGGCACACTAGCCTGTGTGTAACAGACACGTGCAGCTGCATGCATTGACACACATCTACACCCAATGAGCCCCTGCACCTCATGCACTTGTGCATACACGATGCACATACCACATAAAGTAAAACACCCTTTAAAAGTAAAACAATCAAAGTAGAAGATGCTTTTCAGCCTCCTTCCTAAAAGATCAGAAGTCATGTCAGTTATGAATGTGCCTTGGGGCCTATGGAAGAGGATTCCAGTGTGTGGCGATAACGGAATTAACCCGGGGTCCAGGAGTTAGGGCTGGACACCACACGGTACTGGAAATGATAACACTAATAGGCAGTTATACAGAATGCACTCTATGCCAAGTCCTATTCCGAACCTTTTCTAGGTATTAATCCACTGAGTACATTTATTGTGTGCACGTACATGTGTGTGATGCCGGAGGTCAACTTGGAATTGCCCTATCGTGCTCCATTTTTAAAGACAGGGTCTCTTGCTGAATTTGAAGTCCATCTATTAAGCCACATTGCCTGGTCAATGAAATTCAGAGACATACCTTTCTCCATTCCTAACCACCCCACCTTCCTATCTCCCACCCCAAACCCAAGGTGCATGTGTACCTACTGTACTTGGATTTTTACTGCGTTCTGGGGAATCTTACCTTGGGTCCTCATGCTTGCTCAGCAGATTTAGCAACAACTGAGTCTTCCCCCAGCCTTTCATTGCTATGTATATACGTTTATATGCATGCTATGCTGATATGCATGTGCATGCCTGGTGCCCATGCAGGAGGGGTTCAGATTCCCTAGAACTGAATGGTTGTGAGCCACAACGTGGGTGCTGGGAACTGAACCTGGATTTCCTGAAAGGTCGACATGTACTTTTAATCCTTGAGCCGTCTCTCCAGCTCCTTCATTCAATAGTTATACCAGCTTTATGTTGAAGTGTTAGGTTCTGCAAGAACAGATACCATGGCAGACATTTAATGCAGGAACTGGTGTTGCTGTCAATACATGCTAATACAAACGTTTTTAAAAAGGAAAAAAAAAAAAACCTGTGAAGGTCGAGGAGCATGAGTTTGAGCAGGGATGTTTAACTGTTACAGCAGAGGTTCAGCAGCTCTGTGTTCAGGATGGCTCTTTTGAGTTGACCTAATTTGTCAGGGGGCTAAGCTAGTCTATATTTTCATGAACAAGTCTTGGAGGCAGCCTTTCTTCCTCCAGAGATGGGCATTCATTTGGGTAAAACCCCCTTTTCTGGCTTCTGATTAAAGTAGTACCAGGAGAGGAACTGAACTGTGAGTGGTTAGCAACCAGCTCTTGTGGAACATGGGAGAGCAAATGTTTTTCCCACCAGCTGTCCACACAGGGGAAGCATGCATTCTTCATCCGTGTCCACTGCCGTCCACACGGGGAAGCATGCATCCTTCATCCGTGTCCACTGCCGTCCATACAGGGGAAGCCTGTGTCCTTCATCTGTGTTCACACAGGGGAAGCACGCGTACTTCATCGGTGTCCACTGCCATCCACATGGGAAATCACACGTCCTTCATCACTGCCATTCACACAGGGGAAGCATGTGTCCTTCATCTGTGTCCACTGCCATTCATACAGGGGAAACATGCGTCCTTCACCACTGCTGTCCACACAGTGGAAGAATGTGTCCTTCATCTGTGTCCACTGCCATTCATTCAGGGGAAACATGTGTCCTTCATCTGTGTCCACTGCGGTTCCCACAGGAGAAGCATGCGTCCTTCACCCGTGTCCACTGCGGTTCACACAGGAGAAGCATGTGTCCTTCATCTGTGTCCACTGCTGTGCAGACATGCACATCCACATGCAGGATACAGTAAATTGGCATCCTCTGATGGGGCTCCAAGATTCTCTGTGTGAGCAGACATCAGAGAAGGAGGTGGTAAGAGAAACAGCACCCCTCAACTTTCCAGGCTGCCCCTGTTCCTCTCTGTCTAGATTGGACCTGCTGCTGACCTGGCACTGGCTGGGCTCAGGCTGTGGTTGATGCGCTTGTTCATTGACCTCCACACTGGACAGAGAATTTGAAGAAAGGAATCCAGGGAAACTTCTAGGTTGAAATACATTGTTCTTTGCAACTATTTTGCAACAGTCCAACCTCTTGCTGATGGCTGTGGTCAATTGCTCCTGCCAGCATGGTGACACCTTTCTTTGCCTGATGGTCTCTTGGCACAAACACTTAAACAGAGAGCTTAAACTTTAATCAGTTTAATGTGTCACTGATAGGAGGAAACTTGGAGAACCAAGGCTCCGGGGCCTCTGGAGCTGAGGTCATTGGAAGTACTGACAAAACAGCCATCCCTGCTCCCACTAGCTGGCTCCTGGATATAATCTACCTATTTGGGACACAGGATCATATAATGGCCATTGATTCGGGGTCTGAACTGTGTCTTGAAGGTGGAATTTCATCCTTTCAGGGTATCATCTCAAAGTGATACTTGAGCTGCACCTTTAAAACATAATTTAGGGAGCCAGCAAGATGGCTTAGGGCTTAGTGAGTAAAGGCATCGCCACCAAGCCTGAAGCCCTAAGTTTGAGCCGTGGGACCCATATGGTGAAAGAAGAAAATCAGCTCTCGGAAGTTGTCCTCTGATCTCCATACAGTGTTACAGGGATACACAGGAGTGCATGCATTCACATGTGAACTCACAAGTACACACACACACACACACACACACACACAATCAATCAATAATTGCAATAACAATTCAAAGGGAAAGATAACTCAGGGCTGTGAAGACGGCTCAGTTGGTGAAGTAACTGTGCAGCTGTGAGGACTGAGTTTGATCCCTGTCACCCATGCCTGCAACTCCAGTGCTGAAGGGTAGAGATGGGTAGCTCCTGTAGAAGACAGAGCCTTGTTGGAGGGAGTATGCCATTGGGGGCAGCCTTCGAGGCTTTATAGTCTTGCCCGACTTCCTGCTTGCTCTCTGCTTCCTGTATGTAGATAAAAATGTGGTCAGACATCTTCCTGCTCCAATAAGCATGTTGTGCTTTTCCCACCGCCATGAACTCTAGCCCTCTGGAATCATAAACTCCTTTTTATTTATGTTGTTTTTGGTCATGGCACTTTATCACAGTAACGGAAAAGTAACTAATACATGTGTCATTGAAGTGCTTAGAAATGGTGTTGGTAGGTAGCGGTATATAGTGGTAGGTGTTGGTAGGTAGCGGTATGTAGTGGTAGGTGTTGGTAGGTAGCGGTATGGAGGTCCAGCCTTGCTGTGTCCCTCGCTCATAGCTTCTATCCCTGCCACCATGGGTACTCTGTTCATGTACCCTTATTTCAGAACCGGCAACTTGATGATCCAGCCTCGCTCCATCCACTCCCTGTGAATTCTACTCCACTATTGGACATCTGATCCATGTTTGTTCCCTTGGATGATGTTAGCCCTGTAAGTTCCTCCTATTTCATGCAGAGTCCTTTAGATTCACCTACCTGCCTCATTCCCAGATCACCTTGTCCCATCTCTCTCCTTGTAGGGTTTGGATGACAAGCTCAGGTTAAACATTCCTGCCTCAGATTCTGTGACTGTTCTTACTCTCGGCTGCTTTTCTTTGCACACAGAGTAGATAGCAAAGTGTGATGGTTAATCTGATGATTGAATCCGGACTCAGCTAAGAGCCAGGCCTTTAGGCAGATCTATGAGGGTATCTCCAGGAAGAATGAACTGAAGTGGGAGCGATCCCCCAGAGTGGATGACTCCTTCCAGCAAGGCCCTGATAGAAGGAAGAGCAGAGGGGTCAAAGGGAAAGGTGGTAGTGTTTGCTGCCTCCCCTTCTTGCTAGGAAATGTATCTATTCTTTGCTGCTGCCTCCACCGCTGCCTTGGCAGACATCAGAGCTCAGTTTCTTAAGCCTTCTAATATGTACTGAGGACCAGTAGCTCTCCAGGAATCCTGAGACTTCAGACCAGATGGGTTTTGCTTGAGGCCCCCAGGCTCATGGACTGATCATCTACAGGTTCTTAACCTCCCCAGTGTACAGTTATTGCTGGACTTCCCAATCACAATCATGTAAGTCAGTGGTTCTCAACCTTCCTAATGCTGCAACCCCTTAATATAATATAACAACCTCATGTTGTGGTGAGCCACAACCATAAAATTATTTTCATTGCTACTTCATAACTGTAATTTTTCTACTGTTAGGAATTGTAAATATCTGATATACAGGTTGTTTTAGGCAACCCCCGTAAAAGGGTTGTTTGACCCCTAAAAAGATCACAATCTATAGGTTGAGAACCACTGACATAAGGCAGTCTAAGAAATGTCTCATTATTTCTTTAAATGCTTTCTGCAACTACTTTATCCATTTTATGTGTTTTATATAGATTTTTATTTTGTATGTATTACTATTCTGCCTGCATGTATGTGTGTGCACTATGTGAGTACAGTGTCCATGGAGACCAAAGTAGGCCATTAGATAACTAGGGGCTAGTGTCACAGATGGCTGTGAGCTACCACGTGCACTTCACCCAGGTGCTGGCAAGTGCTAGGAACTGAACCTGGGTCTCCCGCAAGAGCGGCTAGTGCTTTTAACCAATGAGCTATCTGTCTCTCCAACTGCATAAAATCCCCTGTCTAGTGCATATTTATCACATCAGTTCTGTTCTTCTAGAGACCCCGACTAATCTACTAGGTACATTGTCTAAAGATCTGCATGTTGAGGAACCCCGGCCCTTTTACTGTATCTTAGCCCCATCACTGTCTCTCCCTCACTGAGCAGAGCAGGAACCCCACAGCTGTTTGTTTTCAGTGTTCACAGGCCTACTGAGTTTATCCATCTGTGAACCACGGTCAGCCTTTTACTTTCTTCATTAGCTGTCTATGAAGACTCCCCATGCAGCTGTCTATGAGCACCAAGGAAGAGGAGGGGGTACAGGAGTGGCTGGTGGTATAGCGATGTGTCCTTGCTGTCTGCGCAGGGCTGGGTCTGTTGGTTATTTATTTATTTAGTCAACTTGACAAAAGCTAGAGTCATCTGCAAAAGGAAACCTCAACTGAGGAAACACCTCCATCATATTGGCTGTGGGGCCCTTTTCTCAGTTAACGATTGATGCAGACAGGCCCAGCTCACTGAGGGCAGCGTCAACCCTTTCCAGGTGGCCCTGCGCAGAATAAGAAAGCAGACTAAGAAAGCCAGGAAAATCAAGCCAATAAGCACTGTTCCTCCATGGCCTCCACTCCAGTTTCTGCCTCCAGGCTCCTTTTCTGACTTTGCTCGGAGAGGACCATGGCACGGAAGTGTAAGCCAGACAAGCTCTTTCCTCCTCCATGTTGCTTTTGGCCAGCTTTTTATCCCAGCTGTAGACAGCAAGCTCAGATCGAATCATCTCCAGCTTAGGGCAGGGTATGCCTAAGCCCAAATAGCTTTATGACTTGGCGGGTCTGATGGAGTCTAGGTTGGCACTGGCAGCTCGGGTTGTGTAGTCAATCCATGTTCAGAATTAAGAGGCCGCCAGGTTCTGAAGGCTGTGAATTCTCTGTTGTAGATAGCGTGCAAAACTATTCATTCCCAACAAGGGTGCTTCTTGTTACTACCTGTACCCCAGGTTGCACCACCTGCAAAGTTCCTCCTTGCCCTGGACCACCACTGGAAACTCATGGCTTTCCTTGTCATTAAGACAATAGTTACAAGCCTGGCAGTGGTGACACACACCTTTAATCCCAGCACTCGGGAAGCAGAGGCAGGTGGATCTCTGTGAGTTCAAGGCCAGCCTGATCTATAAGAGCTAGTTCCAGGACAGTCTCCAAAGCTACAGAGAAACCCTGTTTTGGGGGAAAAAAGACAATAGTTACAAGTATTGATTACAGTGTCTCTGGACCCTCAAAAGTCTACCAGGTTGTGACAGGCAGACTCTATGGCAGTCCCCAAGGATTCCTGCCCCCTGACATTCACTCCCCTTCGGTGTGGTGTGGGTCTGGAACAACAATGGCAGTAGCTATGGGATGGCAATTCTAAGATGAGAGTATGAACAGACTGTCTTCTGTCTTGGCTGTCTATCAGAAACAGCTGCTTTGGACACGGTGCTCAGAACTCATGGGCAGGTACCAAGGCCTCCCCCAAACGCAAGAAGAGCTCAAAAGCAGCTCCTCTGAGGTCTGCAGCAGCTACAAGAGTGATCTTGGAGGCAGATGTTCTGGTCTTTGCTGAAACTCCAGTCAACAGCCAACGTAACTGATATCTTGCCTGTCACCTCCTCAGAGTCTTTCCAATTAGGTTCCTGATCTTGGCATAGCAAACTCCTGGAGCTGAGAACTCAGACTTCCCTGCCATCCAGTTCTTCTTATAATTTAAGTTCTTGCCCTTAGCTTTCCCTGCCCTTTGGTGCAGATGAGATCCCCTTTAGGTGCTGCCAAAAATACCCTTAAGCGTTTACACTTTGCATTATTCTGGTGATAAATCATTCTTGGCCTTTCGTTGTCTTCTTGAATGAATGAATGTTGCTGCCGTCCCCCAGCCTCTGCCACCTCACTCTATAATCTTTACAAATACTTTCAATGCAGCAGAATCAGAGGCGTGGCGGACTGCGCCCTGCGAGCGTTGACTCCCACCTGTCTTATGTACCAGTTTGCCACTGGGGAACATCTTAGCAGCACACGGCATGTTCCAGGGCCCTTAGTGTCCCCAATACCTTTAGTAATGCTTCTCAGTACCTGTCAGCCAGCAAGTGGTATGGCTCCCATTTCCTTTAGGTCACCCAACTTAAGTCAGGTTTCCTGGGTAACGAACTCCAAGCAGGGGTTGGTACACAGACAGCCTAAGGAGTAGTTTTGGGAGTAATACCCGTGAGGGGAGGAAAAGAAGCTGGGCTGGGTGGAGAGAGATGCTGACAGTCACCACAGGCCTGAAGTAGGTTTTGTGGGATAGTCAGAAGCTGGGTTGGCCCTGTTCAATCAAAAGAGAGGATGCCAGGATTTTGTACCCTGAAGCCAACTGCCCCCAAAGAGAGAACACCATTTTGAGAAATGCAGATTTTTTTGGTCAAAGAAATTCTTGGCAGTTTCTGGAAAGAGCTTCTTGCAGGTGAGAGAATGACGACAGGCCCCCTGACCACACCCACTCCAGTGGGTGATGTCATCCTTCTCTGACCACACCCACTCCAGTGGGTGATGTCATCCTTCTCTGACCACACCCATTCCAGTGAGTGATGTCATCCTTCTCTGAGCACACCCACTCCAGTGAGTGATGTCATCCTTCTCTGACCACACCCATTCCAGTGGGTGATGTCATCCTCTTTCACTGAGGGTAGACCGAGGCCCAGAGGAGATGAGGAACTTTCCCATCTAGGAAGTAACAGAATCAGAGCCATTCGTGCTCTGGTGCCTCCCAAAGGAGGAGGAAGAGAATCCTTCCCCACGCCTGGGATCGCTGCCAAGACAAAGAACAATTTAAAAACACCCAGTCTATTTTTGCTATTTCCCAGTCTCCATTTTGGTGCCCCTTTCTCACTCTTGAGAGTCCTTTTGCCAGACCGTGAAGAACAGGAAGTGTGTTCCAGGCCCGGGTGTGGAGAAGACAATGCTCCCTGGATGGGCATAGGCATGATCAGGGTGGAGGCAATGGACCCCGTGGTTGGGGGAAGGAGTTCACAAAGACAAGCAGAGAGAGATCAAGGGGGAGAGCGAGGCTGAGGTCAGTCTGCAGGTCTTGAGCAGTCAGCGTTGGAACAGCTTTCTGTATGCAGTAATGTGGGGAGGGAAGGGCCGAGGGCGGGGAGTAGGGATGTTGTCCAAAGGGTTGTTTGAGGAAGATTTACTGTGTTCTCCAAGGACCAAGGATGAACTGGCAGAAACAGATGAGGCAGGAAAATCTGGTCGGATGCTATTGTAAGGAACCAGGAATGTAAGTAAGCACAGACGGTGAGAATGGAAAAAAGGGAATGTTGGGATTGACTACTATGGTTTGGATGTAAAACGTTCACCACAGGCTCATGTGTTTGAACACTTGGCCTCCAGCTGGAGGTCTATTTTGGAAGGTCATAGAACCTTTGAGGCTGAGACATAGCTAGAAGAAATGGGTGCCTAAAAGTAAGCTTTAAAAATGATACCCCTTCCAGTTCGGGTCTGTCTGCTTCCTCATTCGCCATGGTGCTAACAGTGAGTATTTACATCATTGTTCCTGCCATCACGGAGCAGACTGCCACCACCTTCCTCTTCATAATTCACTATTTTCCCCGGACTTTGAGCCAAAAGAAACCGCTCCTCTCTAAAGTGGCTTCTGCCACGTACTTTGTCACAATAAAACAGCTGTAAGACATTGGCTTCATGTAGGAAGCATATCAGAAATCATGTATGTTAAAAGCATTCATCTTGGAAGACATCAAAATGGTGACGTTAAATGTGTTAAGCTAGGGGACTTACAGCAATGTCCCTAAAGATGAGGCTTCTCAGGAGATTTGCACGGGAAAGCAACAGAAATTGCTTTCCCACCGTGACAGTCTGGGTGCCCGCAATACAACCAGCACCTTGTGTAGGAGGAAAGGCAGGCTTAGAAATATGCATTGGTGAACCTAGTAAGGATCTTATTTGACAACATGGACCATGAACAGAGCACTTGTTATGTGCCCAGCACTGTTCTCTTTATTAATATCAACTCAACCATTCATTGTCATCATTATGTGAGTTAGATAGACAGAAAAATTGAAATACAGAGAAGGTAAATAATCTGTCTAAGCTTACTCCAGTATCAGGTCAACATAGGATGCCATAGTAAAATGTGCCATAGTAAAATGCTATCAGATGAATTACCTGTAAACCATGGGAATTTATTTCTTATGGGTTTGGGGGATAGAAGTTCATGATCAGTATGGTCAAGCTCCGGGGAAGGCCCACTTCTGAATTGCAAGATGGCCACTGTGTCCCTATGGGGCCGAAGCAGAGCAAGGGAGCTTCCTACACTGATTGCTTCTCCAGAGAATCCCACTTGCGGCTTCCATTCCCTTGACTCTTCACTCACCAAAGGCCCTGCCTTCTAATATCATCAATCAGAATTCAGCAGATGGATTCGGAGGGAACACTAGTGCCTGACCTACAATACTCGGGAAGTGACTAGGACTCAAATTCAAAAAAAACCAACCAACCAAACAACAACAACAAAAAACTTACAAAAAGCAACTTAAAGAGAGGAAAGGGCTTCTTTGGCTGTGGTTCCAGTCTATCATTGTAGGCAACTTAGTAGACACAGGAGCTTGAGACAACTGGTCACACTGTATCCACAGTCAAGAGCAGAGGGAAACATGCTGTTTCCGCACTTGCTTGCTTGCTTGCTTGCTACTCAGTTAGCTTTTCCTACTCCTTGGGGTTCTGAGGGACTCTGGCCTAGGGAATGGTGCCACCCACAATGGATTGGATCTTCTCATATCAACCAACAATCAGAACAGTTCCCTAGAGATACGTCCACAGGCTAAACTGGCTGAGGCTCTCTCCCCAGAATGATTCTAAGTTGTGTCAAGTTGACATCTAAAACTAGCCAGCTTTCTGGTTAGGCCGGTTGGATTTCACCAGTTCCCAAGACCACCATCATCATCATCTTCTCCTTCTACTCCTTCCTTCTTCTTCTCTTCATCATCCTTCTCCTCCTCCTCTTCCTCCTCCTCCTCCTTCTCTTCATCATCCTTCTCCCCCTCCTCCTCCTCCTCCTCCTTCTCTTCATCATCCTTCTCCCCCTCCTCCTCCTCCTCCTCCTTCTCTTCATCATCCTTCTCCCCCTTCTTCTCCTCCTCCTCCTCCTCCTCCTCCTTCTTCTCTTCATCGTCATTCTCCCCCTCCTTCTCCTGTTCTTCCTCCTCCTCCTCCTCTTCCTCCTCCTTCTTCTCCTCTTCCTCCTCCTTCTTCTTCTTCTCTTCATCATCATTCTCCTCCTCCTTCTCCTCTTCCTTCTCAATTTAAAGCCAGGGAACAGAGAGTGGGATCAGTGTGGTTCAGAGCACTTGTTCATGCAGAAGACCCAGGTTTAATTACTAGCACCCACATGATGGCTCATAACCATCTGTACCTCCAGTTCCAGGAAGTCTGAGACCCTGCTCTGATCTCTGCAGACATCAGGCACATATGGTACACAAACATACACGCAGACAAAACAAAATAAACATTTAAAAGTTAAAACCAATTGCTTTCCCACTTCCATGATTTCATCTCACCATCCCCTTCAGTTCACAAGTGCTTTCTGGGAAGCCATGCCCATCACTATGAGCCAGGTAAGACCCTAAGTGAGAACAGCTGTAAATAATCACACAGGTCTATAGAAGCCAGCCATGAGAAACAGACCACCCGAAGGATCGCCTGCCAGTGTAGGACACGGTCGTGATAAGTTTAATGGAGGCCTGAGTCTCAGTAGTTTACCCTGAAGCAATACCGAAGAACCATAAACTGAGATTATCTGAGCACCACCCAAGAATAGACCATCCAAAGAAAATGCCTAACTTTCCAACCGCTGTAGATAGGACCACATGCCAGCACACACTCACCAGGACCCCTAGACAAATGTCAGTCAATCAAGGGTCCCTCACCCCCACCTTTACTACTATAAAAACCCAACTCTAGCTGAGATCAGGGCTCTCTGATTATTCCAATACGTTGAACATATGGAGAGACTGAGTTTGCAAACTTGTATAAAATTTGCTTTTACATACGGTTCTCGGTCTCCTTGTTGGTTTTTGGGGGACTTTGCGGATCTGGGCATGACAATGTCCATGCTGACAGGAATGGTGCAGCATCCTCAAATTCAGTGCAAATTACTTATTCTTTACCAAAGTGCTTCATTCACTCACTCACTCATTAATTCATTCCTTCATGAAACCGCTCATTGTTCTGGAGACTGTCTCCACAACTACCTCCACCCTCATCTCTGGTCACTTCTACTGTCTCCTCTGGATCCCCTGTCTAGAACTCTAAGATTCCTGATAGCCAGGTGTCTTAGTTAGGGTTTTATGGCTGTGAAGAGTCATAATGACTATACAACTCTTATAAAGAAAAATATTTAATTGGGGCTGGCTTACAGTTCAGAGGTTTAGTGTTGTAGAATATTATTTTTACTAGATAAAGATGTGTTAAACTTGGTTTTGATGTAGAATATTACTTTAACTGTATAAAGATGTGTTATATTTGTTTATGCTGCATTTGTTTAATGATGTAAGGGTGTGTGTTTAATTATGTGAAGATGTGTGACATTTGTTTCACCTTGCTTGCCTAAAGCACCAGATTGAGCTAGTAAAAAGCTGAACAGCCAATAGGTAGGCAGGAAAAAGACAGGCAGGGCTGGCAAGGAGAGAATAAATAGGAGAAATCTAGGCTCAAGGTGAACAAGAAAGGAGAAGGAAGAGAAGAGAATGAGGGATGTGCCCAGGGCAAGAAGCCAGGCAGACACTAGCCAGCCAGACATAGAGAAGGAGCATAGTAAAATATACAGAAATAAGAAAGGTAATAAGTCCTGAGGCAAAAGGTAGATAAAGAGAAACAGGTTAATGTAAGTTAAAAGAGCTAGCCAGAAACATGCCTAAGCTAGGCTGAGCCTTCAAAACCTCTGTGTCATGATTTGGGAGCTGGTTGGTGGTAAACATGGTGGCATGCAGGCAGATTTTGGTCTACAGGCAGCAGGAAGAGACTGTGTGCTGCACTAGGCCTGGCTTGAGCTTCTGGTTCTCAAAACCTACCCCCAATGACAGACACACTCCCTCCAACACAGCCACAACTACTCCACACCTCCTAATAGAGCCATTCCCTATGACTCTGCGGGGCCCATATTCTTCCAAACCACCAGACCAGAGAAGCAGCTGGAGTGTCGGTAGGGCTGTTGGGTGGGAATCAGGGAAGGGCAAAGCAATTAGTTACTCCATAAAGCAAACAATGTTGCCCATTTTAAGACCTAGCCCAGGTACCCTTCTCAACATGACCTTTAACTACTTTTTAAGAACTTTTTCTTTCTTTTTCTTTCACCGGCTTGAAGGATGCTAGGGGATGCTATTTTATTGATATCTGGTGTATCAATGAATTAGGTGACATGCTCAATATGTACTGAATTCTCTGTTCCCCAGTTTCATCAATGTCATCTATTCTATAAAACAACAACAAAGCAAGATGGCGCAGCAGGTAAAGAAAGGGGCTTGCCCAGCCTGCTGGCCTGCGTTTGAACTATGTGTGGAAGAACAGAATCAGCTCTCACAGTGTCCTCTGACCCTCTATGGTGCTCACCCATACACACACGCACACACACACACCACACACACACACACACACACACACACACACACACACCCCACACACACACACCACACACACACACCACACACACACACACACACACATGCACGCACACACATGCACGCACACACACACACCACACACACACCACACACACACACACACACGCACACACACACCACACACACACACACACACACACACCACACACAAATCCTTGATTAGATAAAAGTCATATGTATATGTAAGTACCAAGACTGTGAACACTTATAAATACCTATGCTGGCTAGTTTTATGCTAACTTGACACAAGCTAGAGTCATCTGAAAAGAGGGAACCTAAGTCAAGAAAATGCCTCCATAATGTCAGCTATAAGGCATTTTCTTAATTACTGATTAAAGGAGGAAGGCCCAGCCCATTGTGGGTGATGCTATCCCTGGGCTGGTGGTCCTGGGTTCTATAAGAAAGCAGGCTGAGCAAGCCAAGAGGAGCAAGCCAGTAAACAGCATCCCTCCATGGCCTCTGTATCAGCTCCTGCCTCCAGGTTTCTACCATTTGAGTTCCTGTCCTGACTTCCTTCAGTGATGCACTACAATATGGAAGTGTAAATCAAATAAACCCTTTGCTCCCCAGCTTGTGATTTGGTTATGGTGTTTCATCACAGCAACAATAACCCTAAGGCAATAGCCTAATTGGCTGTCATCTCAATGCTGCCAGCTCCCTGAGAGCTCCTCTGGTGTCCTACCCCCAGGGAGCTATCCTGAGTTTGTGTGGGTTGTCTTGCTTTTGATATCTTTGTCATCTGTGTGCAGTTTTATTCTACACAGAGTTCACAGAGACTTGTTTCTTTACATTTTACATCGCCCCACATTAGTAAGGGTCATTTAGAACTTCTCGGTGGCCGTCCTTAATTTTTATATCTATTTACCATTTAGTCATTGACATGTGTATGTATGTGTGTTTGTGTGTTCATGTATGTGCACATGCACATGTGTTCCCATGCATGTGAATGTCTGATGTTAACATCTAGAGTATTCATCAATTACTTTCTGCTCCATTATTGAGTCAGGGTCTCAAAATTGAACCCCAAACTCCCTGGTATTATTTAGGTAGTCAGCTTGCTTTGGGCATCATTGCCTTTGCCTTCCAAGTTCCAAAATTAGGAGGTGCTGCCATGCCTACTGGTGTGTATGTAAGTCCCAGAGATCCAAAGTCTTGTCCTTGCACTTGCATGGCAAACACTTTGGCAACTTAACCATCCCTCGAGCAGCCGCATAGTATGAAGTCATTTGGTAAATAATGATTGGGCCCACATACTGTTTCATTAGGTGAATTTACCACATGTATTTATTAATCTCCTGCTAAAGGACATCTAACTTGTTCTTTCTCTGTGTTGCTTATGAATAAGTGGGATAGGAGCATTTCTTTACATGGTTTCTGACCTATAAGAACAACAATTTCTGAGAAGCATTGGTTTTCCAACTGGGATTGATAAATTTTACTGGGTAGTGAGATAACTTTAATAGATCCCGAAAAGATTTTTTTTAATAAAATGGAGGGTGAATGAGAGGACGGCTCAGCTGGTAAAGGATTTGCTGTGCAGGTGTCAGAGTCTAAGGTCCAACCTCATAATCTAAGGTCCAACTTCAGCACCCACATAAAAAGATGTGGTGGTCAGCTCTCATCAGCCCAGTCCACCCAGCCTAATCTGTGAGCTCTGGTCCCAGGGAGAGACTCAGCCTCAGAAAACAAGGTGGAAGGCTCCTGAGGAGCAACACTCAAGGAATTTCTGGCTTCCACATACACAACTCCTGTATTCAAAACACACACACACACACACACACACACTACAGGGGAAAAAAAAAGAAGCAGGAACTTCCAGAGGTGAATGTGGAGAGTTCTTCATCTGAGTGCTTCATCTGATGGTTCAGGGACAGGTCCAGAAGGCCTTGCTCTGGGGTGGGGGTCCAGTGCTTCTTGCTCTCAGTGGGGGATTTGAGTAGCATTACAGTCTGTCACAGACTGATACCTTTTGTGAATGTAATCAAAATTAACTACTTGGAAAATGAAAATTTAGAAACCCACCGAAGATGAGCTCAATTTTAGCTACCATGTCAAATTTACATGAGTTATAATTCAGTAAATACGGCATGTCAACATTTTCACAACAGACTTGGTGCAGAAGCAACCAAAGTGTCCACTGATGGATGATGGGTATGTAAGATGCAGTGTGCAAGTGATGTAACCAAAGTGTTCACTGATGGATGATGGGTATGTAACGGCTCAGTGGGGAAAGTGCTTGCCACAAAGGCTGATGATCTGAGTTCAACACCCAGATCCCATGCAGCAGAGAACTGACTCCTCATGCCTGCCATAACACATGTGCTCATGTGCACACACAATACATACTGTTTTGTCCAGAACACGGAGTCCCCCCAAACCAACCAGGAGACTGAGTCCTGTATGTAAAAGCATGAGCCTTTATTCAGCATTGTCTTAGGGAAAACTACTGAGACCCAGGCCTCTATTGAGCCTGCCATGGCTGGGTCATACATACATATACATATACATATACATATACATATACATATACATATACATATACATATACATATACATATACATATACATATACATGTGTGTATATATGTGCACATAAATACATAAATGTAAAAATATGGGCTGGAGAGACAGTTCAATGGTTAAGAGTGCTCTCTGCTCTTCCGAGGACCGGGTTCAGTTCCCAGCACCCACAAAAGGTGGCTCACAATAGCCTGTATTCCAGCTCTAGAGGATCTGATCTCTCTCTTCTGGCCTCCTTAGGGATCTGCACAAATATGGCACACACACACACACAAATAACATACAATAAGATTTATAAATGTAAAAATTCAATGTGCTATAGAATTTGGTTCATCTTTGCAAAGAAGGAAGCTCTGTCCCGTACGACAGTATCAGGGGTCCTGAAGACAGGATGCTAAGTGATTAGAACAGTCCTTAGAGAACAAACACTGTGTATTACCACTTATATGAGGTACTTAGAGTGACCTGAACTATGGAAGAGAATGGCAGCTGCCAGGCTCTGCAGGGAGGAGAGATGAGGAGTTATTGACTATGGAATTTTAGTTGGGAGGTTTTAGAGATGGATAATGGGAATGGTTGCATGACAATGTGAACAACTTAGTTCCTCTAAATCACATGCTTTGCACGATTAAAACAGTCAATTTAAAGTTACATGTATTTTATCGTCAGGCAGTGGTGGTGCATGCCTTTAATCCCAGCAGTCGGGGGTGGGGGGAACAGAGGCAGGAGGATCTCTGTGAGTTCAAGGTCAGCCTGGTCTACAAGAGCTAGTGCCAAGACAGGCTCCAAAGCTACAGAGAAACCCTGTCTCGAAAAACCAAAAAAAAAAAAAAAAGTTATATGTATTTTATCACAGGGCTGAAACAGGCTGCTAAACATTGATTTTTTGTTGTTGTTGTTTTATTCTTAATGATTAGTCTGAGTTCCATGCTTCTGTAAGATTATTCACACACTGGCACCTGTCCATGCCTGGCACTTTGAGGAGCATTGTTCCAGATTCTAAATGCAATAATACGGCAATGGAAACATGGGCTGGGCACACGGTCCCCTTTACAAGAGAATCCTGAGTTTATCCCAGTTGCCCCTCCAGCCGGCAGGCGTGCTGGGAGCTCTCTCCGCCCCTCAGCCTTGCCAATGCTGTCACAGCCCTCTTCAAGACGGAAACCAATATCTTCTTTCTTGGTCTGATTTTGCCTTTCTCTGTTTATTAATAAACTCAAGTCTCTTTTGGTATGTTTACTGACAAGTTTTTTTTTTTCATTTTGGGAAATGACTGCTTAAACCTTTTGCTCATTTTTCTGTTGCATCGCTGGCTTTTTTACTATTGACTTGAGGAATTTTATTGAGTTAATAAACGTTTATTAAACACCTACCATGCGCCAGGTACTCTCTTCTGTATTATATATTATTAAGAAAATAGGTTGAAATTCCTGGCCTCATTTGTGAGTTCACAGAAACTGCCAATGACATATACATACCTACACACATACACATTTTATCCACCTGTGTGTGTGCACTGGGCGGTCAGAAGACAGCCAACCACAGGTGTCCATCCTCAACCCTGCACCTTGTCTGAGGCAAGCTAGCAGGCCTGAGGGCCTCTGGGATTGTCCTGTCTTCTACTCCGTCTCACGGTAGTGGCACTGGGACACTGGTGCACGCTGCCACATCCAGCTTTTCTGGGAATCAAGTTTGTGTGGCAATTAAATGCTCGATTCACTGAGCCAAAGCCTTTGACATTTGGGAAAACCGTGAGAGACAAGAAATGAACATGTAGACAGCTCTAAAGTTTCTGTGGGTTTCTTGATTAATTATTAATTTATGCATTCCAAATATCTCTTCATGATTTGTAACTTGCCTTTTTACTTTCTTTAAGATATATGTTTGAAGTGGGGGAGGGCGCAAGTAGGGAGGCGGTGCACGCCTTTAATTCCAACACTCAGGAGGCAGAGACAGGAGAATCTCTGTGAGTTCCAGGTCAGCCTGGTTTACAGAGCTAATTCTAGGATAACCAAGGCTACACAAAGAAACCAAAAAAAAAAAGAAAAAAGATATATGTTGATAATATAAGTTATTGTCCTGGTGGGGCAGGGCAGTTGACAAAGCCACGCCTGAGTGAGCCCTGGAGAAGCCAGCGTGTCCTGAGGACTTCGTGTCCTGAGGACTTCGTGCTGTCACTGACACAGCTCTGATGGTCACCACACCCCTCACAATCTACGGGCTGCGTGAAAACTCTCAGGGGGTTTCTAGCCCCTCGCTGGTAAGTCTTACTGGTGCTTAATATGTAGTGATTGCCTTTTTCTGAGTCTCGCTACTGGAGATAATGATTCAACCACCATCCTCAGAAAGAATTTAGACAAGCAGGACTGTTAGTAAGGTTAGGTTAAGAAGTTTTTGTTAGTGGCTTTGAGGTAGAAAATCTTGGGGAACAATTTAAAGTTTAGAAAGGCATAATTTTAAGAGCTGAGGGAGGGACTCATTGAGGCCAGGGGACAAAACAGTGGCAGCCTGGCTACTGCTGGCTGATGTGCCTTTCTTGCTAGGACGGTTGGTGCCCTCAGCTTCCTGATCTGATTGAATAAAAAGCTGTTGAGAGGAGATGCAGCCTGGGGGTTTAAACAGAGCTGACTGTTTTTCATTTGTAAAAGTTTAGAGTTGTAATTCTTTTAAGATTTTTCATAAGATTACCTTTTGAGATAAATAATAAAGTGATTGATCCTTTCTTCATAACTGCAAAATGCAGCCTGCCAGTAAAAGAACTGGCTGAGAAAAATACCTTGCTTGCTTGCACCCTGTTAATCTATATCAAGTTGCTTGGGCATGAACGCATGTGGGTTCTTGGGGATAATTTGTTTTTCACCTGTAACACATAAAATGTTTAGTCATGAAAGGGATATGGAAACAGTTTTTTAACTTATATTCATTATAATCATTCACTTAAAAATAGATTATAATCACATTTTAATTTTTATACCGCTTGAAAGATTTTGCTGGGGTATATAAACTGTGAGGGAAAATTAGAACAGACAAAAGGGAAACATCTGAATAGAGGTAAGGAAAACAATAAAGAGATGAGAGAGAGATGATAGAAAGACCCTAAAGGGGTGTGTGTGTGTGTCTTTTTTGCCGGCCCCAAAGAGTTAAATTTGCCCCATTTGCTAGTCTCAGAGAATTGTTTTACCTCCTCAGATAGAAAAGCCAAACTGAGTGATTAGTCCACCGACTCCATGACTCCGCCTCAGTTCCTGAGCTGCTGAAGGCCGGTCCTCAGAGCAACAAGATATATAATTATAAAGCATTACCTTGCCAACTCTTGCTTTTAATTCCTGCAGAAGCCACTTTGGATAAAGTGGCATAGGAAATCAATCTTCAGCCAGTTGTGAGCACCCTTCACCAGATAATTTACCCCATTTCTCACGGTCTGCGCTGCTGTCCAGCATGAACCAGGTCAACTGTCCGCATGTGTGTGTTGTTTCTGCTCTGGGGCAGTCTGCTTGATGCCACTGCGGTTTGTTCACGCTTTACCTTTGTACTGGGCTGCTTATGACTTAATATATAGTAGGACAAGCCTTTTCACCTTAATGTTTTTTAAAAACAAAGCCACCCCTCTTTGTGTAAAGATGCGTTAATGGTGGGGTTTAGTGCGCTCCATCCGCACATGTAGCCAGGGTGCATCGATGCAGTCCAGCCTCCCTCCTCCCACACCACTCTTGCATTCTTCCCAAGCCTCAGCCATCACTAACCTACTTTCATGTTTGACTCCGTTTCATGTGTCCTTCTATTTCATTCATTTCACTATAAATGATACGATTTAATTCTTCTTTATGGCAAAATAATACTGCATTGTGTATATTTTCTACATTCTCTTCATCCACTCAGCTGCTGATGACTCCTAAGCTGTTTCTGTAACATGGGGTGACGGGATTTCTTCGAAAGTTCGTTTCGTCTCTGTCTTCTTCAAATACATATGCAAGACTGGAATTGCTGCATCGTATGGAAGTTCTTGAGTTTTTGAGAAATGTCCATATTCCTCACTGTGCACCTCCACATCTGACTCACTGTCATTTTGATTTTGCACGTTATTCTTTTTTCTTTTTTTTTAAAAAATTTTTATTTATTTATGATGTATAGAATATTCTGTCTGTGTGTATGTCTGCAGGCCAGAAGAGGGCACCAGACCTCATTACAGATGGTTGTGAGCCACCATGTGGTTGCCGGGAATTGAACTCAGGACGTTTGGAAGAGCAGGCAGTGCTCTTAACCACTGAGCCATCTCTCCAGCCCCCGCACGTTATTCTTTTTACCAGTAATGCTCTGGGTGCTTTGAGAGCCCACCCTTTTATATAAACTTTAGAACTAACTTGCCCAATTACCTGAAAATCACTTTGGAATATCTGGCTGAGTTTGAATTGGATCTAGCTAGATACGCATGAAGAAACCTGACTCCTTTTTTAAACCACACAGGTGTTTAATCTAAAAACACAGATCTTCTTTTTATATTAAATATTGTTTCATATTTTATTTTCTTTTTCTTTTTTTTTGAGACAGGGTTTCTCTGTAGCTTTGGAGCCTGTCCTGGAACTCACTCTGTAGACCAGGCTGGCCTTGAACTCACAGAGCTACGCCTGCCTCTGCCTCCTGAGGGCTGGGATCAAATGGGTGCGCCACCACCGCCCAGCTTGTTTCATATTTTCAGTGAGGCTAATTTACCTCTCTTTACAAAGGCCCTCTGCATCCTTTATTATGTTGATTCCTAAACACTTAATTACTGATACTTTCTATAAGTGGCTTCTATTAAAACTATGCTTTCCACAGGTGGTGTACGCCTTTAATCTCAGCACTCAAGAGGCAGAGGCAGGCGTAGCTCTGTGAGTTTGAGGCCAGCCTGGTCTACAAAGTGAGTTCCAGGACAGTCAGGGCTACTCAGGAAAACCTGTCCCCAAAACAACAACAACAACAACAACAACAACAACAAAAACCCACCACCATCACCAATAACAAATAACCAAACAAAACAAACTCAAAACTCTTTCTGATTTCTTCTGGAACGCACTATATAACTAGTTTATATTCTTCATGTACCTTGTCAAATTTTAATGTAAGAACTTTGAAATTAATTCTAGCAACTTATGTATGAAATCGCCTGTGTTTACATATTTACATTAACTCTAACAAAAGCCACTGTTACGTCTCCATTCCCAACTTACGCTTTCCTTATTGTACTGGATAGACTCACCCAGCAGAAAGGGAGCTGATGTGGACTTTTTCTCTTTGTACTCCTTTTAAAGGGTGTTCCTAAAATTTTATTTTTGGAGACTGAAACTTACCATGATTGGAAGAAAACAAAAAACAAAAAACAAAAAACAAAAAAAAAAAACCTCTGTCAGGGCTGAAGAGAGGGCTGAGTAGTTAAGAGAGTATAATGTTCTTTCAGAGGACCCAAGTCAGTTTTCCAGCACCCATGTCAGGTGGCTCACAACCAGCTGTAACTTCAGCTCCAGGGGGTTTGAAGGCTCTTGCCTGAAAAGGCACCTGCTCTTACATGCATATACCCACACACAGACACACACACATAATTTACAATAATTGAAAAAAAAACTATCGGGTGGAAGCATTTTTATAGGTTTGTTTATTTTTATGTGTACCCATTGCCTCCCTGTATGTTTGTGCACCATGGGTGTGAAGTACACATGGTGGCCAGAAAAAAAGCATTGGATCTTCTGGAGCTGAAAGTTACAGCCAATTGTGAGTTGTCATGTGGGTGTTGGGACCTGGGGAACTGAACACAAGAGCAGTTGGTGCTCTGAACCACAGATCCCTCTCAATGTCCAGGTAGAGGATAACTTGGTAATAGGAAAGCAAGTGTTCTTTTTCTGTGATCCTTTAGTCGTGTGATTTTTCCTTTGTGTGTATGAATGTGGCTAATTATATTAATTGTTATTTCTTTTTTTGCAAGACATAGTCCAGGCTGGCCTCAAACTCAGTATCTCAGATTGACCTAAAACTGGAATCCTCCTGCTCCAGGCTCCAAGTTACTGGAAAGACAAGCAAGTGCCATTTGTACCCAGGAGTATCTTCGATGTTAAATCACACTGTCATTTCTATACTTAGCACAACTTGATCATGATACAGTATTTTTTTATATACTGATATGTTGCAGGGTATTTGATTGCACTGTGAAACTCTGAGATGGTGTTAATAAAGTCAAACTTGGGTCAAGGGTAGAGCCAGTGCCTAGTTGACAGGAATCAGCCACAGAGAAGACAGAGAAGCCAGGAAAACAAACAAAGATGCACAGGAAGGAGTAGGGAGGACATACAGATCTGCTTTTTGTTTTTTTCCGGTTTGGGATGAGCGGAGAGAGAATTCTTTTGCTGGAACTCTGGTCAACAAGGAAGGTAGGCTGATTGCTTCTTGGCTTCTCTGACTTAGAAGGTTTTCACCCCAATACCTGACTCCTGGGTTTTTATTGGCAAATAGAATGATAGAGACTTAGTTAAAACCTAAATTTGGGCTGGGCGGTGGTGGCACACTCTTTTAATCCCAGCACTTGGGAGGCGGAGGCAGGTGGATATCTGTGAGTTCAAGGCCAGCCTGGGCTACAAGAGCTAGTGCCAGGAGAGCCAGGACTGTTACACAGAGAAATCTTGTCTCGAAAAACCAAAACCCTACATTTGATGGTTGTGGTTGAACTGGTACCAACGGGCCAGAGATCCTGAGCAGTGGGGTGCTGACATCACTTAGAATAGCAGTGGATTTAGGTGCTGCCACTAAATTGACAGAAAACAACTTTTGGCACCCAATAAAGGGCACCAAATGTAGTTGCAGTTGGACTTCCTTTGGATCACCAGCTCCCAAATAATGACATGGAGGCTTCTTATAAATTATGAAAGCTTGGCCTTAGCTTAGGCTTGCTCCCAAGTAGCTCTTAAATCTTAAATTAACCCTTCTATATTAATCTACATTCTGCTACATGGATTGTTACCTCTGCTCAGTTCTGTGCGTCCCACTTCCTCCAAGGTGGCAAATTCCCCACCTTTCTTCTTCCCAGAGTTCCTGTCTCTTCCCAGAAGCACTGCCTATTCTCTCTTGTCAGCTATTATCTGTTTAGCTCTTTATTAAACCAGTCAGAAGGTGACTTGGTAGTCACAACTTCACAATGTACAGAAAGATTATCCCACAACACTGCTAAACACAAGTCTAGTACTCCTCTTCTGAGTATATTGGTGAAGTTGACCTCTGGTTTATCTTTTTTCCTCTCCATTTTCTTTCTTTCTTTCTGTGTGTGTGTGTGTGTGTGTGTGTGTGTGTGCACGTGCGCGTGCATGTGTGTGTGTATTATCCTGTGTCTGTGTGGGTTTTGTTTGTTGCTAGCTGAAACATCTTATGGACCCATGGCTGTGTGTACTGTACCCCACCTGTCCAAAAGACTCGCCTCTAGAGTCCTGTGGATTTTCATTCTTCTCTGCTGGCCTATGTGGAGCCTTGTCCATAGTCTGTGTTTGTCATCTGTACTGGTTCAGTGAATAAACACAAACATGGAAGGTGGCCCCCAAGACGCTGAGCCCAGGCTTCCAGCACACTCCGGTCAACCCCCTCAGTCACATACTCAAAAGCTGAGCCCAGTGTTCCACAGCTGGCCTTATAGTGTGTCCCTTAGTTCATTTAAAGCATGTCGGCAGTTCTGAGATGCATGTCAGATGAGAAACTTGGAGTGCTTGTTTGATGAGGGAGGGGGAAATCACTAAGAGTGTAAGGAGAGAAATTGAAAAGAGGCCGAAGCACAGCCTGTGGGAATTGCCTCCGCTTTAAAATGCTTGACTTGGGCACGGGAGTCATTTATCCCTTGAATGTTTAGAGAATTGTGTAGAGAAAACTGAGCACAATGTGTGGACAAGGCCCCTGCCCTCAATAAGCTTATAATTTATGCCACATGCTTTGTTTAGCTCAGTCTCCCACGGGGTCTTTCTTCCCTTCACATCGTTCTTCTATTTATTTCCTTGCACAGCAGAGGCTGAACCTTTATGGAGCACTGATAATAATGTAAGAAACTTGGAGTTAAGGTACCAGTGGACTTGTAAGACAAGCTTGATTAGATTTTCTTTCTGCTTATCTATCGTTTGGGGCTATTTTTTGTTTGTTTGTTTTTTGTTTTTTTGCTTTTGTTTTTGTTTTCTTGAGGTTCAGTTCAAGGTAAGGTACCAGCATTTACCTGCCTCCTTCAAATCCATTCAAAGTACAGGGGCTTCTTAACTTATGATGGAGTTGGGTTGTGGCTCAGTAAACCTTAGTCAGGGCTATTATTGCTGTGAGAAAACACCATGATCAAAAGTAAACTGAGTAGGAATGGGTTTATTTGCTTACACTTCCATATTGTAGCCCATCAATGAAGGAAGTTAGGGCAGGAACTCAAATAGGCCAGAACCTGGAGGTAGGGGCTGATGTAGAAGCCATGGAGAGGTGCTGCTGACTGGTATGTTCTCCATGGTTGTTCAGCCAGCTTTTTTACAGAATCCAGGAGCACCAAGCCAGGGATGGCACCACCCACAACAGGCTGTGCCCTCCCTCATTTGTCTGCTGGAGGCATATCTCAGTTGGGTTCCCATCTCTCAGATGACTCTAGCCTGTGTTAAGTTGACCTAAAACTAGGCAGCACAACCCCATTCTGAAAAAGATCACATTTGGAAGATGCAGCAAGTGCCCCTGCATCATATCCTATCTGACATGGCCTACTTAGTCTCCGCTGGCTGTCCTCCTGATCTGGGGACCAGGTCATACTGTTGAGCATCACGCCTAGCCTGGAAAACTATTAATTCAAAGTTAGAAGTAAAGGGCTGGGAAGATGGCTCAGTTGGTAAAGTGCTTGCTGCATCAACAAGAGGACCCTGATTTTCATCCCCAGAACCCTTATAAATGGACAGGAATGAAGGCACACATTTGTAATCCCAGCACTGCAGAAAGAGACATGGCAGATCCCTGGGCACACTGCCCAGGCAGCCTAGCCTCATCTGTGAATGTCAGGTCAACGAGAGACTCTGTCTCAAAAAATAAGGTAGACAGTTTCTGAGGAATTATACCCAAGGTTGAGTTGACTTCTGGTCTCTATATATGCACATGCAGACATGTGTACTCCCCCAACATGTACACACACACACACACACACACACACACCACACACACCACACCACACCAAGATGGACGGCACCTGAAGAATGACACCTAAGGTTAACCTCTGGTTTTCATGTATATATGTACATTTGTACGCCTCCAACACACATCCAAATATAGATACATACATACATAAGCACAAATTCAACTTGAGTTCCATGAATGAGTATCCCTTTGATTTTTTCCCTTGATTTTTGGGGGTAACAAAGTATCGCTCTACCCAGGCTGGCCTTGAATCTGTGGCAATCCTCACCAGAGCTCGGCTCACAGCATCAGCTACTGCCTTCAACACACTGTTCCGAAACAGAAAAAGCCTAAACTGATCTAAGTAAGTGAGGGTCTGCTTGTTTTGGACATTTCCTAAACCTGCGTTTGAATCTTGGTTTCAGTTCCATTTTCCCTCTGTGAAGAATTTCAGGACAAGAATCAGCTCTTGAAGGAGGAGGAGAAAAGAGCAGAGAGAAGGAGGAAGAGGAGGAGGGAGGAGAGGAAGAAGAGGAGATGGAGGGAGGGGAAAGAACAGAAGGAGGAAGAGGAAGAGGGCGAGGAAGGGAAGAGAAGGAGGCTAGGAGGAGGAAGAGGAGAGAGAGACAGAGAGAGAGAGAGAGAGAGAGAGAGAGAACCATAAAGGAGAGTGATCAGGTGACTCAGCCAGTAAAAGACATCTGCTACTAAGCCCAGGGGCTGTGTTTTCCTCAGGACCCACAAGTGGAAGTAGAGAACCAACTTCCAGAAGTCGCCCTCTGAGCCCCACATATGTGTTGGAGCACATATCTATGGACACACAAATAATAAGTTTAAATATTTTTATTGAAACAATGGTTTGTCACATATTAGACAAAATGTTTTGATCTCAAAGAGACAGCAACCCTGGTCATCTGTCTGGGCAACAGTGCCCGGTCTTCTAAGGCAGTTTCAAACTTTATTACAAGAAAATTCCTCCAGCTTGGGGATACCACTCAGTTGGTAAAGTGTTTGCTTAGCATACCAAAGACCTCAGTACTACATACACCAACAGAGTTGGTGGCACACACACCAGTAATCTCAGCACTTGGAGAAGAGGCAGGAGGATCAGAAGTTTAAGGTTATTCTCAGTTACATGGCAAGTTCAAAGGCTAAGTGAGACCCTATCTCCAGCAAAACAAAAAAGAAAAAAAATCCCTAGAGTAAATGACTCCAGAGGTGGAAAGGGCCCGTCTGTGCCCCAGTCACAGCCTGTGGGGGGTCCGGGAACTGCTTCTGCCTTGGGGCTGCTTTCTTGGGATAATTAGGGCTCCTCTGCCACAGCCCCAAGTCAACCCCAGCCCGGGCTTAAGTTATGACACCTTGCAATGTTTGTTGACCCTGTTCCTTTCCTTGATTGTGTGTGTGTGTGTGTGTGTGTGTGTGTGTGTGTGTAAACTGTGAGGAGAACAGAGGTCAGTCTCAAGCTCCCACTGGGACCAGAGCAGGCCGCTTCCCCTAAATGCCTTCGGTAAGCTTTTGTCCAGTTTTCTTGTTTTAACCCCCCTCCCCACATCTACGGGACTCTATCGCTTTCCCTCAGGAGGTGGATTCTCGCAGTGGCGCCCTTGCTCCTGACTTTCAGTTTTCGGTACTCACTTAATTCCAGCCATTGTTTCACTTTAGATGCACATTAAATAGCTCATCGTTCTCTCTGACTCTTTTTCACCTTGCTGTTTATAAATGGAGTGACCGCCCTTGATTTATGAGTTAGTTGAACTGTGCGTAATTATTTCTTCATCTTCACTCATGGATTCTTCCATCTTTAATCACTCTTGCTTTTCCCTAACCTGTCACTTTCTGTACTTTTGTCTGGTAATGAGGCAGCCACGGGGCTGTCCGGCTTCTGTTCCAGGGACTCAGTATCTGCGAGGACTGCTAACGTGCTCAGGACCAGCTCCGGCTGGTTTGCGTGACGAATCAGCTTGTTCCTCTTCCTGTTTTTTTTTCCCCTCTTCCTGCTCCCCCACCCCCATGCAGCACTGAACACTTCCATAATTTTAGCTACTGTGTTTATCGAAAGTGTATTGCAGACAGTCCGATTCCTCATCCCTTTTTTCTGTCTCTAGGGTTTGTGGAGGAAAGGATTGTCCTTGATCTGTGAATGTATTTACTCTTGGGAACTTGGATCCAGCTCTGCACCTACCTCCAGATGTTTTTCTGAATCTCCTGTTGTGTGGGGAGAATTTAAGGACAGGGATTGGCGCTGGGGCTTGTGGCCTGGGTCATGCATGGTCCCCACCACCAACACTAGAATGTGTAATACCAGCATCCTCCACTCCATAGTGAACTTTTTACATGGGTGCTAAAGATCTGAACTCAGGTCCTCACATCTCCAGCACTTTACCCACTGAGTCCTCTCCCCAGCTTCTTAGCTCTACTTACTAGGTCTAAACATAACTGTGGCTCACAGTCTACCTGTTGGGAACTCAGGCAGACTTTCTGGACAAATCCTGGCTCTGGTCTGGCGGGTGGGGTGGGGCTGGGGGGGGGAGGAGTTGTAGAATACTCTCAGGGTGTGAAGCCTGGAGAACGCTGGGGTGGGCGGTTGGGGCTGGAGACCTTGACTGTGAGGGTTGGCCAGCTGGCTCCACGGGTGAAGGCACCTGCTGCCAAGCCTGACAACCTTTGCTTGATTCACAGGACCAACACGACGTAAAAAGAGCTCTGGATCCTTTAAGAAGTTGTTTGACTTTGATGAGCGTGCCATGGAGCTTGCACACAGACACACGCGCAAAAAATAAATAAATAAATAAATAAAAAAACAAAACCGTGAGAAGTGGTTCACTAGATACGTTTGTGAAGAACCGCACAAGAAAACCCACTGGAACTTGCCACACCTGTAGCTGATTCATTTTGACTATTCTGATCACCTGTAATGTTCAGGCTCACCAGGTTTATTTTGGGGTTGACGAATTCTGTATTGGGTCTAAAAGCAAAGGCGAATTGTGTTGGAGAAGTTTAAGACAATTCTGCTTAGGGATGTGTAGAAAAAAGCCTTGCTCTTTCCTTGGAGAAAACTTTTTTTCTTTTCTTTTTTATTGATGTTATTGAACTATATATTTTTCTCCATTCCACTCCCTTCCTCTCCCCTCCCTTTCTACCCTCTCCCATGGTCCTCAAAAGCCACTTATGAGCGAGTGCATATGATATTCATCTTTCTGGGTCTGGGTTACCTCACTCAACATGATATATTCTAGATCCATCCATTTGCCCACAAATTTTAAGATGTCATTATTTTTTTCTGCTGTGTAGTACTTCATTGTGTAAATGTACCACATTTTCTTTATTCATTCTTTGGTCGAGGGGCATTTAGGCTGTTTCCAGGTTCTGGCTGTGACAAACAATACACCTATGAACGTAGTTGAGCACATGTCCTTGTGATACGATTGAGCATCCTTTGGATATATACCCAAAAGAGGTATTGTTGGGTCTTGAGGAAGGTTGTTTCCTAATTTTCTGAGAAATAGCTACACTGACATCCAAAGGGGTTGTACCAGCTTGCATTCCCACCAGCAATGCAGGAGTGTTCCCTTTACCCCACATTCTCTCTAGCATAAGTTGTCATAAGTGTTTTTTTATCTTGGCCATTCTTACAGGTAGAAGATAGACTCTCCGAGTTGTTTTGATTTGCTTTTCTCCGATGGCTAAGAATGTTGAGCACTTCTTTAAGTGTCTTTCAGCCATTTTAGATTCCTAGGAGAAAACTTTTATGCATATATACATATATATAAATATATACATACATATACATTTGTATTCATAAATACATACACATTTCTATACAAATATAAGGTATAAATTTATATATTTATTATGTAAGTTTTTGTTTGGGGTGTGTATACAGATATACACAGCGTTTGTTATTTTCTTTAATCAGCTTTACTGAGGGCTAGGGAGATAGTTCAGATAGTAAAGAACATGCCATGTAAGCATGAAGACCCAATACCCCAGTAAGAAGACAAGTTTGCAGGAGTATATTTATAATCCCAGGTCTGAGAGATGGAAACTATAGGTTCCTTGGGGTTTGTTAGTTATCTGGTCTAGCCTAATCTCAGAACCTCGGGCTCAATGTAAGACCCTGTCCCCAAACAGGAAAATAAATAAATCACAAACAAATAAACAGGATGATATGGCTACTGAGAAGTAATAGGCAGGGCTGACTTCTGGTCCATCCAACATGTATACATGCACATATGCATAATACACACTCAAAAATAAAAATAAGCTACTGAGCTATAATATACATTTGCTAAAATCCACCTGTTTGAATAAAAAAAATTAAAAAAGGAAAGAAAAGAAAAAAGTAGAATTCAACCAGGTATAGTGTTTCATACCTGTGATCTCAGCCTTAGGGCATCTGAGGCTGGAGGATCATGAGTTTAAGGTTAGCCTGGGCTACATAGTGGCATCTTTTTCCTTGTTTGCTTTTTAAATTATATAATTCAAACAGTTTTGAAGCCCATGTAGCCAGAAACACATTCAGAGACCAACCTTCCTCATCCCCACAGAAAGTTCCCTTTGTAACCCATCTTTCCCATTAGCCTCACCCTCGGCCCTCTCTGATCTGCTCCTGGCGGCTTCAGACTGTCTCAGCAGTTCTGGAGTTTCCTGTACACGCTGCTCCTTTGTATCTGGCTCCTTTTTCTCAGCACGTTGTCTGTGAGATTCTTTGAAGACGCTGCCTGCCTCAAGAGTTCCTTCTTACACTGCTGAACTGTCTTCTGTCATTTGGATCCCCACGATTTGTTCATCCATTTGCCTATTGATGAAGATGTGGGTGGATCCAGCTCGGGGTTACTGAAAACAACGCAGCTGTAAAGATGGTGCGCTAATGTCTCATGGGCTTAATTCTCTTTGTCATAAGTGCCTAGGACTGGAAGTGACAATCGTATGGAAGTGAAAATAGCTTCAGAAACCAGGAAACTGGGAAGTGGTTTTATCATCTCTATGTTCCTGCCAGTGTTCACTGCGGTCAGCTAGGACATGTTTTTACAGAAAGGTTTACAACGTTTCGTGGTATACGCAAATAGACTTAGAGAGAGGTGCTTTAGCCAGCTCCACTCCGTCCACAGTTCCGGTGGAAGGCCATGGACCTGCCGGACAGAGACTGGTTCTGTCTAAATCCATTCATCAGCCTTGCCTGGTTCCAGGTTCTGCACCTTCATAGCTTCTACAGCAGGCGAATATGTCTATTTATAAGTTACTGAAAATGGATGTCACTGTAGTTATGACTAGAAATAGTAAGAAAGGCTGGGGAAGGCAGAGGCAGGCAGACCTCTGTGAGTTCAAGGTCAGCCTTGTCTACCTAGTAGAGTCCCAGGCCAGTCAGAGCAACCTTGTCTCAAAACAAAAACAAAGGGCACTGTGGGAAATGCATGGAAATGACTCACATTATCAAAGCTGAGTAGAATAGAACTGAGCCCTGGTTCTAGGATAAGGACTGGAGAGGAAGGTGGCTGCAGCATCTTGTGATATGGGTCAGGAAAGGAGAAGCGCTCAGGCAGGCACCCACCTGACAGGAGATGTTGAAGGGCTTCAGGAACCAAGTGAGAGCACTCCAGAGGCCGCCATGGACAGCTGGAGCAGCAAGATAAAGCTGCAATGCACAGCATGGAATTAATGATGGAGTGAATACACGAGTGAGAGAGTAGAGGGAAATCGCCACCGGGGAAGATTGCAGATTTCCCATCTCAAGAGTTCAGTTCAGTCCCTACTCCAGGGAGGGCTGCCTTCCAGAGCAAGCAACACGAAGAGCAAAGTAATACCCCACAGAGAAAGCAGAGAGCACCGCCCAGGAAACAAGGATAGTGCCAGGGAAAGACGCTGGGAGACTGTGCCCTTGACAGGGTGTGAGAACAAGGGTAGTTGCCTCTACAGTTTCTACCCGCCCCCACACACAGCCCCAGCTGAGTCCATGAGGAAAACTCCAACTGAGGGTCATCTAACAGAATACCTGACTGGTGCTCTCAAATGTCACGATTCTGGGACCAGAGAGATGACTAAGTGCTTAAGAGAACTTGCTTTTCTTGCAGAGGAACCAGGTTCAGTTCCCAGCACCCACCTAGTGCCCACAACCGTTCCTAACTCCAGTTCCAGGAGATCTTATACTTCCTTCGGATCACCTCAGGCACCATGCAAGCACATGGTGTACATACATGCATGCAAGCAAAACTCATACACATAAAATCACTGAATCAATCAATAAGTCAGTCAGTCTTTAAAAGAAAGCCTCTCAAATTCAAACAGGCCGCACTAATTGGACTCTGGGTTATTGACAAAATAAAGGAGGAGATGTGCAAGGAGGGGTGCAATGGGAGCACCCGGAGGATGGGTGCCCTGGGAGCACCCGGAAGAGGGGTGCCCTGGGAGCATCTGGAGGAGTTGGGATGCATGTGATCAAACAACATTGCTGATATGTATGAAATTGTCAAAGAATAGGTAAAAGGTCATTAAAACCAGGAAAGTCTGAGACTTTTGTCCCAGCCAAGAGTTGCCTAATGGCAACAAGAGGAGACACCATACTAAATACAGTGTCCTGGAAAGGGAGTATACATGGAAACTAGCGATGTTTGTACAAAGTGTGGACTTTGCTTAAGTTAGTAATGCGTCAGTGACTCGGGCTCTTGCCCTAAATGCTTGAGGCCATGGCTTGATCCTTCCACAGCTATGCAAAATAAGTGATAATGATGGATCAGGCCAAACTCACTAACTGTGGTGAGTGAGCCCTGCTCTGTCCTTTACAGCTCTAGGTATTGACTTAACTGCAGTGGCAAGGGAGCAAAGAAAGACAGATACACAGGCACAGAAGAGCTGGAACCGGAAGGACTGATTCTCTGATGGAGGAGTCAAAGTACCCGGGAGCTCAGCATGTGATATACAACTGAACAAGGAGGCGGGGTTATTATACACAGCTGAACAAGGAGGTGGGGTTATTACATACAGCTGAACAAGGAGGCAGGGTTATTATACACAGCTGAACAAGGAGTCGGGGTTATTATACACAGCTGAACAAGGAGGTGGGGTTATTATACACAGCTGAACAAGGAGGCGGGGTTATTACATACAGCTGAACAAGGAGGTGGGGTTATTATACACAGCTGAACAAGGAGGTGGGGTTATTGCATACAGCTGAACAAGAAGGTGGGGTTATTACATACAGCTGAACAAGGAGGTGGGGTTATTACATACAGCTGAACAAGGAGACGGGGTTATTGCATACAGCTGAACAAGGAGGTGGGGTTATTGCATACAGCTGAACAAGGAGGTGGGGTTATTGCATACAGCTGAACAAGGAGACGGGGTTATTACATACAGCTGAACAAGGAGGCGGGGTTATTATACACAGCTGAACAAGGAGGCGGGGTTATTACATACAGCTGACTAGGGAGGCGGGATTGATAGCACACAGCACTGCTGAACAAGGCTTAGTCAATTTCAGTAGGAACTGGCTCTGTAGGGGAGCCATCTTCAGGATGCAAACATCGTGGTAGTGAGGAGAAAGCTACAGCAGACACTTTCTGTACACACCATCCAACTCAATTCATACCTGAGGAAGATGCAGCTAATTTCCGAGGGCTCAGAGGCATTGTCCTTCACATGGCTCATATCAACAACACACATCCACTCCGGACACCAGCCCTTCCCTAAAGAACTCAGACAGGGCATTAGTAATTGGGAGGTGGTGTATGAGAGCTCTCTGTGTTGTGTTCACAACTTTTTTGTACACATAAAACTGTTATTCAATTTCCTCTTTCTTCTAATAGCAAGCTTCTACAGTACAGTGCCTTCACTGGAATTCACCACAACCTTTAAAGTAGAAGTGGTACATGTTTATGTGTGACATAGAAAGATATTCTCAAAATATTGTTAAAGTTTTGAAAAGTCAGTAATAAAATAGTTTCCATTTAGTAAGTAAATATACATGAGGGTAAAGAATACAAGGCTATTAAAAGGTTCAAAGAGACTTTCTGTAAGCAAGATGATGAGAGGCCAAAGGTCAACCTCAGATGCTGCTCCTCAGTTGTTGTCGAATTAGGTCGGTACGATAAATAACCAGACCAGCTCAAGAATAACAGTTATATTTTAAAAGTTGAAAAGGGTAATTCACGCTACAAGAGTGGGAGTTCCGAATTCCAATCGGTCCGAAGGGCACCGCGCAGAGAGGAGCTTGCACCTGGATCTCCGTTTTTTTTTTTTCCTGGGGTCCAGGTCGCCGTGCCCCAATTAGATGTTATTGGTTAACAGTTTCCCCATCATTCAGTTGTCATCCTCGTTACTGAAATAGGATCTCTCCCTTGGTCTCCCGTGGAGCTTGCTGAGCTGGCCAGGCTGGCCCAAGGATCCCCTGTGCCCAGCCCCCCAAGCACAGGGAGTGTGCACCTTCACATCTAGTTTTTGAACTTGGGTCCTCTGGAAAAGTAGCAAGTGTTCCTAACCATTGAGCCATTTCTCCAGTCGAGGAGAAGTTCTCATTGGTAATTTGGTATTCAATCTGTCTGATATTTATTTTTTCATTTTTCTCTGATGTCTTATTATGATATGGATGGTGTGGTAGGCAGTTCTAATGTGACTTTAGACGACTGGCTGACCCCTTTCTGAGGGGCATGTGCGCACGACAGCAAGTGCTCATGACCGCTGAGTTATTTCTGCAGCCCTTTGTTTGACCTTTAAAAAAGTTTTATGGGGTTGAAGAGCTGGTTCAAATGGTTGTGAGCACTTACTGCTCTTGCAGCAGACTTGCGTTATTTCCGGTAGCTACATGGTACACAACCATCTGTATCTTCAGTTACAGCGGACTCGACACCCTCTTCTGATCTCTTTGGGAACAGGAATTCAGGCAAGACACTCCTACACATAAAATAAAAGAAATACCCACATGGCAACTCACAATTCTCTATAATTCCAGTTCCAGGGAATCCAACACCTTCACATAGACATACATGTAGGTAAAACACCAATGCAGACGAAATTTTAAAAAAATAAAAGAAGAAAACATTTAAAAAATGAAAACTAAATTAAAAATAAGGTTTATATTTAATGTCAATAGGGTTCAGCATTGGCGTTATAGAGGCTGTGAGTGAAGTTCATTGGTAGATTGCTTTTCTAGCATGAGTAAGGCATCCTGGGTTTGATCAAAAGGAGGAGGAAGAGGAGAAGGTCACAAACACCCTGACATTTAGTGGTGCTGGTTCGGCAGCCTGAAGGATTGAAGGAGTCATAAAGAGCACCTTGAAGTTTGACACTGTGAGAAGTCAGGAGAGGCCACTGGTAAAGGTATAGTCTTAAGTTAGAGTAGAGATACCAGGATTTGAGAGGATCATGGAGAGAAGCTGAGGCTTGACATCATAAGGCAAGGTTGGAGTCCCTGAAGAGGGCCCAGGAGAGGGGCTGGTGATGGTGCAGTCTCAGATGCAATGCCACCCTAGGGTATGCCAGGACTGCGTGGTGGCCACCAAGGACAGAGGCAGGCGAGGCGCACAGCTGGTCTGAGCCTACAAAGCAATTGCATGTGCTACAGAGGGCAGAGCCAGAGGCGTGGAGTTGCCTAAGCCCTTTGAACCCAGACGATCATGAGTGAGTTCCAGTACTTGTACACTGAACTGTTTATATTATTGGATTTTGCTTTTGCTTTGATCTAACTATAACTGTGCATTGGTTCTTCCCTCTCGAAGTAAGAAATAAGAAAACGTATGTTAATTTTGATTTTACAGAAGCCCACAGTAGAGAGACTTCAGGTGTTTTAAAGAGACTAAGCTTTTAAAATGTTTGAATTTTTAGAGACTAGGACTTTTTAAAAGTTGTAACGTGTTTTATGATCGTGACATTAATATGAGATCGTGGGAATGAGCAAGAAAGGAAAGGTTACAATTTAATAGGGATGTATTGGTGTGTCAGGCTGACAGGGGGTCAATTGTGCTAGTAAGTTTTTTCTGTTTTAAAATATTTTTTTTTTACTTTTTGAATTAAAATATGACATCGTTTCTACTTCCCTATCCTCTCTCCAGCCCCTCCCATCCCCATATACTTCCCTTGCTCCCTCACAAATTCATGTTCTTGTTTTCTTTCATTGTTTTGTATTCATGAAGCTGGGCAGTGGTGGCACACACCTTTAATTCCAGCACTTGGGAGGCAGAGGCAGGTGGATCTCTGTGAATTCAAGGCCAGCCTGGGCTACAGAGAAAGTTCAAGTCAATGTAATGTTACTTGCATGAACATGATTTCATACAAGTGAGAATACCTGATACCCAAAGGGATGCCCTAATTGGTACTGGATAAGCAATTAGGGAGCTCATCCCTGGGGAAGACCATTTTTCCAGCTCTCAGGATTCATCAGTCGCCTGTAGTTCTTTGCTTAGGGTTGGGCACTGGTTAATTTTTGTCAACTTGACACATGCTACAATCACCTTGGAAGATGGAACCTCAATTGAGAAGATGCCTCCAACAGATAGCCTATGACAAGTCCACGGGACATTTTCTTGATTGTTGACTGATGTGGGGGCCCCAGCCCACTAAGGGTTATGCTACCCCTGGGAAGGTGGTTCTGAATTGTTTTTTTAAAATCAAGCTGGAGGCTTGACAGGGGTGGCATACACCTTTAATCCCAGCACTTGGAAAGCAGAAGCAGGTGGATCTTTGAGTTTGAAGCCAGCCTGGTCTACAGATCAATTTTCAGGACAGCCAGAGCTACACAGAGAAACCATGTCTTGAAAAATCAACAACAAAGAGGCAAGGGGCAAGCTAGGAAGCAGCACTCCTCCTTGGCCACTGTTCCGATCCCTGCCTCCAGGTTCCTGCCTGGATTCCTGCTCTAACTTCCCTTTGAGATGGACTATAAGCTGTGAATTAAACAAATCCTTTCCTACCCAAGTTTGTTCCGGTCATGGTTTTATCACCATAGAAAGGATAACCAGCATTGGATAGACAGACAGACAGCTAAAGATAGTCCGAAATGTGATTAGGAATTAAAGATCATACTTGACATGGTGATACACTCCTTAAATGTTCTCACTCAAGAGGCAGGAAAGGTGGATCTCTATGAGTCCAAGGGCCAGCCTGGCCGGCAAAAACAAACAAAAGTTCAGGATTGGGGGAGGGGAGGTGACTCTGAGGGTGTCAGCTCTTGCTGAGCAAGCGTGAGACTTGAGTTGAAGTCCTCAGCATTCATATGAAAAGCCAAGACAAGCAGTGAAACAGCCACTTGAGTAAAATGTTGGCTGGACTCTTACAAAGTCCCAGCCTGTGCCCCTATAGCCACGTACTACTTTGTCCATTTGTCCGCAGCCTGTGAGAGTGTGCTCCTGTGCCAGCCAGAGCCTTTGCCAGTTACTCCTAGTAGTGCATCAGACCGTTCATATGAGATCACCTTCTGTTCGAGTATCTACTCCGTCATCAAACACTGCCTGTTCCAATTCATCATCAAGGAAGCCAGTGCAGAGTCCAAGGTGTGAACGAGAGGCAGGGGTCGTGGGAAAACGCTGCTTACTGGCTTGCTTCCTCTGCTTCTGCCTGGTTTCTTTTTTCTTTTCTTCCTTTTTTTTTAATAATTTAACATAATTTTATTGAATCTTTGGGAATTTCACATCATGCACCCTAATTGTGCTCACCTTCCAGTCCCTCCATATCCTTCCCTCACCACTATAGTGCCCCCCAAAATAAAATAAAAATAAGCCAGCAAACAAACAACAAAAAGAAAAGCAAAAAGAAAGAAAAAGAAAAGTAAGCAAACAAACAAAATACCTCATCATTCCTCCATCTTTCCTACCTCTCCAAAACCTCTTCACTCCTACCGGTGGCACTGGAAGGCTTGATATGAATGCAGGGTATTCCAGTCAGCTTTACTAGCAAATGTTCATTGCAACGAATCTGGTTCAAGGCCTCTGGCATCTGGCACACCATCATCACTGGGTCCTCACCGGAACTCCTCTGGGATATTCCTCTGATCCTGGGATATTGTTCCAGAGGACCAGTACCTTCCAGAGCTCCTAGCTGCATCATGGTCCCCAGACTCCAATGAAGCCCCAGCAGCAGCACGGTCCTAGGTAGGGTAGATGTTAGGATGGGTCAGCTTGAGCTGTGGGCCTGAGTGGTAGTTGGACAAGCCCATTTCAGGCGAGGGCCGGAGTCAGCTCCCCCATGTCCTCTGTTGCCCATCGTGAGGCACGGAGTGCTGAGGGGCAGGGAGGGGCAGCTCTCCTGTAAGGGTTGGAGCCAGCTCTCTCTCACTCCAGTGTCCAGTGAGGGGCAGGGCTAGCTATCCCAAGACCAGCAAAGGTCCTCTAACTTCATTACCCCTGAAGTGACACGGGCCACAGACATCAGCACAGACCTCAGCTACAGCAGGACCACACGGCCCTTGGGAGCAGCCTGGTCTGGGACAACATCGTGGCTCTGGGTGAAAACACAGGCCTCTCAGATCAGGATGTCTCTGGTGGCACCATGCCCCCAGCCCCATCCCCAGTCACCAACAAGGTCACAGGTTGCGCCCCAACCTTTGGTAGCAACACTGGCCTTGGATTTCAACACAGACCCTAGCTGGTGTAGGATCATGGACCCAGACATGGTCCTCGGTGGCAGCTGGGTCTGGATATCACTATTGCCCCAAATGGCAGTGCAGGTTACTCAGATCAGCACAGCACGGTCCTTGAACATTAACATGACCTCAGATCTTGGTCATCCACACGGCCTTCAATAGTAATAGGAACCTTGGACATCAATACAGACATGATCAGCAGCTGCAACTCTGGCCCAGATGTCACCATGACTTTGGGTAACAATACAGGCCACTCAATTCTGCATGGCCCTGGCCGCCTCATGGCCCTTAGACACCAACATGAAGTCAGGTGGCTGACCTGACTCGGGGCATTCACATAACTCTTGGTGGTAACATGGGCCATGGAGTTCAACACAGACACAGTAGGACCACAGACCCAGATGTCAGGTGTTACCACGGGCCATTCAGGTCTGTATGGCCCCAGCTGCAGCATGACTCCCAGACTCTAACAAGGCCACAGGTTTTGTCCCAGACCCCAAGGCCTCTACTAGTCCCTGGTGGTAGAGTCATGGACCAAGACATGGTCCTCCGCAGCATCCTTGGCCTGGAAGTCACCATGGCACTGGATAGCAGTATCTGCCACTAATAACGGTATGACCTCGGATGCAGCATGGTCCTTGGGCACCAGCATGGTCCCAGGTGGCTGATCAGACCCCGGGGAATTGTTACATGGCCATCGGTTGTAACAGGAGCCTCAGACATCGACTGAGGTCCTGCAGCCTGGCTTCTTATACAGCCCAGGACAACCTGTCCTCTGTGGGTTGGGCCCTTCCACATCAACCAGTAATCAAGAAAATATTCAAGACCAATCCGCTGGAGGCAACTCCCAGTGATGTTCTCTCTTCTCTGGCGACGCTAGCTTATGTCAACATGACAAAAACAGCCAGCACAGTAAGTGGCCATACATCTCTAACCAATAGAGGGCAGTTTTCTCTTTAAAGACTTCATTTTGAAAGAAGTACAAAAACAAACAGTTCATTAATAACATTTTGTTTTAAAAATGTAAGGTAGGGCTGAAGAGATGGCTCAGTGGCAGGGCTTGTGGCAAAAGCATGGGAAACTGATTCTTGAATCCCCAGAACTTACACAAGGTGGATGCAGTAGTGCGCATCTGCATGGGAGGCAGAGAGGGGACTCCTGGAGTGTGGGGGCCAGCCAGGCTAATGAGCACCCTAGCAAACAAGGTGGGAAATGGGAAGCAGCCCTTGAAGGTGTCCTTTGACCTCCATAAATATCCATGACAAGTACACACTTGCACTTTAAAAACACACACACGTGCTCAAAGACAAAAATGAGTGTTAATCACCCCCAAGTACTCAGAGTAAAAGTGAGCCTCCTTTCACACACACACACACACACACACACACACACACACACACACACCAGCCCTAAGCTGCTTTTCTATGCTAATCATGGGGAACAGTTTGCTATGTGACCCAACTTCTGAGCATTTTTCTAAATATGCAAATCTGCAGGTTTTCAAATGTGTACTGATAGGACCTCCCTGTATGTATTGGTCTGCAACTTAGGTTTTCACCACGGTGTCCTGGGAAGGTTTACATTTAATTACATAGACATTTGCATCAGTCTCTTACACACCACAGTTTTCTCTCTCCCTGTGGACATTTATGATATTAGCAATTTTCAGTTTTGTAAACAGTGCTGCCGCCAACAGTATTGTAATCTCAACCTTGTGTGAACATCTCCAGAGGACGGATACCTAGATGAATCCTTGAACTAAAGAGTTTCTGTCATTCACATTTGAAGACACACTGCCAGGACAACCTCAAAAGCTGATACCATTGCTCTTCTACCAACAAGATGTGAGAATAGCCCTGTCTCTGTCTTTGCCAGCACTGGGTATTGTTAACCTTTAACATTTTTTCACCCATTCATTTCTGTGTTTGTGTGCCTATGTGCTGCAGTTCACGGGGAGAGGAGAGGACACTCTGCAGGAGCCAACTCTCTCTCTCTTTCCACCCTGTGGGTCCTGGGGACTCGAACTCAGGTTGTCAGGATTGGTGGCAATCACCTTCACCCACCCAGCCATCTCCCTGGCCCTTGGATATTATTAGTCTTGCAAACCTTTATCTTCTAGTAGGTGAGCATTAATACGTTAATGCTTAATTTGCATTTCTCTGACAATTAGTAGGATTCAGTAGTCGACTCTTTGTTTGCTTTGTTTCAGATCCTCCTGCCACTCAGCCTCAGAAGCTGCCTCGGCTTCTTTAAAAACCCCCATCACACCCTGCTCTAGACCAGGCCTCTAGACAAGGCCGCTGTTGGTGAGTCGCTAGAAGAAACTCTCCTTGTTCTCCTGACCTTTATTTTTTTATTTTAAAAAGTATTTACTTTTATTTATGTGTACTTGTGTATGTGTGTATACCATATGTGTGTCTGATTCCTTTTGGAGACCAGAAGAGGGCATCAGATCTCCCAGTGCTGAAGTTACATAGTTAGGTTGTAAGCTATGCAACATGGGTGCTGGAAGAGCAGGAACGGCTCTTAACCACCAGGCCGCCTCTACACACTCACACACACACACACACACACTCACACTCACACACACACACACTCACACTCACACACTCACACACACACACACACACACACCCTGATTTTTTATTTATCTATTTCTCTCTCTCTCTCTCTCTCTCTCTCTCTCTCTCTCTCTTTCACACACACACACACACTCACACACACACACACACACACCCTGATTTTTATTTATTTATCTATTTCTCTCTCTCTCTCTCTCTCTCTCTCTCTCTCTCTCTCTCTCTCGGGTTTCTCTGTGTAGCCTGAAACTCTATCTGTAGACCAGGCTGACCTTGAACTCACAGAAATCCATCTGCCTCTGCCTCCTGAGTGCTGAGATTAAATGTATGCACTACCGCTGCCGCCGGCCACACACACTGATTTTAAACACTGGCGCTAGCCACCGCCTCCTCTGCTCTCTCTCCAGGCTCAGTCAGGTTCCCTGAGTCTTCAGATGGCGTCTCCATCTGATGGGTCCTGTATTTATCTCCATCCTCACCTTGGCGCATGCCCTAGACTCAAGCCTCCTGGGTGTCCCAAGTGCTTTCTTAACTCAAGAGCTCATTCCTCCAAACTAGTCCTCATATAGGGTTCCCAAATCAGAAACACCTCACCGACTTCTGGCTGCCCCACAGAAACCTGAGGAATCATCGGCCCTTTAATCCCAGCACTCAGGAGGCAGAAGCAGGAAGATCTCTGAGTTCAAGGCCAGTCAGTACAACCAGGACTACTTAGAGACCTCGTCTTAACAAAACAAAACAAAACAAAACAACAAAACAAAAACGAAACAAAACAACTGCCTGGAAAATCATCCACGGCGGTTGATTGCCCTCCGCTGACTCCAACGTTCAGTCTGGGTGCTATGGCTGAAATCTATCCAGGGGATCTGCTGGAGCTCCGACAGTGGATTTCTGGGGTGGGGGTGGGGGTTCCCAGAAGCCGCTCGGCCTTGGCCAGCATATTTCTACAGTATCACCAAAAGGAGCTTTCAGAACAGTTTGGATCCTGTCATCTCCTATACAAAGAAAACAAAATTGTTTATAGTTATCAAAATAAAAGTAGAAAGAGGAGATAGAAAAGAATTAACCTCAATATTAAAAATAACAGATTTTGACTGGGCGGCAGTGGCACACACCTTTAATCCTAGGATTTAGGAGGTAGAAGCAGGTGGATCTCTGTGAGTCTGAGGCCAGCCTGGTCTACAGAGTGAGTTCCAGGACAGCCAAGGCTACACAGAGAAACCCTGTCTTGAAAAAACAAAAACAGATTCTGCAAACATACTTAGATTATGGAGCAACATGTTTTTTTAAAAACAAGTATAAAGTCAAGTGTGATTTGCGTGCCTTCAGTCCCAGGACGCAGATACCAGAGTTCAAAGTCAGCCTGATCTATAATTGAGGTCAGCTAGGACTACACAGAGAAACTCTGTCTCAAAAACAAAACAAAAACAAACTTATAAACAACAACAAAAAACCAACCAAACAAAAGCAAATGTAGTTCCAATAATTTTTATTTCATTTTGGGTGAGATGCAGTCTTAGTGTGTAGGTCTGGTTGCCCTAGAGCTCACTCTGTAGAGCAGGCTGTTGTAGCTCTCAGAGATCCGCCTGCCTCTGCCTCCTGAGGGCTCAGTTCAAGGCTGTGCACCCCATGCCTGGACACAGTTGACTGCACTTTGGTGTGGTGGTCACAGACATTTGCCACCCTACCTCGCTCCAGCTGTTTTAGGGATTGGATGATTGTTGATATTTAAAAATCTAGAGCAATGGTTTGCAGTAGACATACAAAATGGATTTCATGTATAAGTTAAGATTTAGTAGTCCCATTTAAAAAAGTAAAAAGACTTAGATAAAATTAATTTGAATGATATATTTTATTTAATCCAATATATTCTAATTTTTTATTTCAACATGTAATCAGTATAAAAATTACTAATGGGACATTTTTCATTCTTTCTTCAAGCAGAGTCTTTGAGCTTCCGTGTGTATTTTACATTGATGGCATGTTGCAATGCAGACTCTAAATTTTCTTCAGACATATTTTAAAAATGTGTGTGATGTATGTACATGTGTATGCATACATGATGAGGGTCATTTAGAGAGCAGAGGCTAACAGTGGTGCTTTTTGATCACCTTCCACCTTTACTTTTCTTGATAGCATCTCTCATTTAACCTGAAGCTCTTCGATTGGCTAGCCTGCTGGTGGGTTGGTGAGTTTCAGGGATCCCTTTGTTCTGCCTCCCTAGTACTGAGGTTACAGATGTGTATCATCACATCTGGATTTTTCTGTGGATGCCTGGGATCCAAGCTCAAGTCCTACGTCTTCACTCCAGACACATCAGGCATTTTACCATAGGAGCCAAATCCCTGGCCTCATCAGAAATACTCAGCTCTCAGATTGGATTTTTATAAAATTTACTATTGGAAAGCAGATTCCTGGGCTGAGTAGATGGGTAAGTGAACTGGACTCACGGGTGGGCACTGGAGTTGGGTCCTCGAGACCATTTAAAAGCTGGACGTAGTGGCACACATCTGGAAGCCCAGTGCTCCTGTGGGGAACAGGTGGAGAGACAGCAGACTTCCTGGAAGGTCACAGGCTAGCCTGGGGTACAGAGCAGTGAGCAATGGGAGACCCTACCTCAAGGTGGAACATGGAGACCAACACTTGAGGTTGTCCTCTGACCTCACATGCATACTGTGGAACTCATGCTGGTATCACATGAGCATGCATATACCCATGAACACACACACACATATACATGCACCATTCTACACACATAGCACACACATACATCGCACACACACAGACACAGACACACACTGCACACACACATCACACACACACACACACACACACACACACACATACAGACACACACATTCTAAAGTAGATTCCCATTATCCCAAACCTAATAAAAAAGTTTTCCAATAACTGAATCAAACATAATTTTAAATTTTTAATTAATTAATTAATTTTGAGATAAAGTATCACTATGAAGCCCCAGCTGGCCTGGAACTTGATATGTAGACTTTGATGAGTTTTATGCCAGTTAATTTTCTTTTGAGGCAGGGTCTTACTCTGTAGCCCAGGTTATTCTAGAACTCACTATATAGTCTAGGCAAGCTTTGAACTCAAAACAGTCTTCCTTCTTCAGCCCCCTGGAGTACTGGGGTTACAAGGATGAGCTACCACATCTGGTTTAAACATTAGTTTTAGGGCTGGAGTGGTCCCTCTGCAGTCAGAGCACTTGCTATTCTTGCGGGGGTCCCCAGCACCCACATGGTGTCTAATGACCATCTGTAACTCAGGTTCCAAGGAATCCATTACATTCTCTGATCTCAGAACACACTAGGTATGCATGTGGTACACATCTACCTGCAGGCAAAACACTCACAAATGGAAAATATGTGTGTGTGCACATGTGTGTGTGTGCACCTGAACTCACTAGTTAAACTAATTGTAGTATTTCCCCGGAATAGTAAACAAATGGGGTGGCCAAGAGAACGATGAAAATACATGGTTTGTTCCCCCCAAATATAAAACTGTAGTGATTAAAGCGTTATGTTGTTGGAGCAGGAAGAGCCAGATCAATGGAGGCAGGCTCCTGAGTATAGAGACTCACGTATAATGAAGGCAGTATTTCACACTAGTGGGAGGGTATTAATGACTTCATTAAAGTTATGAGTATCACTGAATATCCCCTACCACATCACAAGTAAATTCCAGAAAGTTCATCAAGATCCGAAACTGACAAACCGGTATGTTCTAGAAGATGATGGCAGAGTACATTTTTTTCAAGGATTTGGGGCTTGGAAAAGGCAATTGGTAATACTGTCCTAAGTAAGATGGAACATGAGAAATTATTGACAAGGTGTGACCCTTTATACGAGGCCAGTCTGAGTAATAAACATACTAAGATCAGATTAAAACAAAAAAAACCAGTTGTCGCAATTCTGCACACAGCATTCCCTGCCCCCCAGAGTGTTTCTCTGGGTAACAGCCCTGGCTGTCCTGGAATTGCTCTGTAGGCCAGGCTGGCCTTGAACTCTTAGAGATATGTCTGCCTCTGCCTCCAGAGTGCTGGGATTGAAGACATGCACCACCATCACCCAGCAGCAATCGTTCTTTTCAGGATTTTTTCCCTAAAGAAGCAATCAGATGTGTTGCAGAGATATATGTGGTAGTATTTAATGTCATTCCTACAACAGTGAGAACTTAGAAAAGTAGGCAAAATTTGGAATCAGTTTGCAACTGTAAGATACTACTGAACAATTTACTGAACATTAATTCAGTTGAATGGAATGGAATTCTATGTAGCAGCTAAAAAGGATGGCATGTATGTATTAATGGACGAGATAGTTGTAAGCATAAATAGGAAAAGGTAGGTTACAAAGGTGTGTTAGAGGAGGGGAAGGGGAGAGAGGTAAGAAAGAAAGCAGGAATGGGAAAGGATAGGAGGAAGAGAAGGGGAGAGGGAAGAAAGGAGAAAGGGAAAGGCGGTGAGAATGAGCAGAGGAAAGAGGGGAGAGTAGAGCAAAAGTGGGGGTGGAGAGGGAACAAAAGAGGGAGGCAGGGAAAAGAGGAGGAAGTGGGGAGGAAGCCTAACTTTGACCAAACTCTCTTAAACTGAGCTAGGATCCTGAGAAGGCTACAAGGTGTGTGTTGATCTGATGCCATCTTGAGTCTTGCTTTGTGTCTTTTGTTTTGACAAAAGTTATAAACAAGCAAACAAAATAATTAGGATCAAGGAATTAAACAGTGTAGCAGAGACAAGCTTCGGGGAGTCAGGAGGTGAACACTGACGAAGCTGAGCTGCAAGGTGAGCCCCCTCCAGTCAGGTGGTGGCTTCTCTGCTCACCTGGTACAGGCCGGCTGAGCCTGCAGCCTCTGGGCTTTGGTGCAGAGGGAACCCAGGAAGAAGTCAGATAACATGGACAAGTGTCTTGTGTAGCCAATAGCCACCCAGTTTTCTCCTTCCCAAAGAGGGCCTACCATGTCACGGCTGATCTGGCTGGGGTGAACCTCTGGTCAAAAACTGTTGCGTTTCTCTGCCAGACTTGCTCCACGGGGCGGGAGAGCTGGCCGCAGTTCCTTTGGGCCCTTGGGGCAGCTCCACAGAACATCTCTTAGTTGGGCAGTGGAGCCCCATTTCGTTTCATGAGGCTCCTGGAGTGTTTAAAAAAATAAAGAAAGAAGGTTACAAAGACATTGGTATATTTTTAATGTTTATATTGAACAAATTAATGCTTTTAAAGCTGAACAATATTGTGCCACAAAAATGTTCTGTTCACAAGATAATTACAGGATTTATTAAAAATATTAATTCATAGTGCACTACAGGCGATGTGGTCCAGAGCCAAAGGGGCTGGTGCCAACCTCCTGTCCCCTCCTGTCACGTGCCCCCCGGGCTGGGAATCCTGGGTAGAGAGGACGAGGAGGCAGCTCCATGCAGTTGGCAGCAGGCAAATGCAGGAGTTACTCCCCTAATTTCTCCTCAAATTCCCAGGCCACAACCCAGGCTTTCCTGAAGGCCATTGCCCAGGTGTCACATATACCCTGACATCCTTCCCAAGAGGTCCCCATTTTCTAGTCCCTCCTAGTGACTATCTATACTCTAGAATCTTCTTTTTCATGGGAGAAGATGGCGGGGTTCTTCCCCCCCCCCCATTGGAACCAGGGTCCCTTCCAGGGAGAAAGGGGCTTTTTTTTTTTCTTTCTTCAGCTTCTATGAAGCCTTGTCAGCAGGGAGTTCATGCATATTCTTTCGAGGTGGAGGAGGACCATTGAAAAGATGCTGAGTGGCAGGGAGAAGAATGTCACCTCGACATCCCTCCGCCAAGCTGCCAGAGAGGTTTGGCTGCATCTCAAGGACGCAGGTCCCAGCAAGGGCAGGGCAGGCCTGTCTTTCTCCCTGAGCTGCACAATTTGTGTGTGTGTGTGTGTGTGTGTGTGTGTGTGTGTGTGTGTGTGTGTAGGGGGGTCCGGGATGTTTATACAGGCCCTCATCTCCAGGGGATTGTCTTTAAACTGACCTTGGAAGTCAGGAGAACAGAGACCAGATATTTGTCTCTAAGGGGTTTGTTTCTACACTGACTACTCCCAGGAACAACACAAGTAACTAGTTAAGTTTAGTGGCCTTATTTCTCTGTGATTCCCAGGGTGTCTTGACTATGAACCTTAAACAAAGCAGAACCCCAGTAGCTGTTGAGAACCCTATTTCTGCCAGGAGCACCATTGTTCTTAGTTCCTGTCTCAGGACAGCAGCCAAGGGGATGCTCTGGGCCTTTCTTCCCTTCTTTCTGAGAAAACAGAATTCATTCATTAAGTCAACAGATGTTTATTGAGTACTCACTTTGATCTCAGTTTCTCTAGGTTCTGGAGATAGGGGGAATGGATAGAGGAGGCAGAAACACTCTTTCCTGGAATGTATAACAACACCTTTGACCTCCCCTCCCAAAGTACATGAAATACAAACAGAAACTTAATAGAAAATTGGTTCTTATTTCTCTGACCCACCAAACATATTATTTGAGAAAGAGAGAAAATGAATGAGATCTGGAAGGATGGATGGGGGGGCAGAGAGAAAGAGAGAGAGAGAAACACACACACACACACACACACACACACACACGAGAGAGAGAGAGAGAGAGAGAGAGAGGGAGAGAGAGAGAGAGTTCACTCCCAGTTCTGTGGTAGTTTCTTGGAACAAGGGACTCATTTTATCATTCGTTGTTCAAAAATGTCCCCACTCGTGGCCACACACTCACGCTCTCAGTACTCCTACTTGAACCTTTGCATTCCTGACATGTACAGCCAGAAAAACGGGGAAATCGGCCTCCCACATCATACAGAACAGATTGGCAGCTGGGACTGAAGGCGATAGAAATAAGCTATTGATCAAGGGTTATAAAAGCACTGCCACTGGGATCCTGTGATGCTTGTGAGCTGAGGGTAGCCGTAAAGAGCTACACAAATGCAATAACATTTATAACCCGAGGCAAGTGCTTTTTACATGAAAATAAAAAGCAAATCCTGTTTAATTTTTTCACTTTCCTTGGGTTGAGCTGGCCTTTGACAAGTCTGTGGACCAGAGTCTAAGCCAGGCCCCTCTGGATGGATGGGTCTCTTCATCTGGTTAAAGTGACAGGGTCTTGTGTGGGTGCCTTCTGCTGGTCCGTGGAGTTACCTGCACTTTTAACCTTCATCTGGGAGAAGCAGAGAAGTGGACTCGCTCTACCACTCAGAGAAGCCAAATGATGCCTTGGCCCTGTGGGTCGCTTTGGTGTGCGCGGTGGATGCTACGACCCAGGTTTGCTATGAGCTGAACTTTTCCCTTGAATGAATGCTGGGAAGTGCTCTGGAGAGTTCCTCTCACTGACATCTGTGAAGAGGTTCTTCAGCTTTGGAGCTGTGGCAAAGCGCTGGGTGCACCATGACCTCCCGAGCAGGGCAAACACCAGCTGCAGGCTGCTCGATAAGAACGAGGCGCACCTATCAAGATAAGCCAGGGAACAATCACTCATGGAAAGTGCCGTGCAACTTTGAGACCTAAAGATTTTCTGAAGTGCAGGGCGGTGGTGGCGCACACCTTTGATCCCAGCACGCAGGAGGCAGAGGCAGGTGGATCTCTGAGTTAGAGGCCAGGCTGTTTGACAGAGTTCCAGTACAACCAGGGCTACACAGAGAAACCCTGTAACAAGCAAACAAACGAACACCTTCGTGAAGTCTTGGAGTAAGGAAGTGAATTTATATATCTATACATTCATGTAAAAAAAATTTAAAGCTAACCACTCCCAAGAAAGCAGAGCATTCCAGATTGGAAGCTGTGTGAGCTACTTCCAATTGTAATCCAAAATAGTACTTCAGGGACTCTTATTCTGTAATCCAAAATAGTACTGCAGGGACTCTTAGCCCGCACCCTATCCCATCCCTTTTCACTCAAGAGGAAAAGTGGGTGTAGCACAGGTGAGTGACCTGGAGTTGCTCAGGTCCTGACAGCCATAACCGTCTAGACTAGCCTTAACGGGCCAATTAAAGACATAAAGAACAGTGAAAAGCAGGGAAAGGAGATTTATTCAGTGGGCAGTAGAAGAGGTAAAGTCCCTCCCTAAGTTCAGCTTCATCTTTGAAGTCTTTAGGCTTAACCAGAAGGCACGAAGTTTCTGCAAGACTCGGTGTTCGTGGTCTGGAGAGAGGGCTAAGTGATTAAGAACACTTGCTGCTCTTCCAGAGGACACAGGTTCAATTCCCAGCACCCATGTCAGGTGACTTACAACTGGCCAGCAACTAGGGAATCAGACACCCTTGTATGGCCTCCTCGATACATGGCAGACACTCACACAGACACATAAATAAAAACAAAATAGATCTTTTACCAAAAGATCAAGCACTTCTGATCATGGTACGACCTCAGCAGTCAGCACTGTCTCCAGGTTCTTCTCCACTGACCACTGAAAGGTTCTGTTTCCAGTCTGGCTGGTAGTGGGGCTCCAACCTTCTCCTTCCAGCATGAGATCAATGGGGGAGGGGTTCATTGTAGTTGGATTTTTCTTTTGGCCACTAGCTCACAAATAACAGCATGGAGACTTAGTAGTTATGAAAGCTCAGCTTTAGGTTAGGTTTGTCCCACTAGCTCTTAAAACTTAAATTAATTTGCTTCTGTTAATCTACTTTTTTTTCCGGTGTAGGCACCATCAGTTTATTATAAAAGGGGGCACAGAAATTATTTACCTGATGCAGAGCTCAGAACGTCGGCGGAATGGGCGGCTTCTCCTGACACCATTTCAACGGTGAGCAGTCCACGTACTTCCCAAGAATGTCACCGTGTCTACATAAGAAATAACCCTTGTCGTCGAGAACTACTGTAGTGCCTCCATACTCTGGGAGAAGAGCTTTGTCCCCAGCCTTCACGCTGACTGGTTGAATCTCTCCGCCCTTTCCTTTCGCGCCTGATCCCACAGCCGCTTCCATTGCTTGCAGTACTTTCCCTTGCGACTTTTCTGGAAGCATGATGCCACCTTTGGTCACCGTTTCAGCGGCACTCCTTTCAACCAAGACTCTGTCAAAGAGCGGGAGAAACTTTTGGAAAGCCTGTCTAGTCATGACTCGCGCCTCGATCTCTGTGCTCAGGCCGCCACTGCAAGTGGCTTTTGCCTTTCTATCATTCTATATGTCTGACTCCCATCGTGTCTCATTGGTATCTTGCTGGCATAACTGTCATGCCTAGATTCTTCCTCCTCTTCCTCTCTCGCCCCAGAAATCCTGCCTATCCTCCCTGCCTAGTAGTTAGCCATTCAGCTCTTTCCTCCCTCTCTCTCTCTCTCACTCTCTCTCTCTCTCCCCCTTCCTTCCTTCCTTTCTTTTTTTTTTGGGGGGGGGGGGGTTCTCTGTGTAACAGTCCTGGCTGTACTGGAACTTGCTTTATAAACCAGGCTGTCCTCAAACACACAGAGATCTGCCTGCCTCTGCCTCCCAAGTGGTGGAATTAAAGGTGTGTGCCACCACTGCTTGGCGACTGTTCAGCTTTTTATCACAACAATACATCTTTACACAGTGTGGAAATATCCCACGACAGTTCATTTGTTCAATAGTCTGAGAGCCACAGGGAGAGGCACAGCTGTCTCTCCTTATCACACCTTCCTTGCCTCTGCCAAGACTGCTGGCCGTGACTCCTTAACTAAAGCTCAGACACTCCTGTCCCACACAGTCCACCACACCAAATATCTTCCTGTACAGCAGGGGTTCTCAGCCTATGGGTCACGACCCCTCCGGCAAACTTCTATCTACAAAATTTTTTACATTATGGTTCATAACCATAGCAAAATTAGTTATAAAGTAACACAGAAATAATTTTTTATAGTTGGGGATCACCATAACATGAGGAATTGCATTAAAGGGTCGTAGCCCTGGGAAGGTAGGGGGCCACTGTTCTATAGGTCTACCCTGGCTTCTTCACAGGGAGGGAGCGTTGCTTTTCTCTGGAGCCCTATCCTCAGGAGTCATCCATTCTCAAAGACTCTCCCAGTCCTTCTTAGCCTGGGGCTAGTCCATAGACCTCAGCAGAGCTCCCAGGAACAAGCAGAACCTGAATCTGCAAAGATGTGGGCAGGAACCCAGCTCTGCCTTGGGCAGTTACTAGACCCCTCTGCACCTCACTTTCCCTATCTATAACATTTTAAATGTGTACAAAACATTTGGGCCAAAATGCTTAGTAAAAGAAAGTAGTTATTTCTTTCTGGTTATTAACACTACATCTTCATGGGAAAAATAGGTATTAGGAATATTTCTAGGATCCACTGATTTGCTGGCATGACAGGACATGGATATTTAAAGATGAAAACCAAAGGAGGAGGGCGCTGGAGAGATGGCTCAGCCTTGAGAACACTGACTGCTCTACCAGAGGACCGGGTTGATTCCCAGCCACTCACAACTTGATTCCCAGCAACTCACAGCCGTTTGTAACTCCAGTCTTGGGAGATCCAATGCCATCTTCTGGCCTCTGAGTGTATCAGGCACCCATAGAGAGGCAAGCACACACATAAGTCAAGTTAAAAAATAAAGTAAAACAAAGGCTGGAGAGATAACTCATCTGTTAAGAACACTAACTGCTCTTCCAGAGGACCTGGGTTTAAATCCCAAAATGCACATGGCAGCTCATAGCATCTGTAACCCCAGTCCCAGGAGTTCCAGTGCCTTCTTTCAGCCTCTGTAGGCACTGCACACATGACACACAGGCTTACATGCATGGAAAACACACATACACACAAAGTAAAAATAAAATAAATAACTCTTGAAAAGAAAAGTGCTCCTTCTAAGCAGAATATTGAAGATGGAATGATTTGGGACCTGTTTCCCACTGATGTATAATTAAGAATGAAGCCAAAATTTCTCTAAAATTATAAGTCTGATAAAAATAAAAATGAAACTCTACTGTAAAATATTAGATTTTTAAAAAGTACATTTTATTTGCATGTGTCTGTGAGGAGCGCATGTGCTGTAGAACAAGTATGGAGGTCAGAGAACAATGGCAGGAGTTGGTTCTCTTCTTCTTCCATGTGGATCCTGTGCATTACACTTAGGTCAGGCTTGGGGCAAGCCCCTGTGCCCACTGAACCATCCTGCAGACCCAAATATTAGATAAAGCTGTGTGTGTGTGTGTGTGAGAGAGAGAGAGAGAGAGAAAGAGAGAGAGAGAGAGAGAGAGAGAGAGAGAGAGAGAGAGAGAGAGCAGGTGCATATACACAGGTGTAGTGCTCAAGCAGATGTCAGAAGTCAGTCTCTGGCTTCATCCACTTTTCTTTTTTAAAACAGGTACCTTAGTAGCTTGGGACTCATCCAAGCAGGTTCATCTGGCAGGCCTTCCCAGCACGGGGATTACAAGTATGTGACACCATGTTTGCCTGCAGTGGTGTGAGTAAGAATGACCCTCAGAGGCGCGTGTATTTGAATTCTTGGTCTCCAGTTGGTGGAACTGTTCGGGAAGGATCAGGATGTGTGGCCTTGTTAAAGGAGGTGTGTCACTGGGGGTGGGCTTTGCAGTTTCAAATGCCCACGCCATCCCCAGTTGGTTCCCTTTCTCTGTTTGCCTTGTACTTATAGCCTCCAGTGACATGCCTGCCTGCATTCCTGCCATGCTCCCTGCCACAATGGCCATGGACTCACCCTCTGAAACTGCCATAGTGAGATTAAAGTATTGATATATACCAGGTTTGGAAATAATTTAGAGGTACTGTTTCAAGGACAATAGTTATAAAACTATGGTTAGATCTGCAGATTTCTGAGCATTCTTAGAAATCCATGGTAAATTCCACCTGGGAGATTTGCTGTGACTGTGGCTGGGTTTAAGCATCCTGGGATTGCAAAGCCCAATAAACTTCTTTTCTAATTTGTCTTGGTCATGATGTCTCTTCACAACAATAGAAAAGTAACTAAGACACTAACTTTAAAAAGGGGATTGTGAGACCCGAACTCAGATCCTCATGCTTGCTAATCAGGTACTTTATAGACTAGGTTATCGCCCAGCCAGTAAAATACTCAATCTAGACTGTATAAAACAGAGATCCTCCACCTCAGAATAAGTGTACTGGAGTTTCAGAGTAGTGAAAGTGAGGCCAATTTATTTTTGGTTCTGCAGAACCAAAACCAAAACTAAAATCAGCCTGGACAAAAGGCAAAATGGCTGGGGTTCTGATTAGGCACAAAACAGTAGCTTTTATTCCCAAAGGAATTCCCCATGCCCTCTGATTTTCTTGTTGGTTCTTCAGGTGAGTACAGCCTCTCCCACCTGTCTTGTCTAGCCCACCCATCCTTCTGGGGATAGCGAGCCCCGTGAGGTCAGCCTGCAGCCGACTGTAACTTTTCAACACTAAGATAAACTCAAAGCACCCAGGCAAGCAGGCACCAACTGCTAGCTAGGAAAGACAGGTGCCTCATGCCTCCTCCCCATCTTTGACTCACTGATGCTCCAAATGCATCTCATAACTGAAATGGACCATAATGATTTGTTTCTTACGTAAATCACCTTCTTTTAGAGAGGTGTTTATTTATCTTGAAACACTTGGGGGTTCAAAACCAGAGCCTTTTCACACACTGAGCTACACTCTGCTCCAGGGTTTATTTAGCTGAAATGTTTATTAGATCTGTCTGTCTGTCTGTCTGTTGTGTGTGGGTGAGTATGTGCGTGTGTGCGTGTGGGGGGGCACACATGTAGTGAAGAGCTGCGGGCAGGCCTGCTTTTCATCCCGCCCGGCTCCTGCATGGCTAGCTTAGCCCCGGAAATAACAACACACAAATTGTATTCATTTAAACACTGCCTGGCCCATTATCTCTAGAGAGTTAGTTACTGGCTAACTCTCACATCTTGATTAACCCATTTCTAATAATCTTTGTAGCACCACGAGGTGGTGGCTTACCAGGAAGGATTCAGCATGTCTGACCTGGTGGCTGGCTCCATGGCGTCTGCCTCATAGCCCTCTTCCCAGAATTCTGTTCTGTTTACTCTGCCTACCTAATTTTCTGTCCTATCAAGGGGCCAAGGCAGTCTCTTTATTGACCAATGAAAATAACACAATATACAGATAACCCTCCTCCATCATTTCCCCTTTTTCTGTTTAAACAAAAAAGAAAGGCTTTCATTTTAACATAGTAAAATTACATATAACAAAACAGTTATCAAGCAAGAATTACAGTCAAAATATTTATAACTATATCTTTATCATATTAACGGAAAACTATAACTATGACTATCCATTCTTTAACTCCATCAAAGACTCCAGAAGGATATAATATTACCTAAGTAAACAAGAAGTAAGCAACTTCCAAAACTCTAGAAATGACAGAGACATCTCGGTGCCTGGACAATCACCCAAAGTTCCTCTGTATCGTTGGGGCACCCATCTTCGGCCTTCAGGCCCATAATATCCAGAGACATTTCCACGAAGCAGGAAATTTCAAAGGCAGTTCAGTCAGTATCTGCTGTGTCCTGCAAAATGTCTCGCAGACTCTTTCATGAATCAGGAACCCCGAAAGATCATCTCACCGTTAGGCAAGTTCAGCAGTCCTCTCTCTGCGGGTTCTCTGTGTCCAGTTTATACAACAGTCCAGGCAAGAGCAGTTTCTTGCCCAAAATGGCTATCAAACTCCATAAGGAGCCTCTTCGATGCCCATCTTCCTCTTGAAGTAGATTGGTGCTGCCAGGAGCAGACATGTCTCATTGTCATGAAAAGTCCTAAGTTATTAAAACATTAAATGCCATGTTCTGTAGTCTTTGAAAGATATGAAGAATGCATATCTGAAATATATCTATGCACATCTAGCAAATCAAATTAATATTACTACAAGCTTGACTATTATCAATGATTATCCATTAACAACCTATATTTTTAATTATACACTACATTTTTAAATGAACTACATAATCACAATACCTCAATCAAGATCAGAAATATATATGCATATAACAAAATTGACCTTAAAATCCATACCAATGAAATTATTCATATCTATATCATATCCCCCTTTAAATGTAAAAGGACATTTATAAACAATATTTGGGAATATGGACGTAGTTATTTCTCTCCAAACTTCTTCCTGCTGTATAGGGGCGCTGTTAATCAGGTCTTTCATGGTAAAACCTGTCTGCCAGGTTCATCTCAGTTGGCAGTTGAGTGAAGTAATTTCTTGAGGGTGTTCACAGCAACCTTTCAGGAGGACGTGGTCTATCATACCATATTGGGATAGAAGCAATCCACAGGGTCTCATCCTCTGTGAAAACAAAAGAAGGACCTCCTTTCCAAAGCATCATATTCTTAGACCCAAATTCTGAAGTTAAGGTATTTTCAAAATATCTATCTTGGATTAGTTCAGCAACACTTATAAACAAATATCTTTTAGCAGCTGTAGCTCCTTCCTCAGCATTCAAACAATTCAAAGAGAGCATAATAGCATACAGTATCAAGATTCTCTGTGTATTTTCCATCTTTATGCAGCTTTATTTTAACCTCTATTTCTTTTATTTTTACTTTTACTTTTTGACACAGGTTCTCTGTATATCTTTGTCCTGGAATAACTCTGTAGACCAGGCTGTCCTTGAACTCATAGAGATCTGTCTGTCTCTGCCTCCCCAGTGCTGGGATTAAAGGCGTGTGTTACAACACCTTGAATTCAGAGATCCTTCTGTCTCTGCCTCCCAGGCTTTGGGATTAAAGGTGTGTGCTACCACACCTTGAAGTCATAAAGGTCAATCTACCTCTATCCCTTGAAGTCATAGAGGTCAATATGCCTCTATCTCCCAGGCATTGGGATTAAAGGTGTGTACCATCACACCTAACTACTCTCTTTTTATTTTAAGAACTTTAATTTTTATCCTGCATTTATTTGTAACACACTATAAACCATTTAGAGGTTTCCTTCATCTTTGAATCTCTCTTTACTGTATATCTCTCTTTTTTGACCATAGGAGTCTTCAATGGGTAGGACTAAAGCCGTAGCTTTGACAGTTAGATCTAGCCCATTCCTTAGCTTTCTAGCCTCATGGCTGAGACACCAGTCAGAGCTGTGTTCACTGCCATAACTCTATGGCGTTTCAAGGTCCTTGCCAGCAAAAATGCTGCAGCATTCTGATCATAGACTACAGTTAGTCGGACTGCCTGCCTGAAAGAGTCAGAGATTGCCCTGGCAGGACAGCCCAGAGAGCCGGCATTTTAAAAAAGTGCAGCTTTTTTCCTGCTACGGCTGAAAACCTGAAAAGCATGTGTTCAGCTTTTCATCAACACCGTTTAAGTGCTTCATGGCAGTACCTCTTAAAAGAGCTGCAAGGTTTTGCAGCTAAAGCTGAGTCAGGAAGCCTCTCTTAGATGAGAGCATTTGCTTGCCTCTAGCAAGCAGAGCAGACCTGAGAAATTGCTGCTACCAAGAAAACATGTTTTACTCTATTCTTTCCCAAACTTTCTCAAGCTTTCTGTGGATTCAGTTATCCACGTGGGCGCCATCTATAGTGAGGAGTTGCGGGCAGGCTTGCTTTTCGCCTCACCCGGCTCCCGCACGGCTAGCTTAGTCCCAGAAATAACAACACACAAATTGTATTCATTTAAACACTGCCTGGCCCATTATCTCTAGAGAGTTAGTTACTGGCTAACTCTCACATCTTGATTAACCCATTTCTAATAATCTTTGTAGCACCACGAGGTGGTGGCTTACCAGGAAGGATTCAGCATGTCTGACCTGGTGGCTGGCTCCATGGCGTCTGCCTCATAGCCCTCTTCCCAGAATTCTGTTCTGTTTACTCCGCCTACCTAATCTTCTGTCCTATCAAGGGGCCAAGGCAGTCTCTTTATTGACCAATGAAAATAACACAATATACAGATAACCCTCCTCCATCACACACATGTGGTGGAGGTTTGAGCACAGCTGTGGAGAAAGTCAGTTTTCTCCTTCCATCATGTGGGTTCTGGGGATCAAACTCAGGGTGCCAGACTTAGGGGCAAGTACTTTTACCTTCTGGACCATTTCACTAGCCTGAAAGTCTATTTTTAGAAATAGGTCACAATGCCATAAGGTGGTGGCACATGCCTTTAATCCCAGCACTCAGCAGGCAGAAGCAGGTAGATCTCTGAGTTCCAGGCCAGCCTTGTCTACAGAGTGAGTTCCAGGACAGCAGAAGCTACACAGAGAAATCCTGTCTTGAAAAACCAAACCAACCAAACAAAACAATAAAGCCCACCAGGCACGGCGGTCCATCCTGGAACTCTGGTACTTGGTAAAGGGGAGCAAGAGGAGCTGAGTTCCTTCCGGGTCATTCTTCTCAGCTGCAAGTCAACTTTGGGGCCAGCATGGGCTCCATGAGACCTAGTCTCAAAACAAACTAAACCAACAACAAAATTTCAGAACCAAAGCCCCAAAACAACACCAAGCTGGGCCCTATGTTGCCCGACTTCAATCTCAGTCTCTGGGAGGCTGAGGCAGGCTAATCTGCAGGAGATCCAGGTCAGCTTGATTTATATAGTGAGCTCCAGGCCAGTCAAAGTTAGAGACCCTGTCCTAATTAAAAACAACAACAACCAAACCAAAATTAAACAAAAAACCTGAGGAAAAATAATAAATAATAAGAATCAAGGCCACTGTCACAGTTGTTTGGGGTTTCTGTTTTTTCACCTTACTCTTGCCAAAACTTTTTCTTTAAAACAAAATGTCTGTAAATGGACTTAGGTTTCGACAGCAGAACAAGTAAGCACCACGTTAGTGTTGCTATAGTCTCCCTCGGTTTTGCTTAAGTCACTGAGACAAGGGCTTTGGAGGATGAAAAGGATCTGTCTCCAGGCACAGTTAGTCACAAAGCCTAGGTCAAAGCATTTCGTCGAGGAGCAGGGTGGTGACCATCAGTCCCCTGACGTTTATCAGATGGAGTGCAATGTTCACCCAGATTAGAATGGGAATGAGTTTTACTTCTATCAGATGAACCTTGACAACTCAGTGTTCTCGAAAATAAGAAGTTTGTGACCATGCTAATTGAGGAACTAGTTTTAAAATGAAGCGTCTCCTGCTCCTACATCACACTGTTTAACAAGCAAGGTGCAAGCCTGCCCCTTCAAGGAGTGGACATCTCCTGGTGGCTATTGGGAAATAATTATTGTCTTTCTGTTCTTGCTCTCAGTAAATTTGTACATAACACTGTCTCGGGTCCTCAGTTCCCTGTGTCTATCACTGAAATGCTTGACCGCTAACCCTCTGCTGCTTTCTGTCCTGTTGTTTTGTCCACTAACCCGCGTGATATAATGACAGAGGTAGTGTCATCTGTTCAAGTTTAATTAACTCTCTTTTGTTTGATCACAAAGCTACTTCTAAGTTTATTCATTTGCAAATTCTTTTTGTAATTAAAAAATTATTTTATTTATTATTATTGCATACGTGTGTCCGATGTGATGGTGCATGTGCGGAGGTCAGAGGACAATTTTTTTTTTAAATATCCAGGGAACTTTATTTTTAAATCATAAATCAAACAAACATAGCTTTCATTGACCCAAACATGCATCCGCCCCACTTCCCAACACCCTCCCACTCCCCCCACTCCCTCTCCTCCTCCCTCTCCATCCCTAAGAGCAGTCAGGGTTTCCTGCCCTGTGGGAAGTTCAAGTTCCTCCCCGCTCCCTCCAGGTCCAGGAAGGTGAGTATCCAGACAGACTGGATCCCAAAAATCCAGTATATGCAGAGGAAACAAGTCCCAGTGTCATTGTCAATGGCTTTTCAGAAAGACTCTGGGCCAGCCACATTCAGAGAATCCGGCCACATTCAGAGAATCTGGTTGGATCACGTGCTCGTTCAGTTGCAGTCCAACTGGCTTGGTGAACTCTCATTAGATCAGTCCCCTTGTATCAGTGGGTGATCGCACCCCTCGCGGTCCTGATTTCCTTTTTCATGTTCTTCCTCCTTCTGCTCCTCATTTGGACCTTGGGGGGCTCAGTCCGGTGCTCCAATGTGGGTCTCCGTCTGTATCGCCATCCATCGTCGGATGAAGGTTCCCTCTGGTCTTGCCTTCTTTGCTCACATTCATTGGAGGACAACTTTTGACAATCGGTCCTCTCCTTCTACGAAGAGCTCCTGTACTGGATTCAGGTTATCAGCGTTTCGCCCAGGCCTTGTTTTCCAATCTGTCTCACCAGTTCTTTGCAAGCAAAGAAGAGGATTAATCAGGATGTGGCCATTTTCTGGATGGGGATCATATGGACAATGCAATCGTCCTCGGCATCCTAGTGCTGAAGGCTTTGGGCTTCTGTATATGATAAATGCAAATGTTTTCATCACAGAGGGGATGTGGTGGAAACGAGGTTTAGACTCTATTTGGTTATTCTCGGTGGTTGTTGGTTTTGCTCTCATTTTGCCCTGTCTGACCAGACACTTAAAGCTGAGGACGACTTCGGCCTCCTGACCCTCCTCCTACACCTCCCAAGTGCCGGGATGGGATGTGTTGCCTTACCACACCTGAACTAACATGTTTCATCTTACTGGTATTCCCAACATTGACATCTGTGGTGCTATTCTAGAGGTGAAGAGTACTAGGCTACAGAGAAAGTGGATGGGTTAGATATAAATTGAGGGAATAAAATCTAGGTTTTCGGCCTCTCTAGTTCCACTGCCTTGGGGTATAGGTCTTCCGTGGGTTCTGACGTGGATGCCCATGGCTGATTAGTTTAACACTAATGAGTGTCAGGTTCATGACCTTAGTATGTAAATTATTCAGCAATGAGGTTGATGTAACTATTTATAGGTCATAAATCAGTTATGAACTCAGAAATACGAGAGCAGTGTCCTAAACAGGGAGGCAGTTGTCACTGAGCAAGGGCTTAAGTATGCAGAGCTGAAGCTAGGCATGATTTCTCACCAGACACTGTGTCCGTGGTGCTGGAGAAGTGGTTCCAGAGAGGCTCAGAGCTGAGACCAGGCCTTGGGCAAGTTCCAAATGATTGATAAAGACTACCTGACGGGGTTAGGTGGACGTTGCATGCCTTTAATCCCAGAAGTCAGAGGCAGGTGATCTCTGTAAGTTTGAGCCCAACTTGTTCTACATAGCAAGTTCTAGGCCAGCCAAGGCTATATAGTGAGACTCTGTCCAAACAACTATACAAACAAACACACAAAAATTATCTGATGTGCAGGCTGTACTGAGAAGGATTCTGAGGCCAAGTTCAGGCTCTGGAAAACCCATTGGCCACAGAAAAGCCACCCTTGGTTTGTTGTTTTTTTCTTTTCCTTCATATTCTTCACACATCAGTTAGAGATGCTTAATGACACTTACCTACCGGGAACATTGGTTTCCTAGCTTCCTTCTCTGTTCCTGTGATAAACACCATGGCCAAAAGCAATGTGGGAAAGGGGGCTTATTTTAGCTTACAGGTCACAGTCCATCATCAAGGGAAGTCAAGACAGGAACTCAATGCAGGAGTTTAAAGCAGAAACTGAAGTAGAGACGATGGAGCAGTTGTTTGACTTTTTGTTGTTGTTGGTTTTTGGTTTTTTGAAACACGGTTTCTTTGTGTAGCAGTCCTGGCTTTGTAGACCAAGCTGGCCTCAAACTCATCGAGATCTGTCTGGCTCTGCCTCCCAAGTGCTGAGATCAAAGGCGTGCACCACCACAGCCCGGCAGGGTTTGACTCTTGAATACAGTTCCTCATATTGTGGTGACCCCACAACCATAAAATTGCCTTCATTGCTACTTCATAACTGTAATTTTGCTACTGTTATGAATTGTAATGTAAATGTCTGATATGCAGGATGTCTGATATGTGACCCCTGTAAAAGGACAGTCCCCAAAAGTATCTCAACCCCTAGGCTGAAAATCACTGTGATGGAGAACATCTGCTTACTGGCTTGCTTCCCCTGGCCAGTCATCCTCCTTATATAGCCCAGGTCTACCTGGTTAGGGATGGACTGGGCCCTCCTACATCAACTGACAGTCAGGAAAATGCCTCACAGACATGCCGACAGGCCACTCTGATGGAAACAAATCTTCAGTTGTGGTTCTTTTCTCAGATGTGCCAAGTTGATGACAAAGATTAGCCGTCACAAGTAGGCTGCTCTGGTAATCCTGCTGAATTCGTATGTGAATGGATCTCCGACACAGCAGAAAAAAAAAAGAGGAAAAAAATCTCAGATACAGTTGGGATCAATCACTCCTTGTTTCTATCATTGGGGAGAGAGACTCCTCTGCCACGGACCCCCACCATCCTGCTAAGGCCTTCACCATGGGGCGCCTGGGGCGCTCCAACTCTTTCTTTTCTTCTGCAGTAATGTTCCTTCTCTTATTTAGTATTCCAGTTGGCCCAAGTGCAAAATTACGCCTTATTTCAGTGTGAGGGAATGCTGAGTTTAAATCTCAGAAGCTGCAAGGTGCTGTGCACACTTGGCCCTGGGTAAAGAGAGCCTACATTCCTGGGCGCAGGCCTTTGAAGACCCTGGCTCCAGGGATTATGATTCCGTGGCTGCTGCCTCTCTCACTGCTCTCTGTGTCCACAGCAACTCACTCTTAGGCCTTCCTCTGGTCTCTGAGCAAATCAGGTCATGTTGTGTTTGGATGCCAGGCACACCCCTGTGGCTTTCTGTTCAGAGCTGCACTATCCTCACAGCGACATGGTCATCACCCTGGCTGCCACCTCAGATATGAGGCTTTCTCTCATTCTCTAGCTTGACCACAGACATACCCACCTCGCTGCTGTGAGTCCCGGGGCTCTGTGATAACACCCCTGAGCCACTCTGATCCAGCTCTTCTGCGGAACAAACCCACCCCCCCTTTTTTTCTAAAAGAATTCTTGAAATCTCCATAACTCTCTTCCTATTGTCCCCAGGGGTAGCATCCCAAAAGGATAATGATTTACTTTTATCGAGAACTTAAGTGCCGGGCTCATCCAAGTCCATATGAGTGTTACTTCATTTAATCCTAAGAACAACCCTATTATTAATCACCCAGTTAACAAATGGAGGTTGAAGCCCTGGAAGGAAATTGTCGAGATCATATATCAAGTGGCGGGGTAAATGGTGATATGACTTGGGCAATCTGGGTCCAGCTGATCGTTTTGCTGATCTCCACTTGATAATTCAAAATCAAACTTGCAGGTCAAAGGCAGCTGCTCGCTATCTTGTCTGGGAAATCCTCACTCACTATCTTTTTTTTTGTTTTTTCAAATTTACTATAGTCTTTTTTTATTCCCCCAAATGATGAAAAGCATGTTTATTGTAGAATCCTCTGACCACTGGAATAACAGCGAGAACTCAAGTGTGTTTGCTCTGACAATGTGTGATGTGTGCACTTCTCTTTTTGATTACTCTACTTCAACCTAAAAGTTTCCAGAGAAGAGGGTGTGGACACATGACTTAGTGGTTAAAGCACTTACTGCTCTTCCAGAAGACCCAGGGTCAGTTCCCAGGACCCACAGGGTAACTCTCAAATCATCTGTCTCTCCAGTTCCTGGGGATCTGACGTCCTCTTCTGGTCTCCATGGGTACTGCATGCACAAAGTACACATACACACATTCAACCAAAACACTCACACACACAAAGTAAAATAAACGAGTCTTTTAGAAAGTTCCCAGAAAAGAGACTTTCAAATCCCTTTATTTATTTTTTAACTTAGAAAGCCCACTTTGCACTCTATTTGAGGACTGCAGTGCTTGAAGCAAGGTGAATTTTGCAGCAGCATTTAGTTAATATAAATGTTCAAGGAAAAACACTGTCGTAGCTGGTTAGACTAAGCCTTACCCATAAGCTTTGTGTGCATGGTACAGAGGTGACCCAAACTCACTAGACCAGTGAAGGGGGAGCTGCAGGTTATTTCACACACCTGTGTCCCCACTAATTAACTGGGAAGACAGCAAGGTAGACACACATTTATGATGCTGCTGCTTCTGATTGGAATTGGGCATGTGGCAAATTTGAAAAGGGGCTTCATTACTTAGTGTTTTAGAATTCCAGGTGCCAATGCTGGCAGAAAAGAAATAACAACGAAGGAAGTGGTAGACTTTGTAGAATGTGATTCGATTTAGCAAAGGACGTCCATAACACTGGCCAAGCTTGTCCCCACACCCGCAGCCTTAAGTTTCACAGCGACTCTACAAACCTGCACCAGTCCTGTTGTGTTTTGCACATAAAGAAACTGCAGCTTACACTAGCGCATCATTTGTCCAAGGCCAACACAGACTATAAATTCCAGAGTTCTTAATTCCTCAAGAGTAAGCCCTGCTGCTTCTCACCAACATCTTGGGGCCCCAAGGGCTGGCCTATTTCCTGGGTTGGACATTGGAATAGGTGCAATGAGAAAAAGTGATTACTTAAGTCTGTAGAACCCAGGCCCCAGCTCTGACTCTTCCATGTCAAATTTGGGAACACTTTATACTAGATAGTGCCTTTGCACCAGCCCACAACATAATTTATTTATATTGATAACAGATAAACTAAAGGTGGAAATAACAAGTTGATAAAATTCTTTCAACATTCTCAGGCTTGGAAAAGTGCCCTGTGGTGCTTTAGTAGCTCCAGCAGCTGTAAGGCAGATATTTCTACAGCTCTGATTGAGATCACTTCAGGTTCTGAAATGTGTGTGTGTGTGTGTGTGTGTGTGTGTGTGTTGTTCCTGGGTACTGTCCACCTCGTTTTTAAAGACAGAGTCTCTCATAGCTTAGAACTTAGCAGTTCAGCTAGCCTGGCTGGGCAGTGAGCCCTATCAATCAGGCCACTGACCCTGGTTTTTTAACTCAGGTCCTCATGGTGGCACAGCAAGCCCTTTCCTGACTGAGCCCTCTCCCAGCACCCCACTTCAGCTTTTAACGACAGACTCCCTGATGTAAACAAGTTGCTTTTGGAAAAGAAATGACAGTGTTTTAAAAGTTATAGTTAAACATGCTCAGATACTGGAGTGAATCTATCAGGGTAGATACAGGTAGATACAGGATGTTGGTTCAGTGGTTTCCTTCATCCTTGATTCCTCAGCCCAAATTCGGTTAATTCCTTATTCCTCTTCTCCATCTCCTCTCTGTCTTTCTGCCTCTCTCCCCGTCTCTGACACATGCACACATCTCGTTTGTGATGTTTAGACACATTTTGGTTGTTGCAACTGTGTGGGTGCTGCTATCAGTTGTTGGTGGACAACAGCCAAAGATGCAGCTGAATGTGCTGCAGTGTCCCTTGTAACAAGAGACACGACCCTGTCCAGAAAGGCAGTGGTACCCCAAGTTAAGAACCTCTCTCTCTCTCTCTCTCTCTCTCTCTCTCTCTCTCTCTCTCTCTCTTTCACACACACACACACACACACACACACACACACACACACACACACACACCTTAAGCTGACCTTGGAGATTATGGAAAGTGATGGAATTGAAGGTATTCTTCAGGGAGCGGATTGCTTATTTGTTTGTATTTGTTTTTGTTTGTCTCAAGATTACACCTGTTGCTTCCCAGTCCCAGTTCTGGCTCCCCATAGCTACACAAAGCTGCAGTTAAGGCAAAGAATTTGAGAGGGGAGGGTCAGAGAGTTCCAGGCCTGCCTGGAACACATGACATTCCCTTTCTCTTCCCTCTCTCTCTTACACATATGCACACATGTGAAAAGTTTTTTTTAAGTTTTTTTTTTTTTGTATATATGCTCATAGCACATGAAGGTTGAAGGTCAGAGGCCAAGCTGTGGGAGTTGGGATTCTTGCTTTTCGTCCTGTGGGTTCCAAGAATGGAATTCAGGCTTGGCAGTAAGTGTCCTTATTTGCTGACCCATCCCGATGACCCCCAAGCAGTGTCTCCTTGATTTTTCTGATTTTAAAGGGATCTCTTCCTGTGCAATTGTCTCTGATGTTCTAGAACTTGGCAAATTTTCAAACAGTAAAAACATACACCCCCATCTCTGCCAAGGACTAATTGGCAGCTTTTTCATCCAGTACTAACTCTCTCTCCTTCTTACACAAGCACTATGTGTGTGCACGTGTGTGTGTGTGCATACATACACACACACATAGAAAAAGAGAACCAGTAACTGTGCAAAACAGTTTCTGGGCCAGGCAGTGGTGGCACACACCTTTAATCCCAGCACTCGGGAGGCAGAGGCAGGCAGATCTCTGTGAGTTCGAGGTCAGCCTGGTCTACAAAAGCTAGTTCCAGGATAGGCGTCAAAGCTACAGAGAAACCCTGTCTCAGAAAAACAAACAAGAAAACAAACACTTTCCTGAAGTATTTCATTCATTCCATCTTTAGCTGCAAACCTATGAAAGTGGTATCATTCTCTCTCTCTCTCTCTCTCTCTCTCTCTCTCTCTCTCTCTCTCTCTCCTTTATGGTTTTTCCATCAAAATGAAAATTATGCAAAATTCTATCTATTATTTTAAATAAGGCATTTAAAAAATAATTGTAACAAAGTAAATAATAAATATAAAAATCAGAAACCATAAAAATGCAAGAAGCTGGGCATGATGGCACATACCTGCAATTTCAGCCTTTGGGGAGTAGAGGCAGGAAGAGCAGAGATCATCATTGGCTACAGAGCATGGAGCCCAAGGTCAGTCTGGGCTATGTGAGATCCTGGCTCCACAAACAAGCAAACAGATAAGCAACTGATCAAGTTTTAAAAAGATAATTTTAGGTTTTTCTAATTTTGGAGATTGGAACATTGAAAAGATGGGAACATATAGGAAAGTAATTATTTGACAATTTCTATGAAAAGTAAAAGCTGCATGTGTTATTTAACTATGTTCAAAACGTGAGGCCTGGCAGATGACCGGACAGGTAGGGTGCTTGCCGCCGAAGGAAGGCAGGAAGTGACTCTGGCAGACTGTCCTTTACCCAGGTGCATATGCAAATATGCACAAATTAAAACTTTTAAATTTTTGACTTATATTTTTATTCAATGGGGTATGGCAGCAAACTTGCCCTTTTCTTTTTTTGTACTGAGGATTGATTGACCTACCTCATTCTAGCCAAATATTCTATCACTAAGCTGTATTTCCAGTCCTTTTTTTTTTTTTAACAAGGTCCCATTAATTTCCCCAGCTGCCTAATACTCATGATCCTTTACCTCAGCTTACAGAGTAGTTGGGGTAACAAGCCTGAGCCACCAAGCTTGGATGAAATTAAACATTTTCAGGGGATAATTAGACAGTGACTATCCATGTGTGATCATTTTTGTTAATACTTTTGCTGTGCATATGCATGTTGGAACCTCACACCTAACGCGATCATCTACTATTAAGTGAGGCCTTCCAGCCTGGCCCACTGCTCACTTCTGAAAGTTATGTCAAAGGAGATTTTGTTAACAGAGCAGACGTTTAGGAGCACTTGTTGCTTCCTGTCGGCATGTAATCTTCCTTCACTGAGTCACCTGTACCATATAGGAGCACCAAGGTCCTGCAAACCGAAGTGTTTTGTCTAGGGCCACATAGCTAGTGTGTGCCGACTCAGTGCCCCATGCATGAGAGCATCTCTGAATCTCACCATGTTGAATGGACCTGGAGCACGCTGAGCCTCCAAGTGACAACCACACTGTTGAGGCGAGGCAGCACTTGTTACCCTTCTCCACCCATGGCAAATGAACTCTGTGGCACAAAGACAGACATCGTACACAGTCTCACATACTGAGAGCCGCGGGGAGCACTTTACTGAAGTATCTCAATTAACCGTCTTTTCTTGTTTCCTTACTCTCTCTTCTTTACTTTTCCCCTTTGAGACAGGGTTTCTCTGTGTAGCCTAGGCTGTTCTGGAACTCCCTCTGTAGACCAGGCTGGCCTTAACGTCAGAGACATCAGCCTGCCTCTGCCTCCCAAGTGCCTCCCTAGCCTCATCAAATCTGGGTGCTAAGGATTGAGCCCAGTCCCTCCAGCAAATCCACCATGACACTCTCTAACTGAGCTACAAGCCCAGCCACCAACATCTTCACTGCACATGACAACTAGTGCGGTGGTGGGGAAGCGAAGTAATTTGCCCAAAGTAGCTTAGTTGAAAAAGAGAGGTAAGTTGAAAAAAGAGGTACTAGAATCCAGGTTTGCACAATCCCATTATATTTTACTCTCTGAGTATAAAACGGAAAGATTGCCTGTCAAAGAATCACGAGGTAGAATGTTCTTTTCCATAAATGTCGAGATCCTCAAGAATGTTAGACATTACACAGTTAAAACATTTGAAACCAGGAGTGGCGGCTCATATCTATAATTCTAGCACTCTAGAGGCAGAAGCAGGTGGAGGCCAACCTGGGCCACAGCGTAAGAACTTGTCTCAAAAACAAAACAAGATAAAACATCCCAAAATAATCCTATGCCCAGAAATCAAAACAACAAGTGAGAGAAACTGACCTGCAAATATCCATTATTTTAGAATTCTGATTTCTGATTGCTGTACAAACAGCTCCCTGCTGGAAGTTCGGTGACGACTCCATCTGAACCCATGAGAAGGGGTGAGCAAAGGACGGTTACTACACCCCATCTTCCCAGTGCCATCCTGAAGAAACTAAAATTTCCTCAGGCAGTGGTGGTGCGTGCCTTTAATCCCAGCACTAAGGAGGCAGATCTCTGTGAGTTTACTACACAGAGAAACCCTGTCTCAAAAAAACAAAACAAAAACCAAACCAAAAAGCTAAAAATAAAACTTTTTTTTTTTTTTTTGAGACAGGGTTTCTCTGAGTAACAGTTCTAGCTGTCCTGGAATTAGTTCTGTAGAACAAACTGACCTCAAATCCAGGAGATCCACCTGCCTCTGCCTCCCGAGTGCTATTAAAGGTGTGCACCACCATTGCCTGGAGTTTTCTGCATTTTTTAAAAGTTAAAAAAAGTAAAAGAACAAAACACATTTCATAAGATGAAAAACACATGCAAGTCAAATGTCAATGTGCATGAATGAAACTTTATTACAACCCTCACGCAGACACATTTGTTTACATACAGTCTGTGGTGGATTCTGTTAAAGGAACAGAAGCGTTGAAAAGCTCTTGGTTGACTTAGGCACACACACAAAACTAAGACACTTATGATCTGGGCTTTCACAGAAAATTTGCTTATCTGCTGTATAGGGTTCACACATTCATACCCAATTTTTACAGGAGCCACTCCACCCCCCATGTTTCTGAAAAAATTTAAAAAGTTTTTTTTTTTTCTTTTCCCCCAAAAGAACACGAAGGGTGCCTTCCTATGGAAAAGTTGATGCCTTGCCCCTTGGGATGATCTGAACCGTTGACTTACTGTCCCGGTGACCAGATGGTGCAGCTGAAGGAAGTACACTGGTTGCCCAAGTGCTAAAGCTGGTCTCTGTACACAACTTGCTCCTCTGTTATTTATCTTGACTGCATAATAGGCTGAGTTTCACACTATGAGTTTGTCCAGGCTTCTTGAATCATTAAGAGGGACTTTTGTTTTTACTTTTAAACTTTTAACACTTTCTGCTGTGAATTCTTTTTAACATAAAACTACGACTTAACGGCCTATATATGTAAAATAAAGTTCACTCTTTTTTCCTTTTAAGCAATCAGTTTTACTTTTTAAAATGCTTTCTCTTGAGAAGCTAAATTTAAATTTTGCAGCTCATAGAAGAACATCTCTTCATATCCAGTGATCTCAGAGTCCCTCTGGTAAGATAAAGAATGTGCGCTTATTTTTAAATACTATTTCTTGGAGAAAATATTACTTAATGGAAAAGATGTGACTAGTAACAAATCAAGTCCAAGGCTCTTCCTGGTTCTGCCTATGACTCACTTTGACTTTGGGCGAATCATCTCACCACTGTTGCTCTTCATCTGCAAAAACTGGACTTCATGCCTATGGGAGTTGCATGGTTAATCAATGCCTGGAAAATGCGTAGTGGCAGATGCTACAGAAGTGCTGAGCCTTAAAAACCAAACCACCCCCAGCCCCCATTTGTATTCCGTCGAGGTTGAGGTTTATTGTTATTTAACAGAGGAAAGCTAACACTACGTTAAGTTCAGCATGCAGCTCAGAACAGAGATCAGTGTCCAGATGGGATTTTTTTTTAAAGAGCTAGGATATTTTACTTTTTTTTTTTTAATTGTGGTTGGGGGTTATTTTATAACCCAACAATTCACCCGTGCAAAAGTATTAAGTTTTAAGTTGAAAACTATTGATTTAATAATTTAAATGAACCTCCTCAAAGATATATATATATAAAAAGAGGCCCTCCCCGCCCCACCAAGAAATCTCTGAAAACAAGAATTCTGATGTCGCCCACCCCCTGCAGTTCTCCATGTTACAGTCCTTGGAGGTGGACCAGGCATAAAATACTTTCACTAATAAAATATGACAAACCGCCGGATTATACGTGGCCGATTCTCAGTGACTGCCCTGCTACACAAAGCAGAAAAGTAAATGCCATCATCCCCCTTAGAACAAAAGAACTTAGGAATAAAAAACATGGAGAGGGGGGCAGAAAGCAGCAAGAAATAAAGGTGAGCGAAGAGCCCCGTCCCCCGCCCCTCCCCGGAGCTAGTGTGGGACTCCGCACGGCTAATAAAGTGGTTCAAGGGTAGTTATTTGCAAAGGGGGCGGGGTGGCCGGGGATTGCATGTTGCATTCGACTTGAGCTTGCATCTTCTCCTGTTGCCTGGACCACTCGCTCCCCCATTGCAGTGCTTCCTTCTCGCTCTGCCTTCTTTCCACCCCCACCCCTGCAAACTGCTGTTGCACTGGAGGGAGTTGGGGCTGCTCGGGAGCCCCCTAGCAGCTCCCGACGGCGGGAGGGGACCGGGGCTCGGGCCTGGCCGGGCTGCGGCGCGGCGCCGTGCCGGGAGTTTGGCGGCCGCTCGGCCCCAGCGCCGCCGCCGCTGCACCGGAGTTTGGCTGCTGCTGCCCTACTTCACTCTAGTTTAGTTTCACTCACTTTACATCCGGGTTTTTTCCCTAGGCAATGGGTGCCGCAGCACACCCCGTTCCTTAGGCAAAGTGAAATAAATTCGCCGCACCGACACGTCAAGTAGTCCGCCCGCCCGAGCGCCGCCGCGGGCCCCCGCCGCCGCCCCGTGCCCCTGTGGGGTCCCCCGCGCCTCCCGCCAGCCACGGGCTCACACGCAGGGGCGCGGGGCGGCCGAGACCCGCCGCGGTCCAGCTCCGCCCGGCCCCCGCCCGCCTGCCCGTTCTCCCTCGTCCCCGCTTCCCCAGCCCCAGTCCCTCTCGCCCGGCTCTCGGGAGCGGCGGGGGCGCGCACGGCGGCGGCGGCGGGCCGGCGGGGCCGCGCGGCGGGCTCCCGCGCGGGCGAGTGTGTCTGGGCCTGGGCGGAGGGATCCCCGGGCTGAGGCGGCGGAGGTGCTGCGGCCCGGGGCCGGGTGGTGAATGGGCTGGTGGTGCTCGCTGCTGCTGCTGAGAGGAGGAGGAGGAGGATGAAGAGTTGGGCTTGTTTGTCTCCCACAGTTTCTCTCCTGCTGCTCTGATTCCTCCCTCCCCATTCCGGCCCGGGGCCTGTGTGTGTCTCTCCTGGAGGAGGAGGAGGCTCCAGTTCCTCCCCCCCCACCCCCTCCTCCCCACCCCCCCTTGCCTGGGGAAGAGGAGGAAAGAAACAGCCCAGAGAGAGAGAGAGAAAGAGAGAGAGAGAGAGAGAGAGAGAGAGAGAGAGAGAGAGAGAGAGAGAGAGAGAGAGAGGAGAGAGAGTGAGTGAGTGAGTGAGAGCGGAGAGGAGGAGGAGGAGGGAGAAGGGAACAACCTACCATCTTAACACACTAATATCTAAAAAGTGCGAGAGGCCCAGAGCAGCAGCAGAAGCAGCAGCAGCAGCTCCAGCCTCTTCCCTCCCTCCCCATGAAGAAGAGTTCCCTCCTCCTCCTCCTCCTGCTTCTCCTGCTCAGAGTTCCTGCCTCCAGCTGCCAGGGGGGACAGCCAGCCAGCAGCAGGAGGGTGCAGTATCCCAGCTTTTCCATTCTCTCTTTTCCTCACTCTCCTCTCTCTTTTTTTTCTTGAGTAGCTCTATTTCCCTTCCCTCCCCCCTCCCTCTGTCTTGTCTCTGGTGTTTGTCTCTGGGAAGGAGCTGGGGCTGCTTGCTTGGAGTTTGTTGTGGGGGGGAGGTAGGGGGAGGGGAGGGGTGTGTGGGAGGGAGGAGGGAAAGGGGGTGTTCTCGTCAGGACCCCTCAGTCAACTTGAGATTTCAGCAATAACTTCCCCTTCGGGGCGGCCCCCTGCGTGCCCTTTTCCTATTCCTCTCCCCCCCCAGGAAAAAAAAAAAAGACAATGGGAATACCTCGTCTCCCCCCTTCCTCCCCTCTGCCCTCCACCCCTCCCTAGGATAGATTGGAAGTAAGTTTATGAGCAGCCTCGGGAGCCTGGGCGCTGAGTGCAGGGCCGGAGCGGGTGACAGGGGCGGCGCGTCGGGGGTGGCGGCGAGGGGGCGACACAGCGTCCCGGCGGGGGGTCGGGCTCGGGGGGGCGCGTGCCGAGGCCCCCCCCGCGAGTGCCTGCGGCCGGGGCATGGCCACCTGGGCCCCTTCCCCACCCCCACACCCTGGGATGCTGTCGGGGGGAAGTTTTTATTATGGTTATTTAATTTAAATTTTTTAAAATTTTTTTTTGGAAAACCATCTTGTTTGGTGACTGAAAGATCTGGTTTAAAAAAAAAGAAAAAGAAAAAGCTGCGGCTGCTGACGCTGCCGGGCCCGAGTGTGTGTGAGTGAGTGTGTGTTGGTGCATTTGTCTTGGGTGGCCGGAGCAGCGTTGGGGAAATTCCGCTTATTCTTCTTCTTCTGCAACTTGTTATTCCGTGGAGTCCGCCTGCACCCCTCACCCCGGGGCGGCCCTCCCGCCGTCGCCGCCCGCCCGCCGCCCCGGGACCCCGCGCGGGCCGGGGACTCACAGGCCCCTCAGAGAGGGGCCGCGGCCGCCCCTCCCCCCGGGCCGCGGGGGGAGGGGCGCGCGGAGTGGGACTCTTTCCGTTTGGTCCAGCCCCGCGGTGCACGCAGTTCCCAACACTTCTCGTCATCCTCTCTCTGCTCTCTTTATTCTGCTGAGCGGTGCTGTTAGGATTTCTTTCTCTCTTTTTTTTCCCCCTACCTCCTTCTCCTCTCTTGACCACGCTCGCAATGGTGGGTAGCTGCAAGGTGGCCCTGGCAGGGGAGGGGTTTGATGTGGACATTGGGGCACCGGGCGAGAAAGGTCTCTTTTCAACTTTGTCTTGTGGCTTGCACCCCGGGAGGAGGCCACATGCCGATTGTGGGGTGTAGATGTGCTCGGAGTGATTTCTAAGTAGTTTAGTTGTTGAGATAGGGTACGGCGGCTAATGGTAGGCAGGTTTTGTTTTCATGGGTGAATCCGGTGTCATCATATTCCGGTCATATGTTGAAATATTCTTTGTTTAGATCTTGAAGTAGAGGATCTCCCTCTGCACGTCCACATTGTGTTGTTTTTTGAATGATGTCTTCGGGAGTGTGGATTTCTAGAATCTCAAATGTGATTTTTTTAAGGTTTCGGCATGTGTGGGCCTCAGCACTGGCCTTGACAGTGAACTTTGTGGCTTTTTTTTTTTTTTAACTTCTAAGATTTTACTCCATAGCTGGGATGCTAGTTATGCTTAATGGTAGTATCAGGAATGTCGAGTCTTGAGCTGAGGAAGTTAGAGAGGGAAGGGCATTTATTTATTAATAATTGATAGCTGAATGTTAGAATCAGATTCATTTGCACTGGTTGAAGGGCTTTTTTTTCCTCCCTTTTCCCTTTAAAGCAGTTGTGCACTCTAGGAAGGAAGCCTTTTGGCAGACACTCTTTATGGTGGCTTTTTGGGGGCACGAAGGGGGGTATCGTCTTTTACAGAGATCTTCAGCATCATCTGTAGCTTTATCGAGGGCCTCTTCAGGAGGCTACTTTTTGGGAAAGTCTTTATGTTCCTTGTTTACATTTCATGTCTCGCATTTGGGCAGTGGAAATAAATAGGTCAGCCCCTCCCCCCTTTTCAAAGTTTTACCATCTACTTGGTTTACAGCCTTGTAGGAAAGCCTTACTGAGATTTTCCTGGGAATACTGTTACTCATTTTAATTTCGGTAAGTTTCTTTCTATTTTCTTGTCTCTTCACTTGTGTATCTGTTGTGAGCTTAACTCTAGCTTGCCGAGGGCCATTTTACATGTCTACTAGAGTACATTCTAAAAAAATTCAGGACATGTTTTGGTGGCAAAGAAGAATTTTGAGTGTAGTAATATACATGTTTATTAAAAATTTCAGTAGTCAACTCTTCAGTATGTAACTGCCATCCTTAACGTGAAGACTCTGGGAATAGTGCAGGACATTCTGAAAGCGCAAACCTCTGACTGACTAGCTACCCCAGGGGCTTTGAGACTTCCGATGTCAGATACAACAATGTGCACCTTTTGACCAGCGTTATGTGCTTGCCTGTTCTGAAAATCTTTCTCTTTTCTTTTTTCTTAAGTGCTATTGAAGACATTTTCAACTTGAGATTTTAGTTGGCTTCACATTATTAAAGTGCTCAGACTTTGGACTCAGGCAGATCCTTCTAGAGCTGGGAGAATAACACACTGAAAAGACACCTGCTGGCCCATACTTTATTTTACAGGGATGGAAGTCATGGATGGGACACTGTTTATTTCCTTTGGCTTTCATTGGCCAACCCTTGTTCCTGTTCCGTTTTCTGGAAGGAGCTGCTTCAGAAACATCCTTGTGTTTACACGAAGATTTCTGGTGCTAGCCAGTAGGAGGCGCTACAAAAGTCAAAGGCAATCTCTAATTTTAAGGGTCTTGTTACTTCCTGAAACTCCCTTAGCTCCTGAGCAACAGGAGTAAAAGTCTGTTCTAAAATACTATTAATAAATAGCCTATGTTATTTGAAGTCGGCTTTTTACCTGTCTATTATACTATGCAGAATCAGTTTGTTATTGTGGATGCTGGGGTTAAGAGTAGGGTGCTGTTAGGATTATTTTCTTTCAAAGGGGAGTTTTGGTATTTATATGTGGAGTGTAAAACATAATTTGAAAAAAATCCTCTAAAGTTGCAATAAGCAAAAATAAGTGGCATGATGTAGGTCTTTGGGTCTTGTAAATATGATATTAATATAATAGGATATACAGACATTTTTGGAAAAAATGGATATTGTGTGGGGGAGGAATGATTTTTCTTGGGTTTTTCCTCCCTCTCCCTGAATCTATGGACAGTGATTCTAATCTAAATGCCTTCTTAGACATTCAACTTTATAGATACAGTTGCTATATATAATTTAAATATATATTTTGGTGTTTTTTGTTTGTTTGTTTTTGTTTTTGGAGACAGGGTTTCTCTGTAGCCTGTCCTGGAATTCGCTCTGTAGACCAGAGATCTGCCTGTCTCTGCCTCTGGAATGCTGGGGATTAAAGGTGTGCCACCACTGCCCGCTACAGTTGCTATATTTAAGTTGGCCTTCAAAGACTGAATTTTTTTTAAACTATATGTGAAACTAAGTGGCATGCTCTGTAATTCCAGTACTTGGCCTGTAATCCTAGTAGGCTTTTAAGCGGGCACTTTGAAAGTCAATGACAGCCTGGCCTATATTATAAGACTTTGTCTCAAGAAAAATAAACTTGAAGGAAAGTTACACCTGTGGGAGTATATCTTTGTTGGTGTGTCTAACTTTTAACAATGCCTGCAGAAGGATAAAAGTAGCTACTTTAACGTTTTCCTGGCATTCACAGTACATGCTCCTTTGAAATTCTAAGAGTTAGATGAATTGAGTCAAAATAAGCTACTGTGATTGCTTGTAAAGTTTTGTATCAAAGTTTTGAAACTTAGAAACAAAGAAAATCTGATGGACCCGCTTTCAGTTTTAGTATTTTTTTTTCAGCAGGATCAAATTAAATAGTACATGTGAAAGTTCTTTGTAAATTGCCAGAAGCCATGTAGACATTGTTGATGAGCTAGATAACAGATTCAAACATGAAATTCTGTTTTAAAATGCTAAGTTCTTCCATGTCAGCTAGGAAATTAACGCATTAAAAGTACATGCTAGATATTATGGATTTTGTTTTTTTAAAGTATTGCTCTGTTGGCCGAGTGGTGGTAGCGCACGCCTTTAATCCCAGCACTTGGGAGGCAGAGGCTGGTGGATCTCTGTGAGTTCGAGGCCAGCCTGGTCTACAAGATCTAGTTCCAGGACAGGCTTCAAAGCTACAGAGAAACCCTGTCTCGAAAAACAAAAAACAAAAAAAAAATTTGCGCTGTTACCCCAAATCTCTGCTACACTTTTGAAGCTTTTGTTTAAAAAAGAATTGCCTGTAAAATGGTGAAACATGCCTTTAATCCCAGCACTAAGGGAGGCAGAGGCAGGCCAATCTCTGAGTTCGAGGCCAGCCTGGTCTACAGAGTGAGTCGCAGAACAGAAACCCTGTCTCCAAAGCCCAAAACAGAAAAAAGAAAAAAGAAAAAGAAAGAAATACTGCTTAGGCAGTTTTCTATAATTAAAATCATTTTTTCCTTTTGAAGATAGTATGAAATGTATGTCTCCTATTAAAAGTTTTCTTCCTTTTTCTCTTGTGTGATAGTAAACTGACTTTAGTGAATATTTAAGTTCCTGAACTCTTTGTAGACTTTTATTAATACATAGAGTAACAGATGTCCTGCTGAAGTTTTGACTGACTGCTAATTCTCTGAAAAGCGCCTGTTTCATAGTGAAATGGGCATTGCTGTGTATTAGTGCTACCTAAATATATATGCTATTTTTGTTTTCTCCTTTTAGAAGGTTATATGAGGAAATGACTACTCAGTTCTAGAGGCTTAAATGCTTGTGTGTGTGTGTGTGTGTGTGTGTGTGTGTGTGTGTGTGTGTAAAAATAACCAAAAAGTGTCTTTCTTCATAGACTCTGCTTACAAATTTGGAATAATAAACGACAAATAGGGTTAATTGGGAATCCTTGTGTTTGGGAGTGTAGTGTTCTGAATTTTATAAACGAAATCGCCCAAGTTAGAAAGTAAGTAATAAAAACGTGCTTTTGGGAAGGGTGAGAAAAGCATTAAACTGTTTAGATTACAAGGAAACCTCTCATGATGGTGGTAACTTTTTATGCCATGGTGAACACTGAGGTTATTTATTTATTTAGTGAAGAAATTCTTTTGTTAAAGTTTTATCAGTATACTTTTAAACTTTGTATACTTAGTGTTTTATTGCTGAAGGATTTTATGTTTAGTTATTATCCAAAAGGAGACTGGAAGGGATTAAAGTTTTAGGTTTCTGACCTTTGCTAGAATTCCTTTATGTGTCTATTCAGATAGATGAAACATTTGAATTTTCATATTGTTTTGTGCTGGGTTTATGTTGACTTCTCAGGAGCATTTGCCTGTGACTTTTTTTGTACCTAAGTCATCTTTAGAAGCATAGCGATATGTCTTGATCATATTACCTGTATCAAGTGTATATTTTTGGTACTTTGGGATTTATTTTTAAGTGATAGTTTATTAGTATGCATCAAACTTATATAGATAATTATTTCTTAAAGGATTTATTTATTGTTATTTTATGTGTATGTATGAGTGCCTGGTGCTGGAAGAGGCCAGAAGAGGTGTCAGATCCCTTGGTGACAGAGTTATGGACAGTTGTGAGCTGCCACGTGGGTGCTGGGAACTGAACCTCGATCCTCTGCAAGAATAGAACTAGTGCTGTTACTCCTGATCCATCTTCCCCTAGATAATTATTTCTAAAGAGCATAGTTTTTTCTTTGTAGGCTCTTATGTATATACAGCTTTACATCTTATAGGTGTTTATATAATTCTTTGAATAGTTATCTGAAACAATGTTGGAATAGTATTTTTTTCTTTATTTTTGAGGTGAGGTCTTACTAAGGAGCCCAGGCTGGCCTAGAATTTGCGGTAATCCTTGTACTTCAGCTTCCCAAGTGCTGGGTTTGCGGGCATGAATTACCATGCTCGTCTTGGGATAGACTTTTAGGAACAACTTCCCCAATTGCTTGTCTGTCCTTGGGCACCTGGCTATGGGTTAGTGGCGAGCTTTCCCATGTAGACTATGGGCTTCACTTATCCTTGCAGCTTTGTGTGAATAATTTTCATTCACAGACTCTGACATTTTGAATCTACACCCTTGCTTCTCCTCCCAATAGTCTGCAAGTCCCTCTCCTCTATTTCTCTTACTTTTACTTGCTTAAAAAAAAAAAAGAAAAAAGAGTTTGTGTACAGTCTCAGAAAACTCTTCTGTTCTGTCTATTGGAATCCAGTAATGTGTAGGTAGGAAGGGGTGGGGCCTAATAGTTTTATTTTGACGCTCTTTGTGGGCTTCAGGAAAAAACATAACTCAGACACAGGCCAAAAAGATGGGGTTTGTTTTATTGTTTTGTCTGCATTGAACATACAAACTGTCAGTGCTTGAGGAACAAGAGCAGCAGAAAGGAATTGATTTTACTTTCTCTGCTGCAGCTCCAGGTGCTGTTAACCATGTGCATTTCTACAGTGGCATGCTTACAAATCAGAAAGCACTTGATTTCTCTCCTTTTTGACATTTAAGTCAGTACCCTAAACTTCAGGGTAATGACAATAATTTCATGATAAAAGTGGGTGAGAGTAACCATGGCAACTGCTGTGTCTGGCCGTATGGACAGTCCTGTTGTATTGATGAAGCTTCAGGTACTTTAGTAGCTTGTCACTTTTATGGTGAAATGGGTTAGCACACACTGCAGGTGACTTGTAGCTGGATTGTGTTCATCTGTGCCAGCTTATCTCTCCTTGTTAGGAGTTTCTTGGACTGTATTCCACAGCATCTTTGCGAAGGTACTGTTGCCTGAAAATAACCCACCACCTGTGGTGGCCTCTTGATGTAGATTGCACTTTTTTCTCAGCTGCTTTCCAGAGAGTCTTGGGGAAAATAGGGTGCCAGTAGGAACCATGTATACAGAAAGTGCAGTTCAGATTTGCCAACTTTGGTTTGCACATATTATTAGTAGCTTACACAAACTTTTGTATTTTTGAAGGAAATCTGTGAATGAGAGAATTAGGCCTTCAGTTGGAACTTTTTTCTAAGAATTTTGTACAGAAATGTGTGTATAGAATTAGAGGTGATGAGTGGTGGGCATACTTTCCTAGTGGGCAGTCCCAGAGTTTAGGAAACGCTTGGTGTGAATTTCTTGAAATTTTTCAAGAAAAATTATTTAAAAATATATCTTGAATAATTGTTAAAGGACACACTGTACAGCCAAAGCTGCTTCTGTGGGTAGAGGGAGAGATGATAAGAATGTTGCAGCTGATCCAACAAAACTTATCTTAAAAAGTTTAAATTGCATTTCTATCATTCCAATTATTTTTAAAACATTTTGTGCATAAAAGATTTTTCTAGTGGGAAATATTAATGCTAATTGATACTTTCTCTAGTATGCTAGAGAAGCAGTACCAGAGCAAAGAATAAACAAATCTGATCATTGATTAGACCCTGAAAATAAGACCTAATCAGATTGTGCTCCATAGTTCAGTCTTTCCTGAAACTTGTTTTGAGACGCTGGTTTACTTACTACAAATCCCAGAGTGCACTGCAGCTTTTTCTTAACTTTATATTAGAGCATTGCATGCTGGGGCTTGTAGTTGGTTTAGCTAGCTCTGAGAACTCTTCTTTCTTGCTTACTCCATTTTATACATAGGTCTCTAAGCATCTAAGAACTTTTTTTTTTTTTTAAAGAAAATTCACTAAGTAATAAAATCATGATTATTCTGCTTCTGGAATTCTAGAGTAAGACTTCATAAACAGACTAGTGTTCTGGTTTATTGCAGTGCTTTTATTGGCTTCTTATAAGATTTAAAAGCAGAATAACCGATTCCAAACTTGGGAATTTTAAGTGGTTTCTGTGTGTGTGGTGGAATAGGTTACAACAGAAGTCTGGTGTCATTGCTTTCCAGTGTGGGCAGTAGAGGCCTCTTTGACAGGCCTGACACACATGCTAATCCTTTTGCCCCATTGGGGACAGCTGTTATTTTGGGCAGAGGGATTTTTAAACAAGTGTTTAAATTCAGAGTTCTGTGTTGCTTCTCTAATAATTGTCAGTACTTTTTAACTGGGAGAACATTTTCTGAAAATAAATGATTCAATATAATTGAGATATTTCATTTTATTTTTAAAACAGAATCTTGCAGTATGGTCCAGGCTGGACTTGAACTCACAGTCTTATTACTCCAATCCCTCCAGTCTCCCCCCTCCCTTAGTTTTTGAGAGAAGATCTCACTCTAGCTCTGCCTTGTGATCCTGCTGCCCCTGCTCTGGAGTCCTGGTTCTACAGTCTTGCTCTACTCCACCCTGCTCCACGTAGGTGGAGTACTAGAAGATGCAGCCTGAAAGGGAGAGACAAAGGGAAGGTTCTTTGTAGTTTAAATTTTCATTTATAAGATTTCAAAACTTTCTTTTGAAAGTACTTTATTATCTCTTTGAGGGCTGTTGCAGGGATTGGGTGCAGAAGGCCACTTACTGTAGTGTTTGGCCTACAGTTAAGGCTCAGAAATGCTTAGAGTTCCAACAGGACAAATGAACCAGTAGCAGGGTATTGGCAGGATTCAGTTATTCTGTTAGAATATCCAAATAACTGATAAATAAAAACAAAATTCTGCAGCCGGGCAGTTGTCGTGTATGCCTTTAATCCCAGCAGAGGTAGGCAGATCTCTGTGAGTTCGAGACCAGCCTGGTCTACAGCGTGAGTTTAAAAAAAAAAAAAAAAAAGATTCTCCAAAAAATACTGTTAGTGAGTGCGACCTTGGGAAATCCTCAAAGCACACCCCTCTGAATGCAGTGTCAAAGGATTGATGTAAAGGAGGCATGCAGGCATTGAACTGCCCCCACTCCTTATAAAATGTCATTTTAAGTCTGGGTTGTACTTAAAATGTAGGCTCAAAAGAATTCACACTTTAAGTGTTTACATTCTCCCCACCCTTCTGTTTTAAGGTACTGATTTTATTAGGCTCCTAAACTTTTGACATATTTTTACTTTTAGCTGTTTGAGATGAGAAAGGAATGTTTCAGGTGGGACGGGGTACTTAGAAATATTAAAAAATATAAACATAAATTTCCAGTGTTTGTGCCTTAGTTGGGATATGGGAGCATCAGGTAATTGTCTTTCTACCTATGTAACTTGTATCCATTCCCTAACGTAGGCTTCTTAGCACAGTATCATAGACTACTGCTGAACTATTTACTGAACTATTCCTTAGTAGTATCCAAGTATCAATTGATTCTAATACTAACCTTGCCCTCCCATAGGAGGGTAAGATCTTTTAGAAATGTCAAAAATATATGGAATCTGGCTGGATATGCTTCTATATTTTAAATTGTTTTGTTTCTTTTCTATTACTTTGTTTTAAAGTTAATATTAAAATGAATGAAGTCAGCAGTTACAAAGAATTGACTACAAATGACTAATGATAGAAAATAATTGTGCGTGTATGAATTCTCTTCTGTAAATGCTGCAGCTTGCATCCAGGCCTCTATTTCATCTTTGAGCCCCTGCTCTTAAGGGTGCAGAATGTTGTCCAAACTGTATTTTCCATTGGTGCTTAGGAAATGAGTTACTAAAGAAGTTTGTAATGTACTGAAATGGCCCCAAAATGCTGGGTCATTTTAAGACTATCATGTGGTGATGGTTGAGTTATGGTGACTGCATAGGGAACACTGGGATGGAGTGGAAGCACAGGCATTTAGGGCAGTGCCTGTCTCCCATGCTTGAGCAGGGTGCCTCAAGTGGCATGGGTGTGGCCTAATGTCTGAAGGTTGGCAGTTGACACTTTAGTGTAGGCTTTACAAATCTTTTTGGTACATTAATTGTTTACATTCATGATTTTAGTCTTTATGTAATTTATGGACATTTTAGAGCAGTAATAAGAACCCTTTCTCTGAAGAACTACCGTAAAAGTGGTCTCAGTTGGAAAGTCATTAGAACAGCATGCATGTAGAGAAGAGTAGACGCTCTCCTAGTTATCACCCTGCTCGTGTCTTGTGCACTGACATATATATATATATATATATGCGCACACATCTAACAGTGTAATACACTTTTGAAGTTTTCTTCTTTCAGAAAGGTGGCCATATAAAGCCTGCTTGGTTTTGAAAATAAGGTTCATGTAGAGATGGGAGTAGGGGTGGGAAAAGAGAAACGGGTAAGACTTAAGTGTTCGATTATAAACCTAATGTCCCAGACTGACTGTTCCCTGCGGGACAGAAAGTATCCTAAGTGTTTTATTTGTAGTCACCATTACTTTTAAAACATTTCTTAAAACTCAATTTAAAGTGACAGTGCTGTTTTCTGGACTGTGTTTAGGAGGCACCATATGAAACTTAGATTTTATAGTTTATTTTGGAAGCCACTTACAAAGATAGCAGTTGTATTTTCAGATGAACCTTCCAGTTCTGTTCTTTTCAAACTGGTAGTTTCTTTTCAGGCACTCGCTCCATATTTACAAAAGAGAGCTTTAAAACCAAGATGATGATCAAGTAGTATTTTAAATAATGAACCTCTTTAGCTTAGTGGGCAGAAAGAGATGCTACCTGGGAATTTGTCTTGTGCCTACATCTTCATTTGAGTAGTGTTGACTGGCCCTACCCTGTCACCTGTGCCTACTCTGTTACCAAATGCTATGTGGATAATGCCACTAATCTTTTAAGAATTTTTTTTAAAAAGATAAATTATTTTAGTGCCTTTTGTTTGGACTCTGGTTTGAGTGTTTTAACTTGTTGCTAAGGTTGTTTGTCATAATTCACTTCAGTAGTTTTTAAATTGGACATTTTATTATAACTAATAAAACATTTCTCATTATAGTTTTTTAAAAAAGAATCTTTCTAACCGTTAAAATACACTCCTTCTTCTCAAGTGCTTTATGCTCCTTTAGACCCACAGCTGGTGAACCGCTGAAGCTTTACCTTAAGACTGGGATATGACGGTGTCAGTGTTTCAGTAAGCAAAGGCAGGAGTGTTTCTCTCTGTTAGCATTCATAAATATGCTTTCATTTTGAGTGGCTCAGACCACGCCTGAGAGAATATTTTGTTCTTCCTCATAATAGTCTTATAAGCAAAGAGCTCAGGAAATCTCACTGGTTGTGAGGCTGAGGCAAAAACAAGAATTCGAATTGGTTAATGACAGAGCCTAATTTCCCATACTTTTAAATTCTTTTCTTGGTCTTCTTGACCCATTGTCTCCACCCCTTTTAAAATCATGGCTCCTGGCAAATGTATAATAACCTGAACTGGTATTTTATATCTTCTGTCAGACATACAGGCGAGTTGAAATTTTTCAAAGACTGAGATTTAAAGTATAATTTGGAGGTAGGCTTTCTAGAGGTACACACCCACTTGGATACTAACTGCTCTGCCCAGGCCTTGTTTTCCTGCAAAAGGGGGTGTAGCCGTGGGGACAGCTGGAGGAGAGTTGGTAAAAGGTGTGGGGCTTTAAAATTGGAGTGATCTCTTGCAGCTCTTTAGTTTTAAAGAATCAGCCTTTCTTTCTTGTGAAAGCTGAAAGATTGAGAGTAAAGGCCTTAAAAGGTGAGCTTAAAAGACAGAAATATAAGCCTTATTTGCTTTCACCCGAGTTGACCAAAGGGAGGAAAAAGGTTTTCTCCCCTGCTAGTTCCAATCCCATAGAAATGGCAGTGCCTTTTTCCTGTTGTTGTTAGGCAGTTTATAGAACGCAGGATAGCTTGGTAAGCGTCTTCTCTGTGCCTGATATGACGTAACACTGTAGAGTATGCAGCATGCATGTTAAGTACAAGTGGTTGTATTTGGCTCGTTGCTGCCGCATTTTTGAGGATGTCTTAGGAAGCAATTATCACAAGCTAGGGTGGATAACGTGCAAATCATTGAAATCATTATTCCACCAGGACCAAACTTTGTAACTTGAATGATTCTGTTTAGTATTTGTTTACTTCTTTCCCCACCCCCCACACTTCAGAGCAGAATTCTTTTTCTGAAAGGAACAGATGCTGTTAACTTATCAGGACTTGATACTAAAAAACCTACAAAAATCTCTGTGCTGTTTATTTTCTTTATTTAATCTATATGCAAAGCATATTGTAATTATTGCTGTTACAAGGTTTTTAAGCTGATGGTGCCTTCCCGCCCTAGTGCTGAAGAGATAGATTAGGAATTCCAATTTCACAACTTGATATAAAGAAATGATGACCACTCAAATAAAACAGTTCAAATGAAAAGCAAACCAGATAGAAACGTACAATGAAAATGTCTTTTAGTAAAATGTTAGCATGCTGTACTTGGAGCAGATGCCACATTAATTCAAAAGAAAGCCCAGAAAATGTGGCAACTTTACGATGTCAATGGAAGGAGCTGCAATGGCTCCTGTATGCACTGTGTGAAGTTCTCGGTGCCCCCTGGTCCTGGCCTGTCCTGCTCCACTATGTCTTATAGGTATTAAGTGTTAATGTACACATTCTTAGTTCATGGTATAGCTTTTATTTGTGTAATTAAATACACTTTTATGCGTTTAGATATTAGCTTAAGGAATCCAATAACTTAAAATAGAGCAGTGATTTTTTTTTTATTTAAGTGTGCATATCGAGATACGTAGAATCTGAGGCAAAAATTGACTTTTTTCTGTACCCTTCCAGTCACTTTTATAATAAGCTTGTTTAAGAATTGAGTCATTTGAAGAGGCCCAGTGCTTTTCAAATGTAGGATTTGGACAAGTTACAGAATTATGGGAGATTTTTGCATTTTTTCTCATTTAAATTTATAGTTATCATTGGACATTTGTTAGGATTTTTAAGTAGCTTAGATTCATTCATTCCTTCTGAGTTTTTATTTTTTTTATGGTATTTTGGAAGGAAAGGGGGTGATAGAAGGGTACTGTACATACTCAGATGATTCCAGAGTGACATTCATTTTATAGAGGATTGCACTGGGATGTCTCTAAATAGCCTATTTCTTGCAATGCATAGCCAGTATGGTTCTGAGTGTGGAGAGGGACAGACTGGGGGCTTTATAGATTTACAGTGTGTAGCTTCCTGAACAGTGCAGTGATCTATTCGCCAGGGATGTACGCATGTGCCTGTAGAGAAGTCTGGCTCACAAGCTTAGAAAGCATTACCACCTCTCTTTCAACTCACCTAAGCATACAGTTTGCTCATTTGCTGGAAGGTTGAAAGTTTTGTTTTTGTGTAATTCAAGACAACTTTGAGTGTGGCAGTAGAGTGCAGTTGTTAAGAACTTTGGAGCTTGAGCCAGTATGCAACAGACTTGAGTCTTGGCTTTGTCATGTGTCAGCTTATGACCGTGGTCAGTTTACTTCTGCACCTGCCTCAGTTTCTTCATCTGCAAAGTGTGCATAGATAACACTCTCCTTCCGAGGGTGTTTTGAAGCACAAGTGAATGAACTGTAAACTAGGGAAGTGCAGGGTAAGTTTAGTAAATACTGCATGGTGTTTGCGGCGCTCTGTTCCTTTCTCCTCCCTTCCCGTAACTGAGGCGAATGTTACACATTGGGAAAGGAGCCTGGGCCTTGTGGCTTGCCCTGTAAGAATTTCGGTACAACTACTTAAAAGCTGAGTGTTTAATTTTGGACTATTTAAACTGTGTAAAGATGTGTCTGGTACCTGCCACGTACAGTCTACTGTACTGGTCAAGTGAACTTAAGTTTCTTTGTCTATGGTACAGGTGTAGTAATAGCAACCTCCCTAGGATTCATGTGAAGAAAGAATGAGGGCATCTCAAGACACTCAGTAAACAAGATGCATTATTGTTGTTGATATAGTCTGGCTAAAAGTTTGTGAGAACAGTATTAATATGGAACACTTTAGCTGGGAAACAGGACCTCCCTCCCAAAAAATGCCCTTTTGGAAAAAATGATACATCATAAAAAGTGTATTTAATGAGTTCTTATTTATGAATACTCCTGGGAGAAATAGAACTACATGGGAATATGTTAATTTTAACTGAATCTTGTAAAAATATTTCAGAGTACTTTATTAAAACTAGTAGTGCTGTAAGCCTCTCCTCTGCCCCCTAGCAACCAGAACCCAGCAGCATGATCATGATGGGGTTTCTAGTGGTCCCTCAGCATCACTTAACATCAAGTCAAGAGGAGACTGTTCTAAGGCGCTAATCAGCAGTCAGTCTGTTGGAGTTGACCAGTTGTGTCTTCAGCCCTTAATGTACGCCCAGGGGGAAGACCTGACAGGAGCAGCTGTGGACCTGGCAATGGGAAAGGCCACACAAGTGCTTTCTAGGAGTGACAGGCACGGTCTATTTGCTTTCTCATTGGGGCGTTTGCCTTTGTAGGATCCCTTTTCATCTGGTATCTGGTCTTATGCCACTTGTTATGTTCTTTTTCTTTCCGCAGCTGTCATAAGCTGCCTATGCCAAGCCTAGCAGCAGGATGGTGACAGGTTGACCATCAGAAAAGCCACAGTGACCACAGAATTAAGGGTTTTTATTTTTTAGTGAAGAATTGAGTTTACTATATCATTAGACTGTTTGCATGCCTGTCTTCTCCCCAGTCCTAGTAATTGAAGAAGGGGAAAAGATTAAGTATGGAACAGATTTTTATTTCATTGATTTGTATCTCAGACATTGGTGGTGTGCAGTCCCTCTGGGATTCAGCAAGTGTAATTTGTAGTAGCGTATGCAGACACCTGAATATGTGTGTAATCTGCTTACAAGCTTGTGAGTTAAAGTAACCTAACAGCACCCATTATTGTTCTGTTCTCATTACCCAGCTGTACCATCTGATGAACGCTTGGTCGGTGAGTCAGTGTGTTTACTATATTTTATTTTGTCTGCATCCCTAAAACATTGTTTTTGCTTTCTGAATAGAAATTTCAAGTTTGTTCCAACACAGTGCTATACTTTTGCCCAAGAGGTATTTTAAAAATTAAGCAGTATTATAGAAGGTATGTAGTTTTTTCATTAAAAAAATTACAGCATCACTTTACAGTAAATAAGTAAGTAAAGTTTTATAGCTTTAAAATTAGCATAAAGTAAGTCTTAATTTTTGGTTTTTGTGTGTACATATGCATGCTTACTTGCTACTTGCATGCCATAACATGGTTGATGAGAAGACAGTTGGGGGAGTGCTTCTTTTCTTCTACTGTGAGGGTTCTCGGGATTGAACTCAGATTGGCAGGCTTGGTACCCTCTGAACCACCTCACCAGCCCTGTTTTGTTTTGGTGGGGGGCAGGTGGTTGGGATAGCACCCAGTCGTGGGACCTGCTAGGTAAGTGTTTTAGCCCTGAACCATATTCAGGTGTTTCCTTTTGCTGTCCTAAAATTTTTATATCCAGGCCTCCTGCTTTCCTGACTAATGCTATTGCACTGTGCCACAGCCCAGCCGAGCCGTATGCAGGGTGTCTGGAAGTTGTTTCACGTGGTTGAGTGAGAATTTTAGACATTAGACATTTTAGAAGTGAATTTCATTTTAATAGATATACAGATTAGAAATAGACTCTATATGATGTAACTGTGGTTGATGCTTTCAGAACAGTTTTTCTCTTGCTTAATTTGTAGAAATTGGTGTCACCTGTGTTGAGTGAGCACCTGCTCTGACCATACCAGATCATGTCCAGGTGCTGGTTAGGCCTGTACTCCTCACATAGCGTTTCTGTGCCCCTCGTCCCTATTTCCTTCCTGTTGGCTTCCATGGCCTCTCCAAAGCCATCATTTTTATTTCTTTTTCTTCTGAAAACAAAATACTGTTGTAATTGCTAGTTTTTAAGTAGAAAGCCATTATCATAACCTTAAAGCTGTGGTAGTTTGTGAAATTCCATTCCCCAAGTTCAGCCCTCAACTGGGCTTTGGATAAGTAACTCAAAATTATTTGCAAAGTAACTGAATATTGGCGAGTTATTTTAAGTCTGAACAAAAGGAGAGAACGGAAAAAGACCTTAAAACTGGGCCTAGTAGAGCACACCTTTAATCTCAGCACTCAGGAGGCAGAGGCAGGTGTCTGTGAGTTGGAGGCCATCCTAGTTTACATAGTGAGTTCCAGGACAGCCAGGGCTAACTAATACAGAGACACTTATCTCAAAAAACTTTTTACCTCAGAGATTGCTTTATTTCTGGTAGGGGGTGAGGTTCAGGACAGTCATGCTGCTTCAAAAAGACTTTAATGTATTAGATTGCTCTCTAGTGCTAGAGACCTAATAGGAGAAGAAAAGAGACGTTTTTAATGCTACTGATTTTGCAAGTATTTTCTCTTACTAATATAGAAATTATAGTTGTTTTGGTCCGCAAAATGCAAACTAGGCTTATGTTGTCTTATTATTATTGTGCATTGGTAACTTATGGTTCATTAGTTGATAGCTGCCAAATAGCAGCTAATGGTTTTTTGAAAATTTTTAAAATTTGTTTGTTTGTTTGTTTTGTTTTTTGAGACAGGGTTTTAGTGTGTAACAGCGCTAACTATCCTGGAACTCACTCTGTAGACCAGGCTGGCCTCAAACCCACAGAGATCTGCCTGCCTCTGCTCTGAGTGTTGGGATTAAAAGTGTGCGCTACCACACCCAACCTGAATTGTAAACTGTATTGTTCAGCTGGAAAAGTAAAATTTGAAAATTTCATTTTATTATTTTATATGTATGGGTGTTTTGCCTTCATGTATACCATTTGTGAGCCTGGTGCCCAGGGAGGCCAGAAAAGGGAATTGGATCCCCTGGAAATAGAGTTGTAGATGATTGTGAGCCACCATGTGAGTTTGGGAATTGAACCTGGGTCCTCTGGAAGAGCAGCCAGTGCTCTTAGCCTTGGAGCCATCTCTCTAGTCCCTAAAATATGGAAATCAATTGTGATTACTTAAGTTAATGATTATGTTGGATATGAATTCAGTAGCTTCTAAGACAGTGGTTCTCATGTTGTAGAGACCCCAACCATAAAATTATTTTTGTTGCTACTTCATCACTGTAGTTTTGCTACTGTTATGACTTGTAACAGGGTAAAAGGGTTATTCACTTGGCAAAGGGGGTCGCAGAAACGAGGTTGACAATCATGGTTCTAAGGTCTATATGAGAGTTTTAAAAAAATAGGTAGTTTATTTTATTCTTTGAGAATTTTATACATGCATATATGTATTTTGTTTATTTATTTTTTGAGACAGGGTTTCACTGTGTAGTCCTAACTGTACTGGAATTCTTGAATTCATAAAAGATTTGCCAGCCCATGCCTTTCCAGTGCTGGGGTTAAGATAGCCACCACACCAGACTATCTTAACAGTCACTGCCCACTCTCCCAGGATCCACCCCTTTACTTTCTAGCTACCTGTTCCCTAGCTTTATGTCCTCCTTACTCCCTTCTCTCATTTGCTGCCTGTATAGGCATGGTGGTCTAGCCATTCCCTGAGCATGGTGACCTGACTTTTTTTTTAAAGTTTTAAGATTAGTATAAAAAGTACACCAGACTTTTCTTCTGTTACTTAATGATGTACAAATAAAAACATTTGAGAAAAAAACCCCTTTACAGCATTAAAAAATATAGAAGTTTAAAATCTTATAAAGAAGGTGAAAATGTAAAAAAAAAAAATTGCCATGTACCTGTTGCCCAACTTCAACAGTCACCAAAATTTTGCCACTCTTTGTAGTGTATATACCAAGAGGGCTAGTGAGATGGCTTAGCCAGTGAGGTACTTGCCACCAAGCCTGATGACCTGTGTTTTGCTGTGTGTGATAGCTAGAAACCACCCCTGAAAGTTGGCCTCTTAACTTCCACATGCACACTGCTGTGATATGGACATCTCCAACCCCTCTCTATGTAAATGTGAAAAGCAAATAAAAAATAATGTGCCAAGAAAGAAATATTTTCAAAACATGTAACATATACATGTATTGATATTCCCCAAGGAAGAATGTGTGAAGGGTGTTTCTCCTTGTTAAGTCTAGTGTTGGCAACACCCTCTATGGCTTTCAGCTGCCTTTCATCTTAGAAAGTTGGTTAAACTACCACTAGCTTAATAAAGGACCATTCCTATGGGAAAGATTTGAACTTTTCTTATCCTTTTCATTCTTTAGAAATTCTTCAAGACTCTTCGTTTTTTTCTTTTTTTTGTGAGAAAAGATATCATTTATTTAGGCTGACCTCAAATTGGATGCTATGGTAGGATAACCTTGAACTCACAGAGACTTGCTTATTTCTGCCTCTGGAGTGCTGGGATTAAAGGTGTGCACCACTGCACACAAAAACTTCCTGTCTTGTCTCCACATTCTGGGTGTTGGAATTTCAGGTGTGCCCACTCATGTGTTGCTGGCCAATGAACCAGGTCGTGTGTTACCAACTGAGCTACATCCCCAGACCTTTAGAACCTCTGATAATTTTAAATTTATTCTTCTTACAGGATGCATCTTATTTTATGTATGTTGACGTATTCGGTTGGTACGATAACCAGACCAGCTCAAGAACAACAGTTATATTTTTAATAATTGAAAAAGGGGAGAACTGACGCTACCAGATTGGGAGGTCTGAAATCCGAAATGGTCCTGTGAACACAGCGTAGATAGAGCGCGCACCTACCTACCCCAGTTTTTCTACCTGGGCTCCAGACGGCCACAACCTAACCAGATGTGATATGTTGAGCTTCCCCATCATATGTACTCTTGGCTATTGGCGACTTTGTATTTGACACCTGTAATTGTCATTTTTAGCATGTAGAGAGTACTGTATGACAGACTTGTACATCACCCAGTCTTATGTGCTTCCCTGTGAACATTGTGTTTGTATGCAGACTGATATATGTTGAGGCGTTCCTGTTATAACTTGTAGAGTAGTTTGCTGAGGCAGGAGTTTGTACTGTTGGCCTTAGACCAGATACCAGTGGTGAGGAGCTTAGTTATCAGTTCTCTGTCTGCTCCTCTCTAGAGCAGTAAGTTGCATGTGTCCCCGCAGTGTGGGACTCATTCATTACCAGTCAGTAAAGGTGATGCTAGCCTTCCTGAATTTCTTTCATTTTATTAGTTTAAATTAGACCCAGAGGGGTAATTATTCCACCCCAATGCATGAAGAAGTCTAGTCAGTGCAAGTTGTGCATTGAAACCCCCTGTGCAGTACATAGAAAATGCATCTTTAATGTTATGATGTTGTTGGCATATTTAGTTTAGAGCAAGAAGCGTACTTACTTAACAGGACCTTTAATAAGCTCCCTCTACACCAAAGATATATTTTTTAAAAATATACTTAAGAAGACTTTGTAGTATTCCCCAATAGAGTTCATCTAGAGCAGCAAAAACCTTTCTCAAATAAAACTTATTCCTTTAACCGGTATTCATTTAAGTGGGTTTCTCTGTACTTGGTTTCCATGGAAATCGTGAACAGCTAACGTTATTTATAAGGTGGAAGTAAAATAGGGTGCCTAATGGGACCCCATGCTGCTCTGATGAAGAGACTTAGGGAAAAAAAATTCATGCTCATGGGATTTTTTTTTTTAAACAAGGTTAATGGAAGCCCTTATTTCAGTCTTCCGTAACAGAACATATTTTTGGTTTTAAAGGCTAGCATTACCATCAAGCAAACAACTTCTTTTGAGGTCTGTATTGCTTTCACTTTCAAGTTTTAGGACTGCTTAGAAACTGTATGCTTCACACTTCTGTTTCTTGGTACTTTTGTTTAAAAAGTTAAGAATCCTAGCCTATAGTAATAGTTTCAATTTCTCATCAGCACGTCTCAGAGTACAGAGATGATGAAGTTCATTCGTCCAACAGTGATGGTAGAGAATCAATATGTTGATTATACAAGGTTTTTAGAAGTAAATTGCACAGAGACCAGCTTTAGTCTTTAGGCCTACGTCAGGGCTCTGTGTATATTGCTCAACTTAGTAGGTGAAAAGATTATGATTTTCTCTGGAGACAGACACAGGAAAGATCTTAATTTCTCTTTCTTAGAAAGTGGGTTGTTACCAGCGCCTATGAGCTAAAATAGATGTCCCTTCTTGTAATCTTTGGATTTGGGAAAAGCCTCAGTTTTGGTCTCACTACTTGAGTAAGGCTTGCTCTTAGTTTCCTAACCCAACCCAAAGTCTTGCCCCTCTAAAGCCCTTCAACTGAGAGCATACCAGTCCCTTTGTGTTTGTGTCTGCAGATGGGGGGGAGAGGGGAGATGAGAGAGAACAGGAGAGGGAGAGACAGAGACTAATTTTTCCATAGCCTGAAAGGTACCTGCTCATTTTCCAGCCTGGTGAGTTCAGCAGTACTGCACTGAGAGGAAGGCAGGTGGTACTCAATAAGGTTAAGGTGCTAGTGTTTTTATTTAGTTTGCTTTGGCTGTCCTTGGCAGCTTGTGATCATTATCCATTTGTCTAGGAGGCTCTGATTTTTTTTGACTCTCAGGACTGCAGGGTTTCTTCCATGTTTACAAACAGTGCTCTAAGGTACCTGGGGCTCCTCCAGGGAGGAGTTCTTGTTTTTTGTGGTGTGCATGTTTCTTTGGCTAAGCTTCTCACTGTGTTTGAAATTACTGTGCCTTAATCAAAAAACAAAACCTTTGGTTGCTTAACCCTGTTCATTTTATTTTCATGTCACACGTTTCATATCTAGAAAGTCACAGTCCTTCTGCACATATCCATATTATTTGATAACTTTCCCTTAGTGCCTTTTTTCCTTTAAATGTAGCCCCCCCCCCCCTTTTTTTAAAATCTGGTGTTTACCAGTGACCTTCCTTAGTGGCTTTTATTTGAATTGTCATTGTGCTTTAGGGACAGAAATTTGGGTCTCTTGCCCCATTTCTGAGAGAAGAACTCCCAGGAGTTACAGTTAGCGTGTTAGCAGGGCCTCTGTGGTGGAGAGCTGGGCATTCGTCCTCCTTGGTGCTTATGGTCTGTGCTCCAAACTCCCATTAGTGTTAATAGGAGGCACTTGCCTAAGTCCCTGTATACCAAGATAAGCCCAGGCTCCTTTATAATGCCTTGTGTAGATACCTTGCTTGTTTTTGTTGATGGTGGCAAGAGTTTTGATCTTGAGGTTAACTGACTATTAAGACTGAGTTTGCGTTATCTTGGGATATGGAATGAATTACTAAGTCTGGTCTGTAATTAGAAGTTTTCATTGTGATTAGACTCAAAACATTTATAGCTTGTGAGCTGTAGAAACTTTTAATGATTTTTGTACTGTGATGAAACAAGACTTTTCTGTTTATTCTTTCTACTTCTTCAATCCCAAATAAATGATTATAGCAGTTTTGTGACTATTGAAGAGAACTTGGTAAAAGTCATCATCATCATCACTAGTATGTCACTTAGAAGCATTTCCACACTCACCCTCCGGGCTCCGAGTCTTTAGTCGGCCAGCGTGGGTCACGCTGCAAGCGTACTGAAGTTGCTGTGCACCACTGTAGAGCTTAGACAGTGCAGCCGCTGGTCAGGGCTGACCACTGGTCACTACACTGTTCTGTGAACTAGGGGTTCTTGGGACATTCGTTATGTATATTTAATTTAAGAGATTTATTTCTTAGATTGAAAGCAGTGAGTCTGGAGTTTAGGCTGTACTTTGTTGCCCACTATCTTTGTGGATTTTTAGATAGCCTCTGTGCTATGAAATGAAAGTGTTGCATTGACTCTCAGAAGTGTCCTTTTTAGTTCAGGCTTTGAAGGCACAAAAGGCAGGGGAGTATTGTAAGGTAGGCAGTGCTTTCTGACTTGGCTGCCCAACAGGATCTTCTGGGAGAACTAGGAAAAAAAGCCAAAGTGTCTGGGCTTTAAATTATATATTCTGAATTCAGAAGCTTTAAGGGTAAGGTCAGTAAATCTGTGTGTATTAGTTTATTTGTGCTTTAATTTTTTTAAGATTTATTTATTTACTTTATGTATATGAGTACTCTATCTGCATGTATGCCTTTATGCCAGAAAAGGGCCAGATCTCATTACGGATGTTTGTGAGCCACCATGTAGTTGCTGGGAATTGAACTCAGGACCTCTGGAAGAGCAGCCAGTGCTCTTAACTGCTGAGCCATCTCTTCAGCTCCTCTTGTGCTTGTAATTTAGGATTGAGAAGTAATGTACAAGGTATCATTTCTACACGTGTGTGTTCACCTGTGTGTGTGTGCATGCATCTGTGTTTGGATATACATCTGTGTGTGTGTGTGTGTGTATGTTCACATGCCTACATACATACGTCTGTGTGTCTGTGTGTGTATGTGTTTGCATTTATGTAAGGGACATAAAGTCATATAGATTATAACATAGGTAGTGTGTGGTTAAATTTTAAAATGGCAGGGCCTAGAGATGGAACTCAAAGGTACAGCACTTACCTAGGAAGTGCAAGGTCCTATATTCTCTTTCCAGCGCCATAAAAGAAAGAAAAACAATGGAGAAAGGTGATAAGTATTGTGGGAGTTTAAAGAAAGAGTGACTAGAAGTAAGGATGAAAGGGAAGGTCTCTGTCAACCTGTGAGTCTTTATCTGGACTCTGGTTTCTGAATGAGATTTGCATAGTTAGACGGTAAAAGGATATGCTTGGTATAAGAAAGACCATGAGGATGGGGGGAGGGGCAGTTATGATGACAGTTTTAGTCTTTATGTTAGTGCCCTCTGGAACTTTGGTAGATTTGAGGAGTGAGCTATGATAAACTTGGAGTCAGGAGGAAAGTGCTGACTATAGGAAAAAGAGATAGGAGAGCCCTGAACAGGGAGCGCAGTTTGAAAACCTGGAGTCAAAACAAGAAGCCAGTGTTGTAGGGGCGGGCTGAGCTTGTGGAGACAGGTGGCGGAGGTAGCTTGTGAGCTACTGTCAGAGGACGTTAGCTTTCTCTCCTAGTTTGATGCCGAGCCGCTGAAGGATTTTAAGTTGAAGGGCAACAATCTGTCTTGGATTTTGAAAAGTTGTTGAGAGAATAACCTGTAGTAGTGCTAGGGTAGAAATGGGGAGACCGGTGAGGAGGCTGTGACAGTAATCGAGGTCAAATGACACTGGTGAGTTGGACCAAGGAAGTGGTAGTGGAGCCGAGACAGATGTTCTGAAGGTAGAGGCAGCATGGCTAGCTCTTGTATTGGATGTGGGCTATGACAGGATTCTGAATAACTTTCAAGTGCTTCTGCTGAGACACTGGGGTTTCCATTATGGAGATGCCAATGACTGAGGAGGAGGCTGGAGGTAAGAGGGTCAGGAGTTTAATTTTGTGTCTATAGAGCTTAAGATACCTCTGTATCAAGTGTTGAGGGGTGGGCATGGGGAGCTAGGAGGCCTAAAGGACTTGCCATCAAGTGGAATTCTGCTTTTTCTTCCAATCATTTATGTGTGTTTACATTTATTACAAACTTAATGTTCTTCCTTTCCTTTTCTTTTTTTTTTTTTCCTCTGTGAAATAGTCCTGGCTGTCCTGGAACTCACTTTGTAGACCAGGCTGGCTTCAAATTCACAGAGATGCTCTTGCCTCTGTCTCCCAAGTGCTGGAATTAAAGGGGTGTGCCACCACTGCCTGGCTATTTAAAACTTAATGTACTTTCTGTTAGGAGTTAGGAAGGGCAGACAGCTGTAAAACTTGTATATATGACTTAGTTATTGGAAGACTGTCAGGTATCATGAGAGAAGAAGAGAGACGAAATCTCCTAGTGAGGTGACATTTCAAAGTATTTTTGAATAACAATTACCTCTGCTATTCTAGTCCCTGATCAAAATTTATGATTGAGCACAGAGTATAAAGTTAATTGTTGGAAATTTGTTGAGGACATAGTAAATTTTAGCCTAATTTAAAACATGATCTAGTGTTAAAATTTTCTCTGCAAATTTATTTATTTAATGTAGATTAGGTGCAAAGCTCTTAAGATGCTTTGTAAAAGGTACTTAAGAAGTGGCTATTAATCATCTTTGAATTATTGATAATGTTTTAATTTGATAATATTGATAATATTAATATTGATAATGTTTTAAATTTTACAACCATACCGGAAATCTGAATGACTTGACCTGTGAAGTTCTGTAGAGGGCAAGTTTATATATATATATATATATATAAATTGTGTGAATTTATGTTAGCAAAATAATATTCATCTCTAAAAGCAAAAAATAATGTATTTACTCTAACAAGTATTTTGAATGCCATTTTGTTCACTTAGTTGAAGCATTGTGTAGTCCATGTTTCACTGTGTGGCTCAGACTAGCCTGGAATTTGCTATGTTCACCCAGTCTATTCTTGAACTCTGAATTCACCTGTCTTAGCTGCCTACTAGTTGCTAAGATTGCAGGCACACGGATAGTCTCCATGTCCAGCTCTTGAGTGCATTTTTCAAGAAGAAATCCATATTTAAAATATTTAAGCAAATTTAATTAAGGTTTTGAAAGACGTCAGTTATAAGTGTGGAATGTGGTGAGAGATGGACAGACCCTATCAGCTTGAGGTGAGGAAATGAGACTTCAGACATGAGTACATTCTACACATGGATAGTGTAAAAAGTGCAGACTTACACGCCACTCTTCCGTTCTGCTCACTAAATTATAGAAAAGAAATCTTTTCTTTGCTTTTTTGGCTACTTCCCATTTGGTAGTCAGTTTAACAATCAGTCTTCAGAAGAAACCCTTGAAGTGAAGTGTTGATGTTTAAGATGTTTGTCTGAGTCTCCTTGAGGGTCTGGTTGATGCTGTGGACCCTCTTCCCTGAAGCCACACCTCTGCTCATGCACACAGAATCTGTTACAGACGATAGCCTTCTGAAACCCACTTGTGGGTATCCTCAAGCATGAAGGATACTGAATTCTAAAACTTGCCCTAAGTAGCGTACATGTGATTTTTTTCTCTTCAAAACTTTGCTGAAATGATCTCTCCATGTTTATTTTTGCTCATTTTTTAGAGGAGCAATGGAGTTCTTGCTGCTTCAGTAAAAGTGACATCTGGTGGAGGAGTCTACTCAGTCACTGGGACCCCAGGCCTGCGAGATCTTTTCTCCTTAACCCACTAGCTGAGTGCCTTTTGAGAAATGTCTCTTAGACTTTGCTTTTCTGTGTGGTTTCTGTATTCCTTATAAGCAGTTTATAATCAGTTTCATGATCTTATGACTTCATGATTTTCGCTTTATTGACTTAAGATTGGATCTGCCACTGAGTTTTGGAGAAAATGCCTGGGCAATAGATATACATGCATACATTGTACTGTCTTTCTGCTGACTTCTCAGAAGAGTTTATGTCATTAGACTTTTCTTGCTGCTGTATTAAATAGATGTTAAACCCCATCCTGTCCTGATCATGTTTGAATATCAATGGATTTTATATATCCTGGGTATATGTATTTTTTAAATTATATATATATGTATATATATAAATAATAATAATTATCTCTTAGTTCTTCAGCTTACCTTTTCAGTCATTCTTTTAAACATTTATTACATTTATTCATTTATGTGTGTGGACATGAGTGCCAAAGGGAGATTCGCAGGAATCATCCACAATGTGACTTTTACAGTGTAAGTCCTGGGGATCAAACTCAGTTATCAGTGTTAGCTCTAAGCACTTTGACCAACTGAACTACCTTGTTGGTCCTCGTGCATTCATTACATGCTGTTTCATTTTGTGTTTCAAATGAACACAAATTTTTAATTTTAGTTTAGTCCAATTGTTCAGTCTTTCTCTTTTCATTATATTTTAAAATAGTATTATCTTTCTTCTTGATGAATGGTGTAGATAAAAGCAGTTTTAGAAACTTATCCATCTAACTAGCTAATACAGTGGGAGACTGATGTATAAGGAGTTATCTACCAAGAAAGTTGGGGAACTGGGAGGATGAGCCTGCAGCAGTCTGTTTCTAGTCAACCAATCCGTGGACTTGAGTGCTCACTGTAAGCCTGCCACTGCACTGGGCATCTTCTGAGCGACACTATGGACGCTATACTATAGTGACTGAAATAATGAGACTCTACTTTTTTGGCAGGTCCAGTTGTATATTATTTGAAAGGATTTTAGAAGTCGAGAGGCAATAATCACAAAAACTATCATTAAGTCACAAAGTTGAAGAAATTTTATTTAAAAAAGAAAAAAGTGGTTACCAAGATAGCTTTTTTAGTTGCTTAAGACAGCAAAGACAATGTAGGATTTAGAGGATAAAGGTATTTAAAACTTGTTAAAGAACACAACAAACAAAAAAGAATGGGGAAAAAAATGTGTCTTAGATTTTAAATCCTGTCCTAAATGAGTATAATTTCTGTTTTCTTTCCTACTTTTTTTGTTCTGTTTTTGTTTTGTTTTTCAATACAGGTTCTCTGTGTAACCTCCCAGCACTTGGGAGGCAGAGGCAGGCAGATCTCTGTGAGTTCGAGGCCAGCCTGATCTACAATAACTAGTTCCAGGACAGGCTCCAAAGCCACAGAGAAACCCTGTTTTGAAAAACAAACAATAATAACAACAACAACAAAAGCTATTTAGAGGTACTCCTGGGAACTTTGAAAAGAACTGTAGTCAGAGAAAAAGGAGGAGCTGGGTGCGTTGCTGCATGCTTTTAATCTCAATACTCAGGAGTCAGAGGCAGGTGGATCTCTGAGGGTTTGAGATTGGCCTGATCTGCACAGTGAGTTTTCGGACAGTCAGGGATATGAAGAGAGGCCTTGTCTCAAAGAAAAACAAAACAATAACAACCAGAAAAGAAGAAGTAAAGAATAGCCAGGTCAGCTTCTTTTGGAAGTAACTAGAGACTGAGTCAGGGGCCTTTTAAATAACTTTACTGTATATTTTTAAAACTATTTTTGTTAACATGGTTAACAAAAATGTTTCATCTGAGAGACAGGATCTTTGAAATACTCTTGGAGTAACATAGATCAGCAAGCATGTTTAGGCGTAACAGAAACACAGCATGTCGTGGAGTTTCCATAGTTTAGTGCTCAAAATGCTAAGGGCTCCAATTGAATCTTAGTTCCCAGATACTAGGTCAGGATCCCCAAACTTAGATTTTTCTTTTTGGCTTTATCACTGGTTATGAATGTGGCAGAGAAGAACCATTGCCTGTTTGTGACTTACAGTCCCAAGCTGTGATATAAATAATTACTTATATATAATATATCAATAATTATGTTAATAATCATTAATAATTAATAATATTATATGTTAATTATATCAATAATTATTAATAATGTGGATGAAATTTTAATTAAAATTCTGATTATATTATTTATTTATACTTTACTATATACTTACTATTTTATCCTTATTGTACATTGTATTGTGAATTTAAAGGTTCGCATGAAGCAAATCCATTTTAAGATTTATTACAAAAAGACTTTTTAAGTGGACCAAACTAAGGACTTAAAGTATTCTTTATGTTTTATTGTAAAGAGAGTGCAGTGGAGCCATTTGAATAAATAAAATACATATGGCTAGGTCTTTCATCAGCCTACAAAATACAGACATCAGTGCACATGCATTTCCAGCCTGATCACAGCTACGGAGAGCTGGCTGGTAGCACTGCATGTTTGGAATAGCTTACAGTCCCCCTTGTTGCTTTCCACGTGTGGTCCTGAGCTCAGGTGTGTAACTCTCTGTGGAAAATGTGTGCTCTCTGTGTGGGTGGCTCATCTGTGGTTATCACTCACTTTTCACTGTGTTTTGTATATTACCTGAAAAGCAAAGAATATCAGTTAATAACTTAATTTTGTTGGTGAGGTTTCCTGTTGACAACTCAATGGTCATAGCTAAGTTTTTGAGAAACCAAAATTTGTGCTCTAATTTTTGACTCAGGATGTCTGTGCCCTTAGCAATGCCTTCCTTATGTTCAAGGGTCATCTGTACTTATTTTTCCTGGTCTTGAAAAGCTGTGTTAAAACAGAGGCTTAACTGCTCTTCAGTTCCTTCTTTGCTGTAAAAACTACTCATTTCTTTCTTGTTTACTGTTGGGTTTTAAATTTTAGAAATTGGTGTTCTTTTGTTTGTTTTATCTCCTTTAAAGTTAGAAATCTTAGAGTCTTTCGCTCTTGATGACATCATGACTCTGCAGTTTAACAGTTTTTTCTTCTGTTACAGGGGATTAAAGAACTGACAGAGAGCCAGTTTCCCCAAAATCGGTAAGTACTTTTACTAAGCATACATAGTGTGCCTGATTCTAGCTGTACTTGTTCAGATATTAAGTGATATTGAAAGTGATTTTTTTCCCCTCCAAAAAAAAAAAAAAATCTTTCTTCCCCGAAACAAGGTTTTGCTGTTTGCACTGAAAGTGAATTTTTAGCTTCAGATAGCTCTATCTGAAATTCATTTGTGTTTCTTTCTGATAACTCCACTAGACTTGCATGCTCCTGAATTTGATAACTCATTAAAACTTGAAAGTCCTATTGCCAAAATGCCCTTAATGCAGTAGTTAGGCCTGAGAATTGGAAGTCAGGAAAGAGAATTTCATATTCCAGTTGTATTTTGTATTCCTGCGCTGTTAAATTTGAGGTCCCGCAATATATAGACTGGCCAGGTTACTGTAGCCATTGGGCCCTCACCTTGAAGTTGGAGCCTCTTGATGTCTGTATTTTTACACTAGACATTAGATTGGCTTTAAGTTCGAGATTGTTTTTTGTCTGTGCTGTTTCGTTTAATTTTTGAAAGAAGAGAGAGGGCAAACATGTTTTTCTTGATAGTTAATTTCATAGACTTTTAACAGCTTATAACTGAACATACTCAGTTTTTGGATGTCTTAATTCAGGATCCTAGATTGCACTGGGTGATCTGATGTATTAAGCGTCTGATAGATGTTAACTTTATCTGGAGAGCATGTGCTTTGAAAAAAGAAATCAAGCTACAATTGTGTAATTCTCTAATGTACGACTGCATTAAAAAACAAAAAACAAAAAACAAAAAAACCCTGACCTTAAAATAGCAATTAACGTAGTTAGAGCAGATGTTTGGTTTTGGTTTTTTGAGACAAGGTCTTAACTCTGTGTAGTATTGGCTGGCCTGGAGCTGGCTATATAGACTAGACTGGTCTCAAATATACAGATTTGCCTGCTGGGTGCTGAGATTAAAGGTGTGCACCACCACCACGCCCAGCACATTTTTGGTTTTGTGGTCCTTCTAATATCTCTCTACATTTTGAAACTAGGATTTGAACCTTGGATTTTGCTACCATTTAATTCTATTGCCTTTCCGTCATGAATTCTTATAAAGTAATAATCAAGACCCTTTACCTTGTGGTGCTACAGAATCATAGCCTCTGCCCTGCATAGCTATTTATTTATTTATTTATTTATTTATTTATTTATTTATTTATTTTGTTTTTTCGAGCCAGGATTTCTCTGTAGCTTTGGAGCCTGTCCTGGAACTAGCTCTTGCAGACCCGGCTGGCCTTGAACTCGCAGAGATCTGCCTGCTTCTGCCCCTGAGCGCAGAGATTAAAGGCCTGCAGGCACCATCACCACCACCTGGTGTGCCTATCAGTTTCTTTGCTTACATCTCTGACAGGTTGTTACTTATCAGGCCCACACTGAACACTATATTTTAAAAATGCAGGCCTTTGTTTTCTGTAATGATTGTGTTTTGAGAAACCCTGGTTCCACAGGAACTGAAGAAATATTTCTAAGGTTGGGGCTGGGGTGGGAAAAGGGTTCTGTGGTCAAGTAATTTGGGAAATGCTGCATTTAACTAAGTTAAACAGGTTTCTTTACTGCAGGACTTCTCAGAACCTTTAATATGCTAATGTGCATTGTGAATCTCCAAGATGGGGATATGATATGCAGCATTCTTGAATCCTTCTAATGACAGGGAGCCCACTACCTCATAAGGTAACCACTCCTTTTTCTCACAGCTCTACCCTTGGTTCTTTGTGTTGGTCTGAAATCTATGTTCCATGCCTTTGCTTATACTAAGCATGATACTGATTGTTTATGCTGGGACCAGCACACCTTCCTGTGTGACCGTTTTTGTGGTATATATTTATAAGCTTCTGGACAGCCTCCCACCCCCAATCATTCAGTGACTCCTCAGTAAATGTGTTGTGAAATCTAGATACTTCATCACTATGCTTTTGTGTACTACTCTCCAACCTTCGTCTTGAGTTTCTATAGACTCTAAATTTGACTTCAGTGTTCCACTTGTTGGGTGTGGTTGGGATTTTAATAAGCATTCTTCCTTTCCTTACAGAAAGATAGGAGATAGATGAGTGTGCAGGCAGACTGTGCCCCAGAAGCTGAGTTTGACATGTACACTGGATGAGTCTGATGATGGGGAAGAGGTACCGCCTCTGAGGAGAATGTTGTGGGAATTCCTAGCCTGACCCAGAGTCCACCAGAGCCCTTGGACTGCAGTGCTATGAACTCTATACAGAGTCTTCAGTAAAAGAAATAGCCTGTTCTCTTCCCTGTAAACCCAGACAGATAACTTAATAGATAACAAGCATTAATTAATCAGTAAACATCAGTAACTACTCAGTTTAATAGTTTGGAAACACCCAGCTAGCTATGGTGGTTTTGTTAATAACTGTCATACCAAGACTTGAGCGCACAGCCTGGTCAGAGTCCAAGAGTAGGCAGCCTCTTCTAAAGTCAGGGTTGTCAAGTTTTATGAAGGACATTTTCTGTTGATTTGTGAAGTGTCACCAAAGAAATATAGCTCTGAAAATAAGTCAGGATGTAATGATAATTTTCAGAGTAATAAGGAAAAATTAGGTTTTTCTATTTGAAATAGTCACCCTCTCAAAAACACCCGTGAATGTAGATCAGAAGCAGACGCTGTATGCATAAGAAATGGACGGTATAGAGAGCTCAGAGCTCTTTTTAGGGACAGTTTTGGAGCACACTTTTCATGAACTTGTTAAACTAACTCTTGGCTGACCTGACAGATTTGGATAAGAAAAGATTTTTTTGTCAATTTTGCAGTGCAGTATTTCTTAGCAATAAAACAGGCTAAAGCTTTTTACAAGTCGTAAGAGTCGCGGCAGAAGACCCAGAGGCTGAGCACCTTCACAGAAACTGCTCAGAGCAATAGCAACCTCATTTGTAGACAATTTGGGCTTTTTAAATTTAATTTTTTATTTTCAGATTAATAAAATTTTATTTCAGATTCATTTTTATTATCTTGGGTGTACAAGTGCCCCGGTGCCTGAGGAGGTAGTGAGCCTCCATGTGGACGCTGGGAATCCGACCTGGGTCTTTTACAAGAACAAGTGATATCTGCCACTGAACTAACTCTCCAGCTTGAGAATTTGAGAAGTTTTATTCAAAGTTCAAGCATGAAGATGTATGTCAATAGCTCAAAAACTTAATGGTGTACAAAAGGCTTTTCTGAAACTTTCAGTTGATTTAAATTTTATGAAAGTCCTGACATAGGTGCCATGAGCCCCGTTTTCTCAGTGGATAAAATTGCCTATATAATGAATGGTTTTGTTTTGCTTTGTGAAAGGCAATAAATGTTCTTTCTTCAGTATCCAGCTACCTTTTTTTTTTGAGGGGGGTGCAATCTGATTATTGTTTGTTTAGTTTGTTATGATATTTGGTGTGTGTGTATGCGTGTGTGTGTGTGAGAGAGAGAGAGAGAGAGAGAGACAGACAGACAGACAGACTGATAGACAATGACATTGCCTCTTATAACCCAGGCTGGCCTTGAACTCACTTTGTAGCTAAGGATGACTGAACTCCTGGTCCTTCTGCCTCTACCTCTCAAACGTTGTGATTACTGATATGTACCTTGGTATCTGGCTGTTTCTGCTTTGTTTTGTTTGTTACTTGAGAGAGAGACTATTAGGTTACCTGATGGTTTAATGTGTGCAATGTCAAAGGCAGAAAGTTGTCATGATGCACTAGGTGGGTGCCCGCAGTGATGGAGATGGAGGTGTGCGGAGATGTTGGGTGGAAAGTGTCTGTTACTGTCTTGAGAGTCTGTTTATAATCACCTTTCAGTAACTGATCTCAATCTCTCTCTCTCTCTCTCTCTCTCTCTCTCTCTCTCTCTCTCTCTCTCTCTCGTGCTTGCACCTTTTTAGAATTGGGCAAATACAATAAGCTATCTGTTATGTACTTAGAAGTAACAGCTTTTGGGTTCTCAGCAGGTAAAGGCACTTGACATCAAGCCCAAGAACCTGTTTGATCCCCAGAACCCACAAAAGTGGAAGGAAAGAACCGGCTCCGTCAAGTTGTCCTCTGACCTCCGCACATACTGCATGTGTGTCCCCAACCAGTAAACGAATTTTACAATTTATTTTTTTCTTTTTCTTTTTTTTTTTTCCCTTGGTTTTTTGAGACAGGGTTTCTCTGTGGCTGCTTTGGAGCCTGTCTTGGGGACTAGCTTTGTAGACCAGGCTGGCCTCGAATCCTCAGAGATCTGCCTGCCTCTACCTCCTGAGTGCTGGGATTAAAGGCATGCGCCGCCACCACCCGGCAAATTTTACAATTTCTAAAAAAGTAATAGGTTTTTGTGAAGCTGAAGACTGCCTCTAAATATTGTTCACATGATGCTGCATGCACTAAGTTTCCAGTGTTTTTTAAAAGGCTGCAACATGTTTGACTTGAATTTGTAAATTATAACTTTATGTATTTTAATTGTGTAGATCAATCAGTCTCTTAAAACAACTGTTCAGAAAGAAACCTTTCTGATGAAAGATTTCAAAGTCGTCTTCTAGTCTTTCATAAGTTTCTCTGTGAACAGTCACGATCTTTTTTAACCCTTCAGTCTTATTCTAAAACAAAATGGGCAATTGGCATTTAAATGTCTCTGTATATCTCTAGTAAGCAGATAACAGCCTGATGGAGGAAGTAAAAGTTGTCAGCATCTCATTAGCTTGACTGGCAGGCTTGTTTTACACGGCAAGCTTTGACATTTAGAGTCTCCAGGTTACAACCTTGTTTTCACTCGTTCCTTCTTCCTCTCCCTCCTTCCCTTCACCCTCATTTTCATTTCTCTGAGACAGAGTATCATGTAGCCTAGGTTGGTACAGCGCAGAGGTTGACCTTGACCTCTTGTATTCACTTGAATGCTAGGATCCCAGAAGTAGGCCATCATACCCAGCTACTTTTTTCCGTTTTGAGGTCTTTGTTTTGTTGTGTTGTCTTTCTTTCTTTCTTTCTTTCTTTCTTTCTTTCTTTCTTTCTTTCTTTCTTCCTTCCTTCCTTCCTTCCTTCCTTCCTTCCTTCCTTCCTTCCTTCCTTCCTTTCTTTCTTTTCTTGCATGTTATATATGTTTCTGGCGCTTTATTTTCATTATTTTTTTTCTTAGTTGAAAGGAGTTATGCACAGTCTGTGGGAAAGTTTGAGACTATTGCTAGTCCCCCAAAGAAAGCTAAGCAGTCCTTAGTACTTTCACCCTGAGACGGCTTGCAGCAGACTGTGAAGCGCCATGAGACCCGCCCTAGTCATAGTCATTGGTCAGTCAGCAAATTCTTTTGCGCGTATGTTCACGCTAGGACGGGTGCCATAAAGGTGTAATTGTCCGCACATGTGTCACATACTTTGACTGAATTCACACTTTTTATTGGTCTTATTTCTTTTGAGAATTGCTTTTCTGTACATTTTTGTTAGTTAATGTGAGAAAGCCCTAACTATAAACAGTGTTAACCTTTTGTGGTGGGTATTGTAAGTTCTCGTTGTCTGTGATATGCTTGTTTCCCGAGTTTGAGTTCAGCTGAGCTGTGGTGTGTTACCAACAGTGGAATAAAATTGGCCTTTCTGATTTTGAACTTGCTCTTGTGGTACGGTTATTCTTAATGTGAAAAGAATTTTAGGGAATCTTTTTGTACACAAGTTCTGATAGAACTTTGTAAAAATTAAGACCAGGTGTTTTTAAAGAACTGTAATATAACTGGGTGTGGTGAGTTACGTGGATGATTCCTGCACTCAGGAAGCCAAGGTAGGAGGATTGTGAGTTCAAGACAAGACTGGGCTGCACAGTGAGACCCTGTAAAACAGAACTGCCGTGTATAAATTAAGAATTTGAGAAGGAAGATTATTTTAGCACTTAAAATTGAAGTCACTGGTATAGTTTTCAAAATTAGCCGTTGCAAATCAAGAAAGTATAAATGACCACAGAAGTCTTGCTCTATGTGAGTTACTAGTGATTGTAGTATTTATTATAATTCCCAACAGTGTTTAGGATAGTAAGTAACTAAAATTCATGGTATTTCTCCTTTAAAAAATATTTCCCCTAAATATCCTGCCTGCATGATTTTTTTTTTTTTTTTTTGCGGGGGGACTAACAGTAAATCTTTGCTAACTTCTAGAGATGTAACTTTGAAAGAATTTTGTGCTTTGAGAATTTAATATTTTTAGGGTAGAATATGCTGATTTTACATAACATATAAACCCTAGAGGAGAGCTTGTCATTGATGTTTTTAAGCCCAGAGAGATTAAGTAAATATAATGGAAACTAGAAACCCCAGCATGTATTTTATAGTTAATAATTTCATTGTAGCTTTGTGAATGCAGTCTTACCAAAGACTGAAAAGCAGCTCAGGCTGGTGAGGACTTCGGTGGGTCAGGGGTGCTAGCGAGCCTAGCGGTCCTGAGTCTCATCATCTTGTCCTCAGTGCTAGAAAGCAGTACCAGCTGCAGCTTTTACAGGTATAAGGAAGAAAAGAGATTTTTAATAAAGTTTAAATTTATTCAGACAAAAAAATACCTTAACTTTGATTGAATATCTCAAGTCATGGCTATTTTTAAGAAAAGGAAAGAAAAAAAAAGTTAAAAAAATTAGCTACTTGATTAAGCTGCAGTAGTGATGGTATAGGATAGGAAGGTGAGGCGTCCCATTTACAGTCATAAACCCAGACAACATCCCCGTACAGTCATACATGTGGTCAGAGAGATGCGCTGGCAGGTTTGAAAAGGAGACAGCTGTCCCTACATGCCAGAAACATGTGGCAGTGTTAGGCCATCTCAAGTTCTACTCATGAAGATTTATCGCTCCAGCCCCTGTCGTAACTGCAGTATTTCAGGGCATTGTATTTGTCTTAAATACTAAGTTGTTACTAAAACATTTAAGACACTCAAGACTTTCCCTTTGTTTTAGGACTTGTTTTTAGTGTAGTGTAAGACTGCAATCAAATTAAAATACCTTCCCGCAGTGCTTCAACTTAACCCTTGGGAAACTGGGAACTCTCCAGTCTACTCTGATTTTGAAATGCTTAACCATGTTTTGTGTCTGAGTATCGTGGATGATGGCTGTCTTCCCTGCCAGTTATCCACTAGGTGGAAGTGTTTTCTCAGCCCCTGTCCTCAGTGCTGAGCACACAGTGGGGATTTCTGTGTTTCCTTGACCATCACTTTTGCTGTTGTATTTCTTTTCTTAGTTATTTGAAGTGTTCTATGGAGGAATGCTCAAAAGAAGAAAACTCAGAACAATTTGGCACTGAATTGCTTTAAACAGTCCTTTGGGGACACTTTCTTCTTGTGTTACAAAATATAATATTTTTAATTTAATTATTTTGACAGAAATTTTCTTTATTCCCAATACAATGATCCCAAACATTTTATGATTTCCACAGCTGCAGCAACAAGAGGAGCTTGTTATTTTAAACGGAGGCTGAAGACACTGTAGAATTAGCAGACATAAGAGAAAGTGGAGAAGGTAGAGGATGGAGTTGCAGACTCTACAGGAGGCTCTTAAAGTGGAAATTCAGGTTCACCAGGTATGTTGTGATTGGCTGCCCATCCATACTGTGTTGCTAAGGAGACAGGCCCAGCTCTGTGTTTTGGTCAAGGTATACAGTCATTCTAAGACTTACCCAATGACCACAATGCTCTACAAATACACTCCCACTGCTTTTACAAACTTTTAGAAGATATTCCTGACATCTTTTCCAGAAAAAAAGAACTGGAAATATATTTTTTTTATTTCCTCATGGCATTTAGAAAAAACAACTCCTTGTGCAGTTTTCTGACCTATTTGAAGGCCTTTGTACACGTGATATCTTCCTTGTCTTTATTATTATTATTATTATTTTATTTTTGATCTTTTGAGACAGGGCCTCACTAGGTTGAATTGGTTGGCCTGGCACTCCCCATGTGAACTACACTGACCTTGAACTTGTGTGGTTCCCCAGTGCTGAGTTTCCTCACTTTGCCATAATAAAAATGAGATGTATTTAAGCAAAGTGTGTATATACTTGCTGCACATGCTAATACCTGTGATCATCTATGACTCACCTCTGTGTCTCGTCTCAGTCTTTTTTGTTCCTTTTTCATGACTCCAATCTTGGGTAAAGAAAACCTGGTTGCTGTCATCACTATTTAAAATGTTATAATCTACATTTTTAGATCTCAGATAAAAGTAAACAAACCTTAAAAGTATATAATTATAAAATGTATATATAAATTTTACATTTATTTTATACGGTTATTTCTGTAGTATGATAACCTTAATAAAACAATATATGTTTTAATTTGTGTGTGTTGACATGGAAATATATAAAAATAGGCATATAATTATAATCAAGATGGAAAAATAACTAAATCATTAACATTTATTATATAAATAGACTATTACTGTTTGTTTAATTTTTTTAGACATCAGTTAGGTATTAGAGTTGAGGCTCATAAATAAACATACATATGCATAATCCTTGATATTCAAAAGTGATAAATGATGGTTTGGCTATTTTTGACCATGTAACATTTGTGAATGTGGGGTTGGACTGGATGGATGAAGGGAGCTTTGGTTTGAACGCAGGCCTTTGCATACGTCAGTGACCGCTCTACCACTGCATTCCAGGTAGAAGACACTTTAGTTTTAGGCCTCACCTCAAACTCTGTCAGTCTCCCTTGTTCACAAGTCTGAATATACATTACTTTTTAAAAGGGTTTTGTTTTTTTTAAAGATTTATTTATTATGTATACAGTGTTTTGCCGACATTTATGCCTGCAGGCCAGAAGAGGGCACCAGATCTCATTACAGATGGTTGTGAGCCACCGTGTGGTTGCTGGGAATTGAACTCAGGACCTCTGGAAGAGCAGCCAGTGCTTTTTACCTCTGAGCCATCTCTCCAGTCCCTAAACGGGTTTCTTCTGTTTTTTCTTACTTGAGCTAATGTAGCATTGATTTCTGAAACCGTTGGGATATATATTGGGATTTTGACAATTACTGGGTTTTCCTATTGCCCAAGAATTAATGGGGATTAGAACGGATAGGAAAGCTTCAAAGTTGCCTGCTGTGTATGTTGTTGTTTTCCACGTGGAACTTTTTGAAAGTCCCAGCTGCTGATCTGGACTTTGTAGATCTCTTGCTCAGCAGCTGCTTCTCTTAGTAAACAGTAAGGTAATGCACAGCTTGTTTTATTTGGTCTTTATTAAGGAGAGTAAAAATTTATTCTTAAAACCAATTCTTTTTGGATAAAATAATCTTAAAAATTATTCTTTTATATGTATGGCATGTGTGTGCACCGTATGTATGCCTGGTGTCTCTGGAACCCAGGGCAAGATATCAGATCCCCTGGAACTGGAGGTACAGAGGGTTTTTATGAGTGCTGGGAATTAAACTAGGGTTCTCCGGGAGAGCAGCCAGGGTGTCTAACTACTGAGCCATCTTAGCTCCTGGATGAAAATATTTTAACATCAAGGAATATTGAACCTATTTCAGATTAGTGGAAAGTAACAACTTAAACTTAAATTCATAATAGATTAAAGCTGATCTCACCAGTAGATTTTGGGAATAAAGTAACAATTTGAAATCTGTGTGAATCAAAGATAATTTTATGGTAGTATATGTGATTTGTAGAATTTTTTTCTCCTCTTAAGGAATTTTAGAATACAGTCTATATTCTTTTCATCCTAAGATACATGTCCCAAATAAATATTTCTTGAAAGAATTGTCTATAAATTGAACTTTAAAAAAAAAGATTTATTTATTTATCATGTATACAATGTTCTGTGGGCATATATCCCTGCAGACCAGAAGAGGGCGCCAGATCTCATTACAGATGGCTGTGAGCCACCATGTTGTTGCTGGGAATTGAACTTAGGACCCCTGGAAGAGCAGCCAGTGTTCATAACTTCTGAGTCATCTCTCTAGCTCCTAAATTGAACTTTTTAAGTATTATCTTATTTCATAATTTGAAGTCAGGTATACCACTTACATAAACATAACAATTTTAAAAAATTTAGACTTCATGGTGATGTTTTAAAGCCCAGTTAAAAATTTATAATTAGGGTCATCAAGGTGGCTTAGTGGGAAAAGGTGCTTACCACCATGCTTGCATTCTGAGTTCAGTCCCTGGGATCTACATAGCAGAAGCAGAACTGAGTACTGGAAATCGTTCTCTGACCTCCATATGTGGGTGTACATGTGCCTGCCTTATCCCCCCCCCCATTTCTCCCTCTAAATAAAAATAATAAAATAGCTGGGCAGTGGTGGCACATGCCTTTCATCCTAGCACTCAGGAGACAGAAGCAGGCCAATCTCCATGAGTCTGAGGCCAGCCTGGTCTACAGAGCAAGTTCCAGGAAGTCAGAGCTGTTGCACAGAGACACCCTGTCTAGGAAAACCAAATAAAGTAATGAATTATTCTTGTTGATTCAAGGGATATGTATTCTTCTAGGTATTTTAAACACTCTGAATATTAGCTGTCAATCTGTTTATATATTTGACTATTTGTTTTAAATATAAAGTTATAGCCTTTTAAGTTAGTTAAATATTTTCTATTTTATGTATATATGTGTGTGTGCCTGAGTATATGTTACATGCAGTGCATGCAGTGCTCTACTAGGTTAGAAGTCAGTGTCAGATCCCATGAAACTGGAGTTACAGGCATTGTGAGCCTCCTTATGTTGGTGCTGGGAAATAAACCTGGGTCCACCACAAGAACAGCAAATGATTAGCCCCAAAATTATAATCCTATTTTCATCTTTAATTATTGTACATTTTATTTGTACAATTTGCATACCAATTAATGTATTTTAAATTATTTATTATTTGTGTGTGTGTGTGTGTGTGTGTGTGTGTACATGATGCGTGTTTATGGGCATGCATGCCATGGTGTTTGTGTGGAAGACAGAAGATAATTTCATGGAATTGGTTTTTTTCACCTTTATGTGAATTCCGAGCTTGTTTTGTGTGTGTGTGTGTGTGTGTGTGTGTGTGTGTCTGTCTGTCTGTCTGTGCATCCACACAGGGAAAATTGGACATTGGATATCTTTCTCTATCACTGTTCAACTTTTCTTTTGCGACAGGGTCTCTCACAGAACCTGAAGCTTACTGACTGGCTAGACTGGCTGACAGTGGGATTCTAGGATCCTCCTGTCTCTGTGTCTCAATTCTGGAGCCGTGGCTCAGTTTCATAGGACTTTATTTAAGAAGCAGGTGGTAGTCTGGATTTGGCGGCTTGGCTGTTGTTTTCTTATCTTGGACATAACATAGATCATGGAAAAGGACATCAGTCATTCAGTGGAATATTTGATAATGCAGTTCCAGTGTAAAACCACTTGGGATTTGGGTGGTCTAGTGAGTTCCTTACCTTACCTTATTTGTATGACTGTGGTTTAACTGCTTATACATAGAAAAGCTGATTTATTTACTTACTTCCTGCAGAGGTGGATTTGACTAGCCAGTTTTTAAATTCTAGTGCCATGGGCTACATTGACTGCTTAGAGGTTAAGAACACTTGTTGCTTTTGCAGAAACCAGATTTGCTCCCTAGAACCTACGTGGCAGCTCATAGCCATCTGTAACTAATGCTAGGGGATCTGACACCCACCTTTGACATCTGAAAATAACAGGAATGAATGTGGTACAAACATGAAGCAGAATATCATACACATACTTACATGCAAATAGAAAACTTGCATACATATTAAATAAATAAATAAATATCGATTAAAAACTCCAGTGTTATGGAAGAAAAGCTCTTTCAGTCTCAAAAATAAATTTACAGATAATAGCCACTTCTGCAGTAACAAAATAAAAAAGAACACTCGGACTTTATTTTTTACTTTATTTTTTTCGAGATAGGGTTTCTTGGTGTAGTCTTGGCTATTCTGGAACTCACTCTGTAGACCAGGCTGGCTTCGAACTCACAGAGATGTACTTGCTGCTGCCTCCCTAGTGCTGGGATTAAAGGCGTGTGCCGCTGTCGCCCGGCTTTATTTTTAAAATAGTATTACGTTTATTTTATGTGTGTGTGAGAGCTTGCGTGTCACAGTACACATGAGGATGTCAGAAGGCAATTCTGTGTAGTAGGTTCTCTGCTTCTACCAGCTTGTTTCTGGGAACAGAGCTAAAGTTGTGAGTCTTGGGTGGAAATAGCCTTTGCCCACTCAGCCATCTCCCCAGCCCAAATCAACTTATAAAACTGAAGTGTAGTTAGATGTGTAAGGATTTATACATTCCATTCTATTGAGCTTATAGATGTTGCATTACTTTACAGATTTAGATGAGGCTATTGAAGAGCTAGTTTTGTCAGACGTGAAACAGAATTTCATCATGTATACTTTGTGTATTTGATGGCCTCAGCTGTCCATAATGTACTTTAGTGCCAGGAGGAAAGGCTTCTGTCCAGTTCGCACATGTCATGCCGTTCCCCAGGCGTTTCTTAGGCTATCGCAGCCTGGTCTTAAAGTTTGTCAGGTGTGTTTTTTACATAGCGGTTGAAGCTGCAAAGCTGAGTTGGTGGTACTCATTACTTTTAGAAAGAGGCACAATAATAGCAGGATTTGGTAGCTGACTGCTGGACAATTAAGAATTAAAGGGATCGACAAGATGCCTAAGTGGATAGAGGGCCCTATTACCAAGCCCAAAGATTTTAATTCCCGGGACCCACATGATAGAAAGAGAGAACTAACATTTGAAAATGATCCTTTGACTTCTACATGTACATCATGGCACATGTGCACATACACTCACAAAATATTTTAAATAATATATTTAATTTAATATACAAATAGATAAAATATTTAATTTAAAAATATTTTAAAATAAAATATTTAAGAAAAATAAGGGTTAAATAAAATATTTAATTAAATATTAAATAAGTAAAAATATTTAATAAAAAGTACTAGGCCAGGTAGTGGCAGCACACACCTTTAATTCCAGCATTCGTGGGGCAGAGGCAGGAGGATCACTGTGAGTTCAAGGCCAGCCTGGTCTACAGAGCCTAGGACAGTAGGACTGCACAGAAACATTCTGTCTGGGGGGGGGGAGAAAGAACTAGACTAAAAAAAATCTAAAAGCTATAAGAGCTCATAACATTGCAGTCTGGGGCTTTTTGCAAGTCATATTATTATATAGTATTGTATATTAATTTATTTTATTATACCTCAAGCTATAAAAGCTTGGTTTCTAGATGAGTGTGTTGTGAATTTTTTTTATTTTTTTCTAGCAACATTTTAAAAGCTTAATACTCAAAGAGTGTGATAACTCTTTCTCTTATTATATAAAAAATTCACTGGAAAATAGCTAATTGTATGTATCTATCCCTAATTGTATGTATCTATCCATGGGTTTTCGTATTTCTTTATCGTTTAAATTTCTCTGTCCACTGTTATTGTCACTATTGGGTTTTTTGCCAGTTTGGCTAGGTCAGATGACATTTATTTATTATTTGATGTGTTCGAGTGTTTTGTCTGTATGTATGTTTGCACCGTATGTATGCCTGATGCCTACAGAAGCCAGAAGAGGGACTTGGAGTCTTTGGGACTGAGAGCTGACAGAACAAAGTGACTTGTCACGAGGCTCCTTCCTTGCAGGATCCAAACCAATAGACCGCCAAACCTGTACTTTGCTGGCTACAAACAGTTCTATTTTGTCTGGGTATGGCTTCTTTGTAGACCTTGACTAGGAATCCAGATGGTGATAATATCTTAAAGGGGTACTTGGCCTTTGGAGCATCCTGCTTATTTGTTTTTGTTTTGTGTTATTTGTTTGTTTGTTTGTTTGTTTAAGGAGAGCTCTGGCTGTCTGGAATTAATTATGTAGATCAGGCTGGCCTGAAATACACAGAGATCCGCCTCCCTCTGCCTCCTGTTTGCTGGGATCAAAGGCGTGCGCCACTCTGCCTGGCCTGCATCCTGCTTATTTAAATTGCAGAAGTCACTGACCTCCATACTGACAAATCAGGTACTTTTTCATTTGAATATAAAGGTATAGTTGATTCTTTATTATGTTACAAAGAATGCTTCATTAGTCTTTTACAAACATCATCAAAACTTTTGGTCTATTTTGATAGTGCTACTGAATTATTTGTGTGTGTGTGTGTGTGTGTGTGTGTGTCCGTCCAAACTTAAGTAGCCATAGGAGTTAATTTGTGAGACTGACAGATTTTTTTTTTCTCTCTTTATTACCAGAAACTGGTTGCTCAAATGAAGCAGGATCCACAGGTAAAAAAAAAATCCTTTTGTTAGTAACTTGATTTTTAAACATTGAAAACAATTAAAAATGACAATAAAGTAGTAAAATGCAGATGTTAGTTAAATTTAAAACACATTCATTCCAAATAGCACATCCCAAACAGTATTGCATGTTGATACTCCATTTTATAGTTTTAAAAAGTCCAGTTGTATAAAATTGCTATTGTTTCAACTTTGTTACTGTTTTGCTTTTTGATTAATTGCTATGAGTAGGTTTTTTGTTGTTGTTGTTGTTGTTGTTTGTTTGGTTTTTTTTCCCGAGACAGGTTTCTCTGTAGCTTTGGAGCCTGTCCTGGAACTAGTTCTTTCTTGTAGCCTCGAACTCACAGAGATCCGCCTGACTCTGCCTGGGATTAAAGGCGTGCGCCACCAACCGCCCAGCCAGCGAGTGTTTGTTTGTTTTAAAAAAGGCTTCATATGACTAAAATTTCTTGCTTTAAAAAAACTTCTTTTGAAGTTGGAGTGGGGTGGGATGGTGGTGGCCGGCCTGGTCTGCAGAGTGAGCACAAACAAGCACTCAACTTTTGGGACCCAGATGACGTTCAGACTCCATCCTCCTCCCTTGACCTCTCCAGTGGTGGGGTTATGGACTTGTGTCCCCATACCTGGTTTAGATTAAATTCCCATGTTCAGAATTAACCAGACTCTTAAACTCAAAGCTCATTGAAATGCCCTCAAACCATTTCTAATTGTGTAGTGTTTATGTGTGTATATGTATGTGTATGTGTATATATATATATGTCTATATATATATATATATATATATATATATATATATAGACACCTAAATACTGAATTTAACTACATTCACAGAAAAATTTTAGAATGATTTATAAAAATGTTTGAAATTTGCATTTTGTTTTGTTTTTTATCTTGGAACAAGACCTCATGTTCCAGAATAGCCTCAAATGTCATATATAGCTAAAGATGACATTGGCTTCCTAACCCTCCTACCTCTAACTTTCAAGTGCCGAGGCTATAGGTCTTTGCCAGCATACCTGGCTTCAAAATGTTTATCTTTAAAAGAGGATTTCAGAAGTATCTTATATAATATAATCATTTATAAAATTGTAAATTTAATATTTATAGAAGTTTCATTTCATTATAGAATTCTCTCTCTCTCTCTCCCAAGACATGGTTTCTCTGTAGCTTTGGAGCCTGTCCTGGAACTAGCTCTTGTAGACCAGGCTGGCCTCAAACTCACAAAGAACTGCCTGCCTCTGCCTCCTGAGTGCTGGGATTAAAGGCATGCACCACCACCACCCACCAAGAGAATTCTTTCTCCAAAATTACCTTGATTCTTCTTATTATTATTCAGATAATGTCTTCTTGGCACCTGTTAGACAGCCTGTCTATAAAGTAAAATAAATTCTTGAAGAGCGGTACTAAGGCAGATTAATTTTTTTTTTGAGGTTGTGTGCAATATTCATCTCAAGGACTTAGTGATCTTGACTGTTGTATTTTAATTCAATACATTGACTCTGAGAAGTAGCCTTTGTGGCCACAATTATTCCTATCTGACATCTACCTTCCATGAGAAACATCCCTTTTTTAATTTTTATTTAGTGTGTCCACAATTTAAATTGAATTTTAGGGAACCAAATGGCAACACATTGCCAAGTCCTTTCTATTTAATGTGGTGATCTACATTAGTAATGGAGCTGGCAGTTCTGATAACTCATGATCATGTAATAGTAAATTCATCACCTGGAAAATCTGAGGGTCAGTAAATTATTGGGCAACAATTTAGGTGCCTTCAGAAAAACCTTATATCAAATACAGCTGAAAAATCCCAAATGAGGTAAGCCTAGTACAGTAAGAAGCAGAGCAGGCAGGGAAACGAGGAGCTATGTATGAAACAAGTAAGTCTCTTACTGGGGTGACATTCGCTTTCCTGCTCTGTTAAACATTTGAAAACTTCAATATCCCACCCCCACCCCCACCCCCGCAAAAGTCAGACTCGCTTAGTGTATTTTGTCTAAAATAGTACTCTCTCTTCGATTCCTAGAATTTCAGCATGTTGATTTGAATGATATGCTGTTAAGGCAGTTACATTGCTGACAGCTTTCCAAATCTAGGCTAAAATAATAAATGTATTTTACTAAATAAGAAAGAGGACAAGTAGAGAAAAGCCTCTTATCTTTGTTGATAATGCCGCTAAGCAGCGGGGTAGCATTCTTTAACCTCCATTTCCCTGTTTTTGTCTGATTAGTAGAGCTTTAGATTTTCTGCCAACTGATATGTTCTATGAAGAATAACAATATTTTAGGACAAAGGTAGCTGTTAGAGTGCAAGATGAGGATATATAAACTTCTTGTAATTTACAGCAGTTGTGAGGAAGCCAACCCTTCTGTCTAAGGGGTTGATGTTATGATTTAATGCATGGAAAACTGATGCTACAGGTTACTTCATCACTGTTAATGCAGTATGTGCACAGTCTTCCTGATACTATCATGTTAACAAGTGAATATCTTTCTCACAGATATTTTTTCTTTCCAATCAGAATGCTGACTTAAAGAAACAGCTTCATGAACTCCAAGCCAAAATCACAGCTTTGAGTGAGAAACAGGTAGGGAAAGGCGGGGACATATTTTTAACATTGTGTTCTAAAGATATGTGTGCTTGAAGCTTCTAAGAGAACTGCTGTTTTTCTTCATGTGTGAAAATAAGTGTGGGCAGCCAGACTCAGTTTAATTTTGTTTGAGCTGTTTATCTATTTTTATTTTTGGTTGAAATCAGTCTCTAGAGTATCCCATAAGTATATGCTACTGGCAGATACTTAAAGGCAATGTGGCAGGCTGCCGTTAACTGTGTGAATTAAACTGTAGTTTACCCATAGGGCAAGGGGCAAAGAAAGTTAGTGGGAGTGTGTGATGTGGAGTCCTGTAGCGGCTGTGTTGGCTTCTTCACTGTTTAAAGATTTGAGCTGACCTTTAACTTACTAGGTAGCTCACTATGTAGGTCTCCTGTTACAAGTGTTGTAGACTTCTATGCTAATGTTTATAGGATGCTGACCTACTATTTGAAAAACTCTTTGATGGAATTTGTTAGAGTTACTCTATGTAGGGCAGGAGAAGAGCATCTTATGTTTTGAACAAGGAACTTGCTTTGGTCGGTCACTTTGTAGAGGAGCTTCCACTTTACCAACTGGGGCAATTTCTGCCACCAGGTGGAGTGTGACTGTCAGTGGTGCTCCAAGTCCACGTCTGGTAATCTAATGAAGCATCCCTTTTCTTCTTTGCTCACTCCTTTCTCTGGTTAAAAGAGCAGTTTCTGTCTTGGAGCAAAGAACTCTGAACCAGTTGACAGTTTAGTGCCAGTGAAGTCTTACTGAAGAGTTGTTAAAACAGTTTTCAATAACTGAGTTTTATGTTGTTGTCAAATAATAGCAACAAATAATTTTTCCTGTAGATTTCTGATTGTGTTTTTCATTTCATTGAGGGGAGAAATAAAACTTTGAGAACCACAGATAGTTAATCTTCTAAGTCGAAGATGAACCGCTGTTTTTGATTCCTCTCTCCTTAATGCTTCCCAGTCTTGTCACTCCACAGACAGGAGGTGTTTTAGATTGGGAGGTGATAGGACAGAGGCAAAGAAAGATCTGTAAGAGAAAATGTAAACAGGCTTTATTAGCATGTGACTTGGTTCTCTAAAGTATGTTGGTGACAGTGTCTGGCGTTAGAGCCCTGTTCGTTCTGAGCCTTCTTATAGTTGCAGGGTTCCTTTGACAAAATGCCAATAAGTGAGTCGCTTTTGATGAAAGTTCCAACGAATTCTAGCAGGGAAAGACGCTGAAAATTGTTAGTGGGGTGGGGGTGGGAAATGATTTTAAGAAGTTAAAAGAATTCAAGGCTGCATTTCAGAGAAATGGGCAATCAATGAAAAGTTTACATTTATTTGAAAATTTTGTTTGTGACAACTAATGTGAAGGTTTGTGTCTTAGTCACTGTTCTGTTGCTGTGAAGACACCATGACCATGGCAGCTTTTAGAAAGGGAACATCGAATTGGGGCTTGTTTGCCCTTTCAAAGGATTAGCATGGTACTGGAGCCACAACTCAGAGCAACCCTGATCCACAGGCAGAGTATGGGGTAGGGGGGCTGAGAGAGAGTGAAGACAGAGAAACACCTACAGAGGGTGTAGGGGGCAGAGAAAGAGGGAAGGGGAAAGGAGAGAGACCGGGCCTGGCATGGGCTTCAGAAACCTCACTCCCCGCTGTAGTGAGGAGTTGCGGGCAGGCCTGCTTTTTGCCTCACCCGGCTCCTGCATGGCTAGCTTAGCCCCAGAAATAACAACACACAAATTGTATTCATTTAAGCACTGCCTGGCCCATTATCTCTAGAGAGTTAGTTACTGGCTAACTCTCACATCTTGATTAACCCATTTCTAATAATCTGTATCACACCACGAGGTGTGGCTTACCGGGAAAGATTCAGCATGTCTGACCTGGTGGCTGGCTCCATGGCTTCTGCCTCATAGCCCTCTTCCCAGCATTCTATTCTGTTTACTCCGCCTACCTAATTTTCTGTCCTATCAAAGGGCCAAGGCAGTCTCTTTATTGACCAATGAAAATAACACAATAGACAGATAACCCTCCTCCATTACCCCGCCACACACTTTCTCCACCAAGGCCATGTCTCCATACCCTTCTAATTCTTCTAAAGAGTTCCATTCCCTGGCGACTAAGCATCCAAACATATGAGCCTCTAGAGGCCGTTCTTATTCAAACCACCTCAGTTTGGTTTATTCTGTAACTTCTTATTCCTAACTGACCTAGCTTCAGAAAGACCTTAGACTGAGATGCAGTCTTGCAGTTTTTATATTTGCCTAGCTGTAAAATAGCCTTCTTGATAGACCAGGATAGGACAGCGTCTAAAGAAGGGACAGCTGTTGAATGTGAACACTGGCTCTTCGTCACATTGCAACAGGAAACCTTGCTGTTGTTCATTAGACTCTAATCTAAAATTTTACTTTATAACAAATTTCTAATGCCACCTGTTTATTTTCCCTTGTCAAAAGACCACTTAGATGGGGCTGGAGAGAAGGCTCAGCAGTTAAGAGCAAGACTGCTTTTCCTGAGTTCAGTTCCTAGTAACCATGTGGTGGCTCGCAACCATCTATAGTGGGATATGAGGCCCTCTTCTGGCTAAAGTTGATAGAGCATGCATGTACATAAAATAAATAAAAATCTTTTTTTTTTTTAAAAAAAAAAAGACTACTTAGACTTTGGCAAAACTTTTCCTTCCCTCTTAATAACTAAAATCTGAATTATCTTATTCATGAGTAATAGTTTAACTTAATATATGTTTTGTTGTGAGAAAAAATTAAATGCAGAGAAGTCTGAAGAATAATGTCATAGTTACAGTTAAAGACTTAACCTTTTTTTTTTCTTAGTTTGTTTTTTGAGACAGGGTTTCTCTGTGTAACCCTGGAGCTCACTCTGTAGACCAGGCTAGCCTCGATCCTACTGCCTCTGCCTCCGACTGCTGGGATTAAAGGCATATGCCACCACAGCCCAGGTCTTGATACATTTTTATATGTTTGTAAAGTTAATTGTATAAATAAAATATAAGTATTTTCTTATTTTTCTTTATTAAAGAAAAACAACATTGCAGATAGTCATCAATTCTTAGAGTAGACTTACTAGTTCTTATTAATACAACTTCAGTCTTTGATAGTGCTTTGTTTGGGAAAATACAGTTTTTAGTGAATATCCTCTATGGCTAAAACACAATGAATTTCTTTGAATGCTTGTTCGGAAGTTTCTAGTGCTTTCAAACTGTAGCTTGAGATTCCTGAATAGAAATTCTAAGGTGAATTTAGAAGGCAGCTTCACCTAAAGGGATTCATTTTATCTCTGACAGTTTTAACTTAAAACATTCCTAGACTTAGTTGGCTAAATAAGCTGTATGCTTTGTAGCCAATTAAAATTGTGGTTTAGTGACATAGAATAGGTTCTGCTAAGAGGCATTTTTGACTTTATGTATATCACATGTGTGCTGGAATGCAAATGTGTATGAAAACAGTATCAATAAAAACATTGGAAGGTATTTTTCAAAATCTCCATAGTACATATTTTTTGTTTGTTTGTTTGAGACAGGGTTTCTCTCTAACAGTTCTGGCTGTCCTGGAACTCACTTTGTAGACCAGGCTGACCTTGAACTCACTGAGGTCCGCCTGTCTCTGCCTCCCAAGTGCTGGGGTTGAAGATGTGCGCCACCACTGCCTGACCATTGTTTCATTTTTTAAGATAGGGAAATAAACAAGAAACATGATTAAAAAAAATTTTTTACACCAATCTTTGGTCTGCCTGGAATAGTTAGCACTTGTTACTCATTTCCTGAACAGGATCCTTCTCATTCTGCACTTCCCCTCCATTTATATCTGACAGGCAATATGTGGTCCGTGGCAGAATAGAGAGATTCTGATTCCAGAGCCAAAATTCTCAGTTGCTTTAGTGTTCTGTTTTAACTCTAATTACCTGTAGAAGCAATCTTCTTCTTCTTCTTCTTCTTCTTCTTCTTCTTCTTCTTCTTCTTCTTCTTCTTCTTCTTCTTCTTCCTCTTCCTCTTCCTCTTCCTCTTCCTCTTCCTCCTCCTCCTCCTCCTCCTCCTCCTCCTCCTCCTCCTCCTCCTTCTCCTCCTCCTCCTTCTCCTCCTCTTCCTCCTCCTCCTTCTCTTCCTCTTCCTCCTCCTCCTTCTTCTCTTCCTCTTCCTTCTCCTCCTCCTCCTCCTCACGGTTCTGGGGAGGAAACCCAGGGCTTTGCACTTGTTAAACAAGTGCATTATTATAGCTGCACAACACCTCTCGCCTAACAGGCAGTCTGCACATTCCAAAGTGTGTGTCTTGTCCTGGGAGGATTTAGCTCGAAGTTGGTTTTCCTTGCCTCAGTTTGCCAGCCTTCCTCTCTGGCTTCACCTCATTGTTGGAAGTTGTTGCTTCTTCTGAGGAGCCGGTCCTGAAGCTGTCTCCACTCCTGATCTCATTGAAGCCTCTGTTTGTTCTCTATGGCTAATGCCATTTACCATCAAGTTTGTGAATGGCTGAAACCCCCACATAAAGATGGCTTAGCTATGCACACTTCTACTTCCCTGCACCCAGAAGCTCTGAGGTGAACAGGCTGAAAAGAGTTCTCCAGTGTCAGCGACCCAGGCACTTCCTGTGTGGTTGCTCTGCCATTCTCAGCATGAAGCTTCACATCAGAGTCCAAAATAGCAGCTCCATCTGGTGACAAGGGGAATCAACAGAGAAGGCCTCCCCCTTTCTTTTCTTCCTTCCTTGCTTGCTTCCTTGCTTCCTTCCTTCCTTGCTTCCTTGCTTCCTTCCTTGCTTCCTTCCTTCCTTCCTTCCTTTCTTCCTTCCTTTCTTTTTTTTTTTTTAAAGGATGTTTACTGGGCTTTATGTACCTTTCCAGTTAAACCTCCTTGTCTTGAATTTAGTCACATGACCTCCCTCGTTGCAGGGAAGACTGGGAAGTGTAGTTTATTTCTGGAGGCTGTGGGCAGATAAATTTATGCGCTGTATACTGCAGCTAAATACAGTTTCTACCATTGTAGCATATCACAATCTGTGATCGCATGTCTACTTATAATTATTGTTTTTAAAATGTTTTACTGAACAGTTTCAAGAAGACAGGGTCCTGAGAGTGGGAATGAGGTCGTTTCTGATTCTTTTGCCTGCTCTTGGGACCCTTTTTCTCTTACTGGGTTGCTTCACCCAGCCTTGATGTGAGGATTTGTGTCTGGTTTTATTGTGGGCTGTTGTGCTGTATTCTGTTGATATTCCTGTGAGACCTCTTCTGGGAGATGGGGCTGTAGGCCTGGGGAAGAGTGTAAGTGGGGTGGGGGACTGGGAGGAGTGGAGGGGAAGCTGTGGTTGTGATGTATGATTGTGTGAGAGATGAATACATGAAAATATATTATCCCTAGTATAATATTTATCATCTTTATGTGGAGAGAGGTACCCTACCATCCTGTGTGTGCAGAGAGGTTAGAGAACACCTTGAAGGAATAGTTTTACTACTTTGTGAGTTCCAGGGATTGAATTGGGTTGTCAGGTTTGGCTACAGGTGCCTTTACCTTCTGAGCTGTCTTGTCGGTCCTTTTGTATTATTTGACAGAGAATAGTATGTACCACAGAAAAAAATAGCTTGTATTTCTTGAACAAATTTTATCTGACTGATCTTCTCTACTTACAGTTTTTTTTTAATTTTAAAGAATTGTGTATCTTGCTTTTTAGATTTAATGTATTAGGAGCATTTTCTTGTTTTTTGAGTGTTCTTTTTGTTTGTTTTGGGGACAGGGTTTTACTACATTGTCCTGTAGGCTGCCCAGGAATTCACTGTGTAGACCAGATAGACCTTGAGCTCAGCCTCACCTGCCTTTGCCTCATGAGTGCTGGGATCAAAGGTGTGTATCATCACTCCTATCTTTGATGTTCTTTTAAAACATGATTTTTCACAGCTTCAAATATTTGTCTAACTAGTCATAATTTAAGAATGTTTCCCTATTGATGATAGTTGTTTTCTTATTATGAATATTTTTATAGTTAATACCCTTTATGTAAATCTGTCATTGCTCTGATTGTCTTAGATAAATTCCTAGATGTGTACTGGACATGTCAATCAGCCCTTATCATAACAGTTCTATGCAATAAACTAGTTTTACTGAGTTACTTTAATGATGTACTTATTTTCCCACTAGATCTGCAGATCACATAGAGTTTTTTTGATCCAGGCTGACTTTGGTCAGACAGATCTGCTTCTGATTTGGGATTGGCTGGGCCTGCCTCTATGATTGTAGGAATGCTTATATTTACTTTATTTCTTCTGAAGTCTAGCATGAAGTATTTCTAGGCATACTTATTTCATGCTTTAATGCCAGAGCACAAGGCCAAACTACCAAAATTCACACTGAGATTCTGTTGGCATCAGACTGTTACCATCTTATTAGTCAAGTCAAGCCATTTGGCCAGGTCTTTTATATGATAAAAGATGTGGATATAAATTTTAAAACATAACTGAAAATAACCTACAACTATGTTTGGTTAAAGGCTAATAAGAAAACTTTTACTACACTAAAAATAATTAACAAGCCAGTCGTGAGATGCATGTCTATAGTGCAGCATTAGGAGGTCGAGGATTATCTCAAGTTCCAGGCTAGCCTGGGCTGCGTAGTGAAAACAAACAGGAAGAGCAAGAGTAGTGCATGTTCTCTTTCATATGCACAGTCTACAGATGCGGAAAGGGACTGGCTGGTGGCGGGGAGGGGCCAACAGGAGGAGGAGAGGAAGGATGACAGCAGGTAGTGGGGGTGACTGTGATCAGGTGTAATGATGTATTTTATATGAAGATGTGAGACTTGAAACTCATTGAGTGCTAACTAATCAGCAAAACAAAGTAATTTTACAAACCTTTTTGCTATATATTTCCAAATGACCTCCAAGAAATGCTTTCTTAGAAGAATAGCATATATTAGCTCTGCTTCTCTGCAAAAGGAGTCCTGGGGAAGCATAGTGCTCTGTGTGGTGTGCAGTCCATGCTTATCCGAGTTGGACTTTTCAGAGAACTCGCTGTTTACCATTTAAGAAGTCTCAGATATTTGCCGTTCAGTCTTACTTTTTGTTTTCCTTCACTCTTTCTTTTTCCTTATTCTTTCTGGAAAAATAAGATTCCTTTGTTGTCTCTGATCTTCTGTATGTTTGTTTCCTGACTCAGTTGAAGTTACTCTGTTACTTTAGACAGATTGTTTAGCACAGGGTTTAACACATCGATGCCATGTATGGAGCCATTCTCAATTGATCATTTTAGTAAAACAGTTCTGAAGTCTTTGGAAAAGCCTCTGTGTCTGCTCTAACGAGGTATGTTTCCTATGCCTATGACAAGCCAGTTGTGGTGCTGCACATCTTTAATCCTAGCCTTTGGGAGGCAGATCCCTATGAGTTCAAGGTCAATATGAACGAAGTAAGTTCCAGGCCAGGCCAACACAGTGAGACCCTGTCAAAAAAAACAAAACCCTATGCAGAACAAGAAGAGCATATGACGGCATGTTCTGCTGCTCTAGTGAGGGTAACACGTGTGAGGGAGCACAAGGCACAACAAGCTGCTTTTATTGCAGATCAAGAAAGAAGCAGAGAGAGAATGAGTCCTAGGGACCCAGTAAGGCCCTACCTTCTGAAGACTCATGTTACTTCCCAGTAGGGCTACCCACCCTGAGGACCAGGCCTTCACATGAGCCTTTCAGGGACACTTTCAGTTTTCATGCCATGGATGACAGTAGGTGACTTGAACAATGACGAGTAGGTAGGAAAAAGGGCCCTAGGAGTTTGTTTCTAGTCCTGACTTTCTAATGGGCTAGTTTTTAAGGTTTCATATCTAAGTCATTTGGTACATCTACTTCCTCATTTATGGAAGTTTTGTATGATGACTATGCCTTTAGCTGTTAATGCACATGTGTCTGTTGAGTGGGTCCACTTTGGGAATTGTAAGTCCGTTTAGATGGGACGCTGCATTTAGTTGTAGTACTTCACTTCCTCTGTATAACTCCTTCATCCTGTATGGAAAACACAGATTTCTAAGGAGCTAGAATATTGATATTTAACTCAGGTGTGAGTGCATCATGTAATACACACAGTGATACGTTGGCTTCACAGCTTAGACTTGACTATATAGTTCATCAGACTAGAATCCACGGCAATGTGCTCTTCATTCAGTTTTAGGGAATGAATAGCTTTGTAGAATTTTTGTCTATTAAATGTTCTTGGAAATAGGACATTAAGCAGAATAGTTAATGTTTCTTTTAGTTCTCATTGAATTAGGGTTGGGTGATGATATGGGAGGGCCTTCTGTCTGTGTGTTGCTTTTCTTGGTTAATGAATAAAGAAACTGCCTTGGCCTGTTGATAGGGAAGAACTTAGGTAGGTGGGAAAGACGGAACTGAATGCTGGGAGAAGGAAGATGGAGAGAGAGACACGATGGATCCTGCATGTCCAGTTCACCTAACAAACTCTATAAAGAGCCTCTTCAATACCCATCTTCCTCTTGAAGTAGCTTGGTGCTGCCAGGAGCGGATGTGTCTCATTGTCATGAAAAGCCTTAAGTTCTTGAACATTTTAAATGCCATATTCTGAAGGTCTCTGAAAGATTTGAAGAATACCTATCCATCTGAAATACATCTCTGTACATCTAGAAAATCTAACTAGCATGACTACAAGCTTGACTATTATAGATGATTCATACTGATGCAAATCTCTATAGAGATCTGTAGGAGGAGGGCCCACTTATTTGTTCCAGCCACCTGGCTAGCTTAGCCCTGAAATAAGCACATAGAAACTGTATTAATTAAATCACTGCTTGGCCCATTAGCTTTAGTTTCTTACTGACTAACTCTTACATCTTAATTTAACCCATTTTTATTAATCTATATATCACCACAAGGTCATGGCTTACCAGCAAAGTTCCGGCATATTCTCTCAGACTCTGCCTTCTTCCAGCAGCATTCCCTTTAGTTTTCCCCACCTACCTAAGTTCTGCCCTATCAGTAGGCCACTGCAGTTTCTTTATTCATTAATGGTAATCACAGCGCACAGAGGGGAATCCTGCATCAGGGTGAATTGGTTACTGTGCACTAATATTAGTAACCTGATACTTGACTATCTCTAGTTTCAACTAGCAGCCATTGAATGTTCCTTGGGTCACAGTTTAGCTAGTATTCTTAGCACAATTTAGAAGTGTTATTTTCCTTAGAGATCCTTTTGTTATGGAAGGAGACCTATCTTCTTATTTATCCAAAGTGTACTCATTCCCTGAGAGTCACTCTAGTTCATGTTGTCTATGTAATATTTATGTGAAACGACTTGACCATTTGCTGTCACTTGTGTATTTAGGCAATCAGCATCTTCTCCTTTGCATCTAACAGGACATACAATGTTTCAGATTTCTTCTGGAAAAATTACACTGGCTTATATTGGGCAGGGGTGGAGGAAGGACTTGAAGACTGTGAATGTGAAAGTTTTAAGACCAAGATTTCAAGCGTGTGATATGATGTAGTTCACAGTACTACATTTTCTAACCCATCTTACTTATTTTTATTCTTGTAGTATACTTGTCTCTGTTGCCAGTATTTTGTACTTGTCTGGTTAAATATTTGATGATGTCTTTGAGAGAAGCTACACTGGCCGGTGGTGGTGCACGCCTTTAACCCCAACACTCGGGAGGCATACGTAGGTTCAAGTCTAGCCTGATCTACAGAGCAAGTTCCAGGATAGCCAAGACTGTTTCCCAGAGAAACCCTGTCTTGGGGGTGGGGGGGATAGGTTGAGTAATGTTGCTGTGATATTGCAGAATGCTCATTGTAGTACTGTGGAGTAAAATCAAGGCAGTCAGTGACTTAATGCTGTCCCCAGTAGCAGCAGTGTTGTAGAGGGGGCTAGAACTGTCCTCTCAAGAGTTGGTTCAGTGCTGGCAAATGCAATGAATATAACTTGAAATTCTTTTTTTTCTTTTTGGTTTTTCGAGACAGTGTTTTCTGTAGCTTTGGAGCCTGTCCTAGAACTAGCTCTGTAGACCAACCTTGCCTTGAACTCACAGGGATCCACCTGCCTCTGGCTCTCGAGTGCTGGGATTAAAGGCGTATGCCTCCACCACCCAGCTTTCAACTTCAAATTCTTAACCCTCACATGAGGTGTTCTGTGCTGACACAAATGACTGGACTCTACAGTATGTTCTTTATTTCTTTGCTGGTCTCCTCCTTAACTTAGAGCAGTTGATTCAAGGCAGTGAAAAGCAAGCCAGCGCCCCTTCTGGTAAAACTGTTTTCCAGAACCTGCACTATTTGGTTAGATCTTTCATGGACTCTCTCTGTATTTCCAAATGTTTAGTGGCTCTGGCTCTTTGGACAACATTATCCTAAGTTGTGCCTGATAGGTGGTATACGTGGCAGATGCTTTACAGGGGCAAGTGCATCTGTCGCTCCAGTTTTCAATATATTAGGAACTTAATTTGTGCCTTCGTTTAACCCCATTTATTTCATTTTTTCTAGAAGTTGTGTTTTTTTCTTTTAAAAACAGATCTTATGTAATACCCCCTTCCCCTGCAACACATAACATACACTGTGTATGTCCTGTCCCTTTAAGAGACAAGCCCCACCCAGGTAGATCTTTCTTCTGCTTTCAGTCTGAGCTCTCTTCCTTTCCCATCTCTCTCCCAAAGAGGTAGCTTCTGCCATGGCTCCTATCCTCGCCCCTCTTCTCTTCTCTTCTCTTCTCTTCTCTTCTCTTCTCTTCTCTTCTCTTCTCTTCTCTTCCCTTCCCTTCCCTTCCCTTCCCTTCCCTTCCCTTCCCTCCCCTCCCCTCCCCTCCCCTCCCCTCCCCTCCCCTCCCCTCCCCTCCCCTCCCCTCCCCTCCCCTCCCCTCCCCTCCCCTCCCCTCCCTCCCTCCCTCCCTCCCTCCCTCCCTCCCTCCCTCCCTCCCTCTCTCTCTCTCTTTCTCTCTCTCCTTGTCCCCCTCCTCCTTCTCTCTCCCCTTTCCTTCCATAACCCACTAAATAAATAAATATCCAGTGTCACTCTTCCTGGCGTGACTTTCCGTCTGGGTCTTTCACGCACCTTGTGACTCCCTCCCTGGAACTGGCTGCCTTCATGGGCCGCTGGTCTCGGGACCGCTGCCCACTGCCACCACTTAAGGACCTGCAGCGTTTTATTTTTACCATAACACCCTGAGCCCCAAACTCTCTTGTAGCCAAGTCTGACCTTAAACTACTGATCCCCCAGGCCTCAGCTTGCCAAGCTCTGCAGTTACAGGCGTGGACCACCATACCAGGCTAATCTACTTTCTGAAACTTTGTAATTCCAAGAATCCACATGCATTTATTGAGAGTTTGCTATGGTGAAGGCATGTTATCCCAGGAAGTAAGAGAGTGAAAACCCTAGTATCCCTTCCACAAGCCTGGGCCCTGTAAGGCATGGGCATTCATCAGCACAGACACTTTCCTGCAGTTCTCTCTCTCTCTGCTTTTCTTGCATCCTCTTCTTCTGTCTACACCCTATAAACCCCAGTGTCGGTCTTTTCTCCCAAGCCTCTTCCTAAACCTCATGTTCTTGCCACTGGGAATTTTTTTCTCTTTGCCTGGAACATTCCTACTTACTTTTTGAAGACTCACTTGACTACATTCCATCATACTCATGGATGTAGCGTGGCATGCAAGAAGAAGGTCTATTTGGATGTTTTAGTTCATTACACATCCAGGAAGGTAACAAGGTAGCCAAGGATGTCCTTATCAAAGAGGTTTATCGTTAAAAGCTTTCCATTTAGATAACCCCAATCTTGTCTTTTTGTGGAGAAATAATATATTTTTTAATTGTTTTAAGATTTCTTTCTTCTTTTTCCCTCAAGACAGGCAGGGTTTCTGTATGTAACAGCCCTGGCTGCCCTGGAACTCACTTTGTAGACCAGGCTGGCCTAAAGTCATAGGAGATCCCCTGCCTCTGCCTTCTGATGCTGGAATTAAAGGAATGAACCACTATGCCCACCTATTTTATGTGTTATGAATGTTTTGTCTGCATACATGTCTTTGCAATACATATATGTTTGGTGCCTTCAAAGGTCAGAAGAGCGTGTTAGATCTCCTGGTACTGGAGTTACAAGTTGTGAGCCATGGTTTGTTTGAGTGCTGGGAATTGAACCCGGGTACTCTAGAAGAGCAGCCAGTGCTAGTAATCTGAGCCATCTTTGTAGACCCTGGAAAGATTTTTAGTGTCATTTCCTGTATTATAGTTTTAAGAGTTCCAGAGTAGTTCCACATCAGTTTTATAAAAAGAAAACTTTTATGAGCAAAGTTGTGAAAGTAATAAAGGAATCTGAGGTCAACTGTTTTAGAATCTGCCTCCAGCGCTGTAGCATGACTTCCTCCGAAAGCCTTCGTCTTCCACCCCGTGTTCACCTCTCTACTGCAATCATTTGTATTTGGTCATCTAGACTTACCAAACACTTAATTTCTTGGTTGTACGCTAATTTCTTCAACCTAGGGTATTTTTTTTCTACCCACGTTCCGTAGTTCAAGCCGAAGGTGCACGTCTCTGTATCAGCACTTAAAGGATAGTGTGGCACAGGAACAGTCAAGGGAAACACTTTGCAAACAACTGTGGATAAAAACAGTCTGTTGTATGTAGGCATGTTGTGGCCATATGTTTTAACTGAATGGAAAGGTAGGTAAAAAGTGAAAAAAAATTTAAAACATGAACAGTAATTCCTCTTTTAAAAAATATAAAATACTAAGAAAATCGTTTGGTTTTAGGTGTACAGTCATTTATACTTGAAAAATAAAAGAGCACATCTAGGTTACCTGGAATTACTTGACACAGGTATTCTTGGTACTTTCCTCTAAGAAGTGAGATTCAAGAGGGTAGCCAGAGAAAGTTGGTTCTTTTGTTGTTTGGATTTACTTTTGTAAGGAATACATGCTAGGTTTTGTTGTTGTTATTTGTTTGTTTGTTTATTTTTCAGACAGGTCTCAATATATAGCCCTAGCTGGCCTTGAAGTAGGCCATGCCGGCCTTGAACTTGCTGTGCTGCTGGCCTTGAGCTCACAGAGTTCGAAGTTCACCGAGCTCACAAAGCCTCTGCCTCCTGCATGTGGCGATTAGCGATGTGGGCCAGATTTTTAAAATCCATTGATAATACAGATACAGAAAACCACACATTTCAGCTTATTTACGCGCCTTGGCAGATGACTCAGATTTATTTTCCTAGAATGAGACACTTGCTGACTATTACCCTTATCAACAGTCAGAGTATCAATATCACCACAGCAACATGCTGTACCTCCTTCGGTTCACCCCTTCCCTTCCTAGAGATTCTTTAACAGTAGAGATTAATTTGGGGGCCTGGGTCTATGCTTTCCTGCCTGGTGTATTCTATTTAGCACTGTTCATATTTATAAGAGTACATCTATTTCTTTTGATGTTTAAAAATTTCAAAATAATTGTAGATTCACAGAAGGTAACCTTTTGAAAATTTAAATCACTAAAGAATGGTTTGTTGTTTCACAGAGATCAGGCGGATCTCTGTGAGTTCAAGGCCAGCGTGACCTATACATCAAGTTCAAGTCTTTCTGCTTTAGGATCTCTTGTTTTAGTGAAGGGCTTTCTTTTTTTGTAAACTAACATTCTTCCCATCTGTAGCTTGTGAATAATTCCTGTTATACATCTTTAACCATTTGCTTGTCAGTCTCCTAAAGCCTGCTGCTGAGTTCTCTGACCTGACTTTCTGTCTGCAGCACAGATGTAGTTTCATTGTCATTCCAGGTGCTGTCACCTGGTAGGTGAAGAACGTCCACCTGAAAGTGACCCACCCAAGTGAGCTCACGACTTCCTGTCGTCGGAAGTTGTTGAGCTCTGCAACACCAGGACCCAGGAATATTCTTCCTGTCTTCTTGGTTACTTCCAGCCTGTAGCATGCTACTTCCTGTCACAGGACGGCTGTTGGAGCTCAGGGTCTACACCTTTACACACTAACATCCCGGGCAAGAAAAGGCCTTACCTGTCTTTTCCTAAGAACAAGGAAAACTTTAATTGGAGTCCAGTCATTAGACTTTATATCTTGTTGGTCACTGATCATTCTTCTGCCTCATGCCAGCAGTTAGCTCCTGAAAGGAAGAGTCCAAGATGGATTTGCACCCTAAGCTGGAGAGTCACTTGTCAAGTGTTTGGGGGCTAGATAGGCAAGCAAGGTTGTATTTTGTTAGGAAGGAAGTAAAAGGGATAGGGAATAATAAAAGCCCCAAAAGCTATCAACATCATCTGTCTTTCCTTATGTAAATTAGATGTAGCATATAAACGAAGACACGTGTGCTCACGTACTATAGTATTTTAGAAGCCATTTGTACTCCTTACTAGTTTTGTGGATTATTTTAGAAGTCTACTTTTGCAACCCCAGCTAGCAATCTACTTTTTTTTAAAAATATTTATTTATTTATTGTGTACACAGTGTTCAGCCTCTTTGTATGCCTGCAGGCCAGAAGAGGGCAGGTGGTTGTGAGCCACCATGTGGTTGCTGGGAATTGAACTCAGGACCTCTGGAAGAGCAGCCAGTGCTCTTAATCACTGAGCCATCTCTCAGCCCCAGTAATCTACTTTTAAAGCAAAGCCAGTGTACTGTTGCTAAAACAAACATTATTAGAAAGTTGGCCTTTTACAGAAAATAATGTAACTTATTTCCAGTGCGAATTACAGATATTTTAAAGTAGTTTGTAAACCATGCTATTGAAACAAAGGAGCCTGGTGTCTTTTGCTTACTAATGCCTCCACACTGGCATTTCAGGAATGCCACTGCTTAGCAAAACCCATATAGTATTCTCATATTTCCATTTTTTAAAAATGTTGAACACTAAATAACAGGTCAAGTCATACATCTTTTTATTTTATTTCTTTTCCTGGCAAATTAGAGTAAAATGAGCAGACAGGAAATAGTTTCCTCTTTAACTAGTGGCCTCCCGTGGTGCTTTGCAAAGGTGGTTTCCTCCTGCTGCAGGGAGTAAGTAGACAGAGACTGAGTCACAGGGTCTGGGCAGCCTTCCTCACATCAGCTCTGTCTGCAGGTGACAGTGATGCTTAGTCCGCAGTTCTGGCCCCACCATTCCTTTACTCCAAAAAGTGAAGCTCCTGAAATTTTCAACTGATGTGTTCGTCACCTTTACTCTGTCCCATCTTCGTCAGCCCTTTTGCCGTAACAAATTCTGCCATTTTGACTGAAGATGGGTCTCTCACTTCACCTCATCCAGAAGAGCAGAGGACCCCTTCCAAGTTGTGCAGCTGGCAACACACAGCTGGATAAAATTTGAAATATCTTTTCTGATCATGTGATCACATTTATTTTAGTATAGAAGCTTGTCATAAATTGAAACAATTTTACATAAGAATTTGAGCTAATCTGCAATTACCTTTAACCTTTAATTAAGAATGGAATAGTAATAGGTTTGTCTTTTTTTTAAATACCACTTAGCAACTCAACTTTTCCATGGAATTTGACTTTAAAAAAAATCTGTAGTTCTGGATTGGAAAGGTAGGTTGGTGTTTAAGAGCACTGTCTACTTTTCTAGAAGACCCAGATTTCATTCCTAGCACTCACATGGCAGCTGACAACCATCCATAATTCAGTTCCAGGCATCTGATGCCCTCCTCTGGCCTCCAAGGTTTCAAAACACATAGGTGCACAGACATAACTTGCAGGCAAAATATTCAGACACATAACATATAAATAATATTTTAAAAAAACAGATGTGTAGTAAGTTTGTATTGTGCCTCACTGGTGTAATTCCAGTCCTCTGGATGTTGAAGTAGGAGGATGGATCTTTTACGAAAAGCCTTACTACATAGTAAGACCCCCATCTCATAAAACAACTAAGATTAAGTGAACATCTAGTCACATCTTGGCAGAAGTCATGGTAACAGTCAAAAGCTGTTTGTCCACCTCTGTCTAGCATCCTTGGAGAGCACACACTTTTCTCATTGCGATTTGCTTGTCATATGATCAAGCTCTTTGGATGAAATGGGATCTGCTGTTTTCCAGGAGCACTTCCCCGTGCCTCTGCACCTGCCTGCTGTTAGAGTTAAACATGACTTCTCAAATGGCTTAGTAATCTTTGTAGCTTCCTTCCTCTAAATTTTACTTGACTAATTGTCATTTTTAAGTATAAACCCCTTCTAACTATGTCCTTTGAAAGAGAAATTGATTAGTTCTCCTAAGGTCTGTGATTCTCTAGAGCAGCTAGAGAGCCGCTCCAGGGCCAGTCTGCCCACTGCATGACTTTGTGAGTGAAGTTACTTGAATCCAGATACTCCCTTTCACGTATGCATTGTCTGAGGCTGCTTTCCTGTATTCCAACAGTGGGTAATCTCAACAAAGACTTAGACAAGCTTTTCACTAGTTTATAGAAAGTTTGCTGACCTTACTCTAGAGATGAGTTGTTTCTAGAGAAACAATCAGAACAATACTTAACTCTGCAATGTTGGCATGCTTTAATAACAGTCTAGGGCAGAGGACTGTCCTGGGCTCCATGAGGACCTGTCTCATTAAAAGGAAAAGCAAGCAAACAAGGAACAGTGGAACAGTCTAGGAGAAGAGTTAGTGATACATGGGAAACAGGCTTATACTGAAGACCAAGAACCGCCTTCATCCACAGGTCAGTCCCTCAATCTATTAAGATCATTTTTAGCATTTCGTAATTATTTTGTCCACTTTATTTTACACCTCACCTCATAATTGTATTAAAACATAATTACTATACAGTAAACCGCACCCCATAAGTCTGTACCCCTCAGATGTTGATGATGTGACACCATTACAAGAGTTAAGGAGCCTATCAACCACCTCTGGACCTTTTCTTATGTCCCTGTTCTTTGGAGAGCCCAATCTTCTTCCCCTGCCGTAGTCCTCACTAGTCTATTTCTTGTTGTGGTACATTTCCTTACAGATTGTGGGTTTTGCACAGTGTATTCTGTGTGTTGACTTGTACAGCGTATACTTCATATTGATTTTGATTTTTTTTTAACTGTTACAAATAAGTTTCTATGATCATTCATAAGTGTCTGTGTGAAGCTGGGCTTTCATTTCTTGGGTCAACATCTCAGGCTGTCCAGGGTTGTATGGTAATCATATTTTCTATTTAAACAAAAGATTTATATATTTTTATGTGTATGTCTTTTCTGTGCATTGCGTCTGTGTACCATTGTTGTGTGACAATACCACTTTTGCTGAGGAGACACAACACATATGTATACTCACACTAGATAGGAGTCCCAGGACAGACCAAAGTACAGGTACTGCTACAGTCCAACTTGGTGAAACAATGAGTTTTATTTGGCTTACTAACAGAAATACGGGTGAAAGATTACTTATAGGAGCAGAAATAACTCAAAAACAGCTTCCTTACCCAAACCCACCTCAGCATAGATGATAGCTCACAAAGCTGGGAACCTGGAGCTCACTCTCACTGTGCAGCCTGCAGGCAGCTCAGCAGATTGGAGAATGCCCTTTCCTAGTGGCTCCTGCAGGCAACTTGGCTGATTCCTGCTTCTTCCAGGGAGTCGGTCTGGTCTGAGAGTCCTTTGCAGTTCAGCTTCACTTTGTTTGAGAGGGACTCTCAGCTTTTATTGCATTACTCTGGCAGGGAGAGGCCTAGTGAATCTGGCCTGTTTTAGGGACCTCCTGAAGTTCTTTTGAGTTGCTTACCTTCCTGCTTCTACAGGATGGAATGTTCTGATCTCAGAGGAAACTGTTATAGCCATGTGCATGGCTGGTGTGCTAGGAGCCAGAGGAGGGTGTCCAGACCCTGGGAACTGAATGGAGTTGTAGATGGTTGTGATCTGTCCAGTGACTGCCAGGAACCAAACCTGGTTCTCTGGAAGAACAGCCAGTGCTCTTAATCACTGAGCCATCTCTCCTGCCTTTTTAAACTTTCTAATAAGTGCCAAAATGTGGCTTGCCATTTTGTATTTTCTCCCAGCAAGCATGGGAGAAGGCCAGTCACTGTGCATCCTTACCACTTCTGTCCTAAATCTTAACATATCAGCCAGGTATCACCATTAACATTAACCCAGAAGAGAGTACAGAATCCCATGAAACTGGAGTTATGGACAGTTTTAAGCTGTGAGTGCTAGGAATCTGATTCAGATCCTGTGGAAGACCAGCTTAAGACCATGTAAGTGTTTTTAACCACTGAACTCTCTCTCTAACCTGCACTAATATTTTTTTTTAAGTTCTCACCATACTTTAAAAGTTAAAAATGGAAATTGTAAAGAATGTTACTGTCGCGGGGCGGTGGTGGCACACGCCTTTAATCCCAGCACTCGGGAGGCAGAGGCAGACAGATCTCTGTGAGTTCGAGGGCAGCCTGGTCTACAAGAGCTAGTTCCAGGACAGGCTCCAAAGCTACAGAGAAACCCTGTCTCGAAAAACCAAAAAAACAAAAAAAGCTACTGTCACAGCTATAGTTTTTAAGAATCATTCTGCACTCTCACCTGTAATGCTCTATAAGCAAAAGACCTGGTCCTGTAATTCAAGAACCAAATAAAGGTGCATTTAAATTAAAATGAGGTGCTTGGGTATGTGTGTCAGTTTTTTAGATTGCTTGATACATGTGGCTTTTTCTCCCCTGATCAACTACTAGTCCTGGTCATGACCAACTAAGAGAGCCTCTGCTGCAGTGTGAGAAGCTACGGCTGCAGCGTTTGCTCACTCATGGGTGTGTGGTGTGCACTTTCTGGAGAGCGTCAAAACACAGCTGATACGGCTGCCAATGGCGTTTCTGAAAGTACTGCAACTTAAATCATAGTTGTGGAAGAGTTATCAAAATAAAGTCTAGTCTTTGTAATGAAGGCAAAAGCTGTAGTTAACCTGTAGACTGTTGGTTTTTAACCCCAGCTTATACCTTGAATAAACTGAAAAGATTTTGCAAAATTTTGCATCTAGACTTGTGTTGAATCAGAGTCTTTGGGAGGGGGCCCAGGACAGGTATGTGCAGGTTAATTGTAGTTAAAATAATTGATAATGCCCAAACTATATCTGATAATTTCAAGTTGATTTGACATTGCATTTTCTTCCTGAATCATCTGGGGACCAGTCTGTATAGTGTGAAGTTGTCAAAGTTAATGGTTTATTGGAATCTTGCTAGAGAACAAGCTTTACATATTACAAAATTCAGAGATTAGTATAATAGTAATACTTTGGTTTTTTTAGGTTTTCCTTTGAGGAAAAAAAGTTTCACAGTTAAGTTGACTTTTAAGTAGACATTTGAAACTTTAACCAATGCATTTTAGCTTTCAGAAATGCTGTGTGGCTCAGAAACTTTATCAAAGACACACACACATAAAATATATATACATCTATATGTATAAATTTATATGTATATGTAAATTTTTCTTTAAACATTTATTTTATATGAAATACTGCTTGAGGTTCTTTTTTAAATCAGGAATAACATTTTAAGTGGTGAACAAGGTATTGACAACATCTTAAAATCTCAATCTCTCACCCTCTCATTTTGAATTTTTTGAAACAGCGTCTCATTATGTAACCCAGGCTGCCTGTAACTTGCAGCAATCCTCCTGCCTTAGTTTCCTGAGTTCAGGTGTGCACCTGAACTCTTAAGGATGAATCCATCTACTGTTGGTCTTGAGTTCTTGGAGTTCCAGGTATGGTACATGTATAGCTTTTCTTCCTCGTTTCTGTGAAACACGGTTGCACATTTGTAGCGCACTATGCCCGTCTGCGCTCTATGCGCCACCATACAGTTCGTGAACCGGGTAAGGGGCTGGAGATTGAAACACACAAAGACACAGAGACAGAGACACAGGCCATCCTTGATGCCAAAATGCCCCAAGAATGCCCCCTTTATTGTGTCCAGGGGCAGCTTATATAGGGATAGCCACGCCCCAGCCAAACGCACCAGAAACCACTCCCCTGCCATCAGGAAACTCCTGAGGGTCTCGTGCTCAGAGCAGCTGTAGGCACTCAGAGCAGGGGAAAACAAGTTGTTTACAAGAAATTCAGGATCTGGGGGTTCACAGCTCTCAACACACATTTATGTGTGTTGTATCATTACAGCACTCAGAAGACTACAGATTTGTCTCCTTCTTTAGGTATCTATTTTCCCTTGTACCAATACTTTCCAGATCAGGTCATATCAGAGGAGGTTATGGTGCGGTGGTGTTCATGGAGAGAGAAATGAAGCCACATTCCAGAATATATATTTTATCCAATTATGAATTTTGGATTTGATGCAATCTAAATAGTTCAGTTCTACCCTTCAAATAACACTCTTTAAAAACGGCACACAGTCTAGATAGTGAGGTTCCACCTTGGGTAGCTTCCTTTTACTCTTGATTTGCCCTGCTTACCCCCTAGTACATTTGTATGCACACGAGCACTCTTCTTGCTTCTTGAAAGTCGGGCTGCTCACTTCCCTTTCTGTGATTCTGTTGCTTACCTCTTAAGGCTAGTGTGGGCAAGTACCACCAGGAAGTCAGAAAGGGAAACATTTGTTACCTCCCGAGGCTTGAGCTGCTTTGACTTCAGAAACTCCACCAGGCAAATGATGAGAACTGGTGGACAACAGCGTTGTTTCACGGGTATTAGAAGGAAGGGGCAGTTTAGTCCATTAGTACCTTTTTCCTTCTGTCCCTCCCTTCTGTTTAGTTAAACTAGAAATGCCTTCTGTGTGGTACTTAGCAGTTTGAGAAGTTTGTAAAGCAAACGTGCCCTCTGCCCAGAGCTCAGGAACCAGATGTGATAAGGCTTTGGCTGGTGAGGATTTTCTGACTACTAGTAATAGATACCCAAGTCAACACTGTTGAAATAAAAGAAATTGGTTGGCTTTGTAGCTGGCAAGTTTGAGGATGTGGCGGTGTGAACTGAGGAGTTTTCTCCCCTTGGCATTATTGGCTGTGCACAGACTCGCATTTACTGACAGGTTGGCTTTAGCAGTTGTAGGCTTACAAGTTGTCCCCTCTCCTTCCCCCCAGCTGTCCCTAAGACATTGCCCTGGTTTTCAGGTCCATTTCTGAGTCAAGCCTTGTTCACTGTGGTCTGGGGACCACAGTCTCTTTAGCTATGCTCATCATGTGCCACCCCTGAAGCAGGGCTGAGGTGTTGACTGTTGTGTTGATTGCTATCAGGAGAGTACCTGGGAGGCCACCTTAGCTTTGGAGTTCTCCCAGTAGCTGGAGACACGTGGGGAAGCAGTCTTGAGATTGTTTCTATGCTCCAAAACGTGTGAGACTCCTGACTTCTGAACAAAAGAATCTTTTTGCAGTTTACGTCTCCAGCATGCTTCTCTCCTCCTATCACATCTCTTTTGGTTTCTTGGTGTAAATTTATTATTTCTAGTTCTTCCAGTTCTGCTATGGAGCAGGCTGGACAGTTTCCTCTCCTTTTTGGGTTGAGGCATAGCTACCATTCTTTCTTTTAAAAACAGTACTACTGGGGCTGGAGAGATGGCTCAGTGGTTAAGAGCATTGCCTGCCCTTTCAAAGGTCCTGAGTTCAATTCTCAGCAACCACCTGTAATGAGATCTGGTGCCTTCTTCTGGTATAAAGGCATACATGCAGACAGAATACTAAGAATACTGTATACATAATAAATAAATAAAAATCTTAAAAAAAAGACAGTACTACTTAATATACCAGATTAAAGAGAACTCCCAGTTTCCTGGTGTAGAGAAGAATTGCCTTGTCTCTAAAGACCAGAGTGGGGTGCCCTATCTCAGGGTCAGTTGAGTGTCTCTAGAAGTCCGAGAAACCTAAACATTGAAAATGTGGGCTTAGAGACTTTCTATTAAACCCTTGTGCCTGTGGTGGCTGTGAGAATAGAAGCAGGAGGACAGTCAAATGCTCTAGTTCTCATTCTAACTGTCACCAGAATAAAAAAAAAAATGATCTAACTGTATTTTGGGCTCCCAAGCAGCACTGAAATGACATGCCACCTGCTGACCTAATCCATTTCATTTCTGGTACTAGGATTGCCAAAGCAATTTACTCAATTTGCAATTGACTATTTACTCTTGAAAACAACAACGATTAGATCTAGTGTTAGAAATCAAATACATTATCACAAATGAAAACTTTTAAGGATAAAAGTAATCCTTTTGGAAAAGACGGGATTTAAGTATGGTGTGCGTCCCTCGGAGACTAACCGTCCTTTTAGAAATGCGCCCTTCACTGCTCTTCCGGGGAGGACAGACTGCCGCTGAGACCCAAGACTGCAGAAGCCGAGTGCAGCAGAAAACTAGGCACTGTATTTATCTTTAGGTAAAATTTGCAGTTTACTAGGAAAAAAAAAAAACTCTGAGTACTATGCAAGAGATGAACTCATGTTAATCCAGCAAGCGCTTATCTGGTGCATGGTGTATACTGATTCAGGCCTGTGCATTCAGGTATGGGACACACTGCCCAGATTCAGAGTGTGCCACGAGACCATCTGTGGGTGGCTTCCTTCTCCTTCAGTCTTAATTTCAATAAAACTATTTTTTCTTCATCAAAATGAAACAGGACAATTAAAACTTGCAGATTACAATTTCAGGACTCTGGTCTCAAAGTCTGTGCTCAATAGTCACTGTAGAGCCACAGCTGGCGGATAGAGCTCTTGCAGAAGCATCAACCCCTCACCCCCACCCCAGAGATCCTGACACCAGTAAGTACCAAACTGGCAGAGTAAAGGTGTCTGCTTCCAGTTCCATCCTCTTCTAGTTTTCATTCTCTCGGGATTCTCTAGCTGTGGAATTTGCTTCCCTGCATGGGCTGCTCAGAAGCCAGCTCTCCTGCTTTGCCAGCACGCTCGCAGTCAGCAGAACAGATCTGATCAGTTCACTGCTCTGATGATCAAAGGGAGTCAACCACTTTCCTTAACAAGACCCAGCGGTATTAGTCACTACGCCTTCTCCTGCCGAGAGCAAGGCCACTGGAAGGCTCCTGGCAGCCTGAGTCTCTCTTTGCCTTGCCAGTGGCCAGGACAAAACAAGGGGTGAGCAAAGGAGCGAAAACCGGTAATGACCAGAATCCTTCCTTTCTGATGCTGGGGATGATGGGTTTCTTTTTGGTGGCAGTTCCTGGTGCAAGTCCTTAACTTTCCTAGGAAAAAAAACTTCATGATTTTTTTTAACTATGTAAGAGCAGAGCCCCTCAGCAAATTGAGCATGGGGTGACTGTATGAAATATATGATAGAATATGGGTTTTTTTTATTGAATTATTCACAGATCTGACAAATTATAAAATTTAAACAAGCTGCATATTTTTTAATACTTAATCTTGTGGTTACATTCTTTTTTGCAGTTTACTGGGTAGTCATGTTATTTTGTGGGGAACCTACAGGTCTCAGTGCTAAGTTGTGGGCTATAGGTAATGGTGCACTATTTGTGGCTCTTATCAGTATATAATTTCCTTCCTTGTAAGCTGTTGGCATTTTAGTAAAGTTTACAATATGGAACATGGAAGGGACCCCCTGAGTAGGACAGTGGCTGCTCTTTGTCACCTGCAGCTGTGTTTGCAAGAAAGCATGCTGGCAGTCAGTAAGGAGAGTGCTGTGACAGGTGGGAAGAGCAAGAGCAGAAACGTGCTTTGCCTTTTTCCTGCTCTCTCTAGTCCTCCTTCTCTACCCTCTTCTACCTGACCTCCTGTTTTGTTTTTCTTTTTAAAGGCCATCTGCCCCCCCCCCACACACACATTCTATTTGACTTGCAGGAGCCACACTATGCTAGAAGCCAGCCTGTACTTGGCCTATAATGAACTTAGGTATTGGGGCTGGGCTTAGGCTGATGTGCCTGTCATAGAAGATTTCATATAGCAGTTTTGGACAGCATATTTTATTATCTGGATCTGAGGACTAATAGAGAACTTTTAAATTCTGATGCTGAAAATTCTGTAGTACTTGTGTTAGAGATATTCTGTGTATAAAGAAAACTGCTCCCCCCCCAAAAAAAAATTTTAAAAAAAAAAAGAAAAGAAAACTGCTTCTTTGCCTTGAGTGTAAGGAGCAGGGAGAAAAGGAGGGAAATACCTCCACAGTCAGCATCTCCTAAAAGGAGAGCTTTGCCATCCCTGCTGTGAGTGACGCATGTTGCCATCAGCCGAGCTAGTTGAGCTATTCCTGCACAGGCACTAGCAAAAGGTTTCCTTTCTGTGGTCTCCCTTCAGTTACCTTCTCCTCGGGCATTACTTCTGGGGATATAAAATGATAAAGTCACGTGAAAGATAGTCTGGCAAGTTTCTCAAAATGTTAAGCACGGAGCTGCCATGCCATTCAGCAGTCTCACTTCTAGTTGTAAACTCAAGAGAAATACAACATGTTCAAGTAAAAGCTCCACCATGAGTGTTCATATCTTCATTGTTCATGATAGCTCCATCAAATGCACAAGGAATAGCTAAAGAAAATGTGGTATATTCAAGGAAGGGAATGCTGGTTAACAGTACAAAGGAATGAAGTACTGATGCATGCTATAGTGTTCATGAGTCTTGAAAAAATTTTAAGTCTAAGAAACCAGATACAGAAGGCTGCACATTAAATGATTCCATTTGTATTAAATGCCTTAAACATATAGTTTCATAGTGATGGTGATGGGAAGTTGATCTGTGTTGCCTAGGGAGTGTGGGCAGTGTCTGTTGATGCATTCAGGGTTTCTTTTTGGGGTGATGAAAATATTTCAAAGTCTGTTGTGTTTATGATCACACAACTCTGAAGGTGCCTGAATCTTTGAATTATATACTTTAAATGAGTAGATTTATTACATGTGAGTTATCTCGTAAAGCTGTTAAATATTTCAATTTTTTTTTTAATCTGGGCAAAGACACTCAACTATCTTTCTTAAGGCAGCTGTGGTGGAAGCCACATTCTCAAGAATGCCAAGGTAGTGACAGATGTCACTTACTTGTGTAGTGTGTCCTTGTTTGCAGTGCTCACAGGCTTTATCCAGGTTGATCCTGGGCAGACCCCATTATGCAGATGAAACTGACACGTAAGAAAAAATGGCTTTTCAAGATTGCACAATCTGATGGTGAACCAAGTATTCACTTGTTGTAGCGTGCTTTGTGCATGCTGGTCGCTGCCCTGTGATAGGTGCAGAGCAATAATGACCTCAGATGCTTCCCAGATTGCTTAGCCATTTTGCTTCTTTAATGGAAGTAAAAAAGTCACTTTTGATCTCTGCATTGCTTTCCTTATCTGGAAATGGAGATAATGATACTTTTCACTTCAAAAGTCATTTTCTCCTTCTCTTGGGAGTTGGGGTGTTCCCCGTCCTGAGGCCATATTTAAGGGTTGCTAGAAGACAGTTAAAACTGGCCTGACTGGACAAGTGCCTCACCGTAACCCACCGAGGAGCATTGTTTTCCTCTGTTTTATGCTTTTCAACCGTACAACCTCAGCAGGATTAATAATAACCACTTATGTCCCTGTTCCCTGAGGAGTGGAGCGCTATACCAATATCATCAGATCAGCCCCTCGTCTCTGCAAGCTACATAGGAACTGATGTCCCAGGAACTGGAGTGGAGTAACTTGCCTGAAGCTCTGTTTCAGGCTGGCTCTGTACTATACCAATTGCTCATTTATTTGTCCCTAGTGGTGTTTATTTGGCCAATTACGTTTATTTCTATGGGTTTGTTACTTGTTAAACATGAAAAAAAGGCTGAAATGGTGTCACTAAGTGAGCTTAACTCTATTGAAAGTAAAGCTTTTTGCTCTGACCTGACTGTGTCCTCCTCGATCCAGGCTGCACAGCAGTTTAGAACTCCTGAATGTAACTTTCACTCTGAGGAGCAGTGCCAGGCTTGTGTCTAGACGGGAAAGGTGCCTAATGAACGGGAATGATTCTCGTCTGTACAGACCCTTGTGACACAGAGAGGGCCGACTTCCAAGTCCTTGAGCTTCTCATTGTATTTACATGTAGAAAGTTCATGATTGGCTTCATCCCTTACCAGACTTTTTAACAGAGGGGACCCCAGGGTTGATGAGAAGGACCTCTGAGCAGTTGCTCATAGCCTACCAGAAAGCAGGGGAAAACACTGGGAAACATGGGATTCTGGCTTTCTGCAGCCTGACATTAAGAAGCACCAGTTTCCTGATGAGGCAGCTTTGCAAGGCTTTGTTGTTGCTGTTGCTATCAGGTTTGTTTCAGTTTTCTCTTGCCATGACTACATCTCATCTTGTTGGTCCTCTTTCCACCAGAGTGGAGTTCCCTTACAGAATGGCCTTGTTGGTGTGTGGCCTCACAGGAGAGAGGGCCCCACCACCACAGACACTGCCCGCTGCAGACCTGGATTTCTGCTGCTGCTGCTCACTGATGTGTGTGAACTGAGTGAAGTGCATGTATGTAAGCTTGGGAGCACACATGGAAACAAACCGTGAAAAATGTAAAAGATGGGAGCAGTGGTAAAGCCTTCAGCTTTTAAATAAACTCGGTAATCTGGCTAGCCGAATGCCAAACTCACAAAACTGAGAATTAAGCATTTCTGAAGATAAGATAGGCCCTTTTTGTGTTTTTATCTTTCCTCCCAAAATGTATTGAGTTTTAATATGGTGTTTTATCTCTTTAAGCAAGGAAACAGAGCTAATAGTGAATTCATGTACTACTAAGTCCAACTCAATAAGGAGTTTTTCTTCTTTCTCTGATGACCATGTCCCAAGAAGATAGACCTTGTATACATTCCTCCTCCTAAAACACCTGGCAGTCATTTCCACACTACAGCAAAAGCAGTGGCTTTTGCTCATAGAGGGCGAGGAAGGCTTTCAAAAGTCTGATGCATGCCAAGCATGGTGTTGCACGGTTTTAACCCCAGTACTCTGGAGGCAGATGCTGGCAGATCTCTGACTTTGAGGCCAGCCTGCTCTACAAAGTGAGTTCCAGGACAGCCGGGGCTGTTAGACAGAGAAACCATGTCTTGAAAAACAAAAGCAAAACAAACAAGTGTGGTGCAGGGAGGCTGAGGTGACTCAGCAGGTAGAGGTGCTTGTTTTGAAGCCTGTAGACCTGAGTTTGATAGAGGTGAAGGGAGAGAGAGGTGTGGTGGCACACACCTTTAATCCCGGCAGCACTGGGGAGGCAGAAGCAGCTGAATCTCTGAGTTCAAGGCCAGCCTGATCTACATAATGAGTTCCAAGACACCAAGACAACCAGAGTTACATAGAGAGAACTTGTCTCTATTTTAAAAAAAAAAAAAGTGTGGGGAGAAAACAGATTCTGCAATGTTCTCTCTGATCTCCATACCGTGGCATGTATACTTTTCTTGCTCCACTAATAGTAAAATAATAATGGTGATGATGTCTGGTACTTACATGTTTTAGAGAACAGATAGTGATTTAAAGTTAGACTCCTGCCTCTTTTTTTTTTTAAATTGAACTCAGTGTTTGGAGAAAGAATACTTATGTCTAGCAATACTTTTTTGAAATGCTCTCTAGTGCTTTGAGTTCTTCTTGTAATTCTGTTTATTATGACTGAGATACAAGCTGCTTATTTAAGGGACTATGGATAATTTTCTTTTACTATCTAACTTGCTTACTTGGGTAAATCATATTAGGGAGTCATAGTAGAGTCTTAAAAACATATCAGTGACTGAACAGACTGCATGATAGTTAGTATGTTCACAGAGAAGAACAAACCACTGTGTGATAAAAGAGTTAGCATGTGCTGGACAAAACAGTAGAGCTGACCCTGGCAATATGAGTGAGGGGAATTTGGACCCGTGGGCCTTGCACCTTGCTGTAGGCTCCATTGGGTGAGCTAACTGAGGCAGTGCTGGAGAGCTCGCCTGAGTAGTGGCAATGAGGGAGAGCTATCGGACTGACCAATCCACCTGCCACTCAGGTTCAGATCCAGGGCTTTGAGTTAGCTCACCCCAACATCCATCTCATCTGTGAACTGTTGGATCATGTGAAGGGGGCAAATCTGCAGATCCAAAACAGCAGAACCTCCATTACTCAGGACAACAGGAACCCCAGTGAGAGCCCATTATGAGTGGTGTAGCAGAAACCAGAGGCTACAAAGAATCAATAAAAGGGGGAAAAAGTTAGCATGTGCATGCACAGAGAAGAGACATGATAAGGAGTTGGTATATGTACAGTGAAGAAGGCTTGAGAATCAATGTGGGAGAGGCAGAAGGGTCTATGTAGTCCAGATTTTTTTTCAAACTTCTGATCTTGCTTCTTCCAAGTGCTAGGGTTACAAGCACGTGGTTCCATGCCCAGGTCAACTGATGAGAAGAATCATATGAACCAAGATGGATGGGCACCAAATATTATTGAATATACATAAAACCCTCAATTTTTCTTTTAATTTGTTGATTAAGAAAATAGGCTCAGCCAGGCGGTGGTGGTGCATGCCTTTAATCCCCAGTCCTCCGAAGGCAGAGACAGGAAGATCTCTGTGAGTGTGGTCTACAGAGCTAGTTCCAGAACAGGCTCTAAAGCTACAGAGGAACCCTGTCTTCCTGTCTTGCAAAACCAAAAGAAAGAAAGAAAGAGAGAGAGAGAGAGAGGGAGGGAGGGAGGGAGGGAGGGAGGGAGGGAGGGAGGGAGGGAGGGAGGAAGGAAGGAAGGAAGGAAGGAAGGAAATGGAAAAAAAAGAAAGAGAAAGAAAATAGGTTTGCACAATTATGACAGTGTCCACCTTGCCTGGACAGCATAGAGTCTCTATCTCTAACTTGACAGGTTTGAAGGATTTGATCAATGCCTGTTGCTTAAGTGTGTTTTTTATTTTTATTTTTTGACATCTAGAGGATAGAAAAGCTTGTATTTTGAAGAAATAAGGCTTCATTGACTTGGATAAAATTAGGGAATTAAATTAATTCCTTTTTTTTTTTTTTTGGTTTTTTGAGACAGGGTTTCGCTGTAGCTATTGATCCTGTCCTGGACCTAGTTCTTGTAGACCAGGCTGGCCTCAAACTCAGAGATTCGCCTGCCTCTGCCTCCCAAGTGCTGGGATTGAAGGTGTGCGCCACCACTGCCTGGCTCAGTTCTTGATATTCTAGATAGATGTCAGATCTGTAGTTAAGAGAGAGCAAGAATTTTTTTCCTTACAAATGGAATCTTGTTTCCTTAACTGTGGAATCTTGAACTATTTGCCTGCAAATAAAATTATTAAGACTATAAGTCCAGAACCATGCAAGGTTGTGCACACCTTCAGTCGCAGCACTGGAGAGGTAGAGGCAGGTGACTGTTGATGCTAGCCTGCTTACCTAGCATGTTGCAGGACAGCTAGGGCTATAGCAGTGAGCTTCTGTTGAAAGTTGCAACTATAGTTTTGGACAAGATCTGCTGATCCTGAAATTCCTAGTTGCATCTTTTACTTTAGTATAGATTTTCTGATAGTAATTTTTATATTAGTAGAAGCACATTTGATGTTAGTTAAAGGCACATTTGGATTTCATTGTGTGTGTGTGTGTACACATGTGCATGAGTGCATTCTACAATGCTTGTGTAGGTCAGAGGACAATGAGCAAGAGTCAGTTGTCATTTTTCACCATGTGGGTCCCAGGGACCAAGCTCAGATAGTCAGCTCGATGGCAGGTGCCTTTACTTGCTAAGTCATCTCACCGATCCATATATTTAATAATTTAATAATATTAAACCCTGAGTCACCAGTAACTATGTAGTGGCTTATTTGTCAGTTGGTTTCTCTGTGTCTTGTTTTGTATGCTGTTGCTTGTCACATTTAAACATTAATACTTGTCTTTAGACTCCATTCCAGTGAGTTTCATTATGGTAGGTCTATCATCCTCTCCAGTGCAGTGCGCCTCTAATGCATTGTCACCGTATGATGAAGGCAGAGACAAATACACAGCCGTTCACCAAAATCCTAGCCTTTCCTCCATTTGCTTGACTTACTACAAATCAAATTATGTTATGCTCAGTAGAAATCGTTAAGGTACGTAATTTAAAGCAGTTGCTGGGATCCATCTTTTGCCCTTACAAAAATTCAAATGTAGAACTTCAAATCTGAAAGGTAGAGAAATGGTTAGAAAAGCGCCCTTCTGGCATTCTAAATGAACATCATTTCCATGCTAGTGTGTTATGTCGGGTTCTTGGTGCCCACAGTCAACAATGCACATCCTACATTCAGGGTAGAGTGTTCAATCCTTGACTCATTTGCCTGATTTAAATATTCATGCTTCATCAGAATGAAAAGCTGCTGACTTTTAAAAGTGGGCCAGTTTTTTTTTAATGGCCCCTTTGGCACTTTGTACTGTGTTAATACTGCCTTAGAGAAGGGGGTAGTTTGGCAAGACTCACCCTTATCACTTCAGGGGCCGATGGGGGAGGAGAGTGTTGCAGATATTAATAACTAATGGACTGTGATATGGCTTTCTTTGCTCATCTGCTTGCTTTTCTGGGTGTGGGCTTTTGTATGTTAGCCGGAAAGCATTTATTTGATGTGTATATGGGTGATAAAGGTGATGGTGGAGGTAGGTCAACTTTATACTCTGTGTTCCAGAACAGGCTGCACAATTGTGTGCATTTATTTTATTTTTCTGTTTGGATGTGAGAACTTTTAAAAGCCATCTTTGTGTTCATTGTTTGGCTATGAATCTCATTCCTTTATTGCTCATTTCAGCTTAGGGACTAGAGTGTACTTTTTAAAAAGTTTTTAAATTTTATTTTATTTTATTTATTTGTGTGTACCTGTGTGAGTATGTGAACCATGTGCACGGAGGCCAGTGTTAGACCCCTTAGACCTGGAGTTTGTAGTGAACTGCTTGATGCAGGTGCTAAGAACCCAAGCCCTTTGCACAAGCAGCAGTCGCTCTTCACTGCTGAGCTGTCGCTCCAGCCCCATGAGATGTACTTTCTATATATTGATTTGACTTCTTACATCTAAGAGACATATGGAACTTAAAAATTTACATGTTGTGTTTTAATCATTACAGAATTAAAAATTTTCATGTCTTTTATGAAAAGGAAGAGTAAGAGTGAAGATGTAAGGAAACAGAAGGTGACAGCCATCTGAGGTACTGAGTGGAGGGGATCTGGAGATCCTGACTACCATGTGTTGTGGTGCATGGCAGCAAAGCACCCCAGTGTGCATAGTTTACAGATTACAGCCCCACAGGCTGGGAATCCAAGATCAAGGTGCCCTCACATAGCAGAGGGGACAAACAAGCTGCCTCGAGTCTCTTATTAGGGCACTAATCCTATTTTTGAGGATGGGCCCTCACTATCTCTACCTCCTAAAAGCCCCATCTTTTGATACTTTTACCTTGGAGATTGGGTTTCAACAAATGAATCTTGGGGGGATAGCTATTTAAAACATAGCCCTGTGCCTTAGTCATAGGACTTAGATGAGACTGAGAGAGTTGTGCAGATGAGATGTTCCCTGTTTCATTTATTCTTTCTTCAGTTTACAGAAAACATTCACTAGGTTCAGGGCAGCCTTAACGTATGTCCTTGACCCATCCTGTACTGTTGGATCAACTCAGGTGGTGAGGAACTTTTCCAGAGTTTCATTAATCACACAGACTGACATGGATCCTTCTATACATTCTTTATTATTGTCAAGTCGTATCTCTCAATATAAAATGGCCAAAGACCCTCTAGTGCCCCCAGTATCAGATCTGTTGAGGAATATGCTTCGTTATATAATGTTCCCATAGTTCTTTTTTATCATATGAAAATACTGAACTACATTATGTTGCCTGGAACCCTGAGAAATAACCAAAATATTGTTAAACTGGTATTTTTGAGGAATTATTTGTTTGCATTCATTTAGACTTTAGTTGTGAAGATCATTTTATAAAATAATGTTAAATGTAGCAGGAAAGTTACATTCTAGGGCCTGTGTATTTGATTTCATTGGGAAAATGCTTGCCATATAATCAAAAAGACCCAAATTTGGATCCCTATATAAAGTTTGGGCATGGTGACACATACCTGTACCCAGGGTAGGCAGGAAGATAAGGGGATCCTGAGAACTTACTGGCCAGGCAGTCCAACCAGTAGGTAAGCTCTAAGTCTAGCGGGAGTCCCTATCTCAAAAATAAGGTGGGCATGATGGAACCGATGCCTTATGTTGATCTCTTGCCTCCACACATACACACCAGCCTAAACACACATGCACATTTTTCAAGTTATTTTACAGTCCTGGAGGTTGAATCCATGACTTTGCACAAAGTCGCACACCAGTGTAGAAATCACTTTTTTTTAAAATAAATAAGCAGACATCTAGAATTTTAAAAATATGTTAGATGAATCTTGTTCTCTAGGATCACAGAATGCAGGATTTTAAGGAATTCAGGGTCACAGTTTTATTATAAAGCACAGAATCTTTTTGTAATAGGAATGTATCCCAATGAGTGTCTAAGAGGTAAATGTCATCATGTCTATTGTTTTTTTTGTTTGTTTTTGTTTTAATGATTTATTTATTTTTATTTATGGGTATTGGTATTTTGCTAGGGTGTTAGATCCCCTGGAGGTAGGATTACCAGCAGTTGTAAGCTGCCATGTGGGTGCTGGGAACTGAACCCAGGTCCTCTGGAAGAACTGCCAGTGCTCTTAACCACTGAGCTATCTCTCCAACCCCTGATAGCTTATTGTTAAATTCAGATGGTTCATGGGAGGAGAAAGCTGTATTACTCATGAAGAGTGGAATTATATATACATATATGTATGTACATATATATACAGACAGACAGAGGTAGAGATAGAGTATAGGTTCATCACAATGATCACTATACTATTCTTTGAATGTTTTCATATGTTTGAAGTTTTACAAAGAATCATCAAAGTCACATTGCTTTCTAGTTTGTTTTAAGTCAGAGTCTTCATGTACTGGGTGTGCTGTAAAGTAACAAACCAGGCAGCACCCGTACCTTGGACACAACGTCCTTGTATGCATCCTTCTCCAGGTAGATCATGTCATCCAGAAAGACATAAGAATCTTGGTAGTTAAAGCTAAGGGGAAACAACTCTGAGTTTGGGATTGACATAGCATAACTCTGACCTGGATGATGAAAAAAATAATCTGTTTTTAATGTTTGGTATTAGTGTGTAGTAGAAATTGTTGCTGCTCAAAAGAAATGAGCACAGTGCTTGGATCATTATTGACACAGTTGTTTCCCTTCATGTCATCATGAACCTATCCTCTTACTGTCTTTTCTGGTCACGGGATTGTTTGTTTCAAATAGTGCTTATATGGATTGAAAGAATTTAGATTTTTGCTTCTGTAATGTGTTGTAGGCTTTGAGAAAGAAAGAGATAGAAAGTTAAACTTTTATACATGTTTTTTGAGAAGAAAAAGAAGTAGTTGTATTTCAGGCTTGCCACACTATCTTCACCATGGAGAGAGAATCCTGTTTATTATGGTGGTGTGGTCACCACTGGTGCCTTAATGCAGTTGGAACCAACCTGGAACTCTTCACTGACTCCATTAAGAATGTTCATATGGGTGCATGCATGTGTGTGTGCAGTCTTCAGTGACTCCATCAAGAATGCGTGTGTGTGTGCACGCGCGTGCGCGCGCACGCAATCTTCTATTTTGAGTTCCAAGGCTGTAGTTCTTCAAGTGAATAGATTTATATTTAACTAAAGGGAAAGGAGGAGCTATTCCTGGTCTGTTGCTGTTTAAATCTTCAATTCATGAGAGAGATTCTGAGCTATAATGGAAAACTGCAATGATGTTTAAACTTGAATCCTCTACTCTAACACAGTACACAGTTTTGTGTAAGATAGTTCAGGATTGAGCAAGTATTTGTTAGCAGCAAGAATCTTAATACAGTCACACATTCTTTTCAGTGTGTTGGGCTGTGGTAACTGCCGAGCTCTGAATTTCTAATATACAGGAATGAGTCACCCACTGTTCTCTTTTCAGACACTCACTTTGGCTTGAACAAGAGCAACAGGGCTCCAAGAGCTTACCCCCAACCCCACCTTCTACAGTTGTTATGAAAACATTGTCTCTTCTCTTTAGAGTTGTCTTGCTCTCATTTTAGAATTAGAGAGCGCTTTAAACACTTCATTGTCAATGTAATATACTATTTCTCTTTGTTTATTATACCAGTAGTTGTCGTCATTGTGGTGTAGGGATCTTGGTCTACGTCTTCCCTACTTGGCCTCTGTTTTTCCTCCATCCTTTACTGAAGTAGGACCACTATGTCTAATGAAATTCCAATTCTTTGTGACTTGTGTTTTATTATTTCTGTCTGCATAAATCCAGTAGTGGAATGACTGCTGCCAAATATTGTTCAGAAGAAACCATATCTAGTTAGCCTGTTATCTGACTTGCTTCCTACTCAGAAACTAGCACAAAGAGACATACATGGCAGGTTAAATGTTGGTACTGTGACCGTTTCATGTGCCTTTGAAAAGGGTTATTAAAGGTCTAATCCCTTACCAGTGCTGTTTGCTTTATATAAAGTAAACTCATTCGAGGACATCCTCATAGTTTTAGTCATAGGGAAATTTTCAAGTTGTTCCTGATGGTAGTCCGGATAGGGGAGCTGGAGGCTCTACTTTGGACCAAGAACCTGACAGGGATCTGAAGTTTTAGATTGCTCCTTGTGGTATTGACCTTTTGCTTTTACTATTTAGAAAGATGAATTACTGAACTAAATTCAGTCATGTTAGAACTAGAGTTGAGCCTGTGCCTATCCTGAGTTTTGAGATCATATTGGTTCATAGGAAGAATAGACTGTTAGAGAAAGGAACTCTAGATTTGAGCTGGTCTTCCCCATACTGATACCTACGAGCTCTTGAGAGTTAACACTGCTCTAAGAAAGATTGCGCTGAACTGCCTCCTTCAAGGTTGTGCCTGCAGCCTTTCCCAGAGTGAACTTTGCAGTCATTATCACAAGACAAAACCTTCTGTTTCTCATATATGATTGACTAAGCCAAACCTTTATTTCTAACTCTAAGGAGGCAAGCATTACATTTGTTTATGTGAGAGGTGGAGTGTCCACATGCCATGGCTGTGTGTTGTGGTTAGAGGGCAATCTGTGGGAGTCGGTTCTCTCCTTCTACCATGTGAGTTCCAGGTATTGAACTAAGGTCATCAAGCTTGGTGGTAAGTGCTCTTTCCTGCTGACCCAGCTCTTGGGTGGTTGGTTGCACAACTAACTCCTTTACCTCTTTAAAGAACCTAAAACCATATCTAGCACATGGTAGATGTTCAGTAAATGGCTTTAGAGGATTGGGGGTGTATCTCCATGGTAGAATGCTTGCCTGTTATGCACAAGGCTCTTGATTTGATCCTCAGCATCATCCCAAGAAACCAAACCAAACAATAGTAATAAGAGTATGCAAATTAAATACAACATGGGTGGCTAGCCGAATAGAGTTGATGTGAAGATAAGTTAGTAAACTAGAAGAAATCTGATGTGGCAGCAGGGTCAGAGATGGAAAATAAGTGAGAGATAGTGAACATGGAAACTGGATGTAAGATCTGCATTTATAGGATAAGTGTCTCAGAAGACCAGTGGCCATCAAGTTATAGGGGAAAACTACTGGCTCAGGAAAGTCTCAGCGTTTGAGAAAGTTTGTGTCAATCAAGGGTTATGGTAAGGGTAGATGAGAGAGACTCTTCCTGTTGCTTAGAATGTTAAATTCTCAAGTAAATGAAACCCATCCTGGATTTCTCCTCAGTCCAGGATAGCAGCTAAAAAGAGTTATATATAAAGGATGATGGAGTCAAATCCGTAGTACATTATTTTCTGCCCTCTGTCTGAAGGAAGAAGAAGAGGAGTGTGACCCAAGAGCTCGGGACTTAGAAAAGGAATTGTCGTGGTGTGAGGATAACAGATGGATGGCTCCAGAGTTCAGGACATGATGTGAACATGGCCTCCTGAGACATTGGGATCTTACCAGTCAGAGTAGTCAGGAATCAGAGAAAGTAAACAAAACCAAGTCGATAATTTGAAAAGATCATCAAACTTAACAAACTTGTTAGTTCTTTGGGCTAGAGAGATGGGTCAGTGGTTAAGAATCAGTAAGAACATCCAAATTATGGTACATTCCTACAGTGAGATACTATACTACAGTTACAAAGAAATATGAACCAACTACGGATTTGTTAATCAACATGGGAGTTTCACAATATTGGAGGAAAATGAAGGTTACAGAAGAATACTTAAAAGCTAGCAAAATATAGTTGGGTGTGGGTCATGTACTTGAGTAGTGGAGTATTTGGCTAACGTGAGGATATGAGGCCCTGAGTTTAGTCCCTAGACTCAGGGAGAGAGGGAGGAAGGGAGGAAGGGAGGGTTACAGATGGACAGATGCATATATAGTAAAGTTACAAAGAAACAAGTGAGTGAAAAATTCAGAATAGGACTTGCCATATGGGCCAGAGAAGGTTAGAGCTGGAGAGAAACAGCTTGTAGAATTCATAGACAATGTTTCTAGTCTGTCCATTAGAGATGGTGCATGTACGCATGCACTCACCCACAACCTGTCCATTAGAGATGAATACATTCAGCCTGACCCTTAGAGATAAATGTGCAAGTACATATACCTGTCATTAATGCTCACTATATAGTTGATGTTCCGTTTCTCTAATCTAAAAATAATAAAATAATAATGGAATAGATATTTTTTTGCCCATGAAACTTTTAAAATGTGAAGGTGTCAGTTTGATATGCTCACCACTGGTCCCAGTACTTAGGGGACTTAAGTCCAGAAGCTTGATAATTGCAGGCCAGCTGTGCTACATAGCAAGTGCTGTATAGAGAGATCCTGTCTCCAACAAGGCAACCCTGTGAAGTTCGTGTACCTGGAGAGCAACAGTGCTCATAGATGCAGCCTCTTGACTAGTAGAAATACAAATTTTAAACTGGTCTCTGTGTGCGTGCACACACATGTGGTATTGTGTTTATTTTAATTGAGGGTTGGGAGTGTGATGCACTGGAATTCATGTATTTCTGGTGTGTGCAAGACCTTGAACTCAGTCCTCAGTACCAAAAGAAAAACTTAAATGAAAATACATTTTTGTTTTTCTTGTGAGATGGGGATCATTTTATGTAGCTGGGGCTATCCTAAGGATAATGGATGATGCTCTAGGCTCTGGTACCAGCCTATCCATGTTTGAGAAATTGATAAAGAATGGCACAGTTCCCACTCTTTCTTCGAAGTGTTGGGATTGAACCCAGACTCCCATGTACACTATGGAATGGTCAAACACTGAGCTGTGCCACTAGCCCCATTTCTCTTCAGACCAGCATTTACGGTCGGGTTTTGACTGACTTAGCAATCGACAAATAAAACTGTGGTTTTCATTTTGGTGTAGAAAAAGAACAAAAGATTGTGCATTTGGGTAACTTGGGTAGCTATATGACCCCCGTACAATCTAGACCCTGAACTTGCTGCTGGCTTTAATCGAGCATTCCTGTCTCATTCTGGGTGAGAGTTACTTGTGAGTATCTAGGGTACTTTCACTTTGAATGGAGTGCTAGTAAAGTCTCTGGAAGAGAAAAAAACTTTAGTTCCTTTCTGAACACTATTTGGCCTCAGAATTAAAATCAGAGGAAAAGAGTCCAAACCAAGCACTTTTGATTTGACCTGCCTCTGCACCTATTAATCTGCAGAGGGCCTGCTAGCTAAGTAGTAGAGATGCACACAGACTTCTGCACGTTGCTATTTTAGAAAGAGTGGGTTTAAGCCAGGCAGTGATGGTGCGCTCCTTTAATCCCAGCACTCAGGAGGCAGAGGCAGGCGAATATCTGTGAGTTCGAGGTCAGCCTGGTCTACAAGAGCTAGTTCCAGGACAGACTCCAAAGCTACAGAGAAACCCTGTCTCGGGAAAAAAAAAAAAAAAAAAAAAAAAAAAAAAAAAAAAAAAAAAAAAAAAAAAAAGGAAAGAGTGAAGTTGTACTGCTTTTTTTTCTTCCTTCAGGGTATAGTTCTCACTAACCTTCCCTTCCTCTTGCAACACACGGCCATTAGTGCCCGATAGAATATGATTCTGTTTGTTTTTGTCAACGGCAAGTAACATAATCAATCCAAACTTTGTTTTTGGTTTGCTTTTTACTTCTTTTTTTTATTATTTTTATTTTATTTTCCGAGATAGGGTTCTTTGTGTAGCCTTTACTTCCTGGAACTCACTCTGTAGACCAGACTGTCCTTGAAACCACAGCGATCCTCCTGTCTAGAGTGCTGGGATTAAAATTATGGAGTCCCTGTATCTGTGTGTGTGTCTCCTTCCCAGGCCCCAACCCCCCACCTCTGGTCCATACTTTGGTTTCTTAATTTTGAACTTGGCAGGCTTGTGTGAAAGGTAGGTATTCCAGTCATTTAGTGCAGCTGAGAGCTGAGACAGGCGAGAAGCAAGAGGCTTAGGGAGGAGCAGCTGGGATGGGCATTGTTGCAGAACAAAAATCAGGGTGAGGCGTTTATTGAAGTGGTCATATGTCACGAAGAAATAATTCTGAGGCTTTGAGCTGCGTGGTTAAAGTAAGCTGCTCAAGAAGGATACTAAGCTCTCAGGTACTCCCTGACATGTTGATCCTCAAGAAGTTTACCCCCTGGAGCTCTTCATGGTTCCACTGGGTTTGCGAGTCATTGTTCACTGAGAGTTACTCACAGTCCCCTTCCCCTCCCCCTCCCTTTTCCTTCCTTCTAGTGTTTTGAAGAAATAATATTCAAGTTTTTAAAAATCTGAATGTAAAAAGATTTAAAATAGTTGAAGGAGACAAATACCTGAACACTTTTGTGTGTGTGTGTGTGTGTGTGTGTGTGTGTTGAGAGAGAGAGAGAGAGAGATACAATCTTACTGTGTACCTCTGTCTGTCCTAGAACTCACTCTGTAGATCAGGCTGGCCTTGAATTTACACCTGTCTCTGCCTCCCATCTTGAATGCAAAATTTGAGGTTTAGTTTTGTTTTGTTGAAAATTGGTTTTGTTGTCTATGCTACCATCATTTTAAAATGTTAAATTTATATTTTTGATTTTGAGTTCAAGATTGTTTAAAAATGATTTTTAGGTACGTTCAGAGAGTAGACTAATAATAAATATGTGGCAGTAGAAAATGGAAACGTGGCTGGGGTTTGAGATACATAGAAGGTCCAAAGGAGCAAATATGTGGAATGAGGTTAACAGTTGTAATGTACATGAGCACTGTAGTTAATAGCTGTAGTATATACAGGATTGTCTGATAACACAGTTGATTACTGCTGTTGTTGGGAGGGGGTGGTAACTAAATGATGGCTATGTTCACACGTTTCATCACTGGCGAGCCATTTTAGTCCATACATGTGTTTTATATCATGTACCTTAAATGTACATAGTAAAATTTATGTTTTCAAAAAAGTAGGTCAGTAAGATTGCGCAGCAGGTAAAGGCACTTGCTGTGCCAGCCTTATGATCGGGTTTGGTCCCTGGAACCCATGTAAAGGTGGAAGGAGAGAATTGGAGCCACAGAGCTGTTCTCGGACCTCCACATGTAAATGTGTCGTGAATGTGTGTCTTCACTGTCATAAATAAAACAAAGCTTAAAAGGGTAGAGTAAGGAAAAGTATCTGTACTTCTCAGGCTAAGGAAGAACACGCTTCTTATTGTATATTTTTAGATTTCACAGATGCTAGTATTGAAATCAGGTGTTAATCTCCACGGGTTTAGAGAAGAACCCCTTAATGAAAGTATTAAGCAAATCATATGACTAGAAGAAAAGATAATGCCATGTATTCATATAGTAAAGGAAGAGTTTTTGATTGGAGTAAGAACTCAGGGAGATTAAAAAAAATAATTTTTGATTGTTTAGACACTTACTTAAAGAAATTGGAGAATAGAAGCCAAAAATATACCTTGGTCATATTCTCCACAGAGGGTGGGATTCTAAGCCTGCAGTCTTTGAATGTTGTAGCAAGATGCTGTTCAGATACAGTCAACAGTTTGTTCTATTGTTAAGTATTTATTCTTTGTCCAAAAAACTGTAATGCACAACAAACACCCTCCCTGTTAGTTGGGTATGTCAGGGCCTCCTTCCTTTCTTTCTCTCTCTCTCTTTCTTTCTTTCTTTCTTTCTTTCTTTCTTTCTTTTTCTAAACAAAGGGTAGTGCGTTACTTTCAGTTTTAAGAATGCACTTTCATGCGAAGGATAATTATCAAATCAAGTTGTAAACACCATCCAAAGAATAAGTCTTTGAAACACCTTCAGAAATAAAGAAGTATTTTCCTCCCTTTTCCTACTATTCTTAACTTTCTTTTTGGCCTTTGTTGTTAATTTACTAAATACAAAACAGCTGAGGGGAAGGAAATTTTAAATAATTCTTAACTAAAACCACTCCATGACCATTTGTTACTTTGCGTTGGATGTGCTGTTGGAGATGATGTGGAATGGATTGCTAGGTTTTTAGATCATGTTTAAGAAAAATGTAAGGATGAGTACTGACAGCAAAGAAGTGTTTGAATCTTAAACTCAGAAGGAAGTGTAGCATAATCACTAGGCTGTTTTCAGAATGGTCACTTAGTTAGGGCTCTAGAAAAGAATAGGGTGTTTTTTGGAGGGAGCTTTTATGTGAGGGAAATTTCAAGTTGAATAATTGTTAGACTTGATGAAAGTCAGTATCGAATATTGCCAACTGGTCGAAGAGCATCTTCAGCTGCCAAGTGCAAAAGAATGCCATCATTGACTTCTCCAGTCAAGCCCCACTTACCTCCTCCTGTCATGACAGCCAGGACTCGTTCACAAGCTACACTGTGTACAAAACACAAAAGTAAATGAATAAACCATGATTACAGGGGCCTGAGATTTGGGGCTCAATCCTCCAGGATTGAAAGTGCGCCTGACAGTCTGTTCTCTTTGTGCTCGTGTAGTCCTTAGTAGGTGTAGAAAGACTTGTTAAAGCAAAAGAAGAGATATAAACACCTTGAAAGGCACGCTTTTAAAAAGGAAAGAAGTTCTTCCACATGATGGCAAGGTCAGCATTATAGCTGAATCAGGAAGCCTTAGAGGAAGAATTTTTTTCTCAAAATACAATAGATATAATTGTTATTTTAATTATAAAGCAATGTATATTTATTGTAAAGTCCTCTGCCAAGTCACCAAGGCAAAAATTGCCTGCAAGCTCACCACTGTGCACATTTTGATGCACAGTGTGTTTCATTTCCATAGGAATTAATGTGATATTGTTCCAGAAGAACCAAAAGGGATAACTGTGTGCATATGCTTAAAAATTGAAATGATTTTGCAACGTGACACCAAATAAACTCTGGGGAGTTGAAGTTTGGGTGAATAATTAGGAATACAGAGTCTGGAGAGATGGCTGAGCAGTTGGGAGAGTATAGAGTGAGTGCTCTTGTAAAGGACCCAAGTTCTGGTTCCAGTACCCTATGGAGTGGCTCACAGTGCCCGTGACCGCAGCTTCAGAGATCCACCTCCCTCGCTTGGCTCCCTTGGGCACTACAGTCAGGCTCACAAGCCCACACCCAGACAACTAAAGTCTTGGTGCTCCCTCAGTGCTTCTTGTGTTGTAGTTTACAGACCCATTTAAAGAAAAACAATTTATACCCGAGCTACTTCTGGCTCAGGCATTTTGTTAGCATACCATCTGCTAACTCACTCTAGTCAGTGTTGACCATTAGACTGATGTGCAAAGGTGGTTAACTGACACCACTTTGACCTCAGCACAGTGAAGGCTGTGTGGTGCATAGGGAATGATGTTTCTGTGATAGCCAAATAAAAATTCTTAATGTCCTTCTTACAAATAGGAAAGCAAAATACTGGTGCCTGCTTGTTTCCTTCCCCCATGTGAACTACATGCCAGAAACAGGCTGTAGAAGATGGGAATGGTTCTCTAAGAGGTGTGTCCTCAGCACTGATTTTTGGGAAAGCATCTTTCTCTTAGGAAGAAAGCAGCTCCTCATAGCTTTGGCAGTTAGCCCTCATGTGCTGGGAGGTGCGTAGTGAAGGTCTTCTGCGCTTGGTTTTTTAAAGATCTTAAGCGTTACATTTAGTTGATTGGTTTGCTACTTTCTTGAGAAAGAGTTGTATGCATTAAAGACTTAATCAAATTGCATTGTATTTTGTGTGTTTCCTATGCAGGCGTCTGCATTCAGGTGTAGGTATTATGGTTTTCCAAGCCCAGAAAGGGCAGGGTGCTCAGTTGCCTTTATAAAGGCAATTTCTTGGTTGACTGCGATTGAGCGCAGAATTATAATACCGAGAGCTTAATTTATAACAGAAAATGCAGGAGTGCAAACCTGCTAAAGCCCTTCTGCATGTGTAAACAAGGTAAACAATGGCAGATTAGCATGGAATATTGGTTGATGTGAGTAATCTTAAAAATAAATTTCCTTGGCCTCTGCCTGTTATACCTTTTAGCATAAAGAAAACTTGTAGGAATCAGGGCATCATCTTTGAAATACAAAACCAGAGTGGAAAAGCAGAATGATAAGAGACAGCTGCTGCCCGGATTGGCAGTCTATTTATAATCCGAGAGGCTTGTCGCTAGATTGCTGCACTGTGTGCTGTGTGCTGTGCGCCTGCATCAGATAGGAATGATGATTTGCCTGTTTGTGTGCATGCGCACGGGTGTTCCTGCTCCCAGACTTCTAATTTTTCAGCAAAGGATCCCTTTTCCTGCACAGCAGTGGAACATGCCAGCCAGAGCAGATTTGGAGTTGCAAACAGTCAACAGTCCCTCCTCAGGACCTGGGCATTCTTTTCGATGCTGGGCCAGGCATTTAAAGACGCCAGGCCTTCCCTGCACTCTTCACCAGGCCGCCTCTGCCGAGTGAGTCATGTGGGGCAGGATGTCACATTTCAGTACCTTTTGGCTATCTGTGCACATTAGACAATAACCATTGCCAAGCCAACGCTTCTCAGTGTTTTAATTACAGATTTAAATGCCCACAGGTGCTCTGCTCATATGTTAATTCCACTGTTTGACTTTAAAGAATCTTCCTTCCTTCCTTCCTTCCTTTTGTATTTTCTAATTCAGATTATAAAAGGTAATCAGACATTCAATATGAAGACAGTTGACCATGTAAACTTGTTTTGGAGTCAAGCAGAGTAGGAAGAGGTACCTGAAGCCTTTTTATATTTTCAGTCTGAGAGAGAAACAACCTTACTCAGTGCTCTCCCTAAGGTTCATTTTAAAGTGTGTTAGTAGACAAAGCCTTGACACTTGTTCTCACAAGCACCCTGAAGCACTGGAAGAGTTCTCAGTCCCAGCTCCTGTCAGCTCTGTATCCTTTGTGGTGTCTCCTGGTGTCTACGTCATAGATTGTCTACAGCTGAGTGTTTCTCCCAGGCAGTTTCCCCTAAGGCATGTTTTACCTCAAAAAACATACTGTGCTGCTGTGCTGAGGTGTTTCAGAGCATTCTTGTAGAATTTTAATTTTAAAATAACAAAAACTTTAAAGCCAAATATAAGAGAGCGTGGGGTATTCTGGTGTCTGGTGTATCCTTAGCCCAGATCTCTCACATATGAATTGCCACAGACAATGTCCAACAGAAGTTGAAAGGGTTTGCAGTGAACACCAAAGCAGTTGTGGGATGGTTACCAATAGATGCATCACCACAAATCTGTTCACAAAGCAACCTGATTTATCTATTTATTTTGCAGAATAGGCACAAAGGGATCTATTTCTGTAACTTGGAAGTGAGTCCAGAGAAGAGTGGGGTGAGAAGAGTGGCAGGGTAAGCCTGACAGGACAGAGCACAGCTGGTACCTGGAGAGCTGGTGAGGAGCAGCTGGGACTTCCATAAGCCTGAGAGTATGTCAGAATGGGTGTTTGTTGATTTTAGCAGGGTCTTATGGAGCCATGCTGGCCCCTCTAGGATGGCCTTGAGCTCTGGGTTGCTGGGGTACTGGTGTGTACTATCACATCCATCTCAAAATGGATTTTTAAAATATATATGGTGAAAATTTAATTCTGTTAGAATATTGTCAAGGTTCTAGAGAATCACCCCTCAGATTGAAGGAATCTTTTATAGCCAGAACACCAGCTGACTAGGGTTTATTATGACTGTCTCATCAACAGGACACCTCTGCTAACTTAATCCATTGCTGTGGAAGATCCAGACTTGGTTGGTGCTCAAAGGGATATATCCTTCATCAGAAGTCATTTCACTTTTACCTAGAAAGTAACAAAGCCTTCGCTTGACTCTCAGACCTGTCTGTGTAAGGAGGGCACAGGGTTCTTGAATAGAGAAGAAATTCTGTGGTGGTGAGGCATGAGAAGACTGCCATACCCTTTTCTTTTGAGTGTACCATAACCTATTGGAAGAAAAAAGGTTTAAAAATAAAGTTCACAGGGACTGGAGAGGACTCAGTAGTTAAGAATGCTCGGTGTATAATCATGAGGACTAGAGTTTAGATCGCTGCACACACAGAACAAGCTAGGCAACCTGTACAAGCCTGGAACTCCAATTCTGAAAGAGGCACAAACAAGAATTGCAAACTTGCACACTTCCAGCCTAGCCAACAAAATACAAGTCCCCGGCCCCCAAGATTCAGAGAAAGACCCTGTTTTAAAGCAATAGGCAGAGCATGATAGGAGGAAGACATCTGATGCCCTCTCCTGACCTCCGCACGCTTGCACAGATGTACACAGCCACATGTGTATGTATGTATGCATACACTCACACAGACATATACATACAAATATACAAGTTAGTCTTTAGAAATATACCTGTGGACTGGGCAGCGGTGGCGCACACCTTTAATCCCAACACTCTGGAGGCAGAGACAAGCGGATCTCTTTGAGTTCGAGGCCAGCCTGGTCTACAAGAGCTAGTTCCAGGACAGGCTCCAAAGCTACAGAAAATCACTGTCTCAAAAAACTTAAAAAAAAAAAAACCACCCACAGGCTGTTCTGCAGTCAGATCTTATGGAGGCATCTTCTTAGTTGAGGTTCCGTCTTCTCAGACTTTGTTAGTTTGTCTTAAGTTGACATAAAACTGCAGCACAGCTGGGCAGTGGTGGTGCACGCCTTTAATCCTAGCACTTGTGAGGTGGAAGCAGAGGCAGGCAGATCTCTGTGAGTTCAAAGACAGCTTGGTCTCCAGAGCTAGTTCCAGGACAGCCAGGTGTAAGCAGAAACCGGTATCATTAAACAAAATAAAGAAAAACAACAACAAAAACTACCCAGCACAACCTGTATGCATACACATTTAAAAAATAAAAAGTATAACTTACGTGCCTGAGGGAAAATTCTTCCTTTTTCTGTGATCTACCAGTTATGTCTTTTAAAGAAAATTCTTTGTGGGTGGGCAGCATATATTTTCTTTCCCTTTGCGGCTGGTGAGTCAATTTTGTGCTTGGTCAGTTTTGTGCTGAATACCATAGACTACTGGGTTGATGATGAGCAATAGAAATCTACTTGACTTGTGGCTCTGAAAGCTGTGCAATACAAGATCAAGGGGCCACAGCTTATAAGGGGTGGCAGAGAACATCACGTGGATGGGGGCAGGGAATATTAGTCTATTCACCCAAAGTAGAAAGGTCCCCAGCAGACCACAGAAAAGATCCTATCCATTTTGGTCATCCATCAAGGTTACTGGGGCTTCTTACAGAGCCACACCACAAGGAATTCCCTTCTGTCAACTGTTCACCTCTTATGTAGTGACTATTGGAATCTCAGGGAGGTGACATTTCAGGAGGGTTGTCTATTTCTTGAGTTTCTCCTTTCTCTGTGAGGGAATGTTGATGTGCTGTACATCCTGAATGTCTGATTTGGATTATCACAGCTGCTGCACTGCAGTACAGCCACAGTCAGTTCAGCTCAGGTGCACGTGGTTGGATAGCTGCGTGCACGAAGTCACCTCCTAAAGGCCCCACCTCTCAACACTTAAGTTGAAGATCACCTTTACAGGATAACGTTCAAACATAAGAAATAAATCATTGGTAGAACCAAGAACAAGTGAAACAGCATAACAAAATGTTGATCTTGAGGATAGCCCTTTGTGGAGTTATTCATTTGAATAAGGGATAATAGCTTCCTAGACTGTCTGGAAAGAGGGAGTCACTGTGGTAGAAGAAGGAAAAGAGAAATTGAAGAATGTGGTTGGTTTTGAGGTAGTGTCTCACTCTGTAGGCCAACATGGTCCTGAACTCTTGCTCCCGCTGCCTTGACCTCATTAGTGCGGGTGTGTGTGCTCTACCATGCCACAGCAAGCATTGTGTTGGTGGAAGGAATATGTTATTGCTTAAAACAAATGGACAACAACAGAAAGCACTTTTGTAGAAGGAGGGCATTACCAAGAAAATGAAGCAGAAGGGGAGAAAGGGAGCAGAGGAAAACAACTTCTTAGAGTTGAGGTATGAGTAGAAGTAGGAAATGCTAATTTAGTGGGAAGTAACTTTGTACCTAGATTAGACTCTTGTGGTGAGAACAGGAGGAAGACAGTGGCCTGGTGGTCACAAAACTGAGAAACACCTTTGCTTGATGCCATGGGAGGCAGGTGTCCCTTTGAGTCTGGCAGTGTATTCCATGAGAAAAGCATCTTGTGGTTAGAGAGAACCTTTCAGATGTGCTGTTGGGTGTTTCTTGATGTAAGATATTTGCCTTGAGGTTTGGTGAACTCTGCAGTCTCCTTTTTAGAACATGGCTTACATCTCAAGGGATCAGTATTCCGCATGGCACCCTGTCTGAAAAGAGCAGTTTTCTCTCCTAGTGTCCATATGTGGTTTTGGAAATGGATTTTGATACTTCCCAAATGTTAGTCTGTCCCTGACAGTTGCGTAATCCCATCTAATTAATAAGCCCTCTTGTTCAGTACAGAACAGTCCAGCGCGAGGCAGACTCATTGACCATTTAAAGCAGAGGGGCCGACATAACTCTCCGTCAGTTGTCGCCTTCTTTTCCTAGGGACGGCTCAGGCCACGGCATAAGTACATTTACACGGTGGGCTTCACAAAGTCCTGACTCCTTTTCCAGCCCAAAGAATATAAATTTCTTTAACTATTTCATTTTTTATTTTCAATTTTTTCTTTCTCTAAACTATCCACCTGTCATACGAGGCATAAAGCTTCACGCCATATACTGTAATAGAAATCAACTCTGTTTTATTGTGTAATAGAAAAAAATGAAATAGCCATGTGTATGTGAGTAACTTTAGTTCTTTTCATTTGTTTGGCTTTAGAGATGGGGTCTCACTGTGTTGGTCATACAGTCCTCCTGCCTCAGCCTCCTGGGTCCAGTAATTCCAGGTGTCCAGGATCATGCTGTTATTTGTGTCTCTTGTGTCTTACTAAAGAAGATATTTAGGGACCAGCAAGATGGTTTAGCCAGTAGAGCTGCCTGCCTTCAAACTTGATGGTCTGTGTTATATCCCTGGGACCCACATACTGGAAGGAGAGGACCAACTCCTTCAGGATGTCTTTGACTGCTGTATGTAATACCATGGCACATGTGAACCTTCACACACATATAAATGCACAAAATAAATGAACATATTGTTGTCATGCACCTTCCACAGGCAGACTTTTCTCTGTTTTGATGCCTGCCTTTTCTGTTGTCCTCTATTTCCTTACAAAGTGAATTATTCTGCTTTCCTCCAGGAATTCCCAAAATGTGAATTCAAGATAGAGAGATAGACAGGCAGACAGAGATAAAGGGCTTTGTCTTTTGACTGCTCTCTGTGGCATGTTCTGTGATGTCTATGTCTCAGTATGAGCATTGCTTCTCACTCACAGTATTGCGGTAGTGGTGGGTGTATGTGTCATAGTTTAGAATTCAGCGTGTTTTTAAAATGTCTAATGTTCCCCTCCATGTATCTGACATGCCTAAAGAGTTTGTTCACTATGCCTGGTATAGGTTTACCATGTCAGCATTAAGTTCAAATTTGTTCATATTTAAGAAAAATCATAGCTCATAGACTGACGAGAATAGCACTTCATATGTGAGGTCTTCCAGTGGTATTAGAGATGAGGGAAGAGAAAGCACGAAAGAGGGAGCAAGTCATGCCCAAGGCCTGCTTCAGAAGCCAGGACTGTCGTAGACACATGCGCTGACAGATACACAGTGCTGTGCCTGCCGTGGAGTGCTGCCACCACTCCTGCCAGCCCCAGGCCAACAGCTGTCAGAGCATGCTCTCCTGTTCCTTGGTGGCAGTTTTAGTAAAAACTTGGTTTGCTCCAGGACACTAGCAGCAGCTTCTGGGAATTCCAGTGAGATCCCCAAGCACTTCACAGGGTGTTTGCCCTACAGCCCCAGCATGCATAAATGAAGTGCCACGTTGGGAATGCCAGACAGGAACAGAGACACTAGGGGATGACACAGCTGGTGCCACGAAGTCAGATCCAAACCCAGGAACCAGTCAGAATCTTACTAAGTGACAGAGCTGTCCCTTCTCTTGTGGTCAGTAGTGAAGAAGTGAACCCTGATTTGATGACGGTGTCTTTACCTCTCAGTTACTTTAGGTTCCGGACATTCATATCAAGAGACCCTTTTCAAAATGGTGGCCAAAAAGAGAGTTGGAAAGTATAGAATAGTGAAACAAACTTGAGCAAGTATAGTTTGGGGTGGCATTCACTCTGTTTCCTGTGTTAGGTGGTGTTTTCTACAGAGGCTACAGAGCATACAGGTGTGATGTATTTTCCTCCTGTGTAGTGTGGACTTAGTGCTGCGGGGGCTCCTTCAGCCAACAGCCTTTAAGATATCAGCCCACTTTGGGTCTCATGTACTATAAAGGTGGACGAAAAGTGTGTGCAACCCTGTTTGCTGCTGAACTCAGTTCCAGTTCCCAGCACACACAGAGGACTGTGGATCACTCCCCAAATAAATAAACCTTTTCTATACTCCATTTGGGGCTATTGTGGAACTCTCTGATCCGAGTGCTACCAAAGCTTCCACCCAACTGGAGCAGAGGGAAAAATCAAAGGCGTCAGCCAAATCTTATTACAGGATAATTTCCCTGGTAAAAGTGAAATGCAACCTGATTACTGAAGTTAACACAAAAGGTCTTAACAGACACATTTGCAAGTGGCCATGGTTCAGTCCATAGCATCAGCAAGAACAGTTAACTCCATCATGCCAGCACCAGGGCCTGTGTTGGGGCATGACAGAGTATTTTTAACTAAATTCCTCTGGGCCCTATTTTTAATACAATTTGTTTAGACTTTGTGGGCTTGATTCAATCCACAGAAGTTTTTAAAAGGTCTGTGAGTTCAAGTGGCTTCAGAATTTTTTTTTCTTTTTCTTTTTGAGACAGGATTTCTCTGTAGCTTTGGAGTCTGTCCTGGAACTAGCTCTTGTAAGCCAGGTTGGTCTTGAGCTCACAAAGACTCACCTGCCTCTGCCTCCCGAATGCTGGGATTAAAAGCGTGTGCCACCACCTCCCGGCCAGAATTATTTTTTTAAATAGAAGCCAAATTCTTCTAATGCCAGAACTCAGGAGGCAGAAAGGTGAATCTCTGAATTCAGTGCCACTGTCTACAGAACGAGTTCCAGAACAGTCACGGCTACACAGAGAAATCTGTCTCAAAAAAAACAAAAAACAAAAAACAACCGAACGAAAAAAAAATTTTTAAAAAAGGATTAGACTTTCAGTAAAGCTTATATTATTATCCTTCTTTTGTTTATTTATTTTGCCCGTGTTTTGACAAGATGCCTTTGATTATAACTGACTTCTGTGTGGTTTGTGTGTTCTTGCTGCCTTCAGTCTGAGTACCCTGCACCGTGCTGCATTGCTCTGAGATGCTGTTATAGGGACTGGTGACGGGCGTCTGTGACAGCACATCATGGTGTGCGGTGAGCAGTGTCGTTTAGTGAGCGTCACCGTCGGCTCCTACCTAGATTCTGTCTTCATGTAGCATTGCTGTTGTCTTGGTCTTCTTAAATTTATCATTCATGTCAAAATTTTGTTCATATTTGCTAAACTGTCTTTTGCCAAGTCATGTGATACATACTTGTAATTATCCCTTCCAGCCAGGCAGTAGTGGCACACGCCTTTAATACCAGCACTCGGGAGGCAGAGGCAGGCAGATCTCCGTGAGTTCGAGGCCAGCCTGGTCTACAAGAACTAGTTCCAGGACAGGCTCCAAAGCTACAGAGAAACCCTGTCTCAAAAAACTAAAACAAAACAAAACAAAAAAAAGATTAGCCCTTCCATAAAAAGTTGAATCACATAGGTTAGTGGAATTTAAAGGAATTCAAATGGACATATAAATTAAATTATTCACAGACAGCTACGTTAGGATAGCTGTTTCTCTGAACTGACAAGAGATGAGATCCTTAGGTTTTTTTTTCAGTTTTATCAAAATATTGTATTTTTCTCCATAGATTTGCTCTGCTAGCTGTATGTACCAAAGATTAAATTTGTACAGCAGAGAAGAGGCACTGAGAGGGGAGATGGGACCCAGCTGTCAGGATGCTCTGGAGTGGTCCATTTTGGTGCTTTTATAGGGAAGTATGGGAAGCATGGGAATGTCCACAGATAGCGGGAGGGAGGGGGAGAATCTAATAAAACAGCACCTTTCTCTGTATGTGCCAATTGAGATCATAAAGGTAGGACACTTTGGAAAGATAACAACATATACTGTGGGCATCTGGTGGCATTTTCCTTCTGTTCAATACTACATTAAGTCATTTTCCACTATTGTTGTAGTTTACCTGACATAAACAAATTCAGAGGGAAATCGTTGATTTAAGCTCAGAGTTCCAGAGATTTCAGCCCATAGTCCTTGGACCATCTGATCCCAAGCCCATGGTGAGGCAAAAACCCACGGTGCCAGGACCCTGTTGCAGAGAGTCATCTCATGGTGTGCAGGAAGCAGTGAGGGAGGGAGGACCAGGTATAACCTTTAAAGATTCCACGTTGACCACCTTCCATTCACAAAGCTGTGCCTGCGGTCGCTTAAATCCGCTCCCCAGACAGCACCCCCGGCTAAGGACTGAGCCCATGGATGAGTTGCATCCAAGAGCAGATAGTTTTTTCAGTTGAACCTGGGTTTATTTGTAAGACATAGGTGAGTTGTATTTTTTAATGTCAATCTGTATGTTTATCATAGTTTTCAGGGATAAAGCTATGTCTTTTGAAGCAAAATTGAAGTATACTAAATAATAAAAGTTCAAGATTTATTAAGATAATATATTTATACTTCAATGCAGTGGGGGAGAGGGAGGGAGACACACAGAGAGACAGAAAGACAGAGGAAGACATACAGATGACCTAAGAAAAAGGCAGTAAGAAGTGTGTCTTCTGGCTTCTCAAGAAGAAGCCACTACTCTTTGCTTTTGGGCTTGCATAATCTTTATTAATTTTGTAGCAGCTATGGAAACATTATCATGAGCAAGGATAGCCCTTTTCTCGGTTTTGTTTGATGAGCAAATCTAGATGTTCTGTGAATCTAGTAGAGAGAGAAATCAATGTGATAGGAAAGCTCTGAGTGAGAAATGTTTCGTCTGGGTCTTCAAGAATAGATAGTGTTTAAGTCCTGGATTTTATCCCAAAGTCCCAAGCCCACATCCCACAGAGTTACTTTTACATCCACGCTTATGGCAGTGCTCTTCACAATAGCTGTAGTCAGTCTGGGCGTCCAACCACAGAGAAGTGGGTACAACATGCGGTGTGTATACACCACAGAATTTCCATCCATAAAGAAGAACCAAATTATGGTGTTTGTAGGAGAATGGAGCAATAACAGATAATTGTATTAAGTGACTTAAATTGTCACAGAAGCACAGCTATCGCCCACTGTGGTTCCTAGGCTCGCTGTATACAGAGTCATATATACGGCATTAAAGTTGAAGTGAAACTTTCTAGGGGAACAGAGGGACTGGTGAATGTCAGCATTCATTATCCACTAATATGAAAACCTAAAATGTAAATCATAGGGGCCAGCAAGGTAGCTTAGTGGATAAAGGTGTGCTACTAAGCTATGTTTGCTCCCCAGAATACACACCGTAGAAGGAGGTTGTCTTCTGACCTACACACACCTTTAATTTCAGCACTTGGGAGGCAGAGGTAGGCAGATCTCTAAATTCTGTGGTCTACATAATGAGTTCTGGGACAGCCAGGGTTATGTAGAGAGGCACTGGCTGCTTTTCCAGAAATCTTGAGTTCAGTTCCCAGCAACCACATGGTGGCTCACAACCATCTGTAATGAGATCTGGCCCCCTCATCTGGCCTGCGGGCATACATGGAGGCAGAATGCTGCATACATAATAAATAAATAAATAAATAAATAAATAAATAAATCTTTAAAAAAACAAAACAAGCTAGTTATTAAAAAAAGAAGAAAAGGAGGGGGAGCATCTAGAGATATGAATTGAACTGAAAAACACTTGCTGCTTTTGCAAAGGACCCAAGCTGGGTTCTCAGCATCTACATAATGACCCACAATTGTTTGTAACTCTAGTTCCAGGAGATCTGATGCCCTCTTCTGGCCTCTGAGGGTACCACACACAGACTTGGAATGCATGTATATATTTATACATAAGAATAAAAATAAATCTTTTTAAAAAGACTGTGTAAGGTTTAGATGGGAGAGGTGTTTAGTGGTAGATAAGGAATGCTTTAAACAAAGGTCAAGGTCAGGGATGAACATTTTATATTCTCTGTGTAACAGATAGTTCAAAGTGACTGAAGGAGCATACATTTGGGGAGGTGAGGTAGTTGTGAGGGCCTTAAACATCTTACCCGTGAGTTTAGGCTTTGTTTTGTTACTAAGGAGATTCTGGGAAATCTTAAGCAGAAAAATGACATGGTGAAGTCTTTTTCAAAAGGATTGTTCTGTCAGCAAAGCATCTGTCTGCCCTTCATGTAGAGATGCCAGTTAGGGACCTAGAAGCCATCTCGTGTAAAGCCTGAGTTGTGGTGGGTCAGGAGTGCAAGGCAGTAGGAGGACTCAGATGTATCTGAGTGAGGGGTGAGGAGGTGACATGCCTGTGATTTTTCAGCTTCAGTCTCAGGAGTGTTGTTAAGATTAGGAATTTTAAGAGGTCCTGAGAAGGCCAAATTGGGGGAGTTGGCGGGGCATTACAGTAGAAATGTGAGGGTAGATTCAGGAGAGGCCAAGGTCGGAGGTACACACGGGTTCTGCAAAGCTCTTGGCCCTGTACTGCCCTTTCTGTATTTCCTCCTCTCTGAAATGGAAACCCCCAAATCCAAAACATCCCATAATCTGAAATTTGAGGAGCAATGTGGCACATAAAGGGCTTTAGATGTTAGAGTTTTTAGATTAGAGACATTCATCACATATTCTAAAATGCCAAAGCTCGGCATGAGAAATATCTCAGAGAGCAAGCATTTTAGATAAAGGATTCTCAACTTGTATATCCATTTAAGAAGTCTGTAGGGAGCTGGCAGTGGTACTGCATGCCTTTAATCCCAGCATTAGGGAGACAGCCTGGTCTACATAGTGAGTTCCAGGACAGCTAGGGCTACAGAGAGGAACCCTGACTCAAAGCATCAAAATAATGAAGTGGGTAGGGACTGCAGAGGTGGCTCAGCAGTTAAGGACGCTTATTCTTCTTGCAGAGGACCCAGATTTCAGTTCCCAGCATCCGTGAGGCAGCTTACAACTTCTCATCAGAAGGGGGATCTGATGCCCCCTTCTGACCTCTGTAGATAGGAATATGATATAATTAGACAAAATCTGATGCGCATAAAATAAAAATTAAAAAAGAAGTCAGTGAACTAAATAAAGTTAAATAATTGTCTAAGCCATCCAGTCATGAGGGCCAGAATCTTATCCAAGTTATGTCCTCTTCCATAGTCCATGATGAAAATAACTGTAGACTTGGAATTTAATATAGTTACACTAGGAGTAAGTAGATGGAATGGGGCAGGGAACGTGAGAACAGAAACTTAAAAAGTATCTGATTCAAACAGTTCCAAGGGAAATTGAGAAAGGAACACATAAGGGTAGAAAGGAAGGTGAGATGGAGGAGCCTGTGGCTGAGGAAAGAACTCTTTCTATCAGTGATAAATGACTCAGGTGGGGACTGTCCGTCAAAAAGAAGGCATGTGAGGGAAAGCACAGTAGTTTACCTTGGGTACCACTTGGACAAGAAGCAGGGAAACTGTGAGTCAGTGATGGAGTGGAAGACCTCGAGTGGGCAGTTTGTTTCTGCTTCTTGTACATAGTATTCTAAAGTTATTGTAACTAATTTGTAAGAAGCTCTTCTTGTTCCCTTTTGTTTTGGTATTTGCATATGCAATTTCAAAGTTAAATAAAGTAAGGCAAGATTTAAGAGGGGTTGCTTGTAGTTAGTAAATAAAAACTGCTCCTAAGATAGGGGTGTGGCTTGATCATAGAGTACTAGCTCAGAGTGGTGAAGGCACTGTGCTCCATTCTAAAGCTATCTCTGCCTTTACTCTGCAGGGGTCTAGGACAGTCCTCAGCCAAATTTCATGAGGAAAGGATCTGATTGGTACCAAGTGAGAATTGTCTTGAAATCATAAAATTTTGGAGCCAGAAGATATCTTAGAAATTGCTATTTTTATTTCAACAATTGAGCTGTTGAAGTCTTTTAAACATCCTACCATTCAGCAGACTAAAAGCTGGAGTTCCCATTAGAAAAGCTCACTCTTGTCCTCCAGGAGCCCACATGCTAGAATAGTGGTTCCCAGCCGATTTGGGACTAGCAACCCCTTCACATGGGTCGCCTTGTAGCAAAATTTTAGTTAGGAAGTAGCCATAAAAATAATTTTATGGTTGGGGTCACCACAGCATGAGGAACTGTATATTAAAGGGTCACAGCGTTAGGAAGGTTGAAAACCCCTGCTCTAGAGGGAAGATCAAAGCTTTGATTCTTTTCAGAAAGTTAGTGATAAAAAGTATGACTCTGCATTCTTTGGGAGATTCCAGAGAGAATGCGAACACTTTATGCAGGGGAACTGTGAGCCAGGTCACCCTGGGTGGAGGAGTCACAGATACAGCACCCACTCTTGCTGCTTTCATCACTCTGCGCCCAGCACTTCTGCCCTAGCAGATCTAGCCCTAACCCCTTCCAAGAAGTGGGGGCAGAAGTGGGCAGAAGAGGGGCAAGAAACTGTGGGCCTGCCTTTATTTTATATCTTCTCGCTGTCTGACTTCTGGGCCAAGGCACTCAATTTAGAAGCCTGCTATATTTCCAAAGCTAAGAAAAGTAGAGTTTGTGTTGTGATTGTTGTTGGCTTGTACTAATATGAGTTATCAGGAGATGACAGTCTCCCAAATACACTCAGGTTTGTCCATACCAATATTCCCAACACGGTAAGTCAGAAGAGTGTGGGCATTAAAAGTAGGAAACAAAGATTTGTGTCCTGGTTCTGCCATTTACCCAAGTCACTAATCTATGTGAGCTTCACTTTACTCTTCTGCAAAGTAAATCTCTGCACAGGAGTCTTATAAGGCATAAGTAATGCAGTGTATCAAAGAAATGCTCTGTACACTGTAATGTCAGTTGTATTTATAGAATGCTGACATTTGAAAAATAGTTGTATGTCTTAGACTAACGCTACACCTGTTCCCAGGTGACTTAATCATTGAATTATTAAAACTTCCATTATTAATTCTTAGAAATGCTCGAGAGACTTTATGCGTATGAGACAGGAGAGAACGTTAGTTTTTGTCTTTGAATGATCTTCAGTTAATTCTCAAACTAGGATATTTCTCCACTCGTTCTCTCTCTCCCTCCCTCCCTCTGGCTGTCCTGGAACTCGTTCACATCGCTGGGATTAAAGGCGTGCGTGGACCACTGTGCCCAGCCACACTCTGCTAAGTGACTCTGCAAGTGTTTCTTAGACTTCTCAAAAGTTTTTGATTGTGGCCTAGAAGCAGGAATAATCTTTGTCTAAAAGTAGGATAAATTAGGATTTTCATTTAATAATTTTTAAAAAATACTGTAAAGTGACCAATAACATGTCCACTTCTTAAAAATTAATTTTTACTTTATTTTTTGAGAATTTCATACATGCATATAGTGTATTATGATGCTGTTCGCCCCTACTTCCCCTAAACTCTTAACTCACTCCCCTCCCACCTACATCTTCTCTTTATTTCTTACATCCCCTCCAGTTAGAGTTGTTCATGTGCACAAGAGCATAGGACGACCCAAAGGACCATGAGTGTCCTAGAAGAGGCTATGTCCCTGAAGAGAATGGGCATGCTCACAACGGCCCGTCAACTGCCAGTAACTCTCACCTAGGGTTGGGGTCTTATGAACCCCTACTCCATCCAGAGTTGGGAGTAAGACATGTACTCCAAGAGGAGTATCAATAACAAAAGCTTAAACATGGGAATCAGTGTGCTGTGTAACGAGCAGGGAAGGAGTTGGGGGGGGGTGTCTCAGTTGGTACAGTACTTGCCTAGCAGCTTGAAGTTCTGGGTTTAATCTCCAACAGCACATAAACTACGTTTGGTGGTGCACTGTGTATTCCCAGCGCAGGGAGGTGAGGACAGGAAGAGCAAAAGTTCAAGGTCATACTCTGCTACACAACAAAGTCGAGGGCAGCCTGGACTACATAAGACCCTATCTGAAAATAAAATTAAACATAAATACATACATAAATAAAAGTTTCTTTTTAAGATGAGAAATAAACCAGGGAAGAGACTGGTCTGATTGTAGGTTCTAGGTAAGTAAGGGTGACAAGTATAATAGGTTGAAAATAGCATTCTACACTTGAGAATTTGCTTACATCTAATTGCTTTGTTCAATGGATTTACCTATATGGGTATATAAACATCCTTTTTCGGTTTTTTTTTTTCAAATAAATAAGCTATTCTGGACAGTTTTATGTCAACTTGACACAAGCTAAAATTGTCTGAGAGGAGGGAACCTCAGTTGAGAAAATGCCTCCATAAGATTGGGCTATATGAAAGCCTGTAGGGCATTTTCTTAATTGGTGATTAATGGGGAAGGGTCCATCCCACCGTGGGTATTTCCTTTCTGGATTGATGGTCCTGGGTTCTGTAAGAAAAAAAGTTTGAGTATGCCATGGGGAACAAAACAGTAAGTAGCACCGCTGCCCCCCACTGGCCATAGCGTCTGCATCAGCTCCTCACTCAAGCTTCTGACCTTTTCCTCCCCGAATTCCTGTGCTCATGGTATTTTATCACAGCAATAGAAAACCTAGCTAAGACATGAGCTCAAAGAGGTGTGGCTTGTCCATAGAACTAGCATTAGGTTTACACGTGTCTGTCTGTCTGTCTGTCTGTCGTGGCCCATGTGTGAGCCGGCTTTCCTGAGCAGCGTTGGGTTTGCACTCCAGGCTCAGCCCGTCTCACCGCATCCTGCTGCTTCTCCTCCTTCTCTAGTCAGCCCAGCCACTGCAGCACAGACTTTCCTAGTGTCCTACCATTGACAGTTTCCTGTGAGACAGATCTGGGCCAGGTGTGATATATGCCACATGTGTTTTGACCCCTCTGGGACAACAAGAAGGGAATTCTTAGGAAGTTTAGCTAATCTTAGAATCCAGTCTACTACTTGGTCCACAGTGGCCTGAATAGGTCCACAATAGAGAATTTACATTTTCTTTAATAAAGATACCTACACATAGAAAATTTCAGTTAAAGATCCCACAAATATTGCAAAGTTTTATTGGATTACTATCTGAACATTCTGTGTTGTTCACACACACACACACACACACACACACACACACACACACACACACACACACACGCTGTATAAGAAGATACTAAAACATTTAAAGTTTGCCTTCCCCGAAAGGCACTGGGACTGAAATTCACTGGCAGAGCACTTGATTCCCCAGCTGCACCACGGAAACAGAACAACACCAGCAGAGACAGAAAATGGATTGGGCTCTGGTTACTTTCTGCACATCATTCCATGTTAATTTTCTACCTGCCAGTCAGTGGATAGGAAAACAATGAATAGGTCTTACTCAAAGCTCCTCTTACCTCAGGCATGGTAAGCCCAAGAAATAGAAAGAGAAAAAGTACAAGCCAGTATGCTATTAGGAACACAAGTAACGTAAGGGAGATTCTTGTGATACATCCTTTGGGTATTCTTAGCAAAATGGCAGGCTTGAAAATGATAAAATAAATCCAATTCATTGAAATGTTAAAGAATGTGTACATTGTTATGTAAAGGATACATATCTCTCTCATCAATTTTTGCCTTAAATCAGTGGAACTGATTAAATTAAAAACCTTGGTAGATCTGATATTCATGTTAGCAGCATATTCTTGATACGCTTAAAGTAGGATTCTGATAAGACATACCTCCTGTAAAGAGCCACCAGTTAGTGGTACTTGGGCTAAAGACCATGGGGCCCTTCCTCCCTTAAAACCCCAATACTACTCTGTGTGTTTTTGGGCATGTAATATGTATACACTGACCTCCTAGTTTGGTAGATGGAATACTCCCATTGTGTTAGGAGTAAGAAAGGTCAGTATGTCTAGAGAGGTGGCTCAGTGACTAAGAGCACGTACTGCTTGTACAGAAGACTGGAGTTAAGTTCCTAGCACCCATGTTGTTAGATGGCTCCCAGCTCCAGGGAAATCGGATGCATCTGGTCTCGACAGGCACCTGCACTCATGTGTATATACCCCCACAAAGACACATACACTTAATTAAAATAATAAAAGCTTTTAAAAAAGAAGAAACATCATCATTTTGTTTAGGTACTGTTATTTTTTTCCACCATAGGGAATCATCTGTGTGATGCCAAAGTACCCATGGATTAAAAAATATCTGGCATAGACAAGACACATAATCAATAAATATTTGGTTTTTGTTATTGGTATTGTAACACTTTCATTTACTGTTGTTTTGATTTTTGAAATATTCTGTACTCAAAATGTACATATTGGAGGTGTGCATTGATTTCTACTCTGTACATTTGAAAATGAGGATAGAATGCTGCTTCATTATGCATGGAACTGCTTGTTTTAAAATATTTTATATCATCTTTTAATGCAGGAATGTTTGACACATTAGTGTCGTTCTTTGATTAATACAAGTGAGTTGATTGAAATCAGATATTTGACCACATGAAGAGATGGAATAGGTTCAGCTGAAATTTCAGTGTCCCCACTAGATGGCGTTAACTCATTAAATGAAATCTTCGTCCTGCCGCCCAGGCAGACCTAGATCTAGATTCTGAGTATCTGGAAGGTGAGTGGCGGTGGTGTGTGGGTGAGGTCTGTTGAGTGGCGTGTAGCTTTCATGGATGTTTGGTGTTATTTATTCAAACTAAAATGCTCCAGTAAACTACAGTATTTTGTTAGGTACATATTAAGGCTGACTTTGATTTAGGCTTTTCTCTAATTGTATACCCTGCATAAACTTGCTGTTTTTCTTAGTTTGTTGCCATATTATCATAATTATTTCTTGGGTTTCTGGGAATGTTAGAAAGCCAATGAAACCAGGAAGCAGACGTAAAGCAAGCAAGCTGTGTCAGAATTAATTTTAAGTAATAAGAAAGAAAAGCAAACATTCCAGTTCTCTTACTGAACCAAAGGCTGATGTCATCTACAGGGACATTCCACTTAGAGAAACCCATTTTCGGTTTGAAGTTATGCTTTCATACTTTTTTTGTAGGTTATGTCTGTAGGTTCTAAATAACTAAGCCATTTTTGTGTTTGTTTTTTGCTGTTTTTATGAGTTCTAAAGTTGAAGTTTTTAATGATAGTTTATTTCTTAAATTATAATATAATTGCATTATTTTCCCCTTCCCTTTCCTCCTTCAAACCCCTCCCATGAGTTTCCTTGCTGTCAAATTCATAACTTTTTTCTTTAATTGTTGTTACACATATAGAATGCTTTCCATGTGCAAAAAAGTTGCCATATTTCATTAGAAGTGGTTTTTTTTCCCTTGATGATCAGACCCACACATCAAGAAAAAATTGTTTTAGAGTTGTCAAGATGCTTGTTTTGAGCAATGGAGATGTAGCTGTGCTGCAGAGATGACTATTTTAGTCACTGCTCGTGAGGAGTGCTTGATGCTGTTGGCTTCCTTCATATCTGTATGCTATTTCAGTGAGAGGTAGTTCAGATTTCTTACTAAAAAGATCGATAATCAGTTCATTTGCTCACATATAATTAAAATCTGAGAAGAATCGGGCTTTTGCCAATAGAGTCAAAATAACTGGATTTTTAAGTGTAAATAGGAAAGTCTGCATTCTGTTAATCAGAATGTCTCATGAGGGTTTGCTTTTATATACCCTTGGATGAGAAAACCAACAGTTGCTTCTTGTCAACCATTAGTTTATGCACAGAAGGAATATTGTGAAATATAGACCTATGTCTGATCACACCAGTGCACACTAAAATGCTTATGGGTCTCTGTGTTAATGGTATGCCATTCATTAAAACTGAACTGACTGAGGGGCAAGAGTACAGGAGGAGTTAGGAGAAGACATGATGATGAATATGATAAAAAATGTGGTTTATGTATGAAATCCTCAAAGAATTAAAGATTATACTAAAAGTTGAGCTGAATAATCTCAGTTTCCGTAAAGAAGTCTGCACAGGAGAACTGGTGTTTTAGGGGACTGCACTCCAGTTCACCCCGTGGGCTTGTTTGCATTTTGTAGGCAGTAGGTGGAGGAAAGAATGTGGATAAATATTGGATGCCTATAGGTGTATGTATGTATGAATGGGAGAGTAGGAGGGAAGGAAAGGGTGTGTTCTCAGAACGTAGTCGCTGTTTTACAAGCAGGTCTTAGAGGAAATAGTTTAATGGGGAGAGCTACCCAGTCTTGGTGGGATCTTGTATGCATCCATACGTGGCAAACTGTAAGACTGTAGCAAAGTAAATGCTTTTTCCTTTAAAAAAGTTAAATGTAGCCCAGGTGTTCTTCATAGGCTATATAATCAAGGTTAACCTTTAACTTTGATCCTCCCGCCTCCACTTCTGAGTGCTGGGGTCCAGGTGTGTACCCAGTTGGTGATGTTCTGGGGGTTGTACCCGGAACTTACGTATCATAGCCAAGCATTTTGCCAACTGAGCTACAAAAGCAATGTTTGTGCACTGTGCAAACCAGCATTAAAGGAAAGGGAATTTGTGTGGGATGAATCAAATGAGCAAGCACAGTTCTCCAAACCCACTGAAGAGAAGCGCATTTGATATTCTCTTATTAGCCAGATTGTTTAAGAAATGTCAACACTGGACTAGCCAAATGGCTCGGCCAGTAAAGGTTCTTGACACTAAAACTGATGACCTAAGTTTGAGTCCCAGGACGTCGATGATAAGGAGAAAAATCAGCCCCCTCGAGTTGTCCCCTGGCCTCTGTTCACACGGTGTGCTCCATTTGCGTGTGTGTGTGTGTGTGTGTGTGTGTGTGTGTGTGTGTGTGCGCGCGTGCGTGCGCGCATGCACTTGTATGTGCACACACACATAAATGTAATAAAAAAATTTTTAAAGAAATCACATAAGTACCAGGCAGTGGTAATGTCTGCCTTTAATTTCAGCACTTGGGAGGCAGAGACAGGTGGATCTCTGTGAGTTTGAGGCCAGCCTGGTCTGCAAAAGCTAGTTCTAGGATAAGTTCCAAAGTTGCAGAGAAACCCTGTCTCAACACGCCCCCCACCAAAAAAAAAGAAAGAAAAAAGAAGTAACATACATAATCTTAGAACAATAACTTCCTTCTGTCTCCCTCCAGTGTCTCATTTCTTACCTATTAAAAGTAAGATGTTTTCCTTTGGTAAAATGCATAAATGTGTTTCCGGGTCCAAGATAATCTAAAATCGTTCACCTTATTATAGAGAAACACCATCTATCAGGTCACACCATTTCTTAGAAAACTGTTGTAGTCAAATGTGGTGGTGCACACCTGTAATCCCTGTCCTTGGGAGGCTGAGGCAAGAAGATTGTGAGTTCCAGGCTAGCCTAGGCTACTTCGCAAGGCCCTGCCATTCATAAGTGAATGACCAGAGAGAATTGTGCCTATAAAGTTCTTCAGTGTTTAGTTTTTATGAAAGAGTAAAGATGGATAATCTTACCAGTATGTGTAATTGAATTAAAAATATTTTTTAATTAAAACATTAAAAAAACATATGGGCCACAATGTGTCATTTCAGTACACCTGTACCTTGTGTGATATTCAAATTAAGGCAACATAGCTATCTCCCAAAAGAAACATTTTTCATTTCTTTGTGACAAGAATAAAGTCCTTTCTTCTAGTTTTTGTGGCATTCTCTCACCTGAAATGTAACAGCTGATCTCACTTCTCCAGTGCTGGTGTCCACCGTTCAGAATCGCCCACCTTTCACAACCCAGCTACCTTCCCTTTACATAAACCAGACCAAAAAATGAGGGAAAATATTTATTAATTGATTTATCTTTTTAATTTTTTTTTTTTACTGTATGACTCCACTTTAAAAAACAGCTGTAGTTTTGAAGCAAAGATTCTGAAATTATCACTTTTCTAAAAATACTACTTGAGGCTGAAACCACCAAAGCATTTTTGTTCTGGAAATGGTACATGTTTTCATAAAGATGTGTTCCTAAATGGAAACAGCACCAAGACTCCAAAATAGGGAACCTTTCCAAAACAAGCTGTACTTGACTGGGTGAAGAATATTAGGTTGCAGCACTCAGAAAGGAAATCTTGGTATAGGAAACAATTGATGAAGGGCGAATGTCTGCATAGTCTGGCGAAGCTCTCCAGTGTCCTCTCCTGAGCTGTGTGCTCTGTTATGCACTGGGCCTTACTCAGCCCTCCATTTTGCTACTGTTGAACATAACTTATTGTTCTTACTGTTGGTCTCCTCTCATCCTGGTGAGACTCCCAGCCTTTTCCCACTCTGCCCTTTGTGAGGTGACATTGTCGCACTGGGTCCTGGGCTAGGTCTGTGATACTTTACAAGTCAAGGCCGTTTTTTTTTTTGTTTGTTTGTTTTTTTGTTTTTTTTCAGGTTCTTCAAAACAGGGTTTCTCTGTAGCTTTGGAGCCTGTCCAGGAACTAGCTCTGTAGGCCAGGCTGGCTTCGAACTCACAGAGATCCACCTGCCTCTACCTCCCGAGCGCTGGGATTTAAGGCATGTGCCGCCACCACCCTGCGGTCATTGGTATTTTTAAACTATCAATTTATTATTTCTGTCACTGTTAGTTCTCTGGATATTGACTTTATCAACTTTTTGATTTTATAAAGGTATTATTTTAGAAGCCATGGGAGAGCAGCTGTCATCCCGGTCTCATTGTAGAAACTAACACTAGTGGTGGCCTTGTGACGACTGCGAGTCCTATGTGGTTCAAACAAAAGTGTATTTTCTTTAGCCCAAGCTCTTTCCTCTGAATAGTATGCAGAACTTCCTTGGCTCTCTGTTTAAACAAAACCTTTCCAATACAGGTTCTTCTTTCAAAATAACAAATACCTTTGCTTTACAAAATGTTTTGTTGAAGAAATTATTCTAATACTGCATAACCTCAGAATGCTTCTAAACAATTCTAAATAGACTCATGCCATTTGGAGAAAAGTCATAGAAACAAACTGAGTTGCAAGTTGAAAAGAGTTTGAAGTCTGAGTACACAATCTTAGTTACATCTCTGAAGCAAACCCTCTCTGTGCAGTCACTTAGCTTAGCCTGTCCATCAAGCTACAGAGCAATAGTGTCAGTCTCCTTAATATTTAAACATTAGGTGCCTCATTGTTATTAAATAGCAATTTTGAGTTTTACAAAGGGACTTGAGTAAGTATATAAATCAGGAGCTCTGGCCTATGTATGTATGAGCGTGTGAGCGTGTGTGTGTCTGCACTCATGTGTGCATGTCCCCTGTGCTGTATCCGTTTGCATGTTTGCGCACTTAGAGCATTTGGGGAGAACACGTTCTCTTAAAATTTTGTAAAGATATGCATCTCTCCTTTGCCCCAATGGTAAACGCTGTCATTAAATCAATACTTATGCTAACTTTGACTACGAAACATTTCCCAGCTCAAGTGGTAAGTTTACATGGTGTTTGTTTCTTATTTAAGATGTTTTTCACAAACCATGTGTTCATTGGGGGGAAACTCAAATCACAATTAATAAATGGAAAGTGATAACGATAAATTACTGGTGAGGAATAGTAATAAGTAAATTTCACAAAATATAGCTAAGTTACAGATTAGTTTCTTTCTGGAGCATTGGCATCTCAGTGTTTTGAGCTGTGAAGGCCCACGTCACTCAGAGGAGCTGAGCTCTGTGTTAGCCAGCGCCGTGTGCCAGGTTGTAACGATTCAAATCACTAATGAAATCCCTGTTATTTGGGAGGGATTGAAACAAAAAAGAACCAATATTAAGTGAGGTAGTAATTTTCCAGTAGTCAAATTTTAATGAAAGCATTTACTCATGTAAACTGGAGTTTTATTTTTATATATTAGTTTTGCTGTCTTATTTGTTTATACCAAAAATAGTTACTCTGTATATTTTCTTGTGAAATCCTTCAGAACCACTTCTAGAAATGGCATCATTTTGCCATAAGTATTTTGTTTTCTCCCCATCTAGTTTTTATGAAGTAGTACTAACTCTGCCTTAATTTGATTTGGCATCCCTGCAATTGAACATTTGTAAGTATCTTGTATTATGGCCCATCTGGGTTGTCATAGAAACCAAAGACCTCCATCCTCTTCCCTCTAGTTAAAAATGGAATGCAAACAGGGCTTCAAAGTGACGTTCTGCTAGTACGAGTGACAGCCCTCTGAAACCCTGTGAAGAGCAGCAAGGTTGCTTATTGGTTTTATTCTCCCATGGCCTATCATTCCAGTTAATTCTGATGCATGCAGCTTTCCTCTGGAAATATCTGTGAGATAATAATGGAATTTTTAAAATATAAGCATCAGAAAGAGGAAAAATGTAGTTAATTTCTATCCCACCTTGCTAAAGAAATGCAAAATTGACAGTGTTTTGTCCTTCCTGGGTTGTCTGGTCTGTTGACACTACAGCCGTGTGCACGCGGCAGTGTTTTGTCCTTCCTGGGTTGTCTGGTCTGTTGACACTACAGCCGTGTGCACGCGGCAGTGTTTTGTCCTTCCTGGGTTGTCTGGTCTGTTGACACTACAGCCGTGTGCACGCGGCAGTGTTTTGTCCTTCCTGGGTTGTCTGGTCTGTTGACACTACAGCCGTGTGCACGCGGCAGTGTTTTGTCCTTCCTGGGTTGTCTGTCTGTTGACAGTACAGCCGTGTGCACGCGGCAGTGTTTTGTCCTTCCTGGGTTGTCTGTCTGTTGACACTACAGCCGTGTGCACGCGGCAGTGTTTTGTCCTTCCTGGGTTGTCTGTCTGTTGACACTACAGCCGTGTGCACGCGGCAGTGTTTTGTCCTTCCTGGGTTGTCTGGTCTGTTGACACTACAGCCGTGTGCACGCGGCAGTGTTTTGTCCTTCCTGGGTTGTCTGGTCTGTTGACACTACAGCCGTGTGCACGCGGCAGTGTTTTGTCCTTCCTGGGTTGTCTGGTCTGTTGACACTACAGCCGTGTGCACGCGGCAGTGTTTTGTCCTTCCTGGGTTGTCTGTCTGTTGACACTACAGCCGTGTGCACGCGGCAGTGTTTTGTCCTTCCTGGGTTGTCTGTCTGTTGACACTACAGCCGTGTGCACGCGGCAGTGTTTTGTCCTTCCTGGGTTGTCTGTCTGTTGACACTACAGCCGTGTGCACGCGGCAGTGTTTTGTCCTTCCTGGGTTGTCTGTCTGTTGACACTACAGCCGTGTGCACGCGGCAGTGTTTTGTCCTTCCTGGGTTGTCTGTCTGTTGACAGTACAGCCGTGTGCACACGGCAGTGTTTTGTCCTTCCTGGGTTGTCTGTCTGTTGACACTACAGCCGTGTGCACGCGGCAGTGTTTTGTCCTTCTTGGGTTGTCTGTCTGTTGACACTACAGCCGTGTGCACGCGGCAGATGCATAGCAGTTGTTGCAGCTTCAGTTTCCATTGTTGTCCCATCAGTGCGGTTGTGGTTTTCTCTCATACACAGCAATAATTTATTACACTAGAAATTTATTAATATGCCAATATATCTTTTTTTTTCTTCTCCAGAGACAAGATTTATATAGGCAGGGTGGCCTAAAACTCACCGCTTGCCACATTGCCTGGATCCTGACGACCGTCTCTAATGGCCTCACTCCATTAGCCATAAAACCCTTGACTGTGCCTGCTTAGTTTTCAACCCGCATTGCCTTTAGCTTCTTTTTCAGAACCATTCATAGCTCTAGGTTTTTTTTTTCCTTAAATGTTTTATATTTATGCTTCCAAAGCAGCTATGCTAATTAAGTATCGTATATTTTTGCAGTAGTGTTTGTAAAATATGTATTTATTATTGATATTTGTTAAGTTTTTGGTATGGTATTAAATTTGAAGTGTCAAATTCTCATTTTTTTCTTTCTATTTTTAAATTTTATTATTTTTTTTTTTAGGACTTTATTTCTCTGTTTAGCCCTGGCTGTTCTGGAACTCACTCTGTAAACCAGGCTGGTCTCAAACTAAGAACCACCTGCCGTTGACTCCCAAATGCTGGGATTAAAAGTGTACAACATCATAGCCTGGCTAAATTCTCATTTTAACATAGTTTTTTTGGGAGGATGTGGGGATTGGTATTGAGACAGGGTTTCTCTGTATTGCCTTGCTGTCTTGGAACTTGCTCTATAGAATAGGCTGACCTTGAACTCATAGCCGTCCACCTGCCTCTGCCTCCTAAGTGCTATGATCAAAGGCGTGCGCCACCACTGTCTGGCTTAACGTAGTTTTAAATATAGAAAATGGCACAAATAGTGATCTGTGATGTGAAGTAAGTGGTGGAGATCTGAGGACTAAGTGTACATCTCAACAGAAATGCTCATAAAGGGTGGATTTGAGCTGTCATTGATTGGTGGAGCCTGGGAAGCTTGGGTCAGTTTTAAATCTCTGCTGTTTTTGAAAATAATGTTGTAAAACCTTCAAGTGGCACCTGCAGTTGGACTCTGCCTAGGCCTTGGTAACTGCACTTAATTCCATATCTCAACTAATAGCAGCAACTCAGTGAGTATTAGGAATATTACCTCATGTTAGTGAGAGACCCTGAGTCCCCTTTGGCACCAGGAAAGAGCAGGATCTAGCGGCTGCCATCAGTGGAGATAAGAGGACATGTTTCTGTTGTCTTTACAGTATGCTGCCTTCACTTACTATTTTACTGGTGTTTTTTGTTTTGTTTGCAAATGTGAAGCAGTTGAGAGAGGGTTAAATCACCTCGGCTTTCTAACCAGGTAAAAATTAGAATCTCTTAGACCATTATTTCCATTTATCAATGTCTGTTTAATAAGTCTAGAAATGTTGCTAGTTGTTCAGCAAACGTCACCTTGCCACCACCCTTGCAGAGGACTGTGACCCTGAATACCGTGTAGGGCAGGCCTTTCTGTTCACACTGCATGACTCACTCCTGAGAGAAAGGCAAAGTGCTGTGAACACTGAGACTTGAAGAGCTTGAAAAGAATAATGTGATGAACTTCTTACTTACTGACACGCAGAAATCTCTGGAAGGTATCAATCTTCACGTCCCAGTACTTTGTTATTGCCAGATAAGGAAGATGTGGCCCTTTCAAATTTGTTCTTTTTTCCGCACATCATCAGTATAGACTCCTGAGTAAACTATATTTTAGTCTTCTGCAGATAGATTTCTAGATTTCCCTTCTCAAATAAGCTTCATTTTTATACAGAGCAGAGTCCAGGGAAGTTCTTCCATTCCTCGCGGATGTGCATAAATGGCTGATCCATAGAACGTTGTGCTCACCCACTATTGCAAGAACTTACCTTTCCCTAAAGTAGAAATTTTCAATTAGTGTTGATAGCCTGTATTTAACGTTTTTATCAAGAACAAATTTCTTTGGATTTAGTATTGCTTAAAACGTGTACTCCCCCATGTTTGACCTTGTCTTTTGTTTGAGACCCCACTTTCTCTGTTTCCTTTTCTGCATACCTAGAATATGCCAACGACTTTGCTGTTAACATTATAAAGAGTACAGTAGTTTTACTACATGAGCATTGTGTGTCCCCTGAAGCGAACAGAATCTTCTTAAAGAACAGGCACATATGCTTCTTTTTAATACTGCATACCAGTAGGGATATTTACTGAATATTGCCCCATCCTTGTTTTGCCCATCAGCCTATTCATAGCTCTAACATCTTTCAAAATTAAGACAAGAGGGTGATTAGCGAAGCACATGCAAAGCAACAAGCAAATGAATAGTTGTGGGTGATTCACAGGATGTTCTAAGAGCCTTTCCTGAATTGCATTAAACGTGTGGGGTAATACCACAGATAGAAACCCACAGAAGACTGCATGGTTTGTATTTGCAGTTCATACTCTTGTCCTCTGAGATTCAGCAATCTTTTCATCCTCCCTCCGATGTGCATGTATATTCCTGGGTAGCAGGCTGATTGCTGCTGATGGTGCTAAAACGTTTTGATAAGAGCAGAACTGTACTGCCTTCTTCCTCGTGAGCCCAGGGCTGAGATGACCTGTTTGCACATGGGCCTGTGGTGTATCATTTTTTTCTGTACAGGAGCAATAGAATAAGGTCTGACTCTAGGTGGTTGAAGTGTCAGTTTTAGATTCCAATAAGAGGACCTATTGCCGGTGAGGGAGGTTGAAATTGCAGAATGAGTTTGCAGCATGAGGCAGGTCTGCCCAGCAGCGGGTTGATTTGCACTGTGCAACAAGCAGCACACATTAACAGATGGCCAACGATGAGTCAAAGCTACAGGTACACTGGCTTTTGCCTGATTCTTAACATGATTCTAGAGAGTAGAATTTTATCCTGCCAGTCTGAAAGCTAAAACCAAGCATATAATGAAAGGAATTCTGTTGACTGAGAAGTGGAAAGCATGCGCTGTTAGCAGCAGAGAAGCCTGACTCACTGTCTGGACACTGAGAAGCTCACATCTGCAGGAACTGCTTCTTACAGACTTGAGCTGGCTTTATCTTTTGGCATGTGCACATTCAACATAATTCTGCTGTGAACACACCAACATGTAACACAGTAAGAAAGAAGTAAAATAATGTCTCCAATACTTCAAAAAATAACCTTTGTTGTAAGCATTTTAGAAATATACCACAAGGTAAGTTTGTAATGGTTTAAACAAGTATTCATAGAGAAGCCAGAAGAAGAATGTGGTAGATTTCACCTCTCTTCAGCAGATGAGGGTTTCTGCAGAACATCTTTCTGCCAAACACTTTTAAAAGTACTTAAGCGCCCGGGCGTTGGGAGTTCACACCTTTAATCCCAGCACTCAGGAGACAGAGGCAGGAGGATCTTTGTGAGGTCGAGGCCAACTTGGACTACACAGAGAAACCCTGTCTTGAAAAAACTGGAAAACAAACAAACAAACAAAAAATACAACTTAAAAAACAAAAAGTACTTAAGCATCTCACTAATTTTCAAAACCAAGATTTTGTGAAAGTTGTATATACTTGTAATCCCAGTACTTCAGAGACTGAGATATGGGGGGTTGCTGAGAAGTTGAGGCCAGCATGCGCTCCATGGTGAGTTCCAGACCACTCTGGACTACAGAGAAGAATCCTGGCTTTGCAGATGCCTGGAGAGTGAACTGATGTGCTGCTTGGACTCCAGCCCTTCCATTTGCTCACCATCAGGTTGTGTCAGATCTTATGTTTGTGTCTCCTGTACACAAGTGTCCCAAGAGGCAGAGCTAATAGTGAGCAGCATTGTTGGGATGATTATTGATATTCCTTAAGTCTCTGTAGTTAGGGTTGCAGAGAGGCAAGTAAGTGGAAAACTTACTCTGAAATGCTATGAGAGCCACAAAGCCATTGGTTGAAGAGGTGCAAATATAACTACCTTTTGTTTCCCAAATAATTAGGATCCTATTCAAGATCCTAGGCAAGCACCTACTTTCTAAACTGGCTTTCATTTTATGTTCTCAAGCATGCATACCTAACCTTTGCTGAAGATGGAAAGGCACCAGCCTACCTCTATGCATATGGGAAGGAGTGCTCTGGGCACTGCATCAAAAACCCTAGGAGAATGTGTTAATAATGGATTTTCTTCTCTCACTCCCCAGAAGGAAATCATTTATGTGGCCATTGTCAAGAAGGATGCAAATGAACTTTTTTTTTCAGTGAGTCACTGAGCAGTACATAAAGAGAAATAGCTTAACAACTAAATGCCAGCTCTTTACCACGTGCCGCTTGTAGACCCAATGTGATTTAATTCTATGTAGGTCACCTTGGAATGGTGTCACCTTATAAGCTTTAGTGTATCTGATACTATGCTCTGTGTCTCCTACCACTGTTAAAGCCTAAAATAGTAAATAAATAACACCAAAGTGATTGTTTTAATACTGTGAAGATTATCAGAAGATCTTCAGATCACATTTATTTAAGTTGGCTCCTGTCATTCTAGTTTTCTGGTTTTGGTTTGTCTTTGCCTCCAGCTGAATATGTGAGCCAGTGAAAGAACTGCACACAGCTTCTGCTTAAGTCTGCAGCATTGAAGTGTTCCTTTTGTGGCTGTGTTGTTCTTGCAGACTCGGTAGAACCTTATCAAATGCAGCCAGTTGGTGCTGCTGGTGTGAAGGCACAGGAGAGCTTTCGTGTGTAAGGTTGATGGGTGTAATTATAAAGAAAAATGACTGCTCACCTACTCTATCTCCCTCTACCTGCACCACAAGTGACAAGTGCTCTGATCTTTTGTAAACCCTGGAGCAGAGGCTTAACCATCTAAAATTATGACAGTATAACTGTCACACAAACAAGCATCTTGTGAGGTATGGGTGTGCACCCCATGTAGGAGTGACGCCTTCCTGCCGCAGGAGCCTTGGTTAGGAGAGGGGCACCTTCAGCCACAAGGGAAGCTCTTGTTAAACATTGTACTTTTGTGTCACTTCTTCATTTCCACTCAATTTGTTCCATTTTCTTTTCCTAAGGGAGCTTTCTCCCCTTTCTGATTAGCGGCAGAGCTGCTAGCCTGCACCTGAGTGGGTCTGTCTCACTGCCTCACTGTTAGACAGCAGATAGCCCTGCCCTGTCCTCCAGGCAGTCTGTCTTACCTGCCCCGCGAGGAAGGGAGTGAGCACATAGCTTTGAATTCCACTAGCAGGCTGCACTGTTATCCCCCAGCCCTAGATTCTTTTTAAGGGGCATTGAGATAATCCTGTCTTGTCACTCTGAGCGTCATGGGCTGATGTAGGGAGCTCAGGTAGCATCTTCATGTAATCCTGAGATTATGTGCATGTCTTTGAGTTTAAGACAGAAGTAGATTCTAATGTCTTCTAGTTGAAAATATCATGGGACATATTTTTAATAGGGAAAATGTAATGAGATGGGTCAAGAATGGAGAAAGAACAGGAGATGTTCAAGGGTTTGATGAGTTGAACAGATCTGTGTTACTAGCGTCACACTACCAGGCCATGTTGTAAAATTGCCCTGCTACTAGAACATCTAAAGGATGAACTAAGCAGTGCTGGGCTGCTGGGTTGATTGAGTGCTTTTGCAGGCTCAGCATAAAATTGAAATAAGGCGTTGCAGAATGATGCAACTACAACCCCCCCCCCCCCCCGACATCTTACAAAGCCTGAGACAGCACTCTTGGTGAGGCCGTGCTGCCTACAGAGGTAAGTAAATCCAGCACCACATACATTAGGCCTGTGGAGGCTGAGCAGAAGTGAAGGCTGTGGCACTCTGGCACTCCTGCTGACTGAGCTCTGGGCTTGTGTGTTTGCTGGGGAAGGGGCAACAGACCCTTAGGAGCAGTTCTGAAAGTCAGGGAGGGTTAAAAACTTCTTTGTGTGGTTTGTAGTATTATACTCTAGCCAGTTTGCATATTGGTTTTGATCATCCACACTCTGTTTTGAAAGAAAGAGAGAGAGAGAGAGAGAGAGAGAGAGAGAGAGAGAGATGGTTTTTATAGCAGTAATATAAATCTGTTAGTAATTTTATTTTATTTTGGTTTTTCAAAACAGAATTTCTCTATGTAACAGTCCTGGCTTTTCTGAACTCACTGTGTAGACCAGGCTGGCCTTGAACTCACAGAGAACTGCCTACTTCTGCCCATAGGGTGCTGGGATTAAAGATAGGACTGCCTATCTGTAATTAAAAATTTTAATCCAAGGTCAGACTCGGTGGTACACCTTTAAGCCCAGCATGGGGAAGCTGAGGCAGATAGTTCTTATGAGTTCAAGTCCAATCCAGTCTACATAGTGAGTTCCAGGACAACCAGGGCTCTGCAGAGAGCTCCTGTCTCAGAAAAGAACAACCAAACAAATTTATGTACAGTTTCACGCTAGTGACTGATAAGTAAAGTTTCCTGTGATTTACTTCTTTAAAAATCCACGGGAGGGCTGGAGAGATGGCTCAGAGGTTAAGAGCGTTGCCTGCTCTTCCAAAGGTCCTGAGTTCAATTCCCAGCAACCACATGGTGGCTCACAACCATCTGTAATGGGGTCTGGTGCCCTCTTCTGGCCTGCAGGCATATACACAGACAGAACATAATAAATAAATAAATATTAAAAAAAAAATCCACGGGAGCCCAGTGTTTCCCTGTCCTAATATTGCCAGTGTCTGTTCTGTTTATTAACCTGAAGTCATTGTTCCAGCATGGAAGCTTTTTTTTGCTCGAGGCTGGAAAGTTAGCAACAGACTCTTCAGGATTTTCGTTATGTGCATTAGATGGGGAGCCATATCACTCTTGTTGGGTTAGCTCCAGTGTGTGCTCCTGCTCAACTCCTAGTGGAAATGTCTCAAGTGACGGAAGTACAGAATTCTTTTTAGCATTTTAGAACAAGTTATCCAGCCCTGTCCAGTTTCTTTGAGAACTTCCCAGCCCTTCTAAATACTGAGAACTATTTGTTGTATGTGTATGTGTGTATATGTATGTACGTGTGTGTGTGTGTGTGTGTATTTATGTATGTATATACTTACACACTAATTTTACCTTGTTATGACCAAAAATATTTGGTGAAATTAACTTAGGGGTGAAAGGGTTTATTTAGCTGAAAGTTTTAGGGTGAACAGCCCATAGTGGCTGGGAAGACAGTGTGGAACTCCTGCCTAGAGGCAGAAGCTCCTCACATGGTGGACCAGTGGGCAGAGAACATAGTTTCCTGAGTGACTATTAACTTTCAGAAACTTGCCCCTAGTGGGACTGGGTCAGTAGCTTAGCTGGTTAAATGCTTCTTGTGCAAGCATGAGGACCTGAGTTTGTATCCTCAGCACATACGTAAATCCAGTGTGGTAGCACATGCCTGTAATCTCATTGCTGGGGAGATAGGGACAGGAGGATCCCTGGAGCTTGCTAGCCTGATCGTCTAGTTCAGTCTGTGAGCTCCTGGTTTAGTGAGAGACCCTGATCAAAAATATGGTGAATGATCCAGCAAGATAGGTCACTGCAAACTAGATTTTTGAGGCAGGGATTCCATATTTTATGTAATCCCCCTCCTTTTTTTAAACTGTCAGATAGCTGTGACTTGATTGGCATCAGCACCGTGTACTTCTGTTTCCTCGCTGAAATCAGTTATGTTACTTCAATTCACCCCACAATTTCAAGAGTCGTGTTTGATGTTCGCAAGTAGAAAGTAATGCATAAACACATGGGTACTTAGTGCTAAAGATGACATCATTAGGGGATTTTTTTTAAATGTTTCTTTCAAAATGCAGGGTTCTTGCCAGGCATAGTGGTACACCTTTAATACCAGCAATAGGAAGGCAGAAATAGGGCAGATTTCTATGAGTTCCATGGCATCTTGGTCTAAATAGGTAGTTCCAGGACAGCTAGGGCTTTGTAGTGAGACAGGTCTCAACAAAAGCAACATACAAAAACCCAAAGACAAAAATATCCAAGTACTACGAGGGAAGAATTATCAGTGCTTAAAGTTACTTGTAAATGTTGTGATTGGACTCTTGAATTTAGTAGTGTATCTGCTTACTGTGATAACGTAGGTAGCTTCAGCAAAAGTCTTCATTTCTCAGACCTCTAGGGTCTGAGACAGCTGCTTTCTCCAGCCCTAGAGACAATGCTGTATAATAGTAGAGAACTGGATTCCAGGTGTTCCTTGTGCTGGTTTCACATACTGAGAGGTTACGTTTCTGTAAGGTGTCTGAGGCTGCTTTGGTAGGGAGGCATCATTTTGGATCATGTTACTATTACTCTTTCATTACCACCTTTGTGTTTTTATGTAGTTATCCTTTTCCTTATGTTCTGGCTTGTCTTGTGGTCTTATTGCTGTTGGCAGCTTGATTCTTAGGTTTGTAGTCTTTGTTAAAATCACACTCAAGTCCCTTTCACTATAGCAAAACTGTGGTTACCCAGAAGGCCATTTGATTTTCTGGTTATCTAAGACCCTTTGACTCACCTCTTGTGGAAGGTTTTCTGTGTGATGATGAGGTCTTCTGTTACTACCATGATAACTACTGTCTTCAGGTTAGGACTTGATGGCCCCTGGATTTTACCTAATAGCAAAGACACTCTGACTCACAGTGTTGAAAGCAGTTATTTTCTTAGTGTCTTTGGTCCTGTTGTTCTCTGTTGCCTAATAACTGGCTGACTTCATTTCTGCTCATTGCCATTCTGGTAACAGGTAGTCGTCAGTAACTGTAAGCAGAATGCAGTGGTTAGTTTGCACGCAGGGTGAGTGGCTTGGAACTCTCAGTGAAACTGTACCTCGGTAACTTAGATTTGCATGGTATATCCAGGCTATTGAATGTGAGGGTTAGTTGTCTGTGCCCAGAGCTATAGAGGAAGAGGGAATACCCCAGGAAATATGATTACCACAGAGGCTCTGCATTTTAGCAGAGACGCAAGAGCTAAGGCTGAGTGGGCAAATGACTGCGGCACCTGTCACAGGTCTTCTTTAGTGACAGAATTTAGGCCAGAATTCTTCGTTTCTCCTGAAGCAGAGTGCAGGGAAAATGTAAAGTTTATGTATTTAAATCAATGAGAGTTTATTCCTGCATTGTTACTACTGATTTAAGATTTCTAGTATTATAGATTTAAAACAAAAGAAGTGGCCGTTCTCTCACTTCAGGTTTCTTCTGTTTCTGATGTAGAAAACTGAGACTGAACACAAGAGCAGTGCAGTCCCCTTGTGTCACATGTCCCAGAAAATGGAATCGCTGGAAGTTAGGTACCCATCTCCACAGCAGCCTACGCACATGATAGACATGTGCCTTCTGAGTTGTTCTATGTGGGGTCTTGACAGAAAGCACATTTGTAACATTGTTTACTTTTCTCTTTAAGTGATTGTGACGAGTACAAAAATATCAATTCAGCTACCCAAGCCCAGAAGGCTTGACAAGATGCTGCTGACTCAGTAGCTTTAGACTCTTTTTGAAAAAAGTATGCTTCTAGTCTTATCATAGATGATGAAAATATGTTTTGAAGCACTAGGACTATCATGTTCAGGATGGTAAAAGTTTCAGTGTTTGTGAATTTTAAGTTACTTTTGTTTAAATATCAAGAAAGTGATCAATTTCGCCAGAGTCTATTTTCTGTAAGATGTGTAATGCCTGGCATGGTACACATTTAATACTGATCTCTTTTTTTCTCAAGAGAAACTTTAGAATTGAAGTTTGTTGAAAGGTGGTGTCACCTTGGGGAATGTCTCATCTCTGACTTGATAGATGTGTTCTGCATAAACTTGGTCATCTCATCTATTTACCTCTGCTTGCATCTAATTCTGTCTAGTGTTTCTGTGAAGGAAGAATTTCTTACATTATCTCAAGTGATTCCCAGGAATAGGCGATATATTTCATCTTACTAGTAATCCTTAAAATGGCAGGAGGGTTGCTTTTGTTCCCCTTCTAGTTTAAGATCATTGCTGTGCTTTGTTTTGTTTTGTTTTTTGAGTGTCTCTAGTTAACCCTGGTTGTCCTGGAATTTGCTGTGTAGACTAGGGAAGGCTCAAACTCAAGGGTCTATTGTCCTCTACCTGGCAAGTGCTGGGATTAACTATTTGTGCCACCATACCCAGCGATCATCGCTGTATTTAAATTGTATTTTTGTCTTCAGTTGTCAGGACAGCTACTGTGTAATGATCTCAAGTCCTATTTCTTTTGTGAGGAAATGGGTAGCAGCTTTGGGCAGAGGAATGAGACACTTTCAGCAGTGTATGAGACAACGCTGACGTTAACAGTGCAGTTCTGCCCTGTAGGTTGTGGGATATAGCTATGGAGTTTGGAGTGCTGAGCTGGTGGTGCGTGCGGCAGTGAACAGCTAGTCGCAGAGAGACGAGCCTCTTGCGGAGCTGAAGCTTTAATTTACAAACTGACGGCTTCCGTGTCATCGCTCACTGTAGGACAAACACAGTGAGTGGCTACTTTCTCATGTAGCAAAAAGCTAAATTTTGCAGATTGTGAATAATTTTTATTAATTATGGTTTTCTGCTATCATCATTACTGTGTCTGAGATCACTTCATGTTTAAATTCAACATTATTTTATATTCTAACTTATGTTCTAACTTATGAACCTCCATAGAGCTACAGAGTATCTTGGGTCAGATTTCAATACGAAGATACATTTCAGGTTGTGTTTGGTTTCTGAGATAAAAAGGCAATAAATAACATTCACTCTCTTGATACCGTATTTTTTTGTTTATAATTTAAAATGATAACAACAATCAAAAAAAATCTTGCCTGTGGGTAAAGATGTTTACCGTCAGTCCTGAAGATCTGAGTCCCACCCCCTGGATCCACATGGTGGATGAGAGATTGTGCTCCTCCACATTGTCCTCTGGCCTGGCCTGTGCGTGTGCACTGCTGTGGTAGGAAAGTGAATGGCCACATAGGCGCTTATATTTGAGTGTTTAGTGTCCATTTGGCAGACTATTTGGGAAGGACTAAGAGGTGTAGCCATGTTGGAGTAGGTGTGGCCCTATTTGAGGAGGTGTGTCACTGGAGGTGGGCTGTGAGGTTTCCAAAACCCATGTCAGTCCCCGTCAGTCCCCTCTCTCCTCCTCTTCTTCTCTCTTCATCCATCTCGGCAATAAGATGTCAGCTCTCAGCTACTGCTCCAGCACCAGGCCTGCCTGCCTGCCACAGCGCTCCTGACCGTGATGGTTATGGACTGACTGACCCTCTGAAACTGTAAGCAAGCTCCCAATTAAATGCCTTCCCTTATAAGTTGCCTTGGTTATAGTGTCTCTTCACAGCAGTAGAACAATAGCTAAGATATGCGCATGTTCTAAATGTCCCCCAACAATGCATGTGAAATAAGTAAAGCATAATAATTTTTTTTAAAAAGCTAGCCACTTAGAACTAACATTAAAACAGTTGGTGGTACCCACCTTTAACACCTGCAGAGGCAGGTGGTCTCTGTGAATTTGAAGCCAACCTTGTCTAAATAGTTAATTCCAGGTCAGCCGGAGTTACATATCTCCTTCCCAGCCACTGACTATCAGAAACTCATTGAAGTGAATGGTGAATACAAGTTTCATAGGTTCTATGAGAAGCGCATAGCCGCAGAAGTAGCTGCTGATGCTCTGTGCAAGACTAGAAGGGTTATGTGGTATAAATCAGTGGTGGGAATGACTAACAAGATTTCTCCTGAAGCAAGGTGTCCACACCTACATGGCAGAATGTGCTCACTATTGAATAAGGGGCATTCTTGTTATAGACCAAGAAGAGCTGAAGAGAGGACATGCAAGTTTCTTCATGGATGTCAGTCTAAGTGTTCTCAACTTGGTTAAAGGATAGGAAGATATTCCTGGACTGACAGTGCTTGTTGGTTTGTGCCCAAAAGAGCTGCAGGATCTGAAAGCTTTTCAGTCCCTAAAAGAAGGCAATGAACACCAGTATGTTGTCAAAAAACCCCTAAACCAAGAAGGTCAGAAGCCTCCTGTTACTCCACGTGTCAAAAACAAGGAGGAGGCTGCAGAATATACCAAACTTTTGGCCAAGAGAATGAAGGAAACCAAAGAAAAACACCAGGAACAGATTGCCAAGGGATGTAGGCTGTCCCCGCTGAGAGCTTCTACTTCTAAGTCTGAGTCCAATCAAAAATAAGTCTTTAAGAGTAACAAATAAATTATCAAGACCTTTAATAAAACCATTTAATTTGATGTTAAAAAAATCTTCTGATTGGAAGATAATTGACATTTGAAATAAAAGTAGCATTTAATTGTTGACTTGAGTTGAAATTTTACATCCTCAAAATGTATTATTATTAGTTCTGGCCCTTTTTCTCACACTTCCCTAAGCACTGTCCACTATCAATATGTTGAAGCCTTAACATTTTTTTGAAGCCAAGAGGGACAGTACAGTATAGCTTGGGATTTACAGAGAAGATGTAAACTCAAGGAGACTGGCTTCTGACTCTTGCCTCTCTTGTCTTTTATTATAAATGTGGCAACTACTATTCCTAGCATGCAGTGTTCCTTTATAATCTCTGTGTTACCACTATTTGTCCCAGGCATGCTTGTCTTTACTCTTTATGATAGTGGGGATTGAACTCGGGCCTGGAATATACAACAGAAATGCTCTGTCATCACACTGGAACTCAGCTTCTATGCTTTGTAGTGGGCTCTGCAGCTCTTTCCACATCCTTTCCTGCAGTCCCCAGGCTCCTAGGACCTCTTGCTATAAGTACAGTTCCATTGTGGCAATATTATTAGTGTTTCATTGACGTACAAATACCACATTTGGGAAGAAGCTGGGGTTGTGCTTACCTGTTCGAGTGTGAGTGGACTAAATAAGAAAATTTATTTTTAAAATAAAACTAGTTTTTTTTTGTCATTAAAATAAACTGCTTTTCCAATAGGCTAACCCTTTGGAGATAGAGTGTTGATCTTATTGACATGGATAAAGCTCCAATCTGTAGAGATAAAATGTAAAATGCATAGTGCAAATGTGTGCATGCATGATGGAGTGTGTTAAAACAGAATCTCGCTCTAGTGCCCAGGCTGACGTTGCATTCATGGCAGCCTTCCTGCTTCAGCTTTCTGGACTTAGAGGCATGAGCCACTGCGCCTGTCTGAAGTGTGTGTTCTGAAAGAATAAACTCCAAAGCCTTTATTGACTAGCCACTGCCTGTGTGTTCTCTGCCATCTGATAAACATCCATATAGACAGATATTGGGAAAAGCTTTGGTAGTGTGAACTCCCCTCTCCTTACTTCATTTCTGTCAGACTATACCAATTCCTTGATGCCTTGCAGAAACTGATTGTCTAATTCTTACTAAAACTCATCTCAGGGAAATGAATAAAATGCAGATATTTTAGCAAAATATATTTTATAGCCACAGCTACCAGTATTCCTCTTCCTCCTCTCTGCTGGAATTCTCTCCTGTACTCCCCTGGGAACATTCTCTCCAATAGTGTCAGCTTTTGCTTATTGTATTAAGTGGGGGAGTTTACTGTGAGCTTACTGCTTTCTTCCCATATTTTTGCTCATAAAATGATATTTGTGTTTCTGTTCACAAAACGATTGAATCCCACTTAATTCTGTTTCTTTAAGCAACACATACCTGTAATGTGACGGCCGGCTTGTTGGGGTTTCTGTCCCTCCCAGTACCCCAACAGCCGGCAAGCAACAAAGAAAGTCACACACAGGACTCCATAAGGTTATAAACTGATTGGTCCATTAGGTCAAGTTACTTGTTAGTTCTTATGACTTATCTTAACCCATTATTCTGATCTATGTTAGCCATACAGCTCCGTGCCTTTTTCAGCTGGGCAGGTTACATGCTGCCTCTTCAGTGGTCTGCACAGGAATGGCAGAGGAAGTTTCCGCTTCCCAGAATTCTCCTGTTCTCATTGCATCACCTCTACTTCCTGTCTGGTTTTCCTGCCTATACTTCCTGCCTGGCCAATCAGCGTTTTATTAAAATATGATTGACAGAATACAGACAATTCTCCCACACCACATACCTTTGCTCAGAATTGTAGTTTCCTCATTAATGTCAATAACACGTGCAGTTTTGTTTCATGTTGAAACAGGGTCTGTGCTTATTCTAGGTTGGCCTAGAGTCGCCCTGTCTCCACCTCCTGAGTGCTGGCTAGGATGACAGGCTGTGCCACCATTCCTGGAGGATAACTCTATGACACGTTCTGAAGACTGTCGTGTCTGTTTGCTGCATCCTCAGTATTAATGAATATGGTTCATTATAAATGCGATAGTTGAATTTCAGTTGAGCATCAGAGCACCCCCTCCATCCCGGAGACACTCACTCCCTCAGTGACATTTGATAAATTCTGATACCAACAAATACAGAGTTTTCCAGGTTAGTTTCTCTATTCACATAAAGTTTAATACTCTGGTTTCATTTTGAGTAGTGGATGAGTTTGAAGACCAGGACATATGCTCATTGTATCTTAGGCGTGAAGATGAATGGAACTGGTCCTTCATATTTTAGTTTCAAAACTTCCCTGTCAGCCTCTTGTTTAAAGGTAAAGGTCACATTTTCAGACCAGACGTTAGTTCTTGGAGAGAAAGGGTGAATGTTTAAGGCTTTACTTTAAAAGATTTAAGGCATTACTTTAAAAGAGTTTTGAGGGCTGGAGAGATGGCTCAATGGTTAAGAGCGCTGCTTGCTCTTCCAAAGGTCCTGAGTTCAATTCCCAGCAACCACATGGTGGCTCACAGCCATCTGTAATGAGATCTAGTGCCCTCTTCTGACCTGTAGGCACACATGCAGAATAATACTGTATACATAATAAATAAATAAATCTTTAAAAAAAGATTTTTGAGTGGGCGAGCCTTTCTCATAATTGATTCAGAATGGATGATGTTGCACTGAGCACAAGCTAGGTGAGTGACTCTGTGTAAAAGCAGTGATTTGAAGCCAGCATCCAGCTGTGAAGAAAAGGGTCTAGTGCTTAAGTTTTTTTCTGAGAGACGCGCCCTCCAATCTGTGCTCAGGTGTGATGGAAACGAGGGCGGAGTCAAATGGGGATGATGGGCTGGCCCTCCCGTTCTCCATGCCCTTCTGTGTTCATGGCCAGGGAACGTGGGACAGCTGCTTGAGATAACAGGAATTCAAACGTATATTCTGTTTATTGTATTTGTACAATTCTGAATTTTTCTTTTGAACCCATCTTGCTGTCATGTGAACATGTCGGTAGTATCTCTGAATGTCATAGTATTGATCACTGAGGCCCTGTGAACTCTTCTGCCTGAACAAGCCCAAATGAAACTATATGAAGAGTCAAGGAGGTGAGGAGCTAGTCATAGACTAGGTTTATGGAGCACTTGTCAGGACTGAGGGCAGGACCAGCCCTTCCACACAGGCTGTTGTTTATAGAAAACATACTGAGAGAAGTTGTTTACTTTCTCCGTCCCTTCTACCATCATTCGTCCTAAGTTTTCTTTTTCATTTCCTTCAGGTATCACTTTTTAAAACAACAACAGCAACCCTTCTAAAGCTGAGTACAGTGGCACAGGCCCTTAGTCCCAGCACTCATGAGCCAGAGGCAGGCAGATCTCTGTGAGTCAGAGGCTAACCTAGTCTACATAGTAGGTTCCAGGATAGCCAACACTATATAGAGAGACCCTTTCTCTAAAATTAACTAATTAATAATACTGATAATAATCCTTAAAAACCTTTTAAAACTTTTTGATAATGTCAAATGGCCAGTTTGTGATATTTAATCTTTTCTGAGAACTTCAGGATAATGAACTGAGATAATTAGCCACATTCAAAGATCTCACTCATATGTGAACACCATTGAAAATCTGTTTATACTACTGTTACCTCCAACAATGGCTGACAAACAAAACCCCATAATTTCTTTGTTCAAAACATGATGGTGAAAGTGTAGGCTTATCTCCTGGGTGGTGAAAGGGTGTCCTTTTTATGGGGCATTGGGAATACTACCTGATCACACTTGATAAGGATTTCTCATATACTATTGTGTCTTCTCTCACTTTTTCCCAGATTTTGTGCTAGCCCACGACCAGAGCCCTCTGAGCTGCTTTTGTGTTTACCTGAGTATTGAGACTGTGGGTCTTAGAAAATCTGCTCTCAGACATGCAGTGCTGCCTCAGGGCACCTGTGCCCAAGGAGTGCCTCTGCAACAGCTCTCAGCTTTCCGCCCCTGGGCTTGCTTCTGACTGCACTCACGCATTTAAGTGACAGGAAGCAACATTCTCAAAAGCTTGAGCTTTCAAAAATTTCAGACAGACACAGCCACGTGCCTATGGTATTGCAGTTGGTGAGTACAGCAGGGACAGGGGCCGAACTGTTCTGCTCTGGGCAGTGCTTTGAAATACCAGAGCTGTCTTCTAAAGAAAACTTTACCCAGTTCATGTGATCCAAACTGTCCAACCCACAGGCTTTTTCCTTCCTTCTAAGGACTGGCACAACTTTACGAGTGTTTGGATGTAGGTGTCCCTCCTCGCCAGCAGGTTCTGGATAGGAGCAGCTATGGGCACAGTGTGGCTCACTGGGCTCCCGCTCTGCCTCTGGTTCTGGCTGGCCATCACCCTGCTCTAGCCATCTGACCGAAGAGTATTCTAGCCTGTATCTCTTTAGTTCTGGCCTCCGCTTTTCCATGCTGCTGCACACAACACTAACAGCAGGTCCTGGACGTGGTGTCTTCACTGTGGTTCACTTCAGTAGAGCCTTCTGTGCCTGGTGCACCACTTAGTTTCCTGTGCTCTTTCCCTCTGATAAGTGTCACTCTTTAATTTTCCTCCTTTTTTTTTTTTTAAAAGTTTTAGGAGTTCTTTCTCTGGTGATGCATGCTATTTGGTGATAAGGAAGACTGAAAGCAACTCTAATAATTATTTGATTTTAAAACACTAAGTGTTCAAACAGGCACCCAGTGTTACCGTCTCTGTGCGATACTCACAATTACCTGCAGGACCCTCTCCCGTAAACCGTAGAACTTCCATCGCAGTGCCTTTTATGCTCAAGAAATATAGTTTGAAGACTTAAAACATTATTTTTATAAGCATTTGATAGTTTATTAAATTTTTTACTCTGCTTGTGTCTTCTCCAAAAACCTTGAACTGCATTAAAAAAAATTTTTTTAACCAAAAAGGCCATGCTAGTATGGGGTGTAATGTATAGTTGGTTTTCTCCCCAAAATTGGCCTTTATGTGATATTTTCATTGTCTGAAAAGAACCAATAACAATATTTAAAAACTTTTCAAGAATGTATTTAGTATTGACTTGAATGTTTTAAAATACATGTCGTCGTGAATATTTTACTATTCCAGCATGCTAAGTGAGGTAGCTTTCAGGTTCGGGTTCTTTAGAGACTATTAGTGGCAAAGTCAGTTAGAGCCACATTAGTAATTTGCAAATTAACCTGCTGTTCTTGATTCCATTAGCCCTTTATTTACAGCTTCCCTTTGAGGGCAGGGGGTGTAGTTCTGTTGGTAGACTGACTGGCATACATGAGCCCTTGGGTTCAGCCCCCCTGCATTGCATGTACTATGTGTGGTGGTGACACATAATATTTCCAAAACTCTAAAGACATCAGTTCAAGTTCATCCTTGACTACGCAGTGAGTTTGAGACTAGCCTGGGAGAACCTTGTGCGTGAGACCTTATCTCAAAAAGTTAATCAAAACTACTAATCTCAACTAGCACTAAGTTTCATTTTCTGCAGCATAGTCTCTATCAGAAAATGTCAACCTTTATTATCAGGACTAGCAAGCTGCAGCTGATTGAATTCACTTGAAAGTGTTAAAGGAAGAATCATATTTTCCTTTCTGCCAGCCACTGAGACAGGAAAGTCAGAGTCCAGCCAGGCCCCAGATGGTGGGGCAGACCCCCTGAGCCAGTGATGGGCCTTCAGTCCTCTTACTTCGCACGCTCTGTGCTGCAGAGAATGAGGACATTTGCTTGGCAGCATAGTGCTCGGTAGAGTGGAGCTGTGGGCACCGTCGTGCACTCACCATAGCCCTCACTCAGCGAGGAACGGGTGTATCTGGTGTATCTGGTGGTCTATCTCAATGACAGTGTTCACAGGTAAGGAGGGATAGATTATTATAATAATGAAAATATCCAAAAATACATCCTTTTTTTTAAAGCACAGTTCAGGAAGTTTATAATCCTTGACTTTAGATTTCCTTCCTTTGTTTACATTTTTCTTTGTTTTGTTTTGTTATTTTGAGACAAGATCTCACTTTTAGCTCTAACTATCCTAGAACCCACTATGTAGACCTGGGTAGCCTGGTAGCTCACAGAAGTACACTTGCCTCTGCCTCCCGAGTGCTGGGATTAAAGACACACATCACTATGTCTAGTTTAACTTTAAATTTCTTTTCCGTTTAATCAAACTTCTACTCTGCCTAAACAGATAGCATATGATTCTGTACATATATTTCTAAAATCTGTCCCAGCAAAGAAGTCCTACTCAATAGTTAGACATTTCAGTAATTCAGAATGCTTTTTGCTTATACAGCAGTTTCTTTATTTAAAAAACAAGGGTAGGAGAGAGAAAGTGTTACTGTAGATTGAACTGAGGGCCTTGCAAATGTTATTCAGATGCTGCAGCACTGCGCCAAGTCCTGAACCCTACTTAATGTTTCAAACTTGGATCGATACGTGATGTGTGCTTGAATAGTTAAACATCAGGCAGAGTTAATAATGGCCAGCAATGGACTGGTCAGTTCTGAGTACTCCGCATAGATTGATCAGCTCAGTAGTTGCTCGTAAGAGGCACGCTGTTGTCTCGTTCCACAGACCAGGACACCTGCCCAGCAGCATGTAAACTGGGCATGTGTTTAGACAGCGTAGCTCCAGAGTTAGGCTTCTGCCGCCAAGAAATCTGAACTGGCTCTAGCAGCTCATCCCTATAATCCTAGCATTTGGGAGGCTAAGCAGAACAGTGAGTTCAATGACCGCTGGACTACATAGTGAAGCTACCTCAAGGAAAGGATGTTGCCGGGAAGAAAAGAAGAAAGGAGATGGGGGGATGAGGGAGAGTGGGCTCTACTTCAGTTTTTAAATCTGTATGCCTCAGTTTCCTTCATATATAAAGCTTTTCTTATAGCAGAGGTCTCATTAAATAAAATGCCTATAAAGGTCTGAGTTCCTGATGTTAGGGTCTGTGCATTTTGTTTTCATTTGGTAGAAAAGAGTGGTTGAGCAGCTGCGGAAGAACCTGATAGTCAAGCAAGAGCAGCCGGACAAGTTCCAGATACAGCCATTGCCACAGTCTGAAAATAAACTACAGACAGCACAGCAGCAACCACTACAGCCACTACAGCCACTGCAACAGCAGCAGCAGCAGCAACAGCAGCAACAGCAACAGCAGCACGCCCAGCAGCCAGCAGCACCGCCCAGCCTGACTGCATCACAGGTAACCGAGTGGGTGAAGCCGCCCAGGCTGAGTTCTGGGGATTGATTGGTTATTGGTTACCTAGCACTGGATCCTATGTCAGCTACCCTAAACTCAACTAACATCAAACAAATTTTTTCTGGGTTTTGTTTTGGGTTTTTGCCATCACTGACATAAGGATCAGTTAAATGCACTGGCAGAACGAAAGAGCCTTCTAGGGAGCAAAAGTTAAATGACTGAGTTGGAAGTGTGGCTGATTGGTAGAGGGTACAGCTCGCATTCATGAAGCCATGGGTTTGATTCTCAGCACCTCTTAAAACCAGGTGTGATGGTTTATGCCTATGATCCCAGCCACTCTGAGGTAGAGGCAGGGGGATCAGGAAGTCAGTCACCTTTGGCTACATAAGAAGTTAAAGTTTGAGGCCAGCATGGGCTTCATGAGATCTTATCAAAAAAAAAAAAAAAGATTGAGGGAAAAAAAGCTAAAGCTAAATGATTTTCATTGGGAATGGAACTCAGCAATAGAGTGCTTGCCAACCATGCCCAAGTCTAACAACTCTAAACACACACACACACATGCACATACCTATCTGTGCATACATGCATGCTAAATGATTTTCTACTTGTCTTCAACAATAAAGACAAATCACTGAGCATCCCGCTGAGTTAGAGTCTTGCTGGAGACTTCTGGGGTGTTTATTTGTATTTGTTTTTACAGTGATTCACCTTCTTCTGAAATTGTTTTCCTGAAGTTTGTAGCAATTAGGCATGTAGCTGTTCCAATGTCACTTTTGGTACCATGTAGAAAGAATCATCTAAAAGGACGATGTGTTTTTATTATCCATAGAGATAACATGTTCATATCAAGTCCACATTCCTGAGAATGTGTGCGGGTTCTCCACTGGCGGAGGATCTGGGATGAGGGTGCAGGGGAGACTTAGAGCTAAGTGGGGCTTAGTGTTCTAGCCTGATGCAACTATGGAAATGTTTTACTGGAAGGGGCATTTAACCTAACACAGAATGTGAAGAGAGACTCAAGATACACTGAAAGGACATATTTGGAATTGACATTTGATTAAGAAAATTATTCAGACTTGACCTCTACAGACAGATATATATTATGAATGTACTTTTTTAAGAGGAACCGATGGGCCTGAGGAAATGGCTCAGTTGGAAAAGTGCTTACTGTATAAGCATGAAGGACTGAGTTCTACACCCAGCACCTACATAAAAAGGAATGGTGCATGGTTATCTGTGTTTCTTATTAATGGTGCTAGGGGAGCAGAGATAGGAGAATGGAGCTTGCTGGCCAGCCAGCCTTCATGAGTCAATAAGTTCAAGATTCCAGTGAGTAGTCCTGCCTCAAAACACAAGATGAGGGCTGGAGAGATGGCTCACCAGTTAACAGCATTTGGTGCTCTTCAAGAAGACCTGGGCTCAGTCCCCAGCACCCACATCAAGAGGCATGCAACAATTTGTAAGTCCAGTTCCAGGAAATCAAGTTCCTCCTTCTGGCTCTCCAGGCACCTGTAAGCATGGGGTGCACATACACACTCAAGTACACATGCGCACACACTAAGTGAATAAGTTTAAAAATAAAAGCAAAGTTGATGGTAACTGGAGAACGATACCTGAAGTTGGCCTCTGGCCTCCACTTGTCTGCACATCTGCACACACACATTTATCCAAATAAGTGGATAAATAAGTAAACAAACCATAATAAAAGAGGGGATGCAGAGACTTGGAAGTTAAGAGTACTCACTGATCTTACAGAGGACCCGTTTAATTCTCAGTGCCTACACAGTGGTACTGCCTGCCATCCGTAACTCTAAGTAGCAGCAGACTGTTGGCTTCTTCTGGCCTCTGTATGTACCAGGTATGCACATGCTGCACATATATACCTGCAGACAAAACCTCATACACATAAAATAAGTCAGTTTTTTTAGGAGTCTAGCTGGACATGGTGGCAAACACCTTTAATCCCAGCACTCTGGGAGGCAGAGGATGGAGGATCCTGTGAGTTCAAGACCAGTCTGGTCTACAAATTGAGTTCTAGGACAACCAGGGCTGTTGCAAGACAAACAGTGTTTTGAAAAACAAAACAATACAACAACAAAAAGATTCTAATGTGTTGGGGCTGTAACTTAGTAATAGAGTACTTGTCTAGCATATTTCAGATCCTATGTTCCATCCTCAATGTCTTAGGGTGTCTATTGCTGTGAAGAGACACCATGGCCATGGCAACATTTATTGGGTGGTTTGTAGTCTCAAAGGTTTATTTCATTGTCATCTTGGTGGGACATAGCAGCATGTAAACAAACATGATGGTGAAGAAGGAGCTGAGAGTGGAAAGGAGCTACATCTTGATCCCACAGGCTATAGGAAGTGATCTGAGTGTCACAGTGAGTGAAGCTTGAGCATATATGAGGTCTCAAAGCCCACCTGCACAGTGGCACTCTTTCTCCAACAAGACTACACCTCCTAATAGTGCCTTATAGGTGCCAGTTATGCTTAAACTACCACACCCAGCATAACAAAAATAATAATAAATAATAATAAAAATAATAGTAATAAATAAGACTAGTCAACAGTAGGTGATGGTCCTTGGATAGGGTATATTACAAAACCTTTAGAACTTTTGAAAGCTATGTGTTCTTCCCTAGGAAAAAAATGTATATTAATACTCAGTACACTTACTTTACATATTTTAGAGTGTTTTAGGTCTTCTGAAACACACCAACACTGAGTCTTAATTGTGTATGTAGAGGAAACCTACTTACTATTTGTAGACCTAGGACTAGTTCATGTACAACTTTTGTTTTGTTTTGTTTTTAGAGACAGGATTTCTCTGTGTAACAGCCCTGGCTGTCCTGAAACTCAATCTGTAGACCAGGTTGACCTCAAACTCACAAAGATCTTCCTCCCTCTGCCTCCCAAGTGCTGGGATTAAAAGTGTATGCCACTACTACCTGGCCATGTAGAATAGCCATGTATGTTTAAAGTGAAGGATTGAACCAACTATTAAAAAGCTAACAATGCCTAGAATTTGATAGAGGCTTCTGAATACCAGCATTCTACTCAGAGTTCTGCATATGCAGTGAACACTCTCTTCACTCTTAATCCTGCAATTTAGATTTTAGAAGGGAAAATTTAAGATATATTTAACAGGTAGTATAATATGCAGTGGAGACAAAAATGAACCCAGAGGTTCTGACTGAAAAAAAAAAAAAAGATCTGTTCATTCAGCTACTTTTCTTTGCTGCCAGAAAATACCAAGAAAGGGAAGGCCAGGACAGTATGAAACCTTGGGAGAAAAAGGAAGTCCCTGGGGCTGGGAGTTGATTGACCAGTTAGGAGCATTTGTTGCTCTATAGAGGACCGAAGTTTGATTCCCAGCATCCATGTGGCATCCTACATCTGTCTGTAACTCCTTTCCCAGGGCATCCAACACCCTCTTCTGACCTCCAGTGGCACCAGGCAAACACATGGTATACAGTATATGCATTCAGACAAACACTCATACACATAAAATAATAAATAAACCTAAAAAAATTTAAGTTCCTGTCTTCAATCAGAGAACTAGAGCATCAAACACTTTCCCATAATCACCCAGTACTATCTGTAAATTGCACATTTCTTTCCTCCAACAGGGTTCCACTATGTAGTTCTGACTGACCTGGAATTCACTGTGTAGACCATACTAGCCTCAAACTCAAGATTTTCCTGCCTCTGCATATGAGAGTATTTGCCTGGATGTCCATATATATACTGCATGCATGCAGTACCTACATGGGCCAGAATAGAACATTGGATCTCCACTGGACTTAGAGCCAGCTGTGAGCTGTCCAGACCCCCAGCCTACCTGCCTGTCTTCCTTCTCCTTCCTTCCTTCCTTCCTTCCTTCCTTCCTTCCTTCCTTCCTTCCTTCCTTCCTTCCTTCCTTCCTTCTTTCCTTCCAGGCCCGCTGAACTTTCATAGCTTCTCAGAGTTTGCTTACGAGTTTACTTTTCCTGGGGTTTTCAGCAGAGTTAGGTTAGGTTCTCTTTCCAATATGCAGTTAGATCAGAGAGTGTTTCCATAGAAAGAACAGGGCAGAATTGTTTGCTGATACACGGGAATTTACTGTTTTAATAGTCCAGTCCATGTTACACAATGAAGAAAGATTTATAAACAAATACCGAATTGGTAGCTTCTGTCCACCTCCAGAACAGTGTTGCATAGCTTCTCTCCATCTGGGAGCATACCTGATATATTCAATTGATTTATCTAACCTTGATTTTGTATTGTTTTGTTTAATGCAAAGGCTTAATGCTAAAATCCAAAGGCCCTCTAGGATTTTTGTTGTTGTTGTTGCAGTGAACTCCATTCAATGTTTATTGACTGCTAGACGGTACACAAAGAGCAACAGTCCCTGCCAAGAGCCTGGCATATTATTATAATTCATTTTCATTCATTTTGTAAGTATTTATTGAGTCCACACTGTGTAAGCACTGAGTTAGGAAAGTACTGGTGAAGGACTGTGAAAACACCACAGAAAAGGTGACTTTCATTAGAGGAGCAACAGTACTTCTTAGAGGAGGAGCCGTTAGACAGGATCTTGAGCAGTGAATGAGATTTCTGTGGAGGAGCAGAAAGTGAAGATTATTAGAGATGTAGAGATTAAGACAATTAAGAAATAGAATTTGTAGAAGTAAATTTGGAACCTGTAGAAGACCTCAGTGGCTGAAAGTGTGTATTGTTCTTGCACAGGACCAGAGTTCACTAACTACCGCTGTTGTCTAGCAGCTCACAACAGCCGTGCTTCCATTTCCAGGGCATCTATCACATTCTACCTCCACAAACACCTGCATTTTAACACAGGCGGGACACGAGGAGGCAGGAGGAGGCATGGGTTTTGCTGCTAAGAGGCTAAAAAGCCTGTGCTTTTCTTACAGAAGATGGAAGTTCAGTTTCTCAGCTCCAATGTTAAGTAACTCACAGCTGCCTGTAACTCCAGTTCCAGGGGACCTGATACCCTCTTCTGACCTCCCCAGGCACTGCAGTTATATACGCAAATCCCCCAATCAAACACACATATTTACACAAAATTTTTAAAAAAGTAAAAATAATCGTAGAGCAGGGCAGTGGTGGCATATACCTTTAATCCCAGTGCTCAGGAAGAAGATAAAGGAGAATCTCTGAGTTTGAGGCCAGCCTGATTTGCAGAGCTAGTTCCAGAATGGCCAGGATTACACAGAGAAATCTCTCTTTTAGAAAAGAAAATGCAAAGCCAGTGTAGTGCTGTAGTCTCAGTACTCAGGAGGATGAGTCAGGAGGATGGAGAACTCAGGACCAGCCTGGGCTCCATAGTGAGTGTGTCTCAAAACAGCAAAAGTAAGCAGAAAACAACAAAAGCATGCCTTTTATCTTAGTTATTGTTCTACAAGTTGACCAAGTCAACTTACAGAAGAAAGTGTTTAATTGGAAGCAGTTTCATGGGGTTATTTTATGACCATTATGGTGGAGGTGTGGCTGCTGACCAGCCGGCATGATGCTGAAGCAGTAGTTGACAGCTTACATCCTGATCACCAAGCAGGAGGCAGAAAGGGAGTAAGACTGGACTTGGTTTGGGCTTTTGAAACTTCCAAGTCTATCCTGCCCTGTATACCCCCACCCCACAGTAACAAGGCCACACCTCCTAATCCTTCCTCAACAGTTCACCAGCTGGAAACCAAGCAGTCAAATTTATGAGTTTATAAAGGACACTCTCAGTCAAGCCACCACACCTTTGAAGCAGCAGGTGGGCTCGTGCAGACACAGAGTGTGAAATGAAGAGGAGGTAAATGGCCAGGAAAGGCAAGAGGGGGTTCCCTCTAGTGCATGATAAAACTTGCATATTTGATAGCCTTATAAATTAATTAAAGGTACATAAGAACAGATTTAAGTATGATATTTATTAGATATTCCTTCTGAAAGGAATAATTTCTGTTCGTAATCAGTGTGGGCATTAAGGAGATGCTTTGTGGGGAAGTGTCCTGAGTGAGGCAGTGTCTTCCAGACATGACAGGGAAGCTGTATCCATGAAATCTCAACATGGGTAATGACAGCATCAAGCTGTCAAGACCATACACCCCTAGATGGAGAATAAAGGCAGTCAGTGGCTGCTAAGGAGAGGGAAACAGCCCTCATTTTTAATGATAAAATGCCCATAAAAAGAGGTATGTAGTTATTAAAAACTAAATTTAAAAATAGCCTTATGAACAAAGGGGAGGGCAAGTTCTATTTGTAGTTAAGTGTACAATGGTAACTTCCTACTGTAAATTAAACAGACATTAAAATAGATGTGGAGGTTAATGAGAGCTCATAGAAATAAAATATTCCTTGAAGTTCTGGCTTGTACATTAGATCATATGCTTGTAAATTAAAATGCCTTATATCTTAACAGGCTAAAAATAGCAAAAAACTAGCAAAGCATACAACAGTATTAGCCAGGCTTTGTGGTTCACACATGTTATCCCAGTGTTCAGGAGGCCAAGGAAGGCTGATTAGCACAAACTTGGGCCTTTGTCCCCCCCAAAAAAGAAAAAAGTTTAGGAGCTGGAGAGATGCTCAGCAGTTTAGAGCACCATTGTTTTTGCAGAGGACCTGGATTTGGATCCCAGAACTAGTATGGCTGTCCAAAGCCATCTGTAACTCCGTTTCCTTTTCTGACTTGTGCAAGCACTCAGACACAATGTGGCACACATATATGCATGCAGGCAAAAACATTCATACACATGAAATAAAATGAATAAATCTTAAAATTTTTTAATTAAAGTAAAACAAAAAGAATTTTGCCATTAGTGTTACTGCCTGTATGTCTGCATGAACTTCTAGCTTGTAGACTTCAAGTTTTGTCATAGTTAAAGAACTTTACGGAAGTGTAATACCTGCCGCCTTCTCTTCAAGATCATCAGGCTCCAACAGAATTAGCTAACCAGTTCCAACACAACCCCCATGAAAATCATTGCCTTTGATTCTTCTCTTCTTCGTTTTGGGACAGCTGAGACATTTTTAGTATGTTTATATGTCAAAGTCCCCTTCTCATCTAAGCCCTAGCACTCCAAGGGTTTGCTTCATGTTCCCTACTGTTTGTTTGGGGGAGAGTGAGTAGCAGACCAGAGTGAGAACGTCAATAGGCTGTGAATACATTCTTTAAGAAGCTGTCGTGAGACATTTGCACTACATCTTTTTGGCCTATGTGTTATGTAGAATTACATGGATGTTAGAATATATGGAATGAAATCAGCCACAATTAAGTACATGTAAAGGAGAATAAAAATGCTTAGTTACAATGTCAACTCGTCAGGTTTAATGTTATAGAAGCATTGAATTAGTGGTAAGTATATAATTTAGGTGTATTTGTGTTTTTCTTCAGTATTTACTAGAATAATCAGTTTTGATTTGCCTCAACTAGCGGTATTTCACACAAGTGCATTGACTTCATTTAAAGCAATATCAGCACACAACCTGCTGTAAAATCTGTGTCACTGAGTTCTGCTGACCACCGCTTCACATCCACAGCCTGTGGTGCACCAGGACTGAAGGCCGTCTGGTCCAGCTTGCTCACTCACCACTTCAAAAGCTCTTTGTATTCAAGCATTTTAAATTGAAAGATGAGGCTGATAGTATACTGTGTTTAAAACTCTGCAAGGACTGGCTTTGTGCGCAAGCCTGTGCTGCTACATTCTCTAGCACCTCGAGTGATGAAATGGCCTTTGGCTGTTGTATGGCTTTCAATCCTGACTTGCTGCCCAGGTGCCATTCCACACTTGAGAAGGCAGTAGCAGATGGCATAAGCTGCCCATGTTGTGCCTTGGAAACTAAAGCAAAGATTTGGGGGCTTTTTATTGTAGGATTGCTGATTAAATTGTGGGATGGACGAGACCACATTATTATGTTTTGTTGTTGTTATTGAAAGGAGATTTTAAAAGCTGAATGTGTGTGCATGCGTGCACATGTCAGGCAGAAAGGGTAAGTAACTACACACACTCAGTAGCTGGATACGTGGTGCTCATACGGCATGGAGGTGAAACTCCTTCAGGGAGGTTTTCCAGGGTGGGGAGGAGAAAGGGCTCCCAGTGGGACTCCTGCAGAGCTGGGCATGTTCTCACCCCACTATCCAGCTGCTAGTTTCTTCCCACATGTGGCTTAGAAAAATATGATGAGTACAAGTGTAGGACTGACCTTTTAATTTTTTAATTAAAGTTTATAAAAGGCCAGGTGTCGCTAGTGGCTGCCAAGCTGTAGAGTATATTTTAGAAGGGGGAATTAAAGTGGAATAAATATTAGAACCAGTGAGTTGGAGATGAATGTTTGTGTTCCTAAAAGGTCTGCATCTTGAGTGACTAGTAGTAGTGCCAGGTAGATAGATGTGTGCCATGTAACACACATCTTCAACAGACATTGTAAAAAGTGAGGCAAATGCAGCTTCAGCACTTCGGAAATAGCCTAGAAGCATCAATCAAGTCCTTACTAAAGCTCCTCCTCTGTTTCCCAAGGCCTTGGAAACCTAGGTGTTTGTTCCCACCTTGTTGGTTTGCCTCCGTCCCTGATCACTTCCACACGAGCTCTGCAGAGGAGAGACTGTAGGTGGTGGCGCAGCCCCTTTGGAGTGGAGCACTGGTGCTTCCTGTGCTCGCTGACAGCATCACTGTCTGTAACCTGGGGTTGACTACACCCGAGGCAGCAGTTATGCTGGCCTCCTGAGGGTTTCCCTTCTACTGCTCCAGGGGACCCTTTGCCTTTGCCGCAGGTGGCAGATAGCCAGATTGGTGAGGTTAGAGCAATCAGGGATAGAGACAGTGTTCAACTTAGATATGAGTTAACTGACTGTGTGCACGGTTAGGAAACCCAGAAGCATTAAGTGCACTCATGTTCTGTACCTCTAGATGTGCTCTGTCCTTTGCTTGGTACTTTCCTGTTTACAAGCAACCCTAACTTGAAAACTAGAGATTGTCTTTCTCTATAGTAAGAAGCGTATTCTACATCACAAATGTTCATTTTATAGACAAACTTGGTTGCTTTGTTTCCTTTGGGAGTTCAGAAGCATATTGTTCAGTGGGATCACATTTCAGTGTCCTAATGTCTGTTCTCCATGTCTCCTAGAAGACTGTAACTACAGCTTCTATGATTACCACAAAGACACTACCTCTCGTCTTGAAAGCAGCAACTGCGACCATGCCTGCCTCTGTTGTGGGCCAGAGACCTACCATTGCTATGGTGACCGCCATCAACAGTCAGAAAGCTGTGCTCAGCACTGATGTGCAGAACACACCAGTCAACCTCCAGACGTCTAGTAAGGTCACTGGGCCTGGGGCAGAGGCTGTCCAAATTGTGGCAAAAAACACAGTCACTCTGGTAAGCCAGTAGCTGCTACTCAGTGTGTTCACATGAGAGGGTTCAGGTTGTGCATTGTAGAGTGTTTCCATTTTAAGCTCCTACTGGCTTTCTGAGCTCCTATCATTTTTCTAGCAAAGCAAACTCCCCTATGGGCCTGTCGATTATCTGAGGTGTCTTGACATCAGGAACCAGATTTAGTACATTGTCTGAGGTCAAAGTAGGACTTGGTTTTGGAGGAAAAATGCCCTTCACAAAGACACACACTTTTCATTCTCTTTCCCTCCATTCTGTCCACTGCCACCTCCCCCCGACTCCCATGGATTCTGAGTGCTGAAAGCCCCTGTGCTGTATTTTGCTTTGAGGAAAACCCTGTTACATTCTTTCAGTTCATTATCACTCTAATTTGAATGCAGCCCCAAAATACTTAAGAGTTGTTGAGGCACACTTTAAAATTTTTAAAGAAATTCAGAGGTTAATGTGCCAGTGGCCAAGTCCTACCAGAGGGAGGATGCCCTGGAGGGAATACCTGAACAAGACTGTCCATGAGATTTCCAGGATTGAGCCATGTAGGCACTGTTGTTCTTGGAAGTTTGTAAGAACCAGGTCCAGACTGTGACACTCAGTTATCTTCTTCCCATGACAAAGCTCTTGGTGACTTTTTGAATAATGGCCAATAATGAGTAAAAGTAGCAATGAAGTGAAACTTTGTCATTTACCTAGGAGTCCTTAGAAATGCAGCCCTGTCACTCAGCTAGATGCTAGGGTTCAAGAGTTCTCTGTAGGAAGAAAGCCATTCAACCATTCTCTGTTGGGTAAAGCTTAAATCTTGGGGGGTGGGGCGGAATCCAGACAGGCAGCAAGTTTGATTTTACTTTATAGTTTTGACTCTTAAAATATCTAAGTGTAAGAGAGTTCATGAGTGTCAGAGAAAATTGTCCAGGTTTGCTGTGTCTACTCCGTTCTACATAAGGTGTGTGAAGAGACGGAGTGTGCAGGGGGGAAAGAACGAGCTTCTAAAGCAGTGTTAATGCGCACAGTGAAGTGCATGGCAGGAGCTGGTGGGGATACTGTGTGATGTAGAGAGCAGATACCTGTGTCTTTTGAATGTCTGCCTCTAACACTGAATTGTGACTGCCTCCTCAGGTTTATTTATCTTTCCTGTTTTTGTTTGTTTGCTTGTTTTTGTTTGTTTGTTTTAAACAGGTTCAAGCAACACCTCCTCAGCCCATCAAAGTACCACAGTTTATCCCTCCTCCTAGGCTCACTCCACGTCCAAACTTCCTCCCACAGGTGAGAAAGCCAGTAGAGAGCAACGGTGGGTAATGTGGCATGCAGTCCTCATGTGCCTGCCCTTGTGGTGAAAGTGAAGCAAAACTAAATGTAAAGCACCAAGATAATGCCATCATGATACTACTAACTCGCCTGGGGGAAATACAGTCAGAACTGTTCTGGCACTAGGGAACAGAGATATGCACCACTTTTGATGTCTTTTCCCTTTGCTGAAAGGAGTAGAGACAGCCAAACAAACCACTGTGACCTTGCTTACGGAAGACGGAGTAAGGGTCTGCATCGTGCTTTCTGCCCAGGCCTAAGCAGTTCTATTGCTCCTCACCCCTGACAGTTCTCCCAGCACTGGACCAGCCCTGGTGGTCTCCACGTGTTCCATCCAATACAAAGGCCAAGAGTTCCTCTCTGAGGTGCAGCTTTCAGGAGAGAAGAGAAAGGAGTCTGTGAGGAGTCGTACAGTGCTAGCACGAGAGAAGCCCATCCTGTTGTTTTCCAGATAGATCTTTAATAAGTCCTGTGGGCAGCAGAACATTGTGCTAAGCTTTCCTTCCGTGGATATGCTGGTTTTCAAGATGCAGCTCTCAGCTGTCCGAGAGCGTCATCACAGGTGCTGCCTTTAATCCTATAGGGATTAAAGTGTCCATAGGGAAGTATGGTAGGCAAGCATGTGGAAGGACACTGACCATTCTGGACTGATGGAGAAGGTCTGTTCATGATTTCCTTGAAGAGTATATTCAGTGGGAGGACTAAATTTTGATGAAGAAATTTAAAAACTGTGTGTGTGCAGTAGGGAACACATGTGTTCAAGGAACCCAGGAGATTGCTGGGGCTGTGCAGAACCCATGAAGCTGACCTGGTTAGACTTAGAGAAAGAGCCTAGAAAAGTGTACTGGGAAGAGCCTGGGGCTCTTGCCACTGTGCTGAGTTATAGGCTGTATCCTAGCAGCAGGAGAAGTCAGTGGAAGGATCTTTGGGCAAGTACATGACATGATCACACTCAGTGTTTTGCTATACAAATCACAGGTTGAAAGTATTTAAGAGTGGATAGAAAGAGTAGTCAGAACCTTATCGGAAATGACATGAAGCCCACTGTCGTCTAGGCACTTCATACAGGCTATTTTCATTCCCACAGTAGCCCTATGAAAGGTTTCAATAAAGTATTAAAGGTTTAGTCCATGTTTCTCTTGTGGTGCAGATTTCATGAAGCTTTTGTGTTTTAGGGACATATACCCACAGGTGTTTATAACCATGTTAAATGTGGTTTTTACTACTATCTCAGTAGCAGCCATCACAGGATTATCTTAAGCTAACTATTCAGATTTAGAAGACTGTCATGAGCCACATCTGGCACCAGTCTGCTTAGAAATGTGACAAGACTTAGCTGCCTCCAGTAATACAGTATTATTCTCTCTCTCATAGGTCCGACCCAAGCCTGTGGCCCAGAATAACATTCCTATTGCTCCAGCACCTCCTCCCATGCTCGCAGCTCCTCAGCTTATCCAGAGGCCTGTCATGCTGACCAAGTTTACGCCCACAACCCTCCCCACATCCCAGAATTCCATCCACCCCGTTCGTGTCGTCAATGGACAGACCGCAACCATAGCCAAAACGTTCCCCATGGCCCAGCTCACCAGCATTGTGATAGCTACTCCAGGGACCAGGCTTGCTGGACCTCAGACTGTACAGCTTAGCAAACCGAGCCTTGAGAAACAGGTATGGGCAGTGCTTACATGCCTGCTGTGGCAGTAGCCTTGGCTTTGAAGCAATAGCTGCTAGACACTTTCTAAGTATGCCTTGTCAAGGGTTCTTCATCTCAGCACCAAATCAACATCCTATTGCTTTGTTGTATGATAATTCATTCACATCCAAGAGCTGTTTCTCCAGAAGAAAGTTGGGTTGTTTTCCCAGGCTTCAGAGGCTTGTGTGAGTAAGCTCCCCCTGCTGGCTATGATGCAGAAATTCACAACTAGGGAAATTCACAACTTTCTCAGTGAGGAAGCCTGTCTCTCCTAAACCCCTCCTCCCCCAATCCTACACCTGAAACAGAAAACACAGTCTTGCTTCACCCGAAAGAACCCAGGTGTGGACCTGACTGTGGAGGTCAGTCAGGGACAGTAAACAGAGCAGGGAGGGGCTTCATCTCGGGGGCTTTTGCCGTCATCACAGATGATGTATGCACAAACAAATTTTCACTTTCCAGAACTCATCCTTTGAGCTCTAGACTAGATGTAGCAGACATTTTAGTTCAAATATTGGAGCCCTGCATTTACATTTTCTAAAGTCAGATTGTTCTCTTACATGGGTGAGACTAGAGCAAAGCTAGTAACCTCCAAAGAACCCTTAAAGGTATAACCACAGAGAAGGGGTTCTCTAGACAGTCACTTCACCATCTGGAGAAAGACCAGTGACGAGAAGGAGTCCTTCAGACAAAAGCAAGTTTTCAGGAAAGTTGCTTTAACTGATCATTGGCCTGCCTAGCATGGTGGGGCGTACCCAGGAGCCTGAGGCAGAAAGACAGTCACGACTTGGAGCCAGTCTGAGCCAGGACCACCCTACTCAGCTTTAGATCTCCAGGCTCCTTGAAGTAACTTCACAGTACTGTCACTTTCTGTCCCTAAATCTCACTTTTCTTTAGGAATAAAAAGCTATTTGTCATTTTCATTTTATTTTTCCATTTCTTTTTCTGATCATAGAGATAATATATGTGATTTTAAGAAATACTAACACCACAGAAATATAAATTGTACGATAGTCTGTCCTCCTAATTTATTTATTTCCTGAAATTTTAACAAAAATTTACCTTCAGTACTTATTATTAACCCTTTCAATTATGTGCCTGCCTCAAAAAGTCATTATCTTGGGTCTGTTTCTAATTTCTCAAACTTGACTTCCCATTTATGTGAAATTAGTCTCAGGCTGGGTGGTAGTAACGCACACCTTTGATCCCAGCATTCAGGATGCAGAGGCAGGTGGATCTCTGTGAGTTCAAGGCCAACCTGGTCTACAGAGTGAGATCCAGGACAGGCTCCAAAGCTACATAGAGAAACCCTGTCTCAAAAAAACAAACAAACAAAAATGTCTCTGGTGGATCTCAGTCTTCTGCGTGATTGGGTAAGCAGCCATGATTCAGAGAGGCTGGCCCTGGTGGGGGGGCACAGGGAATGCTACCTTGACCTTACTGGACAGAGGAATCTTGCACATAGACTCCCAAGTCTTGGACTCAGATCACTCATCCATGCTGCAGAGTTGAATCAAGAAACACATAAGATGGCTCATCACCATTCCTGCAGAGCTGCTCAAACACCAGCAAGTGCTTCAAGGGACTTGCTAGGATTTTTTTGCGGGGGAGGTGACGAGACAGGGTTTCTCTGTAGCTTTGGGGCCTGTCCTGAAACTCACTCTGTAGACCAGGCTGGCCTTGAACTCATAGAGATCCATCTGCCTCTGCATCCTGAATGCTGGGATTAAAGGTGTGCCAGCACCACTGAACTAAATTATTGGCACCAACTTTAGATCAGAGTTCTTGAGACTATTTGGCAGCAGTCCTTCAGTGCTCAAGACTTAGGGGACAAGACCTTGAGGGCTGTGCTGACCCTCAAGGCTGAAGAGATGGCTCAGTGGTTAAGAGCACTGACTGCCAGAGGACCTGGGTTCAATTCCCAGCACCCACATGGCAACTCACAACTGTCTGTAACTCGAATTCCAGAGAACCCAACCCCCATGGTAAAACACCAGTGCGCATTACCGTGGGACCTGAGTACACCTCAGAAGTGCTGTAAAGTACCACTTCCCGTCGCTTCTCTATCACTTTTGGTAAATAAGAAAAAAACTATTTTCATATTCATCTTATTTTTTCATTTATTTTTCTGATTATACAGATATTACATGTGATTTTAAAATGTAGACATCACAGAAATATAAGTTATAGAAGATGCTCTTCCCATAACCTATGCACTTCCTGTAATTTTAATTTAACTTTACCACCAGTAGTTCATTGCTATTAGCATTTTCTACTATGTGCCTCTAATATTTTCTGTTTACGCACTAACAGGATTTTAAAGCACACCATGTATTTAACCCAGTCTTCTCTAGACTTTAGACATCTTTTTATGTCTTGCACTGTCGTGTTGACGGTGTTTTGTGGTTTGATTTGAATAGCATAGAAGTTCTAAGTTGAAGGCCGGTATGTCCTGGCATCCTCTCTGCCAGAATATAGGAATCCAGTTGTTGCTAGTTAAGTTGGCAGGCCATCTGGCCTAGCAGCCCTCAGATTAGCCCAGTTCTTGGGATTCCCTTCTTCAGAGCTTCTGCTGAGCTTCTCCTAGGTGGGCTAACATAGGAGACAAGTAGTCACCTGTTCAGAGGATTACTAAGCCTGTGTGCACAGGGTTCTCAAGGCTCACTAGGTTTGCTGTTTCTTCGGTCGACCTTCTTCACTTCTTGAAAATGTGTTAGTGAGCACTAGGATGTAGCTTGGTGAGGGAGCTCCGGCCTGGCATGTACAAGGACCTGGGTTTCATCCTGCAAACAAACAACAAAACAGACAAGTGCCAGCTGCTTTGCTTCTCATTCTGTTTGTATATAAAGATAAAGATGAAAAAAATCAACGCCCATGCAACATGGAGCTCAGTCTCTTGGGCATTTGTAGCAGTCATTGAGGCTTTGCCCCAGGGAAGAAACATCCAGACTATGTTGACCCACGGCCTCTCTCTTTCTTTGACGTAGGAAAGAAGGCAGTAGAGTTATACTAGCAATGGGTTCACTCTGTCTGTAGGGAGTCTTCTTACCCACCCTCACTAGAGAGCCTCTGATGTCTGCCTTACTGAAACCACATTACACTGTGGTTCTGAGAGAGGAGAGGAGGAGTTTACAGAGCCTGAGTGTAAACAACACCAGGATCACCATAAAGACACCGTGGGCTTTGGTTCCAGCCCACCGCAGTTAAGCGAGACATACAAAAGTCCAGGTCCGCAACTTGCTCTCCCTGGTACATTTAGAGTCATGTATACATCATGCTGCAGTCTCGGGCTACCGTTACAATCTCAGTTTTGAAACCTTCAGCAAATGGTCATGTTGCAGCTAGTTGACAGTCTTGCTCTGATACTGATGGCTGTTGACTAATCAGACTGGTGGCTGTCGAAAGTTGAGGTGATTGCTTCGTTAGTCACACTTCTTTTATGAGGGATTTCTTTATAGTGTGTGATATAGTTTGATGGCACCTTTTCTTGACAGGGCTGTGTGTCATTTCTTTAAGGCAGGTGTGCTGGCAGTGCTTTTATTTGTCTGAATCTCTTAATTTATCCTTTATTCCTTCAGAATAGTCTTAGCACAGTATAGGATTGTTAGGTGATGGCTTTGACTTTTCTGGGTTTGTTTGTTTGTTTTACCCATCCCTTCAGGAATGTTGTACCTCTGCCTTCTACTTAGCTGGATACAAGTTTATAGTCACAGTAGTTGACCAGAGCTGCGGTTGTCACCAGGCCTAACTAGAGCTGGGTAGTTTACATCTAAGCTCAGTCAAGTGACTTTTGGCCTCCCTTTTTGCTGGTTGTGGGCAGGAGACTATTTCATCTGGCCTTAGTGTCTCTGTAGTTCTGGACACATGACAGCCTTCTCCTAGAGCAAGAGGTGTAAGAAAGTACCCCACCCCAAATGTTTTCTTTTTGTTTGGATTTTTTTTTAAATGTTCTTTGTCCAATACTCAGTATGTTCTTCTTTCCAGAGAGAGAGAGAGAGAGAGAGAGAGAGAGAGAGGGGGGAGGGGGGAGAAATGTGGGTGTGGTGATCCTCAGTGCAGAGGGACTTCCCTCTCCCAGGGAACTGCCACCAAGTGTCTGTTCAACCATGGACATAAGAGAGAGGCTCTCAGGGAACTGTCTCACACAGGAAAGGAACACAAGCCCCATGGTTAACCTTCTTCATTCCTCTATCCTTTCACGTTCAAGTCACAAAAATAAACTAATTCTGATTACCCCAAACCTTAGTAATAACACTATGAATGACGTTCCAATTAAAGGTTTCCTTTATGGAGGAAATGGGTCCTTTTGGGACTAAATTAAAGTTTGTAAGGAAGGAGAAGAAAGGGATTGAGACAGAGATTGAGATGTGATTGGTTCTCCTGGAGGCCAGTGCTGTATTGATGCAAGTATGGCATGTCATGCTGGCTCAAAGGACTGCAGTAACAAGGAGTGTGCAAGCTGCCCCCGCTCACGTGGCATATGATACAGATGGAGACGTATGGCAGGACTCTGGTTAGAGCAGTAACGGCAGCAGCTGGGCCCCAGGACAGTGGCTGTCCTAATATTGATAAGCAGGTCTTACGTTTGCCTATGTAACAGCATGCAAAGCCAGAGGCAAAGTATGGAAATAGAGAAAAAGTAAACGTTTTTTCAGATCTCGTATATTATTTTTCATCATTATGGTTTTCAAGAACTTTTGATGTCTTTTTTTATGGGTCTAAAGTCTTGCACTTAGCTCCTGTCTATCAATAATCAGATTTTGTTCTAATTACTTAATCACTTGTTGTTACCTCACAAAAGACCATTGCACCTATAATTTTCAATAGTTTTTTAAAAGTAAGTTTATATTTATGGTTTTATGTCTACTGTTCTAAAACGATTTTATTTCTGCAGAATTTATAAAAGAGCTAGCCATTGTTGATAGTAAGAACAGTAATGCAGGACTGCCTGGTGCTGGCTCCCAATTGTGTCAGCAGGTCGTAATGTACTGGTATTTGTGTGTTTCAGTAAATGCTTCTAGAAGGAGTTGGAAGGGTCAGAACGTCAGCCTCTTGCAAGTCAGTTTTTAGTGCCCCAGGTAAAGGTAGTTCTGGGTTGTTCGGAAGAAGAACTTGGGATCGACTGCATATCTTAAGCATGTGTGGACAGAGCTTAGCCCTTATATAGTGATGATGGGATGTTTCTGGAAACCTCCACATCCCACAGCCAAGGAAAATAACCTATACTTCAGGTTTTCTTTGCCTTTAAAAAATATTTCTAATCACCGTTTAATTTTATATGTTTGAATATTTTGCATGACTTTATGTCTGAACACCATGAGTAAGTCTGAGGCCCAAGCAGGTCAAAAAAGGGCCCAGGGATTAGAGTTACAGGTGGTTATAAGCTGCCAAGTAGGTGCTGAGAACTAAACCCAGATCCACTGCAAGAGAAGTCAATGTTTTTGACCTCTGAGTCCTTGTTTGCCTTCTTTCAAAGCATTATTGTTTACTGGGTGTTGTGTGTGCTGTGGTGCACATGTGGAGGTCAGGAGTCACGTAGGGAAGTTAGTTGTCTTTTTCTACCAGGTGGATCTTGGGGACCAAACTTCATGTTACCGGCTTGGCAACAGGTGCTCCACCTGCTGGCACTTCATCTTTCTATGCAGGGACCATACCTTCATCTGAGTGTATTTGTAGGTTCATATTGCTCAGGCATGCAGTCCAGTGTCTCCAGCTGGACTTTCACACTTTTCTTCTTCTTCAACAAATACATCATATGAACTTGTCTGGTAATGTTTCAAATTTGAGTACACTATTTTTTTCTGACTATAGTTCAACTATTTCCAATTCTTTTAATAAAACATTACTTCTGAATTTTTGCTTAATTGTTCTCTCCTAGACAGTTAAATCCCACACAGAAACAGAGGAGAAGCAAGCAGAGAGCCGTACTGTCACTCCACCTGCTGCACCAAAACCAAAACGAGAAGAGAACCCTCAGGTAGGGCCACCTCTGCACCCTTCATGTGCCCCAGAACTGTTGATTTAGCCCCCCTCAGTATTCCTTTCATTCATCAGTGTGGTTACCGAGTCAAGTCAACCTGGGGCAGGTTTTTTAGCACAGAGTCCTGAGGGCCCAAGTACAGGTGCTGAAAGGAGGATTTCTGACATGATGTTTTCATATAAATCCTGTAAACTTGAAACAGAAGATTAAAGATGAACTTCCCAGGGGTCCTGCAGCATTCCTCAGGAAGGCAGTGCTGAACTTGACTCAGACAACGTATGTAAGGCAGCTAAGGGGTTCAACAGACATCCCTTTACATGTGGGCTGCCATTGTATGTTCAGTTTATTACATTAGAGCAACATATTCCAAAGGACTTAGTGGCTCAAAAGTAGTACATTGAGTGTGAAAGTGGGTTGGAAAAGGTAATGTTCACACTATGACATAGCCCAGCAAAAGCAACGAACTGTGCCCGTGGACGAGAGGGCATTCTCCCTTGACGCAGATGGTGATGTGGTTACGATGGAGTGTGTCGGACCCTCTGTCCTCAGTGCAGTTTCATAGAGAAGCCATACCTGACAGTGGCATGAGGGCAATGGCATTGTGCCTTTTTTTTTCTTTAAATGAACAAAGGAAAGATCAGCTGAGCGGGAGTGGAGCACACGTTTAGTTCCAGGGCTCAGGAGGCAAAGACAGGCAGGTCTCTGAGTCTGAGGTCAGCCGAGTCTACAGAATGAGTTCTGGGACATCAGGGCTACACAGAGAAACCCTGTCCTGGAAAAACAAAACAAAAACAAAAACAAATGAAAGATCTATTGAACCAACCCAGTGTTTTTAAAAACTAATATTAAATGTTCTTCTTTCTGAGGTGAAATCAGTTGTATTTTTAAAGGACTGAAACTTGAACCAAAAAGAAGCACTTGTTATAAAAATTAATGAAAACCTTGCAGCTCATTCACAAAAAGTACTTAAGGTCTTTAAAAGCCGTGAGCAGTGCTTCAGTAGACAGTGAAGACATACTTTTCAGATCACAGCCAACGAGAGCAACGTATCACAGTCGTTCCATTCTCTTTCCAGTCTAAAGGTCTTATATTCTATCTCGGGGTACAGCTGCGGGAAAACTGTCCCATGATATTTAGCTTTCATGTTTAACTGAAAGTTAAGCAGAATCACCTACTGGTGTCCCTAAAAACATTAGCTAGTGTTCCTACATCCCAGTGAAGAGTGGTGTGCTTAGAGCCTGAAGCTTGCTGCGCTGAGGTTCCTTGGCCCTCTGCATGCATCTCCACTCTGGGTACTCTGTAAGAGGATTCTCTGGGCAAAAGAGCCAGACAGCAGTCAGTCCAGATGCTGGTGTGTGACTTTGCAAAAGTGGGAAGTATCGGCCCTTATCAGAACAGAAAGCCTCTGTGGTGGCAGCTTTCCTGCTCTCTGACGAGGAAGCTGATGGTTGGCTTTGTGAGATCCCAGACTGAAATAGATTCTTTTGTTTCTCTGCCACAGAAACTTGCCTTCATGGTGTCTCTAGGGTTGGTAACACATGACCATCTAGAAGGTAAGAGAAGATATTCTCCATGTCTTTTTTCTCGCTTTGTTCCTAAAAGTGATGTTTGCCTGAATTCCTAGAGCACAAATAGAGTATTCCACCAGTATGGGCTGGATTTCCATACTGTCCAGGCCCCCTCTCCCTAGTGCCATTCACACCCCTGTCCTGGGAACTCCCCAGCTTCCTGATGAAGGTGGCTCCTGCTTTTGTCTCACAGCACAGTAGCAAGTGCCCTCTGACAAGTCCTTGTCCCTGCTCTCCAGTGGCTGCACATCAGGACCCGAGGGCAGTGACAAAGCTCCGGGACCCTTGTTATGTAGTTCGGGGTGGTGAATTTTGGTTGGTAGTCTGTAGATACAGCTCACGCAGACCTGTGTGCACAGCAGTCTAAAAATCAGTGAGAATGGCTGTCTGCAAATGTGGCCCGTCAGTGCTCTGAAGGGCCCAGGCCTTACCTGCTGAGAGTCACAAGCAGTGTGCCTGATCCAGTGGAGGCCTTGGTAAGACAAATCCTTGCCCTACTTCTTATTGGTTGCAGGAAACCCGGCACATTAAATAGTGAACTTCTGTTCCTTAGCTTCTTTGTTCCTATCTTCTAACTGAAGCCTTTTCTTCCCAAGAAATCCAAAGCAAGAGGCAAGAGCGAAAGAGAAGAACAACAGCGAACCCGGTGTACAGCGGGGCCGTCTTTGAGCCAGAGGTACTCTAGCCAGCACTGGCCCTCCTCTTGCTGACTTCATCTGTGACCTGTTAGCCCCTCCCACTGAGAGCCTGCTAAGAGCAGTTCTCTCTGCTAATTGCTCCACTGTGCTATCCATCACTGCTTGCCTCTTAAGGTTTTGTTTTGCTAAGTGTGAGTAGATACAATCCTATGTTTCTGTTCATCCTGACTTGACTACACTGTCACGGAGCAGAGACAGGCCCCTTTGTAGTATTCTCTCAGAGTCAAATACATATAATAAAACACATTAGCACTGAGACCTTGGTATGACTGGCACAGACTAGTTAGCATGTGGTAGACATGTTTGTAGTGTTCTTGATAACCATGGTATTCAATAGTCACCTCTCCCTCTTAACTCTCTAAAGCGTAAGAAGAGCGCAGTCACTTACCTTAACAGCACAATGCATCCTGGGACGCGGAAGCGAGGTGAGTTCCTTTTAAAAACCCTGTCTTGCTTCTGCCTCTGCTTTCTGTGTTGTTTTCTTTTTCTCTTACCTTCCTCTTTTCCATTGTCTTAGAACCTAGCTCCTCTATCTTTGAAAATAGGTTTTGTTGTTCTCTGAGAACATGGAGGAAAAGAAAGATTTCTTGGTGCTGCTCTGAGCACAGGGCTAAAAACTGACTTTCTAAGTCCTGGCTAAGCTGGCTCAGAATGGCTTAATGCAGCCTTTCTGCCCCAAGCATAGCAGACCATCCATGATAGCTCAGTGATCAGACCTATTCTGCTGCTGCCTAGGCATTCCTAATAGTGTTTCCTCTTGTCAGTGAGCATAGAACAGGACTGGATTTCTGTGATCTGCCAAGAACTTAGAATCTTCTCTCATGAGCATCTCCAACTAAGGAAGGAAAAGATGCTGGGAAAACTAACACGCTGTTCCCATCTTCCAGCCCCAGACAGCAGCAGCTCTCAGCACACGGTCTAAATAGGTCTTCAGAACTCAGGCTTTGACTCATAAACAAGGTTTTGAAGTCACCCTCTGATATTAGTAATATATCCCAAGATCCCTTTCTCCATGTGGTAATGTGCCCCTGAGTTGCAGTTACAGGCAAGAAAGGCTGCCGAGTGACTGATCTTTGAGCAAACACACAGACTCTTGGAGCCTTTGGAGACTTTGGAGGTCACCCTGACATTTGTCTGCCTTGGCCAGAGCTACCAATGTGCCATTATATGCCTGAGGTACAGCCGGCCTCGGTGACATGCGCAGTCTTTCATCAGTCCTGTCCTGCAAGTAACCAACTCATCTAGATGGGAAACCCTTAAGTTACTGCTTTGTGCTGGCTCCTGGGCCACAGTCATAGTTACTTTTTGGTTTTGTGTTCAACTATTTTTTAGTGACCACACAGTTCTCAGATAAGAGGTCCCCAGCCAGTACCCTCAATTAATTGTCCTGCTGGGAGGTAGTATCTGCTTAGAAAAAAGGGGTTAAATGAGCCAGAAAGATCAGAGGCTAAAGCCTGCTTTCGCAGTGCTTTGAACATGTCTTGTATGGATAAGCAAAGAGGATTTGTTGTCAGTTTGCTTCCCACAGCACTAGATTCTTTAGGAAAAGACCAGTCAAATCTGCCTTTGTGGCACACGCTCTATCTGCCTGACACAGGCAGCGCTTCTGTGCATGACCCTGACAGAAGCCTTCACCAGTGCTTGTAGGCAGATGAGTGCCTTTTCCTGACTTTGCTGGGTTGGTTTGCACTCAGGATCACTGGCAGCTCTCAGGAGACACAGGCTCGATGTAGGTGCGTGGTGAGAGGGACCGTCCTAGACTACCCGTGACCCTGGGCTTTTTTAGACTGGTTGTAGATTGCTTCCGACTGGACCTTTCACAAAAATGCCCCGTTCTGTTCTTAAACATGGAGTCCTTGCATGTTGATGGTGTGAAGCAGCAAGACTGCTCTTAGAACACCGTAAAGGATACCTAAGGCTGGGAACCTGTGAATTCGTTGGTCCTGTTACACTCCAGCTGTTCCTAGAAACTCCCTCCCAGAGGCGCTGACAGCAGGGCCAGAATTCTGCCTCCTCACATTGCCTTCCTCCACTCTTGCCAACTGTAAAGTTCTAAACTGTTCAGAAAGAGACATGGAAAAGCAAAAATGCTGAACAAATCCATTCACAAGAACAAAAGATCATTAGGAGTGCCGGCTGCAGGAAAATCCTAGTGACTAATGCATGAAACACATGAAAGATAAACTCTGTTCTGGCTTCAGGCTCTTTTGCTTCATGAAACCTGGGTCCTCCTGTTAGAAACCTCAGACTGTGGCTGTCCAGGAATCATTGTGCTCTGCTGGGATGGGGTCTCTTTACAAGCGCACCTTCTGTTTCCACTCTCCAAGGCGCCCTTCTTTTAGAGTTCATGTAGTTGTTTCTAATGGCATTGAAATCTCTGCTTCTTTTCCTTCCTCTGGCCTGTGTATTAACCTTCTGTCTGCTACCTCACTTCCTTTCCCATGCTAGCCAATGAGGAACACTGGCCAAAGGTATGTAAGAACCATTTTCCCCCTGTCTTTCCCTCCCCTTTTCCCCTTTTGTTCCCTTCTCTTGGTATATAGGTCGTCCTCCAAAATACAATGCAGTGCTGGGGTTTGGAGCCCTTACCCCAACATCCCCCCAATCCAGTCATCCCGACTCCCCTGAAAATGAAAAGACAGAGACCACATTCACTTTCCCTGCACCTGTGCAGCCTGTGTCCCTGCCCAGCCCCACCTCCACAGACGTAAGTAACTTGGGGGCCTGCACTCTCTCTGAGAGCTCACATGGGAAAGCCATTGTCCTATATTGTCTCCTCGCCAGATTGATCCTTCCTCGCTAGCCCTGGAACAACAATAGACCCTGCATACTGCCTACATACCATGCCAGGCAGCTTTCTTCTGGGATCTCAGCTGTTTCTTGTCATGAAACAAGAAACATGAACTGAGAGTCATGTTCACATAAATCTAGGGAGCCCAGGGTTTAAGAGTCTAGATTTATCAGCTGTGAATGAACTCTCAGAGGAGGGTGGGAGCATGGATTCCTAAGTTGAGAGTTCTCTGTCATTTGTGTACTGGAGAGAGCATGTGCAGAGCGGATGCGTCTAGCAGCCTGACTGCTGTGTTAGGCGCGCCTCTAGAAGTGCAATGTTTTCCGTTTGGGGGAGCTGGTCAGAAGCAGGTTCCAGCAGCAAGTTCACTCAGCAGATCCTCACTGAATCCTGTTCTGCTGAGCAACTGCTGCTCCTGAAGCTGGGGAGACAGCAAGGAACAAACCAAGCAAAATACAAGCACTTGGGGGCTTGTGCTCTGTAGGAAGAGATAGGCAACAAGGGAACAAATATGTAGCCCATTAGGCAGAGATGAGCATCAGGAGAAGTGGAACAGTAGTGAACACAGTGCAGTGCCAGGAAGGTGAAGGCAGCACCCATGACGAGGGAGAAGGGACTCCATGTGTGTGGGAGGTGTGACTGGAGCGCAGACAGGTCCGCTCATGCAAGGCTCTGTGCCTTTTATTCTAAGTACGACAGGAAACCACCAGTGGAACGACACAATCCCACTGATGTGTTCTGTTGTGCAGAGGTTGCAGCAGTGGTGCAGTGGAGAGTAACATCATTTGCTCTGATGCATTAGTTAACTTGCTATATTGTGTCTTCCTTTACATGCTTGGACTCACATGCATGTGCAAACATGTGCATGTGCACACTTCTTTGTTTTTAGAAATTCTGAGAATTTAACATTGGTTACGTCTGATCATGTAATAATCAGTTCATATTCCAGTTTTTTCACTTGGCCCAGTAATTGCCTTTGTCTAAGATCACTCTTGGCACTTATTACTCTGGTTGGATCTCTTTACCCTCCTTTATTCTGAAACAGTTTCTTAGGCCATCTATTTTTTTTTTTTATTAAAATCTATCCCTTTAGAGTATGTGTATCTGTGTCTTTGTATATGCACCCATGCTGTGCATTTGTGTGGAGGTCAAGAGAACAGCTTTTGGGAGTGAGTCCTCTCCTTCCACTTTGTGGGTCCCTGGGATTGAACTCAGGACATCAGGCTTGGTGACAAGTGCACTTATCCACTGAGCTGTCTCACCAGGCCCCCTCACCTGTCTTTGTATTTCCTAATGGTGGCATCTTTTTTCAGTGGGGCAGGTGCTCCACTGGACTGTGTTCAGAATAGACTTAAGCATGCATTCTCGAAGGCACCTAGAGTCAGAATGACCGGTAGTGTATCTCAGCCGGAGGCATGTGACGTCAGCCAGGTTCCTCTCTTGAGATAATCCCCATTGGACTTTTTCACTTGTAAAGTCTATTTTCACTCTGGTTGGAGATAGCACTGAATCCATGTGAATAGTAAGTATCTAGTAGTTTCCTAACAGACTGGTTAACCAAAGACTTAAGCCTCCTTGGAAGGTTCCTGGTGCTTATAAAACCAGCTGGGTTTTGAAAGGAGCACTGAAAAAAAAGAAAGAAAGAAAGAAAAAAGAAGAAGAAGAAGAAGAAGAAGAAAAGAAAAAGAGAAAGGAGCACTGTAGAGAGAAGTGCGTTAGGAAGGGTGGAATGAAGCAGAGAGGCCATTACGAAGGCTGCTGTGGTGGTCCAGGCAAGAGATAATGACACATAGTTCTGATGGAGTGGTAGATGCAGAAATGGAGAAAAGTGACCAGTTTTGTTTTGCTTGTATTTTGAAGATTTGGGTGGATTAAATTGAATAATGAGAAAAAGAGGATTGTCAAGGATAAATCTGAAGATGACAAGAGGAATAGGCCTGAAGTAAGAGAACAAGAACCTCTTTGTCCACATCCTCATCTCTTAGGAACTGCAGGGCTCATGCTAACCGTCTTCCGGTGAAGTGTTCCTTGCAGTTGAAGGTTCTCTTGACTTACTAATGGCACAGTCCTCTCCACAAGAATGCCACCTGAAGCCCTGAGTTAGGATTCCAGAGACAGCAAACAAAGTATGATCTTTGGAGAACTGGGGTCATAGGAGACGTCTGTTCCCAGACAGTTCCATCCCTGCTGTAGCTGGTGCTACAGACTTGGCATTCCATACATCCTTCCTAACCTTTGGCCCTGGGAACTGATGCAGGTTTCTAACTGTCAGGCTAACGTGCACCTGGAGTCCTTGCCAGAAACCATGTTTGCCGATACCAAAGACTGTTCCAGTTTTTCCCCAATCCAGGTGTGATAAAGAAGCCAGCAGCTCACTGACTCCCTGTGCCTCGACACACAGTGCTGGGGAGGTGACTCCCTTATACCCTGTGCCTTGGTCTGGGTTCTTTTGTTGAGTCTGCACTTCTCTTTTATAGCCTAGACCTAAAGGTTCCACTCTGGCCAAATCACAAACTGAAAACTTTTACCAGATTTCATCTTAAAGCACAAACATAGTTCTTTGCAGAAATCTAAAGACAAAATAATGCTTTTCTGAAACCACTAAAAATATTGAGAATTTCCTGAGTTAAACCCAGTGGGATACATTTTTTTTTTAAGAGATAATTGACTTCTACTTTTACAGCACCCAACAGCAGCTGTGATTAAATCAACACACGGGGTTCTGTGCTTGCTGCTGGGTAGCATAAGCCTCGACATTAATTAGACAGTAACAGTTGAGAGCCAAGCATTTCCTGGGGATCAATAACCATCTAGAAGGACTTGGTAATACAAGACTCAGCCAGACAGTAATCCTCAGGATGTACCTTGTTGATGCTGTCATTTTCATGGGAAGGGAAGATATGTTTACTAATTATAAATTTTTAACATGCAGTGAAGCTAAAGTTGGTAGAGGCCGCATGTCCTCAGCAATGTCACAGTCAGGCATGTTCCAACTGAAGTTGCTCATGACCTATCGCCAGAGTTAAGCCTTTTGAGCTCCACTCTTTAGGCAAAGACTGACGTTGATGGATGAACTGTCCCTGTATTTTATATTCATTCTGACATTCTTGGAATTTTATATTTAAACTGCTAGTCTAGAGCAATTCTCAAAATTTGGTCTGGAGTCACTGGCGATTTCCAGGGATATATAAAGCAAAATTGTTTACAAAGTAATACTAATGCATCAGGCACCATTCCCACCCTCTTTCCCAGGACTAGATGGGATTTCCAGATACCACATCCCATGTGATATGGTGGATGTTTAGTGCTTCCTTGTGTTCTTAAGTTGTTTTGTTTCAGTGTACTTTCTATGAATCTGTGATTAACGCAGAAGTCCTCAGTGACTTTCAGTACATAGAAATTCCAACACTTGGGCTGGAGAGATAGCTGCTCTTCCAGAGGACCAGGGTTCATTTCCCAGCACCCACATGGCAGCTCACAACTGTCTATAATTACAATTCCAGAAGATCCGACAACCTTACAAAGACATAAAGACATACATGTAGGCAAAACACCAATGGACATAAAATAAGAATAAATTATAAAAAAGAAAGAAATCCTGACACTCAAACACTAGATACTTCTACTGTATTGTATGTAAATATAACATTTGAAAGATGGCACTGGAGAGATACATGGAGATGTGCACACGCACACACATAAACACCAGGGGCAGTTTCCTGCAGAGATAAACGGTTTGACTGGGAAAATGCATTCCCTCAGTGGTGTGGTGGTGGAGGAGGGACTTGGTATCCCTCTTGTCTTTCTGCTTACTCTGTAGTCCTGTGGAAGACTTTCCAGCAGAGTGCCCCGGACATCTTAAAGCAGCGTCCTCCCGCCTGTCCCCTCAGGTCTCCACTCCCTGTCTTCCTAATCTGTGGGTGGATTCTCACCCACACAACAGATTGCACACCGGCGTGCTGAAACACACCTCTCCAAAAACTCTTGATTTATTTTCCCTGTGTTCTTCCCTCCAGATTTTAAGTAGACCTGCCGTGTTTTGGTTTGATGGTACATTCTGTTCTGGGGGCTCCAGATGCGCCCGAGCACTGTAGAGAGCACTGGACTGCCTGTCTTTCCCACCTAGTGAAGGATTTGATGGGGAAGAATACAGCCTCCCACTGGATGGTCTGTTGAGCAGCAAATGCCAGTTGCTACAGAGCATCATTGGCTGCGGCTGTGGCTTCCCCAGTCCCACATGTTAGAAGCTTCTATAAGTCTCTTGCTCCTGGCTCGGGCTTTTCATTTCTGAGCGCTCACTGTACTTTGCCCACGTAAGCAGGAAGTTCAGTTTATTGTATGCTTGTGTTTCCCAATTCTTCCTAAACTCCCCCAGATGGCAGATAATAAACGCCACTCCTGTCATAGTGTGAAATGGCTTTGTCAGTGATTTTTGGCATTGGAGGTGCCAACTCGTTACCTAAGCCATTGATTTGGGCCCAGGCTTTGCTGTGAACTCTGACTTACACGGCTAAATTCTCAATCTAAATTTGTAAATTTAAAGAAAGTCCTTAATGTTTCAATTTCAACTTAAATTGCCAACCCATAAGCTGGGATCTGTGGAGCAGGCAGGATCTGTGCTATTGGTAATTCCTGTTTTCATACACCGATGTGCTGAAGGCTGTCTCTGGGCCGTCAGCTCACTGTCGAAAACACATGTGTGTAATCAAGGTGTGCAAGGTGACACTGAGTTCTTCCTTGTCGTTTTTCTTACCCTTCCTCTCCATCTCACAGGGTGATATCCATGAAGATTTTTGCAGTGTTTGCAGAAAGAGTGGCCAGTTACTGATGTGTGATACGTGTTCCCGCGTGTATCATCTGGATTGCTTAGACCCGCCTCTGAAAACAATTCCCAAGGGCATGTGGATCTGCCCCAGATGTCAGGACCAGGTACTTGGGGTGGGCCAGGGAAGAGACGGACAATGTCGTGGGAATTCCTTCTCTCCCGTTCTGGGAAACAGGTTCTCTTCTCTTTTCTTGGTCATTGTTCTGTAGGTCCCATCCTCCTGGTTCATGGCACAGCGCACATGCAGCAGAGCCTTTGTTCACTCACAGGCTCCCTAAGACGTGAACGCCTCCCTCAATGAGAAATGCCTTCTTCCCTTTTGAAATCCAGACCCTCTGCCCCAAATGGTGGCATATGCCTATAATTCTAGCACTTGAAGGGCTAAGCTTAACGCTTTACAAGTTCAAGAGCAACCTGAGCTACGTAGTAAGACTACCACAAAAAAGAAAGAAAGAAAGAAAGAAAGAAAGAAAGGAAGGAAGGAAGGAAGGAAGGAAGGAAGGAAGGAAGAAAGAAAGAAAGAAAATAGAACAAAAAATAAGTTAAGATCCTTAAAAGCTCATTCTTGGCCGAGTCTGGTTGTGCACACCTTAAGTCCCAGCAGTTGGGAAGCTGAAACTGGTCGATCTCTGAGTTTGAGCCAGCCTGGTATACATAATATCTCACTTTCCAAGTCAAACCAGGGCTACAAAGTGAGATATTGTATCAAAAAAACTAAACCAAAATAAATAAAACCTGATTTCTAAATTTTGGGGGGAAGGGTGGACATGTTTCTTTTGTAATGCTGGGACCCAAACCCAGGGCCTTGTGAATACTATGTAAGCTCTCTATTGAGCTGCATCTTAAGTCTCTGCATTGAGAAAAGATCGCTCTCTCTCTATCTCTCTCTCTCTCTCTCTCTCTCTCGCCCTCTCTCGCCCTCTCTCACCCAGGCTGGCATTGAACGTGTAATTTCCCATAGTGCTGGGCCTACATGTATGACTATGCCTGTCTTGGCCCTCTTACCATCAGCTCCAGTGTAGTCAGGGTGCCCTTCACCTGCTCTCCTCTCGTGCGGCCCTCAGGATTTAGAACTGTATTCACCTACTTGGAGAAGGTGTTTTTGAGGGACATAACAGCCCATGTGAGATCAAGGCAGACTTGCCTGCGGTGACTGCATCGTGCTAGCATCGTACCAGCCTCCAGCTCCATGCTGCTGGCTCTGGCTCTAGAGTGGTTGGAGTTATGTGGTTTTGTTTTCTTGGTTGAATAGATGTTTTTATTTTTGCTTTTGTTTTGAGACGCAGTCTCACTGTATAGCCCTGGCTGAACCTGGAACTCTCTTATGTAAGCCAGGTAGACCTCAGACTCACAGAGATTCACCTGCATCTGCCTCCTGAGTGCTGGGTTTTAAGGTGTACTCTCCCATGTCCCAGGTCATATGGCCTTTTTTATATTTTTATGTATTTTTTATGTGTATCTGTGTTTTATCTGTTTGTATCTGTGCACCATGTAATATGCCTGGTGCTCTGTGCCCTCAGAGACCAAAAGAGGGTGTCAAATATTCTGGGGCTGGAGTTACAGACAATTGTGAGCTGCCATGTGGGTGCTGGAATTTGAACCCAGTATGTCTGGGAGAATAGCCAGTGCACTTAACCACTTAGCCATCTCTCTAGCTCCTCACATGACTTTGAAAAAGATACAGGGATGCTTCCAGGTCTCTACCTTTTCCTTGACTTTGGGCAATCTATCCACAAGCCTCCCTGGGTCTTGTCTACTGGTGCTTGCTATTACCTTGGTTCTCAAGGGAGAATTCTAAATTCTTTTCAGATGCTGAAGAAGGAAGAAGCAATTCCATGGCCTGGAACTTTAGCCATTGTTCATTCTTATATTGCCTACAAAGCAGGTAAGGTCTGCCTTTTCAGAAGGTAATGTTGGTTTTGTTTTGTTAAAGGAAAATAAAAATGTTTTATTGAGTGAAGTTGAAGGTGTTTGAACCGCCTTTTCAGACAGAAACTGTGAAGTGTGGTTCCGTGTCTGTGTAAAACCTGGCCCAATCTACCAAGGCCAGCAAACACTGTCCTGGCTGTGTGACTGAGGGGCACTTTCAGGGTGGGTGTCTGGTGAACACCTGAACCAGGTAAGCTTTTCAAAGAATTGATTGTTTAAAACCTATTTTCTCCCCCAGCAAAAGAAGAGGAGAAGCAGAAGCTACTTAAGTGGAGTTCAGACTTAAAACAGGAGCGAGAACAACTGGAGCAGAAGGTGAAAGAGCTCAGCAGTTCTATAAGTGTAAGCCACATTCCTTTCTCAGTGCTGTGTACTGCTCAGGAGCCATGGCCACACGGCTGAGTGTCCTGTGGCTGCTGTCTGAGAGGTTCTCAGTCTCGATGAGTAGGGCTGCACCGTTGGAGCACCACCCAGGGCCTGTGCATTTTTGATTGCTTAGGAGGAACGTAGAGCCTCTCCTGACCCTGAGCAGACCTGGGCCCCTTGAGTGACTCTTTTAGAGACCTAATTTACTGGACTAAGGGAAGGACTACTAGCTGGTAACCCAAAATGACCAAACCAAGCCAAAACTACCTGGTTCACTGACCAGAGTCTTTTGACCTTGGGTCTCAGGACTCTTAAACATGACTGCCATCCAGGCCCTACCTCTAAATTATGAGTGAGTAAATAATCTTCCAGAGACCTCAAATCAATTCCTTGTGTCTCTCACCACCTATGAATGGGGCAGAAACACACTTCAGGGCAGTTTCTGTGGTGAATTTATCATAGTATCTTTATAAGTTCTAGTGTCCAATAGAGTTGGCTTTCACCCTACCCATTGACCCCCAGCCTTTCATGTACTCCTTTGATAATGTCTGCCCATAACAGGTGGAACAGCATAAGTTGTGGGGTGCACACCAGTGCACAGGGGTTGGTTTGTGGGGTCACTGGGCCCAAGCAGCTGAGTGTTCATCTTTGTGATTGGCTGCAGAAATGTATGGAGATGAAGAACAGCATCCTGGCCCGACAGAAGGAGATGCGCAGCTCCCTGGACAAGGTGAAGCAGCTCATCCGCCTCATCCATGGCATCGACCTCTCCAAACCTGTAGACTCTGAGGCCACCGTGGGGGCCCTCTCCAATGGCCCAGACTGCACCCCTCCTACCAACGCCGCCTCCACACCCATCCCCTCCCCCGCCCCCTCCTCGCAGAGCTGCACAGCGAACTGTAGCCAGGGGGAAGAGACTAAATAACAGAGCCCTCGAGGAGATGCCACAGTCTCAGTGGTGAGGAGACTCTAGAGAAGCAAAGCCGGATTTCTTCTGGAAAGTACAGAATTCTTTTGGTTCTTTGGTTCCAGAGAGAGAGAAGATGCTTGTGCCAGGTGGCACCGAGTTTGCCAATTGATTCTTATTCTGTGTGTACATGCAAAGACTGGACCATGTTACATGAAACAGTGCCAGCTGGGGGTTCTTTGCCAGCACCATGCCAAGTGAAATAATATATTTACTCTCTCTATTATACACCAGTGTGTGCCTGCAGCAGCCTCCACAGCCACAGTGGGTTTCTTTTTGTTTTGTTGGGTGGGGAGCAGGGACGGGCAGAGGGAGGAGAGCAGGTTTCAGATCCTTACTGGGAGCCATTTGTTTAGGTAGAAAAGACAAGTCCAAAGAGTGTGTGGGCTTTCCTGTTCCTAAACTTTCACTACCATAAAACCAAAAAAAAAAAAAAGAAGAAGAAAAAAAGAAGAAAAAAAACGGAAATAGGTTTAACTAACCCAGTGCCCAGAGGAGGGCCAGGGAAGGCTTGGGGGGGAACAGGGGTGGGAAAGTATATGACATAAGCAGTATTTAATGTTTCTGGAGTGGACCTAGTACCAGGAGAGCCTAGGTCCCCTCCCCAGCTCTGCTCTCTCCCACAGCCTCCAGCAGCCTCTTCTTCCCTCTGCTCAGTGTAGTGCACAGCCCCACGTGGTCCCCAGGCCTTGCTGAAGCAGGGAAGGGAAGGTATGTGTGGTCCAGGAGGGAGAAAGGCGGATCAAAGGTTTTACTTGAAAACAAGCTCCATCCTTTTTCTATATTTATAAGAAGAGAAGGTTCTGAGCAGAGCAGCATGATCCAGGTGTGTGGCGCGACCAGGTGTGTGTGAGTGGAGACGACCCTTTTCTCTTCTTCGAGTTTTTGTTTCTGTTCTTGTTTTGTTTAAACAACATTTTATTTCATTGTTTATTTTATCTTTTTTGTTTTTGTTTTGTAACAAGAACTAAAATAAGGAATAAAGCAGCTGTTCCCAGGCTGACGTCCTGTTAAGGTAGCAAGACCTTGCATGGTAGAGTAGACGTCATAGTGTCAGTGAGGTCAGTGAGTCTTCGTGGGTCCTGTGTCATCGTCCGGCACTGTTTTTGCTTTTGGTTTTGGTTTTTTGGGTTTGTTTGTTTGTTTGTTTGGTGTTTTTTGTTTGGTTTGTTTTTTTTATGCAAGGGCAAAAAAAATCTTTGTACCTGGGGAAAACAACAGCAACTTTCTTTTTTTAATTAAAAAGGAAAATAAAAGATATTGAGGTCTTCCTAGTGTTACTTAAATTAAGATCAAGGTAAGAAACATTGTAAAAAATTACAAAAGTGCTATTTGTTTCCTAAAAACAGTGATTTATATTAAAAAAGGTGTCAGAACTGGAGAAAATGCCGTGTAGTTATAATTTTTTAGCGCAGAACCTGCAATGACATTTTGCTGTGTTTGTGTCTCTAAACTGGTGGGCTAATCTTCAGAGTGGCAGGTCCTCCCACCTCCTTTCTCCTCAGACTGTGCTGTCTTTTTGGTACAGGGATCACATCTCCTGTTTGAAGCCAGAATGGAGTGTGCATGGTGTGAGGGCTTCCCACGGTCTGGGACCTTGCTGAAGTGCAGGCTGGTGCCCACCTAAGACCTCCCTTGGTGCTGCTCTCAGTCTTTCAGCCACCAGCATTACGTATGCCTCGGGGGCACGTTTGGGGGCCTGACCAGTGGGGTGGGGTGCAGGCTGCTGCATCAGAATTAAGGGAGGAGATGTCTTGAGGGTCCGTATGTCTCCGGGAGCCTAGGTGGCCTTCAAGCCCATCTTGCATTGAAGAGAGAAGACTTAAGCCCCAGCTGTCCTCTGCCTACTGGCACCAGGGTCAGAATTCACTCCATTCCACCCACCCACATGCTTCCTGGGTGTCCCTGGGCTAGAATCACTACACTTGCCTTTTTTGGCCTATTGCCTTTTCTTCCTGGAAAACTGGGGTTCTGCAAGACTCTTAGTCGTCTCCCCTACAGTACCCTGGGGAAAGTAATTGAGATACCTGTTGCCACTGGGAACCTGTACGTGTCCTTGAGTGAAGGGACAGAGACCTAGGCTCTGCCCTCAGGCCCACAAGCAGTATCTCTCTGGGGCCCACTAGGCCCCCAAAGTCTAGGAATAGCAGGGAAAGGCCCCTTTGCTTCTTCCTTGCCCAGTTAGGTCCAGGAAGACAGAGCTGGATCCTGACAGTAACTGCAGCAGACAAGGGGTGCTTCTGAGAGTGCGCAAGGCCCATCCACACCAGCCATCCGTTCCTCTCCCCAGTATTTGAAAAGAGGTGCCCTAGTTTGGCCATGCAGGCCTCTGACTTCAGATTGACTGAGGGAAGTAGAAAAGAACCCTCTTTTCTTATTCAGAAGCTAAGGTGCTAAGTCTAGTTGGAGATGCCTGGACTAGTTGGAGGAATCTTTGGCAGAAGATCAGAGACCAGCAGCAGGCTGATGCCCTGTTTTGGCTCCCCCAACCTCCCAACCCCCTTTTGAACTTGTCTGGGCCCATAGGATAGGACTTGGCACACAGTTCCTACCTGTGATGGGAAGAGGTTGAGAAGCCATCATCAGCCACTACCGGCCTTTGCCCCAGAAGAGCTGCTTGCTGGTGACCGTGCAGGAGTTGAGCAGCATAGGTTCCTTCTGATGACTGGGAGTGAGCTGCTTGCGTTGACGCAGGCCCTACACCTCCATCTACATGCCCTTCCCTGTGTCAGCACAGCTCCTTGTCCTCTGTGGCCGTCCGGGATCCTTCATCTTCCCTTCCCCTACCTGCACAGCCACAAGTGTGAGACCCGCTGGCTTGGTGGTTGCTTTGGAGGGCCCAGGCCTGGGAGTCCCTTTGTCCCCCAGACTAGGCTGGCAGGTGCAGGCTGTAGCAGTCGCCTTTCTCTTTCTGATCCTGCTGTCTTGCCTTCCCCTGCTGACTTCACCATTTCTCATCTCTTCCTTCCTTATGTGTCTGCTGATGGCACCCTTCAGGGAAGACTCCACTGGAGGCCATCCCTGAATGAACTTCCCTATGTTGGGCCTGTCTCTGGAGCCAACGGCAACCACCAGGCAGCCTCCAGCTGGCCCCCGTCTTGGTGATTGGTATCCTATAGGGCCCCCTCTCTGGCTGCTGCTGCTTCCTGTCTGAAGCCCAACAGGCAGTGTTAAGGGTCATGTGTGCCCAGCTCTGACCCAGGGTTTCCAGCTGTCTATCTGCATGTACAGCTGCCTCTCCGCCACCTTCCTCTTAGGGCTATTGGAGCCTTCTTGACTCTCACCACCAGCCCCCCACCCCAGCTCACACCCTTTAAGTGGTCTCTTCCGTTAGGCCCTTCTTACCTAACTAAAGGGCTGAACTTTGAGGACATTCCTTCAGGGAGCAGGAGTCGAATAGTCACTGGGTTCTCCAGAGCCCATGGCTTCTGTTGAATGCAGGCGACTTTGCTCTGTGTAAGTGATTGTGGACCTCGTCCCACCCCTCATCCAATCACCCTTGGCAGAAAACAGGAGTCTCGGCCTATGCTCCTGTCAGCTCCTCCCCAAGGAAGATGGGTGACCTCTGGAAAGATTCTGCTGACCCTCCCCAAGGAGTGAAGAGTTCCGAGAGCCAGGGTGGCACTCTTTAGCAATTCCACATTGGCAGTCTTGGCCCCTGCACCCCTCTCCAGTGTCCTCGCTCTTAGCCCAGGGTGAGTTGCAGTCAGCTGGGTGGGCTGAGCAGACCAGAAGTCAGCAGCTCTGAGACAGAGCCAGACAGACCCAGTCAGTCCTGTCTGTGTCCATGCCCTTTGTGATTTCAGTCTTGGTAGAATTTGTATTTGGAGTTTTGTGCTTCAAACTTTCTGTTTTGTTTGTTTGGTTTTTGTTTTGAGGGGGTGGGGGGTACAGAGCAGCCGATCAATTTGTATTTATTTATTTTAACATTTTACTAAATAAAGCCAAATAAAGCCTCTCAGCCTCTTGGTGTTGAGTTTGGGGCTAGGGTGGGAAAGCGTGGGTTAGATATCCGTGTCTAGTCTGTGGCCTTGGAGGTTCAGACTGTCCTCTACTCCCGATGCCCACTGATGCCCACCGATGCCCTTGATTCCCCAGCCAGAGTATACAAAGTGGTTTTTAAAACTTTACTGTGGTATGAAAGAATTGACTCAGGGGTTAGACCTAGGTTTGGCTCCCAGCAGTTACATGGTGGCTCACAGCTACCTATAACTCCAGTTCCAGGGGATCTAAAGCCCTCTTGTACATACATATAGGCAGGACAGTCACACATAAAAAGAAAACCCCAATTAATTTTTTTATTATGAAAGGGGATTGGGGGAACTAGCCCCAAACCAGCTGAGGCAAAGAAGGATTGAACCCCAATGGTGGAACAGCAACAAGGGAAAAATGAGGAACCCCCACAGATGCTCCACCCCAGCCCCTCTGACAAACCTTAAAATAACTTAAATAGCAGTAAAGGTGGGCATCCACCAGGGTTCTCCAGTGTCTGCAGGGAGTGTGTGTGAGAGCCCAGGGCAGCTCAGCAAGCTCAGGCCCGGCTCTGGGACGGCTGCAGGGCAGTGAGGTATTTGAGGGCTGCAGCCCCATAGCGCCGTGACAAGCCCTGGTGGAACTCCTCCTTGAAGGCCTGGAGACAGTCCCGATAGGTGGGGCTGGAGCGGAAGCGGGAGATGTCCAGACTTGGAGCGTGGGGCAAGTGGATGGAGAAGGCCTCAGGCAGCACCAGAAGTTCGTATTCCTGGAAGAGTGGGGACAGAAGCCAGGGCTGATCTAGGGAGGAGCAAATGAGGGCTCAAATGCCAACTTGTGCCATGGCCCACCAGGAAGGGGTAGATCACAGCCAGGGCAACAAAGGCACCCTCCTCACCTGTGCATCCAGCTCTATGATGTGGGCCACCTTGTTCCAGCCGAAGCCCACAAAGCGAGGATCGTAGCGGGGACAGTCACGGGGTACCACCACATAGGGCTCATAGTCAGCTGCCCATTGCACACGGTATGGTGCCTGGGCCTCCCGCCAGCGGGCATAGTCTGTGGGCGCATGACCCTGTGGCCACTCATGGTACCTGTGTAACAGCATCAGGTGGGAGCAGGGCTGAGGCTAGGAGTGTGTGAGTAGAGTGTGCGTGTGCATGTGTGTTGCACCAGCATGGGAACAGTGGGGGAGAACATGGTCTCTCTTACCTAAAGGTGTGGAGGGAGCCTGCGTCTAGTAAAGTCAACAGCTCTGCCTTGGAGTTAGGGAAGCTGAAGCGGTAATGTAGGGTCTCAAATGCAGGCACCACCAAAGCAACCTTCTGCTTCAGACTGCTCAGCTCCAGCTGTTCAATAGAGGCCCTGGGGAGGAGCAGGTGGGAAGTAGGAACACTTAGCCCATGGGTCTCACTCCTGCTGAGCCGCAGCCTCTTCCTCCTAGGTAGCCTTTCCAGCCTATCCAAAAGGTGGCGCACGCCTTCAATCCCAGCATTCGGGAGGCAGAGGCAGGCGGATCTCTGTGAGTTCAAGGCCAGCCTGGTCTAGCTAGTTCCAGAGCTAGTTCCAGGACAGGCTCCAAGGCTACAGAGAAACCCTGTCTCAAAAAATACAAAACCAAACAAACAGATAGCCTTGCCATACAGGAAACTGCTGTTTGAAGTAACGCATTGCTTCCCTGACTCGGGGGCCCAAACAAAAGGTCCAAGACAAGCCCCATCTTGCAGAAGCCATTGAGCCCCAGAAATAAACAGGGACACGACAATCCAAGATCCCCTGACCCTGACAGTGTGTACCCCAAATGCTGCCCCTCTCCTACCCTTCAGGCCCACCTGAGGTAGTCATAGAGGGAGTAGGCAGGTAAGAAGTCAATGTCACTGAGGAAGACGTAGGATGTGAGAGCCTGGGCCAGGGCCACATTGCGGAGCTGGTTGACCGGATAGAGGGGGCCCTCCCGGTACACTACATGGTAGGCTACGTCCTTCCTTGCAGAGAGCACTGGCGAAGTTCCCACGAAGTGCAGGAACTGCTGAGCCTCTGCATCTGTCAGGTACAAGGCCAGGCTCATGGGGCCTGGCCAGTGCCTGCACAGGGCTTCCAGCATCTGCAGCCTGGGGTGACGGGGGTGGTCAGGCCAGAGTGCCTGCACAGGGCTGCACAGGGCTTCCAGCCCTGCTCGGGCCCCTCATGCACAGAAGCACAGGACGGCTAGAAATCCTCCCCCAAGTTAACTGCTGCAGAGCCCCCTCCCGTGACTAAGCACCTTATAATCATATAGAGCTGGTCTCTTTTAATCCTTACAATCCCCAGGGGGGTGCATCCACATTTGACAGCCGCCTGAAATGTTGAGGCTTATGGTCCCCAACACCCAGGGACGGTTCTAGGTGCTAGAAAGACTTCCAAAGCCCAAGCTTTTTCCATCATATCCAATGTCTCCAACTTCTGGGGCTCTTCCAGGGACCAGTAGCTTACTACCACACCCCTCGGGTCTCTCAAATCCCTTCTCAGCCTATGCCATGCTATCCGGATCTGCCCTCCACACCCTCACCGGTCCATAGAGAGCTGGGCCACCAAGGTGACATCGTGGGGCCGGGGAGGTGGTGGCCGGTGGGGCAGGAAGGTGATATGCACCCGATGCACAGTGAGCTGCTGTTGCCGGAACTCAAAGCAGGGCTCTGCCTCATCCAGCTGTGCCATGGCCTGTTGCAACTGTGCAGGGTCCAGGGAAAGAATGAACAGGGCTGGTCCAGAACAGCATGCCGTTCAGCCAAAGACCACTTGAGTACAGAGGGGCAAGACCTCCCAAAGGCAAAGTGGTATGACCCCTCTCACCTGCTCGGCTTCGGGAGGGAGCTGGCTGGGGCAGCCAAAGAGCTCTCTCCGCAGCAGTTTCCCATCATATCCAAGGAAGGTCAAGTGCAGGTTTCGGAAGAATTCTGCATGCTTGTTCTTCACGCGAAGCTTCTTTGGTGAATTCCAGTGGATCACCTGCGTTCCAGATGAGCAGCAGGGATTTAGAATAGGGAGGGAGCAACAGTCCCCCATCCTGCCGTCTCCACTCACTTTGAGGTCAGCTGCTTCCAAGTAGCAGCGCTCAGCCAGGGTGTGGTCTGACAGCTGCACGTTCCAGACACAGGGCAGGGGATGCACCAGCTCAGGATGCTCCTTAATGACAGCATTGAAAACATCCTACACAGTGACAGACACAACATCTCAGCCCCCAGCCTGCCCCTCAGCTCTGTTCCCACAAAGAATCCTCCAGACCTGGTCAGCCAGAGACGTGGCCTGTAGAGTAAGGAGCTCCCGTTTGGCCATCAGCTTCCACATCTGCTCCCAGCCAGATTGCCGGAGCCTGTCCAGCCGCAGCAGAATCACACCTGCCAACAGGGATATTCAGATCCCAAATCTTTTGAAATATTTGTTTTGCAGTACTCACAGGGAGCCCAAACCCTCATCCATCCGAGAAGATCATCATCGGACCCTTTCTGAATTTCATTTTGAGGGACTGGAGAGATGGATCCGTGTTTACGAAACGTGTTGCTTTTGCAGAGGACACAGATTCAATTGCCAGAACCCACATGGTGATTCGGAACTCCCCTAACTCCAGTTTCAGAGGATATCATGCCTCCACTGGGTCAGGCATGCACACAGTGCAAACACATACATGCTGACAAAACTCTCATACACAGAAAACAAATTTTCAAAACAATTATTATTTTCAAATAAGGTCTCACTAAGCTTCTCAGCTGGTCTTATACTTGCAATCTTCCTGCCTCAGCCTCCCAAAAACCTGGGATTACCAGCAACAATAGTCAGCACCACACCAGGCTGCAAGGTTTACCTGGTACAGGTGATCTGACCAACAACAGAAGGCATGCACTATGGACGGTGCATGAGCATGTGAGGTAAAAGTCACCGTCTGGGCCGGGTATGAGTCTTAGTCGTAGCGCTTGCCTATCGTGCGTGAAGCCCTGGTTTAGAGTCCAGTACGGCATAAACCAGGTAGCACATATCTGTAACCCCAGCACCAGGGAGATAGAGCTAGGAGGATCATCCTCGGATACATGAGTTCAAAGCCAGACTGGATTACATGAGTCCTAGTCAAAAAAAAAAAAAAACAAAACAAAAAAAACTAATCTACAACCTAGTATCTTTCCTATGCTTTTTCCATTTTCAGCCACACAGATGGTCGCCATTGTATTACAGTTGCCTGCCTGTCAATAGCACTCTCAGTTCAGTACCATGCCTGTCCTTCCCAGACCACACCACAGCCTAGAGAAGAGTGAGCTACTCCATCTCTGTGTGTGTAAATACACCCTCTGTGTGTGTAAACACACCCCCTGGTGTTTGTATAGCAATGAAATTGCTAACACAGGACTGTTTTCTGAGGGTTCCGACATAGTCACCCATAATTCCCTTGGGTAGAGGAGAAGAAGAGCCCTTCCGGGCCATCCTCTCGAAAGGGCCATCCTCTCACAGCTGGTAACGGCAGGACTATCTTAACTCTTTCCATGATATAGACAAGAAAACGGAGTCTTAAAGGAAACAATGAGTTGGCCACAGTCATTTGGTACAAACACACAAAGTGGGAAGGTTCTCTTCATCCAGTGTCCTGTGCACAGCACCGGCAGAGTTCTTGGGGGCTTCCTAGCCTTCTGTGCCCATTCCACCACTGAGGCCCAGCAGCCCACCCTATCCTGCTTCCCTCACCACTGCCCCCACCTGTGTTAAATCCCCTGCCCAAGGCAGGCCAAGGCTTATGGTTCTTCCAGAGGTTGCCCAGGTACCAGTCGCTCTGGTTCTCCACGAGACCGATCACCTGCTTGTCTGGGAGGGGAGGGCAGGAGGGAGCTGCCTGGGGATGTGGGCTCAGGGCTAGTACACAAGAGGGGCCTGGGCAAGTTGAGGAAGGGGCAGGCCAGGGCGAGGTAGGGCGGGGCGGGGCGGGGCAGGCCAACAGGCGCCTCACCAGAAAAGTGAGCGAAGAGTGCCCATAGCTCAGCAATATCCGAGGAGAAAGTGACGTCAGTGTCCAGAACAACGACTCGGGCCAGGCTGAGAGGCAGGATGCTGGGAAGCACTAACTTCATTAGCCCATAGAGGCCAGAGTAGTGCTTGTTGGGGATCCAGGAGATCAGCGGCTGGGGGATCGGGGGAGAACATACTAAGTGGCACAGTGGGAACCAGCCATGGTCCCCCAAAAAGGTGAAAGATTTGGGTTCCAGGAGGTTTGGTAGGACAGGGCCTCTCCTCTCTGGCCACTCACTGCTGGGGTAAGGAGAGAATGGACCTAGCTGGGCAGGAGAGGGGTGGCAGGGAGGCGGGGGTGGGGGGAGCGGACTCCTGCCTTGAGCTCTTCAGCATCATAGAATCGGATCGCCACAGCTGGCACCATCCATGTTCGGAAGTGTGTCTCCAGGATGCTTCTGGCTACAGCATCAGTCACCAGGTGAAGGTGCAGCGGATTTTTCCTTTTGGGTGGAAAGAGTCAACCTGGTAAGGTTGTGCAGAAACAATAGAGGATTCTCTCCAGAGGAGGAGGCTGTGTCTCCTACAAGGAGTTCCTGAGGGTGTTCTGATACCCTGCCTTCAGCCCTCCCGCACCACCCTCAGGAAGGGGATTTCAGATTCCTCGGATGAGGAAACAAACTCAGAAAAGTGGTGTGGATTGTTTCTTTGTGGGAGGGTTCCTGAACCTCATCCATGGGCCCATCTGTACCTGTAGAATAGCACGGACTTCACAAGGGTGATGACCTCTCGGCTGGAGTTGTGTCCGGCACACACAATGGCCACATGCAACAGCTGGGAGGAAACACCTAGGTCAGAAGTGGTCCCCAGCGTCTACCGGCCAGCGGAGCCAGACTGGTCAAGAACGGTGAATCTCCTACCAGACATCAGAACTAGGGAAAGGGTTGCTTAGAGGCAACGCCTCAATTTCACAAGTGGAGAAACTGAAGAGTGAAGGGGGCGTGCATTCTAAGCGTCCTCAGGTGTCCCAGCTTGGTGGCCAGATGTCAGGTGCTTTGATTCTTATAGATGCCCAGAGGGCTGGGCTGGGGCCAGGAACCCTGGGGGTGGCAACCACCAGAGGCCACGCGCACCTACCTCGCACTTGGGTGGCAGTAGAGGCTGCAGATTGGAGGTGGAGCGATTGCGGCTCCCGTACGGGTCTCCATCGAGGGTGGCAGCTGCCTGTAGTCCGTCTGAAAGGACACGTGGCATGAGCAGGCAGAGGGCACACTAGGTCCCCACCTCGCCTGCCCAGCTCGCGGCGCTCACACTCGGGGTCCCGGCCGAACAGGAAGAAACCAACCACTACCACCACCAGCAGCAGCAGCGTGGCCGCCCCCAGTGCCCGGCGGCGCCCTCGGGGCAGCATGGCTGTCGGAGGGACTCAGGGCGGGGCGCGACCCCGGGCAGCGGGCTCCATCACGGACCCTGCGGACCAAGACCAGAGGAGGATCAGCCCTGGGCTGCGGGGCCCGACGGCAGCTCTCCCTGCCCGGGCTTAGCCGCCTGTCTCACCTGCTTCAGAGGCTCCAAGAAGGCCTTGTTTCTCCTGCGACCGCCCGGTAGCGGGGACAGGGGCAGAGCTGCGAGTCAGCCCCGCCCCCAACCTGGGCTCAGGTTTCACCTTAGCTTGTCCGGACTGGAAGGGGCGGGGAGACCCTGGCAGGGTTCCGCCCTTGCCCCTGTACTGGACAGCTCCGAAAACGGCCAGGAACCTATAACCCTCTTTTGCACCAAGGCACGAGAGGGCTGAAGGCCACTGGAACAGCTATCCAGGATGGCCCTGTGCCCGCTACCTGAACCCTCCTGGCTCTGGGACCCCATCCCTCCCCTTAAGGGGAAGGACCGGTGACCCGGAGCTCAGGATCAAAGGATTGGCCCGGTCACCGCGGGAGTCCAGGCAGGGGGCGGGGAGCAGGCGGTAATAGGAATGTCCGGAGACACCTGCTCAGGTCGGGGACTGGAGGCTGGGCCTGCTAGGGACACCTGTAGGCTGAGCGTCCTCCCTGGCCCTTAGTCCAGGTGGACCAGCCCGGCCTTGCAGCGGACTGGAAAACATGGGCACTGCGCCCTTTTGAAGGCGCCTCCCCTCCTGCACAAGAGCTGGCAGAGGTCCTCAATGCCGCCTGGGCAGGGCCGTGAATTTCCCCCGCCCTTGCCTAGAGTGCGTTAATGGTGCCAGGCTCCAAGGCCTGGATCCCTTCCTCTTCTCTCCTCCACCCTTCAGCAGGCCTCTGGCCCTATAGAGGTGCGGGGACCTCTGGGCTGTGAAAGAGAACTGCCATGGTCGGTTGAACACGTACTGTACTAAGTGCCAGGCCTGAGCTAAGTATTTGCCAAGCCTTCACTCAGTTAATCCTCACACCACCCGGAGGACACAAGATGAGATTGTCCCTGAGAGTGACAGGAACCTGCAGCCTTCGGCCATTGGCTGTGGCAGGCAGCTTTCTGCGCCTGCACAGACTCCTCGTTGTGACTGCTTTCTCAGTCCTCCCTCCGGGTCTTTCACCTCGGGACCTGCCCCTGCCCTTCCTTCCCCCGGAATGTAGATTTCTCCGCATCTCTTGCTTATCTTGCCAGCTCAAGGGAAGCTGAAGTTGCCTGTTCTGTGGATCACCCCCAACCCCCCCCCCATTCCAGGTATTCAGTTTGTACAGAAACTGAACCTGCGCTCCAAGGACTCCTCACCAGGATCACACGCTGGATCTTTAGCCCAAGATCAGCTGTATAAAATGAGGCAGACCCATAAACAGCAGCCTGGGGCTGGCTCCTCCCCTGGGTTATCTGAATGCCTTTCTCTGGGAGATGGGGGATCAGCCTGTGGGCCTTTGGAGGTTGCTATGGAAACCGAAAACTGCCTCTTGTACATTAAGAGAAAACTCTTGTGTCCAGGCTTTGAATTCCAGTACTTCACCCTCATTGTCAGCCTAGAGCGAAGTTTGGGGTGGTGGGTGGGGGGGTGGAAGTGGAAGGGTCCCTCCCCTTAACCCTCAACAGAGAGGCTGTGGGAGCTCCAAGTGTGCAGGAGCAGATAGGGTCACAGGCAGAGCCTAGACCAAGCTAAGTCTTCCATAGAGATGTAGTTAGTGGACACATTGATTCGCCTCTCATCATGGTGACCCTGTCTCAACCTCAGCACTATGGACAGGGAAATGAATGGAAGTGTCTGCTGGACCCTCAAGAAGCCCTTCTGGAGCCTTCGGAGGAAAGGGAGCCGCAAGTGAGTCTAGTCCCCTGGAGCTGAGCTTCCATTTGTGAACTTGGATCTGTCCAGCATCCTCCCTGGGTCTCTGGTGTCCTCATCTGTGTCTGTCCAACTGGTCTTTCTTCTCCTGTGACTTGGGACAGACTAAAGGAGAGAGGATCCAGACCAATTTCTCCAGAGGCCTTTGCAGCCCAGCCTTGCTGCCAGGTCCAGGCAGGAATCCAACAGGGAGGGGCCTCCTTCCAGGCTGCCAAGCGTGCACACGCCTCAGCTCTAATCAGGCTCCAGATCTAGAGGGGAAATTCAGGCATCCCTGCCGCTGCAGGCCTGACAGGGCCCAGCCCCCTGCACGGGAAAGACACTTCACTGAATGGATATGAAGTGAAGGTGGTGTACCACTGCCCTCAGGGCCTCTCCTTCCTCCCCAGAAATAAAGACCATCGGATAAAATCTTGCACACTTGTATTCGCCTGCATGTGCACACAAGTACAAACACACACACATACTGCAGCTGCAGCAGAGGGCTGCAGAGGAATGGCCCAAAATGCAGTAAAGTCACTGAGTTCCTGAGCCTAGATTTTAGCCAGGCCTGTCTCATCATGTCACGGCTCATGCTGAGCTACAGTGCTGTCAAAGCATTGGTCAGGGCCTCGCTGTGCTATCGGGGACAAGGAGTTGGGCCTCCTTGGGCCTCATCTGTGGGCAAGCATTCCTATCAATCTGACGAGGTTGATGTATTAGTTGCTTTTCTCATGACTGTGACAAAATCAACCCTTGGCAGAAGCAAGCTTAAGGGGGAATTTATTTAGGCTCACAGCTTGAGGGTATAATCCATCATAGTGGGCAGCAGCGGTTTCGGGAGCCCGAGGTTGCCGGCCGTGCTGTATCCACAGTCAGGAGATGGAGAAAATGCATGCTGGTGCCCAGGTTGCTTTCTCTTTTGTTCAGTTCAGGACTCCAACACAGAGAATGAGGAGACAAACATCCAGGCTGGGTTCTCTCAACTGCAGGCACACTCATGGACACACTCAGAGGTATGTTTCTACATGATTCTAAACCCACCAAGTGGACAGTGAAGATGGACCACGCGAAACCACCAACAGGGTGAGGAGCATGTGGGGCACTCGGGATGGGTGAGGAGCCACTTCCACGGTGCCCATACCACGGACTCCTCTGAGGTTCAGAGCACCTCTCCCTGGGATGGGTGAGGAGCCACTTCCACGGTGCCCATACCACGGACTCCTCTGAGGTTCAGAGCACCTCTCCCTGGGATGGGTGAGGAGCCACTTCCACGGTGCCCATACCACGGACTCCTCTGAGGTTCAGAGCACCTCTCCCTGGGATGGGTGAGGAGCCACTTCCACGGTGCCCATACCACGGACTCCTCTGAGGTTCAGAGCACCTCTCCCTGGGATGGGTGAGGAGCCACTTCCACGGTGCCCATACCACGGACTCCTCTGAGGTTCAGAGCACCTCTCCCTGGGATGGGTGAGGAACCACTTCCACGGTGCCCATACCACGGACTCCTCTGAGGTTCAGAGCACCTCTCCCTGAGTTTTTGTTGGCAGGCATTGGCATGAGTGTGGCTGTCCACATTGACAAAGAAAAGGAAGGAAGAAAGCAGGCATGACTTGTGGCTTACTGGTGAGTGCGGTGCTAAAACACCACAGAGCCTGGCTCCGGCTCAGACTAAAGCAGCATTCCAACCAGGACTAGACATAGTATGTACTTTTAAAAGATGATTTTAGTTTAATTTTTTAAAACGAAGTCTTACTCTAGCCAAGGCTAACCGAGAACTCACTACACAGGCAAGGCTGTTTTGTACTTGCAGCGATCCTCTTGACTCTGTCTGCCCAATGCTGGAATTACTTACAGGATGTGCCACCATGACCAGCTTTTTATTTTAGGACTTACTGCATTTTATGTATATGAGTTTGGCCTGCATGTCTTTCTGTATGTGTGCCTGCCATGTGTTTACAGAGATCATAGGAAGGTATCAATCCTCTAAAACTGGAGTTGCAGATGGTTATGAGCCACCATGTGTCCTCTGCAAGAACAAGTGCTCTTTACTCCAAGCCCTCTATCCAGTATCACACCCAGCTTTTTTTTTTAATAAAAAATTGTTTTTGTTTTTGTATTTCAAGATTGAGTTTCTTTGTACAACAGCTTTGGCTGCTTTGAAACTCGCTCTGTAGACCAGACTGGCCTCTGCCTCCCGAGTGCTGGGATCAAATGCATGCATGGCCACCACCCTGTATTTAAAAGATTCTTAAATGAGCATTTCTTAAACTCTGAGCCATCTCTCTAGCTCCTTTATGAACATTTTTATTTATGTTTATTAATTGTACAAAACAATGAGTTTCGTCTATTATGATGGCACGGATCTTTAAAAATTCCAGCATTTAGGAAGCAGAAGTAGGCGGATCGCTGTGAATTTGAGGCCAGCCAAGCAAGGGAACATAGTGAGACCTTGTCTCAGAACAAACCAACCAGAATAATGAACTTCATGATGATATTTCCGTACATGCTTGTGGGCTTATTGGAAATATCCTGTCCTTGTTTGAAGATAATACCTGGTATGGTATTAAACAAACGTATTACAACTCAGCGGATACCATAAATTCGCGGGAGGAGTCCACAATGGCGCAGAGTCGCCACGCCCCCTCTGCCCACAGCCAATAAGCTGCCTCCCCCGAGCCGTTCCCTCCCCCCCCCCCCCTTCTGCAGCACCTTGACTTTAGCAGGTTTGTTGCTCGGTTCAGTAGTGGATCCCTAGGTGTTACCCCCCAACTCTTGGGGCTCAGCTGAGAGCCAGGAGATACATCCAAGGGCCAGAAAACGCTGATATTCGTTCCGAGTTCAAGGTCCAAGTCGGCCCCAAATAATTTTGTAGATGGGGAAACCGAGGTGCAGATAAGGGAAGCGTATGCACAGGTTCATCCTAAGTGGAGAGCAGAAGGTTAGACCAGGGTATTCTCCGCCAAAGTAGTCATCCGGTTACGGGTTTTGGGGGTCCACCCTGGAGGAGCTGGAACCGAAGCCACTGCACTAAATCTGCTGGCTAGGTTTGCCTCAGTTTCCCCGGCACTGGCTTTGTGGGGAGCTGGAAACTGACGGTTGCTGAGACCCATTTACGACAGTTTCGAGGTTCCTTGCGCCTTAAATCCCAAGTCCTTTGCTGTCCTGCCCTCCCGCTCGAGCCTCTCGGTGATCTTCTGGGAAAGTCTGAGACTTCGTGTTTCCTTCTCTAGAATGAACTGTTCAGCCTGCCGCCAAGCTGCAACTGCGCAGGCGCCAAAACAGCCAACCAAGAAGGCTGAAGAGTGGAAGCCAGAGGCTCTAGGAGCTTCAGGGCGGAGAGTGAGGGAGCCAATGGTTGGAAGGAGGAAGGGTGGGAGCTTACGGTCACTAGGAGGAGGTGCTAGAGATGGGCTGAACGGACGTCTAGATAGTCCTGGGCTGCGGAAGTTGAGCGACTGGGAGGCGGGCTTAGGGCCGGAAGCAGGAAGGAGGGCGCAGGACGCAGGGCGCCGCGCCAGCTGTGCTGTCGGCCGGTGGAACTGTCTGTGGCTGGAGCAGGATGGAGAAGCTGCGGCTTCTGGGCCTCCGCTACCAGGAATACGTGACTCGTCACCCAGCCGCCACGGCCCAGCTGGAGACTGCAGTGCGGGGCCTCAGTTACCTGCTGGCAGGTGCCACACTGACTTTTGACCCATTTCTTCGGGCCCCTGACCCATGACTCCTAAGGCCCTTTCCCTGCGGACTCAGGGTAGTGGTCACTGTGTTTGAGTTCCTGTGGCATATAGGAAGTTGAGGGACACAAAGCTGCAGGGTGAAACAAACGCACACCAACGCCTCCTGTACCTTCTTCCCCAGGTCGCTTCTCCGATTCACACGAGCTGTCTGAGTTGGGTGAGTTGGGCTCTGGACTGGGGACGAGGAGTCTGGGGAGGAGGAAGGCTTCCAGAGGACATAATCGCCCTGGCTCCAGGGCCTGGACTGCCCTTTAGATTGATGTACCATGCTCAGTCAGACAAGTTCAACTGTCCACTGTGCAGGACCCTTGGTGTTCCGAGATGGGAGACCTGTGAGGGAGAACCTTGACTGGCTATTCTGGTTTGGCTCAGGATTAAAACTCTTCTGTCCTTGCTGGTTCATCCATCTTCTGCGTATGCGGAGGGCACTGTTGTTCTGTCCAGTGGAGGAAATAAAAGGTCACCAAGGCTGGGGAATAGTCCCTGATGTCAGGGCTACATTCAAATGCCACAATCCCCATACTATAAATGTGTCAGCCATGTTTGCTTAGTTTGTGGGGGAGTGATGGTCATGAAAGGATGAAGTAGATTTTAAAAGGTAGTTGTGATGTAGACCTTCAGGGGGACAGGATGGTCTGTAGAGAGAGCAAAGGTGAGATGCTGGAGCCGCAGGGCAAGGGCTAGCTTGTCACTGCAATCAGATCGTTATTATTGGTTCAAATGTCAACCTCAGGAGAGCAGGGCTCTCTAAGTGGGAGAAGAGGCATGTTGGTTTCCACACAGTCTGTGGGTAGCTGAGTACGACTTGTGACCGGCGATCCGTAGAGCTCTGGGGTAAAGGTGAGGGGTGAAGGCCACATCAGAGCCAGCCTCTCAGGCCCACGCTCTGCTTCTCAGTGTACTCCGCCTCTAACCTGCTTGTGCTGCTCAATGACGGGATACTCCGGAAGGAGCTGCGAAGAAAGCTGCCTGTGGTGAGAATTCTGCCGGGAGCCGAGGGTGGGAGCTCGGGGACTTGGGAAGAAAGCGGTAAGGAACAGCACGTGTGTTGCAGTCTCAGAGTGTGGACACGCCCGTGTTCCTGACCATCAGTTGTCCTAGTCTCACACAGCCAGCCTGTTAACAGTGGATGGTGTCTGAACTTAGGTGTTAGGCTTGGAAAGTGGGAGCTTCCCCCTCCCCAGCAGAGAGGCCCTCTTTCTCCAGGACAGTGCTTGGGGCTAGGGGAACCCCTGACCTCTGGGCTTCTTGCAGTCGCTGTCCCAGCAGAAGCTGCTGACATGGCTGAGCGTGCTGGAGTGTGTGGAGGTGTTCATGGAGATGGGGGCTGCCAAGGTGTGGGGTGAAGTAGGCCGTTGGCTCGTCATTGCTCTCATCCAGCTGGCCAAGTAGGTTGGATTGTGGAGGGCAGGACTCAGGTGGGGTGACCCAGGCCAGCTTTGAGGGTGCTCAGCGGAGCAGCATTGCTGCCCGCTTCTAGCTGCCTCCCTCTATCTGTGCTATACTGCTCAACCCAGGGCTGTCCTGCGCATGTTCCTGCTCATCTGGTTCAAGGCTGGCATTCAGACCTCACCCCCCATTGTTCCGCTGGACAGGGAGACTCGGACACAGCCATTGGGTAAGCTGCTTCTCTGCCCTGAAGTGGAATGGGACATGGGACTGCTCTGTGGATTTGGATCACATTTCTCATGAGCTCAGCACCCATTATTCTGTAAGAAGGAACAAGAAAGACAGGTTTGGAGAAAATCAGAACTTAAACTTGGGAGTTTTTATTTTTCCTGATCTTAAAGATCACACCCAGAGCCTTGGGCATGCAAGGCAAGTACTCTACCACTGAGATACACTCCCATCCCTGATCCTGAACTTGTGGTACCAGAGTCTTCCTTCTGTCTTTTGGGCTCCAGGAACTAGGCTGACATAGGTGTCCTGCCAACATTGTCTCTGGGCCTGGTTCTGTATCATGAACCTTAGGCTCAAGAGTCAGGGTACCCAGCTGCTTTGGCTCCTCTGTCAGCCTGTTTATCTTCCCTCACCTTGAGTGGGGACAGTGATGGACCTCCCACATGAACGTTGACAGCAGAGGGTTGAGAGAATATGGCCTCGTGGTCCCGTAGGCCCAGTAGTTACTGGTGGACTGGGCCTTCCCTTTTTTCCTCTGGGTTCTTATTTGGCTGTGACTATGAACCAGGGTAGGTTATAGAATGCTTCCCTCGGTGGAAAGGTTTCTTGTTGAACCACAGTCCCTGGGTGCGATTACCATGGCTCAACTACTGCCTCAGGACAGTCTCTTGTGTTCTCCTCGGGCATTCACTGCACGTTCTCTGGGCTCTGCTAGGAATGTGTCCCTCTTACTTTATGCCCTGTCTATACCTGTAGATGGTGATCACAAGCCAGGCAGCCAGGAGCCATCCTATGTGGGGAAACGGTCTAACAGAGTGGTGCGGACCCTCCAGAACAGTAAGTGCAAGATGTCGCTGGACTGGGCACCTAGGTGCTGAGGTCAGTGTGAGCCTGAGGGACTGGCTCCTGCCAGCACTCACTCCACCTCCTGCCTCACTTGCCTATCCTTATGTTCTAGGCCCGTCCCTGCACTCACGACACTGGGGGGCCCCCCAGCAGTGGGAAATTCGTCAGAAACAGCAGCAGGAGGAACTGAGCACACCCCCAACATCTCTGGGGCTGCAGGAGACCATTGCAGAGTCTCTGTACATTGCCCGGCCCCTACTGCACTGTATCCTTAGCTGTGCTGGAGGCGGGTTGGGGAGGGGCTGAGCCGGACCGTGCACTGGAGACATCCTTGACACCTTGACTGTCAGTGCTCAGTCTAGGCTTCTGGGGTCAGCGGTCGTGGACACCCTGGCTACTATCTGGTGTGGTGGATATGACTAGGTGAGCATCAGCAAGGACTCCATTCTCCCGTGGGCTTTCTGCATGCCGTTTGGCTATCCCTCTCAGGGACATAGGTCACTCTTGTTCTTATGCCCCTTCCCCACAGCCTGAGTCTCTTGAGTAACAGAAAGAGCCTGACGCGAAGGGAGCAGCTCGAGCTAAGGCGCCGCACAATCCTGCTGCTGTACTACCTGCTGCGCTCGCCATTCTACGACCGCTTCTCTGAGTAAGGCGCCCTCCTCAGCTCCCTTCACCTCCGCTGTATCAGCAGGGCTGTCCATGCTGCACGGAGAGGGCTGAGTCCGTGCTGCTTCTGGAGCTGTCCAGGATGCAGCCACCAGGGCCGCTGCCCTCATCAGGCCAGTGTGAGCTTACGTGCTTGTTGGCGAGAGAAGCCACTGAGGGTCGGGTAGAGTTCTGCGAAGCCACCATTGAGGCATATCTCCAGCTCTTCGCACCATAGGCTGTCCATTTTCAGAGCAGTTGCTGTACTTCAAAGGGGCCCTGGCTAGGCTGTCACTGCTGGGCCCATCCCACCCTGGCTACCTGTGAGGTCTCAAAGCCTCTGCCTTAGCCAGAGAAATCTTTCAAAAAGGCCTGCAAGGATGCCTATGATCTGTGGTGGAGTTTCTGAGCAGGAGCTGGGCTGTGAGACTTATGGGCTCAGTTCCTCACCTGTAAGATGGAGATAGTGATGGCACCCATTTGCAGGGGTCAAATAGGGGTCGGGTGTTTGGCCATGCTTGGTCTGTAGTGAGCATGTGATAAATATTAGGTCTTTTTTTTCACCAGTGTTTGCTGGTGATCAAGCCTAAGGCTTCAAACATGCTAAGCAAGTATTCTACCCTGACCACACTCCACATGTTCTCTCCCTATTCCCAACATCATTACATCCCACCCAAGCCCCATATGGAAAGTCCCGTATCTTAAACAACAAGCATCTCCTTGAGCCAAGGGGGACCCTTCTTAGGCCCGGCTGCTCTGAACATTGGCTTGTGAGGCACTGTAGCTCAGCTCTCCTACCAGTTTACCTCCCTAGAACCTCCAGAGCGCAGGCCGTGCTACCCAGTGGCTTTAGGAAGGAAGCTCTGTTTGTTGTTGAATGCCGGGTGTAGCAAAGGCCCAAAGAGGGTAAATGAGGCAGCAAAGGGGAGGGGGAGTGTTGTGCTGGTGCTGACTGACAGGTGGACAGAGCCGTGGGCACGGTTGCAGCTGTAGATAGGTTAGTGCCAGCCATCTGGCCTTGTGCTGGAGTCTGTCTAGCCCATTTTGTGAAGTGCCTGGTGGTCAGAAAAGGTCATAGCTCCTGATATGCAGGAATCTACCCCACCCCCACCATGCTGTTTCTCTTTCCTGTTCAGAGCCAAGATCCTCTTCCTGCTTCAGCTCCTGGCAGATCATATCCCTGGTGTTGGCCTAGTAGCAAGTAAGTGGGTGGACAGCGTGGGTATAGTGTCCCCGAGTGGAGAGTAAGTGGGTGGACAGCGTGGGTGTAGAGTGTCCCCGAGTGGAGAGTAAGTGGGTGGACAGTGTGGGTGTAGAGTGTCCCCGAGTGGAGAGTAAGTGGGTGGACAGCATGGGTGTAGAGTGTCCCTGAGGCACAAACAGCCTGTCTCCTTTTGGTTTGATTATTGGGCAGTCAAGAGTGAAACCTAAATCAGTATTGGGAGGTAACAGACAGCTCCAGCGCCTAAGTTCACCCACAGAGGTGGGGAGACAGCTGTGTGGGGATTATTAGGCCACAGCAGGTGGCAAACCCTCTTCTGCCTGTGACCTGAATTATAGGAGACAGGCAAGGAGGGGCCTTAGGACCTGTTGAGTACCTGATCATAAAGACCTGCTGCTCACGCTCCTTGGCTCCCCTGAAGCCAGGGGTCTTTGCTGTGAACCTCATCTCCGTCATCGTGGCCGAGGCAGGAGACAGCTGCTGTGCTGGTGGCAGTGCCAAGGGGCCTGGCTTGGCCCTAACTCCTCCTTCCTTCTCATTGCAGGGCCGCTCATGGACTATCTGCCCTCCTGGCAGAAAATATATTTCTACAGTTGGGGCTGACGGACATGCAGGAACGGGTTGAGAGGGCCATGTGTGGGCTTTGTTGCTCTGGGCCTGCTGCAACCCTCCAGTCCCCCAGGTCCCTCTTCTCTAATAAAACTGTCTCTGGTCGTGTCCCAGCATGTGGCTTTGTGTCCACCAGCCAGCACCTGCCCTGGCAGGTCTTCTTTTTCAGCCCTGATCACCACACTCTTCCTTTCCACACCTTCCTAATATGGAGCTACTGCAGCCAGCTCCTTGTCAGTGGGCAGGGAGCCTCCTTCAGGTTCAGGGGCAGCTTCATCTTGGCATAGCAGACTGACTTAGCCTCCTCCAGCATGGGTCATGATTTGCCTCAACTGCGTGACTAGATGCTTCTTTCTCACTGGCCCCTGGTGAAGACAAGTGAAGCCAGACCACGGATGACCATGGTCTAATAAGCCTTCTAGCCAGGACCTGTTTCCCCTTTCGCTGCAGGGCTAAACAACAAGCCCAGCCATGCTCCCCAGGAGAAGCTCTTCTCCACGGCAGAGGTCAGCTCTGCCAGGACCCGGACAGGACAAAGTGCAAACTGGGCCTGTACAAAACGGGCAGTTTCTGTGTGTGTGGAGTTCCCTTGCCGACACTCTCCCAGCAGGCTATGGTGGAAAAAAGAGGGCCTGGCAGGGCTGGGTGGGTCTGAACTTTACTGTCCTCAGTGTTTGTCTCCCCCCTCTTCCTTTGCCCCTTTCTGTCTTTTGGACCAGAGAGTAAGCTGTCACACCTACCGTTTTCCCGTCCTTCCTAGCAGCTGCCTTTGACTTTAGAGAGCACTGTCTGCACCTGACCTTCAGGCCTCGCCTCCTCCAGTGTGCTCTCATAGCCCTGGGCTCTGAGCGGGAGCAGTAGAAAGGGCAGCCCGTCAGCCTCACAAACATCCTGAGTACTTACACTAGCAGACTCTGGCGCCATACAACACGTGGTCCCCTGCCTTGCAGTCCCTAACTACCAGGTACATCCGTGTACGCACTACACTGGGATCTTGAAGATGGAGGTGGTGTTGCCACACAGTAGTACGCGTCTCCTGCAGTGATGGCAAAGGAGAACAGAACCTTCCAGCGGCTGTGAAACTCAAAACCGGTAGCAGTTTTGTCAGGTTGGAGCTGGACAGAGACTATCCACCATGCCACACTCCTCACCCAGAGCATCAGTTTCCTGCCTGCAGCTGGGGCAGGGTCTTGGAGCACAACGCTCAAGTGCCGTGATGCAGGACATGAGGAGTGGATGGCACGCGGCCCGGGAACAGTCTGGTGGGCAGAGATGAAAAAGTGGGGGACGTCAGCGAGGACATGGGAGAGGCTCAGTCAAGGTAGTGGGGCAGGGGATGGATGACCGCAGCAGACCATGGGGACTGTGGGTAGGGAGGAATATGGTGGCATCCAGGAGTCAAGAGTGATGGAGTCCCTAGAACTGAGGAAGGGAGGTATCCTGGAAGGGATACAATACTAAAGCAGTTGTATGGGACAAGAGTCTTCTCCAGGCCTGGCGGTGGTGGTACACATCTTTGATCCCAGCACTTGAGAGACAGAGGTGGAGGCAGACAGATCTCTGAGTTCAAAGCCAGCCTGGTCTACTAAGTGGGTCCCAGGATGGCCAAGGCTACACGGAGAAACTCTGTCTCAAAAAAGTCTCCAAACCCAGCACTCTGGGAGGCAGAGGTAGACAGACCTTAGTGAGTTCAAGGCCATCCTGGTCTACAGAACAAGTCGGGACTGTTAACACAGAGAAACCCTGTCCTGATAAACAGTCTTCTCCAGGACGCAAAGAGAGGTAGTGCTGGTGCTGAGCCCGGAACTAATGTCCTTTGTGAGGTGGCCCTGAGAATTGGCACCAAGTTCTGTCCTGGTGGGGGAGGGGCAGGCAGAAGCCACAGTAGGGACTGTATACGGGAGATGGTTCTTGCCATGCTGGGAGCTCTGTACCCCAGGGCTGGGCTCAGTCTCTTCCTTTTTTACCTCATCCTGGCAGGCGCACTCCTTCAACCTCAGCCCCAGAGGTAAGGCCAGAGCCTCAGGGCCTAGAAGACTTTGGGCGAGGCTGACCATTATCCTGGGAAGGGTTAATTTATGAAGTTTTCACACTGGGCTGTAGCACAAAGCAGAGTGGCAATGGCCTTTGGTGCCAGGGCTCAGCTCAGCTCAGCTCAGCTCAGCTCAGCACAGCAACATTTCCCATAGGTCTCAGCGATCTGTTCCTGAGGAATTTTCAGCCCCGCTGGAACTCTTGCAGCCGCTCTCAGACCTAGTGGATGGTAGTATTTCTCTCTCTTCTCCCACCCTCCACAGCTGATGCCCCTAGAGGGCCCCTAGGGCCAAGCCCTGTGTCTCCTGCTCCCAGACTACCACTTCAGAGCTGACCACAGCCCCATTCCAAGTCAGGAGCTCCTCCTTCCACCATTATCCTCTTCTCTCTTTAGACTACGGCATCAGACCCAAGCACCCGTGGCCACGAGGGCCCCGACCCCTTCTCTCTCAGGCCCAGCAGCGCAAGCGGGACGGGCCCAACATGGCTGACTATTACTATGACGTGAATCTGTGATGGGAACCCTCATAAAGCTACTCTGGGCAGCGAATGCTTGGCTTGCTAGCCTGTGTGTGACGAGAAGGCCCAGCTGGGGTCCAAGTAAATACACCCACAGTGGTCCAGACAGGAAATGGCACTTTAATGGTGGTCTCCAGGTGACAAGACAGCATGGAATTGGCTGGGGCCAGCTGAGAGGCTACCTTTCCCTGCCAGGCAGGGCTTGCTGGAACCTCTCCTTCCTAGCGCACACAAGCGGGCCAGAACCAGCAAGCTGGCCAGGCTGGAGGTCAGAGCTCCCGGAGGCCCCACGATGTCAGCTGAGAATAGGGTCTTCACTGTCCTGTATGTCATTTCCTTGCTGGAAAGTCCTTGGGAGCTCAGGGCTCTAGGTGAGGTGGGAACAGGAAGGTGGGCACTTCCAGGTGGAATGGGCTTTGTCAAGGCAGGAGCCAAGTGCCAGAGAAGCTGCAGTCCCTGGCATGAAACAAGGCCCAGGACGGGGCAGTACCTCTGTTCCTAGGGGATTCCTTTGTGGTCAGAGGCCTGACCTCCCAGCCCCATCCTTTCCCAGTCCCCAGAGAGCCTGTACTGCCCTCCATAGATTAATCTAACCCCATATATTACAATAAACTGCATCTGCCTCTCCCCACACCCGTCCCCCCTCCCCAAACAGCCCTCATTTCCCCATTCTCTTGTGGCTATAGCCAGCTGTCCTAGTACTGGCCTGGGGCTGGGGGCTGCAGAGGGTGGGGGCGCCGCTACTCCAGGTAGATGTCTTCTGTAGGACAGGTGTACTCCACAAACTGCTTGTAGAACTGGTGAAATGCACGCCTGGAAAATGGGGAATAGCTGGGGACCAGGGCCTCAACCCAGGTTCTCCCAAAGGCGCTTTAGGACTCCGGGACAGCATAGGTCTGTGCTCTGGGCAGTCAACTCCCAGAGAGGACAGCCTAGTTGAGAGAGCCCAGCAGCTAACTAACAGGGAAGTGCCCCAGACCGTGGGCTTCTCAGGACCTCCCAGCCTCTTCCAGGACAGGGTGACAGTGGCACTGCACAGGAGGAAATGCCAGGGCTGTGACAGGCACGCTCCTTGGGCAGGCCCTTACCAACACACACACTCACCCCACAGACTCTGCCAGGGCTTTAGTGGAGTCTTCAGACACAAAGACATGGCAGGCAAACCGGTGATCAGCAGGGTGTTTGGTGATGAACCCAAAGTACCTGTGGGAAGGCAGGCACCAGTGAGACAAAATTCTTACCCTCCCCCCACGGTGGCCCAAGCCTAGCACTGGGGCTCTTCTGTCTGCCTCTCCCACTTACTTGTTGTTCTTTGGATGGTATCCACAGAAAGAGATGTTTTTTAGCTGGAAAAAGTGGCTACATTTATTTCCCTACAGGAGGGACGAGAGAAGCAAGAGTCAGCTTGCAGGGGAAGCAGGCAGGAGGGACAAATAGGGATAGGGTGGGCACACGGGGAGAGAGGAGAAGCATATGGAGCAAAGGGCTGCCTGGGGCTTGAAGGGAGTCACCTTGGCCTCCTGAGCATCATCGGCTTTGACACCTATCTTAACACCCCTGACACTGATCTCAAGGACACAGCTGGAGGGCGGGTTAAAGTGCACGGTGAGCCGGCGGGTAGTGGCGATCTGCACGGGACAGAAACACAGGGAAGCTCTGTGTTTCTCTCTGGATCCCTCATCACAGCACTGCCTCCAGACCCGTGTCCTTTCTCCCAGTAGTGGGGGCTGGCTGAGGATAGGCGTCCCCAGGAAAAAGCAAGGAGTCAGATTTGGGTACCTTTTGCATAGCGGCACAGAGGACATCATTGCCCTTGTGATAAGGAACCTGGACGGAGCCCAGGAACTTCACCCGGAACTGGTCAGTCCAGTCGCTGTTTTTGGCAAGGGCTGGAAAGCAACCATATAGTAAGAGAACCCTCAGCATGGGGCTCAGAGCCAAGCCAAGAAAGGAGAGAACAACAGCCTGAGGAGTCACTCAGGCAGCGGGGTGCTACTTGGCTGGGCCTCCCATTCTGTAAAAGGAACTGAAATGACCTCTGCTCTCCTGCCTGGTTAGCTGAGACCTGGGGGGCATGTTCACTAGCAGACAAGTTTGGTGGGTAGATGCAGGGGTGGGTGGGACCAAACTGGAGGGAAGTACTACCTGCCATGTGCTCAGGCTCCTTGGTGACCTCAATGGCATAGTAGGCAGGAAACACACCTCGGGCTCCTGTGCGCATGTTATAGGCTTCGTACCAATAGTCTTCTGCCTGCAGCTCCACCAGCAGAGGGTCATCCACTTCTAGCTCAAGTTCGTCTTCATGTCGAGGAACAAACCTGTCCCCAAGGGCATGTGGTACTGATCATCAGGGTTCTTTAGCCAGACCCAATCTGGGACCCTGAGCCATTGACAATTGCAAAATGCCCATGTGCCTGTCACAATGCTGCCTCTCAGGGACACATGGCACTCAAATATGCATCTGCTACCCAGGATTTCAGAGGCCAGGAAGGAAGAGAACGTAGGTCTTGATAACTGAAAGGCCAGAGAAGGTGGGCACCCTGCCTAGAGGAGGTAAGATGGGGCACAGGTTCTATGCAGGGCAGGCAGCTCAGGTCCCTAACCAGGTTCATCACACAGATCCAGCTTCCTCATAACACCTCATCATTTTGTCTCTAAGCTGAGTTCCTACAAGGGGATACTGTCCCCCAGCAGCTGAGGGGATGCCAGTGATGGGCTGGCAGAGGCATGGAAGGGGGCAGCCCTCACCTGAATATGGCCCGATGGGATTGCTCATGCTCCTCCCCGTTGATGACACAGGAGAACAGCCCGAAGGACTCCGCACCTGTAGGAAGTCAATAGGCTGGAGGAGGTGGCCTCAGCTTAGGGCAAGTAGAAAGCTCTGGCCTGCTCTCAGAAAGACCATGTGCCATCTGAGGCCTCATTCCATCTCAGCTTTCCCTGGCCAGAGCCCCAACCATCCCCGGCTCACTGACTCACTGGAGGAGCGAGAGCGGCCACTCATGAAGACGTTCAGAAACTTCTTGGAGAAGTGCACATCAGGCTCATCCGGCGTGGAGTCCTCTGAGAGGCAGGCGGGCGGCCGGGGCTGAGGAGCCTCCTCATACTCCTCCCCAATGGCTGACTCGTAGGGCGAGGACGCAGAGGCACAGTTGTCATACACGGTGGCGGAGTCGCTCTCGTCGCTGTAGTCTCCGAAGCACGGCCGCAGGCTTACCAGCTCAAGCTGCGCATGCTCATCCACCACCAGCGTGTACTTGACCGAGTCGTAGGACAGGGCGCTGGTGTCGGAGCTCAATGAGGCCCGTGGAGGCGGGGGTGGTTCCCGAAGGCTTTCCCGCCACCCTCCTTGTGGCTCGGCTCGCTCTGGGGATGACAGGCAGTCGAAACCCTCATCCTCTTCACTGATGGAGGGGTGTGGCCGTCCTGCAGTTGCCGAGTAAACAGCTGGGTCTGGATCCGAGCTAACTGACATCCGGCTCTCCGTGGGTGGCAGGAAGGAGGAGGTGGGCTCTGCAGGGTCTGGGGGTCTCTGCACTGGGGTCAGGTAGATCTCCTCAGTTGCCTCAAGCCGCACGTCTGCCTGATAGTGGATTCGGTCTCGATGGGAGTGGCCCCGGCCACCAGGTGCAGTGGCAGGAGGACCACTTGGAGGTGCCATCTGAGTGGCGGCGCTACGGCGGCAAGGGCTGTCGGTGGAGGTGCCTCGATCCTTGGTGGGAAGAGGACTGCTCTGGGGTGGCAGTTCATCACTCAGGCAGATGTGTTCGTGTGGCGGCGTCTGCTCCCCTAGAGGACAGACAAGTTGGTACTGAGAGCTGCGCTCCGACACTTGTCCCTCCTCTTCCCAACTGTCCTCCATTGGCAGGCTCTGCCACCAGTCCCTGGCTCCCAGGCGACCTCAGCCCAGGTGGGCCAGGTGAGGGCCGCTGGGTCTCTAGCTCAGGGAGAAGTCTCACTTACCTGTCTTCAAAGGGGAGGATGATCGAGACACGCGGTCCTGCCAACTGTGCTTTTTGCCTAAAGAATTATTGTTCAGCGTGTCCTGTGCAGAGGACAAAAGGCTCTTATGAAGAGGTGGCCAGCAGTGCCCGGCACAGGGAGGTCCTGGGCCTGCCCCATCAGGCCACCCCATCTGGCCTTGCCCAAGGGGCCGCTGCCAACCTTTCCCTAGCAGGCGGGGTGGGAGATTACCGCCCTCCCCCAGGCCTGCTGGCTAGGAGACAACCCTCGAAAGATGCAATAGTGGTGCTGGCCAGTGTGGGTGCTGAGGAGCGGATGGGGGGGGGGCGAGCAGCACAGCTCCCAGGAGAGTCAGACAGCAGCCCCAGACACTGAGGGAAGCCATGTTCTGATGCTCAAACCCAGCCTGGTGAAGGACAGGGTGATGAACTCAGAAACCTGGGGTCTAGCAAAGTGGTGGGTGCATTCTGGCACAAGGAAGGGTCTCCTCAAAAGCTGGCCTGTGGCCTGGATGAATCACTCGAACCATGACTTCCATAATACTCACCCCCACTTCACCCCACGTGACTAAGGAATGGCAGTCCTACTACCTGGATCTCCCAGAATGCTCACACATCCCACATCCTTAGCCTCCTGGGACCCCTGAGCAAGGCTCTGCACACACAACTTGGGCTCCCTCTCCAGGGAACACCATAAGCAACACACACATTCAGAGTTGAGCTGCCAACTCTGAATCCATGGCAGAATCCATGCCAGAGGATACTGGGAAAGGGAGCAACCCTTCCCTGAGCCCTTGAACTATCCACCAGTAGCTCCACCTCCCCAGCTCCTTCCCTCCCAGTACCTCTCCTGCCTAGGCATACAAGGCAATGGGTCAAGGCAGCCCTCTTTGGCATCCAGCCACCTGCCAGGGGCCCTAGGCCCCCAACTCAGTCAAGTAACTCCATCCCCCGTCTCTAGTGTTGCTTTCTGGAATGCCCAGCTGCTGAGATGTCCAACTGGCTGCAGACCCCGAATTCCCACTCCCGGCTTCATCCCATTTCAGATGCTCTTTTCGCCAGGCGCTGTTGCTGCCTCAACCTTCACAGAAGCCCCCAACCCAAAGATGACCTTGTCATAGCCGTAGGAACCCAGCTCCTTTGTTAGGCCCCTGCAAATCTCCCCGCTGGAATCCCTGGCGACAACTTCAACCCTTTCCAGGCTCCACACCCAGCCAACCGGACAGACTTCTCAGGACTTTCCTGCCCCTCGTCAAGTCCTTCCTCTGGCCCTCCCTGCAGAAAACCTGTCCTTCCCCAGGCACCGTGACAGGGTCCTCGACCCCACCACCAGCAGGGCCCACCCACGCCCCTCCACCTTCCCTGTCCACCCCGGGCGCCGCCCCCTCAGCTCTGCCCCGCCGAAATGTGCCTCACCTGAGACCGCGGCACCTGTGGGAAGAGGTTGAGGGTGGTGGGCCGCTTGGGCCGGTAGGTGTCCCCGCTGCCGGTGCCCGGGCCCTGGCCGTGGCTGCGAGGCGCCGGCTCCTGCCCGGACTCGGCTTTGGGAGGCCCCACTCCAGGCCGTTGGGCGGCGAGCTCGTCGTCGTCCTCCTCGTCGTCCTCGGCTCCGGGAGTGTCGCCTGCTGCGTCGATCAGGTCCATCTGCAGCATCTCCGCCTGCAGCCGGCTCCCCGCGTTGCCGCTGCCACCCGCAGACAGCAGCCCGGCGCGCGGGGGCTGCGCGGCGAGGACGGAGGGGAGTCAGGGGAGGGGCCTTGGGCGCGGGGGAGGGGTCTCTCGGGAAGGGCGGGTCTGATGCCGCTGTGCCCCGCCTCCCCACCGGACGAGTCCATTTCGCGGCCGCGAGGGGAGGGAGACAGGAAGCCGAGCAGAGACCCGAGCACTAGACCGCTCCCCCTCGCCCCTCAGCGAGGTCGCATCCCCAGGCCAGAAGTTTGCCCACGCCTCTCCACTCCCACGGTCTCCCCTCCCGACTCCTTGCACCCTCCCGTTCCCTTGGCAACGGCCAGTGACCTCACCCGGGTGGTAAGCCGAGCCCAGAGTGAAATCACCGCTGTTGCCATGGAGACCTAGGGGTCGCCCAGGAATTCCGGCCCCAACAGGGATGGGTGAGATAACTGGCGTTTGAAGAGGCCATTGAACCAAACTGGGAAAAGTGCTCGTTAGCCAGGTGAGGAAGATTGCAGTGGGACTGGAGGTCCTGAGTGGACCCGAAGATGGACTCTGAGGGGGAGCTTTTCCAGTCAGTTCAAACCTGCACACTTCCTCATCCAACCCTGTCTTTACAGCCCCAAACTGATTTGCTACTTTCATTGCGGTCACTAGCTCCTGGCACCTTGGACAGATCCCCTGACTCTTCATCCCTCAAGATTTGGCTGGGCAGATACTCCAGGTTACTAGAGAGGAGAGGACACTGCAAAGCGTGCGGGGGGGGGGGGGGGGGGGGGGGAGTAGCCGAGACTTTGACTAGGCTCCCACCGGGGGATCTCCCTAGTTAGTCTAGCACTACTAGGGTAGGGTGGAAGTGGCTCTGGCTAATTGCAGAAGGCTCTCTTGAAAGCCCTGCATGTGGGAGACAGTTTCAAACTCCAGAACAGGTATGGGGCCTTAGAGAAGTTGTGACCCCGCTCTGAGGCCACTCCCCAAGCCCAGAAAAAAATGGCTTCTGCCTCCATCCTTCCTGGCCTAGCCGGAAGGTACAGGATTGGGTATTAGGACGGAAAATGGCTTGTTTTCCCTTGCCTTGAAGGTTTTTGTTTGTTTGTTGAGACAGGGTTTCTCTGTGTAACATTCCTGGCTGTCCTGGAACTCACTTTGGAGACCAGGCTGACCTTGAACTCACTGAGATCTGCCTGCTTCTGCCTCCTAAATTCTGGGATTAAAGGCGTGCGTGCCGTGCCGTGCGTTACCGCTGTCCGGCTTTGCCTGAAAGTTTCTAAAAGTGCTAGGGATAGCAGGAGGTCAACACTAAGACAGATGCCCTTCCCTAGCCACACCACAGCTATCTAAATGGTACCTCTAGCTACTTAACGACCTGGTTAGAGCAAGCGGTGAGCTTTGACACCTAACCCAGTGCCGCTGCCTTCCTTATCCTGCAAGCAAGCCCTTGGTTTGTCTTCTGACAATGGAATGGGGATTTCCCGTCTATCCTGGGTACCCTTCTGGCACTCAGAAGGACAGGAGACAGCCTATCACTATGGTAGAGCCAAGACATGCAGAGCAATACCAATTCTGGAACAAGCCCTTGGCAGGCGCCACTGAAAGCCCAAAATGTTGGTAGTGTGGTCAGGGTGGTGCAGTGGTGGCGGTGGCCTCCGGAGCTAATCCAGCAGCACCCTGGCTCCCTGCCCTGCCCCAAAGAACTGCAGATTTCTACCAGACTCCACCCTGGACTGCTGCAGGCCTCTGCCAAGAAGCTCCTGAAAGGCCCCTCCCTTCACTCTGGCCCTCACTGCCTCTGTCCTGTATCTCAAGCCCTCCTGCCCTCTCTCTCCCTCTCTCTCTCTCTCTCTCTGAACAAATGAAGGAGCTGCTCCCTGCTATAGCACTGAGAAAACAATACAAAACAGTAGGATTTTGGATTGAGCACCCAAGATGTGCCAAACATTATATTAGATGCTTCCGGCATTGTTAATTCTCTTCTTAGGGGTACCATACATTCTTGGAAGCTCCTTTGTAATTATAGGGATACTTTTGTCCCCAGCCCCCAGCCACTCAGACTCTCCAGACCTAGCCTTACCCTGAGGGACAGTGTGTCTTTGCACTGCAGGCTGATCCCACACTCATCAGTGATCTCTGAAAGGTCTTCATCCTCAAACTCCTCCAGACTGATGTCGTGGGTGAGCCTGTTGGGGACAGAAACCAAAGTTACAACCCAGGGGGTCTAAGCCTCAACTAAGCTGTTGCTATCTTCCTCTTCCCAGGGGAAGCCTCTGGAAGGCAGGCGACGACTCCCAGATGGAAGATTCAGTCTGTCTACAGCAGTGGCAGAAGAAGGATCTGGGTTGGAGCCAAAAGGCATTCCACCTAAGGTGGCGGAGGAGGCAGCTCTAGGTTCCTCCGGCATCACCGGATGGGAGTTCTCCATCCTACTGCCAACCAGAAGGCAGCCCTAGAAGACCCAACTGTCCAGAGCCTCAGCTCTGTTGGAGAAATGCCTCCATGGCTGAAGCAAGTGCCAAGGCTAGTTCAACCCCAAGAAGTACCCAGAGCAGAGAAACCTTTGCACTCCACAGTAACAAGAACCAAAGGGTTACCAGAGGCACAGAAGGTACCCTTTTCTCTCACCCATAAAAATGCACGCCCTTGAGCCAGGGTAGTATGAGGGGGACCTGGGATCGGCCTGCTCTAAGAAAAACTGAAGCTTCCTGCTATGTTCTTGGTCTCCAACCATACAATCTCATCTTGTGCATGGACCCTGACTAAATGGGGTCAGGGAGGCCTGGGCAAGGGCTTGTGACAGCCCACAAAGAGCATGGGCACCAGAAGCCCAGCCAGTCTGTGTGCCCACTTTGGAGCTGCTGAGATAGCAGCCACTGTGGGGGACTGCCTGTCCCCTGTACCCGCTCACCCTGGCACTCTGTCTGGCTTAGTGTAAGTGGGACATCTGGGGAGTTGGAGAGAACGCCTGGGCCTTTTCCCAGAGACCAGGAGATTAGGCACAGAGCAGAGGTACACAGCTCAGCCAAGGTCACCCAGGAGAGGAAGGGCGGGAGCAGCTCCCAGAAACCTAGAAGACTCACACCTTTGCCATCTACCTCACTTAGTCTGAACAGGGGCCCTGAGCTCAATGGAGCACCTCCGGACTGACTCACCCCTCCCCCACCCTGAGGTCAGCCCCCAGGACCCTACCAGCGCTCCCACTGATCCTCCAACCAGCTGTCATTGTCTGGGCTTGAATCCATCTTCAGCACCAGCTGCATGGAGAGCCCTGCCCGGCCAGGGGGCTGCGGGGCTCCAGGACTGCCCTCTCATGCCCAGAAGGATGGGGGGTTCAGAGCTCAAGGCAGGGCTGGGGCTCCTGGCCTCCACCAACTGGGCCTGCCTTTCTGCATCCGGCCGGCTGCAGAAGCCTGGGGAGCTCATTAAAAATAGATGGGCCGGAGAGGAGGCCGCAGCTGCCGACCCGGGCCCCAGCCCCAACTCTTCCTGGCCCAACCCTCAGATGCGGGCAGCTTCCTCCCTAGGCGGCCCGACGCGCTGCGATGTCGCCGCCTCCCCCGCGGGATCGGGTTACTGCAATCAATGCTACTGGCTCCACCTGCCCTTCCCGTGCCCCGGTCGGGGGCTGGAGTGACCCTCCTCCCAAGGCCAGGCTTGTAAGCAGACGGCAGAAATATGGTTCCCCCCCCCTCAAAGCCAGACACTGATCGGCTTTAAAGGGCCAGCGCCACACTCAGGCTGCCAAAAGGGAAGATGGAGGGGCTTCCAAAGTGCCCCAAAAATGGACACCCGAGTCTCCACAGTCACAGACTCCGCCTCCACACAGTGTCTGCGAGGCTTCTGCGAGCCCGCCCAGGACCAGGGAGGTTGGGTCGAGAGGCGGGCGCCAGGGCGGGGAGACAGTGATGACCCCTTTGGAGCAAGGTTGGGAGTCATTTGGGAGTGACTTTGACTGAGCCTGGAGGTCCCTAGTATCAACTGCCCTGGAAGATTCTGACCCCAAGGGTAACAGGTTTCCAGGCATGGGGGTGTGGCCACCAGCTGGTATGGAAGTAGTGGGGGCTGGTGCAAGACAAGAGCTTCCTCCTCAGTCTGCCTCTTGGATCTGTGGCTAACCTTAGGTGCAGCCTGCCTGTGAGGTGTGGGACTCAGGCATCTTGTCTGAAAGTGTCCTCTGATGCCCCAGCTCTGCTGGTGTCCTCAGCACACACCTGTCTCCTTATTGCTAACCCTGGTCCAGCTCCTGCATCCACCAGGCAAAGAGGTGCCCTTGCCTGCTGGCCTCAGACTCCCTACACCTGTATTGCCCTTTTTGTTGTCCATGAGGCAAAGTCTCAAGGGACACCACCATCCCTTCCCTACTCATTCAAAGCCCTCCCAGGCTCTCTGCAAGGGGGAGACTCCAGCCTTGTGAGTAATTACCTATTTACTGAGCCTTGCTCCTCGAATATGGGTACTAGGTCCCAACAGCGCCCAACCTGGGACTTGCATGGTACACGTGGCAGGCCCTCAAACTGGGTATGCCACAGGAATGCTCAGGAAAGCCTTCCTCCAGGAAGTCTTCCTAGCTCTCTCACAGGGCAGGTGTCAAACTCTGGCTGGATGCAGCAGAGATGCCCTACCCATCCTAGAGAGTTGGATGGAGTGCACCTCCCTTGGCCCCCACCTGGACTTGATGCCCCTGGAAAGCAGGGCTCACTATGCCAGGCGTCGGCCACAGGACAGCCTCCGTCTCTATCCTCCTCAAGCTGAAGGGTTTGGAGTGGAGCTGCAGGATTCTATTATGGCCAGAGATGTGTCTCTATGTATCCATGGCCCCTCATCATGGCCTCAAGAGCCACTTCCCTGATCAACAGGTCTGAGTGGGGCCAGGCCAGGGGACGGCACTGAGTTAACTGGACAAAGAAGAGCCTGGGCTAGGGTCAGGAGTCTTCCATTAATCCTTAGTCGCCTTGAGGGGCGGGGGGTTGCCTTTCCTCTCTCCTGAACTCACGCAGGTGAGAAGTCCCAGGGGATTACTTGTTTCATCCATTTAAAAACCTTGCTACCATTACCCTTGTCTTCCTTTGGGGTGGATTCTTCTAAGCAGGGTGGGATGGCAGAATGACTCTATATCAGGCCTGGTATTGACAGCAAATCCTCCCTCGTCTTCCAAGATGCCACCAATGGGGCCACCAACCTTGCTATATTTCATTACCACAGAGGAGACCCCCTAAGGCTCAGACACATGTGTAAGCTTCTGTTTCCTTTTTGCCTGCCACCTCAGGATGCAATGGAGTGCCTGAATTACAGAGTGTGGGGAGGAGGCTGCTACCAAAGGAGGAGAGGTAGGGCTGGCCAAGGGCTGCCCTCTGTTGGCACCAATGATCTCAGTCTCCCAGGCAGAGCCAGGAGACACAGAACACAAGGGGACTGGCAGCTCTGTGTTCAGGGACACCAACAGTGAGGCAGAGAGGGCTGGAAGCAGGAGGTCTCTCCTGACCTTGCCTAAGGTATTTTCTTGGGAATCTGAGCTGTGGCCTGGGCAGTGGCACAGGAGAATAACAATCACGCAGCCCTGAGGGTTCTCAGCTTTTTAGACACACAGCACAGCCACATCTAGTGGTCCTGTGTCTGAGTTTGGTCACTGGATGCCGCACTGACCTTGGCATCTGTCTTTCTGCAGTACAGACCCTCTTGCGTGCTGGTTCCCAGCAACGCCTTGCACAGGTTCTGGCCATGACCACAGCCCACACTCCCCATGATGTCCTGGACTAGGCTGAGTTCTGCAATTCTGCTTGGGGTTCTCATGTGGCTTCATGCTGCCTTGCTGCCTTCGTTCTCTTGTCCTAGCATTCCTCTGTGCTGCAGGTCCAGCTGGTCCTCACTTCCTCATTTCTGCAACCCAGGAACTACACCCAGGCGCTGTACCCAGGAAGGGAGAGCCAAGTACAACACTGAACTTTCATTGACTAAGGCCAGGTGCGGGCTGTCAGAAGCCACACTTGAGCTTTGGCCTTCCAGCTTCCTATCTAAGTAGAAGAGACCAGCTAAGTGACCTTTGGCCCCAGTCATGGCGCCCCCATGGGCTTCTTGTGATAGAGTCCACCGGATATCCAGGGGTCCGGCCTGTTCTGGCAGACATAAATTTTATAGAGCTGGCTCTCAAGAGGTCCTGAGGGAACCCCACTGTCTAGCTGCTTGCCCTACCACAACAGGGCACTCCGCCTTCCTGGTGGTTCTTAGCCCTGCCCAGTTGTAGTTGTGGAATGACTGAAGCTTTCCCTTCGGGTTGGATGACTCATGCAGGCCCCTTAAAGGGCAGCTGACCAGTAATGTAAGTTGTCACTAGGGTTCCGAATAAGTGTTGAACAAATTACAGCAATCCTGGGCCTTTACATTTTTGCCTTGCAAATGTCTAGGAGAGTTCCCTTTAGGATCCAGCGTCCTGTGTTCTCAACAGAGAGTCTAGGGCAGGCCATCTGGACCTCTGGGAACACAGCCCTGGCTGAATCTGGAAGGCAGGGTAAGCCAGGTTCTCAGGGTGCCCTCTTCCCCCAGCTAGTGGACCAGTAGTCTGGCTGCTTCTTGATCTAGAATTAATTCCTTTCCATGGTGGAATCACTACCACCACCACCAGCAACAAAATGTCAACCAAAGAAATGAGTTCTTTCAGGGGGCAGCCCCCACTCAGGGCTAACCTGCTAAATTTGCCCAAAGTGCTCACGAATATGTGGCAAGGATTCTGTGAATAGTGGGGTGACTCATCTTGAACGAAACACCCCCAAACATACAATTCCACACGTGGAAATCTTTTACACACAAAAAGTACGGGGGTGGTACTGCTGACCCAATCTTTGGGACTCTTTAGGCACCAAGCTAGAACTGGGTTGCTAGAGCCATGGAGGAGAGTCTAACCCAGAGTGAGGTCGGAAGAGTGGGGTAAGGCATTCCAGCTTATGAATGAACATTATAGAGTCTGTGTGTGAATGTGGAGAAGGACAACCAATAAAATAGGCAGAAGGGCAGGCTGAGCCCGGAGATAGCTCCACCCACAGAGCGCTTGCACATATCTGTAACTCCAGTATTGGGAAGGTGACAGAAGAAGATCAGGAATTCAAGGTCCCCTTTAAGTACACAGCAAGTTCTAGGCCAGTCTGGATGACATGAGACATTGTCTTTTAAAACGATGGGGTTGGATGGGGGGAGACAGGCTGGATGACCCATGGCTTCCCTGGGAAGACACAAGACCCACAGGGATGGGGGTTGTGGGGTAGGTGAAATCTGATGAGTTTGCCTTTGTTTTGCTGGGCAAACTTCTGGCTATGTCCTTCACATCCTAGCCCCAGACTCCTAGTCTCTCCACTGCCAGTTTCTTGAGGGTGAGGCCAGGAGCTAGCCTCAGTCTCCAGAACTCACCCCAGCTGAGGCGAGCTACACAGACACTAGATGAACACTCGTGGATGACAGAGGCCTTGGCTGCCTGTCGGGGAGGTCCGAACACAGCCAGCACCCAGTAGGGGTTCCCAGAATTGTCCATGAATGTGAGCAGGGTCAGCGGGCAAAGATGACCTTCTAGAAGACCCCTGAGCAGGGGCCGGGGTGGTAACACAATTTATAGGAGCGTTTAGTTCCCAAGGCAGAATTAGACTGTGGCATTTCCCAGGGATCCAGAGACCCAAACAAGGGCTCAGATGCCAGAACTCCCTCCCTGGCTACAGGTGGACTGTGTGAGGTTAGCCGTCTCCTCTGGTCTATACCACAGGTTCACCAGGAGCTAGGCCAGAGGCAGCAACTCGTCATACATGGTTCTGAGGTGACAGCCATCTTCTCGAACACTAGCACTTCCAGGACCATGGTTCTAGCCCAATATCACCTGTCCTCCCCTAAGCACCTCCCCCAAGCCAACCACCCTCTTGACTCCACAAACTGGATCACAGAGATCACCAGTCTGAAGTTTGGAAGATGCCAAGGTGACTGGACCACTGCCTGCCTGGCTCGCATCTCCCAAGGAGCCCTGGCACCAGGTGATCACTACTGTGTCTTCTTCAACCTCCGACTAAATTCCTCCCTTCCAGTAGGAGGATCTGGTTGGTCCCATCCCCTATACTATCCCCAAGCCTTCTCACCTGCCTGCAGGAAAAACAGGATGGCTGGTTAGATCACTCGTCTCCTGCCTATCTGTTCGCTCTGTCCCGCAGCCAGAGTGAGCACAGAATATCCCCCTAGGCCAGCAGGGACCACCTATGGCTGAAGAGTCCAGCATCCTAACACAGTCTCCAGCTTCCTGCACAACTTTGCTCTTCACACTGCCAAACAGGTGTCACCTTGCATGCTGTCCTTCCCAGTGTACCTTCCTCCTCTGTGGGGATTGCCTGACCTTCTCCTGTAGGACCCGAACCTATACAACCACCACACTTGGCCGATCTGGGAAGACACTGTCTGTCTCTCGCTACATTGTTGCTTGCATGGGGATCAGACCCATGTCAGGACCTCACCCTGACTGCCCTCCTGGTGAGCCTGGCCAATGAAGGCCTTGCATACAGCTCTGCACAGAGGTAAATGAGCCCCTGCGCTGTCGGGAGCATCTCTCATGCTCAGGCAGTGCAGCAGGGTCAGTAGATACCATACAGGGACTCTGGGTCCTCAACTCCATCCCAACTGTCTCCTCAACGTGCTGTGTGTTCTTGGGGAAGTCATTGGCCCATGTTTCCACATAGGAGATTCACTGGGCCATTTTCTTTTCTCATTTCATTTCCTTCCACAGTGGCAGAGTTGGGGCCGAGGCCCTCCAGCACACCAGGCAAGCACTCAGCGCTGCATCATACCCCAGCCCTGATGAGTCAATATGTGAGGTCTCCCTTCTCCACATGAATGCCCCTTTGTCCTGCTGGTCCTTCCACCCCTTCATTCCACACGCCCAATGAATCCATTGTGTTATGCTCTAAATTCTCTCCCTAAAGTTTCCTTTATGAAGAACATGGGCCAGTTAAAAATATCTTTTTGCTATGCTGTAAGTAACTCAGTAACTTATACACATGCTAATCCAAACATAAGAAGCCAAATGGCACCCAAACAGGTAAAGCAAAAATCAAAAAAGTTCTCGCTCCACCCTGGATCCAGACAAACCACGAGGGACCAGATGGAAGATTTCCATAATCAGAAAAACCACCCAGAACATTCTCATTTAAATTAGCTTCCAACAGGCGCTCCCTCTTTTAAGTCCACACATGCTTACCCCTCCAAAGGTGCTCCCCAGTATCCCAGGGATCTCTTGTTTGGTGGCAGAGATGAAATCAGACTTTCTGGGTTCACGTCAGCTCCACTACCCTCTATGCCTTGGTTTCCTCACCTGAAATCAGGGGCAACACTAGCCTGCCCACATGGTTACAGCAAGACACACTCTTGTACACAAAGTTCCTCATGCTGCTTCCCTCAGGCCAGCATTCACAATACTCTGCTCTCCGGGAGCAGCGTGACTAGGACACCCACCCTTAATTCAATAATACACTAGGAAGGCTGGTGAGCACCTGCTCTGGGCAGGGTAGTGGGGGTAGCCAAGTGTAGATATGCAGCACTCACACATTTTAAAAGCTCACAGTAGCAACACACACACACACACACACACACACACACACACAGAGTTCTAGGACCATCCTGAGCAGAACCTAAAGAAGACAGAAGACGTTTGGAAGAACAAAGACTCAAAGGACTTAAGGGGCCAGTCTTGGAACACACAGCTAAAAAGAGCAGTTGAACCCACAACCCTACCAAAGTGTCATAAGACAGCATAATTGCTCAGGGTTGGATGGAGCTGAACCTCTGGCTGCTTAGGTGGGACCGGAGAAAGGGCACTGGAGGCTGCTGCAGTAGGCAGCAGGCCACGCAGGGCCCAAGCACTGCCCAGTATTCTTCCCACGAGCTTGCTGAGTCTCACAGGCAGGCCAGTGTCCTAGAGAGCCAGCTCACTCCTCCACCTTTTGGTACACTGTTGTCCCCACTCCCCATAGTCCAGATTTGGTTGCAGAGTCCCTTGCTGGCGTCCTTCTCCTCAGCTTCTCAGACCTGTGTCCTGCCAGAGTGGGGGTGTGAGCCTGTCCTAAGTCACAGGTAGGACCTGCAGGGAGAGGGAACTGAGCAGGCTCAGACCTGGTCTCAGGGTCCAGTCCTGACCCAGTTTCTCTTTTCTGTGGCCCCTAGGCTAGCCCCTCTGCCCTCTTTGTTTTCCAATGCCTCAGCACGACAAAAAGCAGACCAGGGTACACCCTCAAGGTGGTTGTGAAGGTCCAGTGAACTACAATGAAGAAACACTTTGACAGAAAAAGCTGTGCAGGCCCTGCCAGTGAGCACAGCTAATGTCGAACTGTGACTTCACATGTGCTATCCCCTGCAGGCCCTGCCAGTGTGCACAGCTAATGTCGAACTGTGACTTCACATGTGCTATCCCCTGCAGGCCCTGCCAGTGTGCACAGCTAATGTCGAACTGTGACTTCACATGTGCTATCCCCTGCAGGCCCTGCCAGTGTGCACAGCTAATGTCGAACTGTGACTTCACATGTGCTGTCGCCTGCAGGCCCTGCCAGTGAGCACAGCTAATGTCGAACTGTGACTTCACATGTGCTATCATCTTCTTCCCAGGCTGGAATCAGTACTAATTTAGCCTACTCAACAGATGAGACCAAAGAAGACAAAAGCATGTTTGAATCAGGCAGTGAGAAAATAGCAGAGCTAGGATTTGAACCCATGTCCCTCACAGTGAATTCTCTTGCCCTGCAAAGTTTTGACCTGCTTGGGAGAATGGAATTCTTAGCCTGGAGGCTGCAGCCCTCCAGCCTTCTTTCAGGTCTGGAACCTTCCTCTGGCTCCCTCCTGGTTCTCTCAGGAGGACTCGGGCTGATTACATCGTTTGAGATCCCTGGGGGTCTCTGCCTACCTGAGGATCTGGGAGCCAGAGACCCCTTCGCAGATGATGAGTTGGCGCCAGAACCCAGCTGGGGCCTGGCTGGAGCAAGGGCCCCAGGAGAGAGAAAGGCGCCTGCTCCTGACATGGGGAAACAATGAGATATGTCTCGGCTGCTTTCTCCTAGATTCTGGAGCTGTGACCTGACACTCTTCTCTTCTTCCTCACTCACACTCTCTTCCTCTCCCCCCACCTCTCTCTCTCTCCTTTCTCTGTCTCTCGCTTAATTGTGTGTGTGTGTGTGTGTGTAAGAGAAGCCATCACTGACCCAGAACATTACGCCTTATGTCTCTGAAATTTACCTGGTCTGATATCAGATTTGAGGGGTGGATAGAACCAGGTCAGGGTCCTCAGTATGTATCACAGTAGGGACCCCCAACCGTATCGTTGGATATTCACAGGCAGATTCCCCTCCCACAAGCAGGTTGATTCCACTGGTTGAGGCCGATCCTTCTGCCTATACAACTGACCAGGTGGGAGCTGCACAAATTCAGAAGACCTTGCCCACAGCAGCCTAGCAATCTGGCCAGGCAAGCTGGGGGAGGGGCTCACGATTCACTCCTCAGAGCATCAAGGTTGTTACTTGAGAGAACTGGGGCCCACCTTGGGTCAGAAACCTTGAGTAAAGTCTGGTTGGGTTGCTGCACTGGGAATTTCATCCAAACCCTAAACCCATTCTCAGCGCCAAGGTAGAGGGGAAAGGCGAACTCCCAGGTCTCTGCCCCAGATCCATCCAAGCATCCCGCCCCAGGACATGGAACGGTGAAGGAAGATGCGGAGGAGGGTAGATAACGCGGTGGTCACAACCTGGACCAACCTGGGTTGCAGGGGTTGGTGGCTCGACCGGGAAGTGAAGCTGTCCTCGGGTCTTCCCCCCCACCCCCCCACCCCCGCCCAGGAATTCCGAGGCTCCAGGCCAAACCGAAGGGCGGGGCGCCCGCGGCCGCTATCCTCACCTGAAATTGGGAGGCGACGCGATGTGCAGTCCCAGGAATGGGGAGGCGGCTGGCGGGGACGCGGCGCCTCCGCCCAGGCCGCTCTCTCGCTCCGCCATTCCCGGGCGCAGCCCTGGCCATCCGGGCGGAGCGCGGCGCGGGAGGCAGCGGCGGCGGCGGCGGCGGCGACGGAGGAGTAGGCGCGGCGAGGAGGCCGCCGCCGCCGCGGGGCTCGGACTCGGTTGGGGCGGGCGCGGCTCCGGACCGCGCGCCCCCGCGAGTGCGCCCCGCGCGCGCCCCCGGGCAGGCTGGGGTCTCATGGCCCCGCCCCCGCCCCACCCCCGAGCTCTCCGAGGTGCTGACGCTCTGGTCCGGTGGCCCTGGGTCCACCCGGCCTCCCGCAACATCCCACCGGACTGTACAGGCACCCCCAAAGCTTTGCTCGCCAGAGAGCAGGACCTAGATCCAGGGCATTAGCTGGCTAATGGCAGGGTCTTGCTCCCCAAGTCCGTTTTTGGCCTCCTCAGCAATGGGAGTGGGAAGGAGGATTTCAGAAGATAAAGGGGAGAAGATAGTGGAATCCAAGAGTAGTCAGTCAGCTTTGCGGCCAGGTGGCCTAAGACCAGTTTGGTTCCCCAAATAAACAAACAGTGGGGACTTGCATTGGTGACCTCACAGCTCGAAGACTTGTCTTTTCCATCTGTGAAATGGGGCATGATCCCTCCATGACTGTGGTGAGGAAGAAACAGAATAGAAATGCTTCTAGGGAACACTGGGATCTAGTCTCACCCTCTCCCAGGATTCTCCCTAAAGGGGAACCTCTGTCAAGACCCCCTTGAGCCTCATCTACCCCCGATGACCTGAGCCCTGTGAAGTCTCTATTCAGCACTCAGGTTGTCCTGGAAGTCACTATGTAGCCCACACTGACTTTGAACTGGTGACAATCCTCTTGAGTGTCTTGCTAAGCCTGAGGATTAGCGTGAACTCCGGCGCCCAGTTCCCCAGCACTTGTCTTCACACCCACACATTCCGGAACTGGCTTCTCCCACCCTAAGGCCCAGGACCTTCCTCTTGCCCCCGGAGCTGGCTTCTTGGGGTGGGGGCCTGTTGGTTGTTTCTGTTCTGGGTTGAGCTGTGATTTTTCCCGGGCCCTGCATTAGGTCTTCTCACACTCCACAGGCAGCCAAGGCCAGGCCCCCAGCTCTGGTGCCTCCCACTCTTCTTCGCCATTCCCCTGGCCACACACCGGCCCTTAAGATAGGTAGAGCAGGACAAACTGGGAACGCTGCCTCCTTTTCCTTTCTGGCAAGAGGCTGCAGGCCCGAGAACATTCAGAGGCCTTGGCTGCCTCTCCCCTCCCTGCCATTGAGGCTTGAAGAAGTGGTTTGGCCACTTTAACTGCCTCTTCTGGCTCAGGCCTTTTACACTAGGCCTACCCTAACCATCTGCTGTTATGAAGCCCTCCTTCTTCCCAGGAAAGCAGTCTTTTCTAGTTGTTATGGCTAGTGTGTGCTTGCTACAGATGGGCAGCACCCCAGGAGGTCAGAAGCGTGAGTATGTAGGGCAGTTCCCTCAAGAAACTTGTCAAGAACAAAGGTCTCTCAGCTTCTCCAACCGAGTCAGAACTACATGAGAAGCCCAGAGAGGGAGGCCAGCCCTGGACTTGGTAGGAGCAGGCCAGCGAGCACTTGGAGGCAGAGCCAGGAATGAGAGGAGTACTGAGCAAAGCCCCTCTCCTGTCTGTGGAGCAGACTGTGGTTTTCTTTGGCTTTGCCTGAGCTCCTCTCCCACCAGGAACACCCATGTGCACAGCATTCTGGCCAGATAGTTCAAGATGGAGCCAGTATTCGGGCCTTGGCTTCCATAACTGTATCCAGAGGACAGATATACCTTCTCAGAATATCGTGAAGAATAGATGCTGGGCCAGTGTGAGGTGATGTTCAGGAACCCGTCTCGTGCCCTGTATTGTTTCAGCTACCTGATTCTGACCAAGGTCGAGGGCTGTGCCAGCCTGCTACAGTAGCTTATACGGCCTCCTCTATTCAAGGGGAAAGGAGAGACTGGACTCCAAGAGGACCAGCTTAAAGCTTTACCAGTTTCAACCTCAGCAGCCCCAGGTCCCAGACCTCCCACAAGATCGACTACACAACACAGCTTTCTCAGACAGGATCAGACATTTATAAAACAGGAGTATTCACAAACAAACTGTGGGAGAAACACAGCCTTCCCAGCAACCTGGAACACTGTAAAGTGCTTCTTGCCTGTGGCCATCTCTTCCCCACTCTGGGGCACTGCTCTGTGACAGCCATTCAGTCTAGGCCACTCCATCCGTAGCTCTGGGGTGGGTGGTCTGCTTCCTTCATTGGAAAGCTATCCTGGAAATGGGCCTGCATGTCAAGGAGGCGGAGCTTCAGGTGATCTTGTCAACTTGAGAAGAAAGCCATGCTCAAAAGAGCAGAGGGCACTGTCCCCATAGTTTAAGGTGTTGCAAAATAAATCCTGGACTCGGACCTAGCTGTCGACCCTCTCAGACCAGCTCTCCAGGCTCACTCTACTTTCCCTCCAGCAAGATCCCTTGGCTCTTTCCTCGGAGCCTGGGGCTCAGAAGCAGGGAGGAAAAACCCCAGGGTTCTAAATACACATCACTTGTGCTGTTTCTCCACTCGATCACAGGCTGTTTATAGTCAGATGATGGGCATAAACAGTTGGACTAAAGGCAGCTCTCTGCTGAGAAAACCTGAGGTCATCTCAAAAAGAAGCCTGTCAGATGTGCTGGACAGCTGGAGGAGAGGGGAGCCTGGCCCTGGGTTCTGGTCTGACACAGTGAAGGCCAGGGCCAAGGGCATCAACAACTCTGAGGCTCAGCAAGGTCACAGGGGAGGTAGAGAGGAAAGGGCACAGAGGCCAGCTTAATGTTACATGTGAGAACAAAAATCCAAACAGGAACACACACACATACACACACACACACACACACACTCACTCCACACGCATACACTGTGGCTCATGTGCAGGCCACAGGGGTGGAAGGAAGACTTGCTCAGTTACCCACAATCCTTCTTTTCATAACTGCTTTCTCCACATGACCCAACAGCATCCCCAGGAGGTCAGAAGCGTGAGTATGTAGGATAGTACATACATAGGGAGAGGAGGTTCCCCTGGAACACAGGCTTGGTTTCTCTGGGCCAAACCTCCCACTGTCACTCTGGGAAAGGGGATGGTGTGCCAGGTGTAATCTCTATTTGACCTTTCACCAACTGCCCGCAGTAGTGCCCCAGCCCCCATGAGGTCCCTCTGTCTAAGTCCTGAAGAGCTGACACAGCAGTATGGGTGCTGACTAGTTCAGGGTGGGCCATGGAAGCCCGCAGAACAGACTGGCCAGTCTGCCTGGCTGGGTAGCAGCAGTACTTGCTAGAGCATATGCCTGGGAATGCGGCCAGGGGAGCTATGGCCTTTAAGCCATGGGACCTGGTTTCCTCCACCAGCCCTGACCCTGGCCTTTCTACAGTTCCTGGGAGGCCGAGGCTGGGCCCTAGCTGCTAGGGAAAGGACAGAGGACTGGAGTCAGGTTCTCACTTGGCTTCTAGAAGGTCCTATGAAGACAGATATGCTATCTGAGGCCGAGATCGGCAGGACTGAGCATACAATACACCAGTCTGCAGTCTCACACATCCAAGGAAGAGTCCGCGAGTGGCATGGGATTTAAGACTGGCCAGGCTAGTTATGTCTGAAGGGGAAGCATCTACTCCAGCTTGCTCAGGTTCTAGTGTTACGAGGTGGGATTTAAGCCAGCAGGACTCTGGCTACTTCTGGAACCTCACACTTTAGGTGAAAGTCAAAAAATGTGGTTCTCCAGCTATCTGAAGGGAGGAGGGAGAGTCTGGGGAGGCAGAGACCAGAATTCCACTTTCTACTGGGACAAGAAAGGGGGCTCCCAGGAACAGATCTGGGCTGAAGGTCACTGCTGTGCTTTCTAGTCCTGTGTCTGGAGATGAGGAAGCAGCTCCGGTGACAAGGATGATCCAGAGAATCTTTCAGCCGAGGCAATATTCAGGATCACGAGAGTGCAAACAGATGCATGCACACGCAAACGGCACACCACGCCTTCCTTTGCACACACATATACACTCGTCCGTTGTCTGTTGGTGACTGGGTTCTCTGTAGGCCGTGGCAGTTCAGGCACCCGGGCTTTGTCACGGAGCGATGACTCTCTAGCTGAAAGAGAAAAACACATGCAAAGAGGGTGCTCAGGAGGCTGCTTCCCTGGGGATCCCCAGACTGCGAGTGGGACAACTCAGTGAACATGCTGCTTGGGCCACAGTCCCTAGGGCCAGGCTGTTGCTGAGCAACCATGGGGTAGTGAATACTGGATCTCTAAACCCAGCACAACTGTTCCCTGCACACTTTTACCAGGGATGAGAGCAGTAGAGGACAGGGCTGCATGGCCACCACTGGACACCTTGAAAGATACTTGCTCACAAATGACAAGTAGAGCTACTGCTTTAAAGACGGAGGGCTGGGAAAAGTAGCTGTGTGAGAAGTTTCCTGGTTCTAGTGATTTTTGAAGAATAAGGCAATGACTGGGTTTAGAACCAGCAGGGCCAACTTCTACACACCAATCACAGAACCTGGCACAGGGCTACAATGGTGGGGGAATGGGTGAAGAAGAAGAAAGGAACAGGGACACATGACGACTCATTTTAAAGATTTAGAACATTCTGGATCTAGGGCAGAGAGAGAAATGGCCTCATCAGATACCAGAGGATAGGGTAATCCCACTGTAGTTACGGGCTGTCTGTAACAACAGGCTGATGCAGTGGCCACAGGGCAGGTGCACTCTTATGTCCACAACTAATGTCCCCATTTATGTGGCTCAGGTCCTGACTTTCAGCACCTTAGGCTGTGACTCTCTTTAGGTAAAAATGAGATGACTGGGGTGACCTAAAATGGAAAAGGAACTCTGACCCACACAAAACAGAGGGGGAAACCTTTGCAAGCACCAGAGACCATGACCTTGAACTCCCGACTCCAGAACCAAGGATTTGCTTCTGTGGTGCTTTGCTCTGATGGCCCTCACAGACCCCCACAGGCCAAGACAACCTGTTATACCTCCATTCTCATACATGGGACACTGAACTGACATAAGTGAGCATACAAGGTGCCAAGGTAGGAATCCCCAGGCTCTCAGGATGCACCTATGTCTGAGCACCACATGAATACCTGGTGCCCCCAAAGCCAGCCAGGATCGCTGGAGCTGGAGTCACAGACGGTTTTCAGTCACCATCTGGGTGCTGGGAATCGAACCCTGGGTTCTCTACAAGAGCAGCCGAGGCTTCTCTGAGCATCTCCCTCCAGCCCCTGTTGTTTGGATTTTAACCAGTAAGCGAACTTTGTATTATTCCTCAGCAAGACTTTTATAAGATGTAAAAAGAAAGAAATTCAACACATTGGCATAGAGATTGATACCTACACAAAATAAAATGGAAGGTGTTAGAGATGAGCAAACACTCTTAAAAGTCAGACACATTTGCAGACATGAATCCAAACTCAGCCTTCTAGCACATTCCAGCCTATTTTGGGTATTTATCTTTTTTTTTTTATTTTTCGAGACAGGGTTTCTCTGTAGTTTTTGGTGCCTGTCCTGGAACTAGCTCTTGTAGACCAGGCTGGCCTCGAACTCACAGGGATTCGCCTGCCTCTGCCTCCCGAGTGCTGGGATTAAAGGCGTGCACCACCACCGCCCGGCTTGGGTATTTATCTTATGCAATTGAGGCAGCCTGGACTCCCGATCTTCCTGCTTCCACTTCCTAGGTGCTAGGACTATGGGTGTTCAGAGCTCAGGCAGTCCTTGTAGGGCCGCACACTCCACTGGAAGCCGCTTGCATCTGAAGAGTGACACTCTGTCATACTCTCTAGATTAGAGAAGCTGGGCAGAAGTGGATACATGTGCGTGCAGTTCCTGGGGCCTTTAAGTTACACTTAAACCAAGTGTAACTGCAGTCATCCACCTTCCCCTTGGAAAACGTACTGCAGCAGGCAGCCACGCTCTTCCGTTAGGTGCACTGTGTTTATGGAAACACTTCTGAGTACAGTTTCCAAGCAGAGCAAGCCTGCTGTTAAACCTGAGATCAGCTTCCCTCTGAAACACCAACTTCAGGGCCATCTCCACTTTGTTTCTTTTGCTCTCAACTCTTGGGGTTCACGGAATTACGGACATATCTTTTTAAAATTTAAATTCATTTTAAGTGATGCATAATGGCATATCACGTGATTTTTAAAAAACTATTTTGCCCCTTCCCTCTTCACTTCATAGACAGGAAGATTTCATATAATCAGGCTGGCCTTGAATTTGCTATATAACTAAGGACCTTGGATTGTTGATCCTCCTTCCTTAGTCTTCTGAGTGCTGGGATTCCAGGCATGCATCACTAGGCCTACTTTAACCTGTGCTATTCTAACACATGTATACATTATGTATTCCTGAGGTCAATTTAAACCTAGTTCCACCAACATATCTTTTATCATTTATGGAACATACTCAGCTCCTTTCTTATGGTTCATTTCCACGTTAGGAGCTAAGAATCAGAGCTTAGAAACACCTGAACATTCTCTAGCCAGGAACACAGGCCTGGGATGCAGAGCCAGGCTCTCTGGAGGGCTAGGCTACCTCCATCTCCACACTGGATAGGCTGTAGTGACACACCTGTCCTACACCAGTTGCACAAGTATCAGAGTGAAAAGGGGGATTCTGGAAGCTGCGCTCTGGGCAGTGAAACCTCAGCACTAACAACGCACAGGCCGGTGAGGGAAGGCTCCTTGGCTGGCCCTCTCTGCATGGGGCTCTCACTAGAGTGCTGCACAGAGCTGGAGGGGAAGCCCATGTGCAGTCCACTGTAAGACACTGATGAAAGAGGAAACCAGTGCAGAACTGGACGGTGATGGAGCCAACCCTGTGTCAGCAGCTCGGGGTCACATAACCTGCTGACATGACTGCTATTTGGAAGCTCACAGTTTTCTTTGTTCAGTTTAGTGAACATTGTAAAAACTAAATGTAAAACATTCGGTTGGCATGGGTTTGAGGCAAGCATGGAACCCAGTGATCTTAGAGATGTTTTTCTACATACTGACTTAAATTGTAATGACTTCTCACGAGACAGCAAGTGCCAGAGACAACAAGGTCACAATGCCAATAGAGCAGAGCTAAGAGACTAAAAGCAGGGAATGATTACTCAGGCCTTGGCCTGCAGCCCAAGACATGTGACTAAAATGGACAGGGGATGGGCAGGAAGGGGTACATCTTCCCATCCACACAACTCTGGCTGCACCTACAGCCTCCTCTCTATGGCCACCAGTCAGGTGATTAAAAGTCACCTGGAAGCACACGCAAGGCAGCACTCGCCTCTGCCCGGTGTGCTCCACTCACAGTCAGACCTTTCACACAAAGGGTTTGATTTCCCCCTGACATCCTGATATGTGTGTCCCAGCGGTAGGGCAGGTGACAAGAGCTACCAAGCATTTCACAGCTGTGAGGGTTGATCTTGGTTGTCACCTTTCCCAGGGCAGCCCCTGCTAGCAGCAGCCCAGCAGGAGTGGTCCCAGAGAAAGGCAGGCTATTCCTGTCTGTCTGCCGGCACGCCTTGCTGTTAGCGCATCTCTCCTGCTGCTGCTGCGCCCTTCTTCTTTGATGTGAGAACCTTTCGACCTCCGACCCAGACTGAAGAGCAGTGCTCTCCAGGAGTCCCTCTGGCCTTCAGCACCAGCCTTGCAGACTCTGTAGTGTGCAGATGACCACTGTTGGAATACCTTGCCCACTGTGTAAGACAATCTAATACTTTCTTTTGTAAGCATGAGCATTCTGTAGGTTCTGTTCCTCTAGAGCGCCTAATACAACAGGTGAGGCCTAGATGCCCTGGCCTGCACACAGCAGGCACTTTTCTTTGGGGTTTTCAAAAACATGGCACTCCCACTCTATGTCTTGGAAAGATGTCTGTTCCTGTCACATCCTCTGACTTCCTGGCTCCTTTCTACCTTCAAGAGCTTTGCCTGGCTTAACTACCTAAATGAAGATGTAGGGCAAAGTCGTTAAGAACAGCCCCCGAGATCCCAATAGGTGATACATGGGTACCCAAACTATAGGACAAGAAAGGCACTCTGCATGGCTGATGTCACTTGGTATCAGCATCAGCCTCTCAAGTGGCTCTTGCGCACCTGATTCTCTGTTAGGGCCCCATCCAGTGTTTGGTTCTCCTCCAGATGCAAGGTTGATCATCCCATTCCACAGGCAGCTTCTCTCCCAGAACTCCCTCAAGGGGCCCCTCTGCTTCCAGGAGCATCAGACTGCACAGAAATAATCCCAATAATGCCCATCTCAGCAGGGAGTACCACGCTCCAGAACTTCTGAGCTAGCCCAGGCTGTGAGGCCCACACACTGTGTGACAGTGCTGATGCTCACCATGACCCATACCTCCTAGCTAACTGTGCCCCTGCACGGGCCTCCGCCACAGGCCTGCTCTAGACACAGTCTAAGCCAGTGATCCTTAAAAGCACAGCAACCTCTTCATGTCCCTGCCTTTCCTTTCTCTCTTCTCAGGCAGGAAATCTTTTCCATTTAACACTTACGGCCCCCTACTAAAACACCTCTGCTTCACTATCTCCTCCTACCAATATTACCCAAGGTGTAGGTGGGGCTGCCAGTCCAGTTCACAACACGCCCCGAATCTCAGGCCCATCACGGGAACGTGAATGTCTAAGACCCATCATGGGAACATGAATGTTGTTAACTGAGTGAGTGAGCACAGTCAACATTATTGTCCTGTCCCCTCCTTGAAGAGGCACTGACAGCTGAGCTGGAACAGCCATCTTCCACCTGCCAGACTACAAACCATAAGCCTCACCTTTGAGCCCCCTGGAAGGTAAGAAAAATGTTCCGATCTGTTTTAGCCAAGTAGGGGGCTTGGTATCACAAGCTGAATGTCTGTTATCTGACTTTCTGAATTTAGGAATGCCTGCACAGACTCCACTGCTGACCCTCAGGCAGTTTTGGGTGCCAGAGCATTTTAGATCTTGGTGCTTGGATTATGGGACGCTCAACCTGCATCCACACGTCTGCGACTGACTGATACCTGCGCTTACTCTCAGGAACAGCAACCACCTTCCGAGAGAGTAAGTCATTTGTACAAGATCGGGCAAACTTTGATGTTTCTGGTGTTCAAAACACCCTTGAATCCAGTTCTCAGGTTCCCTGGGGTAAAGTTTAGTTTCACGTTCCTTGATCACACAACCCACCTTCATAAGCTGAAGGTCTGTACTGGTTTTTTTCTGGGAACTATAGGCTATTAGTCTTCCTTTCCTAAGTTGCTATGGCTGTATTCCACACATGACTTTGTATGTCATATTTACATGTCACTTATATGCTTTACATGTCACTTTCCCCACACATCCACACACAACAGCCCATGTTGTACCGTATGTCATCAGCTTACTGTGTAGTCTGACACACACACCTAACCTTTCTATTTGTTAATCTTTCCTCAAAATCAGGGCATTAATGAAGCAAGTTCATTAGCCATAACACGCTATGCTTAGCAGCACACCACAGACAGCATGGCATCCACAGCGGCCAGCTCTTTCAGGGACAAGGCAGCATGGCCTTGTCCTCCTGCTTGCAATGTCTAGAGGGAAGAGGCACCAAGTGCCTACCATCTCGCCGAGCACACAAATTGAGAGAGACACCCCACACAGACGGATCCAGAGAGGCCCTGAAGTGATTAGGACCAGAAAAAGAACCAGACAGCTCTACAGTGAAAAGCCCCTCCGATCTACTGATGCAGATGTACGGAATAGCCTGACATAACGACTAAGGGAGGTGGCAAGCTACCTCCCTCTCCAATATTGACATACAAGTCTTTCCTGCCTTGGGGAAGGAGGAACAAGGAGGAGGCAAATCTGTTTGTCAGTCTGTCTGTTTTTCTTTCCTTTTTAGTGGTTCGGGAACCTTCCAGAAAAGATGTGAGCCCTGACTGGGATGTGCAAAGCTACAAGGTCTGTGAAAAGACCAGAGACCCTGTAAGCAGAAGCAGAGAGACAGCTGGGCCCTCTGGTTCTTCCAGGGCTGAGTTCTTTCCTGACTACAGAACACAGCCTCCACCTGCCAGCTTCACATCTGGGTATCAGATTTGACTCACATTAGCAGGCAGAAAAGGCAAGCAAACAAGCAAAACAAAGCTAACCCCCCTTTCTTTTCCGCTAGTCAGAAAACAAAGGACTTAAACTTTTAAATTTCTTTCGTCTAAAATAAAATCTTCTTTCCTTAAAAAATAATAATCTTCCTTTAAATTTTATTAAGTAAACTGAACATGCTGGCTCAGATCTGAAATTCTGGCACTCAAGAGGATAAGGCAGGAGGATTACTACAAGTTCAAGATTGGCCTCAGCCACACAGCAAGGCTCTATCTCAAATAACGGTTCTCAACGTAGGTCTCAACTGCCTTGGGGTCACATATCAGACATCCTGATATCAGATATTTACATTGCAATTCATAACAGTAACAAAATTACAGTTATGAAGTAGCAGTGAAAACAATTTTATGACTGGGGGTCACCACACCCTGAGGGTTATTAGGGTTGCAGCATTAGGAAGGCTGAGAAGGGAACCACTGGTTTAGAAGTCATGAAAGTCAGACCAGTGGGTTCTGAGCTGAACTCCTACCCCATCAGATTTTAATCTGATTTGCTGTTTGGACCTCCAGTTGGCAAGCAACAGCTTTCTAAATCATGTTACCTCCTTCTGCAGGGACTCACTCTCAGGCGTCCTTGCTTGGTGGCTCTTGGGCAGGCATCTCTGTCACCCTAGCCCGCTTGCTCAATTCTTCACCCGGAGGCTCCTCAGCTGCTTCCAGCTTGCGTTTAGGGGAGGCTGGGCCACTGGATACGGGTCTGGGGCCTGTGAAGAAAGGCAGAGACAAGTATAGTTCCACATCACAATGGTGTCATGCTGTGCAATGACTGCTCTTTAGAGACAGGGAGCCCTGCCCTGGCCTCCTTTTCAGGAGTGACCTCACTTGGGAGCTGTGTGAGGAGGGCATGGCCTGGCTTGCTGGCAGCAGGGCCAACTTCTGGTCTCAGATCCCTGGCTCCAGGCCAGAGACTGATGCAGCACATCTGCTGTCCTTGCCCTGAAGGTGAGGCATTCCCTTCGCAGTCCTGGGAAAATCCCAGAGTTCTGGCGCACTATTGAGCATCACCAAGTCGACCAGGACCCTCACTCTCTCCCTACTTCTCCTGTCCAGACCCCTGTGTCACCTTCTTCCTTGCCTCCCCATTCTTACACTGCTCCTCACTGTTCACTGTTTATGCAGCAGGCAATTTTAAAAGCTCAATAGGACCTTGCCCTGCCCTGCCAACTCCTTTCAGTGCAGGAAGTCAGAGCGATGGGGAATACGAGCTCTCTGCTCCACCTCGTTGCCTGCTCTGGCTTCCTTCTGTTCCTAGAGTGGGCTCTGCTTGCTCCTGCATCTGGGACTTTTCTTGCTACTTCCTTCCCTAGTTCTTATCAGGACATTGCTAAACAATACTTACAGAGGTGCCCTTGGCAGCTCCTGCTTAAAGTGGTTCGAAAGATACCCTATTCTTAGCCCCACATCAAGCCATTCAATGCCCTCCAAAATTCTTATCTGAATGCTCATATCTGATTGTCTTACAGCATGCTCTGGTGGAATATAAGCTTCATCAGGCATATGCTAATTTTGACCTTAGCCCTGAGTGACTGAAGTGGTGGCACAGGTCACAGAAGGCCAGGGAGGCGAGAGGCCAGTGTAATAACTCACCTGTGTTGCTGATGCTCCCAGCCTGGCTAGAGCTGGGATCTGCCACTGGGTGACTGAGGTCTTCCACACAGGAAGGGACAGATGCCAGAAGACCTTGGAGACAAAGAGATAGTCAGATTAGGAGAGCTATAGGTCATGAGAAACAGAGGAGCCAGGAGGGCAGGACCAGGGCGCAGCCTCCACCTTTTCCCAGCACCCCAAGCTGCTCAGGGAGCCCAGTCTGGCCTAGCCTGCAATGTCCTCCCCAGGGTGAGCTGTCAGTGGGGTAGGAGCTCCTTACAGAGTCCCCGGTATCGTGACAGCTGCTGGTAGATCTGTTTCATGCGCTCGATGTTGAGCCGACTGGTCTCGGCATGGTTGACGATGGGTCGCGGGTAGTCTACGCCAATGATGCATTTGGCAGCCTTCTGAACCGACTCAGGAGCATTCCAGGGCTCGTAGATGTAGCGAGAGGGGAACCCTTTCAATTTGGGCAGGTATCGCCTGAAACACATACCGGGTGATGTGTCAGCACACTGTGGCTCTTCCTAAAAGAGTCCACAGTACCAAAGGAGGTCACAGTGGTTCAAAGCCAGACAGTCTGGCTCGCATCCTCACCGAATGTAGTCCCCACTGGGGTCTGTGCGTCGGCCGAAGCCCACAGGGCAGTAGCAATGGAAGAACTGTTGGAAGAAAGCGCTGCAGGACAGCCACATCCAGCTGCCCGCGTTCACACTAAAATCTGCATCCAGGAGTAGCTCATCAAATACCTAGATGGGGACAACCAGCCTCCTTGGAGACCTGACGCCCTGGTTCCTTCCAAGTCACTGTAATACCCCAAGGAGCCAAAGTTCTTTTGCTGAGGACATGGAAGGGATCTCCTAGACCCAGGGATCCCACCCCAGCCCCCAGCCTAGAAGGGGGCTGACCTTGGCTAGGCCTGGTCACAGGGTATAGGCCAGCTTGCACTCACCCGGACCCCGCTCTCCCAGCTGACCCAGAGGTCCCCGCGGGTGAGGAAGCAGGCCACGGCGTGCCGGGCCAGGTGGTGGATCCAGCCCTCCTGCCTCAGTTGGGTCATGATGGCGTCAATCCAAGGGAAGCCTGTCTTGCCCTCGGCCCACTTGGCCAGGGCTTCAGGGTTGCGGTCCCAGGGGATCTGGATGCAGATGGGGTTCCCCTCCATTCGGTCAAACCTGGGGTTATTGGTGGCCGCTGTGTAGAAGAACTCTCGCCATAGGAGTTGTCCAAACAAGGAGAGGGGGGGCGTGCTGTTCTTCTTCACCTGAGGGAGGGGTGGGCATTGCACACAAAGGTGAGCACCTGCCAGGTTCTTAGTGCTGTGATGCTCAGGGCTCCTGCACAGAGCAAGTGCAGCGGTTCCCAGTCCCCTATGTGTGCAGAGGGACCAGAATCACAAGGTTCATAGTGTGTAACATGCAGGCCCTGCTCTGAGCACCAAGACTGGCTTCAGATGGCTAGCAGTGGGAAAGTGATGCTATGGGAACCAAATCCTTCAAGACCACTCAGGATTCTGTGGCTCTATCTTCTAGAAGGCTGAAGGGATTTTATACATCACCAATTAAAAAATGTGGTCTAAACACCTAAATATCACTGAACCCAGAGAAGTTGAACTGGTGCCTACCCAAAGCCTTCACCTCTACTGACTAGTGTTGGTGGTGCTGGAAGGTACTCTGTGTGCTACTAGAGGAGAATGGTAAACACTATCCCAGCTGTAAACCCTCTGATGTATAATGGTGACCTGCCTGCACCATACTCTGGTACAATAGAGGCACAAACGTTGTGGGAGCAGCCAACCACTATCTGATGATTGGATTTAAGAAACCCACCCCATGAGATGGAACTCATCCCTGACATTGCCCAGGTGACCAAGAACCTTGGTGGATAGATCATAGACCTAGGGGAAACCAAAGGGACACAGCAATAAAATGCCTCCTAACAGCACTCTGCCATACTCATAGGTCCGTGTCTCACTCAGCCATCATCCGAGGAGCCGCCCCCTGCAGTAGCTGGGAACTACTACAGAGACCCACAGCTGGACAGTGTGCGGAGTGAGAGACCTCAGAACTCAGTCCTAAATAGGACGTCTCCATCAAACCTCTCATCAGGGCTTGGGTAGAGGAGGTAAAAAGGGTTTAAGAGCCAGTGGGATGGAGGGCACCAAGGGAACAAAGCCTTCTGGACACAACAGGATTGAAGTACATATAAACTCACAGAGACTGTGGCAGCATGCGCAGGGCCTGCAGGAATCTGTACTGCATGGGGTCCCAGTTTGGAGAGAAGAAGTAGACACAAGCCCTTCACCCTAACCCAGAAGTTACCTCTAACTGATAATCACTCACAAGGGAAAAATAGCTTTCTCCAATGGGGGTCTCACTGGATAGACAAATCACACTTAAGGGCAGGCCCCATCCCCAGCAGCAGATGAGAAGATGGCCAGTACAAAACAAACTCCATGGTTTTAGGAGGGTGCTCTGTTTTGGTTTTCTTGGTCTCATAATGCTTTGACTGGGCTTTTTTTTTTTTTTTTAAATTTAACCTTACAGATCTTTTGCTTATATATTATGGTTTCCAGTTTTGTGTTTTTATGGGATTTATCTGTGTGTAAATGTATATGTCTCTGTGTTAATATGTGTTTCTTGGACTTTCTCTTTGCCCCTCCCCCATTCATTTGTTTTGTCTATTCAGGTTTGTTTAATTTTATCTTATTTTTTTCTTTTTTTTAGATGCCTGTTTGTATTCTAATGAGAGAGAGAAAGAACGAGTGTGGATTTGAGTGGGTAGAGAAGTGGGGAGGATCTAGATGGAATTGGAGGATAGAAAACTGTAACTAGAATATACTATATGAAAGAAAAATCTGCTTTCAATTGAAAAAAAATTAATAAGTACCAAGTCTGGATTTTGGTTAAATAATGTATAAGCAAGAGTTAGAGACATGAAAGGATTAGACTGGACTACACAAACAATGATTTCTCCTCCCTGACGACTTATCCACTAAACTCTCAAACTCCGTTTCAAGAAGCCATGCTGTCTGTGGAGTAAACAGGCCCACATGCAGCCCTCTCAGGTCAGCCCTCCACTACAGAATGACAGCAGCCACTCCTGGACTTCTTTACACTCTGCTGCCGGCCTCAGGGCCCAGGTGCCCTTTGGCTTGGGACTGCTTCTGGCCTCAGAGCTCACCTCCACCCAGCTGCTAAAACCCGAGGCCAGTTTTTCGGTCTCTTCCTCAGAACCATAGGAGAATCTGGGTTCATTTACATCAGTGACTCAGCTTAGCTGTCACCTCTTGGAAACCAACCATCTACACTTCTCTGACTCTCACAGCCCAGCCCCAAGGGCACTGTCTGGGGTGATGGGCAGTGAGTGCTGTGCCTAGGGGGCTGTGTAAGCTCACTGCACCTCACCTTCTTATACAAGTCCCACAGGCGGTAGTAGAAGAGGCGGCAGGAGAGGCATCCAAAGCGCAGGTAGGGGCTGAGGCCTGTGGGGCTAGCCAGCAAGGAATTGGCATTCATCCGAGGTCTCTCATAGTTGGCAACCCAGGCCTGCAGAAGAGAGAGGGACAGAAGGAAAGACCTAAGTGTTAAAGAGTCAAAGGACAAAGGCCCTGGAGCCAGGCTTTGAGCACTGTATGTATTCCACTCCCCTGCCTAGGGACCTAGAAAGGAGAACCGTCCATGTTCCTGCCCTGACTTCGATGTTTGGTCTATGGGATGACTGAATGACTTACTGTCTCTGGGGATTAAATAAAGTAGGGAAAAATGCTGAAAGTACGGAACAAACTCTAATTATATAGAAGGGGGAAAGGCATCTGCTTTACAGAAAACAGTTCCTAGCTCAGTCCCTGAAGAGAGGCTGCCACAGCTGAGTCCAAGGCACCCAGGGCTTTTCACCATTAAATAGCCAGGAAAATAGAAACTCCCAACCCATTTCCGGAGACCAACAGAGTCATTCACTTCTGGGGCCTCTTGTCTAACATACTGATCTTGTTTTCCTCATCCACAGCCCCATCACACTGCTCTCCTTTTCAAGGAGGATTCTCACTAGACCCTAACAATACTGGAGTATTCTGCTATTATCTTCTACAAACAGAGTAACCAGGCTCAAAACAAACAAACAAACAAACAAACAAACAAAACCAAAACTGTGACTCTCTTGGGATTAGTGACTCATAAGAGAGCCTGGGAGTCTCACTTTAGACCCCAGTCTCCAGGAAGATAGTAGATCTCTCTGTTCCTGACATCTTTCCTTCCTATAGCAAGCAGGCAGGAGCAGCTTATGAAAAACCTCACCTGTCCTCACCTCAACTGTCAGGCACCCAATATCACTGACAGGCTTTCCCGCACCCTCTTCCTCTCTGAAGGAAAATGAGGGCAGGACTGCTCCACGGGTACAGGTGAGGAGGACTGACTGTAGATATGAGGGAAAGTTCAGTCAGAGGCATCTGGAAGGGTACAGACTGAACAGGGCCATGAGAGAACAAAGGAGGGGAGAGCAAGAGAGAAAAAGAGAGAGAAGAGAGGGCAAGCAGACCAAAAGAATGCATATCCAGAGTGGCTGGATTATAAAGAAATCAGAAGCTGGGGGGAAAGGAAGCCCAGGCCCTGGGCTGGAGAGGTTTAGGGTAGGGGCGGGGTGAGAAGTGCTAGGAGGAGCCGCAGGTTCTAAGTGAGACTTGTCCTGGGAGACTTGTTTCTTTGGGAGCAGACACTCTCCCAAACAATTTCCATGCCAAGAATGTGAAATAATGAAGTCATTTCTCCTCTGAAAAGCAAACAAATAACCAACAAAGCAGAGGACTTGTGATAGCCATGGGCCTTGCACCAGGCCCTTCTTTTCCACAGTCAACCTGTCTCCACTACCCCATCCCACCTGCACTTTCCAGCCACCTGCCTGTCTACTCCTCCTGACTTCACTGGTACCCACCAGCCTCCAACCACTACCACACGCTGAGTGCTCAGGCACTGCTGTCCTTGCATCCTGCTGTTCACTCCCCACCTCTGCCTTCCAGACTCCGTGTTTTCACCTGGCTGGCTGCCAGTCACTCTAGGTACTTACTCTGTTAGTCCATCTCTTCTACATCTCTCAGTGCTGCAACTCTGGGATCCACCTTTGCCCCTAGGCCCATCTCTTAGCAGGCACATGTCTACAGCTGTAGCCCAGCTGGTTCCACCGGCTGCTTTGTGCGAACTTGCTCTTTTCCTTAAGTTCACATTTGCACAGGACTCTTTGCAGAGAAAGCAACTTTATCCACCTCACTACTCAAGAACAGACCTAGTCATTACCCTTCTTCATGTCCTGGTACTGTTCCACCCAGGCTTCTCAGATGTGTCCGGTTCTTTCCGTCCACTACTGTTAAGATCATATTTAGTCTGGAATATGAAGACAAGCTTCTCCAGGGCACTGTCCACACTGGGAATGGTGCTGGGGCTGCTCAGAGGACTGAGAAGGGCATACAGCTCTGAAGCAGCCCAGGCTTCTCTGGCCTCTCCTTGCCTGTTCCTCAAATACTTGGCTGTCACCAGCAGTGGCAGATGTGGTTCCTGTCTGGTGCCTATCGTCCCTTGCACTTTCACTTGGCTGCTTAAGTGCTTTTTAACAGAAACCAGATACTTCTGCCAGTGCATCTCCCAGTCCCCTGATCCTGCAGCTTCAACCCCTATCAAAATTTTCACTTGTTCGTTTATTTTGTGTGTGCGCCTGTGTCAGGTGTGGAGGCAGGGGAGATGCTGGGTGTCTCCCTCTACTGTTCACTCTCACTGAACTTGAAGCTGGTTTTCGTAGGTTCTTATTGGAAGGGGGCTAGACCAGAGGTTAGACAGTCCCAGCGACCTTCCCTGTAACTGGAGCTACAGGTGTGTGCGGTCACAATCAGCTTTTTTTCTTCTTGTTCTGGCAGAAGTTAATTTCCCACCTACACTAGACTACAGGAGCAGCTGTGCATGTGGGTACTGGGGTCTGAGCTCCGCCCCCTGCTTGTGAGACAAACCCTCCCACCCCAGCCACCTCTCCAGCCCCCAATCTTTTTATTTTAAATGAGACACAGACAGAGAGACCCACACAAACATGTGGCTTCGTGAATTCTTTTAAACAAGCGTCCAGTTAATCACCGGCAAAGTTCTTGAAACAGGACCTTGCTAGTCACCCAGGAAGCTGGGCTCCTCCCCCTGCCCCAGCTTTTATAATTATCACTTCCTACATTTTTGAGATGTTTACATTTTTCTACTTTTGCGAAGTGTGCTTGGAGCAGTTTTATTCTTGGGTTTTTAAGCAGCCGCTGTCCCCCATCCATCTGTGTATCCGTCTGCCCTGTAGCTCAGTCTCAACCATTTAAAAAGTAGTCACATCAAAGTTTCTTTTAAGTATATACTCTCTGCCACCCCTTCCTTGTCCTGTTGATGTTTCTGTGGAAGGACACGGGAGCTGCACTTGTGTGATTCTGATGCCTACATACCCATGGTACAGTCTGCCCTGTGCACTGCCTACAAGTTGGCTGGTACCAGAGACTAGACTGAAATGGATGTGATCCTTTGTGAAGTCTACAGTAGGGGTACATGGTGCTTGCCTGTCTCTCTGAAGGTGGCCGTGGATATTAATGCATGTGTCATCACAGAGGCTGCAAAACGGTGGCGCTCTAATTCTACTATCTCTTTTCATTTAATAATCAGAACACTAGAGCTCAGCATTTCTTTCAGAGAACAGCCCACATGGTAGCTCAAAGCTGTCTGCAACTCTAGTTCTAGGGGATCTAATGTCCTCTTCCAGATTCTGTGGGCACCAGACACATATGTGGTACATAAACACACATGATGGCAAAACAGATATATAGAATTAAAATAAATCCATCTTTTTTGAAGAATCAGAATGTCATTAGAAAGAGCTCCAGAGGTAAAGAACATATAATCTGCACTGTCCCCCCTTTTGGTAAGAGCATCAAGTGTGTTAGTGGAGCACCTGACTTCTCTAAATCTCAGTTCTACTGGGCAAGGCAGATCTAAGCCTACTTTCTGACTCTATGAGTGGGCTCAGAACGCGAATGTGGTCAGGGGACACACTCCATCCCTGGCCACAGTAACTGAGCCAGGGAAGGGCACGTAACCCAAGCCAAGCCAATGAAAATACTTCTTTGGACTTTTACTGAAGCTTTTGAAAAAGAGGTGAGCCCTTTCCTCTGGTGAGCCAGCCAGCCGGAAGACAGGCCACGCTGACTACCTTCTCCATTGCTAAGGGAAGCCAACTTGTGAGGGGACTCCTCAGAGGACAGCGAAGCCAAGATGGCAGACATCTGCTTAGACATTCTTGGGATACCTGGATCTAGCTATGCCTTTTAGCTACGCCTTAGATTCCTCATTATATTAATTTTAAAAACTCCTCTTTCAAAAAACAGCTGCAAGTGCAACACCTGACTGATAATTAATCCTGAAGCTCATCAGTCTTTCTGGCTCCTAGAACATCCTGATAGAAATGACTTCTCCTTTAGATCTGAAGAACCAGAAAGGTTCATTTCTTCAACTCAACACCTCTGGGTCTCCCTAGTGAGCAGAGCAGCATTCAGGGGTGTATGGAAAATGGGCTCCTGACGTCATAATTTGAGAGCAGTCCTCTATAAAACACATTTTTAGAGAATAAGAATGAGAATCTATGGGGCCATAGGTTAACTCTGTATACTCGAGTCCTGCTCTCCCTGCCACCCCCTTTGTCACCTCCATCCCTGCTCCCGACTCTCTGGGCACAGAGTTTTGTTTCTCCCTTTCATCTGGTGCTAGGATGGAATGGGGGCTTGGGCATGTCTAGAACACTCTGCCACCGAGCTACAACCCGGTCCTGGGAAAAACTGTTAATGTGGACATAGAAAGTTGGTCCCTTGTAGCTACTGACTCAAATTAGAGGAACTTGTTTTTAGCCTCAGCTGAGAGAAACATCAGAATGGGAATATTAGGTCTGCTGAGTGGAGAAAGATCAAGGCCATCAGTGCTGCCTTCAGGGCTGGCTGGGCACTGAGCCTCAGAGAGCATCCTTCCTAAGCAGGCTGCCATGGGCCCTTGCTCCATTGCTATCATCGAGCTGCTGGCAAAATGCCTTGTCATTCAGTGGGGACAGTAAAAGCTGTGCTTTTAATGGCCAGACTACAGAGACTGCAGGGTCAGGGAGCTAGGAGGCAAGAGTCCTCAGTCTGTGGAACTTGCTCTGCTCCTCTGGTCACAGGCAGGTGAGGAACATAGCCACTGTGAAACAGAACCTCTGGGACCTCAGACTCCCTCCTTCCTCTTGCTGAGCTTCAACACTAAGAGAGTCAGTTCTATAAGGAAATGGAAGTAAAGCTGTGGAGGAAACAAAGATGGGAAGGGACAACCTGACACCGAATGATGGACATTATGGGCTTTACCGACAGAATAGCTCTATGATTTGGTTCTTTTGAGACAGTCTGCAGCCCAGTCTGGCTGGAACCTAATGCAATCCTTCTGCCTCAGCCCTCTTTAATGCTAGAATTTTTGGCATGCACCGAGCCTGGTGGGATACCCTTTCAGCAAGCAGAACCTGTCCACAGAAGAAAGTTAATGGTGTGAGCGTGTGGCACTAGGCCTCCCTACGCTACTTAGCAGTGGTGTGACTCAACCTCTTTAAGCCTAGCTTTGTAATCTGTCAGACAGAAAGCCTAATGCCCACCTGCGGGATGGTTAGACAGATGAAGGGGGCAACGCAATCAGGTAGTTAAGCCAGTGCTCAGCACAGGGGTGGGCTCTCTAACCAGGAGCTGACATCAATTTTGCCATCAGAAAGTTTTCAACCACTTGGAGATTTGAGGCTCTAGGGACATAAACCTGATCCACACCTTTTGCACCTGCAGTTCTGGGCTCAGAAATGGGGTCATACCTTCCGTTCCAAATGCTTATCCAGGCGGGCTAGAGCTTCTGTCTCTCCTCCTTGCCAGACAGCTGGGCCAAGTCCTTCCGTGGGGAACCCTACAAAAGGAGCAGCAGGCCAGGGCATTGCAGGTCAGGTCACCTGATTTACAATTATGAAAATGATAATTTCCACTATTCATACTGATCTGTTCTTCAGATGAAACCACAGACCCTGGACTTGATGGTACTAGGACTGAGAAGGCCCTTAAAGTGAAGAAGGCCAGCTTTATTCAGACTAGAAGATGGAAGGTGGAGAAGCCCAGTGACCAGCACCAGACAGCACCTCTACTGTTGGAGAAAGGGAACTACACAAAGAGGCTCCAGCTAGAAAAAGCAGTCTGGTAGGGCATATATGGGTCTTGGGGGTCAAACAACGGCCTTGGGGGGATCGAGATAGTTAATAGCAACCTTTTCTGGTTTTTATTTGTTTGTTTGTTTTTTAGGCAAGTTCTCCGTGGCCCAAGCTGATCTGTTTCTTCTGTCTCTGTCTCCCAGGTTCTGAGATCACAGGCATGTGCCAGTAGGCCAGTATTTTCTAACTTTGACAGACAGAAGCAGGAAAGCCATATCCCGCAGGAAGCAGCAGCACGTATGACTTGATGCAGAACGTACACACCCAGTTCCTCCAGGGAAGGCACGCCATAGGTGTCATCGTGGTTCTCCCGGATCTCGGCTCTACAGCTCTCCATCTGCTGGCTGCTCACAGCGCCGACTGGCTTCTTGGGCAGCTCCATGCGGCTGATGATGGCCTGAAAGCGCTTGTAGGTAAGGGGTGGTTTCTGCCCATTCAGGTCGATGATTCTGGGGAGTCCAAAGCACATCTAAAGTCACTCCTGAGGTCTTTTATTTTGGGGTCCCTGACCACCCAAAAAAGAGCCCAAACTCAGAAGCTCTGAGGTTCGCTCTCTTGTCAGTTCACAGCCCCACCCCTGAGTAGAAAGGGGGGCAGGGGAGGCTGCATCTCCATTTTACCGAGAGGGAAAATGAAGCCCAGAGAGCTGGAGCAGGTGCCTCAGGGAATGGAGCAAAGCAGGGTCAAAGCTGGAGCTCAGTTCCAGGTTCCCTGGTGTCCACGTGGAACCTAGAGACAGAGACTGACCATGCCTCTCTAATCAGACAGAAAATCCCCCATGGGTCTTCTGGGCACATATGTGATCACACCAAGGGCCTCTATCTACCCAGTTTTGAACATGTATGGTGAGGGCTATGATACACTCCTTGCCTGGAGGATCATCTCCTGTAAGCCCTGTTTACTAGAGTAGAGATGTAAAGGCCAGCTAAGGCTCCCTAAATCAGAGGCTGTGGTAAACAGCAACACCATGAAGAGTTTTGAAGTGTGCCAAGTATTTTTTCGAACAAAAAGGAACGGCATGAGGGTTGAAGAAAGAACACCACTGCTTCTATAAGCACAGACTTGGATCCTGGGCTCTTGCTGCCTGAGAAGGAGCTTATGCAAGACCTGCCTGTGGGTGAGTTCATTTCCCTATCTGCTCTCCCTGTGTGTGCGGGGGTGGGGTGGGGAGGCTGGGGGGGACATCAGCCCACACAGAAGCTGGCTGTTACCTCTGCAGCCCCGCCCCTCTTCTGCACGTGGCAGGGGAAGGGCTCCACACCAAGCCTCTCCTTCTGAGGGCTTGGCTCACGTGCACAGCTGTGTGACCCAGCCTTCTGGCAGTCAGCCCTGGACTGGGGGAAGAGGGCGGGGAGCAGCAGCAACAACAGAAGGGTGACATCTCCAATAGGTAGACTGGGGACAGAAGGGGGACAGACGCATAGGGGCTGGCCACTGGGGAAGGAGACCCTGCTGTGGTTACCAGCAACCTGCAGGGGTCTCTAGAGTCCTCAAACAGCATCAAATGCATGGCCTGGAAACCCAGATAGACTGAACAGACCTGGCAATCATCCCAGGGCTGGGAACTAGGTCTGTGGGAGTGGAGACCTGTTGGGACGAGTGACAGATGGGGTCTGTCAAGGTCAGGACGCTGCAGGACGCACAGTGAGCTAGCAGCAGATTCACGAAGACTCCATGTGGAGACTCCCTTCTTCCACATCTTGGGCCTACCCAAGTCTTTGTAATCCAAATTTGATAACCTCTTAGTGACTTCTTTAACCCCCAATTCTTGTCCAATTCCTAGAAAGTACCATACCTTACGAGCCAGGTGGCCCTCTTGCTGAACTGATCTATTCCACTTAGGAGGAGCCCAAATCACTGATCCTCAGCATAGGCAGCCTTACCAAGAACCACCCTGTCTCACCTGTCCAGGTCATAGAGAGTGTGAGAGTTCTCCGTCACTACCTCCACTCCAGCTTCCTTGGCCATCTTCATAATGGCCGCATCCCGTTCCTTCCCAAAGGGTTCAGAGTCATATTCAAAGGTCAAGCGGGTCACCCCCCATTCCTGTGGGGAGATAATCTGTTATGCTCAGTACTGTTTGAGAAGTGAGACCTAGGCACGCAGCTCCCCTTTGGGAGTGAACAGGGTCAATCTTGGCTGTGTTACAAGGGCTACAGGATAAACCAAGGGCATCAGACAATGGTTTAAATTTAAAGCAAAGATCCTGAGGCTCAGAAAGTGTGAAGCAGGCGGTCAGGAGGGTCAGGCCAATAGCACTGCTGTGGTAGAGTCAGTGGGAGGGCTCTGTGCACTCACTGTGGCCTTGAAGCTATAAATACAATGTTCCCAGGGAGCCCCTAGCCCACAGAGAGGCACTGACTCACAGTGGAATGGTGGGAGAGACGCACACAACATTACTACCTCCTGACTGCTCCGCAGCTTTTCCCAGACCTCCTCAGAGTCTAACTTGTGGCCTAGTTTTCTTGGCAGACTTGTGCTATGTAAAGTGTCTTAATGGTTTCCACAGCAACACTCCCAAGGCCAGAAGCAAACAGAGCTAATGGCTCTCAGAGCTAGAGAAGAAGGAGCAATCCCTAGTCCAGGAGAAAACAAACTGGAGGGGCTATAAGCTGTGAGAGGGGAATTCTTTTCTGAGCTTTCTGTCACTCTGGTAGGAATAGCCTGGTCTCCCAGCAACACCAGGAGAAAGCTGCCCCAGTGAAAGCTATCTAGACAAGTCACAGAAAGCCCTACAGCATGTAACTACAAGAAGTAAACAATCTAACCAGTCTGTGGTCACAAGCCTTTAAAGCAAATGTCCTAATAATTCAGTTCTGCCCAGGGGAGTCAGTGAGTGCTCAGCAGGGTGGATACCCGACTCCTCAAAGCACAAATGCACTCAACGTTTATTTAGCCCTTACTATACTAAGTGGTTTGCATAGATGACATCATTACATATTCACAAAACCCTGTGACTAAGGAGATTCTCATTAAATGACAGCCCCACTCCTTCAGGAGGACTCTCCTGTGTCTCTGTCCTATTTCTACCACAGCATTTGTCACAGGCAATGAAGTTGCCCTTTACCTGCCTGTTTTGCCCATTGTCGTGTGAACTCAGAGCAGAAATCGGGCTGCGCTGTGCATCCACCACTCTCATCTTCTCAGCCAGAACGGGGCCTGAGCTAGTAGCAGCCCAACTAATACGTGATCTGTGACTCAATGAACAACAGATCTATGCTCCTGAGCAACAGCCTGTTAGGCCTCTGAGCTGCTGGGAGAGAGAGGAGCAATGTGGAGGGATTTAAGAAAGACAGAAAGTTTTCTGTCCCTGGTCTTGCTTCCTTGGGATGAAACCCAAGGCCTCATGTATATTAGGAAGTGCTCTGGCACTGAGCTGCAGCCACAGACTAACAAATGCATGTGTGTGTATGGCGGGTAAACACCAGCTCTGTGTCAAAGAGCGAGACCACTTCCTGACCAGGGGGCATGCTCTTTCCTCACCTATGAACCTGGGGCAGCAGAACCTACCCGTCAGGGCTACTGTAGGGTAGGCATTAGTGTGCGTTAGCAGTTGGAACAGGACTCACAGTCAGCCCGCAGAGAATGCTGGCGACTAGTGTCCAGTGACTCATAGGTGTGTACAAAATTATGAAGGGAGGGGTAACAGATACACACTGTGAAGCTATTTTCTTTGACATAGATTTTCCCCCCGGCATAGACTGCTATTGTGGATGAAGGAGAATGCTCTAGAATGCTCTATCCATGGTAACTTTTGCCTCTGCTTGGACCTCAAAACACGCATTTTAAAGGGGCTGATAGGAAATCAATGGGCTTGTCTCCAATATGGCCCCCAAATGAAGATTTTATTAATTGTGTACCACAGAGAAACAGTGACAATCTCTCAAATGCTGACTGACATTTTTCCTAATAAGCAGGGTAAGCTGAGGTGGGCAGCACCCCTTGTTAGACAGGAAACCCCACCCTCACAGTCTTGGCAGGAACAAACCCTAATAAATACAGACTTGAGCCAAGGAAACATAAGGAAGCCAGCGACGGTGGGGAAGGCCTTAGCAAACTGCATGTCTGGGCTGAGTGGGGATCCTTCCAATACAACACTGGTTTTACAGTTTTTTCCCTTACCAGTTTCCACCCTGCTGGCAAACTGGCCAGCTGTCTCTGCTTCTGACCTCCCTAGCAGCCATTATAGTGGCCAGACAGGCACCAGTATTTCCACTTTGCCAGCCAGAATAGCATTTCACTCTGTGGTGAAATGCCAGGCAGCAGAATCTCCCTCTGGGCCCGACACACTCACCTTGAAGAGCCTTGGGAACACATCAGCTGGCTGGCCCCGGACTACAAACAGGCGGGAGTTCAGCTTTCTTAAGCTCGTGTCCAGATCTTCCAGAGACTGCAGTAGGAACCTGCAGAACCCACAAAGGCCTTGTTAGTAACATGGGCGTGGGGGAAATGGAGGTGGTAAATGACAGGATACAACATACACACACACACACACACACACACACACACACACACACACACACACACCTTCCTAAGAGCTCAGTCACTGCTCATGCCAATCAAGTTGGTATGATATATGTAGGGCTGGCCTGGCCTGAGCTCAGACCAGGAGTGATGGGGTTAACTTCCAGCTTACTTCATATGATAATGAAGCAGTAGCTTTAACCTTTTTAGCTGTTTTCTCATCCGTGATTTGGGAATTAACAGTAAAGCCTATCGACCTGCTAAGATGTAAGATGTCAGTACTCGTGGAATCAGATAATGCAAGGAAACCCTCAGACACAGAGCTTGGTCATAGAGTCCACATGATCAATGTGAGCTGCTCTTCATGCTATGTTTCTGTGTGCGCGTTAAATACTAAAGCCACCTCCACAAGCTGGGCTGTCTCAGGCTTTGTTTGGTAGGTGGCTCACTTTCCAGGTCACTCTATGCCCCACAGCCCCTTAAGCCTCAAGCACAGTGGACTTGTATTGCCTGTGTAGTTAAGGCTGATCTTGAAGCTGCCATCCTCCCGCCTCAGCCTCTCAAGTGTTGAGATCACAGGCATGAGACACCATGCACGGCTTGGGCTGTAGGTATTTTTATACTTCAGGCCCGCACATGGACTAGGTTGTTCCTGGGACTTTGTTTGGCAAACTGCTTACTCTTCTGGTCTCTCCATTACTCTAGAAACTAGGTTCTCATCAGGAGAGGCAAGGGCTTAAAGGTGTTCTGGCTAGATACTGTGGCGTGCTCGGGTGCATGACAGGGACACAAAATCAAAAGCCTGTGTTAGAGTACTGGGTCACTAAGGGGCAGGAAAGGAAGTGAACCTTTGCTGAGTCTATCAGTGTGTTATTTTAAATTAAATTAACATTTTAACCAGGTAACTATTGATGTGGTTCACAACCCTAGTGATGAGTGGGTGCAGCCAAGACTATCAGTCTGGTTAGGAATCTGTTATTCTCTGTAAGTATTTTCTTAATTTGACCACTCAGCACATTCTGAAGGAAACTGAACTATCCCCATTTTGCAGACAAACAAACACACAAGAGAGATTAGGGAATTGACCAAAACTGGTAGCTCTTAAGTGACTGAGCTGGCTTAGTTGTAATGATCTGTCCTGTTCCTTTAAGAGACAAGCCATGCCCACCACCACCTACCCCTGTCTGCTGAGGCAAGCTGGTCTTCAGCTTCCAGCCTGAGTCTCTCTCCGAAGAGGCAGTCCTCACTTCTGCCCTTCCCCCCTATTTCTATCTCCCTCTCTGCTTTTCTCCCCTTCTCCCCTTCCCCTCCATAACCCACTAAATAAATATCCAACCTTGCTCTGCATGGCGGGCCTATCCATCTGTCTCTCGCCCAGTCAGTGTGGCTCCCTGCCCTGGACCAGCCACCTTCAGAGACCTGCAGCGTGGTCTTGTGGCATGCCTATCTGTCTGCCTCTCCTTGTGGCCTGCTGCAGTCACTTGGGAACCTGCACCAGTCCCTGCCTAGGACTGGCTGCTCTCGGGACCAGCTGCCCACTGCCACCCGGGGACCTGCAGTGTTTCTGCCGCTGCAGCCACCGGGGTCCAGGGATCCTGCAGCATTTGGACCTGCGCCAATCCCTGCCTAGGATAGGCTGCTCTCGGGACCCGCTGCCTACTGCTGCCAGGGGACCTGCAGTGTTTCTGTCCCTGCAGCCGCTGGGGATCCAGGGATCCTGCAGCATTTTTAATTAATCCATTTCAATAGTGGCCCAGGCTAATCAGACTCTGAAAGCCATTTTTCTTCTCAATGGCCCATTCCTAAACACTTCAGTCAAGCAAGCTCTGCTCCAGGACTGAAAGTCTCCTGAGCCTGGAATTCCTCCTTGGACAGACACAAGCCTCATGTAGGCAGTCCATCCACAGGCCTATCTTGCTCCTTAGGACCCAAGCCTGAACAGGCCAGCTTCTATGTCATTGTCCCTCCAAAGAACCTGCTGTAGATCACTGACTACTGGAGGTTTACAAAGGCCAGGAGGGCACCAATGAGAACTAGGCCCCAGCTGCCTCTGAGGCAATTCCAGGGCCAATGCTGCAGACACCCCCCCTCCCCCCCACCATTCCATCAGGAGCCAAGCCACTGCATCACCTGAGCTAAAGAGTGTAGGCTCACTCAAGGACTGAGACCAGAGACTGACAGCAGAAGTTCCCCCACTGGGAATTTCTGACTTAAAAATCTGGCACCCTTTGAATGCTAAGTGATCTGCAAGCCTGCTCATTGCTCTCCCTGGGGCCTTGCTGCTCCCTACTGACACACACACAAAGTAAAAATAAAAATAAGAAAGGCTCAGGGGAGCACCTGAAACAGAAGGTTTTGCTAGGCACAGTGCAGGGCACAATTCCACACCTCAGGAGGGTGGAGGTTCTTCCATCCAAAGCCCCCAAGATGTCCCAGCCATACACTTTAAGGGTCTCTATCTTCACACCTCAGAGACTGTCAACGTGCAGCAATTAAGGCTGAAATGTACAGGAAATATAGGTTCTAGAGTATGATGCAACCTGTTTCCCAAACGGCTTTATTTTTAGTACTCATTTGCTAAAAGAAGAGCTTCCCGCAGCATCTCTACAGCATAGAGGGATGAGTACCCTTGTCTTCTCTGACAGGAAGCAGCGGCAAAGTCTGCAGCTGGCAACAAAACAATGGCGCAATTCACAATGGCAACAGCTACATTTATTTACTGAGCACTCCCAGAGCAAGGCTCTAATCCTACTTGCTTTATAATGTGTTATTTAATTTCAGACAATCCTGTGAGGCAGGTGCTACTATCGTGCCCATTTTGCAGCCAAGAAAACTGGCATTAAAAGATTAAGTAACTTCTCAACATGATATACCTAGTAACTACCAGGTTCCTAGGCCTCAGCAGTGAGCACATCCACTTCTTGGAGCAATGCACTCTGAGATGGGTGATACTGCCTAGGTCTCAGCCCTTAGGGAGCAGGGAGCTCAATTCACGGCTAACACCTTTTCTGCATATCTTTTCTCCCCAGAGTGTGGTGTGAGGCACCTAGCACTAGCTGTGCATGACCAGACTCGCTAGAACACACACACACTCTTGGGTTCCATCGGAGATTTGCCCTTCCATATGACTGTCGTCCAGGGCAATCACTAGTCCATGAAAACTGAAGAAGCTCCCCTGTGGAAAGCGCTTCACTTTGACCTTGATGTACAAAGTGCATTTTTGTTTCAAATTTGTTTCCACTGAGCTCCCAACCCCAACGAGATCATATTTTCCTTTCAGACTATTTGGCCCTTATGAAATGCTTAACTAGCCCTGCCGTGGTGGCACACGCCTTTAATCCCAGCACTCAGGAGGCAGAGGCAGGTGGATCTCTGTGAGTTCGAGGCCAGTCTGGCCTACAAGAGCTAGTTCCAGGACAGGCTCCAAAGCTACAGAGAAACCCTGTCTTGAAAAACAAAAAACAAACAAAAAACAAAAAAAAAAAAGGAAAAAAAAGAAATGCTTAACTACATCCACCATCCCTCCTCCATTCCATCTCCATCCCTCCACCATCCCTCCTCCCCAGGATGAACTCAGAACAGCATCCCAGGAGGCGCTAGGAAGAAGACACAGGGGACTCTGTGTTGTGTAGCTTCTAGCCTTCAGGCAGCCAGGGACAGGCAAGCCACTACCATGGTATCACCTTTCGGATCTGTTTAGTGACAACTCCACAGAGCACCAAAGGAACTGGAGCAAGCTGCTCCTGAAGAAAGGCCACCTGACAGGCCTAGGTTTCCTCACCAGGGAAAACCAGGGCCTTCCCTCCGTGATCCCTTCAAACCCTCTCTGCACCTGCCCACTTCTTTTTACTTGCAGATGACCACGCCAAAAAACCACCTGAGTACTAGAATGGATGGTGTTGGGGGTTGAACCTCACTCTTGCTCCAAGTGCCACATGGCCGAGCACACAACCCTTGAGGGAGCATTTTCAATAGCTGTGCACCAGAATTACATAGGTTCCATGAAGCCAGGGCAGACAGAAATGGAGAAAACCAAACTGGGATTTCCAAAAATAGAGACAAAACTATCATCCAAGAACTGCAGGAGGCTACCCCTTCAGAACAGGTCAGTTATACATTTCTACTCAGGGACAATGGCTATGCTGAGAACAGTTTATCCGTTAACACAGAGGACAGGGTGACAGTGAATTCTTCTTCTGAGTTCAGACCGTCCTTAACCAAACTCTTTGGCTTCAAGCAAACTTACCTCACCATAACAATGATATTATGGGCTGGCAGACTGGAATAGGATATTAATAGATAGAAATTCACTTCTAAGAAATTAAGAGAGTTTAAACCTCACAAAAAAGGATAATTTAACCCGACAGCCTGTGGCAGAGACTGCTTCCTGAGTCTCATTCAGATAGAAATATAGGTTTTTCTTTTGAGGGTGCTCAATTTTAAAGAGCTTGATCAAAATTTTCAACCCTTTTGGGCAAATGGAAACATGCCCTTGGCTTCCAGAACAGTCAAGTCCCTTGCCAGAGTCACGCTGTGAATAGCTCAAGGAACACAGACTGCTCTGCGAGCACAGCACAGCCCCTACCTTCCCCGGCTACCCACTTTACAGCCACAGTCCGGCTGCACTCAGCCCCTGCACTCGGGATGAGGACAGCTCAGAGAGAGCACATCTCTACTAACCCTCTGTTCTTGAAGCTCCTGAGAGAGGTGCAGAGCAGAGCCAGGGACAAAATCACTTCAACAGAGTGGGAGGAGCATCTAAGCTGGGACCGGGAAAGAAAGGTAATTAAAAATGGATCTCGGCTGACCCACTTTTAAAATCTAGAAGCCACTCACAGCTGCCTTTTGTTTTGGTTCTTGCCTGTAGTACCGTCTTCCTAGATACAGCAAATTTGGGGAAGGAAGGACAGAGGAAAATGGCAAATTAGTGCTAGAAAAACATTCCTGGGCTGGGTGGTGGTGGCACAAATCTTTAATCCCAGCACTTGGGAGGCAGAGGCAGGCAGATCTCTGTGTGTCTGAGGCCAGCCTGGGCTACAACAGCTAGTTCCAGAATAGCTAGGGTTACAAAGAGAAACCCTGTCATGAAAAAGAAAAAAAAAGAAAGAAAACCATCCCTGGGAGTCACAGAGCTAGAACTGCTCCCATAGACTTCCTACTATCACCAAGGCAAGGAATATGGCAGTCTTCTTCTATGCTAGTAGAATATACAGACATGTATAGTGTTGGCATAGAGAAGGAGAAGGCGTAGGCGCGCGTGCGCGCGCACACACACACACACACACACACACACACGCTCTTCTGGCTCCTTTCTCTTTAACTGATGCTATGGCTATTTAAATCCCTCCATCTGCAGGAGGGAATTAGTCTAACGACAGATTCTGATCTCCCACTTCTGTCAGATGGACCCCACCATTCTACAGAGACTTTTCAGAGCAGGGTACTGAAGCAGTAGGGGGCAGGGCCGTTATGCTGCAGCCACATTCTCTTAGACTACTCCCAAGTTCCAGAAGATTACACACACTGCAGTTATGCAGAGGTGCAGCTGGAGTGGGAGGGGGCAGCTCCTTGCCTCCAACCCTACACACCAAACAGCACTCAGCCCTGCTCTCAAGCCATCCGGAGCAAGGGCAAAGATGCAGCTTCTGGAGTGTGTGTGCCTGCTGGCTCAGGAGCAGTTACCATATTCGATCTGTTTGGTGTTGTTTCACCTCGTTCTCCTGAAATGCCAAAGCTAATTAGACTTCCGGTCAATGCACTGAAGCAACACACTCCCCGGGCTGCCTGGCCCTCTGTGGTTCTTTAGTGCAGCACTTCTGATGCTTGGCTGCAATAGCTTAAAAAAAAAAAAAAAAAAAAAAAAAAAAAAAAAAAGAAAGAAAGAAAGAAAGAAAAAAAAGGCAACCCAGGCAGGACAACTGAATCATAAATGGGGGAGGAGAGTCCAGGAAGCTTTCAAAGATCCTTAAGTGATTCCAATATCAAAAACATATCTGTAGTTTGTCCCCATCTTATTTTGTTCATGGCATTTAGGCTCCTCCATCATGGTTGTTTACTTGCCTTTCTCTACTCGAATGTAGGTTCTGGATGCTGTGGAAGCTCCCCGGAACCTGCTTGTTCACAGCCGTGCTTAGCAGCAGCCTGACTGCTACAATTCACAAAAATAACCTCTCAATTAATTAATATCTGCATTTCCACGGGATTTTAAGATTTCACCTAGGCATCTGAGCTGCCTCATTCCTTTCCTGCTTCATTATCTTGAAAGGGCAACTACAAAAAGGTGACACACAAAAACCCATAAAACCAAGTTCCTAGTACATTAGAGTTCAACCAGTTTTGTGGTTCCTTCATCTCCACTACCACAAAGGAATGGGCAAATGCTCCTCAAAATCCCAGTAAAAGAAGAAAACACCTTCATGAAAACATAACAGTCAAGAGTCTAGCGACTGCCTAGATTGGCACACTGCCAAAAGGAAGGGGAGGGCAAAGTCTGAGGCTTGGTTTACCGTCCACAGTAGAGATGGTCATTTGCCGGTGTTTGTCAAAGTCAACCTCCTAGCTATGGAAACTGGAGCAATCCAGAGTGGCAGCGCGGCCTGAACAGTGTGGGCTGGCTCTCCACAGGACTGCCTTTAGTTGTTCCCGCTGCATAAATGGGCAGCAAGGGGGCATTTAATACACACGCTACTAGGAGCACTTGCTCTCCTAGCAGGGCAAACCCCTTTTGGAGTGGAAAGAATGGGGTGCTGAGAGCCACTGTCTCTTGGGAATTACCTAGGCAACTGCTAGGCGGCATTTAAAGAGTGATGGGTACAGGATGTCTTAGAACTTGCTTTTGAATACTGGCTACAGAGAAAATACATCAGCTACTGTGTCACACAATGTGGGAAAGGACCCAACCTCCTGGGAGTTATCAGGGGCTTCCAACATTGTAGTTTTGTGGTTCCTAAAAGTCTCAACTATAATGGTCCAACTATCCTCTAAATCATATCATGACAATTGAAGAGCTGACAGTGACACCATCCTCTTTGAATATTTTTCTAGCGAATTATAACTACAGAAGGGATCCTCTCAGATGAGTTAAGGGGGCCGCCTGGAAACTAGCTCTGCGGGTAAATGCACCTGCCTCCAGGCCTGACAACCTAAGTTTGATCCCTGGAACCATATGGTGAACGAGAACCTACAAGTTGTCCCCTTAACTCTCTATACACGCCATAGCAAGTCCTTTCCCAATAAATGTAAAAAATTATAATAATTGTAATAGGTTAAGAACTGCTCTGGAGGTCAAGACACAAAGTGGTCTACCCGAAGATGCCCTTGGGGTCTTTTTAATACTGGCTAAGGCTGAGCTAGGGTCCTTAATCACCACCAGAGTGAATGTGTAGGAAGGTTAGCCAGGATGGGAAGTGGGGGGGGGGGGGGAGGCAAATCTGAGGCTTAGGGAAGCCCTGGGGGCGGGGCTCAGCGACGGATTTTCGTCACCCCCCCACCCGGCACACCCCTAAAAGCCCAAGACCAGAAAGTCCCCATTCTGTCAGGAACTGGCTGCAGGTAGACCACGCGTTTCTGATGAGGGTTTCGTCAGCACAGAGGGGTCATGACCTCTATCCCTCAGCTTGTTCAGGGAGTTCAGAGGTGGCCGCGGGAGAAACCGCTGTGTCAGAGGTGGCCACAGGCCAGAGTCCGCTCGCTCTTCCCACCCCGCAGTGTAGGGTCCCCTCACCTCCATCGGTTGATGCCCACAGACGAGGAGGCCGCAAACCACGGGTCAAGGATGTAGACGCAGCGTACACAGCGCGCCCCGCGCACGGCCGCTAGCAGCGCGGGGTTGTCGTGGAGTCGCAGCCCTTTGCGGAACCAATGCACCGAGGATGCGCCATCCGCGCCCGTTGTCTGCGCGGGGACAGTCGCCGCCGCCACAGCTGCTGCCGCCATCGCCACCCAGACTGGGCCCCGGGCTGCCGCTCCGCCCCTGACCACAGCAGGTCCCGCTCAGCGCCCTCCCAGCTACCAATGAAACCTCTGATCCCCGACATGGCTCCGCCCCCTAGGGCCCGGGATGAATCTGTGATTGGATGGGTCTCCCCTCAGCTCTATTGGCCGGCACCGCCGGCGCAGGCCCCGCCCTCTCACGTTCCCACCATGTGTGGTCCCCGCCCGGTAGCCACTCACCAGTGACGCAGGCTGGCGCTGCCGTCCGCCCCGCGTGGGTTGAGTCTGGAGGGACCCCAGATCTCCTACGCGTTTCGCGTTCCCCGCCTGCTTTTGGGAAGGACAGGGGTTGCAATGACTCCGGCCGGTTGGCTGACAGACTTGCGGTTCATTATACTGTTCATATGCCAAGCTGAACGGTGATGGCCTTACACAAACTGTCCTATTTTCTATTCTCATCTCATCCCAATTACGTTCATTCCACAAACCCGGATGAAACAGATACTTGTTAGTCTTATTCCGCAGATGAGGCAGGCTTAGGGCGCCCCAGTTTGAAGGACTTGCGCAATTCTGCGAATCCAGTAAGATTCTGCTCTGAAATTTCCAATTTCTGCTTTTAACCCACTTCCTCGCAGAGAATCTTGCGACAAGGCATAAGGATGAAGGAGAAGCCCTTGTAGGCGGCAGAAGTGAGTTTGAGAGTAAGGGCAGAGATTGCAGAGAATGAGTTGAGGCAGTAACTGTGCCCTCAGATGAATTTGTTTTCACTTACTTTCTGTTTGGTAGACACAGTGCCCAGCTATTGTGCACAGCTCTGAACTGAATTCCATGTAGGAATCAGCGATGTAGAGGACACAATCCCCTACCTCTTCTTTGGAAGCCCTATGATTCTTTGCAGTTTTTCCTTTTTTTATTTTATTTTATTTTTATTATTATTTATTTATTTATTTATTTATTTTTGAGACAAGGTTTCTCTATAGCCTTAGAGCCTGTCCTGGAACTAGTTCTAGGCTGGCCTTAAACTCACAGAGATCCACATGCCTCTGCTGCTCAAGTGCTGGGATTAAAGGCGTGTGCCACCACCGCCCGGTTTTCTTTGCAGTTTTTAGCACAGTATCTAGGGACAGATCGCTTACAGCAAATGTTGCATGCGCACGAAGCAGGCCTAGCTGGGCTGGAGGGCTGGAGCTATTAAGCAGAGAACTGTTTCAATGTGCCCTTGCCTTGATCCCGTGCTTAGAACCCTTCCCTAACTCGGAAATGCACAATGATAGAAACTAGAATTTAGTCAGCAATTAGTGTTAATTGGCACCACTCTCTAACCAGAGCATCACTGTGATCCTCGTTCCCAGGGCTTTGTACATGTTGTTCCTTCACATAAATCACACACCCCAGCCCACAGGCTTTGTATATCCTGTTTTCTTCTTCCTGGGCCCAGCCTGCATAATGCCTCATCTCATCTGGTGCTTTGTTTGATCACTGGCTTAGGTCACACTAGGGAAATTTCTTAGCTCCATCATACTATAAGCCCAGACATGCAGGGACCTTGGCTAAGTTACAGTCAGTGACATTTCCCAGGTCTACCTCAGTACTTGGCACTGAAGGATCATGTGACTCGAAAGGAAGAGGCTCAGATTGGCCAGTGCCTTAAAGTCTTTTCCAGTGTCTGCCTGACCCTCACCTTTTTAAATTTGTTCTGCAAGTACTTGCTGAGTGAATTAATGTCCCACATTAATTTTTAAAAATGCTTCTCATTATGTTTAATTTCATGTTTAACCATGTGTCTGTGTATGAGTGTGTGTCCTTGAGTGCAGGCGCCAACAGAGTGTTTCCTGGGACTGGAATTACAGGCTATTGCCAGCCTCCCAAGGTGGGTGCTGAGGACCATCCACAAGTCCTGTTCTCTGCAAGAAAAGTACACACTCTTAACCATGGGGCCACCTCTCTAGCCTCTCATTCTTTTTATTTTGAGGCTTTATACTCCTTTCTCCTTTGCCTCCTCAGGTCCGCACAACACTGAGGGTCTGCCAGGAAAAAAAAAATGGGAAAATAAGGAGGGTTTTTTTCCCCCACAGAGTGCCTTTCAGGGAGTTAATTATTCTTTTTTTTCTCCTTTAGACTCCCATAATGCTGTGCCTATAAGCTGTGAGCCTCTGCTGTCAGTGACTGCCCTATCTTATTTATAGAGAGCTGAACTCAGATTCCACTTGCTTTTCTTCTGTGTGGCCCCGCACAAGCAGGTTGATTTCTCTGTTAGTTGTTATCGAATAGCTGACTTTATTATTTTATTTCTGTGTATGCTGGTTATGTCTGTGTATGAATGCCATGTGGATGTCGGCGAGGACAGGAGAGAGAGAGAGCACTGGATCCCTTGGAGCTGGAGCTATAGGGGTTTCTGAGCCACCTGATGTGGGTACCGGGAATCAGACTGTTCTGGAAGTGGCTTAGTTACTTTTCTAGTGCTGTGACAAGACACCACAACCAAAGTGTTTACTTTGGAGGTTTGCAGTTCCAGAGCTAGAAACTATGCCCATCACGATGAGGAGGACAGCAGCAGGCAGAGTGCTGGGCAGTAGCTGAGCGTCTGCCCCACAGCACGGGTCCGAGAAGGCTAACTGGGAATGGCTCCAGCTTTTGAGACATCGAAGCCCACTTCCAGTGCCACACTTTCTCCCACAGGGCTACACCTCCTGATCCTTCCCAGACAGTTCCTCCAACTGTGCATCAAGCATTCAAATATTTGAGCCTATGGAGGGCATTCTCATGCAAACCACCACAAATAAGCAAGTTCTTTTAACCACTGAACCATCTCTCCAAACCTTGTCATTTTCATAATAGGTTCAGCAGGGTGTGTAATAGTTCCCCGGGCACAGTGAAAAGCTGCTATTATGGAGACCTGACTTCTCATCCAGTTTTGCTTTGCAGTTTCTATGCCTTTTCTTACACATACTATGTGTTCTATAAGTGAGCAAGTGAATGAGACTTTTATTAATTAAAAAAATCTCAAAATTACAGCAATAATGAAACACAAAGATAACCCTAACAACTCATCAGTTTTTCATGCACACTCTCGGGAAACATCTGAGCCAAGAGGGAGGGCAGTGCGGTCTCAACAGCTAGCGAAGGGCTGCTGTGTCACCGGCTTTGTTCTGTGTGGCTGTATTCAGGTTGATAAGAATGACTCATTCCACGGAATGGCTGCCTAGTGCTTGGGTCAATTACCCAGGCTACATTCAAGACCAGGAAGTCAGTCTAGAACCTAAGAGGACACTGGAGGACAAAGTCCACTTTGGAATTTTCTACTGTAAAATGACTGGAGAGATACCAGAGTGAGGGCAAACAAGCCTGAACATGACTAAAGAAGTGAACATTTGAATTCTATTTCTGCCACCTCCGAGCTCCCCACCTTCCTGTTCACAAGGGCAAGGAACAGCTGCCCCAGCTCCCACTAACGGCAGGAGAGGAGGAGCGAAGGGGACCTCGGTACTTCAAGGAAGCGACAGGTCAGCCAGAAAGTGTCTTCCCTGAAGATCTCTGAAACAAATCAGTTCTGTTTTATTTGTTTCCTTTGGTCAAAGTCCTCTGTGGAGACGGTGTGTGACAACTTTGTGTTTTGGACCTGCCTTTTGTATAAATATCTGATGATTGGTAGAGAGGCGACCACGCAGAGGGCGGGGCATGCTTGGCTACTTTAAGGTGCTCACGCCCTCTAGTGGTCCGACTTGGAAAGCTCGAGTCCACTCGGCTCCTGTCTTTAGAGCAACTTCCTTTACACCCAAACCTTGTGACAAAAACAATCGTCCTTTCAACCATTCTATTTGAGAAGCCGCTAAACTTTCTGAAAGCACAGAGTATAACGTCAGACTCTCTGAGTTCTGTTTGCCGCTCAACCATCAATCAGCAAAGGCGTATTTACTCGGACAGGTTTCTTAATTTCTCCATGCCCAGGTTTCTACTTGAAAAAAGAGAACAGAATGGCAGGTGCTGTGTAGCATGACGGCAAGGTAAACAGACAAATGGCTCAAAATTGAGAATGCAGAAGCAGAACCGTAAGAGTCAGTGGACAGGGGCTGAAGAGTGGCCTCAGCTGTGAAGAGCGGTAGTTGCTCTTTCAGGGAGCTCAGGTTTAGTCCTCGACACCCACATGGTGGTTCACAGATGTCTGTAACTCCAGTTCCAGAGGATCTATGTCTGCTCTGGATTCTGTGGGCACCAGGCACATATGTAGTGCATAAACATACAGGCTGCCAAAACACTCAGTCACATAAAATAAAAAATAAATTTTTTTTATAGCAGTAATGGGTCAACCAGGTACCCTAATGCAAAATGCCAAAAACCAAAAGGAGAAACTTGACCGCATCAACACTCACACAAAACGACTCTATACTAAAACAGCAAATTTCTTCACTTTTTGGTGTTGCGGACAATAATTTCTTGAACAAGACATGAAAAACATCCATTCAGCCAGGTGGTGGCGGTGGCACATGCCTTTAATCCCAATACTTGAGAAGCAGAGGCAGAGAGATCTCTGTGGGTTCAAGGCCAGCCTGGTCTACAAAGGGAATTCCAGGACATCCAGAGTTGTTACACGGAGAAACCCTCTTGAAAAACAAAACCAAACAAACAATAAACAAAACAACAACAAAAAACCCCACATCCATTCAGGGCAAGGTTGGTAAGTTGGAATTTGAAGTTGCAATAAATATAAGATCATCTGCTTACCAAAAACAATAAGAAAGTCAGAGAACAAACCACAGACTAGAGGAAGATGTGGCGGCCTTAGTAGCCCCTAAGGAGCTTAAGTCTAAAGCTGGGAGCTGGGAGCCTAGAGCATGGAGGCCAAGGCACTCCAAGTCCCAGGCTAGCCTGGGCTACATAGCAAGAGTCTGTCTCAGAAAGCAAAAACTCAAAGTGAATGAAAGAGCTCAAATCCAGACTATTGACAGATTTCTTCAAACAAAAAAGAGGCACACAGGGAGCCCCTATGAACTCCTCCTCATTCCGGGGCTGGAACATTCTTCCACACACTACCACCCTGGAGGACAGATGTGGGAGCACGGAAAGAGACTCACCGCTATTCATGCACTGGAAAGCACAAAGAGCTACTATGATTGGCACACCAGGGTGGGCAAAGCTGAAGGACTGATAAAGTGAAGTGCTGGGGACAGCGTGGGACTGGCACAGTGACCCACAACACTTCCCAAACCAGGCACTACAGTCTGAACTTGGAAACCAAACACCCTACAGTAAGCAATCAATCTTGACCCCAGACCTTAGCACAACTGACTCCATGATGGAAGTACCATTCAGGCCATAAAACTCTCACACAGACAGCCCCACCATCCAAAACGAGAACAAAGACCTAATTCATAGTTCTGGGAAAGTCTCTAAATGTGCTAACCTTGCTTTTGGGATTTTGTAATTCACTTCAGGCTAACTGTTTTTATTCACTGGTGTTAATCCTGGATATGGTTTTATTTTTAAAAACTTATCCAGACTGGCCTCAAACTCACAGAGATTCACCTGCCTCTGCCTCCTGTGTGCTGGGATTTAAGGCATGCCTATTGGTTTAAATCTCTGTCGAGCAGTCTTCTCTTGTGGATGCTCCAAAACGATACACACTGTGACCCCGGAATTTAACTTCTAGCACACACAAAGTGAAAGCACGTGTTACCAAAAGACATGTACAGGTGTCTTCACAAGAGTGTTACCAATGACAGTTCAGAATAGAAAGCAAAGCAAATGTCCAGAGTGGATGAATGGATAAATATTTTTACCATACCCTTCCCAATGAATACTACACAGGAGTAAAAAACCAATAACCTATAGTTAGAAATGGAGACAAGGATGAACCTCATAAAAGAAAGAAGCCAGACAAAAAAAAGGGTTAATTTAAAATGTACATATCCACCATGTGGAGTTCACAACCAGGTAAGTAATGTTTGGTGTTAATAGTCAAAGAGGAAATAACTCAAATGTCCATCATTCAATTGATGAATAAATAAAATATGTTATATCCATGTCAAGAAATAAAATTAATCTCTAAAAGGGAAGTTCTGACATAAACTACAACATGGATGAATCTTGAAAATATATTATGTAGCCAGTACCAAAAGATCATATGTCAGAATTCCACCTGTGTAGAATGTTCAAAATGGGCAAATCTATAGAGGTAGAAAATGTGTTTTATGGGGTTAGAAGGGCTGGAGATGGAGTATTAGTTACTTAAAAGGCTAAGCCAAGACCATCATAAGTTCAAGTTCTGGGGACTGGAGAGATGGCTCAGAGGTTAAGAGCATTGACTGCTCTTCCAGAGGTCCTGAGTTCAATTCACAGCAACCATATGATGGCTCACAACCATCTGTAATAAGATCTGATGCCAACTTCTGTCTTCAGGGACACATGCAGACAGAATATTGCATACATAATAGATAGATAGATAGATAGATAGATAGATAAATAGATAGATATCCACAAGAGAAGATAGATAGATAGATAGATAGATAGATAGATAGATAGATAGATAGATAGATAGATAGATAGATAGATACAAGTTCAAGGTCTGCCTGAGCTACAGAGTGAGCTCAAGGCTACCCAGGGCAGCCCAGCATCTCCAAACAGAAGGTGATAAGAGGGTTGAGGATGGACCTGAAGAAGGGAGTGTTCTAAAGCGGTTTTAATGATGGCATCAAAAGCTAAAAGTCACTCAAGTGTGTCCTGTGTGTGGGTGTGGTTTATGGAATGTAAACTGCATCTCAACAAATCTGTTGGCAGAAGAATTACAGAGCATTACCACAGAAGAGTAAAATAAACTTTAGCTCAGCATAGGACTCCAGGGGAAACTTTCCACTCAAACTCTAAAAGCCATTAACACTGTTCCCATCAATTTTCATTGTTTGTTTGTTTCCAAAATTGGTTTTCTGTTGCTGTATGAGGTTCTTTATTTACCTGAATTATGTGACTGGCTTTAATACTTTTGTTTGTTTTTGAGACAGGGTCTCTTTGTGCAGCCCTGTCTGGCATGGAACTTGTTGCATAGATCAGACTGACCCTTCAGCTCACAGAGCCTGCCCAAGGCTAGGGTTAAAGGCCTGTGCTGCCATAACCACCTAGTTTAGGAGAATTTTCATTTGTTTGTTTATTTATTTTTCCAGACAGGTTTTCTCTGTGTAGCTTTGGAGCCTGTCCTGGAACTAGCTCTTAGACCAGGCTGGGCTCGAACTCACAGAGATCCGCCTGTCTCTGCCTCCTGAGAGCTGGGATTAAAGTTGTGACCCATCCCCCGAGATGTACCTGTCCTTTTAAATAGGTTTCTCTGCTGAAGCAGTGGGCCAGATCGAGCCACATTAAAAAAGTATAACAGCAGGTTTATTTGAGCAAAGCAACTCTCAGGTGAGTTGTCCGGTCACAGAGAGACCCGAACTAAAGCAGGGAGACTTTAGAGGTTGTAGGGGAGGGGTGACAACATGTGGGCCACCAACTGAGTTTGTGTCCAAGTGTGGTCAAAAGCTGAGCGGTTAGGTGGGGATTTGGGCTGTTGCAGGCAGGAGGGGAGGAAGCTGCAGTGGTTGCTAAGCATGCGCACTGGGCTTTCTGACACCTTTCCTTTGTTTGGGGGCTCTCTGAGCAGGCAGAGTTGGAGAGAGAGATGGGAATGGGGCTTTCTGGATCATTCAGGGGCCAGAAGGAAGTTCCTACCTAGCACCCCAACCTTTTTGGGCATATGGGCGCTGTCAAAACTGGATACTTTATGTTGCTATGGGAGGACATTGGGAACGGGAGTCAGGAGTCGGTGGGCTCATGCTCAGCGGAAGGTATGGGTGAAGAAGCATTTGGTTAACCACCACCCGGGAGACCTTGCAAATCTGTTCTTGGGGGCAGTGGGGAAAGCAAGGTGCTAGGAGAAAAAAATAGATTATTACAACTGGCCCTATGAACAGGGCTAGCCAAGCAAGAGTGAAGACTGCCAGAGAGAAGGGACGGAGATGAGCCCGGATTGTACTGGAGAAGTTCTTCAGACAATTTCTTCAGACAGCTCGGTATTAGTTCCACCAGGCCAGTTGTTGATGCAGTAGTGGCACTCTCTCCCCAGGAACCTGCAGGTGTCTGTAAAACAGCTGGAGCAGAGTTACCCTTGGTGTCATAGCAAAGGCTATGGCTTTGGGTTAAAAGGCACAAACATATTTCCTATATCTAGAAAGTCTGGTTTCGGCCTGATAAAATGCACTTTTAGGCCTATCCTTAGAAAGCAACCAAAGGAATTTAAAGTCTTGAGCTCATGATTGAATAGTAAGTAGTCAGTGCTCCATCAGTTTACCAGAACTCCTTCTGTCAGTGCTAAAACTCGGAACCTCTGCAAGCCCAATGGACCAACAGCATAGAAAGGGTCAGATACCTGAAACTTCTTTACACTTGGGCAGTGGGCCTCTATGGGTGTCTGTTTCTGCAGAGTAGTAACATTTCTGACTGCCCATCCCTACAAAACCCAGCTTGAGTTTTTTGGTTTGTTTTGAGACAGGGTCTTTCCATGTAGACCAGGCTGGCCTTGAATTCACAGAACTCATGCTCCTGCTCCCAGGTGCTGGAATCACAGACTTGGAATTGTATCTGACGGGCCCAGCTTCTTATACTGTGCATCAGGACGTGGGGACCAGCAGACAATTCCTGAATGCACCAGCAAGACGTTTCTGATTAGTTGAATGTGGTGCTCACCATGGAGTTCACCGTGATGCTGACTGTGGTGCTGACTGTGGTGCTCACCATGATGCTGACTGTGATGCTGACTGTGATACTACTGACTGTGGTGCTGACTGTGATGCTGACTGTGATGCTGACTGTGGTGCTCACCATGATGCTGACTGTGGTGCTGACTGTGGTGCTGACTGTGGTGCTCACCATGATGCTGACTGTGATGCTGACTGTGATGCTGACTGTGATACTGACTGTGATGCTGACTGTGATGCTGACTGTGATGCTGACTGTGGTGCTGACTGTGGTGCTGACTGTGGTGCTGACTGTGATGCTGACTGTGGTGCTGACTGTGATGCTGACTGTGGTGCTGACTGTGATGCTGACTGTGGTGCTGACTGTGGTGCTCACCATGATGCTGACTGTGATGCTGACTGTGATGCTGACTGTGGTGCTGACTGTGATGCTGACTGTGATACTACTGACTGTGGTGCTGACTGTGATGCTGACTGTGGTGCTGACTGTGGTGTTCACCATGATGCTGACTGTGATGCTGACTGTGATACTACTGGCTGTGGTGCTCACCGTGATGCTGACTGTGGTGCTGACTGTGATGCTGACTGTGGTGCTCACCATGATGCTGATTGTGGTGCTGACTGTAGTGCTGACCGTGATACTGACTGTGATGCTGACTGTGGTGCTGACTGTGATGCTGACTGTGATGCTGACTGTGATGCTGACTGTGGTGCTGACTGTGATGCTGACTGTGGTGCTGACTGTGATGCTGACTGTGGTGCTGACCGTGATGCTGACCGTGATGCTGACCGTGATGCTGACTGTGATACTGACTGTGATGCTGACCGTGATGCTGACTGTGATGCTGACTATGATGCTGACTGTGATGCTCACTGTGGTGCTGACTGTGGTGCTGACTGTGATGCTGACTGTGATGCTGACTGTGATGCTGACTGTGGTGCTGACTGTGATGCTGACTGTGATGCTGACTGTGGTGCTCACCGTGATGCTTATGATGGTGCTCACCTGTGGTGTTCACAATGATGTTCACCAGTGGCACTCACTGTTAGCATCCAGGTGAACCTGGCCCCATCCCTTGAAGACCGGACGGAGTGCCCCACATCATGCCCTGCATCCTGCCTGCATACAGGGCAGGCAGTATCCTGTCTCTTTAAAAGGCGAAACTCCATCTATTTCTCTCTCTTCTTCCTCTCCTCTTCCTTTTTCCCTTTTCTTCCCTCCTTCCCTCCCTCCCTCCTTCCCTCCCTCCCTCCCTCCCTTCCTTCCTCCCTTCCTCCCTCCTCCTTCCCTCACTTTCTTTATTTCAATAAATAATAATCCCAGCACTGGGGAGGCAGGCGGATCTCTATGAATTCAAGGCCAGCCTGGTCTACAAGAGCTAGTTCCAGGGCAGGCTCCATCTGCATGGCGTATTTGAGTCTCACCCGTCACGGTTTGGACTCACCCTCCTCCAGGATCCCTCCCGTGCAGATGCTCACGTGTGGTGGTCACCCATGACGTGTCCTGTGACTTCACTGTGGCCTGGTTCTGAACACGCAGCATCTGCCCTCTGCACCGTGCACGCTGCAGGTCACACAACATCAAGGGCTCTGCCTGTGACACCTCAGCACACTGAACTGGAGTACTTTTAGCAAGCAGATAAAACTTCTGCTCTTCTAAAACCATAATGGACTGGGTGGTGGTGGCACACACCTTTAATCCCAGGGAAGCAGAGGTGGGCAGATCTCTGAGTTCGAGGCCAGCCTGGTCTACAAGAGCGAGTTCCAGGACAGGGTCCAAAGCTACACAGAAACCTTGTCTTGAAAATCAAAAACAAAACAAAACAAACAAAAACCCATAACTGATAATTATAGGAAACAAGGACTTTAATACTTCCCCGTGACCATCCCTCAGCATGCAAGTATCTCATTCGTGCCATTTGAACTGTATTATGTTTGAATGTTTGATCTTAAAAACTGTTGTTTAAGCTGTTGGCTGTGTTTCACAGAAAATCAGATTTGAGCTCATGTGATGGCTCATTGGGTAAAAAGATTGTGCTAAGAGGCCTGATGACCAGAGTTAAACTCCCGGGATCCGCTTCTGTAAGTGTACAGAGGGAGAGAAGCAACTTCTGCATGTCCTCTGATCTCCACTTGTGCACTTTGGTGCACACACCCACAACCACACCAATGAATAAATGAATAAGCAAATTAGATATAACAAATACTAAAATGATCATATCGATTTTGGCTTGGATTAGAACAGAATTTCAGTTAACTCTGAAAATGCTGAAGATATTATACATCCTACAGTGCCAAATACTCAGCCAAGACCAAATTCTTTCCAGAAAAATAAACAAGCACATCCTTTTTATTAGCATGCAAATTTCCTTTCATCGCTAATGAATGGTTAAAATTATATGTATATAAAAGAATTGTTTTGAAATAGATATCTTTATTATTTATTATTAGTAATATCTGAAATGCATATGCATTTTCAATATTTTATCTATTATTATTGTGTGTATGTGTGCACACAAGTGCACGCTAGAATGTGTATGAAGTTCTAACACAGCCCAAAGGGCACTAACGCGATCCTTGCATGCTGAAGAACAGCCACAGGAAAGTATTGCAGTCTTTGTCTTCTATAATTAACCGTTATGGTCTCAGAAGAGCGGAAATTTTATCTGCCTGCTAAAAGCATATTTTTTCATATTTAAATGGGTCCTGGGAATTGAAATCAGGTTACCAGGTTTGTATGGCAAGGGGATTGAAATCCAGCCTAGGTGTGGCCAGGGAAGGGGTGGGAGGCTGTGTTCAGAACCCTTGGGATTGAGCCATGGGTCACCTCTAGCTCTCAGGAGGGACGATCTCAGTTCCTGCCCTGGTAACAAGGAGCATGCCAAGACAGTGGACCCTTCATTAACAAAGAGCAAATGCAGCAGAGAGAAAAACCATGAACTAAACACAGCCTGTAGCCTTGCTCCTGCTAAACCAGAAATTTCATGGCTTGTTGCCAATGAAAGAAGGCTAACTTGTGCTTAAGCTCAAGGAAGGAAAGTGTGTGTGTGTGTGTGTGTGTGTGTGTGTGTGTGCGTGTTGGCTTTCCAACTCTGATCCTTGCTGGATGACTTGGGGCAAGGCCCTTAACTCTCCAGCTGCAGCTCCCATAGCTATAAGGCAGAGTTCATGGGGTTGGAGAGATGACTGAGTGGTTTCTCACATGCACTGCTCTTCCAGAGGACCCGAGTTCAATTTTCAGCCCCTCCATTAGTTGACTCACAATGGCCTGTACCTCCAGCTCCAGAAGAATCTGCACCCCTGGCCTCTGTGGGCACCACACTCATGTGTACATACCCCTCACAGACACACATGTATCATTCAAAATTAATAAAAGTAAAAAAGAAAACAGCTCATAACCTTACCTCCCTCCGAGGCTATTGCAAGGATTATGTTTGCTAAATTGTGTAGTATACCCTGCCCTGAGAGTTGAGCAATGGAGTTATAATTATTATGATAATAGGTTATTAGGACTATTATGTCACCTCAGGTGTGTGGTTTTCCAACACTGGTATTGTTTTATTAATTAATTTTAATTTTTATGCCTTTATTATTTTATGTGTATGGTGCCTTGCCTGTATGCATGTCTGTAAACCATGTGCATGCCTAGTTCCCAGTGAGACCAAAAGAAGGCACTGGATACCATGGACCTGGAGTTCTAGATGTTGTTACCGGCTTTGGGTCCTGAGAATTGAACTAGGTCTTTTAGAAGAACAGACAGTGCTCTTATCTGCTGAGCCATCTTTTTAACCCTAATTAATTCATTTTTGAGAGAACACCTCTCTACCTAGCTCAGGCTAGATTTGAACTTGCAGAATCCTCCTGCCTCAGCCTCCTAAGGGTTAGGATTATAGATGTATGCCATCACACCTGGCACAACCTCTCTACTTTGGACCAGGTAGTTCTTTGTCATTTGGGGGATATTTTGACTACTGTGTTTAGCAGAATTTCTACCCCTACCCAGCGGATATCATAACAACCTCTCAAGCTGTGACAATTAATGCTTCTAACTGAGAACTGAGCTAGAAGGTAAAGGCTGGAGAGACCGAGGGAGCAGCCACAGACACGGGAGTCAAGGAAAAGGACATGCTAGGGATACGGAGCAGAACGAATAGAGACTCCAGAAGGGCAGAGACCAGTGAGCCCTGAGCACTGGCTGGTGAACCTCGGAGATGTTAGGGCTAGTAGTTAAAACTGACTGATTTTGTATGTGCTTTTCTTTTGTTCTTGAGGCATGGCCTTACCATGGAGACTAGGCTGGCTCTAACCCGAGATCCTTTTGCCCCAGGTCCCAAATGCTGGGTTTATAAGCAGGTGTTACCTGTTTCTTTGTTTAATGGGACTTTGCTTTCAGTGAATAAATAGCATAGGTCTTGGGATGCAGCTCAGTTGATAGATAGAGTGCTTGTTTGTAATCACACAACCCTGGTCCCATCTGTACCATATAAACTGGCGTATACCTCTAATTCTAGCACAGGGGAGATAGAAGCAGAAGTTTCAAGTCCGTCTTTTGCTAATATATCCAGTTTAAGGTCAGCCTGGGCCACAAGAGACCTTATTTCAAAATAAATAAATGAAAGTGTAAACTTATTTTAAACAATCTAGGATTTTTAATGAAGTACCCATCAGAAAATAAAGTGTTTTTATACTAAATGTTAATGTGACAGTGCTGGGCTAAGTTAACATGCCCCGAATGTAGATAAATAGCAAACAGGAACCAACACCCTTCACGCTGGCATTCCACAATAGAGTTCAGCAGATTGATCTGTGCTGTCTGCTCATCAGACATTGCTGGCATGTTCACCGTGTGCAGGTGCCTGGGGCTCTCTGGAGTCTATGTGAGTAGGGGGCTATGGGGAGCTGTGGAGCAGTTCACAGATCCCATACCCTGAGCCTAAGTGAGCAGCTTCAGCCACAGGCCAGCACAGAATGTGCGGTGTTGTGCAGACAGCAGCTCCTATCCTAGGGTCACTAATGGCATTTTGCCCTCTGCTGCCAGTCTCCTCTGAGGCTCTGCGCAGCTGTCTCTTGACCTCACTTTCTGCACGCTGGCCACTCTTGTCTCTCCCCCATCCGGTCTCATTTTCTTTTCTTCTCTTTTTCTAGTTGTTGGCTTGTTGAGTTTTTGAGAAAGTCTCATATAGCCTAGAGACTGATCTTGATTAAATAAAAACCACTTACTATTATTTTTATTCATATGTATACACGCCTGTGTAAGACTGTATATATCACATGCATGCAGGAGCCTACAGAAGTGAGAAGAGGGCAACAGATTCTCTGGAACTGGAGTTAGAGGCAGTTGTGGGCTGCCATTTGGGTGTTGGGTACTGAACCTGGGTCCTCTGCTAGAGCTGAGCAATTTCTCCAGCTCTAGTCTGGCCTTGAATTCAATAAACTTTGGATGATGACTTCCAATCTTCCTGCCTCCACCTCCCTAATGCTGGGTTTACAGGTGTGTACCTCCACACCCAGTTTTTTTTTAAACATGATGTTGGGGTAGAACCCAGGGCTTTGTGCACGCCAGGTAAGCACTCTACCATTGAGCTATGTCCCCAGCCCCTCCCCATTTTTGCGTATGAGTTATTTTACTGTTGTAAAGTACCCACAACACAAATTAACCATTCTAACCATGCTGTATCATCCCACACAGAATCTCTGTCCCCATCAAACACCAGGCCACCATTCTTTCCTTTCAATGCCTTAGTTACCTCTGCTCTGGTGCCAGCTCCTGAAAACCCAACCCCCATCACATAAATGTCCCTTTGTGTCTGGTTTCTCCCACTTAGAATATTTCCAAGTCTCAGCCATGTGTTTACTTTTGTAAGTGGACAGATAATACAGCCCCGTGCCACACAAAGAAGGATGGACTGGCATCAGCTCTCACAGTGGTCATCTCAGGAGATTATAACGCAGTTCCTGCCAGCCAGTGAGCTGTGATGTACCTCACATAGAAGCACAAGGCATTTGGTGCTGCTGATTTAAGCAAACCACCGTGCCCCAGTCACAAAAGTGTAGTGTATGACATGGGCTAGTGATGGTGAAGGACTGTGATGGTCTCTGTGTCTTCTGCACTATGCTTTGGACTGTGGGTCTGGGCGAATAATCACCTTCCATACAGAAGGGGTCTTGGCCTCACACACCTGGTGCGTCAGGAGGCCTTCAGCTTTCTATAAGTGACGAGATTACCCAATGGGGTTGTTCTTTTCTAGAACGAACTATCGTCAAGCACTGCATGAGTGAGGGCTGCTGTACGTGCACATCACATGCAGCGTGATGTTTGAAGCTTGGCTCCGTCAGTCATCTGCTCACAGACACCGTGCTGTGTCCACTTTGGGATTTTGTGTGTGGCGCCTCTGTGAACAAGAGCACCCTCCTTTCCAGGCAGTTCTATTGAGACATAGCATCTATGTCAAAAAGCGCACCCACTTAAATGTACAAGTCAATGCTTCTATTACAGCCCGAGCTGTGCAGCCACCCCCACCATAATTTTAGAGCATCTCGTCTCCCTCCTGCCTCGGGGGGTGGGGTGGGGGGTGCAGACTGAGGCAATCACCCATATACTTCCTGTCTCTAGAGGTTTGCAATTCTAGGCATGTCACATAAACACAATTATATACCCTGGCCATGCTGTTTCATGGCTGTCATTTATTTTGTGAGATAGGGTCTCATATAGCCTAAGCCGGCATTAAGCTTGCTGTGTAGCTCAGGATGACCTTGGACTTCTGGTCATCTTGTCTCTGCTTCCTGCAAGTGATAATTGCAGATGTGGACCACAACATGATTTTATGCAATGCAAACCTTGGACTTCCTACATGCTAGAAGAGCATTTTACCAACTGAGCCACATACCCAGCCCCCACCATCTTTATTCATCACAACATCTGAAGGTTGAATTATTGCTTCTTGTTTATGTCCTGGCCAACTGGCTCAATGTGGGAGCAAGGATCTTCCCAGGCTCTCAGCAAACTCTGGCAGGCCAGAGTACTGTTTGTGGTTTGTGTGGCTGCATTCTTCAAAACAAAACAAAACACTTGCTAAGAGCCTCCCACACTAGCCACGTAACCAGTACTGGCTAGGTGATGAAACACACTGGATATGGCGACACACACTTGCAGTCCCAGCAGTCAGGAGGTGGAGACGGGGGGTCAGAAGTCCAAAGTCATGTTCAGCTACACAGGAAATTTGAGGCCAACCTTGGATCCATAAGACCCTGTGCAAGGTCACAGAACTGGCAGGTGGCGGACCTGAGATTCAGTCCCAAGCGGTCTGGCTGCAAAGGCAGAGCCGCAGAGAGAGGGCTTCTCTGAGAGTGTGCTGTTGGCCAGTGTGCACAGTGCCCTCTTCTTATGCTTGGCTTTGCTTGAGCAAACCTGGCTCTGGCTTCTGTCTTCGCTGCAGGTCTGGGATTCACTTGCTCAACCCTGAGCAAATGTAGAATAGAAGCTGACTCTCCTTACCAGCTTCCACAGGGAGGCCCTTCTGTCAGACCCCGTGGGCATTTGCTCTGCCTGTCTGGCCACCCAAGGATAGACACCACTCATTTCTGCGGGCCTTTCTATTGCCTGTCAAAGAAAATTCATTTCCATTATAAGGCCAGGGCAGCCTTCCTATTGTCCCCACCTACCTTCCTTCTTTTTGTGGCTTTATTGAGTTATAATTGGCAAATAAAAATTTTATATGTTGAAGGCATATAAAGAAATATTCTGATGTCTGAATATGGTGTGAGATGATTGTTGTAATCAAACTAATTAATTTACATATTCCTCAGGTATTAATCCTTTTATTAGTGGTATGAATATTTAAAATTTACTCTTAGCAAATTACACCATACAATGTTATATTTTTAATTATAGTCACCATTTCAAAGTCTTTATTTCTGACCAAATTCTCTCCCTCACTAAGTCTATGTTTATTTTTATTTGACAGTTTGATCTGAGATCAGAAAGAACAGTACGAAATAGATACAGAAAGGAGAAATACTTCAGATAGAGGGTGTAGTAGGAGGCTGCTTGTTCATTTCCCAGCTGCCTAGACACAGAAACTGTATTAATAAATCACTGCTTGGCCAACTACTTAAGCATATTGCTTGCTAGCTCTTACATCTAGAATTAACCCATATCCATTATTTTATATTTTACCACGAGGCTTGTGGCCTACTGGCAAGGTTTCAGTGTTTCTGTCTTTGGTGGTGGCACCATGGCTTCTCTTTGACTCTGCCTTCTTCCTCCCAGCATTCAGTTTAGTTTTCCCTGCCTAGCTAAATTCTGTCCAGAGCAGTTTCTTTATTCACCAATGGTATTCACAGCATACAGAGGGGAATCCCACATAAAGAGGGAGTAGCATGGACCAAGGTTATGAGGTAGGTGGGAAAACTGAGAACATGGATGCCAGAAGGCTAGCGTGCCTAATGAAATAAGTACCAGCAAAGCACCCAGTTTCCTCCTGCCCTCTTTGTGCATCCATTTTCAATGGAGCTGCCACTTTTACAGCAGCAAAATGACCAATCGGAGGCCTCTCTGCCATGATGCCTCCCCTCAGCTCACTTTGACCCGAGCTGCATGCTCGCCACTACCCAGACCAATACACAGGGGTTACTGATGCGATCCAGACCAACTGGGCTGGTGCAAGACCCAGTTGCAGGGAGGTGTGAGAGGTACTTTCTTAGCAGAAAGAGGGAATTGTGGGTAGACTGCAGTGCTAAGTCTCTTCACTCGCGCACCCCCTGCTAGCGGTCTTCAGGACAACAGCCAGCCTCGCTGCCAGTCCTTCCTTCACTCTGTTGTCATCACAGTTGCAGCACCAACCATAGAACTGGTCTCCCGTCAAGGAGCAAGAAGACAGTAAGGAAGGCTGTGGAACATCCCAGTCCCCTAAACACCCCCCCCCCCCACAGACACATACAGACACACAGACACACAGACACACACAGACACCCACACCCATACACACCTACACAGATACACATACAGACATACACCTACACAGACACACAGACATATAATTACACAGACACCCATCCCCCCACAGACACACACACCTAACAGACAGCCACCCCCCCATACCCCTCACAGACACACACACACACACAGACACCCACCCACACCCATACATACCTACACAGACACACACCTACATAGACACACACACACAGACAGCCATCACATCCTCCCAGACACACACACAACCCCATAACACCTACACAGATACACAGACACACACACAGACATACCCACACCCGTATACACCTACACATACACACACATATACCTAGACAGACACCCCCCACACCTACACAGACACCCCTCACATACCTACACAGACACACACACCTACACAGACAGCCACCCACACCCCCCACAGACACACACACACAGACACCCACCCATACCCATATACTGACACACTCACACATACAGACACACACCTACACAGACACACATATACCTACACAGACACCCACATCCCACACACAAACAGGCACACACCTACACAGACACACATATACCTACACAGACACCCACATCCCACACACAAACAGGCACACACCTACACAGACACACATACACCTACACAGACAGCCACTCACACCCCCCCAGACACACACCTATACAGATAGCCACCCCCCTGTTGTAGGAGGACACGGTTGCCTGGTGCCCAGTTGCCTGGCTAGCTTAACCCCCGAAATAATGACACAAAAATTATATTAATTAAATTACTGCTTGGCCCATACGCTCTAGCCTCTTATTGGCTAACTCTCACATCTTGATTCAAGCCATTTCTAATAACCTGTATGTCACCACGAGGTTGTGGTTTACCGGGAAAAATTCAGCATGTCTGACCTGGCAGCTTCATGGCGACTTGGCTCCATGGTGACTCGGCTCCATGGCGGCTCTCTATCTGCTATTTTCATCCTCCCAGAATACAGTTTTGTCTTCTCTGCCTATATAAGTTCTGCCCTATCAGGTCAAGCAGTTTCTTTATTGATTAACCAATGAAAGCAACACAAATACAGAAGGACCTCCTACACCCCCCACAGACACACACCAACACAGACATACACCTACATAGACACCCATACCCACACACACCTACACAAACACACACCTACCAAGACACACAGACACACATACACACCTACACAGACACCTACTCCCCACCCCTCACACCCCTCTACACATAGACACACACCTACACAGACACACAGACACAGATGCACAGACACACACACCTACACAGACACCCACCTACCCACCCCCCACACCTACACAGACACCCACACACACACCCATACACCCCCTACACATAGACATACACCTACATAGACACACACCTACACAGACACCCACACACCCACATCCCTCTCCACAGACACATACCTACACAGACACAAACACACAGACATACACACACCTTACACAGACACAGACACACACACACACACACACACACACACACACACACACACAGAGTCCAGTGTTGCAGGATATTTGAACAGACGTGTAAAGATGTGTCACTGTTTTATCTTGCTTGCCCAAGGCACATGATTGGTTTAATAAAGAGCTGAACGGCCAATAGCTAGGTAGGAGCAGATAGGCGGGATTACAGGGGAAACAGGAAGAGGGAAGAAATCTGAGGAATATGGAGGGATGCCAGCAAGATATGGAGATAGTCTGACATACAGAATGGAGGAGAGGTAAAAAAAATAAATAAATAAAAGAACCCACATGGCAGAACATAGATTAATAGAAGCAGACTAATTTAATGTTGGGGGTTGTGGACCCCCAGACCCTGAATTTCCTGTAAACAACTTGCTTGCAGCTGCTCTGAGCAAAACAACTTGTTTTTCTGAGTTTGCAGCTGCTTTGAGCATGAGACCGGCAAGTGGGTTCTGGTTGCTGCAGCTGAAAGATCCCGAGAGCTGGGGCGTGGCCAGAGCACTATATAAGCTTCCCCCAAACACAATAAAGTTGGCATTCTTGTTTCAAGGATGACCCATGCCTCTGTGTCTCTGTCTGTCTGTGTGCATATGTGTTTAAATCTCCAGGCCCCTTTCCCGGCTCACGCCCAGTTCCGTATTACAGATGGAAGATACAATTTAAGTTATAAGATCTAGTTGGGAACATGCTTAAGCTAAAGGCCAAGCTTTCATAATTAAAACTACATCTCCGTGTCATTATTTGGGGCTGAAGGTCCCTAAGAAAGTCTGACAAGAAAGGCTCACTACAGTCCAGAGCTGTTTAGTGATGCAGAAAGTGGTGGGAGCTACCAGAAAGATCTTTCTGAAAGCTATCTCTTGTGGAGGTGGAGAAAGAAGGGCCAGGCCATGGCAACCCTCAGTTATAAACTTGCTGCCATCTTTGCCCCATGGGTCCTGTGTGATGCTCATCTTCTCACAGATGTGGCAAGCTTTCAAAGAATTGAAATGCCAAGAAAGCCACACATGGGGGTCCTGGGTTGCAGCCAGCATGCATGTTTGCCACCCAGCCCACAAAGTATCTTACAACCTGAATTTCCTTTAAAGACCAAGAGACTGAATATAAAGTTTCAGATTTCTGGTTTCTCTTGCAAAGAAGTTCTAGAAATTTAGGCCTGCCATAGCTTGGAGATGGTTACACCACAAGTCCCCAGTGGGAAGATCTGGACAAAGGGGTGACATTTTTAAGAGGCGGGACCTACTGGGAGGTGATTTGTGGTAGGACTAAAGTTGGTCTCAGGAGTGGATTAGCTTCCACAAGAGTGGGTTGATACTGGTGAGTGAGTGGGCCAGACCAGAGACCACTGTGGGTCCAGCTGTGAATCTGGGACCTTTGAGGGAGTAGACCTGAGCCTGGATCCCTGTGGGTCTGGGCGTGAGTCTAGGACCTCTGATGGAGTAGGCAGGAACTAGAGATCTCTGCGGGTCCAGGCGTGAGTCTGGGACCTCTGAGGGAGTAGGCCTGAACCAAGTCCCCTACAGGTCTGGGCGCATCCGAGTCTGGGACTTCCAAGGGAGTAGATCAGAGCCAGAGACCTTTGCAGGACCAACCCCGAGCCAGGGACCTCTGCAGCAGCAGACCAGGAACGTTTACAGAAACAGGTCTGAGCCAACAACATAGACCAGAGCAGGCCCGAGACAGCAAACTCCACAGGAGCAGAGCAAAGCCCAGTAGTGTTGAGTGGCCTCCAGGAACACAGAGTGACCAATGAGATAACTAGAACTATGGTACTGACTGTACCATAAGGAACAACCATCTGAGCCTTGGATCCACTGGCACCTAGAAGATTAATCACCAGAATCACAGACAGCCCCAACCACAACTATTAGAGGAAAAGATGAGTAGAAAAGGTAAGAACACACACAACACCACAAAGAACAACATGACATAGGTAAACTCTAGAGACCCTACAACAGCAAGACTTGAACAACCAAATATAGATGAAGCAGAAGAAAATGACCTAAAAAATAACTTCAGGAGAAACTCTTAAAGAGGAAATGAGAAATTCCCTCAAAGAAATGTATGAAAAGACAATCAAAAAATTGGAAGACATTAGCAAATCCCTTAAAGAAAACCAAGAAAAAGCAATCAAATATATGAAAGAAACTATTCAAGACTTAAAAACTGAAATAGAGACAATAAAGAAAACACAAGCTGAGGGAATTATAGAAACATAAACCGTGAGAAAACAAGCAGGAACCACAAATGCAAGCATGAACAGCAGAATACAAGAGATGGAAGAGAGAATCTCAAGCACTGAAGATACAATAGAGGAAATTGACTCATCAGTCAAAGAAAACATTAAATCTAACAAAAGCTTAACCCAACATATCCAGGAAATATGGGACACAATGAAAAGGCCAAATCCAAGAATAATAGGTATAGAAGAAGAAGTTCAACTCAAAAGCACAGAAAGTATATTTAACAAAATCATAGAAGAAAACATTCCCAACCTAAAGAAAGATATGCCTTTGAAGATACAAGAAGCTTACAGAACACCAAATAGACTGGCTCAACTCTTATAACATATATTAGCCCATTATTCTTGTCTATGTTAGCCACATGGCTCAGTACCTGGTGTAGGAGGTTCTTCTGTCTATGTGTCGCTTTCATTGGTTAATTAATAAAGAAACTGCTTGGCTGATAGGGCAGAACATAAGTAGGTGTAGGTGGGGTAGACAGAACTGAATGCTGGGAAGGACAGAGTAGCAGACACCATGGTTCTCCTGACCAAGATGGATGCTATTAGACTCATGTCGGTAAGCCACAATTCAGTGGCGATACACATTAATGGAGATGGGTTAGATCAGGATGTGAGAGTTGGCCAAGAAGAGGCTAGATATAATGGACAAGGAAGTAATTTAATTAATACAATTTCTGTGTGATTATTTTGGGTGTAAGCTAGACAGGCGGGACAGAACAAGGGACCCTGCTCTTCCTACAACAAGTACCTTTTTCAGTGAGACAGTCACATCTTGCTTCTTCTGTGGCTGGTCAGGACTCCATAGGAATGGGCTTCCTCCTTCCCAGAATTCTCCTGTTCTAATTGACCCGCCTCTACTTCCTGTCTGGTTGTCCTGCCTATACTTTCTTCCTGGCTACTGGCCAATCAGCATTTATTTAAAATATAATTGACAGAATATAGACAATTGTCTCACACCATTTCCCCCCCTTTTTTTTTTAAACAAAGGAAAATATCCACAGTCCATTTTTTGGGAATGTGGGCGTAGTTTTCCAGGCTACTTCCTGCTGGTTGGAGGTGTTAATAATCTTATGGGGACCTAAAGAAAATTTAGAATTATGATCAAGTCCTGATTGGAGTATCCTATGAGGCTTGATCATCTCAGGCAGAATCTTGAATCTGTTCTGGATGTAGAACTCTGACATCTGGGTCATCTGTTCCTACCAGAGATTTCTCAGGTGACCTTCCTTGATCAAACCTGATTTTTCTTAACTCAGAATGAATCCACAGCTTCTCATTTCCTGTGGAAATAAAAGCAAAACCTCTTCTCCAAAGTAACATACCTTTTGACTTTAATTTTGAAGTCAAGGTATTTTCAAAATACCTGCCTTGGATTAATTCAGCAGCATTTATAAACAAATATCTTTTAGCAGCTGTTGCTCCTTCCTCAGCATTCAAACAATTCCAAGAAAGCATAATGAACACACAGAATCCAGACTCTCTGTGTATTTCCCATCTTTATGTGGCTTTATTTTAACCTCTGTTTCTTTTATTTTTACTTTTAATTTTTGGTTTTTTGAGAAAGGTTCTCTGTGTATCTTTGGCTGTCCTGGAACTCCCTCTGTAGATCAGGCTGTCCTTGAACTCACAGAAATCTGCCTGCCTCTACCTCCCAAATGCTGGTATTAAAGGTGTGCACCATCACACCTTGAATTCACAGAGATCTGTCTGCCTCTGTCTCCCAAGTGTTGGGATTAAAGGTGTATACCACCCACACCCAACTACTCTCTTTCTTTCTGTTTTATTTTTAGGACTTTAACCTTTTTCTTTTCTCTCCCAAGCCTGCATATAATTTTAACACACTATAAACCATTTAAAGTTTTTCTTTGGCTTTGAATATCTCTTTACTGTATCTCTCTCTCTTTTTCTGACCACATGAGTCTTTAATTTGTTAAGCAATATTGTTAGGATTAAAGCCGTGGCTTTAGCAGCTGGATCCAGCACATTCCTTAGCTTTCTGAGATTCCAGCCTCATGGCAGAAGTACCAGCCAGAGCCATGTTTATTGCCACAACTCTATGGGATTTCAAGGTTCCTGCCACCGCCAAAAAGCATGCGGTCAGTTTTTCATCCACACCATTTAAGTGTTTTGTGGCAGGACCTCTTAAAAGAGCGGCAAGGTTTTGCAGATAAAGCTGAGTCAGGAAGCCTCTCTTAAATGATTGCCTCTAGCAATCAGAGCCCATCTGAGAAAATGCTGCTATCAATAAGCCATGCTCATCTCTTTTCTGTCTAGAATTACTTCCCAACCTCTGTCAGGTTTTATGTGGATGCAGTTGTCCACAAGTTGGGCACCATTTGTTGTCAAGGTTTCTGTCCTGCCTGGTTCCCGCAGTCGTTAAGTCCCAAAGAAATCACACAGAGGTCTACATTAACTACAAACTGATTGGCCCATTAGCTCAGGCTTCGTATTAACCCTTATAATGTATATTAGCCCATTATTTTTGTCTATATCAGTCTCATGGCTCAGTACCTTTTTCAGTGGCATAGTCACATCTTGCTTCTTCTGTGACTTGTCAGGACACCAGAGGAATGGGCTTCCTCCTTCCCAGAATTCTCCTGTTCTCATTGACCTGCCTCTGGTTGTCTCACATATACTTCCTGCCTGACTATTGGCCAATCAGCGTTTACTTAAAATATAATTGACAGAATATAGACAATTGTCCCATACCATATATATGTTAAATAAAAATAAGTTTTTAGAAATGTATTATCTGTGCGATATAATAACCCCATAAGGTAAGCACAGGTGGGAGCCTCTTAAGATGACAAAGGTTTGTCTTCATATGAAAAGATCATGGCTCCTGGGATCTTTCAGCCAAATCACTGGCCTTCTGTGGTAGATGCCTGGGAGATCAGCAATTCTGGCTGAGGCTCTGAGGGTGTTTCCAGACAAAACTAACTAAAGGTGGAAGGCCAACCTGAGTGTAGGTGCCACTAATCCTTAGGCTTGAGACAGACAAAAGGGGAAAGGAGAAAACCAGTAGCAAAGGCATTTTCTGCTGGGTCCTGGTCACCAGAGGCTAGCTCCTCTGCTTTGATTCCACAGAAACACTTCCCGGGCTGAGGAGGTGGCTCAGTGGGAAAGAGTGTTCACACAACATCATGAGGATCTGCATTTAGTGTCCACCACCCAGATAAAAAGCTAGACATGGCCACACGATGTGGGACACCTTTCTGTATGTTGTGAATATGTTTTAATACTATTGGTTAATGAAGAAGCTGCTTTGGTCTAGGGCAGAGCAGAATACAGCTAGGCAGGAAATCCAAACAGATATAGGAAGAAAGAAGGCAGAGTCAAGGGAGGTGCCAGTAGCTGCTGAGGAAGCAAGATGTGAGGTAGCAAGCCATGAGCCTCATGGTAAAATATATTTTTTTAATACTCAAAAAAGCAACATGGTTTATAGCTGAGACAGGGACTACCGGGTTTGACTCCCAATTTTGTCCCTTGCTAGCCATGTGAGCTCAAATCACTCATTCCTGTGTACTTCAGTCTCCCTCTCTTACACAGGAGACAACTGTACCCACGTTGGGTTGCTTTGACAATTAAATGAATATTGTAAAGACTCTTTAAAATATTTTCTTACTTGTTTATCTGTTTGTACACACTTTCTTGCCTTGGTATGTGTGAATGGTCAGAATGTGAGTCCTCTTCTATCACAAAGGTGCCTGGGATTGATCTTAGGTCCTCCGGCTTGGCAGCAAGTACCTTTCCCCATAAGCCATCTCTCTGGTCCAGTTGCTGGTGGCCATGCCAGAGGAGTAGCAGTGGAAAGTAATTCACTTCAGGTGTCAGCTCATCAGGAGGAAAATCCCTGATGGGTGAGTCTCAGGTAGACAAGGCCCTGAGACCACAGGCTCCAGAATGTCTTCTGCTTCTGCTGGGCCTTCACCTTTGCCCCTGCCCTCTTCCTCTGGCATCTGCTCTGGTGAGAGTGGGTGTGGGGAGATCCTGGAAGCACCCCATTCTGCTGGGCATTTCTACCTGTGGATTATATGAAGATGATTTCTTCCTATCTAATTGATAATAATAATAATGCTAGTTTAAGTAGAGTCTTGAAGATAAAAGATAAAACAAGGAAGTGTCGCACAGCTAGAACACATGAGTTTCTATTGAGGAGCTATAGACTGGGGTTAAAGATTAAGGAAAATAGGGGCTGGAGAGATGGCTCAGAGGTTAAGAACACTAACTGCAACTCCAGAGGTCCTGAGTTCAATTCCTAGCAACCACATGGTGGTTCACAACCAGCTGCAATGAGATCTGGTGACTTCTGGCCTGCAGGCAGACATGGAGGCAGAACACTGTGTACATAATAAATAAAAAACGATTAAGAAAAATAATTGAGTCCCAGTAGCCCAACTAGTTTAAATTCTTCTAATCTTAGTGTTGGGAGATGTGTTCACAGATTTTGGAGTGCATCATAGCTGAAACAAAGCTTTGAAAATAACTTAAGGTTAGATTAGATATTTTTGTTAAGTAGTTTTGAGCTGAAAAACCCAAGAAAACAATCTAAAGTTTTAGAAAGTCATATAGTTGAATGAGGAACTTGTTAAGGTCGGGAACAAGAACAAAGCAGCCCAATTATCATTGACTGATGTACCTTTCTTGATAGGATTGGCAGATGACCAAAGGTGATGATTAATTCCTTATACCGTTTTCTACCCTCAATCTCCTGATATACAAACTATTGATGAGTGCGTATATATTCTAAAGACTTAAAGTAGAGCTGACAGATTGTTTTTCATGCATAAAAGTTTAGGTTTGTGATTCCTCTAAGATTTCTTTCAAGATAAATAATGAAGTGACTGATTCTTTCTTTGTAACCACCCAACAAAATATGTAGCCTGCCCATCAAAATAATTGGCTGAGAAAAAGTACCCTCTGTTTGCTCATATTCTGTTACTGTGTAACAAGTTACTTAGATGTGAATGTATATGGGTTCTTAGGATAATTTGTTTTTCATCTGTAATATATAAAGTGTTTAATCATTGTAAGGGATATGGAAAACATGCTGTTTTTTACTTGTATTCATTGTAACCATTCACTGGAAAAAAAAAACAGAATGCAAACTCATTGCAATTTTTATATTGCCCAAAAGATTTAGTTGGGGTTTATAAGCTGTAAGGGAAAGACTAACAATGGAGTTAAAATGAGTGAGAAGGAAAACATCAAGAGTTAGAAGGAATTACAAGGAAGGAGAAGGAAAACATCCAGAGAAACAGAAGGGACATTTCTGGATAGAGATTAAAAAAAGAGAATAGAGAATACAATTCAGAATACAAAAGAATAAAGAAATGGTCTGGAGGAAACCATCAATAGAGAGTGTGAGTGTCTTTCCCTAACCCCCAAAGATAAAAAGTCTTAGTGTGGGCCGACTATGTGGATTCCTTCCGAGCCCTGTGCTGCTGGAGGCTGGTCCTCCAGACAGCGAAACTCAGTGGTGTCTGCAAGTAAAGTCATTAATTGAGTGAAGATGGACAATCACGCAGTAAGTAGGCAGAGTCCTTAGGCAAGCATATGGGCACAAATTCAACCCTAGAGCCCACACAGAAGCAAGTCAGGCACAGTCATGTGTGATTATAAACACAGTCAAGTAGCTGAGGACAGGAGAATTCCTGGGACTTGTTCTAGGCAGCCTTGTGGGATCATGGGTCCCAAGTCCCAGGGAGAGACCCTGTCTCATAAAATAAGGAGGATAGCTCCTGGACAGTAACACCTGAAGTTGACCCCTGGCTTACGCATGAGTGCGCGCGCGCGCGCGCGCGCGCGCGCGCGCGCACACACACACACACACACACCTATCAGCTTCTGACCTGGAGCTAGTGGAAGGCATTTGGATCAGAACCAGGATCTTTCAGGTGAAGCCAGTCCTTTGCTTTACAAAGCCCAGAAACTCCCTTTAACCTTTCTATACCTTATTTTCCTCCACTGCAAAGCAATGGCTTTGGGCAAGTTTAAGGGCAAATAGTAGTTTTGAACGAAGACAGATCAAGTCTGGAAAAGACTTAAAACAGTTTTGGGGCCTCATTTTCTTACCTATCAGAGTCTACTGTAGGCTTACTGTCTCATTCTCAACCTGCTGCAGGCAGTGTCTGCACGGGAGCTGCCTGGGTGACCCAGTCCCATCCCAGACACCCAGATGTGGGAATAAAGCACCTTCACGGGGTGCTCTGGCTGGAGACTCAGGAGTAGCCACTGCTGCTGGCTACAGGCTTCTGATTGCTGACCTCCTGTGTGACTTCTTAGAGCCTCCAATTCTATAAGGAACCCCAGTTTCCCTCAAACGATGCACCCTGCATCCTAGGCTAGTGTGTTAGGACTCTCTTGCTGCATATTGAGTTTCCCACAACTAAGAGGCTTACGATGACTGGTAGTGTCTCTAGATGTTGAGGGTTGAGTGGTTCTGCTGGCCTTGCAGAAGGGCACAGGGTAGCAGCATTCACCCACTGCCAGGAAGGGCTCTTGGCTTGCAGGGTGTATCCTCCACAGGGCTTTTCCACTCAAGGTTCACCGGTAAACATGGGCGCAGAAATGCATACCCTACACCACACCTCAGAAAGTTTTCGTTGCCTTTGGCATCTGCCTGCACCACCCCACAACCCAGCATTCTGGTAGGAGTGACTGAATCACAAGGACCCAACACAGTTGGGTCTCATTCATACGACTTACTGTCGTGAACTGACACTCTGAAGTTGGGTGTCACAGTAATTCTTCCTCCTTTAAGTTGTTGGTCAGGTATGCAGTCATATGGTGGGCAAGTTAACGTAGCTTTGGCCCTCTTCCTCATCTGAGAGCTCTAGGCCGAGGGAGCAAGCATTCTTTTGAGCATTTGCCCTGTGACAAGCACTGTAGCTGGTGGTAGCCCAAGGCACTGTAGGAGGCCCAGCTCTCCGTCTGAATTCTGCTACTATTCTCCACACAAGCCTCTCTGAGCCTTAGTGTCCTCATCTGTAAAATGGGAGCATCAGTGATGGTTCACCCCACAGTAGGAATGGCTGTGGAGATGAGTGGCGGACCAGCATCACTCAGAGCTATGTCTGCCCTCAGTAAGCACACAGCCAGTAGCAGTCGGTACTAACAGAGACTCGAACTCTGGCCACCCACCTCCCAGGGTGGGTATATGGAGAATCCTTGTCCCAAGAGACTGCAGGCCCAGGAAGGCTGCCTGCTGTAGCTGGGTCCCTGCAGACTTGGCTTCTAGATCCCACTGAGCCTTGTGTCCCTCAGTCCACACACATGCTAGGTCTTGGTTTTCTTTCTTTCTTTCTTTTTTTTATTAAATCACATACAACTCAGGGCATCAGGCCCCACCAACTTCATTAGAACCTGGGATTGTGGGAAGTAGGAATCACAGGCTGGACACATTCTCCCCATCCTTTTATGACAGGAACAGAAACATCAGGCATTACCACAAGGAAATGGGGATACAAACGGCCCTAGAGAAGGGACTAGGAGAATGGCAGCTACCCTGAGGTTAGGAGGGTGTGGTGCTGGAGTTATGGTCTGAGTGCTTCTGTCTCCAAATTCATGTTGGAGTCCTTATACTGAAGGCTTTGGGGGTGATCAGGTAACAGGGTAGAACCCTCATGAATGGGGCTGGTGTTCAGCCTGTCTGTGCTTCTACCACAGAAGGGGTTTTCTCTGAACCACTGATCTATGGGCTCCTTGATCTGGGCTTTGCTGCCCCAGAACTTACAAACCAACTTCTGTTCTTAGCCACCTGGTCTAGACTGCTTTGTGACAGGAGCCAGATGGGCCAACTCTGAGCCAGCCGGCTCCTTTAGCCCCAGCCTCAGAGAACAAAAATGTCTCTGACTGTCACGGGGACAGACCCCACTTCCTGCACAGAGATGAAGGTGTGGGGGGGGGCGATGATGGAGAGGAGTACAGAAGGGGAGTGTAGCCAAGTGCTGGAAGCCAGGCAGGTAAAGCCAAGGTTAGGGGCGCAGAGGGGCTCATCACCCTACTTAACCTGCAAAGATGGGTGGCTCCCCCTGTTCTAAAGCTGAAAACAAGGAGTGCAGAGGTGAAGGCTTCTCAGCAGCCGCTCCTGGGTGCAGCTGCCATGGATGGGTCTGCCACACCCATCCACACAGAAGAGGGCAGACTGGCCAAGCGCCCACCTCCCTCCAAAGGTGGGCTGGGGTGGTCCTGATGTTAACAGCACCTGAGTGACCGCTCTACCTGCCCTGGGCCCCAGGGATGTGGGGCCATCCATCTCCCTTCAACCAGCCATAGCGGGGTCATAACCCGTTTCTCCTGTGCAGCAGACAAGACATTACTTCATCAATCCAGCCCCGTAAGGCTGCAGCTGGTCCCAACCCCAGAGGCAATACTGAGGTAGATGGGCCCCAGAAGGAGGCAGGAAGGAGTGCCACTCCCAGCAGGGTTTCCCCAAAATGAGCTGGGGCAGACAGGAGATTTGGCAGCTTTCTGACATTACCAGGAAAGACCCTGGCTCCTCTTAGATCATATTCCGAGGAGGATGTAAACAATATTGCTCAGGGCCACAGCAGCTGTCCCTGCAGGAGCTCACACCCCAATGGCATTCTTCTCACCCTCTTTGGAGCTTGGGCTCTCCTGGGTCTTCTGCATCTCCCAGCCCCTGACCCAGGTGTAGGCTGAGGAGCCACCCAGCACCATCAGGTTGCTTGCCCACCACAGGAAGCTCTTAGCTTCCTCATAGTAGAGCACAGCCAGTACTGTCTGTGCACAGGCCTTGGCTGTGCCCGACACATTGTGGGTCAGGGGACTGGTGAATTTGATCTGCAGTCCTGTCACGTAGCCGATGGCGAAGCCGAACAGGCCACCTAGCGTCATCATGACCCAGAAGTGGGCACTGTCCAGATGAGGGAAGTCAAGGAGGGCACGGAGCTCGCCCAGCAGTGCCATCAGGGGCAAGAAGAGCACACAGGCATTGACATTGTTGTAGAAGGTTAGGCGCCAGATACTGTTGTCTACCGCTGGGAGCACCTTCTTGGTGTAGATGGCATTGAGGGAGACGCAGAGGCTGGCCAGGACCCCGAAGACGGTGCCCATCAGGGATAGGGTGCCCTCAGCTCCCTCTTGGTCTATACCCAGCCAGAAACCACCTGCAGCAGAGACAGAAGAGTGGCAAGGTGAAGAGGGATAAGAATAGGAGGCGAGGGACAGGATTCTGAGACCACGTTTCAGACTGTTCTGTGGTCCTTACCTCGTCATCAACACAACCAAAGTCTAACGCTTGCAGCAAACAAGGGCTGAGGGAGTAGGACCCAGAATGAAAACCTGTGGCCCCGCAGCTCCTCCAGGCACAGTCTAGCAGAAGGGGACGGCAAAAAGGACAGTGTGACCCTGTTACCTCTCGAAATACAATTGTGATCACTGTAATGAAGGCTGTAAGACAGACAGGTACCTGGTGTCCTATAGAAGGAGGCTATATTAGTCGGTGGCTAAAGTGACCTTGGGCAATGGCTTTGGCTCCATCAGTCTAAGCATTAGGTCAGAGCTGCTCCTGGCCAGATGCAGCTTGGAGAGTCACGTGAGGACTCTTCTTACTCAGGATCTTCTGTCCAAAGAGCCTGCATGGCTCCCCAGGCCTCAGCACTGGCTTCCCACATCTGGCTAGCACTTCCTCAAGCCTCCCTCCCTCTCAGCTCCCCACACTATAGAGCTGTTTAGCTGCATCCAAAACGCTCCTTCTTCCAGGGACTCTGCCATTCTTTGAGGTCAAAGCCATCCTCTCCGGGGGAATCCCTTCCCGATCCACCCAGACCACCCAGGCCTCCTCCCACTTTCCTGCTTTCTGCCCTTTAACACAACGCTCTTTGCCTGTCCCTGGCCGGTAGGTGCCTGCCCCTGGCCGGTAGGTGCCTGCCCCTGGCCGGTAGGTGCCTGCCCCTGGCCGGTAGGTGCCTGCCCCTGGCCGGTAGGTGCCTGCCCCTGGCCGGTAGGTGCCTGCCCCTGGCCGGTAGGTGCCTGCCCCTGGCCGGTAGGTGCCTGTCCCTGGAAGCACTCTGGTCTCTTTATTTAGATCCTGCATTCCCACAAGGCGGAGGCTTACTGCTGCCACAGGGATCAGCAACACAGAACAGGAGGACAAGCACAGGCATCAGAGAGATCTGGATTCTGACTGCTCTGTGGTCTTAAAGCTGAGCTACTTGGGTGAAGTTACTTAATCTCTATGAATTCCAGTTTCCTTCCTCTGTAAAAATTGGGGCCATGTTCTTGCTCCCATGTTGACCAATCTACTCTTTGTCTTATAACTAAAATGATCTTCCTCCATGGCTCCCCATCACCTTCAGGAAAACTGTACTCATTCAAATGTGTGTTTCCAGCCTGCACTACTCTGGCAGCCTCTCTGCAAGGCCTGCCTAGATTGCTCCCCCTGCTCCCTCTAGAAACCCCACAGTCCTTACCAGAGATGGGCCCTCCTCACAGGAGGAGGGAAGGGAGACCCAGCAGATGAGGCCAGTTCTGGGGCAGCAGAGTTCCACTCTCCCATGCCACTCAGGCAGGCTCTCATGGCTCTCAGTGGCCTCACTATCAGCAACTTGTGACTTGGGGCCCTGGGCTCAGGTTCTCTAGTGACTGTACCTTCCTGCATGTAAATTTCCCCCTAGGAGGCCCACCCTTCTAACCCTGGCAGGGCACCTTGTAGGGCAAAGAGGAAGTAAGGAATACTATTCTCTTAGGGTGTAAGTGTGGGGGCAGGCGGGAGTCACCCAGTGCTGGCAGCTTTACCTGCCTCTCTCTGGTCCAGAGCCCTTACCGCTGGATTCAGGGGCTGCTCAGCCCGGGGAACATTTCTAGGGCAGGTGTGTGCATCAGCCTGGTCTCCACATCCAGAGCACCTAGCCTGGGCCTCTGGGACACCAGAGAAGAGAAAGTAGGCCAAACAAGACAAACTAAAGAAGCTGAGCAGGTACAAATGAGGGTCACATTTCTATCCGCCCAGGACTCCGAGGGAGCGGAGGCCTTGGTCTCTGTAGCTAGCAGCCATTTAGTGCCATGCTCTCAGTGCCAAGCATGCCCCTAACACATGGTTCCCGGACACGCAAAGACGGTCGCAGACCAGGCTCTAACTCCTGCAGCTGAGGAGCCAGACGTTTAAAAGCTCATCTGACTTTAATTTAAAAGCACATTTGGTCTGTAGTTATTGTGTTTGACTGCACGGTGCTAATTTCCAAAGGGCAGGAACAAAGCGGACTGGCTTGAAGCACAGGCCAGAGAGTGGCATCCCAGACTATCTTAGTTATGGGACCCTGTCAGTAGCCTAGCCTCTCCCAGCTTCCGTTTCCTCTGTTATATGGTGGTGACTACAGGGATGCCACCACCCAGAGGGCTTCTGGGTAAAAAAGGATGCTACATTCGAGTCTGGGAAGATGGGTAAAGGTGCTTGTGCCAATCCTGATGAGTTCAATCTGCAGCACCCATGTGATGGCACAAAGGACCAGTTCTCAAGTTGTCCTGATTTCCACCCATACACTGTGGTGTCCTCCACACACACAAAAAAGAGGAAGAAAAAATTTTAAGACATGTATCTACCCACTATTCTGATGTTACCTCAAGGTAGCAATGTCAGAGGGAGACAGTGAGCTCACTAAAAGGTGTGCTGTCCTTGTAAAAGAACACTGGACAGAAATCAGGATCCTGGAGCTCTTGAGAAGGAACAGTGGCATGGTGGTTAAGGTGTGATCTATGCAGGTAACTGCTTATGTTTAAATCCCAGCCAGGGCAGTGATTAGCTGTGTGATGCTGGTTGAGTTACATAGCCTCTCTGCGCCTTGGTTTTCTTTCTGTAAAATGGAGGTATATTTTACCTTGTCATGGGGATTAGTTGAGTTACTATGAATCCAATGCTTAGATCTGAGTGCCTGGCACACTTGAAGCACCCAGGCAGTGACAGCTGTCTTCCCTGTAGTTGCTGCTAACATAATTACTTTTACCCTGCTGCGTCCCTAACTTGATGAGTGACCACAGGGAAGTTGTTTTCTGCAGGGTTCTTCCTTGGACTGCTGATGCAAGGCACCTGGAACTTATAGATAAAGCAAAGGTGCCTATAGTGTTGACCTTTAGGACCTCAGTTCGCCTCCCATCCCGCTCCCCACAGTCCCGGGCACCACTCACCAATGATGATGCCACACGTGAGCAGGGCATAGAAGGAAGTGGTCTGTTTGAGCAGCAGGTACGACAGAAGCACATTGAACACGGTGGTGAGCGAGCGCCCCACGTTGTAGAAGGCTACCCCCACGTACTTGAGGCAGAGGTTATTGAAGCTAATCATGCCGATGAAGACCACCGACAGCGGCAGCACGCTGCGGGCCACCTTGAGGTCCAAGTTCAGGGTGGGGAAGTCAACGGTGCTAGGGCAGCAGGTGGCCAGAGTGCTGAGGCCCTTGCACAGCAGCGAGGTCACCAGGCATTGGTAGAAAGTGACGAAGATAGGGGTGTCCAGCTTCAGGGAGGGGCTGTCCAGCAGGTACTTGTTGAGGAATACCATGGAGATGGAGATGACCCAGTAGAGAGAGACCACCAGCGCGATCTGCAGCGCCCGCAGCAGAAACGGCTTGTTCCTGTTGTCTGCATCGGCCTCCTCGGAGGCAACAGAGGCTCCAGATAGCGCCATGCGCAGGATCCTGGACCGCTTCAAGGGGGCCCTGTTCATGGTGGCAGAAGAGCTGGGTCACCCCACGACCAGAAACATCCCCAAGCTGCTAGGGTCTGTGGGAGAAGCCTTCAATTGTCACATGGGGTGACCTAACGGTCCCCTCGGTCTTGTAAGAAGTTCTGCTTCCGGATTTGCCCAGATGCACCGCTCCACATCGCGCTCGCTCCCAGAGGAGGGGGTCATGAGACAAGACCCAGGGAAGGGAGAAGGGACCTAGCTAAGGGTGCGGGCCTTGACGGCCACGGCCGGCTGGAAGACAGGGGGCTGGTGCCTAATAGGGGCGAGTAGCAGGGAGAAAGGAAGGGAAAGGGACAGAGGGCAGGGTGGAGGAGGAAAGAACAGGACGCGGACCGCGTGGAGAGCAGAGCACCGGGAGGGAGGCGTGGGCTACGTGCAGGGCGGGCTGCAGGAGCGCCCGGAAGCGCTCACCGAACCTAAGGGAGGGCGGGCTGCACGCAGGCCACAGAGCTCATGGAGGCGACCTGAGGGACACTGACAGAGGAGTGGCAGACGCAAGGCCTCACCGAGGCGGCGAGCCAGTGCGAGTTCCGGCTCAGCTTGGCAGGTCCCGGGCCGCGTCCCGGGAGAGGCGGGCCCAGCGCGCATTTCCTGACACGCCTCCGGGAAGCCTTAAAGGGCCCGGCTCCCCGCGCCTTTCGCCTTTTCCGCGGCCGCCGAGCGCGCGTACCATCGCCAGCCGGAGCGTGCCGGCACGTCTGCACCTGTGTCCGTGGTCCTGCCCTCTTCTTCTGGGAAGCCCCGGAGGACAGGGAGGGGTTCGCAGGTGCTGGAGCCTCTCCCATTTCCTGGAAGGGCTCTGTCACCCTTCCCGCCACCCTCGCTGTCTGTTCCCCTGGCCTCTTCAGATCGCCTAGACTTGGTCAGTTGCTTCTACACCATCTTTCCAGAAAATAAAATACCACCCCTCCGCTTCTGGAGACCCCCACAACAGCCCTTTGCTCTACGACATCCCCCACTCCCGAAGCCCAGGCCATTTGGGAAGACCTTGTTGCAGTCCTCTCCTTTTTCCCTCCTCCCTGCCCCCATTTTCACCCCTTCCAAACCTAGTAGGGAGGACCAAGGTCCCAGAGACCCCAGCAGCACGGGCAGAGGCCGGAAGCCACCACCAGAAAAAGTCCATTCTGGACTCCCCGACCACAGCCTCTGAGGCTCCCAATGCAGCATCCCGTGTCCGAGATTCTTTTCCAGAACGTACCGTCCGTCCGCTGGATTCGGCTCTGGCTGCAGGCTGGTTCAGGGACCTGGCGCTCACCCCCGCGGTGCCCTCGGGTGTACCTGGCAGCACCGCCCTCGCCTGCACCTGCAACGCTGCCCAAGCCGCGCCCCCGTACGACTTCCTGCTCGCTGACCCCAGCGCGCGCCACGTCGGGCTCCGGGCGAGGTGGGCGGTTGCCCCGGGAGCCCTGCCAGAAGGCCCCTTTCCTCTATCTAAGAACAGCCCTGTCTCCCACCTTCCGCCCCAGCCCTACTGAGACTCCTCCGTCCTGTTACCATCACTGGCGCGCCCCTTGACAAGGCTGCATTCCTGGTTTTGCGGGTCCAAGCTGGTGCTTCCAGAAGGGCGTGGGTGGGGGAACTGCCCCCACTACCGGAGGAGGGTACCCCTCCCCGTCCCGCGGACTTGGTCTGAGTGGGCAGCAGCTCTAGGTCTTTTACTGCGGAGCTATGAATACTGGCTTGTCTGTGCTTTCTTCCTACCATCGATTTTGGGCGGGCAAGTTTGTCCCAAGCCGAGCTGGCTTCACTGGGGAGCTACCTAAGTAGTGGGGTTCAGTCTTGTTCCTTGTGTGGTTGACCATAAAGATGTCGTGTTTAAAATATTTCAAATAATATTCTATTAGCCAGGCCTGAGGTAAAGGGCCTGTACTCCAGCTGCGGTAGGAAGATAAAAAGTCTGGGTTACAGAGAAAATTCAAGGCCACTTAGTGAGACCGTATCACAAAATAAGAAGCATTTGTCCCAAAATAAAAAACGGGTGTGGGCACACACGAGAGACATGGATAAAAGGTTGTGAGTATAGTTCTGTTAGAGTGCTTGCCTGTCATGTACAAGGTCTGGGTTCAATCCCAGTACAGCCAGAGGAAAGGGTAGGGATCAGGACTATTTGTCAAAATAGAAAGTTGAAGCACATTTAGCTATAGACCTGTTGGCTTTTATGGCCAGCTGCACTCTCCACCAGGACAGGAGTGGCACTGGTTGCCGTTGTCCAGCCAGAGAAGCTGTGCCTGGGAGCCCTGTGTGCCTCACCGGGGGCATCTGTGAGAACACTATCATGTCCTCAGAATTCTGGCCTTCAGGAGAGGCTCTTTCAGGTACACTGTCAGGCCCGCACCTGGGGAAGGGCGCTCTCACAGAAAACATTGCTGAAAGGACTCGGGCTTGGGTCACAGGGAAGTAGAACTCCAGGCATAGGTTCATTAGCCACTTACTAATCTCATTTGTAGCATTTTCCAGAAAAGAGTTTGTTACAGGTGGCCTAGATAATTATGTTGAAATTTCTGGGTGTCAGCCAAGGAGAAACTAAACCAGCAGAGTGCGGGTGAGGGGAGGCTCTTTCCCTGCTGATGAGTGAGTGTCCCCTCACCGTCCTTTCTCGGGGGTTTACACACACACACACACACACACACACACACACACACACACACACACATACAGAGTTACCAGCACTTTAGCAGGGGATTGAACAATTGGAGGAAATTGGTTATCAACCATTGGCCTTTTTTGGGGGGACTCTTCTGAATCAGGCAAGCTGGCATTGGGCTTCAAGAGAAACTGGTCTGTTTTGAGATGATGTTTGCTTGCTTCCTAGAAGTTGCTGTTCAGTTATGTGGCGTTCCGTGCAATTGACATTGTAATTAAACTCCAACTGGTTCATCCTTGGCAAGTGCAAAGTCAATAAACTCAACCAGGAAATCAAAGTGTGAAGATGCCAGGGCAGGTGGGCCATGGCTATAATTCCAGTGTTAGGGAGGTTTAGACAGGAGTGGAGGACAATTAATAAAAACATAGAAACAGAAATTGGGGTTCAACCTGCAGTTCAGAAAAGCAAAACAGTCAGCCACTGGCTCTTACCTCTACCTCAATCCGAAATGGAGATCTTGTCTCCTGGAATCTCAGGACGAGACTGCGAGAGCTGTCTCCTCCATTTTATATTCCGCTCTAGGGCTGGGATTAAAGTTGTGCACCACTACCGCCCTGTTTCTATGGCAAACTAGCGTGGCTACTGGGATTAAAGATGTGTCATCACTGCCTGGTCTGTGAGGCTGACCAGTGGGGTTGCTTTACTCTCTGGTCTTCAGGCAGGCTTTATTTATTAAAATACAAATGAACTATCACTAGACAGGAGAATGGTCAGTTTGAAGTTAGCCTGGGCTACATAGTGAGTCTCAGTCCAGACTGGGCTACATAGTGAATCTCAGTCCAGTCTGGGCTACATAGTGAGAATCTGTCTCAAAAACCGAAAGCGACAGGGCTAGAAAGGTGGCTCAGTAGGTAAGGGTGCTTCCTCTGCGAGCATGAGGTGTGAGTCTGGATTCTCAGTTTGCCCATAGAACCCGGGCTCTGTGCATGTCTTCAGTCACAGTTTTGGTGGAAAGGACACACAACGAACCACTGTCCTGTCATGCATCGGCTCTCGTGTCTTGGGATCATTGGGATGAACCATTTGTCCTGAAAGCTTTGGCGTGTTCCCCACTGCTTGATGGAGCTCCTACTCAAATTGTCAGATTGCTTCAAGTCTGAATTCAGTTTGTGCATTGCCTCGCATGAACCAGCTTTAATATTGGGCATAAGATATGGGGGTTTATTATAGGAATTTCCTGGGCCTGGAGAGAAGTCTGCCTTTTGCTAGTATCTGTGCCAGACACTACTGCTTTTCTACTCCAGGAGGGCTTGCTAGTTTTTCTGAAAAGGATCAGAGAGCAAACATTTTAAACTCTAGATATCAGGTAGTCTTTTACCATGAGTCAACACTGAGTATTGAGTAAACACTCAATTTCAGTATTAGTAAATACTCAACAATTTTAGTATTGTAAACAAATGGACACAAATGTATTTCAATAAAACTTTATTTATAAACACAAAGAGTGAACCGGTTTTTGTTCATGGGCTACAGTTTTCTTCCTATATTATTTTATCTTTCTTCCCTGCTAATATTATCCATATACTGTAAATCAGTGTGTCCATCTAAACTGCTTACTTCCAGATTCTACCAAGAGGTAACCATATGTCATCCTTTTGGATAATGAGTAGTACTGTTGTTGTCTTTGTTGCTTCCTTTTCCTTTTTCTGACTACGATGCAGAACTGAGGTCTGGACGGACGGGAAGCAGCTCTCTGGTGACCTTGAGTCAAAGGATCGCACAAGGAAAGTCAAGAGCAGCATATTAGAGCACGGGGAAATTGTGGGCCCTCAGATTTTCCCTACATTCTCTTTTGCTGTGAGCTGCCTTCAGTTTATTGTAGGAGATAATCAGTTAAAGCCACCTTGGGACCTTTAGTCTTTGTTTCTCTTTTTAAACAGAGACCTTATGGAAACAGTTCTCCTGGGTAGTTCCTGCTACTAACCACTTGTGCTGAAGGCTCCGGTAAGGTTTGGGATTGGGTGGTTGCGAGCCTGGGGCAATAATGCAGATTGTTTAGTTATCAAAGACTGAGCAAAATCCTCAGAGCTGCAAGTAGGTGGAGGACTCCAGAGGCGCGGCTGGTGTTCAAGGTGTTCAACTCTGCCAACAGGAGTACCAGCTTGAGGAGCACATCTTTTGGGCAAGATTTGGAAAGTTGCAGAGATGAACAGGGAGCCAGTTCCTCTTTTAGTCAAATTTATAAGACATGACTTTTATTTTCTGAGTTGACTTCAGTTAATACTTGACTCTGAGTGGCACAGATCTTCTTGGGTGTTCTGCAGGCCGGTCCGCACAGGCGGGTCATCACAGCACCCTGTGAGGTGGAGTCATTATAACTGAAGCCCAGACCTTGCAATAGCTCAAGAGGCCATTGAGGAGAAGGTTGAGAGATCTGGATTTTAATCCCAGCCTGTTTGCTCCTGAGCTGAAGTCAGCTCACCCTCAATTTTCTGCTTAATCTCTCAGGTTCCTGGATGCTGTGGTTTGGATGTCCTTTGTTCCCTAGAGTCTGTGCATTGGAGACTTGTTCCCTAGTATGAAAATATGGGGCTGGGGGGGGCACACACCTCTAATTCCAACGCTCAGGAGACAAACGCAGGAGAATCTCTGTGAGTTTGAGGACAGCCTGGTCTACAGAGCAAGTTCCAGGACAGCTACATAGAAAAACCCTCTCTCTGAATGTGGCTGGCAGTGAAGGCTGACTGAGAAGCCAAGGACAATGGCACTGGGTTTCGATTCTACTGCATGGACTGACTTTGTGGGAACCTGATTTGTTTAGATGCTTACCTTTATAGATCTGGATGGAGAGGGGAAGACCTTGGACTTCCCATGGGGCCTGGAAACCTGACTGCTCTTAGAACTAGAGAGGGAGGGGGAGGTGGGGAGGGGAAGGGAAAAGGGAGGCGGGGAGGAGGTGGAAATTTTTAACAAATGAATAAATTTAAAAAAAGAAGAAAAACCCTCTCTCAGAAAAAAAAGAAAGGAAGGAAGGAAGGAAGGAAGGAAAGAAAGAAAGAAAGAAAGAAAGAAAGAAAGAAAGAAGGAAGAAAAGAAAATATGAGAAGTCATGGGGCCTTGGAGGAGTGGCCCTTTATGGGACATTCTTGGGCCCTTAATGGGTAGGGCACCGGCTTTGTGAGTAGAGCTTGACCTGGCCCCACCCAGCACTCTTGCTTCCTGTTCCACACAGGAAACAGAAAAGTCTTTATGCTTCCATGCATGCATTCTTGCTATGGCCTCTCTGTGATGGATTACCTACTGAAGGGTCCTCTCCAGAACTCAGCAGGTACAGGTGCTACACCTTTGAGCTGCTAAGCTGTTGTCTGAAGAAACTTTCTAGGTTTACTAGTAGCTGCAGCAGGCATTTAATTCGTAATCACAACTAACAGTTAACATGCCAGTTCTAGGGAGTATCCTGGCATTGGTGCTGTTTGCCCTACTACTGAAGAATATGCCTGGGCTCCGACTGTCCCAATCTTTAGGGTACCTGCTATGGGACACCTTGGCAGCCCGACAGTTGATCCGCTGTGTGGGCTTTTCCTCTAGCTCCACCATCCATTGGGTTTATCTCCCACTGCAGCTAGTAGCTCCCTGGTGATGGAGAATATGCTGGGGACAGTGGTGACGAGCAGTTACTGTCACAAGCCACCCTGCGGCATCAACACTACTCACTTAACATACATTGCCTCACTTCCTAGAAGGTAAACTGAGGGACTAGGGATGTGGATCAGTTGGTAGAGTGGTAGTATGTGTGAGGCCCTGGATTTGATCCTCAGCTCTGCACCAAAGAGGACATAATGGGATATGCCACCAATCTGAGCATATATGTGAGGTGGAGGCAGGACAACCAGAAGTTTAAAGTCATCCTTAGCTACAGTCCATGCAGCCTGGGTTACACATTGTAACGATTGTTCTGTCTCTTTAAGAGACAAGCCACGCACACTCCCTCCCCCATCCACTGAGGCAGGCTGATCTTCAGCTTCCGGCCTGAGCTCACTCTTCTTTTCCATCTTCCTCTCAGAGAGGCAGCTTCACTTCTGCCTCTCTCCCCACTTCTCTGCTTTCCCCCTTCTCTGTCTCTTTCACCTCTTCTCTCTCTCTCTCTCTCTCTCTCTCTCTCTCTGTCTGTCTCTGTCTGTCTCTCTCTCTGTTTCCCCTTCTCCCTTCCCCCTCCATAACCCCCTGAATAAATATTCAACCTCACTCTGTATGTCGTGTCTATCCATGTCTCTGTCTCCTGCCTGCCTGCCATGTGTCTCCCTGCCTTGGACCAGCCATTGTTTGGGGACTGGCAGCCGTCTCTGCCTTGGACTGGCTGCTCCCAGGGCCCACTGTCTGCCACCACATGGCCTGCTACCACCATTTGGGACCTACAGCATTTCTGCTGTCTACTGCTGCCAGGGATCTTGCAGCATTTTTTAAAAAATCATAAAACACGTGACCTTACAGAGAGAGAGAACTAATAAAAGAAACTGAGGTTCAGAGAAGTAAAGTGACCTATGATCTAGGGTCATGAGAGCTTGTAAAGACAGGGCTGGGATTTGAACCAGGGCAGTGACTTACTATCTACACTACAAATGCTCTTCTACCTCCCCTAGTGTACAGCACTGTGCATCTCACAGCATTTCCTTCTTCCCTTCTTCTCTCCCACCATTCCCTCCATCTCTCCCTCTCTACCATTCCTCCCTCCCTTTTTTCCCATTCTTTCTTCTGTGCTGAGCATTGAACTTTGGGCCTCATGCATGTTAGGTAGGTGCTCTACCACTATATCTAATATCTACAACACACATGCACGTTTGCGCATGTGTGCGCGCGCGCACACACACACACACACGCACACACACCCTGCCATTTTTTTTCCCTTTTAAGTTTTGAGACAGGGTTTCACTGTTACTAGGTAGGCCTTGAATTCACTCTATAGCGTAGATGGCTGGTGCTGGAGAATTGTCTGTCTGTTTATTTTGAATAAACGCGGATTGGCCAGGCAGGAAGGATAGGCGGGTCAACCAGACAGGAAGTAGAGTCAGGGCAATGAGAACAGGAGAATTCTAGGAAGCCCACTTCTCCCAGTCCTGTCCAGATGACTGAAGAAGGTACTGAGCCATGTGGCTAGCATAGATAAAAATAATGGGCTAACATAAGTTATAAGAGCTAATAAGTAACCGGAGCTAATGGGCCAATCAGTTTATAATCTTATGGAGTCCTCTGTGTGATTTTCTTTGGGGCTTGCCGGTTGTGGGGTATTGGGTGGGACAGAAACCCCAACAAGCTGGCCCCCTCATGTTACAGATGGTCTTGAACTTGTGAACCTTCTGCCTCTGCCTCCTGGGAGCTGGGACTATATCTCTATCAACAGGCCCAGTCAACATTTTCACATATTGGAAAACCTCTCAGAACATCAGCGCTTCACCGGCGCTTAGGGACTGTCTACATCCCTAAGAAGAGAAAGGCATGGGTTCAGGAGTGAATTTCTATGGAGCAGTTTCTAAAAAGATTGAACTCGGCTTGCCCAGCTGCTCCCAGGCCAGCTAGCATCCCAGCCTTTGCTCTAAGACCATGAGGCTGAGTTCCAGGAGTTTGTTCTTTGGCACTTAGCAGCAGACCCACAGGAAATGTGCACTGACTGAGTATTGTTGGGAGAGGCTGCTCATTCGTTTCTCAGCCACCTAGACTCCCAAAATAATTACACAGAAACTATATTATTTGCAATACTATTTGGCCAGTAGCTTAAGCGTATTGCTAGCTAGTTCTTACATCTAGAATTAAACCATTTCCATTATTTTATATTTTACTACCAGGTTTGTGGCCTACCAGCAAGGTTCCAGTTGACAGCTCATGCCTTTCCCCTCCAGTGGCTACATGGTGTCTCGTGACTCCACCTTCTTTCTCCCACCATTCAGTTTAGTCTTCCAGTTCCTCCTTCCAGCTCTACTCTGCCGTATCACAGGCCAAGCCAGCTTCTTTATTAACCAGTAAAAGCAACACATATAGAGAAGGACTTCCCACACCATTTCCCCTTTTCTGTTTAAATAAAAGGAAGGTTTTAACTTTAATACAGTAAAATTACATATAACAAAACAGATATCAAGCAAGAATCACAGTTACAATATTTATATCTACTTTATCTTTTATCATAACTAAGGAAAACTATAATTATATCTATTCTTCGACTCCATCAAAGACCCCAGAAAGACATAATATTACATAAATAAACAGGAAGTACATTGTAGGCAACTTCTAAAACTCCAGAATTGGCAGAGACATCTTTGCTGCCTGGACAGTCAAAAGTTCTTCTGTATAACTGGGGCATCCATCTTCAGCCTTCAGGCCCACAATATCCAGAAGACTTTTCCATAAAGCAGAAAATTTCAAAGAGAGTTCCAACTATATTGGTAGTTTGACAGTACTTTTTTCTGTGTCCTGCAGAATGTCTGGAAGACTCTTTCTTTCTTTTTTTTTTAAAGTAAATTTTATTAAATTATAAAAGTTTCCATTTCCGCCCCTCTTCCCAACACTCTCCCACTCTCCCCACTCCCTCTCCTCCTCCCTCTTCGTCCCTTAGGGCAGTCAGGGTTTCCTGCCCTGTGGGAAGTTCCAGTTCCTTCCCCCTCCCTCCAGGTCCAGGAAGGTGAGTGTCCAAACAGACTGGATCCCCAAAATCCAGTATATGCAGAGGAAACAGGTCCCAGTATCATAGTCAATGGCTTTTCAGAAAGACTTCGGGCCAGCCACAGTCAGAGAATCCGGCCAAATTCCGAGAATCTGGTTAGATCACCTCCTCGTTCAGTCCCAGTCCAACTGGCCTTGGTAAACTCTCATTAGATCCATTCCCTTGTATCAGTGGGTGATAGCATCCCTCGCAGTACTGATTTCGTTTTTCATGTTCTTCCTCCTTCTGCTCCTCATTTGGACCTCGGGGGGCTCAGTCCGGTGCTCCAATGTGGGTCTCCGACTGTATCGCCGTCCTTCGCCAGATGAAGGATCTATGGTGATAAGCAAAATATACATCAGTATGGTTATGGGCCACGGCCGATTCAGGCACCCTCTCCTCTGTCCAGAGAACAATCTGGGGGATCTCTCCTTGGACCTGGGATCCCATATATAATCAAGTCTCCTGTAAACCCTAAAATGACTCCCTTAGTTGAAATATATTCTTCCCTGATCCCATATTCATCCTTCCTCCCTCCCCCCCCATCCCAGGCCACCGAGCTTTCCCCGTTCCTCCCCTACTCCCTTCTCTCTAACACTCTCCCCTTCCATCAACCCTCCCACCCCCCCATGCACCCGAGGTTACCTGGGACTCTTGTCTATTACCTACCTCCTGGTGGATAGCTAAATAATCTTCATCAGGTTCATCTTCTTATTTAGCTTCTCTAGGATCACGAATAATAGGCTCAAAGACCTTTAATTATGGTTAGAATCCACTTATGAGTGAATACATACCGTGTTCCTCTTTTTGGGTCTGGCTTACCTCACTCAGTAAAGCGTTTTCTATTTCCATCCATTTGCATGCAAAATTCAAGATGTCATTGTTTTTTACCGCTGAGTAAAACTCTAATGTGTATATGTTCCACACCTTTTTTAACCATTCTTCTATTGAGGGGCACCTAGGCTGTTTCCAGGTTCTGGCTATTACAAATAGTGCTGCTATGAACATAGTAGAACAAATGCTTTTGTAGTATGTTAGGGAATCTTTAGGGTATATTCCCAAGAGTGGAATTGCTGGGTCCTGAGGGAGGTTGACTCCCAGTTTCCTGAGAAACCGCCACACTGATTTCCACAGTGGCTGCACGAGTTTGCATTCCCACCAACAATGGATGAGTGTTTCCCTCACCCCACATCCTCTCCAGCATAGGCTATCGTTGGTGTTTTTGACTTTAGCTATTCTGACAGGTGTAAGATGGTATCTCAAAGTGGTTTTGATTTGCATTTCCCTGATCGCTAAGGAGGTTGAGCATGATCTTAAGTGTCTTCTGGCCATTCGAAGTTCATCTGTTGTGAATTCTCTGTTAAGTTCAGTACCCCCATTTTTTAATTGGGTTAATTAGAGTTTTAGTGCCTAGTTTCTTGAGTTCTTTGTATATTTTGGAGATCAGACCTTTGTCTGATGAGGGGTTGGTGAAGATCTTTTCCCAGTCAGAAGGCAGCCTTTTTGTCCTACTGACAGTGTCCTTTGCTTTACAGAAGCTTCTCAGTTTCAGTAGATCCCATTTATTCATTGTTTCTCTTATTGTCTGTGCTGCTGGGGTCCTACTTAGGAAGAGGCCTCCTGTGCCTAAATCTTGTAGACTACTTCCCACTTTCTCTTCTATCAGGTTCAAAGTGGACGGATTAATGTTGATGCCTTTAATCCATTTGGACTTGATTTTTGTGCATGGTGATAGATATGGATCTACTTTCATTCTTTTACAGGTTGACATCCAGTTATGCCAGCACCATTTGTTAAAGATGCTTTCCTTCTTCCATTGTATACCTTTAGCTCCCTTGTCGAAAATTAGGTGTTCATAAGTTTGTGGGTTAATATCTGGGTCTTCTATTCGATTCCATAGGTCGACTTCTCTGTTCTTATGCCAATACCAAGCTGTTTTCAATACTGTAGCTCTATAATAGAGTTTGAAGTCAGGGATGGTAATGCCTCCAGAAGTTCTTTTATTGTATAAGATTGTTTTGGCTATCCTGGGTTTTTTGTTTTGCCATATAAACTTGATTATTGTTCTCTCAAGGTCTGTGAAGAAGTTTGATGGGATTTTGATGGGGATTGCATTGAATCTATAGATTGCTTTTGGTAGAATTGCCATTTTTACTATGTTGATTCTCCCAATCCAAGAGCAGGGGAGGTCTTTCCATTTTCTGGTATCCTCCTCAATTTCTTTCTTCAAAGACTTAAAGTTTTTGTCAAATAGGTCTTTCACTTCCTTGGTTAGAGTAACCCCAAGATATTTTATGCTATTTGTGGCTATCATGAAAGGCGATGCTTCTCTGATTTCCCTCTCTGCTTCTTTATCCTTTGTGTATAGGAGGGCCACTGATTTTTTGGAGTTGCTCTTGTATCCTGCCACGTTACTAAAGGTGCTTATCAGTTGTAGGAGTTCTTTGGTAGAGTTTTTGGGGTCACTTATGTAAATTATCATATCGTCAGCAAATAACGAAAGTTTAACTTCATCCTTTCCAATACGAATCCCCTTGATCTCCTTATGTTGTCTTATTGCTATTGCTAGAACTTCAAGCACTATATTGAAGAGGTATGGAGAGAGTGGACAGCCTTGTCGCGTTCCTGATTTTAGTGGAAAGGCTTTGAGTTTCTCTCCATTCAGTTTGATGTTAGCTGTCGGCTTGCTGTATATTGCTTTTATTATATTTAGGTATGATCCTTGTATCCCCAGTCTCTCCAACACCTTTATCATAAATGGGTGTTGAATTTTGTCAAATGCTTTTTCAGCATCTAGTGAGATGATCATATGGTTTTTTTCTTTCAGTTTATTTATATGATGGATTACATTGATAGATTTGCATATGTTGAACCAGCCCTGCATCTCTGGAATGAAGCCGACTTGATCATAATGGATAATTTTTCTAATGTGCTCTTGGATTCGGTTTGCCAGTATTTTATTGAGAATTTTCGCGTCAATGTTCATGAGTGAGATTGGCCTGTAATTCTCTTTCTTGGTTGTGTCTTTGTGTGGTTTTGGTATTAGGGTAACTGTAGCTTCATAAAAGGAGTTAGGCAATGACTCTTCTGTTTCTATATTGTGGAATACGTTAAGGAGTATAGGTATTAGCTCTTCCTGGAAGTTCTGGTAGAATTCTGCATTGAAACCATCTGGTCCTGGGCTTTTTTTGGTAGGGAGATTTTTGATAACAGCTTCTAATTCTTCGCGACTAACAGGTCTATTTAGATTGTTCACCTGTTCTTGGTTAAACTTTGGTATATGATACTTATCTAAAAAAATGTCCATTTCTTTTACATTTTCCAACTTTGTGGCATATAAACTTTCATAGTAAGATCTAATGATTCTCTGAATTTCCTCTGTGTCTGTGGTTATGTCCCCCTTTTCATTTCTGATCTTATTAATTTGCATGTTCTCTCTCTGCCGTTTGATTAATTTGGATAGGGGTTTGTCAATCTTGTTGATTTTCTCCAAGAACCAGCTTTTTTGATTCATTGATTCTTTGGATTGTTTTCTCTGTTTCTGTTTTGTTGATTTCAGCTCTCAGTTTGATTATTTCCAGTCTTCTAGACCTCCTGGGTGAATCAGCTTCTTTTTTTTCTAGATCTTTCAAGTGTGCTGTTAAGTCTCCAATGTGTGCTTTCTCCGCTTTCTTTAATTGGGCACTTAGTGCTATGAACTTTCCTCTTAGCACTGCTTTCATAGTGTCCCATAGGTTTGAGTATGTTGTGTCTTTGTTTTCATTAAATTCAAGGAAGAATTTAATTTCTTTCTTTATTTCTTCCTTGACCCAGGGGTGATTTAGTAGTTGACTGTTCAGTTTCCATGAGTTTGTTGGCTTCCTGGGGGGAGCATTGTTGTTGAATTCTAATTTTAGTCCATGGTGATCTGACAAGACACAGGTAGTCACTAATATTTTTTTGTATCTGTGGAAGTTTGCTTTGTTACCGAGTATGTGGTCAATTTTCGAGAAGGTTCCATGAGCTGCAGAGAAAAAGGTATATTCTTTCCTATTTGGGTGGAGTGTTCTATAGATGTCTGTTAAGTCCATTTGATTCAATACCTCCAATAGATCTCTCAATTCTCTGTTTGGTTTCTGTCTGATTGACCTGTCCATTGGTGAGAGAGGAGTGTTGAAGTCTCCTACTATTAGTGTGTGTGGTTTGATGACCGCCTTGAGTTCTAGAAGAGTTTCTTTTACATATGTGGGTGCCTTTATATTAGGAGCATAGATATTCAGGATTGAGACTTCCTCCTGATGAATTGTTCCAGTTATGAGTATGAAATGTCCATCTCCATTTCTTCTGATTGATTTTAGTTTGAAGTCGATTTTGTTAGATATTAGAATGGCCACGCCTGCTTGTTTCTTAGGTCCATTTGCTTGGAAAACCTTTTCCCAACCCTTTACTCTGAGTTGGTGTCTGTCTTTGTGGTTGAGGTGTGTTTCTTGTAAACAGCAGAATGTTGGATCCTGTTTTCGTATCCAATCTCTAAGTCTGTGCCTCTTTATAGGTGAATTGAGTCCATTGATATTAAGTGATATTAATGACCAGTGGTTGTTGACTCCGGTCATTTTTTTTTTTTTTTTAGGTAGTAGAGTGTATGTGTTTTTCTTCTTTGATTTGTGCTTGTGAATGGTCGCTAGATGTTTGAGTTATTGTAGGCCGTGTTGGGAATGTTGGATTCCTTCGGTAGTGATTTTCCTTCTAATATTCTCTGTAAGGCTGGATTAGTAGCTACGTATTGTTTAAATTTGTTTTTATCCTGGAATATTTTGTTTTCTCCGTTGATAGTGAACAATAGCTTGGCTGGGTATAGTAGTCTGGGTTTGCATCCATGGTCTCTTAGTTTCTGCAGTACCTCTATCCAGGATCTTCTGGCTTTCATGGTTTCCATAGAGAAATCCGGTGTAAGCCTGATAGGTTTACCTTTATAAGTTACTTGACCTTTTTCCTTTGCAGCTCTTAAAATTTTTTCTTTAATATTTATATTTTGTGTTTTGATTATTATATGGCGAGGGGATGTTTTTTTCTGATCCGGTCAATTCGGTGTTCTGTATGCTTCTTTAACCTTCATAGGAATATCGTTCTTTAGGTTGGGAAAGTTTTCTTCTATAATTTTGTTGAATATATTTTCTGGGCCTTTGATCTGCAGTTCTTCTCCTTCTTCAATCCCTATTATTCTTAGATTTTGTTTTTTTATTGTGTCCTAGATTTCCTGAATGTTTTGTGAAGAGAATTTGTTGGATTTGCCGTTTTCTTTGACCAGAGCATTTATTTTCTCTATGGTGTCTTCAGATTCCGAGATTCGTTCTTCTATCTCTTGTATTCTATTGGTTATGCTTGATTCTGTAGTCTCCGTTCGTTTACCTAGGTTTTCCATATCCAGCCGGTTCTCCGTTTGTGTTTTCTTCATTGCCTCCATTTCAGTTTTCAATTCTTGCACTGTTTCCTTTACTTGTTTGATTGTTTTTTCTTGGTTTCTCAGGGTATCACTCACGGATTTACTTATTTCTTCAAACTTTTTGTTATATTTCTCATCAATTTCTATACTCATTTCTTCAAACTTTTTGTTATATTTCTCATCCAATTCTTTAAGGGAGTTATTCATATCCTGTTTAAGGGACTCTATTGCTTTCATAATGGCACTTTTTTCCACTTCTTCTGGGTTAAGGTGTTCAAGCCCTTCTGTTGTAGGGTCCTTGGGATCTGGTGTTTTCATGTTGTTTTTCAGATTGTTGGATGAGGTCTTGCCTTGGCATCTGCCCATCTCTTACTTCAAATGTTCTCTATTGGAACTTCTGTTACCGGGTCAGGTTCCCTTCTTGGGCAGGGACTTCACTGACAGAATGCCCACCTTTCCTCAGGCAGGCTATTGAAGCACAGGCACTCCCTCTTTCCTGGATGCGCTTACAATGCAGGCTCAGCTTGCAAGGCAGCTGAGCTGGGGAAAATTTTATGGCCCCAGGGGGAAGGGAGAAATATAGGAATTCGTACCTGGATGGGAGCTGGGATGGCAGGCGGGAGGGGGTAGCCAGCACTGCAGGGCGACCTGGGCGACTGTGGGGTCGGGGAACGCCAAAGCTCTTCCTCACCAGGACCCTGTCAAGGCCCGAAGCAAACTCACCCCTCCGATGGCCCTCTGCTAGAAGTCAGGGCCCCTGCTGGTCAGAAATGTGGCTGAGCTAGCACCTGGTCCACCTGTCCTCAGGGAGGCCTTTAAGACCCAGGAACTGCCTCGAGCTGGGCTGCACCTACAGCCCAGGCCCAGCTTGCAAGGCAGCTGAGCTGGGGAAATTTTATGGCCCCAGGGGGAAGGGAGAAATATAGGAATTCGTACCTGGATGGGAGCTGGGATGGCAGGCGGGACGGGGTAGCCAGCACTGCAGGGCGACCTGGGCGTCTATGGGGTCGGGGAACACCCAAGCTCCTCCTCACCAGGACCCTGCCACGGCCCGAAGCAAACTCACCCCACCGATGGTCCTCTGCTAGAAGTCAGGGCCCCTGCTGGATGGGAGCCGGGATGGCAGGCGGGAGGGGGTAGCCAGCACTGCAGGGCGACCTGGGCGTCTATGGGGTCGGGGAACGCCCAAGCTCCTCCTCGCCGGGACCCTGCCACTGCCCGAAGCCAGCTCACCCCACAGAAGGCCCTCTGCTAGAAGTCAGGGCCCCTGCTGGTCAGGAATGTGGCTGAGCTGGCACCTGGACCACCTGTCCTCAGGGAGGCCTTTAGGACCCAGGAACTGCCTCGAGCCGAGCTGCGCCTACAGCCAAGGCCCAGCTTGCAAGGCAGCTGAGCTGGGGAAATTTTATGGCCCCAGGGGGAAGGGAGAAATATAGGAATTCGTGCCTGGATGGGAGCTAGGATGGCAGGCGTGAGGGGGTAGCCAGCACTGCAGGGCGACCTGGGCGTCTATGGGGTCGGGGAACACCCAAGCTCCTCCTCACCGGGACCCTGCCACGGCCTGAAGGAAACTCACCCCACCGATGGTCCTCTGCTAGAAGTGGAAGACTCTTTCATGAATCAGGAACTCTGAAGGACTGTCTCACCTTCTTTAGGCAACTTCAGAAGTCATTTTTCTGTTGGTCTTGCATGTTCAGTTCATACAGCATAATATCAAGCAGTCCAGGAGAGAGCAGGTTCTTGCCCAAATGTCTGGCAAAATCCAAAGGAGTTTCTTCAATGCCCACCATCTTTTTGAAGTAGATTGATGGTGCCAGGAGCAGATGTGTTTCATTGTCCTAAAAGTCCTAAATTTTGGGGGCTGGAGAGATGGCTCAGCGGTTAAGAGCATTGCCTGCTCTTCCAAATGTCCTGAGTTCAATTCCCAGCAACCACATGGTGGCTTACAACCATCTGTAATGGAGTCTGGTGCCCTCTTCTGGCCTGCAGACATACATACAGACAGAATATTGTATACATAATAAATAAATAAATATTTTTTAAAAAAGTCCTAAATTTCTTAAACACTTCAAATGCCTTATTTTGAAGGTCTCTGAAAGATTTGAAGAATACCTGTCTAACTGAAATATATCTTTATATACCTACAAAACCTAACTAACATGACTATAAGCTTGACTATTATAGATGATTGTCTATTAACCTATATTTCTTAATTATACATTGCATTTTTAAATGAGCTGCACAAGCACAATACCTTAATCAAGAGCAGAAATAAACATATAACAAAATTGATCTTAAATTTGTATCAATAGACCAAGAAACATTTGTAAACAATCATTTAGGGAATTTGAGGACATAGTTCTCTCCAAACTGCTTTCTGCTTTTTGTTGGGCAAAGTAATTTTTGGGGTATTAATGAAGACCTTTCGGGTGATCTTGATCCAACAAACCACATTAGTCTGGAAGGATTCCAAAGGTTCTCATTCTCTGTGGAAACAAAAGAAGAACCTCTTTTCCAAAGCAACAAATCCTTAGACCCAAATTCTAAAGTTATGATACTTTTAAAATATAGATGTTGGTTTAGTTTAGCAGTTCATACAATGAAATGTTTCTCTGTACTTAGTTCCTTTACAGTCAAAGAATTCAAAGAAAACACAATAATACACATAATCCAGACTCTCTGTGTATATTTCATCTTTATGTGACTTATTTTTCTTACTCTATTACTTTTTATACAAGTTTAATATTTATTTTATTATCTTTACTCATTTAATATATGACTCTGTATTCTTTTATATTAAATTTACTGTCTCTTTCCTCTTTTTTACACATGTACAGAAGGACTTCCCACAGCAGAGCATGAGATGACGTTGAGGTTCTTAGACACATCGTTTCAGAGTGACACAGCTTTCGTGTCTCTTACATCCTGTAGCTTGCTTAACATGTCATAGGTAAACAGGACTGAAGAACATCTACCCCTGGATTCCTACCCATAACCTTAGAAGGAGAGTAGAAAGAAGCTTTCTGCAGCTGTGACTGACTGAATTAAGATGGACACATGCCAGTTCAGTTTGTTTGCCTCAGGTGTGGCAGGTTTGGAGACAAGGATACAGAGGTGATGCTCATGCCAGAGGACACATGGAAATGGAGGTAGATGACAAGTGGGTGGAAAGGGATCCATTTACAAGTTAATAAACCCCAGGGCCTCTGCAGGTCAGAGCATATACCGCTCTTGCAGAGGACCCAGTTGGGTTCCCAGCAACCATATCTGATGACTTACAACAGCCTGTAACCCCTGCTCCCAGGGAGCTTATGGTCCATGTGGACACCTGTATTCGTATGCATCCCCCCTACACTTAAAAATAAAAGCCTTATACAGATACTCCACTTAATAAATCATCTCTGTCTGTGTTTCTAACCATTGGACATTGCAGCAGGTGGCCTGAGACTCAGATTCACACCTTAATAATGTCTACAACAGCGCCACCCCCCCGAGGCAATCTGCTTCTGCAAATGGGACCTCCAGGAGTGACTTGCCTGCTGACTCATCCCAGCGTGCCCTTGTCTTTCTCAGTTCCCAGACCTCCACTGGTGGTTTGTTCCAGTGTTGATAATAGTTTCTTTTCTTCCTGTAGTATCTGTGGCTATGAAGAATCTCCCTCAAGGTGTCGACATGCCCTTGCCTCTTCCATTAGCGGTTAACTCAGTGGCATAGGCCAGGGACCTGGCTAGAAGAGCACCTACAAGGAGGCAGGATCGTGTGCTTTCCTTTTCCAGAGACCCTGTCCCCAAATGCAGTCACTGTCAGCTGTGCCACCACAACGTTCCACTGAGTCTGCCCACCTTTCTGTGGTCTGACCCAGAAGGGTGTAACTGTTCCTTTTTCTTTTATTCTGTCTTTTTAAATTTTTTTATTCACTTTATTTTTTGAGAATATAATGTGATAGCATCATTTCCCCCTTCCCCTTCCTCCTTTCAACCTCCCATACCACAACTTAGATGCTACCCAGAGCCTAAAGATGCTTTCAAACTTAGTAAAAAAGAGTAAGTGGGTCTCCTTACTCTTCTTATTCTACTGGCCAGAGCCATTCCTGAAGGTGACCCAGAGTCTGAGTGGGAGGACAGTACAGTTAGTTACAAGGCCAAGAGCATGGGCACAGGTTGGTTAACTATGCAGTTGTAGGAGGAGGGCCTGCTTATTCATCCTGGCTGCCCAGCTGGCTTAGTCTCGAAGTAATCACACAGAAATTGTACTCATTAAAACACCATTTGGCCCATTAGCTCTTGTTTCTTATTGGCTAATTCTTACATTTTTTTTTTTTTGAGACAGGGTTTCTCTGTAGCTTTGGAGTCTGTCCGGGAACTAGGTCTTGTAGCCCAGGTTGCCCTCAAACTCACAGAGATCTGTCTGCCTCTGCCTCCCGAGTGCTGGGATTAAAGTCATGTGCCACCACCGTCTGGCTAATTCTTACATCTTAATTTAACCCATTTCTATTAATCTGTGTATTAAACGTGGCAGTGGCTTACCAGGTAAAATCCCCAGCATCTGTCTCTGGCAGATCCATGGCATCTCTCTGACTCTGCCCTTCTTCCCCTCATTCAGTTTTGTCTTCTCTGCCTACCTAAGTTCTGCCCTATCAGGTCAAAGCAGTTTCTTTAGTCATTAACCAATACAAACAACACACAGAGGGGACTCCTACATCATGCAGTCAGGTGTGTCCCATGTTCTATGGTGGAATGAGACACTGTCCTGTTTACCACAGGGTTGCTGGTACAACATAGGGTGCTGTAGCGCCAAAGGCGGTTTGGTGACTGACTGACAAGTGGCAAGGTGGGGTGCATGCTAGAGTAGCCCTGGAAGTGGAACAGAGAAATGGAGAGAGCAGGGTTAGGCTTGCTTGCTTGCTTGCAAGGGTTTTACTATGTAGCCCTGGTTTTATGTACACTAGGTTGACCTGGAATTTACTGTGACCCACCTGCCTCTGCCTCTTTAGTACTGAGATGAGAGGTGTGTGCCAATATACCAGGCTAATGTCTCTTTTGTAAGAATTCTCTTACAAGAACTCAAGGCACCTGACAGAAATGACATCTATCTTACAGTGCTCTAAGGACCTACTACCCCCACAAAGCCACCATCTCCCATCAGCACCGCCCCCAGGATCCAGGGTTTAATTCCAATGGACTCTGGGGACACAAGTCATATTCAAATCACAGCGCCTGAGCTTCAGTCTTTGGAAGACCAGATAGTTGAATGTCTGTGGTGATGTCATTTGTAAAATATCTGAAACTGGAAACAGTTGATTATCCTGTGATTGTGAAAGGGATGTATCATACACACACACACACACACACACACACACACACACACACATGCACGCACACACAAGATGCACATTCACATACACACATACACAACATTGGATACACATACATATGTATACACATACATATACACACACACAAAGATACACACTCACATACACACACATTCACAACTTCAGATACACACACATACATATGCACGCACATACATACTCAGAAACACACACACACTTTTGATACAGGACCTCTCTATATATCCCAGGCTTGCCCAGAACTCAGTGTGGTATAGGCTGTCTTTGAACTCAAGATAATTATCCTATCTGAGCCCCTTGGGCACTAGGGTTACTGGTCTGCATCACCACACCCAGCCTTGATTTTTTAAAAATAGGTTTATTGCATGTAACTTGTTGATTTCGTATGCACATATGTGGGTGAGCACAGCTCTGGAGTCAGAGGACCATGTACGGGAGCTGGTGCTAGCCTCCCACTGCATGGGGCGAAGGGATAGAATTTAGGCAGTCGGGACTGACGGCAGCTGTCTTTACTCACTGAGCCATCTTGCCAGCCCTGGTTGGTTTTTTCATTTGTTTGACTATTTGTTTTGTTGTGTTTTAGATAGTATCTCATGATGCAGCCCAAGTGGCCTCAAACTCACAAGGACTCTTCTGCCTCAGCCTCCCCAGCTCTGGGAAGACAGAAATGCATTGCCATGCCCAATTAGGACACATTATTTGAACAATGTAATTACACCAGGAATACAAACTGGACATTTGGAAGTATTCTTAATAGCTGAATATTTGTTTTTTAAACGTAGAAAAGTGTAGAAATCTCCATTCGTGCTTCATATGAGGCAATTATTCCCATTGGCTGGTGGACACACTAATGTTTATGATGCCGGGGTAAACTGACTCAGTAATTAATGATATTGAAAGCTGCTATTTTTCGTATGAAATCATTGCTACCTTTCTGCTATGTAAACAAACGGGAGAATGGATTGACAATTCATGTGAACATTAAACACATGCATTAGCCAGATAACTTTAGGAGGGATATTTCGCTCTTTCAAAAACAACAAACGTTTATATAAATTTAAATAAGATGACTAGGGGGGATAATTGAGAGTCAGTTCCTTTTTATATTTTTTGTCTTTGCAGAATTGCTGGCAGAATAGTATTTTTACATTAAACAAAAGAATTGAATTCCATTTAGATTGCTAATCACTCAAGAAAATGTCTATTTGAGAATTATTCACATTTTGCGGTATCTACTAAAATGAAAATATCTGCCTTGCCACCCAAAATTTTTACAAGGAAGAGAAATTCTGATTATTAAAATAGAATAGGATCTATGGGAAGTTAAATCCCCGTCAGCCAATGATGAAGACTGTAAGAAAAAAACCCCAGTTTCATTTCTGTGGATGTGAGGAAACACACTGATAAGAAACAGCTTAGAGGAGAGGCTTAATTTCGCTCAGGCTTCCAGGCCCTTCCATCGCTGTGCGGAGGTGAGGCAGGAGCTCGCTGGCCACAGCCTCCCTCCAGGGCAGAGAGAATGTGTCTCCACCGCTCTGCAGCCCAGGGCCCCAGACAGGGAATGGTGCTGCCGCCATTCGGGCCCCCTTATCCAGCAACAGAAGAGAAGGGAAGGCTGACACACAGGGATCCAGTCTGAGATGCTAGTCCGACAGCGACAGCTGGAGACGCCAGTCGCTTCACCGTCTCTGTTTTAGTAATGGCTGGAACAACGGAATGAGAGTTGCTGAGGACACAGAAGATGTCACCCCTTACACTAACTAACCCTGTCTGTCTGACTAATGTGGAAAACTTCACCCAGCAACTCAAAATAGACATTTTTCTCAGGTACTCAGGGAACCTCATGAAAGAGCATGTGTTAGGCCACAGAAGTGTATTTTCCAACCAACAGAGAGCAAAACTGCAAACAACACCAGAAAGAAAGCCAGAAAACTCACAAGTGCTTGGAGAGTAAGCAAAGGGACAGAGAAGAAATGACTTGTGGATACAGAACATTTGAGGTGAATTAAAGAAAGCAATGATGTCAGAACACAGAGGATGTAAGAACATGTGCCAGAGACACTCACAGCCACCATAGCCCTGCTTTCAGAACCAGCCTGGGAACGCCTCAAGAGCAGGGTGTAACATCTGTTTGGCTCTGGTGCCAATGCCACAGATGCTGGCGTCAGAGCGGGGAGGGGCGTAACAATATGAAGGAACAAGGGAAAATGGGGAGCAACGGCCTCAGAGATGGGAAGTGATGTGGGATTCCCCTCTACATGCTATGAATATGTTTTATTGCCATTGGTTAATAAAGAAGCTGCTTTCAGCCAATGGCTTAACAGAATATAGCCAGGCTGGAAAAGATACACGGAGAGTAGGCAGAGTCATTGAGAAACCATGGAGCTGCTTCAGGAGACAGACGCCAGACACTGCATGGAACCTTGCAGGTAGGCCACAACCATATTATGGGTAGGCAATACACTGTAGGAGGAGGGCCTGCTTGTTCACCCCGGCTGCCCAGAACCAAAATAACCACGCAAAAAACTGTATTCATTAAAATACTGCTTGGCCCCTTAGCTCTAGCTTCTTATTGGCTAAGTCCTACATCTTAATTTAACCCATTTCTATTAATCTGTATATCACCATGAGGTCGTAGCCTATCAGCAAAGTTTCAGCATGTCTACCTCTGGCCGCGGATCCATGGCGTCTCTCTGACTCTGCCCTTCTTTCTCCCAGCATTCAGTCCAGTCCTCCCCTCCTACCTAAGTTCTGCCCTATCAACAGGCCAAGGCAGTTTCTTTATTCATTAATCAATAAAAGCAACACATAGACAGAAGAACCTTCCACACCAATACACAGATTAATAGAAATGGATTAATTTAAGATATAAGAGCTAGCCAATAAGAAGTGGGCTAATAGGCCAAGCAGTGTTGTAATAATACAGTTTCTGTGTGGTTTTTAGCATCTGTGTGGCCAGGAAATGAACAAGCAGTCTCTGCTTACAGGGAAGAAGCGAGAATTGCTTTTCCTCCTCTTCTTTTAAAATTATTTTTGTAAAAATCACCTTTCTCTCTCTGTAGATCATACTGGCCTTGAATTTACAGAGATCCACCTGCCTCTGTCCCCCAAATTTTGGGATTAAAGACATGCACCACAACTGCCCATCTTTTTTTTTAAGTTTATTTATTTATGTATTTTTTGTCTATGTAGACATCTGCACTTCAGAAGAGGGCATCAGATTCCATGATAAACAGTTGTGGGCCACTATATAAATGCTGGGAATTGCTGTTCTTATAACAATCCATTCCCAAGTGAATTGATGATGGGATAATAATATATTGGTATTCATGAGTTATTGTTTTTAGAAAATTATATTGGCATTGATTCTTGTATATTGATATATTAAATATTGTATGTGAATATGCTTCTACCTCTGTTTAAAACATTTGTTATGTATTGATATATATATATATAGTATTGATATATATACATATAGTTACCATAATGCAATGTACATTTCTACCTCTGATTAAGATACTTATATATTAATTATGCAATGATATATATTATTTACATTTGAAGGTCATTGTCCTCATTTATTGCACAGTTGTTTATTCTCTTAGTCTTCAAGTTAGAAAGATATCAAAAATTATAAATCAATAGTCATATATGTTTGTCATATTTATATTTAGGCTAATCAGGCTCTTTAAATACATAGAGATTATATTTAATATAGATAGTATAATCTTCAACCTCTTTGAAGAGCTATGAAAAATGACCTTTAATCTAACCTAGAGTTCCATGCTAACGAGACACAATCACTCCTGGCAACACCGCTCTACTTCCGAGAGAACGTTAAGCACCAAAGACACTCCACTTGGAGCTTGTCTTCTTCTTGGCAGAACTGGCCTTTGGGCAAAGAAAAGCCCATACCTCGACCACTGACAGAGTTACAGAATATCCGAAAATGGATAAAAACAGGATTGTCTTATCCTGCCAAGACAGGGTAAGATAGCTCTAAATGCCTTGCCTTTGAAAATGGCATGTAAGTTAGGCTTTAGCCAAAGTTGGTTGTCTCAACATTGCAAATGAGATTTTGGGTGATTGCTCAGGTAGTCAGTTGTCTCTGTCATTTGTTGCACATTTCGGAAGTTTCTCATTTGTACTTCCTGGTTGCTTAAGTAAAATTACTCCCCTTTTCAGATCTTTGATGGAGTTGAAGATTAGGTAGTTGTAGTTACCCTCTACATTATTTAGACTCTTTAGTAAAACTTTTGTTTTGTGTTTCTTGCTTAATATTGTTTGTTGTTTGTAATTTTATGTTTGGTATCTGTTCCTACTATGTATAGTTGTATTGGGTTTAGTTCAATCTTGTTTAGACAAAGGGGGAGATGATGGGGAACTTCAGCCAATCACATTCTGCTTAGGGTGTGTCCCCCTGGGGCCACACGAAACAAATAAAAGATCTAGGTGTGCTTGTGCTTCCTCTTTTGCCCCCTGCGTTTCTGGATTGCTGGAACCCTGGTTTTGTAAGTTTTCCTTTCTTCTGTTTATTAAAGCTAAATCTTTTATATTAAGCTAGTCTGGTTAATTTTTAACTACCGATCGACCACGCCCTTCACTCAAGGAAATTAAGCAGGGTCCCATGAGACCATCATTTATCTATTCTAAGAACAGTGTCTTTAGGGACCTAACCTCTTCTACTAACCACTTCAACACCTTGCCACCAACCCTCTAGGGAGACAAACTCAAACAACATCCTACCGTAGCATCTAGAGCAGAGCAATCAAGGCAAACAGAAGGCACACAAGCTTTTGCCTTGGAACTAGGCTGGGAGAAATGACCTAAGGAACCGAGATGAAGGTCTTTTACTGGGTGGCGAAGTATTCTATAGTGACTGATGTTAGCAGATGTCTGACAATATACTAAAAGCCATTGACTCGAATACTCTTACTGGGCAGATGGTACATGAAAGCTTTTTGCTGGGATGATGAGGACATTCCAAAACCATTGTGGTTACGTGCTCAGAGCCCTGAGGACACTGAAAGTCACCAAACAGCAAACTCTAAGTGGGAGGCAATATGGTATGTGATTTATATCTTAATAATGCTGTTTTAAAAAGTCATGGGAGTTTATAAGTGAATTAAGCAAGGCTGCAGAATATAAGATCAATACAAAAATCAATTGTATTTTTATAAGTAGAAATAAACAACTGAAAATTGAGGTTTTTAAAAATGTACCACTTAAAATAGCAAGCAATAATGAAAAGAAACAAAACACCAGGAAAAAAAACCCCACCCTGAAATGTTATGGAGAACTCTAACAAAGTGTGTTCAAGATCTGCTGCTGAGCTCTTTCAACGAGACAAAGACCTGCAGAAATGTAAGATGTTCGGGGTAAAAAGATCGCAGATAGTAAAGATTCCGGCCACCTCAGTTTAATGAATAGATGAATATAATG